>NC_091617.1:82413837-83752587 GCF_027580195.1 Bos mutus | reverse complement strand
TACACATATATCCCCTCCCTCCTGAGCCTTCCTCCTATCTCCGCATATCCCACCCCTCAGGTCGTTGTAAAGCACTGGGTTGAGCTTCCTGTGTTATACAGCAACTTCCCAAGCCATCTATTTTACACATGGCAATGTATATATTTCAATGCTATTCACTCAATTCGTCCCACCCTCTCCTTTGATTATTTTACTTTGTTTTGTTTTTAAATAAAGGGTACAATGATGAAAAAATATGAATAATAAGGGGGTAAGCAGTGGTGCTGGAGAAGACTCTTGAGAGTCCCTTGGACTGCAAGGAGATCCAACTAGTCCATTCTGAAGGAGATCAGCCCTGGGATTTCTTTGGAAGGAATGATGCTAAAGCTGAAATTCCAGTACTTTGGCCACCTCATACAAAGAGTTGACTCACTGGAAAAGACTCTGATGCTGGGAGGGATTGGGGGCAGGAGGAGAAGGGGACGACAGAGGATGAGATGGCTGGATGGCATCACTGACTCGATGGACGTGAGTCTGAGTGAACTCTGGGAGTTGGTGATGGACAGGGAGGCCTGGTGTGCTGCAATTCATGGGGTCGCAAAGAGTCGGACACGACTGAGCAACTGATCTGATCTGAAGCATTGGTCAGACAGGACTTGAAAAATCTTACCAAGCAGTTGAGTCATTATCCTAAAGCAAGAGAAGGACTTCAAAGTGTTTTAAGCAGAAAGCAACATGACTTACAAATTTTAGAAATAACTTTTGTGTGCTGTATGAGCAATCGAATCACAAAGGCAGGCATATATGTTAGGGGGTATTTTATTGAGAATGAATGAGGCCGGCTCTTCCACTTCTGGGAAATTCTTCTACAGATACTCAAAGATGCCCACAGGTATTTATGCAAGTACATTGATTGCACTACTGCTTATAATGACAAAATTTGTAAACATAGATGATGCCTGTCAATTGGACACTAGTTGTATAGCTTCTGGTATATTCATGCTACGAAATATTGTATGACCCTTAAAAAGAATGTAGTAGATCTATATGTATTAAGATGTTAAGATTTCCAAGACATATTATAAAGAGAAAAAAGCAAATCACAAACAATTTTTATAATATGGACCCCAATTACATACAATCAAAAGTATATTCTCTATACCTGTATAGTATATGTGTATGTCAATTAACAGGAAAAGGACAGAAAAGATACATTTCAAACTGATGACAATGTCTTCCTTTAAGGAAAGGAATGGAGGACAAACAGCAACTTTCGGTCTATAAGCTCCAGTTTTATTGAAGATACTAAGAGAAAAAGTATTTGTGTATCACTTTTTGTGTAATAAAAAAAAGGAATTAATTGTGATCTTTTTTTATTCTTCAATAGCATGAGTTTTGCCTATTAGTCCAATAATTTCAACAATTTTAAATTCTAAATTTCTGAAAAAATTAAAACAAGTATCTTTTAGGAATTTAAAAGTCTGAAAATTTCTCCTTCCCCCCCTCCAAGACTGTGCCCTGAAGGTCACTTCTTATTTCCCCCAACCAAGAACTAACCTTTCTTTAATTCTCATTATGCAGCTACGCTAAACCTAAGATGACTCAGGATACAATCTACACTTCCACTGGTTGAAAATCATTAAAAAGATTAAGTAACAAGCGGAAATCAACAGGGTTTTTAAAAAAGGAAGTTTTTCTCTTTACCCTTCTAGGCGCTGAGAGTTTTTAGTGCTGCCATAATTTTCTAGAAAGATCCTGTGATGACCTCTGAAAACAATCCTGGACCCCCCACAGCTGCTCTTGGATCCCAGTAGAACCAATTCAGCCATGCACTGAAGGGAAAGTTATAAATTGCTTAGAGGAGGAGGTTACAAAAGGGAGCGACCAGCGTGGCTTTTGTTAGGGTAAATCTGGGCTCCCCAACCTGTTAAGATGCTTTGAAAGAGGTAACAAAATGATCTATAAAGGCAAACCAGTGGGTGTCATTTCTTTAGATATTCAAAAACCTTTTGATTGGGGAATACACAAAAGGCTGAGGAAGGTTAGTAACCCTGGGATAAAAGAAAAATTTCCTTCATCAATTAAAAAACAGTTATGGAAAAATGAAGACTAGAATTCCAATTTCCCAAATGGAGAAAGATTAAAATGTTGACATTGTTCAGCATTTATTATTGAATGTGCAATTGAATAGAGAGCTCCTGGAAGAAATCAATTATCTAAAATTGATTTTAAATGGTATAAGTAAAATTACAAAATGTAAAAACAAACTTTTAAAATAACAAACATTTAATTTCCTTTCTGGTACATGCTTTCTGGTATAGTACCTAAGAAACATTCACCAGCACTAATAATACTGTTTCTTCTCTTCTCATCAATCCTTAATTTTTCATTTGAATTTTATTTTAAATATTGTGAAGACTTTCCTGATACTTGACCTCAGGGTCTTTTTTTCTTGTTCTTTTACCTAATTCAAATTCACTAGGTATTAATCCTATCTTAAAAAAGTCAACATAGAAACAATAGCAACACTAAGCTTATTAATAGTTTTAACATTTAGAGCTTTTCTCTGGGGAAACTAAAAAATTTTAAAGACACGCCATTTAATAATCATCAAATATAAATGATGTGATAACATGTTATATGTACTAGAAAGAATAACAAAATCTATATGATACCAACTTAATCCCACACTCTCTAGGAAACCTCCAAATTGATGAAACATCAAGCCAGGGAGGGACCGCATTTGCACTGGGAGCTCAGAACTATTCGGCTGGCAAAAGAGAGCAGAGCAAAAAGATGCCAACTGTATATAAAAGTAGAGTTGACACAGTGACAGCCAAACAGCATGTCCGTCTCATCAGCCTGCTCCAAAAATACAAAGCCAGTGCAATGGAGCCAGCTTCTTAAAGGCCAACGACTCTACCTCGATGCTTTACATACTTGTAGAGCAACTGAGATGGAAAAAACCAACTATCTCCAAAGCTGAATGATAAATAATCCATGGACAAGGCTGCCCCAAACAGATCAGGTACAATAAAGTACCTGTGGAGTGAAGAATGTTACACTGACCAGGACAACAATGACAAGGGTCAGCACTTCTAAACAGCATAGCAAGAACCTGCAGAAGAACCCAGCAATCTGAACCTGGTCATGGATCAGCATCTGAGTTAAATGCACTAAGTTCCTCCTACTGAGCTTCACACCAGCCCCAGTTCCAATGCCTGTCTTTGTCCCTGTTTTCATCACTCCATGGTAAACTGAAAAATATGGGCAATAAAGGGAGGTTTTTTAAAAAATAAAATTATATGTATTCAATTGTTTTTATTTTTAATAATCTTACCTTTATGAAATGATGGTTATAAAGAATAGTGGTAGAAGTAATAACATTGTTTTAATGATAAAATAAAATGTGAGCAATCCTGTGGTTTTTCCATTTAAAAAATTGTTAATTTGTTCAATCAAAAAATCTGGGGACTGCTGGTGCAATAGTTGTAAATTCTGACTGAAAACTTTAAAAGATTTGGTTCAAGTCCTATCATTGTCATTTATTGGCTGTGTGACCTCCTTTAAGCCTGTTTCTTGGTTTGTTGAACAGAAATAACAATATTGCCTACTTAATGGGTTGTCAGGAAGACTATGGAGGTAATGCAGAAGATGCTTAGCACAAAGTGTGGGACACTATAATATCTGGGTGTTAGCTTTTTAAAAAGAGCCAAAAGAAAAATCACCACTAACCACCTCTGGCCCTCAGGTGGCTCATCTCTCAAAATGGGCCTCTGACCTCAAAGACTTCTTTGTTGTTCTTCAGTCACTAAGTCATATCTGACTCTTTTGCAATCCCATGGACTGTGGCCCTCCAAGCTCCTCTGTCCATTGGATTTTCCAGGCAAAAATATTGGAGTTGGTTGCCTTTCCTTCTAAAGGGGATCTTTCTCACCCAGAGATCAAACCTGTATGTCCTTCAAACCCTCAGAGACTTCTACATCTCCTCTAATTATGACATCCTGCATCCCACTCCATAATTCTAGGGGCTTCCCTGATGACTCAAGTGGTAAAGAATCTACCTGCGGTGCAAGAGACATGGGTTTGGTCCCTGAGTCAGGAAGATACCCTTGAGAAGGAAATGGCAACCCAGGCCAGTATTCTTGCCTGGAAAATCCCATGGACAGAGGAGCCTGGCAGGCTAAGGCCCATGGGGTCACAAAGAGTCAGACACAACTTAAGTGACTGACCACCACCGTAGTTCTTGTCCTTCTACTCTTTCTAAGCTGTTCAAGTCCACAACTGCTCACAGCTCCAAGTTGAACAGATGATGCTCCATCCATGTAATGAACTACCCTCCTGACACAGAAAGACATACAATTATATTATTAGTGGTAAAAGCATAGTTATCAATACAAACAAGTTACTAATTGCATGATCCAATTTTTGTAAAATTAAATGCATACAAACATTAATTTCTAACTCATCTGCCAAAACTCCCTAATTACTCAAGCCAGGGGTGTCCAGGAGTAATACAATATGAACCCCAATGTGAGCCATATTTGGAAAATTAAATTTTCTAGTAGCCACATTAAAAGAAACAGGTAAAGTTTAGTTTAATGACATCTTGCAAAATATTTTCATATGTAATCATTATTAAAAGTATTACTATTTTACATTATTTTTTTGAATGCAGTCTTTGAAATCAATGAGTATTTAATACTTTCTTATCTCAGTGTGGACCAGAAGCATTTCAAGTGCTTGGTGGCCACATGCAATTCACAGCTACCATCTCAGACAGCACCAGCCTAGGCAATTAGTCCCTCCTCTTACATCAAATTAGAATGATCAGAAAACTTGTCTTATTCATCTTATATACCCATAGCGTAAAATAGTTCCTGATGCCTGTCAGGTACTCAAAAAATACTAAGTTTGAATGAATATATTTAATTCAAAGTATTATTGGGGGACTTGGCAAAGAGTCGGACACGACTGAGCGACTGAACTGAACTTGCATTTTTATTTTTTTTAATTTAATTTTATTTTTTAACTTTATAATATTGTATTGGTTTTGCCATATATCAGCATGAATCCACCACAGGTATACACGTATTCCAACTTACATTTTTAAACCTTATATTGTTCATGGGATAAAAGACACTACACCAATTCTGAGAAAGAGCTTAACAAATTTGGAAAGTATCTCTCTGCACTCATATTTCATAAGCAGCCTCCTACTTTGTCCAGAGGTAAAGCCAGCCATGTAGAAATGCAAGTTACCCCAAGAAACTAACTAAACATATTTATAGAACTAAAGATAGCACCAAAATGTACATTATAGACAAATGTTCAAAGATAGCAGGACTGAAATAATGGATAATATTAATAATAAAACCTTTGTTAAGTGCCAGCTATGTCAAAATACACACAACATTTGTCGGTTCAGTTCAGTTCAGTACTCAGTTGAGTTCATCTCTTTGTAACCTCATGGACTCCAGCACGCCAGGCGTCCCTGTCCATCACCAACTCCCGGAGCTTACTCAGGCTCATGTCCATTGAGTCGGTGATGCCATCCAACTATCTCATCCTCTGTTGATCCCTTCTTCTCCTGTCTTTAATCTTTCCCAGGATCAGGGTCTTTTCCAATGAGCCAGTTCTTCACATCAGTTGGCCAAAGTATTGGAACTTCAGTTTCAGCATCAGTCCTTCCAATGAACATTCAGGACTGATTTCCTTCAGGATGGACCAGTTGGATCTCTTTGCTGTTCAAGGGACTTTCAAGAATCTTCTCCAACACCACAGTTCAAAAGCATCAATTCTTCAGTGCTCAACTTTCTTTAGAGTCCAACTCTCACTTCCATACATGACTGCTGGAAAAACCATAGTTTTGAGTAGATGGACCTTTGTTGGCAAAGTAATGTCTCTGTTTTTTAATATGCTGTCTAGGTTAGTCAAAACTTTTCTTCCAAGGAGGAAGCATCTTTTAATTTCATGGCTGCAGTCACCATCTGCAGTGATTTTGGAGCCCCCCAAAATAGTCTCTCACTGTTTCCATTGTTCCCCCATCTATTTGCCATGAAGTGATGAGACTACATACCATCCATGATCTTAGTTTTCTGAATGTTGAGTTTTAAGCCAACTTTTTCACTCTTCTCTTTTACTTTCATCAAGAGGCTCTTTAGTTCTTTGCTTTCTGCCATAAGGGTGGTATCATCTGCATATCTGAGGCTATTGATATTTCTCCCTGCAATCTTGACTCCAGCTTGTGCTTCATCCAGCCTGGCATTTCACATGACATACTTTGCATATAAGTTAAATAAGCAGGGTGACAATATATAGCCTTGACATCCTCCTGTCCTGATTTGGAACCAGTCTGTTGTTCCATGTCCAGTTCTAACTGTTGCTTCTTGACCTGCATACAGATTTCTCAGGAGGCAGGTCAGGTGGTCTGGTATTCCCATCTCTTCAAGAATTTTCCAAGTTTATTGTGATCCACATAGTCAAAGGCTTTGGCATATTCAATAAAGTGGAAGTGGATGTTTTTCTGGAACTCTCACTTTTTTGATGATCCAACAGATGTTGGCAATTTTATCTTTGGTTCCTCTGGCTTTTCTCAATCCAAATCGAATATCTGGAAGTTCATGGTTCACGTACTGTTGAAGCCTGGCTTGGAGAATTTTGAGCATTACTTTGCTAGGGTGTGAGATGAGTGCAATTGTGCAGTAGTTTGAGCATTCTTTGGCATTGCCTTTATTTGGGATTGGCATGAAAACTGACCTTTCCCAGTCTTGTGGCCACTGCTGAGTTTTCCAAATTTGCTGGCATATTGAGTGCAGCCCTTTCACAGCATCATCTTTTAGGATACGAAATAGCTCAACTGGGATTCCATCTCCTCCACTAGTTTTGTTTGTAGTGATGTTTCCTAAGGACCACTTGACTTTGCATTCCAGAATATCTGGCTCTAGGTAAATGATCACACCATTCTGATTATCTGGGTAATGAAGATCTTTTTTGTATAGTTCTTCTGTGTATTCTTGACACCTCTTCTTAATATCTTCTGCTTCTGTTAGGTCCATACCATTTCTGTCCTTTATTGTACCCATCTTTGCACTAAATGTTCCCTTGGTATCTCTAATTTTCTTGAAGAGATCTCTAGTCTTTCCCATTCTACTATTTTCCTCTATTTCTTTGCATTGATCACTGAGGAAGGCTTTCTTACCTTTCCTTGCTATTCTTTGGAACTTTGCATTCAAATGGATGTATCTGTCTTTTTCTCCTTTGCTTTTCAGTTCTCTTCTTTTCACAGTTATTTGTAAGGCCTCCTCAGACAACCATTTTGCCTTTTTGCATTTCTTTTTCTTGAGGATGGTCTTAATCACTGTCTCCTGTACAATGTCATGAACCTCCATCCATAGTTCTTTAGACACTCTGTGTATCAGGTCTAACCCCTTGAATTTATTTGTCAGTTCCACTGTATAATTGTAAGGGATTTGATTCAGGTAATACCTGAATGGTCTAGTGGTTTTCCCTACCTTCTTCAATTTGAGTCTGAATTTGGCAATAATTCATGATCGGAGCCACAGTCCGCTCCCAGTCTTGTTTTTGCTGACTGTATAGAGCTTCTCCATCTTTGGCTGCAAAGAATATAATCAATCTTATTTCAGTATTGATCACGTGTAATATCTATGTGTAAAGTCTTCTCTTGTGTTGTTGGAAGAGGGTGTTTGCTGTGACCAGAGTGTTCTCTTGGCAAAACTCTATTAGCCTTTGCCCTGCTTCATTCTGTGCTCCATTTATCTTTACTAAAATTCTGTAAGGTAAGCTGGTGGAATAACATCATAGAGGGAAAATTACTGTATATAGAATCATTAAAACAAACAAAAACTCTTCAGATTTGAATTCTATCTCTGCCAATTTCTACCTCTGTGACCTAAGGTAAGTCTCTTAATCTCTCTGGCCTCATTGGTAAAACGGGCATTAAATTAACTTGCTCTTGTTTAGTCACTAAGTCATGTGTGAGTCTTTGTGACCCCATGAACTTCAGCACACCAGGCTTCCCTGTCCTTCACTATCTCCTTGAGTTTGGTCAAACTCATGTCCATTGAGTTGGCGATGCCATCCAATCATGTCATCCTCTGTTGCCCCCTTCTGCTCTTGCCCTCAATCTTTCCGAGCATCAGGGTCTTTCCTCAGTGAATAGGCTCTTCGCTTCAGGCTCTTCGCTTCAAAGTATTAGAGCTTCAGCTTCAGGCTCAGTCCTTCCAATGAATATTCAGGGTTGATTTTCCTTAGGATTGACTGGTTTGACCTCCTTGCTGTCCAAGTGATTCTCAAGAGTCTTCTCCAGCACCACATTTCAAAAGCGTCAATTCTTGGTGCTCAGCCTTCTTTATGGTCCAGCTGTCACATCCCTACATGACTACTAGAAAAACCATAGCTTTGACTGTATGGACCTTTGTTGGCAAAGTGATGTCACTGCTTTTTAATACACTGTCTAGGTTACCAAATAAAATAGGAGTAATCATTGTTGTCCTTGGTTTATAAAAGGGAAGACTGAGGTTCAGAGAAATTAAGCAGCCTCGATGTCATGTAGCAGATAAATAGATGGGCCAGGATTCAAACCCAGATCTGTCTAGCTTAGAAAGACGCTGCACTTTACACCATTTAATGCCTAGAAAGGTCCCTTGGCAGATGCCACAGTGTTTGGAGTCATAGAAGATATCCTGTAAGTATACCCACATAGCAAAAGATGCAAATAAACACAATTTGAGGAGAAAGGCATCTCACTTAACTGGATCAGATCAGTATAAGGAACTGGAGAACTTAAATTTGAGTCATTACAGAGTTTGGCTTATGGAAGGCTTGAGCCATTTGGAGAAGTTGAGACTTGACTATCACCTAAATCTCATCATAAATCTATGAAACAGTTGATCAATCTCTGTGTAATTATGAAGCTTTTCTTTTTTTAACTGAATTCTTTAGGCTGATAGGGACATTCCTTTATTTTAGTAAAGGCTGAACATATGCTTTTCTACACTCTTCAAATCCTACCTTAAATTTGTCTTAATCCTTTGAGTCTATATGAGGAGTGTTGTTCACGTCCCCATATATTAACTAGGCTGTGAAAGGAAAACCAACCAAACTCTTATCTGTGGTTGGAGCACTGCAACAACTTTACTTAAGTTAGATCCTCTTGTAGGCCCATTAAACCAACACAGCTGCTCACCATTAGTTACCCTCTCTCATTTGGCTGTTTGCCTGAACCACCTCATCAATGAGCTATGAGCCACCACACCTGGCATGCTTATGTTTGAGTTATGTGAAAAACGTTATCAAAACCATTTTTAAAAAAAATGAACAAAATGTATATATGTTATTAGAATCTGTATATAAAACATGCATATTTATATAAACATGCAATTAATATAAGTATTCAAGCAACATATACAACTAGGGATTCTCTCCAACTGAAAATGGACACAAAAGATTTATTTATGAAAGAATTTCCCCTGATTATTTTGTTTCTCTAGGAAATATTGAGAGCAGGAGGAGAAGGGGACAACAGAGGATGAGATGGTTGGATGGCATCACTGACTCAATGGACTTGGGTTTGGGTAAACTCCAGGAGTTGGTGATAGACAGGGAGGCCTGGCGTGCTGTGATTCATGGAGTCACAAAGAGTCGGACACGACTGAGCAACTGAACTGAACTGAACTGGGTGACTGCACTCTCCTTTAAAAAATGTGCATACTTTTTCTTAAATTATTTTGACACATATTATCTACTTTATACACAAAATAAAACAGAAAATCTACTAGCAAAAATGACCAGAAAAAGAATAGTGGATTAAGTCTTAGGGAAATTATCATGAATACTGATAATTAATAGTTATTCCCTATGGTACATTCACAGGCAATTATTTCCCATATTTTTCTAAAACAGAAATATATATATATACACTCAAACAATTTGGAAAAAAAACTATATGGAAGATTAAAATTGGTATCTTGAAATACTTTTAAAGTTTTCCGTTTTTTTCAACAAGAAAACAAACCAGAAAAGACTGATAAACAGAATCATTGACAGAACACTGGAAAGTGTTGTAATTACTCAAGACATGCTCTCTTTTCCTGGCCTGTCAGAGTCCCATGGTTTCATTATATGACATTTTTCAGCACTTTTAGCTGATATGTGCCACAACCTCCCCAAAGAAATATGAAGAGTAATTTTCAAAAGGAACTTTTATTTTTAATATGGATTGATTTTTTTAAAGGCAGCTCCAAGCAGCTCAGTGTATCATACAGAAGCCATCAGGCCATCCCAACACATCAAGGAGCAGTTTTAGCACGTGAGGTTTGTTGTTTCTAGCAGGTATCCATGTAGCCAGAGAGGTCACCACTCAGCGAGGTGCTTGCTTTCTGGTATATAAGAAAAGAAATCACCAGGAGTACGGGGGGAAATTGGCTTGGGAAACAGGAGGGGACCTTGTCAATCTCCAAGATGCTAGAAAATGATTGTGGAAATCTTTTGTTAGGGAATCCTATAATGGTATTGCAGCTCATCTCTTGTGGACATGAACAGCAACTAGCCTAAGATGGTGAGGGTGACAGAGGATTAGACAAATTGTGAAAAGGCCCTGGAAAGGACATTACTGGTGTTTGGAATCATAAAGGCCAAAATTGTATCATTATTTACCTTAAACAGCAGTGTCCTTATAAACAGGATTTCTTGGGGGAGAAAACCTGAAGGCATATAGGAAATGTTTATTATGAGGGTATGTATATAAATTATTTTAAAAATGGGGAAAGAAAAAGGCCCTACAGAACTACTCTCATATATTCTTATGAGTCATGCACTGATATTTTTAATGTTAAGAATTTATACTACTTCCAAGAGGAGGACATTAAGCTTGTTCTCAATCTTTTTTATTTTAAACATATGGATCACTGAGTTTAGCATTATGCTGGAAATGATTTTGATGCATATAACACAGCTATAAAAAGAACAATAGGAAGAGATGTATAAATTTGTGAGGTTTCAAGATAGCTTGTAGGATTGTAAGATCACATGGCAGGATCTCTGGCATTATCCACTAGGCAGGATAACAGAATATTCTTGAACCTTGAATTTTAGAAAACTACACTCTAAAGAGCTAAAGTTTTTCGACACATGAGTCAGTCTCTGTACATATCTTTGTCAATCCTTCCATAGACACTTTGCTGAAAAGGAGAATCTTTTATCAATATTTATACAGGTGTTAGAATCCAAGCTTTATTGTTTAATAAAGGTGAGTGTGTTTTTGAGTAAGATCAAACTATATCTTATAATTAATTATATTCCTTTTTCCCAGGGTATTTTCTCTAAATTGATTGTTATGAGCAATTAAAATTCATGGCTTACTAGTAAGTTAGACAGTTGTTCCTTCAGATAATAGTAAAGACAAAAGCCGCAATGGTTACAGTAATTATCATGAGCATTTGTCTAATGATGTAGATGTGCCAGGCACTGTACTTGAGCAGATGGGGGTGAAGGGTCAGGGGGGGGTGTTGCAGAGAGGAACCAATCTCTGGTCTCAGATTGCAGACTAGAGGAAGAGGAAACATGGACATAAATGATTACAATTAGATAAGCAGTCACAGAGTTAGCTGTAGAGCATTACGTGCAGGAAGTGCTTAATAAGTGCTTACTAAATGAATGGGCTATTGCCTGTCCAACCTGCAACTTGCACACTATTCTGACAGTCTCTTCCTTGGCTTGGTTGGACTCAGCCTATAGCCCATTTGACCTGTTTCCCTGGCCAGACTCTTGGCTGATCTCCCAGACCTAACCCATTCCAGCCACTAATTCCCTATTGTATCAAAGTGTCCAGAATTACTTCTGAGGAGAGCCAAATCAAAGATATCCCTAATAGCAATTAAATATTTCAGAAAGCACATTAACACCTTCCATATGTTGGGAAGCAGTGAAATGTTATTATTAGACACTTTAAAAGAGCCTGGGACTGGGACAAGGGACCAACCTATGGTGTGACCATAGACAAGCCATTTCATGAAAATCTGCCTGAGATTTATATCAGTACTGCACTTAACTGGGTTTAAAAGGCTCTTTATTCCCATATATTTATTTTGCATTTGGGATGAGAAATCATAAGGTTGACTCCTGAACCTTTATTATATCCTTGTGGTCCAAACAGCTATGTTTCTAACAGGTATAATTCACAAAGAAATATCAATTTTTATTTTCCCCCATGAAAACAGAATTTTTATTAGAACAGTTAAGTGAAAAAAATTTAAATACAAGAACTCTATATCCAGAAAGAATACACAACATACAGCAAGACTTGGAAGAAGAACACCATAGATCTTTAAAACTGGAAAATCTCTTTTTCCAATTTAAGCTCAGAAATGGTAGACCAGGATGGCTAAATGACTTACCAAGACTACTCTGCCAATCCTGTAAAGAGCTAGGAGCAGACCCCTAACCCGCACTCTCCCTGTTAGAGTTTCCTTCCACTAAAGATGCTAAAGTTCTATGCTTAATTTTTGATGGTGACTCTCTGCAATCCACCAAAGTTTCTCCTACACCTCAGATAGTAGGAAGTGTGGGATGGTTAGATACATTCTTAAATTCACCTTGAATCTCTTCATTCTAAGTCTGTACACTACTTTGGGACTTTTCAAGACATTCCAAGCCCTTGAACATACATCTCTAGGTTTTAACTTACTCACATTACCACTTCAAGCTTCTTACTTATAACTTTTTCAGAACTACCTATCTAACTTCTTCAGTTGCCTATATATGTTCTCTGCTCTTAAGCTTTGTTTCTTTTCTTAGATATTGGAAAAGTCAAAAAATAAATAAAAAGATCTGATTATTATTATTCATTCATACAATAATTGTCTCAAACAAATTAGATGTTTTCTTTCTTTTCTATCTGAATTAATTCACCCCTAACTTCTCTATATTCTTGCTTTTTTTGATGCTTTCAAAAAATAAACATGCTGTTTGTTTGCTCACTGTGCATTTGTCCCTTGAAGAGAAATTTATCCCAGATGGTGATAGTGGTGAAGAATCTGTCTGCCAATGCAGGAGACACAGGAGACGCAGGTTCAATCCCTGGGTCAGGAAGATCCTCTGGCTAAGGAAATGGCAACCCACTTCAGTATTTTTGCCTGGAAATTCCACGGAGCCTAGCGGCCTACAGTCCACGGGGTTGCAAAGAGTCAGACACAACTGAGGACACTTACATACTATTATGTGCCAAGCAGGAATGCTGGGCACCGAGGATACAGTAAAAATACAGTGCTTGGCCTCATGGAATTGACAGTCTGAAGGAACCAAGCAAATCACGTCAATAAGTATGTATGTCTACAGTAGAGTAGCAAGAAAGGAGAAAAACAGGGCAATGAGGACAAATATTATGGAGATCCAGTTTAGACTGAGGAAAGGGGAAATTACAGCTTCTTTCCTACGGTTTTATAATTTGTCTTTTGGTAAAAAATAAACTTCTTGAAAAGAATCATATTCGTTTTCTCAGAACAAAGTTTTAGCAAAAGAAACATAAGATCATATCTCTCTATTGCCTCAAATTCCTCCTCTATAAAATAGATGATCATCATGACCCTCACACTACTCTCCTCAGACAGGCAATTTGTGAATAAAATAAGACCATAAATGTGAAGTTGCCTCCGATATTTGACATATTTTTTGGAGCAACACTAATAGAGTTTACACTAAACATATTTTTCAAAGAAGGTAAGAATAACAACAATATGTTGGAAACACACTAACAAACCGAAACTTTAACAACATTTCTCACCACAGGTTGATAGCAGTAACTGATGCCTACTTTCTAAAAATGTAACAAAACTTAGGATTTCCAAGTAGTCCAGCAAATAAGCCCTCTTTAGCTTCTGTGCCAGTATTATAGAATCTGCTTTTAATTTTGCTTAACAGTAAAAGAAGCTTATCACACAGCCAAATCCCTACCGCAATGTTCTCAGAGGTTCTGCATGTGGAAGCCTGCTGCCTTTCAGCTTCCCCATTAAACACCTGTTCAGGCTTGGGCTGTGCTTTTGGTTTCTAACTCAGGTGGAGAGTCTTGCTTAAGTGGACAGGCAGGTATTTTTGCTGTCACCAAAGACAGCTAATTTGGGAAGCCTAATCTTGCAAAGGGGGCCAAGTTTCAGTTCTCAGAGTCTTGGGTCTATAGTAGAAGGGACTCCGCCCAGAAATGCAACCCGAATACTTCCCCCTTTGCCCCTCTCTTGTCTCTGCTGAGAATCCCCTAAATAACTGACATGTTTTACAGATTTCAGGCAACCGGGTCTACAGTGTGCAGCTCCCCATTCTTTCCTGTCACCTGGCTAATTTAATACTTTTCTCCTCCAATGGGTATAGCAACTCCTGACAAGCAATTGCCTTGTGGTTTATTTCAGTTGATTCAAACACAATTATAAGTTGAGAAATTAGTTACGGGGATTGAATGAAGGAGTGATATTACAGGTGTGAATTCATAGCCATTTCTGATCCAAATATTTCCCAAGGAATTGTGTGCTACAAAAATACCATCTCCCAATTTTCAAGGCCACCTGTATCTGTTAAAAAATTTTTAGGCAAAAATTCTGCAGTTTCCTTTAACCCTAAGGACTTAACTTTGTTTATATGCCTTACAAAAGCACTATACTATGTGAAAAACAATTTTAATTCAATAGTTGCTTACATAATAAATGTATCGGTGATACCAGTCAATGATTTCACTTCAAAACTTTGACTGAAAATGCATAAAGTGCTTGTAGCTGCTGATCATCTTAAGACTGGTCTAAAACAAAAGTAGCTACTCTTTGTCCCAGAAGCATTTTATTTTAAAAAATTAATTTTTTAATTGGAGGATAATCACTTTACAATATTGTGATGGGTTTTGCCATACATCAACATGAATTGGCCATGAGTATACATGTGTCTCCCCAATCCTGAACCCCCCTCCCACCACCCTCCCCACTCTATCCTCTGGGTTGTCCCAGAGCATCGGCTTTGGGAGTTATGCTTCATGCATCAAACTTGCACTGGTCATCTGTTTCACATATGGTAATGTACGTGTTTCAATGCTATTCTCTCAAATCATCCACACTCACTTTCTCCAACTGAGTCCAAAAGTTTGTTCATTACTTCTGTGTCTCCTTTGCTGCATTTTGATTTTTAGAATGAGGAACTGTGCACATAGAACACTAGTTTTGAAGATTTTTTCATTAAAGTTTTCAACAAAGAACGAGTATTAATAATTTCTGCTTCAGTTCAGTTCAGTTGCTCAGTCGTGTCTGACGCTTTCTGACCCCATGGACTGCAGCACGCCAGGCTTCCCTGTCCATCACCAACTCCCGGAGCTTTCTCAAACTCCTGTCAATTGAGTCAGTGAGGCCATCCAACCATCTCATCCTCTGTCAAACCATTCTCCTCCTGCTTTCAATCTTTTGCAACATCAGGGTCTTTTCCAATGAGTCAGTTCTTCGTATCAGATGGCCAAAGGATTGGAGCCTCAGCTTCAGCATCAGTCCTTCCAATATTCAGGACTGATTTCCTTTAGGATGGACTGATTGGATCTCCTTGCAGTCCAAGGGACTCAAGAGTCTTCTCCAGCACCACAGTTCAAAAACATCAATTCTTCGGTGCTCAGCTTTCTTTATAGTCCCACTCTCACATCCATACATGACCACTGGAAAAACCATAGCCTTGACTAGATGGTCCTTTGTTGGCAAAGTAATGTCTCTGCTTTTTAATATGTTGTCTAGGTTGGTCAAAACTTTTCTTCCAAGGAGGAATCATCTTTTAATTTCATGGCTGCAGTCACCATCGGAAGTGATTTTGGGGCCCCCAAAAATAAAGTCTCTCAGTGTTTCCATTGTTTCCCCATCTATTTGCCATGAAGTGATGGGACTGGATACCATCCATGATCTTAGTTTTTTGAATGTTGTATCTTAAGCCAACTTTTTCACTCTCCTCTTTCACTTTCATCAAGAGGCTCTTTAGTTCTTTGCTTTCTGCCATAAGGGTGGTGTCATCTGCGTATCTGAGGTTATTGATATTACTCCCTGCAATCTTGATCCCAGCTTGTACTGCATCCAGCCTGGCATTTCACATGGTATACTCTGTATATAAGTTAAATAAGCAGGGTGACAATATACAGCATTGATGTACTCCTTTCCTGATTTGGAACCAGTCTGTTGTTCCATGTCTGGTTCTAACTGTTACTTCTTGACCTGAATATAGATTTCTCAGGAGGCAGGTAAGGTGGTATGGTATTCTCATCTGTTTAGAATTTTCCACAGTTTGTTGTGATCCACATAGTCAAAGGCTTTGGCATAATCAATAAAGCAGAAGTAGATGTTTTTCTGGAACTCTTTTGCTTTTTCAATGATCCAACAGATGCTGGCAATTTGATCTCTGGTTCCTCTGCCTATTCTTAATCCAACTTGAACATCTGGAAGTTCACGGTTCACGTATTGCTGAAGCCTGGCTTGGAGAATTTTGAGCATTACTTTGCTAGCGTGTAAGATGAGTGCAATTGGGCAGAAGTTTGAACATTCTTTGGCATTTCCTTTCTTTTGGGATTGGAATGAAAACTGACCTTTTCCAATTGCAGCCACTGCTGAGTTTTCCAAATTTGCTGGCGTATTGAGTGGAGCCCTTTCACAGCATCATCTTTCAGGATTTGAAATAGCTCAATTGGAATTCCATCACTGGAATTTGTCCGCTAGCTTTGTTTGTAGTAATGCTTCCTAAGGACCACTTGACTTTGCATTCCAGGATGTCTGGCTCTAGGTGAGTGATCACACCATCATGATTATCTGGGTCATGAAGATCTTTTTTGCATAGTTCTTCTGTGTATTCTTGACACCTCTTCTTAATATCTTCTGCTTCTATTAGGTCCATACCATTTCTGTCCTTTATTGTACCCATCTTTGCATGAAATATTCCCTTGGTCTCTCTAATTTTCTTGAAAAGATCTCTAGTCTTTCCCATTCTATTATTTTCCTCTATTTCTTTCCATTGATCACTGAGAAAGGCTTTCTTATCTCTCCTTGCTATTCTTTGGGAATTCTGCATTCAAATGGGTATATCTTTCCTTTTCTCCTTTGCCTTTCGCTTCTCTTCTTTTCTCAGCAATTTGTAAGGCCTCCTCAGGCAACCATTTTGTCTTTTTGCATTTGTTTTTCTTGGGGATGGTCTTGATCACTCACTCTGTTCTGTGTCATGAACCTCCATCCATAGTTCTTTAGGAACTCTATCAGATCTAATCCCTTGAATCTATTTGTCACTTCCACTGTATAATCATAAGGGATTAGATTTAGGTCAAACCTGAATGGTCTAGTGGTTTTTCCTACTCTCTTCAATTTATGTCTGAATTTGACAATAAGGAGTTCACGATCTGAGCCACAGTCAGCTCACGGTCTTGTTTTTTGCTAACTATATAGAGCTTTTCCATCTTTGGCTGCAAAGAATATAATCAATCTGATTTTGGTGTTGACCATCTGGTGATGTCCATGTGTAGAGCCTTCTCTTGTGTTGTGTAAAGAGGGTATTTGCTATGATCAGTGCATTCTCTTGACAAAACTATATTGGTCTTTTCCTTGCTTCATTTTGTACTCCAAGGCCAAAATGCCTGTTACTCCAGGTATCTCTTGACTTCCTACTTTTGCGTGCCAGTCCCTGTGATGAAAAGGACATCTTTTGGGGGTGTTACTTCTAGAAGATCTTGTACGTATTCATAGTACCATTCAACTTCAGCTTCTTCAGCATTACTGGTTGGGGCATAGATTTGGATTACTGTGATATTGAATGGTCTGCCTTGGAAACAAACAGAAATCCTTCTGTCATTTTTGAGATTGCACCCATGTGCTACATTTTGAACCCTTTTGTTGACCATGATGATTACTCCCTTTCTTCTAAGGGATTCTTGCCCACAGTAGTAGATACAATTGTCATCTAAATTAAATTCGCCTATTCCAGTCCATTTTAGCTCACTGATTCCTGAAATGTCTATGTTCACCTTTGCCATCTCCTGTTTGACCACTTCCAATTTACCTTGATTCATGGACCTAACATTCCAGGTTCCTATGCAACATTGTTTTTTACAGCATCAGATTTTACTTCCATCACCAGTCACATCTACAACTGGTTGTTGTTTTTGCTTTGGCTCCATCCTTCATTCTTTCTGGAGTTACTTCTGCACTCTTCTCCAGTAGCATACTGGGCACCTACCACCCTGTGGAGTTCATCTTTCAGTGTCATATCTTTTTGCCTTTTCATACTGGGGTTCTCAAGGCGAGAATACTGAAGTGCCTTCTCCACTGGACCACATTTTGTCAGAACTCTTCACCATGACCCGTCCATCTTGGGTGGCCCTACATGACATGGCTCATAGTTTCATTGAGTTAGACAAGGCTGTGGTCCATGTGATCAGATTGATTAGTTTTCTGTGATTGTGGTTTTCATTCTTTCTGCCCTCTGATGGATAAGGATAAGAGGCTTATGGAAGTTTCCTGATGGGAGAGACTGACTGTGGGGGAAACTGGTCTTGTTCTGATAGGTGGGGCCATGCTCACTAAATCTTTAACCTAATTTTCTGTTGATAGGCAGGGCGGGGTTCCCTCCCTGTTGTTTGACCTGAGACCAAACTATGGTGGAGGTAATGAAGATAATGGTGACTTCCTTCAAAAGGTCCCATGCATGCACTGCCCCACTCAGTGCCCCCGATCCTGCAGCAGGCCACCACTGACACATACCTCTGCCAGAAACTCCTGGACACTCACAGACAAGTCTGGGTCACTCTCTTGTGTGGTCACTGCTCCTTTCTTCTGGGTCCTGGTGCACACAAGGATTTGTTTGTGCCCCCTAAGAGTCTGTTCCCCCTGGCCTGTGTAAGAATCCCACTGGTCTCCAAAGTCAAATTCCCTGGGGGTTCTCAGTCCCTTTACCAGATCCCCCGGTTGGGAAATCTTTTCTGGGTCCTAGAACTTAACAGTGCAAGAATTTGTTTGGTATAATTGTTCTGCAGTTTGTGAGTTGTCTGCTTGGCAACTCTATGGTGGAGTTAATGGTGACCTCCTCCAAGAGGGCTTATGCCACATGCTATATGACCCAGGTCTGCTGCACCCAGAGCCCCTGCCCCTGTGGCAGGCCACTGCTGACCAGTGCCTCTGCAGGAGACACTAAAACGCTCAAAGGTAGGTCTGGCTCAGTCTCTGTGGGGTCTCTGAGTCCTGGAGTGCACAAGGTTTTGTTTGAGCCCTCTGGGCATCTCTAGTGGGTATGGGGTTTGATTCTAAATGCGATTTACCTCTCCTACCATCTTGCCAGGGCTCTTCCTTTACCCTTGGACGTGAGATATCTTTTTTTGGTGGGATCCAACATTCTCCTCTCGATGGTTGTTCAGCAGCAAGTTGTAATTTTGGAGTTCTTGCAGAAGATGTGCACACATCCTACTCCACCATCTTGTGTGACTTACTACTTACTTGAATTTCCTGAATTACTTAAATTTCTGCTTACTTGATCATAATCACCATTTCACAAATTGGGAAACAAAGGTCAAAAGCTTACACATGGGGCACTTCCCTGGAGGCCAAGTAGTAAAGAATCCACCTGCTGATGCAGGGACACAGCCAACGCATTAGAAAAGCCCCTGATACCATGAAAGATTGAAGGCAGAAGGAGAAGAGGGCCACAAAGAATGAGATGGTTGGATGGCATCACCGATTCAATGGATATGAACTTGGGCAAACTCTGAGAGATGGTGAAGGGACAGGAAGGCATGCCATGCTGCAGTCCATGGGGTTGCAAAGAGTCAGACACAACTTGGCAATTGAACAACAAATATATATTGACACACCACAAGATGCCATATATGGGTAACTTTCAAGAAAGAAATGCTCTTTCCAAAAGAACATACATGGATGAAACCATAAATTAAGGTCTAATCTCAACAAATTATTTTTGTGAAACTACAGAACTTTTTTAAAAAGAGTTAACAAATCTCTGTTGTCTTCTAGAATTAGAACTTGTATTCTAATTATCTCATTTATTAAGCTGAAAAAGATTTAATGTGTGATGCAAATATTCAAGGGGTGAAGTACATTTGTTATAAGGACAACACAAAGGTTGGTTTGATAAAATATATTTGGGATTCATGTCACCAGGTGGACATTTTTAAATTGCTGAATTATAGAAGGTACCTCTAGAGTCCATTGTGATGTCTTTCCATGGGCCCGTTGGCCCTAATGATTATGATCAAGGAAGTAGGTGTTTGAACAATACCTGATTTCCAGTGTTTCCAATATGCAAACACCTTTTAACACTAAAAAGTATCCCCAAATGGTAGTCATTCTTTCATTATTCACTATGCAGTCAGTACTTGATGCTTGTACATGTTCCAGGCCCCCATGATACTGAGGTAGAGTCAGGAACCCCACTTTTTTTGATGCTGGTCTCTCACTTATCCCACCCCTCTGATTGTCACATCAACACAATGACATATTCAATTTAAACTCTTCTGTGTATTTATTCTATATTTCTTTTGTATTTATTCTGCTCACTACTAACACTTGAGGAACTCAAAGTAAAGATTCATTGACATAAATTTGACTCTCTCACCCCCAATTATATGAACATCTGTTGAATAAAATAAAGGAGAATCTGTTCCTGACCCAGGTTTTAGCTTTTGAAATAATATTAAACAGGAACTCAGATTGATTTATTCATTCTAAAAATATATATGAAGGACATTTGTGTTTCCTGTATATGTGTAATTATAATTGGTTTTACAAGTTTATCTCAGTTGTGCCTACAAATTTTTATCATTTTCAAAAAGGCTACAAAGCCACCCAATCAGATTTTCATTTGGTATTTCCTAGAAAGCTGAGCAACCCATGGAATGTCCATTAATGATTTAAAAAGTGTGTGTTTGTGTGTACTAAGTCACTTCAGTCATGTCCAACTCTTTGCAACCCTATGGCTACTCTGTCCATGGAATTCTCTATGCAAGAGTACTGGAGTGTGTTGCCATGCCCTCCTCCAGGGGATCTTCCCAACCCAGGGATCAAACCCATACCCCTTACTTCTCCTGCACTGACAGGCAGGTTCTTTACCACTAGCGCCACCTCTAACATGTTCCACTGTACTCATTCTCTTCACTTTAGGGAGCACCTAAAGCTGAAAGCAAGACTGTGGTCTGACTCCCAGAGCTAATGCCTCTATTTATGCAGACACTGTTTTCTCTCTCTCTCTCTCTCTCATCACTTTTTCAAATGGTACCATAGTGAATTTAATTTGAAGCTCTTTCCATCTCTGCTGCATATAGCCTCAGGGTACATCTGTCCCTGGGTGGTGCAATGGAGGCTGATGATTTCTACCTCTGGCTGCATTATTGCTGGCTCTGTGCCTGAGAGGCAGAAGAAGACCCATCAAAGTGGGAGGAAGGATTTACCTGCCTAATCCCCACTCCATAATTTGGAAATGAAAGTCTAATAGAAAAAAACTAAAAGAAATGACACTACAAGTAATGACTCATCTTTCTAGTGTTTAATTCTCAAAGCAAAGTAACCTACATTGCCCTGAACCCCTAAATTATTTTCATGGATTTAGCTTTGCAGGCAAGCAACTCTCCTCACACCACTGAGTATTCCCCAGCCTCAGCTTTGGGGATCATGTAGGAAAGAGGACACATGAATAGGTGGGCATGTTTTCCAGTTTTCCTGGGAAACATTTGCTGAGTCCCCATAATTACATTACAGTAACCTCACCACTCCAGCTCACTTCTAAACTGTCAGGTGACAGAGGTGTCATTCACTGAAGAGAGAAGGGAAATCAGGCAGTTCTCCTAGTCAAGTAAAGAGATTATTCAATACTTCTTCAAAATACAACTGAAGGGGCATAATGGAGCACCAACTCCTTAAGGGAGATGAGCATAGTCCAGTGTCAGATTTGGTTTAGCTGGGTGTTTGGAAGCCACTGCGTTCATGGGGATATTTAAGTCAGGGCCCAGCCAAGTGCTCGTTTTTATGTTAAATTAAACTGAACAACATTTGTAATAATGTTTTTGTCCCAATTCCATTTATATTGGTGAGGAAAACTCACCATGACCAGGTTAGAAGCTATAGTGCCATTTAGGTATCTTTTTAGAAAGATCTGGACCTCTCCTTCCCATGTATTTAACTAAGCCTGAATTTTGAGTGAAGCCCATCCTTGACCTTCCTTTTGCTTCAGGACATCCTTGAAAGAAGTGGTTACACCTCACAAGAAGAGGCCCCTTGGCAAAGCAGTAGCCCAGGGACCAACATTTCACTTTCCTTTCTTTTGTTTCAAGTTCCTCAGGAATAAGGAGGGCTGTTCTTTGGGCCACTGGAATTTTTACACCACCACTGACTTGTCAAGGGACCTCTACCTCCTTGTCCTCCCACAAAACAAAACATCAAGTCACAGGCAGCTACTGTGACTGCCCCAGGATTTGTCCCACCAAACAGAGCGAGCAAAGAGTTACCAGGGCCTCACAGTTTCTATACAATCTCTTAGAGATTCCGCAGCCCTTGCAGGGCAGAGAATAGAGGCTGGAGAAGAGATATATCATTCTGCCCACTGTAGAGCCCCAAACATGACACTCCATTCCCAGCCCAGATTTTCAGACTGGGGAGTTTCTTTAGTTTTGCCTTAACCAAGATTTCCTACTTCTAAGAAAAAAAAAAAGGATTAAAAATACTGAAAGTACAACAGGCTCTTACAAAACAACTATCTTATGGCTAGTGTAAATTAAATAATAAAACAAGTGGGTTGAATTTTCCTTAAAATGCAGAGGGATTTTGCAGTTAAGTGGAAAATTCTTCTAGAAAATGCATTTCGAATTTGGGGATTTCCATTTTGTTTTGGTTTTGTTGTGGGTCAAATATTTGAAATAGAGCAAAGGTCTCAAAACATCATTTAAAACTAGACTTGTTTTTGGCATCCAGGTGTTAATAATTCTGCTACTACTCTTTACACCATGACTCTGAAGTGACATTGAAAAGAATCTGCTATAATTCATGATGTAGTTGAATTTACCCATTCATTTAACAAACTTTTACCAAACACCTGGTACTGCGCTAAGCTTTTTCCTTCCAGATTAGATGACATTGCTTTCTAACAGTAGCTTGGTATTAGAATTAGCTCTAAAAAGGATGAGTCCAAAAGATGTGCATTAAATACTAAACTAGATTCCATAGGGATAGAGGTTGTTACTTTGAAAAACTTTTAGTGTATTTGGTAAATATAAGCATTAAGTCAGAGTTAAGGAAATAGCTTAGTTAAGGAGATAGCAAGAGTGAACGTCGACATTCTAGGAATCAGCAAACTAAAATGGACTGGAATGGGTGAATTTAACTCAGACGACCATTTTATCTACCACTGTGAGCAGGAATCCCTTAGAAGAAATGAAGTAGCCATAATAGTCAACAAGAGTCCAAAATGCAGCACTTGGATGCAATCTCAAAAACGACAGAATGATCTCTGTTCATTTCCAGCGCAAACCATTCAATATCACAGGAATCCAAGCCTATGCCCCAACCAGTAATGCTGAAGAAGCTGAAGTTGAACAGTTCTATGAAGACCTACAAGACCTTCTAGAACTAACACCCAAAAAAAGATGTCCTTTTCATTATAGGGGACTGGAATGCAAAAGTAGGAAGTCAAGAAACACCTGGAGTAACAGGTAAATTTGGTCTTGGAGTACAGAATGAAGCAGGGCAAAGGCTAATAGAGTTTTGCCAAGAGAACTCACTGGTCATGGCAAACACCCTCCTCCAACAACACAAGAGAAGACTCTACACATGGACATCACCAGATGGTCAACACCGAAATCAGACTGATTATATTCTTTGCAGCCAAAGATGGATAAGCTCTATACAGTCAGCACAAACAAGACCGGGAGCTGACTGTGGCTTGGATCATGAACTCCTTATTGCCAAATTCAGACTTAAATTGAAGAAAGTGGGGAAAACCACTAGACCATTCAGGTATGACCTAAATCAAATCCCTTATGATTATACAGTGGAAGTAAGAAATAGATTTAAGGGACTAGATCTGATAGATAGAGTGCCTCATGAACTATGGACAGAGGTTTGTGACACTGTACAGAAGACAGAGATCAAGACCATCCCCAGGAAAAAGAAATGCAAAACAGGAAAATGGCTGTCTGAGGAGGCCTTACAAATAGGTGTGAAAAGAAGAGAAGTAGAAAGCAAAGGAGAAAAGGAAAGATATACACATTTGAATGCAGAGTTCCAAAAAATAGCAAGGAGAGATAAGAAAGCCTGTCTCAGTGATCAATGCAAAGAAATAGAGGAAAACAATAGAATGGGAAAGACTAGAGATCTCTTCTGGAGAAGGCAATGGCACCCCACCCCAGTACTCTTGCCTGGAGAATCCCATGGACAGAGCACCCTGGTAGGCTGCAGTCCATGGGGTCACACAGAGTCGGACACGACTGAGTGACTTCACTTTCACTTTCACTTTCATGCATTGGAGAAGGGAATGGTAACCCACTCCAGTGTTCTTGCCTGGAGAATCCCAGGGACGGGGTAGCCTGGTGGGCTGCCGTCTATGGGGTCGCACAGAGTCGGACACAACTGAAGTGACTTGGCGGCAGCAGCAGACAGCATATTAAAAAACAGAGACATTACTTTTCCAACAAAGGTCCGTCTAGTCAAGGCTATGGTTTTTCCAGTGGTCATGTATAGATATGTAGTTGGACTATAAAGAAAGCTGAGCACTGAAGAATTGATGCTTTTGAACTGTGATGTTAGAGAAGATTCTTGAGAGTCCCTTGGACTGCAAGGAGATCCAACCAGTCCATCCTAAAGGAGGTCAGTCCTGGGTGTTCTTTGGAAGGTCTGATGTTGGAGCTGAAACTCCAGTCCTTTGGCTAACTGATGCGAAGAGCTGACTCATTTGCAAAGACCCTGATGCTGGAAAAGATTGACGCCAAGAGGAGAAATGGACGACAGAGGATGAGATGGTTGGATGGCATCACCAGCTCAATGGACATGAGTTTGGGTAGGCTCCGGGAGCTGGTGTTAGACAGGGAGGCCTGGCGTGCTGCAGCTCATGGGGTCACAAAGAGTCGGACATGACTGAGTGACTGAACTTAATTAAACTGAAGAAAATAGCTAATGTGCATTTCTTTTTCTTCTTAACTGTAATTATTCATGTGAGCTATAAGTGAGCAAACAACCTTCTGTGGTGAACACAAAGATGCACCAGTTAGAACCCCCTTCAAGAAAGTGGTTACTACCCAGCTACAAGCAGAGTAGGGAATTGACAGCTTCCA
The DNA here is from genome assembly GCF_027580195.1 of Bos mutus. Classification (NCBI taxonomy): domain Eukaryota; kingdom Metazoa; phylum Chordata; class Mammalia; order Artiodactyla; family Bovidae; genus Bos; species Bos mutus. The sequence goes on along the minus strand of NC_091617.1, from coordinate 83,727,278 downwards.
GATGTAGTTTCTGTGGGACCAGCCTCAGTGTTAGACCCAAGATCACACTTTATTCTGGTGTCCCTCAGACAACAACTGAACAAGAAAGTGACACAAGGGCTTGGTCCAGTGGGACAAAAGCCAACACAGGACTCTGATGGGCAATCTTTGCTCCAGAGCTCCCCTTTGGTTTGGCAGGGACTTTGTTAGGCTAATGGTACAATCCGATGAGTCCCTCTGCCCATCCCTACTTTTACCCTTTCTTTTCCCAGGTGTTACTCAGGATCGGCCTATGGGAGAACCCAACATACAGCACTTCCAGACAGCAAAGATAATGACAGTTAAGGTTGAAATTCTAATGAAACTGTTTCATTCAAGAAAATGTCATTCCCAACACTGTAAGTACTATTTTCCCATGTTGGAAAATGAACAGTAAATATCTAGACATCTGCTACCTGTTTGGTGCATTTCTTTTTTTTTTATTTCCCTGACATGAAAATTTCAGGACAGGCATTCCAAAAATTTAACACTAAAATAAACTGACAGTGATGACCACAGAACACAAGAATCAGGTAAATGTATTATTTTCCGCATATTTTGGTTTACAGGAGAAAGAGGGAAAGAGAAGTGAGGGAGTGAGGAGGGATAGAAAGAGACAAAGGAAGAGAGTGAGAGAGAAGACAATGATGGCCAGGGATAAAAGTAACTTGTATTTTTTCCTCTTAATTCAACAGTCAACTATGGCACTCAGGGCAATTAATTTCCTTTGATTATCATAATTTCTTAAAATGAAAAAATCTGCACCCTAATTATAAAATGTAACAAGAGAGATAAATCTTTTGGGCTCTCTGAAACAGGTGTTCTATACACGTAAGATTATTTTCATATAAAACATGAGATTGTTGTTGTCCTTTAGTCACTAAGTTGTGTCCAACTCTTTTGTGACCCCATGAACTGTAGCCCACCAGGCTCTTCTGTCCATGGGATTTCACAGACAATACTGGAGTGGATTTCCATTTTCTTCTCCAGGGGATCTTCCCAACCCAGGGATCAAACTCCTGTCTCTTACATCTTCTGCATTGCAGGCAGATTCTTTACTGCTGAGCCAACTGGGAAGCCCCTATAAATGGTACCTACTATTGATTTTGTTTTTATTTTATTTTTCACTAATACTGCTACTAATACTATCCAGGGGAGGATAAACTTTGACCCATTAGCCATCTCTTTTCATATTGAGCAGTAAATGTCATCAGTCCTGGGTACCAGTCACCCTATTTATTTTCCTCTGGGCAGCCTAGTACTATTGTTCTCTTCTATTGTTCTATTCAAATGCTAATTTTTGAAGCACTTAAAAAATTTAAATAGCAGAATTACTGGCACAAGTTGATCATAAATTCAACAGACAGAGACACTAAAGAAATGCATCTATTTTAGGGATAAACAAGCTAATTCTAATCTAATTTTGCTCATCCTTTATAAGCATACTTTATGGTGAAATGAACAGATGAATTTTACTGTAGGACTCAGACTTTTTCTTATTAAAGTTTTTTTTTTTTCCTCTCTCTTTTGAGGTGTGTTAAAGGACAGATTCCAAGAAGCAAGAGTGTAATTATAGATTGAGCATCTCCTGTATGGCCTGACAGAAGTCTACCATCACTTAAGAAGCCATTACAGCATATATTTAATGTCAGCTTGAAGGAAAAAAACACTTTCATAGGTTCTCTTTGATTGACACATTTGAAATGACATCAGTTTCCAGCTTTAAAACCTACTGTTATTAGGTCTCTGTTGCTATTTATGTTAGAAATATGTGCACGTGTGTCAAAACAATATATCAACTTTGTTGATTGGCTGCATCTAGATTCTGTTGCCAAGGGTAACAGAACAATTGCTTTTAATCCTTCCTAAATTGCTTCTTGTTTTTTTTTCCCCTAAATACTTGGGGTTTTCAGGGATTTTTTTCACCCCAGAGCAAAAATAAAGAAATTTTATGTAAGGAGAAAACAACACATATTGTCTGTGTGTTAAAAGGAAAATTAAATTCAAAGGTGTAGTCGGTATATATACTAATTTGTATTGCAGTCTAGCACAGATATAGTGGTCACTTGGATTATTAAAGCTGAGTTGATTAGGGAAAAAACATCTCCACTTCCAAATGATGTAGAAAGCAACCATTTGCTCTTCAGGATCACAATCCTCTCTCCTTTGTCAGAAAGCCAACTTCACAGATTCTTTATTGTAAGACAAAAGTGCATATGAAAGAAAATAATGGTTTTTCACAACTTTGCACAGTCTTTCCTGCCTTATTTACTGAGCAAAAGGTGAAGGTAATGAGCAAGTCCTTATTGATTATGAATTCCAACTCCAGTCTCTGAACTTTGGAAAGATTAGAAAATTGATCAACATGGTCACATACATATATAGTATGCCTGTAAATTAACCAGATTCTTTTGTACAATCTGTCTTGTTTTGTTGTGTTAACAGCTCTCAAACTTCATTGGGATACTTATTAGAAAGGTCCTGGACCATACCTTCAGAAACTTTGGTTCCTTAGGCCTGGACTAGGCCCAGGAATTTGCAATTTAAAAGACGATTTTAAAGCAGGTACTCCAAGGTCTACATGTTAAGAAATACTGCTTTGTACTTTCCAATGTACATTTTCAAATGTACTTTCTAATCACTATGTTATTCCTTTAAAATAGTTGAGGAAAGTTTCCTATTATGAATAGCCCAGTGCCTGGGTGAAATAAGCAAGTGACCACCTAATAAGATTCGCCCAAAGTTACCACATTCCTTATACCTTATACTTGACCCCTTCCCTACAAAATTAAGTAATTATTCAATTAATTAATAAAAAACAAATAATTTGAAATAAACCCTGCCTCATGTCCTCTTCTACCAGGTTTATTAAAATGTAAGACTTCAAGAGAATGTAAGTATTCTTGGAGATGTAACACCTCAAGCTATGATTTATCACCTCCTGAATGTGTTGTAGATTTTGGTGTGATGAGGAAGGAAGAGAATAAAAAAGGAAAACTGATGATATGGGTTGAATTGTGTACCCTCCACCCCCTCAATTCAAATGGTCAAGTCCTGATCCCAGTACCTCAGAATGTCACCCCATTTGGAAACAGGGTTACTGCAGGCGTAATCAGTTAAGGTGGTATCATTAGAGTGGACCCTAATCTAATATAGCTGGTGTTCTTATAAAAGGATAAATCTGAATAGAGACAGACACATACAGAGTGAGGACGAAGTGAAGACACGGGGAGAACTCTGTCTCCAGCTAAAGAGTGAGGCTTGGAACAGAATCTTCCCTCATGATCCTCAGAAGGAAACAATCCCCACCTTGATTTTGTAACTCGAGCCTCCAGAACTGTGACATGATAAATTTCTGTTGTTTAAGCCACAGAAGTTTGTGGCAATTGTTATGAAAGCCCTGGGAAACTAATATACTTGAAATAAAGGAGTCACCAGAAGAACGTGGCCAAAGATCAGTGTCTCCAAAACAGACTCTTCCTACTTATGTTTTTGCCTCTGTCTGTAGCTATCTTGCTTAATAGAGTGAAACAAAATCAATAGTCTATTTAAATACAATCTGATCATCATAGAAATGAAGAAGGCCCTTATTATACGGAGACAGTTCAAAAATCATAACTTTTATAAGTTATACACCTTCTAGAAGCCAATAACTGTCCAGCAATACCCAAAGCAGCATTCTGAGATACTGGTACGCAAAATGTCAATAAAAAATGTAATAAAACAAGTTATGGTTTAAAACTTGGTGAAGGGATGTACTTTGCAAAAGAGAAACAAACAAATTAGCTGTGGGAACTAGTATTTCATGGCAAACATTTCATTTCAGCAAGCAATGAAAGAAATCATTTGGAACTAGCTTTCCAGGGTAGCGCCACAGGAATCAAATTTCTCTGAAATTTTTTGCGTTGCCAAGTCTGTCTTTAATGTTGCCTCACCACTGCTTCTACTTTTACCCAAAGATGTCTGTTATGGTACAATATTTAGCCAAGACCGATATGATCTCAATCACCAAGTTCAGACTGTAATCTATCTTCATAAACCTGCAGACAGAGTTTCAGGAAAAGCTTATTAGGAGGGGAGGGAAAAAAACAAGAAAACAAGGGACTGAGTTGTAAACTTAAAAACAAGAGAAGGTATAAGGTATACTACATGATGAAGAACTCATTAACTCTTGATGAAAGTAAAACAGGAGAGTGAAAAAGCCGGCTTAAAGCTCAACATTGAAAAAACTTGAGATCATGGCATCCGGTCCCATTACTTCATGGCAAATAGACGGGGATACAATGGAAACAGTGATGGACTTTATTTTCTTGGGCTCGAAAATCACTGCAGATGGTGACTGCAGCTATGAAATTAAAAGATGCTTGCTCCTTAGAAGAAAAGCTATGACCAACCTAGACAGCATATTAAAAGGCAGAGACATTACCAACAAAGGTCCATCTGGTCAAACGTGTGGCTTTTCCAGTAGTCGTGTGTGCATGTGAGAGTTGGACCACAAAGAAAGTTGAGTGCTACAGAACGGATGCTTTTGAACTGTGGTGTTGGAGGAGACTTTTGGACCGCAAGGAGATCCAACCAGTCCATCTTAAAGGAAATCAGTTCTGAATACTCATTGGAGAGACTGATGCTGAAGCTCCAATACTTTGGCCACCTGATGCAAAGAACTGACTCATTGGAAAAGACCCTGATGCTGGGAAAGATTGAAGGTGGGAGGAGAAGGGGAGGACAGAGGGCAAGATGGTTGGATGGTATCACTGACTCAATGGACATGAGTTTGAGCAAGCCCCGGGAGTTGGTGAGGGCCGGGAAGCCTGGCAGTCCACGGGATCGCAAAGAGTCTGACACAACTGAGCGACTGAACTGAACTGAAGGTATGCTATCACAAATTTCACCAGTAAAATAATCAAAGTGAAAAGCCAGAGGGAAGGCTCTTTATATACAATAAAACCAAGCAGAACTACTGTGATAGACTTTAAGTGATTTAGTAAAATGGAGAAAACAATATACTCAGATCAATATGCAAAGAACAAGAATTAAAATGTAATAACACCACGTTCTTTATTTATAATGTGAAGAGCTGAGTGGAATAGAGGACTGGTTATATATTAAATCCCCTATAGTGTGTGTGCTCAGTTGTGTCAGACTCTTTGTGGCCCCATGAACTGTAGCCCATCAAGATCCTCTGTCCATGGAATTTTCCAGGCAAGAATACTGGAGTGGGTTACCATTTCCTACTCCAGTGGATCTTCCCAACCCAGGGAGTGAAACCCCATCTCTTGTGTCTCCTGCATTGGTAGGTGGATTCTTCACCAGTAGGGCCACCTGGGAAGCCCATATATTCAATAGAGTGGTTAAAAAAAAGAAATGGCAAACTTGAAAGGAAAAGATAATTTTAAAAAAAATAAAAATTAAAAAGATGAAAGAAGTAGTGAGGAGTGAGAAATATACTGAAATATCTAATTTCATAAACTTAAAGCAGTCTGCAACCTTTTTATTATACCTCCTTATGTAATTTGGTATTTGGGGTTCAGGAAAGCAAGTTAGTTTCAATGTTCAATATATTTATACCATGCCACAGTGTCCATTTCAGTAAAAGGATGAAGCCCAGCATTTAGTTTTTATGTCCACTGTTGAAATGCAAACAAGAATTTTCTTAACTCTTTCCCACTATAGAATTAATCATAATCAATTGAACACAAGTCTTTCTCCCCCTTTTAGCTATTACATAAAGAACAACAATTTAAAAGCCAAAAACAACAACAAAAAACACCTGGAGACTCTTTAGCTATTACATAAAGAACAACAATTTAAAAAACAACAACAACAACAAAAAAATCAATTTGATTTTGTTGCTCATTGTAGCTCATTGTAGCACAAGATATTAATTACTTTTTGACAAAACAAGAAGCCAACTCTGTTTTTTTACTTTATTCCCTTTTTCTACCTGTCAGTCTCACTTTCTCTTCCTCTCTTTCTCTCTCTCTCACCCATTCCCTGAATTCACTTTCATATTTTATATTTACCAAAGTTCCTAGCATCGTGAAGGACATTTTATTCAATCTCTAGACAGCACAACAGAGGGTTGTTATGAGAATTAAAAAGATAGCCAAGTAAATCACCCAGAAATAGACCTCCACTATTGTCATTTGATTTTTGAAAAAGTCACAAAGCAACCCAATAGGGAAAGGACATTCTTTTCATAAACGGTGCTGGAAAAAACAGACATTCATATAAAAAATTAACTTTATCCACTATTTCATAGCATAAGAAAAATAAATTCATGATGGATCATAGGTCAAAATGTAAAAGTTAAAACCACGAAGCTTTTAGAAGAAAATATAACAGAGTATCTTTATGATCCTTGGTGACTCAGATGCTTAAAAATCTGCCTGCAATGGAGGAGACCTAGGTCCGATCCCTGGGTCAGGAAGATCCCCTGGAGAAGGGAATGGCTTCCCACTCCATTATTCTTGCCTAGAGAATCCCATGGACAGAGGAGACTGGTGGGCTACAGTCCATAGGGGTCCCAAAGAGTTGAACATGGCTGAGTGATTAACACTTTTCCCAGTCAGGTTTAAAAAAATCAATAATCATAAAAGGGGAAAAAAAGGTAAGTTAGGTTTAATCAAAATTTAAAACTTCTCATCAAAAGATACTATTAAGAAAAGGAAAAGAAAAGCTACAAACAGGAAGAAATTAGTCACAGAAAACATATCTGGCAAAGGATATATAAAGAAGTCTTATAATTCAGTAATAAATAGAACTGCCGTATGACCTAGCAATCCCACTGCTGGGCATACACACTGAGGAAACCAGAATTGAGAGACGTGTGTACCACAGTGTTCATCACAGCACAGTTTATAATAGCCAGGACATGGAAACAACCTAGATGTCCATCAGCAGACAAATGGATAAGAAAGCTGTGGTACATATACACAATGGAATATTACTCAGCCATTAAAAAAATACATTTGAATCAGTTCTAATGAGGTGGATGAAACTGGAGCCTATTATACAGAGTGAAGTAAGCCAGAAAGAAAAACACCAATACAGTATCAGAACAGATCAGATCAGTCGCTCAGTCATGTCGGACTCTTTGCGACCCCATGAATCAAAGCACGCCAGGCCTCCCTGTCCATCACCAACTCCCGGAGTTCACTCAGACTCACGTCCATCGAGTCAGTGATGCCATTCAGCCATCTCATCCTCTGTCGTCCCCTTCTCCTCTTGCCCCCAATCCCTCCCAGCATCAGAGTCTTTTCCAATGAGTCAACTCTTCACATGAGGTGGCCAAAGTACTGGAGTTTCAGCTTTAGCATCATTCCTTCCAAAGAAATTCCAGGACTGATCTCCTTCAGAATGGACTGGTTGGATCTCCTTGCAGTCCAAGGGACTCTCAAGAGTCTTCTCCAACACCACACTTCAAAAGCATCAATTCTTCGGTGCTCAGCCTTCTTCACAGTCCAACTCTCACATCCATACATGACCACAGGAAAAACCATAGCCTTGACTAGACGAACCTTTGTTGGCAAAGTAATGTCTCTGCTTTTGAATACGCTATCTAGGTTGGTCATAACTTTCCTTCCAAGAAGTAAGCGTCTTTTAATTTCATGGCTGCAGTCACCATCTGCAGTGATTTTGGAGCCCAGAAAAATAAAGTCTGACACTGTTTCCACTGTTTCCCCATCTATTTCCCATGAAGTGATGGGACCGGATGCCATGATCTTTGTTTTCTGAATGTTGAGCTTTAAGCCAACTTTTTCACTCTCCTCTTTCACCTTCATCAAGAGGCTTTTTAGTTCCTCTTCACTTTCTGCCATAAGGGTGGTGTCAGCTGCATATCTGAGGTTATTGATATTTCTCCTGGAAATCTTGATTCCAGCTTGTGTTTCTTCCAGTCCAGCATTTCTCATGATGTACTCTGCATATAAGTTAAATAAGCAGGGTGACAATATACAGCCTTGACATACTCCTTTTCCTATTTGGAACCAGTCTGTTGTTCCATGTCCAGTTCTAACTGTTGCTTCCTGACCTGCATACAAATTTCTCAAGAAGCAGATCAAGTGGTCTGGTATTCCCATCTCTTTCAGAATTTTCCACAGTTGATTGTGATCCACACAGTCAAAGGCTTTGGCATAGTCAACACATATATATGGAATTTAGAAAGATGGTAATGATAACCCTATATGCGAGACAGCAAAAGAGACACAGATGTATAGAACAGTCTTTTGGACTCTGTGGGAAAGGGCAAGGGTGGGATGGTTTGGGAGAATGGCATTGAAACATGTATATTATCATATGTGAAACGAATCACCAGTCCAGATTTGATGCATGGTACAGGGTGCTCGAGGCTGGTGCACTGAGATGACCCAGAGGGATGGTATGGGGAAGGAGGGCGGAGGGAGGCTCAGGATGGGGAACACATGTACACCCATGGTGGATTCATGTCAATGTATGGCAAAACCAATACAATATTGTAAAGTAATTAGCCTCCAAAAATAAATAAATAAAAAGAAAGAAAACAAAACAAAAAGACAACCTCATTTTAAAAAATAGACAAAAGATTTGAACAGACATTTCAAAAGAGAGATATATGAAAGGGCAATAAGAATATGAAAGGTGTTCAACATCATTAGTCATGAAGCGAAAGAAAATTCCAGTCAAAATGAGATACTGTTACATACCTACAAGAATGATAAAAGACCAATAACAATAAATGTTAGTGAAGTTGTGCAGCAGTAGTGTTTCTTACACATTCTTTGTGAGAGTGTAAAACGGTACAACTTTTTTGGAAAAAAACTCCGAAATTCCACGTCTAGGTATTTACTCAAAAGAAGTGAAAACTTATGTCCATAAATCACTCGTATTGAAACATGTATAATATCATGTAAGAAACGAGTCGCCAGTCCAGGTTCGATGCACGATACTGGATGCTTGGGGCTGGTGCACTGGGACGACCCAGAGGGATGGTATGGGGAGGGAGGAGGGTTCAGGATGGGGAACACAGGTATACCTGTGGCGGATTCATTTCCATATTTGGCAAAACTAATACAATATTGTAAAGTTTAAAAATAAAATAAAATTTTAAAAAAAAGAATAATCACAGCAGCATTATTCAAAATAATCAGGTGAAGCCTGTAGCACAATGCTCTACAGTGGTCAGTTCTCAAGAGTTACCATGATTTTTGCAAGTTCTGCTCCTCCAGTTTCTCCAATTCTCAAGTTTATTTCTTCAGATCCATGTTTTATTATGACTGCTTAGAGTCTGTCCAAAAGGAGATGCTTTTAAGTTAGTCATAAGCCCAGGGAAGACTGGGCTCAATAATAAGGAATCTCAAATATGTAGAAAGAAACAGCCAGTCAGGAGTAATATAACTTCATGCTTGGGTTGGAATGTCCATGTAAATGGAAATAATCTTTCAGAAAGAGTGGTGGAAGGAACCTCCCTGGTGGTTCAGTGGTTAAGACTCCACACTGCAGGAGCCTCGGATTCAATCCCTAGTCAGGGAACTAAAATCCCACATGCCACACAGTGTTATCAACACACACACACATACACACACACACACACATACACAAACCAGTATAAAAACTGTATATCTACTTAATTATCCTAATTAATTTAAAATATGAAAGTAGAAATTGTATGTACAGTATATATGTATGTGAGTTTGTCTGATGTCTGAAGTAACTACACATCAACAAATAGTATTTTCTGGGCAGGAATATAGACACTTTTATGTTCTTTTTAAATTTCTTGTATTTTCCTGATTCTAAAATACACTGTGTTGTGTTCAGTCACCCAGCCCTGTTCGACTTTTTGCAACCCCATAGACGACAGCACACCTGACATCTCTGTCCCTCACCATCTCCTAAAGTCTGCCCAAGTTCATGGGCATTGCATTGGTGATACCATACAACCATCTCATCCTCTGATGCCCTCTTCTCCTTCTGCCCTCAATCTTTCCCAGCATCAGGGACTTTTCCAATGAATCAGCTGTTCCCATCAGTTCAGTTCAGTTCAGTCGCTCAGTCGTGTCCAACTCTTTGCGATCCCATGGACTGCAGCACACCAGGTTTCCCTGTCCATCACCAACTCCCAGAGCTTACTCAAACTCATGTCCATCGAGTCGGTGATACCATCCAACCATCTCATCCTCTGTCATCCCCTTCTCCTCCCACCTTCAATCTTTCCCAGCATCAGGGTCTTTTCCAATGAATCAGTTCCTCACATCAGGTGGCCAAAGTAGTGGAGTTTCAGCTTCAGGATCAGTCCTTCCAATGAATATTCAGGGCTTATTTCCTTCAGGATGGACTGGTTGGATCTCCTTACAGTCCAAGGGCCTCTCAAGAGTCTTCTCCAACACCACAATTCAAAAGCATCAATTCTTTGGTGCTCAGCTTTCTTTATAGTCCAACTCTCACATCCATACATGACCACTGGAAAAACCATAGCCTTGACTAGATGGACCTTTGTTGGCAAAGTAATGTCTCTGCTTTTGAATATGCTATCTAGGTTGGTCAAAACTTTCCATCCAAGGAGTAAGTGTCTTTGAATTTCATGGCTGCAGTCACCGTCTGTGGTGATTTTAGAGCCCCCCAAAAAATAAAGTCTGACATTGTTTCCACTGTTTCCCCATCTATTTGTCATGAAGTGATGGGACTGGATGTCATGACCTTCGCTTTCTGAATGTTGAGCTTTAAGCCAACTTTTCACTCTCCTCTTTCACTTTCATCAAGAGTCTCTTTAGTTCTTCTTCACTTTCTGCCATAAGGGTGGTGTCAGCTGCATATCTGAGGTTATTGATATTTCTCCTGGCAATCTTGATTCCAGCTTGTGCTTCTTCCAGCCCAGTGTTTCTCATGATGTACTCTGCATATATGTTAAATAAGCAGGGTGACAATATACAACCTTGACATACTCCTTTCCCAATTTGGAACCAGTCTGTTGTTCCATGTCCAGTTTTAGCTGTTGCTTCCTGACCTGCATACAGATTTCTCAAGAGGCAGGTCAGGTGGTCTGGTATTCCCATCTCTTTCAGAATTTTCCACAGTTTATTGTGATCCACATAGTCAAAGGCTTTGGCATAGTCAATAAAGCAGAAGTAGATGTTTTTCTGGAACTCTCTTGCTTTTTCGATGATCCAGCAGATGGTGGCAATTTGATCTCTGGTTCCTCTGCCTTTTCTAAAACCAGCTTGAACATCTGGAAGTTCATGGTTCATGTATTGCTAAAGCCTGGCTTGGAGAATTTTGAGCATTACTTTACTAGCGTGTGAGATGAGTACAATTGTGTGGTAGTTTGAGCATTCTTTGGCATTGCCTTTCTTTGGGATTGGAATGAAAACTGACTTTTTCCAATCCTGTTCCCATCAGATGACCAAAATACTGGAGCTTCAGCTTCACCATCAGTCCTTCCAATGAGTATTTGGCATTGACATCCCTTAAGATTGACCGGTTTCATTTCCTGGCTTTCCAAGGGACTTTCAGGTGTCTTCTCCACCACCACATTTCAAAGGCATCAATTCTTTGGTATTCTGCCTTCTTTATAGTCCAGCTCTCACAACCATACATGACTACTGGAAAGACCATAGCTTTGACCATATGGACCTTTGTCAGCAGAGTATTGTCTCTGCTTTTCAACACAGTCTAGCTTTGTCATAGCTTTCCTGCCAAGGAGCAATCATCTTCTGATTTCATGGCTGCAGTCACCATCCACAGTGGTTTTAGAGCCCAAGACAACGAAATCTGTCACTACTTCCACCTTTTCTCCTTCTACTTGCCATGAAGTAATGTGGCCAGATGCCATGATCTTAGTGTTTTTAATATTTAGTTTAAGCCAACACTTTCACTCTCCTCCTTCAGCCTCATCAAGAGGCTCTGGAGTTCCTCTTTACTTTCTGCATTAGAGTGGTATCATCTGTATATCTGAGGTTGTTGATGTTTCTCTCGCCTATCTTGATTCCATCTTGTAACTCATCAAACCCGGCATTTCTCATGATGTGCTCAGCATTTAGATTAAACCAACAGGGTAATAGCAGACAGCCACGCCATACTTCTTTCTCAATCCTGAACCAATCAGTTGTTCCACATAGGGTTTTTATTGTTGCTTTTTGACCCACATACAGGTTTCTCGGGAGACAGGTAAGCTGATCCACTATTCTCATCTCTTTAACGCTTTCCATAGATTTTATGAATCACACAGTCAAAGGCTTTAGCATAGTCAACAAAGAGGTAGATTTTTTTTGGTATTCCATAGCTTTCTCTATGATCCAGCAAATGTTGGCAATTTGATCTCTGATTCCTTTTCTAAACCCACTTGGACAGCTGGAAGTTCTTGGTTCACATAATGCTGAAGCCTAGCATGCAAGATTTAAGCATGACCTTACTAAATGGGAAGTGAGTGCAATTGTCCAATGCCTAGCACATTCTTTAGCACTATCTTTCTTGGGAATTGAGAGGAGGATTGAGCTTTTCCAGTCCTGTGGCCACCGCTGGGTCTTCCAGATTTGCTGACATATTGAATGCAACACCTGTTTCTGTCCTTTATTGTGCCTATCTTTGAGCAAAGTGTTCCATTGATATCTCCAGTTTTCCTAAAGAGATCTCTAGTCTTTCCCCTTCTATTGCTTTCTTCTATTTTATACTTAAAATGTATTAGGTTATCCAAAAAATTCATTAGAGTTTTTCTATAAGCTGTTACAGAAAAACCCAAATGAATTCTTTGGCCAATCCAAATATGCATAATAAAAAAGTCCCCCGTAACAAAAAAAATGATGGGCATTTCAGGCTTGTAAGCTCCAGATGATAGACCTCAGTAAAATGCAGCCAGCACAGAAGGAAACCCTACCAAAAAACCTATCTATCTATCCATCTAGCATTAGGTCATTTCCTGAAACTGATGATATATATGTATTTGTTGTTGTTTAGTCATTAAGTCGTGTCCAACCCTTTTGGGACCCCATAGACTGTAGGCCACCAGGCTCCTCTGTTCATGGGATTTTCCCACCCAAGAATATTAGAGTGATTTGCTATTTCCTTCTTGAGGGGATCTTTCCAACCCAGGAATAGAACCCATGTCTCTTGCATTGGCAGGTGGATTCTTTACTGCTGAGCCACCAGGAACGCCCATATATACATACATATACACATGCATATGAACTATGATAGGAAGTGGCTTATGCAATTATAGAGGCTGAGAAGTTCCATGATCTGCCATGTGCAAGCTGGAGAACCAGAAAAGCCAGTGGCATCATTCAGGCTTGAGCTCCAGGAGCATCAGTGATCAAGGGCAAGAGAGGATAGATGCTCCAGTTGAAGCAAAAAGGAAATTCTCCCACTCTCTGCGTTTTTGTTCTACTCAGGCACTCAATGGACCAGAAGATGCTCACCTGCATTGGTGGGGATGATCATCTATACTCAATCTTCCAATTCAAAAACTAATCTTTTGGTAAACATCCTTCCACACATACCCAGATATAATGTTTGGCCAGCTATCTGGGCATTCTTTGAAAGAAAGGGAAAAGTTAAAGTATTAGTTGCTCAGTCATGTCTGACACTTTGCGACCCTGTAGACTGTAGCTCTCCAGGCTCACCTGTCCATGGGATTTTTCCAGGCAACAATACTGGAGTGGTTACCATTTCCTTCTCCATGGGATCTTCCCAACACAGGAATTGAACCCAGGTCTCCTGCATTGCAGCAGATTCTTTACCATCTGAACCACCAGGGAAACCCCTAGACCAGCCAAATTGACTCATAAGATTAGCCCTGTATCTATTTGTCAAATAAGTAATCCTCCACGCAGTGCCCAGAAGAAAGGGAAATAGAAAAATTGATATGAAACAGACTAAAAAGGACAAAAGAAAACAAACAAACAAACAAACAAAAATGCAGGGGGAGGGAACCCAGGCCTCCTGGAATCACCTCCCCTAGGCATAGAGGTTTATGTTTATCTTCACACCCTGTTGGAAATCTGCTTCTGTGGTGGTAAAGACTCAGGCATTTTCCAACCTGAAGTTCTGCACCTCTACACTAAGGATTGACACTATTTCCACAGGGTGACGCAGAGCCTCTGCTGGAGGCAGATGAAGACAGTGTCAATTGTCCACCATCCCTCCCACCTCAAGCCCTAGACCATAATCAGTTTCCTCACTAAATGCTCACAGTGTCTTCTCAAAGCCTAACTCATATAGGATGTTAATAATTGCTGTTTGAATATGTAAATGCATGAATATTTGTGAGATCTATTACAATAATTCTTTCTCAGTTTTATTCCCCTCTCTTCTAAAAATCTAACACAACCTGAAAAATCTGCTAAGTTTCAACCCAAAGAAAGATGAATTCTTTCCAAGCCCTCCTTCTGAGTCCCTGAAAGTAAAACTGTTTGCGTGAATAAAGTGAGCAGATAGTTGGTGTTGCTCAAATCTTGCTTTAAATTCTAATTCCACTCCTTGGAATTTCTCTGAGCTTTGTGGTTTTTCATTGACATAATGGGAATAAAAACTTCCAAAAGACCACTTTAAGAACTAGATATGTTTAAATTCTTAGTATGGTGCCTGAAACATGGTAAGTATTCAGTAAAGAATAACTCTCATCTCAAGCTCTGATATTTAATCCTTGTACTAGCTCTCTAATATTTAGGACTGCCCTCACTTTTATATCTTAGAAAATGCAAGGAAAAAAGAGAGTAAGTGTATTACTCAAACAGACACATTTCATGATGGAACCTTTGGGAAGTAAAGTGATTAGGCTAATAAAATATATTGTTGAAATATATTACTGAAGATCATATCATATTTTAGAAACAGACAATCAGGGAAGGAAAGGGCTTGCACCAAAAAACAGAACCAATATTACAAGGACAATACAACAAACAAAATAACAAGAACAACCAAACAAGTTAGTTTAAAATAAATCTAGACACTGACCTCACACTTTTCACAAAAATTAACTCAAAATTAATCATAGACCTAAAATATAAAATGCAAAAGTATAAGATTCCTAGAAAATTACATAAGAGAAAATCTAGGTGACTTTGGTATGCTGATGAGTTTTCTGGTACAATGCAAAAGCACAATTGATGAAAGAAAAAAAACTGACAAGTTGGATTTCATTAAACTTTAAAACTTGTATTCTGCAAATGACCATTAAAATAATGAAAAGACAAGCCATTGGCTGTCTTACAAAGCACATAGCTGATAAAGAATGTGCACCCAAAATATACAAAGAACTCTTAAAATTCATCAATTATATATATATGTATATATATATATATACTATCCAATAAAACATGTGCGAAAGATATGAATAAACACATCACCAAAGGTGATATACAGAAGGCAAGTAAGCATGTGAAAAGATGCTCCACATCATATGCCATTTATGGAATTGCAAATTAAAACACAAGATACTACTACAAACCTACAGAATGGAGAAAATCCAAAACAGAGGCATCATCAAACACTGGCAAGGACGTGGAGCATCATGTACAGTCACTTTGGAAGACAGTTTCTTACAAAGCTAAACCTAGTCTTATCATATGATCCAGCAGTCACACTCTTAGATATTCACCCAAATGAATAGAAAACTTACATTCACACCAAAACCTGTACATGATTTTATAGCAGTGTTATTTGTAATTGCCAAAATCTGGAAGCAACATACATGTGCTTTAACAATAAAAAACCCATAGTATTTCCATATACTAGAATATTATTCATGAATATAAAGAAATGAGCCATCAAGCAATGATGAGAAGACATCGTTGCTGTTCAGTCGCTAAGCCATGTGGGACTCTTAGTGACTTCATGTGATCTACAGAATGCCAGGCCTCTGTGTACTTCACTATCTCCAGGAGTTGCTCAAACTCATGTCCATTGATCTGGTGATGCCATACAACCATCTTATCCTCTGCTGTACCCTTCTCCTGCCTTCAATCTTTCCCAGCATCGGGTCTTTTCCATTGAGTTGGCTCTTCACTTCAGGTGGCCAAAGTATTGGAGCTTCAGCATCAGCATCAGTCCTTTTAATGAATATTCAGGGTTGATTTCTTTTAGGACTGACTGGATTTATCTCCTTGCTGTCTAAGGGACTCTCAAGAGTCTTCTCCAGCACCACAGTTTGAAAGCATCAGTGCTTTGGCGCTCAGCCTTCTGATTTGAGGGAATCTTAGATACACATTGCTAAGTAATGGAAGCCTGTCTGAGAAGGATACATACTGTATGATTCCAACCATATGACATTCTGGAAAAAGCAAAATTATAGGAACAGTTTTTAAAAATCAGTGGTTTCCAGGGTTTAGGGGAAAAGGGGAGGGATGAATAGATGGAGCACAGGGGATTTTTATGGCAGTGAAACTATTCTGTATGACACTGGACCGGTGGATACATGACATTGTGTTTTTGGCAAAACCCATAAAACTGCACAATGCAAAAAGTGCATTCCAGTGTAAACTATAGATTTTAGTTAATAATAATGTATCAATATTGGTTCATAAGTTATAAGAAATATACTACAGCAACACAAGACATTACTAATAGGGGAAACTGAGGGAGGTTGAGAGGGAGTATTATGGGAACTCTCAGTACTTTCTTTTTAATTTTTATGTAAATTTAAAACTGCCCCCCAAAATAGAGCCTAAAATTTTTTTTAAGGAGAGAGATAAAGATAAACCAACGGGGGACTATAAAATCTAATTGTTTATCTGTTTTGGCATCATTTTAACTGTTTTGTATAAGTTTCCTCTGTCCTAAACCCTCTATTTTTTCTCTGCACAACTCCCAACCTGTATGAATGAGGCTCACATCTCTCTGCACATCTCCATTGGTTTTTTTATTTAACACTCACTTATTGAGTAATAACTTTGTGCCAAGAACTATGATAATTGTTAGAGATATGAAAAGAGGAATAAGATCAGACTTGAGGATATCACAGTCGAGTGATAGAGACATGTTAATTACAGTGGAACAAGATATTAAGTGCCATAAATAAAGGTAAGAAAAAAATCTCTTGGAACCACAACTCAGTACTTTGAACTCTATATGGCATTATTAAACTATAATAAAGTCACATCATCCGCTTTTGATACTGCCCTATCTTACTTTTGCCAATATGTCACATTTAAAATTTATTTTAAGCCTCTCCCTCCTGTTCTTATTCGTCAGCCTTTTGCTTCTTCCTCAAAATGGCTAATTTTTGCCGATTTCCCAATTCAGTCAAACTACCAGGCCAATGAATATGTATATTCATTCTACATAATTATACTGATTCTTCCACCAGCCGGAAAAAAAAGTGAAAAAATGAACTTTACTGAAAGTTTCAGGGTCATTAAGCAAGGGAATCACCACTATGCAATCTCAAGACTACATTCCAGGAGGAGGGTGGTATGGAGAGAAGTGAAATGTTGATGTGGAAGGAGCCAGCCATTCCCCTCCCACAACACAGCCCTGCATCAGGAACCAAGCTCCAAGGTGAGACAAGGAGAGGGGAAGAGCTTTGAGCAGAGAGCACCTGCTCACAAGCCCCACAGGCTGTGTCTTCCCTCTGGTAGCAGATAAGATGAAGAAGCAGGTGCTGACAGCTTCATGTTTTCCATATTGCCAAGGGCAGGCCATATTAAACACTCTTGTACTGACCTTGGAGACAACTGCTCATCAAGTACCTCCCACTAAACTCCATACTACCTCTCTACGTTCATCTTCTGCCATTGTCCAGATTCCCAGTTTATAGTCTAGTGACACCACATGTGGGGACTCCTCACATCTGCACTATGGGATCCTGACTTTCTGCCTCAAATAATGTTCTTCCCCTCTCCTGGAATCACCTGATGGGCTTCTGCTCAGTCCTCAGCTAGCCAGGTTTCTATCTTCAGAGATCTTTCCTCAACCAGTCTCCATCCCCACATAGCCTTCCTCTATATTCTTTTTGTATTAAATTAACCCGTTTCCAATTCTGATCCTCTACTAATCTGAGCAACTTAGAGTCGGGGATGATAGCAACAGTATGTCTGTACTACTGTCTCCCTCTTTGATTGTGTAAATACATGTAATATAGCATGTGGTTAAAAGTAAAAGAATTTAGAGCTACCCTAAGTTTGATTTACTAACCATTTATTCTGAATTTGGGAGCTGTACTTAAAGTAATTGTAACCTCAGTTTCCTCAGATATGAAATGGGATAATACTTACCTTACAGTTTTGTTGAGATATTTAAGTGACTAGATAGATGATAGGTAGATGGATATTTTGAATGATGCTTGACACACAGCAAGTGCTGGTTAAGTGTTAACTATCATCATCATCAGATCCGTAGTCTTGACAGGAGATGCTTGATTCTCCACAATGCCGAGGATTACCATAATACTTGTTTGGATTTATCTGATTTTCAGGTTATTCAGATTCAGTGGTTAATATTGATGTTTTGTGATCTGGTCTACTGACACAAACTCTAGTCGAGAGTGGGTTCTGGTGATTTAAATAGAAAAATCTTTCAACAGCATTCTGGACAAAAACCACACAATATTCTCTCAAAGCATTTGTCACTTAAAAAGAACTAGCTATTTATAAGGAATGGGGGGAGAGGAACCACCAAGATATAAAGACAAAAAAAGAAAGGGAATTGTGGTATTATTGATAACAACCTTGGAAACATAAGAAATGTTTCTTAAAAGAAGTTGTGAGCTGTTAATTTTAGGAGACTGTTCAAAATGCTGAATTTTTTAGAATGACACATTTGTTGAGAAGAAAAGTGCTAAGAAGAAGGAAAAAAAGCTCCAGGGGGAAAAAAAAAGCTAGCCAGGGAACTGCAAGAAACTCAAGCCAATATGTAGCTTGCATCTGCTGGCAATACCCTCATCAAAGAAGGAAATAAGATACAAAACTGAAATTGCTATTCAAAGAAACTTGATAAACAAAATAATCCATTCAATTTAACAGATGGCTGTACAATAGTGTGTGCCATGACTAAAATATCTGACCCACCCACCTACCCACTGGTAGTGCTACCAAAAACATTAATTTAAACTGGGCAACCTGAAATGTACCAAATAAAACTGGCTACAACTACAACATCAGCGAAATTATATTCATGCTGAAAAAAACTGGACATATTCCAAGTACATCATCTAAACAGCATACTTCCAGATGCTTTATTCCCTCTGCTTGGTCCAGGTATATATTCTGTGCTTATGACATTTTTACCCCTAGTTTAGTTCACTGGCTCTGTGATTCTAATAACATAATCAAAGCTATGCCCAATCTCTTTTATCTCAAGAGATATTCCCATTACCTCTATTGTGTTCCAAGCCCTGTGGTAGTTGCTAGAGATATAAGGTAAATGACACATTGTCCTAGATCTTGATGTTTACATTCTGGGGCTGTCTGTTTGCTTAGTAATAAACTGAAGCACCACTTTGGATATATTTGAGTCTCTATTAACTCTGAAATTGCTAAATGAATGATTCATGTTCACCTGTCACTCAGCACTTTCTGGACTAGCATGCTTCTATTAAGAATGTACATGTCACCTAGTTTAAAGTTGCCAGTACTGATGATCTAAAAGATTTGTTATAAAGCAAAAGAAACTTTATCACTTTGTAACCCAAATCTGATCAATAAGAAAGTTATTTATTATCTTTAATGCTTCCATGTCTATAACTAAATGTTTGAGCAATGACTTTTTATACTCATAGTACTCTTCATGGGTACTGTGACTACTACCTGGCAAAGCAATGCTGTACAATATTGTACTTCAGGACAAACTTGAAGCACAAATGAAAAGTTTCAAAAAATTAATCACCACATTTCCCTGTTTCCTAATTTCTTTATTAACTTCTGATGAGCCTCGAGGTGATGAATAAAAATGCTCAATAAAGGATTTTAAAAGGAGGGGAACTTTTATTGCACTGTTTTCTGACAGCTTGTTTCTAAGCAAAGCAACTGTTGTCTCTGGGGACTCATTCAACATTCATTCCAACCGTGGAGAAAGAGACCCAGTTTGGAAGATGTTTTTCTGGAGTACAGAGAGGGACTTTGATCCTAGCTCAGATAACAGCTGCCCTCCATGAGAGGGTTTTCTGGTTGCTCTATCCCTCAGGCCAGGTGAATCTCAGGGGAGGTGTCTAGTTGACCTCAAAGCTCAGCCAAGCAACTGATACCTGAGGGAGGGTCTTTGAGTGGGCAAGGGAGCCTGGCATCGAGTGTTATCATTCTGTCAGTCTCTCTCCTGGCTAGACACAGAGCGCACAGGAAAGGGACTCCTAAAGGGAATCAAGTCTCACCTTGATTTTCCCCCCATTGTAAAATTAAAGGAAGGCAGGAAGCCAAAATACCATGGTAGATTTTAGTCTCTACCATTGCATTTTCTCACTATTCTGGAATTGTAACGAAGTGTTTCCTTTGAAATTCTTGACTCTTGTGTTTTAAATACAAAGGAAAGGTGGAAAATGTATGATTAATATCTTAGAAGGAAATAAAATGTACTGTATAGTTAATTAGATAGAATTGGGAGAATACAAGACTACATTACTTTGTAGAAAGCCACTTTGCTTTTAGAATGAGAGGAATTTGCAAAAGAATTGGAGCATCCCCTTTAAAATGTAAGAGGTTAAACTCATTGACACTGTGAGGTAATATTATGTTTATGTCATTATTTGTTGTATTTCTAATATAGAACATCAAGGGAATCATTGAACAAAGACATAAATCATTTTAATATTAAAAATTTTATTGAAAAGATAAATATCAAATAGACCTCTAGTCATTACAAAATTATCCTGCCATTCATAATTAGATGTACCTTTATCCTTCACTCATGTACTCATTTAATAAATATTTATTGAGCTTTTGTTACATGTAAGGCATTGTTTTAGACACTACAGGGCATAAAGATCTCAATGACAGCTTCTATACATAATGGAATGAATTAAGACTGTACATGGTAGAAAATGATAAATGCCAAAGAGATATATAAACTAGAGGACTTAACAGACTTCTCATTGACCACAAGACTCATGAGAAGTTTTGGTTCCAACTATACATACTAATTCAACTAAAAGATAACTTAAGCATGGTAGTATATATACAACTTTTCTCCTCCATCACCAAGGGGAAAATGGGCTGCTATTGGCCCACAGAGAGACAATAGCATCCCTCACACCAGTCAGAATGGCCATTATCAAAAAATACAAACAGTAAATCCTGGAGACGATGTGGAGAAAAGGGAATCCTACTATACTGTTGGTGGAATGTAAACTGGTACCACTACTATGGAGAACAGTATGGATGTTTCTTTAAAAACTAAAAATAGAGCTACCAAATGATTCAGCAATCCCACTCCTGGACATATATCCACAGAAAACCATAATTTGAAAAGACACATGCATCCCAGTGTTCATTGCAGTACTATTTACAATAGCCAAGACATGGTAGCAGCCTAAATGTCCCTCAGCAGTGGATGGACAAAGAAGATGTGGTACATATCTGCAATGGAACATTACTCAGCCATAAAAAATAATGAAATAATGCCATTTGCAGCAACATGGATGGGCCTAGAGATTATCATACACTTATACACTTACTTACTTACTTCAAGTGAAGTAAGTCAGACAGAAAAAGACAAATATCATACGACATCATTTATATGTGGAATCTAAGAAAAATGATAAAATGAACTTATTTACAAAACAAACAGACCACCACATAGAAAACAAACTTACAGTTGCCAAAGGGAAAAGATGGGGGGAGGGATGAATTAGGAGTTTGGGATTAGCATATAGACACTTACTGTATATAAAATAGATAATCAACAAGGATCTACTGTGTAGCACAGAGAACTCCACTTAATATTCTGTAATAACTTATATGGGAAAAGAATCTGAAAAAGAATGGATACATGTAGATGTTTAACTGAATCACTTTGCTATACACCTGAAGCTAACACAACATTGTAAATCAACTAGAATCCAATATAAGATAAAAATTAAATTTTAAAAAGCTAATTTTAGGATGGTAGGATATATCTAGCCAATCTCCTCCTCTGTCACAAGGAGGAAAATGGGCTGCTCTGGACCCACAGAGACATGATGAAGGTGAGTAAAGGCAACTTGACCTCATCTGTCTCCTCTCTTCTTCCAATCCTTATCCTCTGATGTGAATCATGAGACTGGCTGCAGTAAGACAACTCAGACAAGAAGAGAGAGAAAATCACTTCTCCAGTTTTCTTTCAGCCATATTGCATTCTTGGATAGACCTCCCTGCCTTACCTGGAAATACATGCTGAGAGACCCATCACCTAAAGGGAAGTCTGGTGTTACAGCTTGAGCTGACACTCCTCAATGACAGCAAGAGCCAGAGGCCATATGAGGGGAAAGCGGGGAGATATTTGTCTTTCCCTACGAGGAAGCCTCCTTCCTTGGAAGCCTCCTTCCTTTGAATCCTTCAAAGCTAAAAATGTTGTTATTAATATATTAATAAGAACTACAGACAAGTATTCAGCAGCAATTTGTGTCTAAGCCACAAACTTCACATGATGATTTTGTGTCATAAATCAATAAACCAGTGAACGTGCTTCCATGTGTGCTGGGCACCTGCTCAATTATTCTATTTTTCTTTAAAGGAGACTTTTAATATTTAAAGTAACAAGTCTAGTGGAAGAAACCCAATTTTTCACCCTAGTATGAGGGCTTCCCATGTGGCACTAGTGGTAAAGAAACTGCCTGCCAACGCAGGAGACATAAGAGATGAGGGTTCAATCCCTGAGTCGGGAAGATACCTTGGAGGACAGCATGGCAACCCACTCCAGTATTCTTGCCTGGAGAATCCCATGGACAGAGGAACCTAGCGGGCTACAGTTCATGGGAATCAGAAAGCATTAGATACAACTGAGGTGACAGCATGCATGCACACATACCCAGATGTGTCCATTCTTTCTCCTTTTTCCTTACTCTTTTTAATACTTCAGATTGCCCATGGAAATCTGCTTTCTGCCTTGACTTGTTCATCCCTGTGACTTCACTTGGACTCTCAATCTTTTTTATTTTTATCCTTTTATGAGGATTTTACTTCTTGTTCCCTTTCTGATATTACCCTTCTGGAGACTTCCAGTGTGAATATCTTTTAAAATCATGCCTACATCAGAGTGCTTTTTTTTTTCACATATATCCATATACCTATATCTACATCTATATATGCAAGCATATCTGTGTATAAATACGGATATAGGTATTTATATAGATATACATCTATCTCTCGTGCTGGGGCTGCAGTATCAGCATTACCACATATTCTGCATGGACTCTTCTTTTAAACAATTAACCAGATTATCTTCGATGATTTTCAAGATGTATCCCTGCCCTTTCATTATCTTCCTGTGGCAGCGGAAAGAAGTTCAGAATCCACATCTGAGTAGCAAAACATAACTCAAATGCCATCTTATGCCATAAAGACTTGGAGCTGAACTATTTGAACAAGAAATCCCCCAAAAGTCTTCTATATGATGTCTTCACTCATTCTTCCCTTGCCTTATTTCATTGTATGATTAGCTTCTAATACTGACTTGATGAATGTTTGCTATTGGTTAACTATACATTTTAACACTGATCTTTCAAAATACAATATATATCTGTTTATCCAACCGGTATACTAGCTGCACACTGCATCAAGCATCAAATTAGACCACAAGTATCCCAAATTCTGTGTCTCCCAAACTAAATGTTCCTTGAAGTTTGTTCTCCTGTATTTCCCATCATAGTCAAAGGTACCAGTCACCCAGTCACTCCAGTCATGAACCTAGGAGTTGTCCTTAATTCTTTATTTTTCTGAGGTTCCCTCACAAGTTCCATCTCCATTTACCCTCAGAAGTCTAATCAGTCCTTAAGTCCTGTTGATTCCTACCTGCCTAAATAACTCTCAAATCCACCCATCCTTCTATTCTCACGTCCTGAGTTCAAAATGCGTGATTCCTTTTTTGGACTATAGCCGCTGCTCCACTATCTATCATTGCGCTTCTATTCTTGCTTCATTCCGTTCACACAATACATCAGAAGCATCTTTGGAAAGTGAAAATCTGAACATATCAGTTGCCCGATTAAAACCGTTTATGACTCCCCCTGCTTCAGAATAAAATGAAAACTTCTAGGCACAGCAAGGATTCTGCATGACAGATTTACCTTTATGGCCTCATCTCTCTACTCCTCCATCCCCAACACACACACCCTACCTTCCAGCCACAGCAGTTATTTATAGTTACTTTTGTTATATGAACCACTTCAACCTCTAAATTTACCACATCAGTATATACAATTTATAGACGGACTGACTAAAGAAGAGTAAATCATTATTTAAGGCATACCACACTTCCTCTGGAAGCCTATTTCTACATCTGTGCTCCTCTTTTCTAGAACCCCACAAAGGAGATTGAACCATTCTTGCCTTTGTACTCCTAATTATACTGTGCACATACTTGTATCATAATTCATACTATATTTACTTGTTTATCTCTCTGCCCTCCCTTCCTCCTCTTAATCCTGCCATCACCTGCTGGATCTCTTTAAAGATACAAAACACCTTTTATTCCTTTTACATTTTCATCACATCACACATTGCCAGGCTCAGAGTAGGTATTCCACAATGAATATGAACATGTTTCAAATAAGGTGAATACCATAAATTTAGATGCAACAATAAACTGCATCAAGCATAACTTAAACTTGCTTCTTGATGTGTTACTTTGTTAGCATTATTCAAGTTAATTTATAAGTGTTCAAAATTTGGATAAATGAGAATTTGCTTTGTCTCTTTCCTAGTTGACATAATAACCACGCTGCTGTGTCACTTCAGTCGTGTCCGACTCTGTGTGACCCCATAGACGGCAGCCCACCAGATTTCCCGTCCCTGGGATTCTCCAGGCAAGAACACTAGAGTGGGTTGCCATTTCCTTCTCCAATGCAAGAAAGTGAAAAGTGAAAGGGAAGTCGCTCAGCCGTGTCCGACTCTTTGCAACCCCATGGCCTGCAGCCTACCAGGCTCCTCCGTCCATGGGATTTTCTAGGCAAAATTACTGGAGTGGGGTGCCATTGCCTTCTCCATAATAACCATATATTCATATAATAAACAATTTAGTGCTTCTGTAGAATAGTAAATTTGCAAGTCAATGCATTTTGAGTATTTAGAAATAATCTACTGACACAAATTGACAACCACTGGGCAATGAACAACAAAATGTCTCAAATTCTTGCACTAAAACATATACATAAGAAAACACATGCCTTGGAACTTTGTGTTGCAAGTCTGTAATAGATTATATGCAGAAAATTAAAATGAGAGACAGGAACTGCTATAAGCAAACCTATAAGCTATAGAAAAAAAAAAAAAAAAAGATAGCTGTTAGCCAGGGAAAAGACATAAAATTTTAAAAAGTAGATCTAAGACCTCAAAAGGGAAAATTGTCCAGGGCCAGTAACAGTAGAAAAATAGTGATTTGTATCTTAACTAGCCTGTGAATATTGCTGAATTATTCTATACAGGGAGTATACAGCATATCATTGTTATTGTTTAATTGCTGAGTGGTAAACTTACTCTTGGAGAAGGCAATGGCACCCCACTCCAGTACTCTTGCCTGGAAAATCCCATGGATGGAGGAGCCTGATGGGCTGCATTCCATGAGGTCGCTGGGAGTTGGACACGACTGAGCAACTTCACTTTCACTTTTCACTTTCATGCATTGGAGAAGGAAATGGCAACCCACTCCAGTGTTCTTGCCTAGAGAGTCCCAGGGATGGGGGAACCTGGTGGGCTGCCGTCTCTGGGATCGCATAGAGTCGGACACGACTGAAGCGACTTAGCAGCAAACTTACTCTTTTGCAACCCCATGGACTATAGCCCATCAGCTCTTCCGTCCATGGGATTTCCCAGGCAAGAATATTGGAGTGGGTTGCCATTTCTTTCTGCAGGGTATCTTCCTGACCCAGGGATTGAATCCATGTCTCCTGCATTGCAGATGGATTCTTTACCACTGAGCCACCTGGGAAGTCCATACAGCATATAGTGTACAGTTATTTACATTGATAACCATACTTTTTCAATTAAAATCATGTTCAGTATATTCTGAATTATAAAATTAAAAGATTAAAAGAATGGTGTAAAACACTTTAGAATTTTTTCCAAATTATTAATTTTCAAAAACTGAATCTTACTTACCTATTTGGAATAATCCATTTTTAAATATTTATTCAATTTGAATAACAAATAGAGGTACAATTTTTTTCAATATGTAAATGCTACACATGATGCTCTTTAACTAAAATCTATAGGATAAATACTATTATTCCTGTTTTACATTGGCACACATTAAATGATTTTATACATAGTTTCCAGGGGTGGGTTAAGAGTGGCTTGTGAAGCAACTGGAAGCAAATGGTGGCTCAGAGACTATCCAGGGAAGACTTGGTGATAAAGGTCTCTCATAAAGAGAGCAAGGGAGAGAGACTGTGTAACAGTTATTGTTATAGATTTACTGCATGGAAAACTATTTCCCAGAATTATGAATTAATTAACAGCCTAGAATTCTTTTTTCATACTTATGAACCATATAATGAAGGACTGCAATGCATTTTGCATAGCTTTCATTTCTTTAAAATTGTTGCTTTTTAATATTCTTTTGTTCTCACATTTTGTTGGATAACCCAACTACTGATCAGTAGAGTTTCACCCAAGAAATAGCAATAGTTGAACATTTCTGAATCTTTACGTATTGCTTTTTTTCTTGTTATATTTATACTTGATTTTGAAGGATTGCTTATGCTTGTGTCACTGCAAGCAATCAGTACCCAGTCATTGTATAACACATAATGATACTTATTGTACAACAAAGCCTGAGATTTTTTGTAAAGCCCTAGAGTTAGGTGTCTCCCTCCTAATCCATTCATCTATACCATGGCCTTTTCACTTCACACTCAGCAGATTCATAAGGTTATTTGCCTTTAGTGATTTCACTTTCTTACAGTATGAAATGATGAAGGCTGATAAAAGAGATTACATTTTAAAAAAAATAATAAAGAACAGGAAAGCAAAGCTTAAAGAAACAGCAGCTCTAATTTATTTCTCTGTGAGAATCTCAGGTCTCCTTAAGTGTTTTCCTGTTTTGGCTCTTCAAATCCAGCCTAAGCTAAAATGAAGAGGTATGGTAGATGCTGTTACACATATGCACAGTTCCCAAAGATCCCAGTAGGGTAAAGACCAAAAGGAAGCAAAACTAAAAGAAAATAAAACAGGAGAGCTGGGTTCAAATCCTGGTTTGGGAAGATCCCCTGGAGAAGGGAACAGCAACCCACTCCAGTATTCTTGCCTGAAGAATCCCATAGACAGAGGAGAGCCTGATGGGCTATAGTGCGTGAGGTTGCAAAGAGTCAGACATGACTGAGTGACTTTCACTCACTCACAGATGAAGAAACCAAGACCCAGAAAGTTCAGATAAATCACCTATGGTCACCCAGCTAGTAAGCAGTTAGGTAGAGACTTGATACGAGATGCTTTCATTCTTGTCATCGCTGAAATTTGAATGACTAAGAGTTCATAAGATGATTTATTAATAAATCAGTCTGTGGAAGTTCAATTTGAGTGTCTGCCTTCAATTTACATTGTGCCACAATTGAGTTTTCTTTCACAGTGAAAAAATACTGAAAATAATTGTATCACCAAGATAACCTCAGCAAAAGCAGAAATCATCCAGGATGAAGTGTTTCTTATGTAATGCCATGTACAGTTGTTAATAGAGATCTAAGCACTTACTGAAGTAAGCTGTTAGGAAGGAGCAAATGAATTTATTGCTATTTCTCACAGACAGTCAAGAGTTAGCAGCTTTTTAGTTAGGATATAATAAAGTCATAATCATCTACAAACAACAGTGGTTCTTGTAAATGAAGACATACAAAACACGTCAGCAAGAAACCAAAAAGCCACACGACTGCTAGAATTGATATCTTAAGGAAAACAATATGAACAAACATTTGAGGCATTTTTAATCTAAAACATAAATTAATATTAACCTTTTAAACTGTTAGTGTAATCATTAAAACAGTAGACATGTCCCTAAGAGTTATTTATTTAAGGGCTTTGTTCTTAAAAGTCATTACATTATTCCAATAAAGACTAAAGAGGTTATTTTCTCTAAATTATTTAGGTGTAGGAGTTAGCCTTCAGCCAGGTGTTCTGTTTATGCAGATGGCAAAATAAATTATTCAGAAATAGAAACAGGTAAAACAGATGGAAAAGCAGAGTAAACCAAGAAAGCCATGAGCAGCTGCCTAACAGGCCCCCAGTAAAACACCCACTTCTACATTATGGTCCAAGTTACCCAGTTAGGAAGAGTTCTAGTTATATACACTGTTGCCCACTTCTCAAAAACATGTCTGGAACCTTGAATTCACTTCAGGTATACTATACTTAAAATACATCAACTGAAATTCTTTATGGAAACAAATATCTTAATTGAAACTGTGAAATATTCCTGAGAGCAGTTTTCCTACCAGATTAGAGAGTGAATTGTATTTCCAAATCACTTGACTCTTTTAAGAAAGTAATTCTTATATTTATGCAATAAGAACTGTATTAGGTTTCCTCCTAGCACCTTACACAAATTGATAGAGTTACCCACTAAGACCCCTTTATGACAGCAAATTTCTGCCTCTTACTTCAGTGACTCATTGATTTAGTCTATGTGATAAAGTTGCCAGAAAGACCTACTTTTTGATAAATTCTGCCCTAGGCGAGTTTTATTGTGACATACCATTAGTAAACGTGGTGAAATGCTAAAGAAATTCTGGAAAGTACCCAATTTACAGAAACAGACCATTAAAGAAAAAAATATTCAGAGCTCTATATATACCTATTTTTGTTCACCTCATTTAATAAGGCAAACACAGACTGCCCACTTAAGGGAGGAGGTGAATTCAGGCATAGGAATTACAGGGACGGAAAAAGGAACGCTAAAGGAAGGAGTGGCAGTATTCCCTAGAATGAAGCACTCTAGCCTAGACTCCAGGAGATTTGGTTTCTATTCTTGACTCTGCCTTAACCTGGCCTTAAGACCAGAACATGTTGACTTCTCTCAACACCAGTGTTTTTACTGTCCAGATGAGAATATCAGACTATCACCAAGATTCTTTGAGCTCTTGTACTGTACAAGTCTATATGAATTTGGAGAAGGGAAAAAGATAGCAGTGAAAGCAAATGAAATCTATAAGCAAAAGCACCTTGAAAAACATCTTGTCTACATCTTGTGCGTTCCCTTTTAATCTTTTTTTCTAGAATTTAAAACTATTATTTCATAGAACAATGTTTAGTTAGAAAGAACCAACCGTATATGTGTCCCACAAATAGAGACTAAAAGAGGGAAGCTATGGTATAAGCTAAAGATTCAATCTTCATTAAATGGTTTCTGATTTGGATATTTGGTATGTGGTGTGAAAACTAACCATTCAAATGGTTCACTTTCTTCTGAAACCATTTGGCATTTCGTATATACTAGCTAAAAAAGTTGTCTTGAACCAGTTTCAAAAAAATATGTCTAAATGGTCATTGAAATATTCCAAAGGTTGGGTATTGAAGATGCTGTCTTTATTGACATTGCCATTTGTCTAAATATTACTCAAATAATTATCATTAATTCAAGTTCTTGTCCTGGCACTATCCAAATTGAATTTCCTTGACTTCATTCACTCAAAAATATAGTTTACTTTTCCCACATGGTCACATTGTGAAAGGGCCATCACTGCTCTTGTCATCACTAAGACAAGAACTCTTAGTCTAGCAAGGGAGACAAATATGTAAGCAAATAATTATAATTCAGTGGAATGGGCTATGATTGTTATGCTGGCTTCTCAGTATTGAACTTAGCCCCATTTCCCCTAGCATATTCTTTATATAATATTCTTTCTTGTTATTATAACCTAAGGTGTTTATGTCAAAAGGATATTTTATATCATCTCTATAAATGGAAAATCAGCAACCTTTGTCAATAACAGATAGCAATTCATAAAAATAAATGCATAACCATTAAAGTAGATATATTTGTTAGTGAACTACCTATCAGTAAAAACCCCCTCGTATACCATTCGTAGAAAACATAGTGTAGAAGTGGTAGTTTTATCGGTCATGCTAAGAATCCTGGGTTTTATCTTAAAGGATTCTTTTTTCATTTAACAAGTATGTTCTGAGCACCTATTAGAAGCTATTCTCTGGTGGTGATCAAAAGCTATGTAATGACTTTAAATAGTACAATGACAGAAACAGTTTTGCACTTTAGAAAGTTTAATATTTAATTTAGCTTGGAAGATTAACTGAAAGGGCACTAAGACTATGAGAGTAGAGGTTACGACCCAAGTGATGACTATAATAACTGATACAGAGATGACGAGCATCACTACAGTGTATTTGCAGGAAGACAAGCCAATAGGACTTGGGGATTATTTGGTTGTGGGGAGTAAAGGAGAGGAGGCATTAAGGATGATAGCCAGGCTTCTGCTCTGGGTGACCGAGTACAGTTGGGTATCATGTTTCCTGGATTCACTGGTACCTGGCATGTTTAGTGGATCATTAAACATCCTTATCGCCACCTTAGAGATTTACTGATGAGACATTATGGTATCAGTTTCACTGTGTGCTACTATAAGGGTAAGTTTACCAAAATAATTGTATGGATATTGACATGTTCGAGGCAGGGAGATAAATGGAACCAAGTGACTTAAGACATGAAATAGATCCCAAACTGCATTTTGCCTTTCTGAAAATTGAATTTGCTCTCAGACTTTGTACCAGGATGATCTAAGATAGTCTCAGAAAATAAAAATCCAAGGCTCTGAAAAAATAATGTGGTCCTTGAATTGCTCATTCCCCTTTAAAAACAAACAGATGAGAACTGTTGTAAACGATGAGGAATAGATGGCAAAATTGTTGATACCCTGAAGCAATGCAGGAGACCCTGGTTTGATTCCTGCGTCAGGAAGTTCCCCTGGAGAAGGGATAGGCTACCCACTCCAGTATTCTTGGGCTTCCCTGGTGGCTCAGTTGATAAAAAAATTCCACCTGCATTTGATCCCTGAGTTGGGAAGATCCCCAGTGGAGGGCACAGCAACTCACTCTAGTATTCTTGCCTGGAGACTCCCCAAGGACAGATGAGCCTGGCAGGCTGCAGTCCATGGGTTGGAAAGAGTCGGACACGACCAAGCGACCAAACACATACACAACGTCACTGGAACCATGTTCCCATTCTTCAGGTGTGGCCTCCACTTCTGCTGCTTCAGTCAAAATGAGTGTTTCTAATGAAACAAGCAAAAATATAAAGATCAGATCAGATCAGTCACTCAGTTGTGTCCAACTCTTTGCGACCCCATGAATCACAGCACGCCAGGCCTCCCTGTCCATCACCAACTCCCGGAGTTCACTGAGACCCATACCTAACTATTACTCAGAACAAAGATGTCCATCAACACAGCCAGAACAGCCATGTTGACCTTTTGTCAACAGTAAGAAGATCCTGTTACAGTTGCTCTTTGCTGCATGATCCAACAGGTTGTTACCTAGCCATTTTTTTAGAGCAAAAGCAAACAAGTCAAATACACACTCACTTTCAATAAACTGACATATAAATTATGGGACACCCTATGTGTACTCTTAAGGTAATCACTTTTATCATTACAAAACTATTATTTAATCTTCTAGGATGGTCATATTGAAAGATGGAAATTTATGGATATGATTGATAAAGTTGGTTTGGAGAGTCAGAAACCCAAAAACACTTAGATGTTTAACTGTTTATGATCTTGGAATGTTTTTAACACTTTTTCTGTAAAGATAAAATCCAGGAAGAATAAATGATAGACATAACCAGAAAGTGGCAAGAGTCGGTAGGAAAACCCAGACATGCTGATTTATAATCCATTCTATACTAAAAATAAGCAGTTTTCCTGAATGTCTCCCAGGCATGCATTCAGATTTTAGCAATTAGATTATTTTATACATAAAGAAGGCTGAACACCAAAGAATTGTTGCTTTCGAATTGTGGTGCTGGAGAAGACTCTTGAGAGTCCCTTGGACAGCAAGGAGATTAAACCAGTCAATCCTAAGGAAAATCAACCCTGAAAACTCATTGGAAGGACTGATGCTGAAGCTGAAGCTCCAATACTTCAGCCACCTGATGCAGAGAGTTAACTCACTGGAAAAGACTCTGATGCTGGGAAAGATTAAAGGCAAAAAAAGAAGAGGGTGGCAGAGGATGAGATGGTTGAATGGCATCACCAATTCAATGGACATGAACTTGGGTGAACTCCAGGAGATGATGAGGGACAGGGACGCCTGGCATGCACCAGTCCATGGGGTCATAAAGAGTCAGACACAACTTAATGACTGAACAATAACAGCAATACATCTACTCTTTAGGAAGGCTAGCAACTATACCCCACCCCAGGCAGCCATTTTTCACAAGTGGCTTCAACATCATTGTTGAGAAAACAGTTCAAAGTGCCAAATACATTGATGCCATGCCCAAAGCGTCATTTTTACACAGAAAGCACAATATATTTGGGTTTTTTTTTAATGTATCTATTAATTCCTACAGTGAGTCCTTAGAATTTCATTGTAACAAAATAGACCCTTCACCATTAATAAAAGAATGATTTTCAAGCAAATCTTTGATCCGGAAAAATCATTCTTGTTCTATGAAAGAGCTACTGTGCACACATTTACAAAAATAAGGCTAACGTTTAAACACTTCTTCAGAGAATCTCATTTGAGAAAGGGTAGCTCATAATGGCTCATCAAAGAAATGTTCCCTCTCAGAATTGCTTTTTAAAGAAAGCTAAACACAGATCCCACCAATTTTTCAATGCTGATATAATTCAGAAATTCATCTTCTGCAAGAGACTCAGAAGCTATAGTTGTACAGCGCCTGAGGCTGGGGAGCAGGAGTTGGAAATGTAGTATATTTAGGTATTACTGTGAACAAGAAGAGAAACACCCTGAAGTACTCCACTTAATTTTTTTTAATCCTTGAAAGTATGTATGGTGTGTATATAGCATGGTGGTGTGGTTGGGAGCATGCATAGTCATGTCTGACTCTTTGCGATCCCATGGACTGTAGTCTTCCAGGTCCCTCTGTCTGTGGAATTCTCCAGGCAAGAATATTGGAGGGGGGTTGCCATTTCCTATTCCAGGGGACTTTCCCAACCCAGGGATAGAACCTATAACTCTGGCGTCTCCTGCATTGGCAGGCAGGTTCTTTTAGCACTAGTGCAATCTGGAAAGCACTGTATATAGATAGCATAACCATCTCAAATTTAATGGCAATTCCTGTGACACTCCTTGACCAGTTTAGATAACAAAAGAAGCTATTCTGGATTGTGTCAGTTTGTTCTGCTTAATGGAAATATGAGCATCCACTACATGCTACCTAGTGCTGAGAGAATGAGTGGAGGATGAAAGGAAATTACATAGAAATATATAGAACAAGGTCACCAACTCCCAAAGCCTCTAAAATGTAATAGAAAAAGGCAGATGTAAAAATAAATAATACAAAGAGATGCTGAATATGAAAGAATTTGCATTCTGTCCTGGAGATGTTAATGAGTCCTATCTCAGCCCGAAGCAAAGGAGGAAGCCATTTTGAAATCCTCTCTATGTGCACTAATTCATCTGTTCAGTCATTTAACCATTCATTCAGCAAATGTTTACTAAGGGTCAACAGCAAGAACAAAGCAAAATCCATTGCCCAACAAACTTTCATTCTAGTAAAGGGAGACAGATAATAAGCAAAAATAAACAAATATATGCTTTGGTAATAGTACTATGAAAAAAGCTAATAGGTTATGTAAAATAGAATCTGCAAGGGGGCAGAGGTTATGAGAATTAAGTATGCTACTGTATAAAGGATACAAAAGCAAACCTTGCTGATGAGATCTGAGCTAAAGGAGAGAGTATTGTGGGAACGAGCTGTGTAGGTATCTAGGGAAAGGGTGTTCAACACAACAAGCACAAAGACTCAGAGACACACCAGGCAGGCTTACTTGGTTGGAGCAAAGTGAGCAGAGAGCAGAGCAGTAGAGGATGAGGTCGAAAAAGTAACTTAAAAAATAGATGCGGGTTTTGTACATCATCTCCAGCAAGAGTCACTAACTTAATATTAGACTGTGCATACTTATATGAAGTACTGGATGCAGTACTTGGCTGCAATCTCAAAAATGACAGAAGGATCTGTTCATTTCCAAGGCAAACCATTCAATATCACAGTAATCCAAGCCTATGCCCTGACCAGTAATGCTGAAGAAGCTGAAGTTGAACAGTTCTATGAAGACCTACAAGACGTTCTAGAAATAACTCCCAAAAAGACATCCTTTTCATTATAGGGGACTGGAATGCAAAAGTAGAAAGTCAAGAAATGCTTGGAACAACAGGCAAATTTGGCCTTGGAGTATAGGATGAAGCAGGGCAAAGGTTAATAGAGTTTTGCCAAGAGAACGCACTCGTCATAGCAAATACCCTCGTCCAACAATGCAAGAGAAGACTCTACACATGGACATCACCAGCTGGTCAATACCAAAATCAGATTGATTACATTCTTTGCAGCCCGAGATAGAGAAGCTCTATACAGTCAGCAAAAAAAAAAAAAAGACCAGGAGCTGACTATGGCTTAGATCATGAACTCCTTATTGCCAAATTCAGACTTAAATTGAAGAAAGTGGGGAAAACCACTAGACCATTCAGGTATGACCTAAATCAAAACCCTTACCATTATATACTGGAAGTGACAAATAGATTCAAGGGATTAGATCTCATAGAATATCTGAAGAACTACAGCCGGAGGTTCAAGAAATTGTATAGGAGGCAAGGATTAAGACAATCCCCAAGAAAAAGAAATGCAAAAAGTCAAAATGGTTGTCTGAGTAAGCCTTACAAATAGCTGTAAAAAGAAGAGAAGCGAAAGGAAAAGGAGAAAAGGAAAGATATACCCATTTGAATGCAGAGTTCCAAAGAATAGCAAAGAGAGGTAAGAAAGCCTTCCTTAGTGATCAATGCAAAGAAATAGAGGAAAACAATAGAATGGGAAAGACTAGAGATCTCATCAAGAAAATTAGAGATTGCAAGAGAACATCTCATGCAAAGATGGGCTCAATAAAGGACAGAAATGGTATGGACCTAACAGAAGCAGAAGATATTAAGAAGAGGTGGCAAGAATACATAGAAGAACTATACAAAAAAGATCTTCAGGACCCAGATAATCAGAATGGTGTGATCACTCACCTAGAGCCAGCCATCTTGGAACACAAAGTCAAGTGGGCCTTAGGAAGCATCATTACAAACAAAGCTAGTGGAGGTGATGGAATCCAGTTGAGCTATTTCAAATCCTGAAAGATGATGCTGTGAAAGGGTTGCACTTACTATGCCAGCAAACTCGGAAAACTCAGGAATGGCCACAGGACTGGAAAAGGTCAGTTTTCATTTCAATCCCAAAGAAAGGCAATGCCAAAGAATGCTCAAATTACCACACAATTGCATTCATCTCACACGCTAGTAAAGTGATGCTCAAAATTCTCCAAGCCAAGCTTCAACAGTACCTGAACCATGAAATTCCAGATATTCAAGCTGGATTTAGAAAAGGTAGAGGAACCAGAGATCAAATTGCCAACATCCGTTGGCAACATCAAAAAAGCAAGAGAGTTCCAGAAAAATATCAACTTCTGCTTTATTGACAATGCCAAAGCCTTTGACTGTGTGGGTCACAATAAACTGGAAAATTCTGAAAGACATAGGAATACCAGACCACCTGACCTGCCTACTGAGAAATCTGTATGCAGGTCAGGAAGCAACAGTTAGAACTGGACATGAAACAACAGACTGTTTCCAAATTGGTAAAAGAGAACGTCAAGGCTGTATACTGTCACCCTGCTTATTTAACATATATGCAGAGTACATCATGAGAAATGCTGGGCTGGAGGAAGCACAATCTGAAATCAAGATTGCTGGAAGAAACACCAATAACCTCAGACATGCAGCTGATACCACCCTTATGGCAGAAAGTAAAGAAGAACTAAAAAGCCTCTTGATGAAAGTGAAAGAGGAGAGTGAAAAAGTTGGCTTAAAGCTCAACATTCAGGAAACTAAGATCATGGCATCTGGTCCTATCATTTCATGGTAAATAGATGCAGAAACAATGGAAACAGTGACAGACTTCATTTTTGGCGTGGGGCGGCGGCTCCAAAATCACTTCCAATGGTGACTGCAGCCATGTAATTAAAAGATGCTTGCTCCTTGGAAGAAAAGTTATGACCAACCTAGACAGCATATTAAAAAGCAGAGACATTACTTTGCTAACGAAGGTCTGTCTAGTCAAGGCTATGGTTTTTCCAGTAGTCATGTATGGATGTGAGAGTTGGACTATAAAGAAAGCTGAGCACCAAAGAATTGATGCTTTTGAACTGTGGTGTTGGAGAAGACTCTTGAGAGTCCCTTAAACTGCAAGGAGATCTAACTAGTCCATATTAAAAGAAGTCAGTCCTGAATATTCATTGGAAGGACTGATGCTGAAGCTGAAACTTCAATTCTTTGGCCACCTGATGCAAGGAACTGACTCATTTGAAAAGACCCTGATGCTGGGAAAGATTGAAAGCGGGAAGAGAAGGGTACGACAGAGGATGAGATGGTTGAATGACATCACCAACTCAATGGACATGAGTTTGAGTAAACTCCAGGAGTTGGTGATGGACAGAGATGCCTGGCGTGCTGCAGTCCATGGGGTTGCAAAGAGTCGGACACAACAGAGCAACTGAACTGAATTGAACTGACTTATATGAACCTCGTATGTCTAATAGGAAAACAGCAGATGATAAAATAACAGAAGCTAATTTCTTACAACTACCATCACTGCAAGGCTAAAATATATGGAAGGTTGAAATTCACCTTCTCCTAAGTGTATCTCCATTCATTCTGATGCAGCAGAGTTGCCTCTGGGAGAAGGGAATGAAAAAAAACTAAATAACAACAACAACAAAAGCAAACCTTGTATGTGTCCATTCACAGCTATTACATTACTAGCTCCTTTCTTGAAGAGCTAAAATTTTTCCTGCAGTTAAAAGATGTTTCTGTCTTCTTTATCATTCTTTGTAATCAGTAAATAAGATCCTTACTTTGTAATAAGTAAGATCACAAGTGTCACGTCCCAACCCTGGGGCTGTATCAGATCAAGCAAAAAGGCAGCTTTCTTTGCTCTAGCTTGCCATATGCATTTTCACATCATGAGGTTCTTTACTGTTTGAACAATTAACGCTGGTGAATCCCCCTAATTGGCCTGACTGGCTGAACTCGGGAAAGGTGCCAATTATACAGTCTTCTTGATTTCCAAGGTTTATAGAGTACACATTGTCTAGGAGACAGTGACACTATTTCCTGATTTACTTTTAAAGGTTTATACCACTAAGCAGTAAAACTTTAAAGTATTTTAATTGGTGAATCTCTTGACTCATTAAGTTGTTGTGGTTCAGAATAAAAAAAAAATTGAAGGACATATTAAGCAGGAATGGGAAATGTAGAAGGAATACTGTTACTGTCTGGAAAAGAAAAAACCCAAATTCTGGTTATCTCATTGTGAAATTGGTCATGATGGCAATGACGCTGAAAAATTATCTACAAGGATTCCTCCAGATACAAGATTCCAAAAGATGTGCTGCTGCTGCTGCTGCTGCTACTAAGTCACTTCAGTTGTGACTTAACTACTGAAGCAACCCCATAGACGGCAGCCCACCGGGCTCCCCCGTCCCTGGGATTCTCCAGGCAAGAACACTGGAGTGGGTTGCCATTTCCTTCTCCAATGCATGAAAGTAAAAAGTGAAAGTGAAGTCGCTCAGTCGTGTCCAACTCAGCGACCCCATGGACTGCGGCCTACCAGGGTCCTCCATCCATGGGATTTTCCAGGCAAGAGTACTGGAGTGGGGTGCCATTGCCTTCTCCGAAAGATGTGCTAACCACTGGTAAATTTTTGCTCAGGTGTCCAGGTCTGCTCTTCATCTACAGATTTCTCATTAAACAATACTGAACTGTTTTGCTGAGTTCCTGTTATAGCATTTCTGAAGAATATTCCAGTTCCATGGTAGTGTCATTGCCATTATCTACCTAGAGACTTTTCTTTCATTCAAATTATTTCCTAAGATGGGTATGTGCTTCTCTTTATCTTTGGGAGGGGCACAGAAAGAAAAAAGCTAATATTTTAATTTTTTATTCCTCCAAATGTAAATAGAAACATATTTATGTCTCTATAACCATTTTCTAAACCACTTTCATTATTTTGACAATTTAATTTCAGCATGTGTTTGGCTACAACTGCGCCAAGTTCTCAGTGTCCTGTTCTCTGACATTTCCCACAACTTAGCCTTATTGGAATAAATGTGTACAGCCAGAGGAAGATTTAAGTTTGGTAATACTCCTTGAAACCACAGCTATATCCAACAAGTTTTCAACCCCATTGGTTTCACAGTGTACCAGTCCAGTGAAGTTAACTCTGTAATGCCATTAAAATGTCAGATTTTTGCCATTTTTTAAAATAGACTTTGAGGAATAGTTTGTATGTTAAGTGGATAGTTATGCTTTTTTTTTCTATTCTTAATAATTTCTCACTTTATTGTTTTGTGCTCAGGGAATATGGTCTGTTTTCAGCTTTCTGCAATTACTTGAGATCTTCTTTATAGACTAATAATACATAGTTAATTTTCTGTGCTATATGTGTTTGACAAGACAGTTTATTGTTTTTCAGATGTAAAGTTAAAATATTAAACATGTTAATAATGTTATTAACAGCTCTAGCTCCTTTCTTGTTTTTGTCTAATTGTTCCGTTATTTTCTCGGGAGTTGTCTCCCACTGTGATTGCGGATTGATCATTTTTCCTTTGTACTTCTGTTTTTGCTTTATATAACTTAAAGCTATGTTGCTAGATATATAATATTTATGACTGTTGTATATTATTGTTTATTTTTTCTTTTCTCAGTGTGAAATTTATCTTTATTTATTCTTTTTGATCTTTTTTTCTGGGACTCTATTTTGTCTCATGTTGATTTAATAATACTTAAGCTTTATTTTAGTTAGTATTAATCTGACATGTAATTCTTGCCCTGATTTTAAATTTATCTAAGTAATTCATTTTGAATATCTCTTATAAGTAAAATATAGTTGCTTTTTTTAACCCAAGATGAGAGTATTTTAGTAGTAGAGATATATTTATTGTGATTACTTATACAGTAGAATTTCTTCTTGCCATCATAACTTCAAATTTTTTGCCACTGATTGCTTTTTTTGTCATATTCTCCTTTTATTCTGTTGATTAAAGGTGGAATGGAATTATTGTACTAATTTGGGGACAGAAAGAATTGTTCTGTTGATTTTTGTATATGGTTTGAAGATTATACATTCTATTTCGATTTTTCCAGTTGTTATCCTTATATTTCCAACACATATATTGAAGGTATATTTTCTACCAGTGAGAAGATTCAACTAGAAATTAAATCCCTTAACATACTTTCATGATGCTATTTATCTCATCTGTTAAATTTTTGACTGCAATATCAATTTTGAAAAATTATTTTATTTTTTGAATTGGTGATACACACATAGAAAAGAATCAGAAAGTACAAAAAGGGATACCGTGAATTATAAATCTCTCTTACATCCCCTAGTCCCCTGGTTTTCCAAATCACTCCACAGAGACAATCATTGGTCCAAATTTTTTGTGTATCCTCCCAGAGATAGACTGTGCACATGCAGCCTTGGAGTCAGGCTTTTGTTTTAAAAAATATATATATATATATAATACTCCACATACTATTCTGCTTTTGTGTTACATTTACTTAGTTTGCTTTTGTTTTACTTAGCAGTGTATTCTTTTTATGTATTTCAATACAAATACATAGGGAGCCATTTCATTTCTCCACTAATTTATCTTGATTTTTTTTTTCATTTTAAAAAGTCTTATATTTGCTGAGGAAAAAAAGCTGAACAGAATGAAGAGCAAAACTCAGTAGGAAAAAAAGTACAACAAAAAGGAAGCAAATATTCAAAGAAAAAAGGCAAATAATACTAATAAATGGAAAAAATAATTAATTTTGTAATTAAAATAATGAAAATTACATCCCAGTACCATTTCTCATCATCATAAAGACAACACATTGTATTGACAAGGCTATATTTTTAAGAAAGGGGATTTGTACATTGTAGTTGGAAATGCAAAATGCTTTGAGTCCTATAGTGGGAATACCTAACAAAATGTATGTTTTTAAATTTTATTTATTTTTAAACTTTACAATATTGCATTGGTTTTGCCAAATATTGAAATGAATCCGCCACAGGTATACATGTGTTCCCCATCCTGAACCCTCCTCCCTCCTCCCTCCCCATACCATCCCTCTGGGTGGTCCCAGTGCACCAGCCCCAAGCATCCAGTATCACGCATCGAACCTGGACTGGCGACTCGTTTCATACATGATATTATACATGTTTCAATGTCATTCTCCCAAATCATCCCACCCTCTCCCTCTCCCACAGAGTCCAAAAGACTGTTCTATACATCAGTGTCTCTTTTGCTGTCTCGTATACAGGGTTATTGTTACCATCTTTCTAAATTCCATATATATGCGTTAGTATACTGTATTGGTGTTTTTCTTATACACAATGGAGTATCTTGATTTTTTTAAAAAAATAGAGATATTATATTTATTGAAGAAGCAATATGCTAATATTATCATGTTTTAAAATTAATACATATAGTGTAAACTCTCTAGCTCTTATTCCCTTTTGGCCCAGTTTCCAGCACCAAACCAGGAACCACTATTTCCTCTCAATGTTCCAGAGTTTTTCTATATAGTGAAGTGAAAGTCGCTCAGTCGTGTCCGACTCTTTGCAACCCCATGGACTATATAGTCCATGGATTTCTCCAGGCCAAAATACTGGAGTGGGTAGCCTTTTTCTTCTCCAGGGGATCCTCCCAACCCAGGGATCAAACCCAGATCTCCCTCATTGCAGGCAGATTCTTCACCAGCTGAGCCACCAGGGAAGCCCTCATTTTACTTATCAGCGAGAAGTGAGCAGTTATGGATGTATCTTACCCATAGTGTTTCTTCATTTCATTTTTACACTGGAATGGTACTTCATCATTTGCTCATACCACAATTTACTTATTCAATCTGCCATTAATGGACATTTGGTTTAATTCTAACTCTTGGCAATCACAGGCAATGCTTCAATAAATGGCCTTTTTCATATATTATTTCATTTGCTTGCAAGTCTATCTATGCAAGTACATAACTTATATGCAAGAATATTTGTAGGATATATTCCCAAATGTAGAATTATACTTGCTTCTAAAAACATGCTTTTTACCTTGTATGAATTACTGTAACTCATTTAACCAGTTTCTTATTGGTAGATATTTTGATTGTTCCCAATAGGACTGTGAAGAAGGCTGAGCACTGAAGAATTGATGCTTTTGAACTGTGGTGCTGGAGAAGACTCTTGAGAGTCCCTTGACTGCAAGGAGATCCAACCAGTCCATTCTGAAGGAGATCAGCCCTGGGATTACTTTGGAAGGAATGGTGCTAAAGCTGAAACTCCAGTACTTTGGCCACCTCATGCGAAGAGTTGACTCATTGGAAAAGACTCTGATGCTGGGAGGGATTGGGGGCAGGAGGAGAAGGGGACGACAAAGGATGAGGTGGCTGGATGGCATCACTGACTCGATGGACGTGAGTCTGAGTGAACTCCGGGAGTTGGTGAGGGACAGGGAGGCCTGGCATGCTGCAATTCATGGGGTCGCAAAGAGTCAGACACGACTGAGCGACTGAACTGAATTGAATAGTGTGCTAATCAAAAAAATTCTACAATTGATCTTTACATAAACATAAGGAAAATCTTTTTGTGTACATGCATATCTGTAAGCTGACTTCCTAGAAATGCAACTGCTGAATCAAGTCATTTTATGACTCGACATGTATTACCTAATTATCTTAACTGTTCTTCATACAGATTGGGGTGATATTACTCTTACCAGCAATGTAGAGGGATTTATTTTCTCACACTTTCACTAAGTCAATGTATTAGCAAAGCATTCAAACTTTACTAATTCATAGGCAAAAATGTTATCTAACTGTATTTTTACTTTGCATTTTTCTTACCATCAGTGGGGTTGAGTATATTGTCAAATATTTAAGAACCGTTTATATTCTCTTATTCTTGCCCATTGTCCTATTGTATTATTTGGGTTTTTATTGATTTATATGAACTCTCCATATATAGAGGATATTAATCTTTTGTGATGAATATTTAATCTCAAAAATCTCTAAAAGTTTATTTTTTAATGGATGCAATAATCCCTTAAAATTCTCTGATACTAATTGTACTTATTTTAAATTCTTCTTCTGTTTGTTCTATTACTCCAAGAATGTGGGCTGATCTTTGAAAATCCCTGTACATCTGCTTGCTGTGTTTATCCTAACCCAGCCTCAGTGATTGTGGAGGAAAGATAGGGCCTACTGGTATCCTATTTTCTAGGTAAGGAGACTCCCCAGGCTTCCTGGGGAAAAGAAGGGTAATACCCTGACCTTCTGGCTCCAGAGCCCTCTCACTCTATCCTGTGGACAGCCCAGCTGCTGCCCATAGTCTGCACAGGTGAGAGAGAGAAGAGGGAGGGACAGCTCTGCAGCAGCAGTGGCGGCTGCTGATCATACACCCTTGAGGGGAGCCTGGGGACCTTCCCCTCTACTTAACAACTGACTCTGAGCTTGGTTTTCCTCAGAATTGTTCCTACCTGGGATAAGGACTCTTTTGTGCATGTTTGGGGCCATATTCTCTGCCAAATATTTCTCCTGTGATCTGATCTTATCCAACTGGTTTGGTTTTTTATTTGTTGATTTATTTTGTTGTTCAGTCACTAAGTCATCGTGTTCAACTCTTTGAGACCCCCTGAACTGTAGCTTTTTGTTTTAGTGTTTAGGAATTCCTCCAGATTTCTAGTCTGCTATTAGCACTCTTTCTATACATAGTATAGTTACTGATTTTTGACTCTCAAATACTGTTTCTGTTATTTTTCAGCATTTTTGGCAGCAAGAAAGGTGTATGCTTAGGAGACTATCTTGATTTAATCTTCCCAAGTTACTCTGAAAACCCAAAAGGTAGGAATGGTACCAACCTTTTCAATTGCACAGCTTTTCGCACTGTGGACCTCTTGAAGTCAGGCATGAAAAAACATGTCACTTGCTAGTTGTCTAGCATGGTGTTTGGCTCATAAGATAATTCAATGTGTTTATTGTATGAGGAAAGAAGGAAAGAAAGGGGAAAAAAGAAATTTAAGAATTATTTCTATTAGGACCAACTCCATATGTTTTTATCAAATATACTACTATGTATACCACTAGGCACAGTATTATAGAAGTGAATAAAAGACTCTCTTTGCCCTCCTAAAGTGTGCATGTGTGGACAAGAGAGATAGAAAAGAATCAAAGTGTGCCTCCTAAAGTCCAAGATTTAATATACGAACAGAAACCCTAATACATTGGTGCTAAGTCTACAGGCTTTAGAGGAGAGCAGAAAATTACTTGTTAACGTGGACAAATAGAAAAGGCTACTTCAAGGTAACTAAAACTAGAGGTGGAGGTGGAGAAGACAGAGGTCTAAACCAATGTTTTATTAAGCACACAGAAAGCTTTTGCAGATGTATCTCCAACCCTTCCATACACTCACAGTCATAAAAACAAGCCATAACTGCATATTTTTAAAAGACGGCCTAAATATAAGTTTCTTGGAAATTCAAGTGACAGATAAATTATTGCTTGCAAAACTCATTTCAAATATTAAAATAAGTTATCTTTTGAACTTTGTTAACTTTACAGTAAATTTTTCTTTCAGAATACATTAGGCTTGATGCATTGAAGTTGCTGGGAAAGTGGCTTAATATTAGTAGCAGATAGGTTTGCGTCTCTGATGGGTGCTCAACTCTGATTAACTCAATAGCTCACTTCTGCCCTGCAGCATGAATATTCCAGAGCAAACAGCTCTGATCGCTTAGCGTGATACAAAGATCAGGGCCAGGATCCCCATAACCAGGATCCTGAGGAGAGAGCAGAGAGGCTAAGGGGAAAGAGACTAGTCAGTGCTTCCGAG
This sequence comes from Bos mutus, assembly GCF_027580195.1. NCBI lineage: Eukaryota > Metazoa > Chordata > Mammalia > Artiodactyla > Bovidae > Bos > Bos mutus. Next base: position 83,683,082 of record NC_091617.1, on the reverse strand, counting down.
ACTGACCCTATGATCTGAAAGGTGACATAATACACTAAACCCTAAAAAGAATGTTCTCCAACATCCTCTGATTTTTGCCTTTTCATATTCTATGGCATGTAAGTTTGGGTTCTTTAAACTAATAAGCATGCCCACATGCCTGAACTCACATAGAGCCAGACATCCTGGAATGTGAAGTCAAGTGGGCTTCTGGAAGCATCACTACGAACAAAGCTAGTGGAGGTGATAGAATTCCAGGTAAGCTATTTCAAATCCTGAAAGATGATGCTGTGAAAGTGCTGCACTCAATATGCTAGCAAAGTTGGAAAACTCAGCAGTGGCCACAGGACTGGAAAAGGTCAGTTTTCTTTCCAATCCCAAAGAAAGGCAATGCCAAAGAATGCTCAAACTACCGCACAATTGCACTCATCTCACTCGCTAGCAAAGCAATGCCCAAAATTCTCCAAGCCAGGCTTCAGCAATACGTGAACCATGAACTTCCAGATGTTCAAGCTGTATTTAGAAAAGGCAGAGGAACCAGAGATCAGATTGCCAACATCCACTGGATCATGGAAAAAGCAAGAGACTTCCAGAAAACCATCTATTTCTGCTTTATTGACTATGCCAAAGCCTTTGACTGTGTGGATCACAATAAACTGTGGAAAATTCTGAAAGAGATGGGCATACCAGACCACCTGACCTGCCTCCTGAGAAATCTGTATGCAGGTCAGGAAGCAACAGTTAGAACTGGACATGGAACAACAGACTGGTTCCAAATTAGGAAAGTAGTACGTCAAGGCTGTATATTGTCACCCTGCTTATTTAACTTATATGCAGAGTACATCATACGAAATTCTGGGCTGGAGGAAGCACAAGCTGGAATCAAGATTGCTGGGAGAAATATCAATAACCTCAGATATGCAGATGACACCACCCTTATGGCAGAAAGTGAAGAACTAAAGAGCCTCTTGATAAAAGTGAAAGAGGAGAGTGAAAAAGTTGGCTTAAAGTTCAACATTCATAAAACTAACATCATGGCATCTGGTCCCATCACTTCATGGCAAATAGATGAGGAAACAGTGGCTGACTTTATTTTTCTGGGCTCCAAAATCACCACAGATGGTGACTGCAGCCATGAAATTAAAAGATGCTTACTCCTTGGAAGGAAAGTTATGACCAACCTAGAGCACATATTAAAAACCAGGGACATTACTTTGCCAACAAAGTTCCATCTAGTCAAGGATATGGTTTTTCCAGTGGTCATGTATGGATGTGAGAGTTGGACTATAAAGAAAGCTGAGTGCTGAAGAATTGATGCTTTTGAACTGTGGTGTTGGAGAAGACTCTTGAGAGTCTCTTGGACTGCAAGGAGATCCAACCAGTCCATTCTAAAGGAGATCAGTCCTGGGTGTTCATTGGAAGGACTGATGTTGAAGCTGAAACTCCAGTACTTTGGCCACCTGATGTGAAGAGCTGACTCATTGGAAAAGACCTTGATGCTGGGAAAGATTGAGGGCAGGAGGAAAAGGGGACGACAGAGAATGAGATGGTTGGATGGCATCACCAACTCAACGGACATGGGTTTGGGTGGACTCCAGGAATTGGTGATGGAAAGGAAGGCCTGGCATGCTGCAGTTCATGGGGTCGCAAAGAGTCGGACACGACTGAGCGACTGAACTGAACTGAACAGATATAGTAGAGCCCAGTGGTGAGGAGGTATTACAGTTACCCAGCACATGGCCATCTTTTTGTAGGACGCCATAGATGAGAACACAGAAGCACTATTGGTAGGTAGTGGTCAAGAGGGCCAGACCTAGAGACAAATGCCTTGGAGAGTATAATCAGGTTGCTTGAACTCTTTCTGCCTCAGCTTCCTAGCCTACGACATAGAGGTAACAATGGCAATTTAGCTCTTATCATTGTAGTCAGGATTAAACCAAACCGTATACTTAAACCTCTCAGCATAGTTCTTAACATATAATGTACACTCCAAATTATTATCTTTTTGTTATGATTAATCTCTTCATACTACCTAGCTGCAATACCTTAAATCAACCATTGTTAAAGTATGGTCTTAGGGGATATCAGAAGATTCTGAAACCCTCTTAGAGGGTTCATAAGGTCAAAATGATTTTCACACAAACATTATTGTCATAATGGTAATAAATGCATGATTTATATTTTTACTCTCAGTCTTTCACAAGAGTACAGGAGTGTTTTCCAGAGGTTATGAGGCTTGAGGTTAGTAAATTAAATGCAAAAGTAAATGTGAAAACCCAGCTCTCTTCTGTGAAGTCAGACATTAAAGATGTTGGCAAAAATGTGAAACAATGCAGCTCTTCCCACCGAATGTTTTTGTTTTAAAAAAATAGTAATTTTTTTCATAAAAATGTGTTAGCATGCAATGGGTTTACTGTGTTATTTTAAATAAATTAATACATAGGTATTTTATAAATCTCTTAGTTTAAATTTCTAACTTAATAAATATAAAGAACCCATTAAAATAAAAAGTGCTTTAGATGTCTCAATAATTTTTAAGAGTGTATAAAGGGGTCCTTGGACCAAAATATTTCAAAATTTCTGTCTTAAATTACATGGGTAATCACTAAGATAAATTGTTATCTATTTATAATTTTAATGTGTATTTTTATTTTTCTTAAAATAAAGAAAATTTAAAGTATAAAAATAACTAAAGAAAAGGATTAAATGTGCCATAATTAAACCTTCCAGTGGTAGCCATTATCAGTATTTTAGTGTATTTCCCTCTGGTGCTTAGTCCACTGATATATAGAATTAAACTGATATGATATACATAATATATAATATTTTGAAACTTTTTTTACTTAAAATATATCAAAACATCTATCCATATCATTAATTGCTCTATAATAGCCTTTATAAGCCTTATCACATTTCATTAAGCTCCTAATTTTAGACTTTTATGTTGCGTACATCTCTTCATGTTATAAATACCATTATAGTGAGCACCTTTTTAAATAATACTTGATTATTTCTTAGAACAAATCCCTAGAAGTGCATTGTTGTGTCAAGGGTATGCATATTTTAAGGCAGTGTGCTGCCACACTGGATTTCAGAAATAGTATATCAGCACATGTTAGCAGTTTACGTTTGACTCTCTTACTATTAGGCATTATTTCATATCTTTGCCAAATTGATAGCTTGAAAGCAGTATTTGATTGCTGTAATTTATTTATTTGATTACTAATATGTTTGACTCTTTTCTTATATGTATTTTGGCTTTTTTTTATTGGCTTATATATTCAGTTCCACAAGACAGGATAAGATAGCATAGGATAGGTAGGGTATGGAGGATAGGTTAGAATGGGAAAAGCAGGGTAGGATAGGATAGAACAGGATAGAGCTTTTTGAGACCCTCACAAACATTATCCATAGAATGCTAGATGAGTGCAGCCTGAAGCAACAGATCCATCAGGCAGTGGGCTGGGATGTGTCATATTTCCAGGATGCATGCTGTCTTCTTCCTTCTCTCCTAGATCTCTTCCATCTACTAAGTGAAGTCACTCAGTCGTGTCCAACTTCTTGTGACCTCATGGACTGTAGCCTGCCAGGCTCCTCCATCCATGGGATTCTCCAGGCAAGAATACTGGGGTGGGTTGCCATTTCCTTCTCCAATCTAGGGTTAAAGTAAGTGAGATGAAAATTTGGGGGAAGATGTAGGAAATCATTGAGCAGAGCAAGAGCCCCTAGCCAGGGGCTCAGGCCAGTGAAGGACTCCAACAGGAAGAGAAACCCATGTTGAATGCATAGCTGAGTTCATATAATGGAGGCAAAAGAATTCTGTGGAGCTTGCCTCACATTTCATACCAAGTCAGCAAGACCAAGCTCCAAAATTTTCCCTGTCCCTATGAGAAGCAATAAGGAAGTAGGTTAGACCAAGGCTGTAGCTGAGAGGATCTGGAGAAGGGACAGGCCAACTGAATACCAGCTGTTTCTAATGACTTTTTAATCTCATTCTGCCCCTGAAACCCCAGGAAGAGTCCTGCACACAGTGGGGTTGGCAAGTATTAGTTGAATGGAAAAAAAAAATAAGTAAATAAATGAAGGCATGAAATTTGCAAAACCCCTGAAACAATTAACAAATGATCAGTATTCTTAAGGATTTTTGTTAACTCTTCAAAATAAAGATTTTTTTTAACTAAAAATAATAGGAAAAATAAAATCTTTACCTCCATTTATGTCAATAGTCACTGCATCTATTTAAAGTTTCCTACCAGGAATCTTAACACATATTTAAGCCGTTCTGATCCACCTTGCCAGTTGGTACTTAAGGGGAATTAGGCAGTGGATTAAAAGCATGGTTACTTGGGAAGCTTTGAAGTCTACTGTTTTAGGCTGTATGATCACAGGAATGTCTCATCCACTTCCCTTTCTCCTTTCTTTTCTAATCTTTTGTTAAAGAAAAGTAGCATATAAACACACCAACCTATGCTGCTATAATGATTTTCTTAGTTAACACTATAGTTAAGGTTATATACAGACTTTCATTGTAATCCCTTATCTTTACTAGTTTCCAAGGTTTTTAAACACTGCCTCCACCCTAAAGCTCTCCAGGCTTTGTTCCTTATTCAGATAAACTTTAAACTCCATTCTGTTCAGCTGCTTCAGAAAAAAGAAAAAACAAGAGATGTAATGTTTTGCCCATGAGTGTTAGAAAGGCCAACTTACAAAAGTTGACATATTCATCATAGCTACTTGTTAACTTGAGAAAGACGTCATCATCCAGGGAATTATCAAGAAATCAAAAGACCAGGAGAAAATAATCATGTGATGTCTAAAAGTCAACTGACCCTTTTAATTAAACCTATTAAATATCTTCACAATTTTAAAAACAGCCTATTATCTGGTGGGTATCCCATATACTAGAATTTTCTACCTGAAGGATGAATATTGTTAAATATGAGCTTTTTTATGCACTTGAAGGTTTAACTTTTGTGGACAGATAATACTATTTTGTAGTTTGTTGTGCTGTGCTTAGTCATTCAGTCATGTCTGACTCTTTGCAGCCCCTTGACTGTAGCCCTCCAGGCTCCTCTGTCCACGGGGATTCTCCAGATAAGAATGCTGGAGTGGGTTGCCACGCCCTCCTTCAGGGAACCTTCCTGACCCAGGAATCAAACCAGGGTCTCCTATACTGCAGGCAGATTCTTTACCAGCTGAGCTACCAGGGAAGCCCATTTTGTAGTTTACTTTGGTTTAAAAATTAATATTCAATTCATTATGGCTACAAAAGTAAAACTTCCTCAAGGTTTTAAATTTGCTACTCAAAACTTATTTTGTGTAGCATTTCAGCAAACATTTTAAAATCCTTAGATTAATATTTGGTACCTGTATAGACTTAATTAAATATCTTAAAATATCCTTAACTGTATTTATAAATTTGATATAATAAATTTCCCTTTCAAATATAATTTTTGATTCAATAAACTCTTCCAAATTACTTAAACCATGCAAATGTTATAAACTAAATTTTTACATTAAAAATGTAATCTAAACCAATTATTCAATTCTTATGTTTAAAATCAGAATCATAAGCCTCACATTTATTCTAATAAGTCAAATTCTCTTAAACAAATTACAAATGCCTAAAATACCAAACATGCAGAGTTTGATCACAAGAAGCTCACACTCATATGGAAAGAATAGCAGTACACATTTATGGTCTTGTCATAGGGCTATATGTTAACCTTCCTCTTCTCTATGATAATACAGTTCAGAATAACTTTGATCATCTTGATATTCCATATGACACACTAGTTCACTTTCTTAATGAGGTCATACTAATTGGACTGGTGAGCTGGCAGTGGCAAGTACACTGGATATCCAAATTAGACACAGGCATATCACAGGTAGGATAGAAGCCCTATAAAGAAAAACTCTATATATTGATGTGTCAGTATATCAATATCAATAAATATTTTATGAAAAATAAAAGGTTTTTCCAATGTTTCATTACGAAAATTTTCAAGCATATAGAAAACTTGAAATAATTTCACAGCAAACTCCTGAATATCCAACATCTAGATTCTATAATTAACATCCTACTATATACTTGCTTAATCATATTTAATAAAGTATTTAGAAGTTCAATAAGGGCAATTGTTACATCTTGCATCCTCTACCACTAATAAGTAAACAAGAGTATTTAGTGACCCATTTTGAATTTTGGTGACAGCATATACTGTTCTTAAGAATATCATTCTGATTTAGTTGTTGGACAACTCGAAAGGCTGACATTTCTGATGGAGCCTGGAGGAGAAAGAAGACTCAGATGCAGATCCAGTCTGAACTGTGAGCTGCCCTGCCTTCCAGGTTATATAGCCCAACAAATTAAACAGCACTAGGGGTATTCACTATGAATACATGGATCCACAGCGAATACAGGTGTGGGATCCCTGGGAAATGACAATTCAAAAGCTATAGTAGAGAGGCTTCAGATTTTGGAGCAAGACTGTCTTCTATGGCAGAAACTACATGCTTTTTGCAAAGTAGTCCCTGGCTGCTACTGAGGCCTAGTAGCAGTCCTACTCAATGCCTAACACAATGACTGCAAATGTTGCAGCCCTTCATGAATTGGTATTTTCAGGTTTATCATAGTGTAAGGTCAGACATGTGTAGGAGCCATCTATTGCACTACAGAAATGGTACAAAATCAGGATCAAGCAAAATCGGAGGATACAAAAAGCTACATGAATAGGACTTCTGACTCCCACACCACTTAATTCTGCCTGATGTTGTGAAAGTGCTGCACTCAATATGCCAGCAAAGTTGGAAAACTCAGCAGTAGCCACAGGACTGGAAAACGTCAGTTTTCATTCCAATCCCAAAGAAAGGCAATGCCAAAGAATGCTCAAACTACCACACAATTGCACTCATCTCACACGCTAGTAAAGTAATGCTCAAAATTCTCCAAGCCAGGCTTCAGCAATATGTGAACCGTGAACTTCCTGATGTTCAAGCTGGTTTTAGAAAAGGCAGAGGAACCAGAGATCAAATTGCCAACATCCGCTGGATCATGGAAAAAGCAAGAGAGTTCCAGAAAAACATCTATTTCTGCTTTATTGACTATACCAAAGCCTTTGACTGTGTGGATCACCTAATAAACTGTGAGAAATTCTGAAAGAGATGGGAATACCAGACCACCTGACCTGCCTCTTGAGAAATCTGTATGCAGGTCAGGAAGCAACAGTTAGAACTGGACGTGGAACAACAGACTGGTTCCAAATAGGAAAAGGAGTATGTCAAGGCTGTATATTGTCACCCTGTTTATTTAACTTATATGCAGAGTACATCATTAGAAATGCTGGACTGGAAGAAACACAAGCTGGAATCAAGATTTCCAGGAGAAATAGCAATAACCTCAGATATGCAGATGACACAACTCTTATGACAGAAAGTGAAGAGGAACTAAAAAGTCTCTTGATGAAAGTGAAAATGGAGAGTGAAAAAGTTGGCTTAAACCTCAACATTCAGAAAACGAGAATTATGGCATCCAGTCCCATCACTTCATGGGAAATAGATGGGGAAACAGTGGAAACAGTGTCAGACTTTATTTTTCTGGGCTCCAAAATCACTGCAGATGGTGACTGCAGCCATGAAATTAAAAGACGCTTACTCCTTGGAAGGAAAGTTATGACCAACCTAGATAGCATATTCAAAAGCAGAGACATTACTTTTCCAACAAAGGTCCGTCTAGTCAAGGCTATGGTTTTTCCTGTGGTCATGTATGGATGTGAGAGTTGGACTATGAAGACGGCTGAGCGCCGAAGAATTGATGCTTTTGAACTGTGGTGTTGGAGAAGACTCTTGAGAGTCCCTTGACTGCAAGGAGATCCAACCAGTCCATTCTGAAGGAGATTACCCCTGGGATTTCTTTGGAAGGAATGATGCTAAAGCTGAAACTCCAGTACTTTGGCCACCTCATGTGAAGAGTTGACTCATTGGAAAAGACTCTAATGCTGGGAGGGATCGGGGGCAGGAGGGAGAAGGGGACGACAGAGGGTGAGATGGCTGGATGGCATCACTGACTTGATGGACATGAGTCTCAGTGAACTCTGGGAGTTGGTGTTGGACAGGGAGGCCTGGAGTGCTGCGATTCATGGGGTCGCAAAGAGTCGGACACGACTGAGCGACTGATCTGAATGCCTAACTCTTCAATTCACACCTAACATTTTGTTGAAGAGATGGGAAATATTCTGAAAGCCAGCTGATGGAGGTAGAAAAATCTTGGGCCTAGTGCACAATTGGGTCAGCACAATACCTAAAAACAAACTAAAACTGGGCTATTTCCACATTATAGTCCCACTTTGGGGATAGCTCTGAATTTCAACTGTGAGGGCCAATCCTTCCAATGAATAGAACTGGGAATTCAGTTCAGTTCGGTCGCTTAGTCGTATCCGGCTCTTTGCGACCCCACGGACAGCAGCACGCCAGGCTTCCCTGTCCATCACCAACTCCCAGAGCATGCTCAAAGTCATGTCCAACAAATTGGTGATGCCATTCAACCATCTCATCCTCTGTCATCCCCTTCTCCTCCACCTTCAATCTTTCCCAGCATCAGGGTCCTTTGCATCAGGTGGCCAAAGAATTGAAGTTTCAGATTCAGCATCAATCTTTCCAATGAATATCAGGACTGATTTCTTTTAATATGGACTAGTTGGGTCTTCTTGCAGTCCAGGGGACTCTCAAGAGTTTTCTCCAACACCACAGTTCAAAAGCATCAATTCTTTGAAGCTTTCTTTATAGTCTAACTTTCACATCCATACATGACTACCGGAAAAGCCATAGCTTTGGCTGGATGGACCTTTGTGGCAAAGTAATGTCTCTGCTTTTTAATATGCTGTCTAGGTTGGTCATAGCTTTTCTTCCAAGGAGCAAGCTTCTTTTAATTTCATGGCTGAAGTCACCATTTGTAGTGATATTGGAGCCCCCCAAAATTTAGTCTGTCCTTGTTTCCACTGTTTCCCCCTTTATTTGTCATGAAGTGATGGGACCAGATGCCATGATCTTAGTTTTTTGAATGTTGAATTTAAAGCCAACTTTTTCACTCTCCTCTTTCAACAAGAGGCTCTTTAGTTCTTTTTTGCTTTCTGCCATAAGGATGGTGTCATCTGCATATCTGAGGTTACTGATATTTCTCTTGATTCCAGCTAGTACTTCATCCAGCCTGGCATTTCTCATGATGAACTCTGCATATAAGTTAATAAGCAGGGTGACAATATACAACCTTGAAGTTCTCCTTTCCCAATTTGGAACCAGTCTGCTGTTCCATGTCTGATTCTAACTGTTCCTTCTTGACCTGCATACATATTTCTCAGGAATCAGGCCAGGTAGTCTGGTATTCCCATCTCTTTAAGAGCTTTCCACAGTTTGTTGTGATCCACACAGTCAAAGGCTTTGGCATAGTCAATAAAGCAGAAGTAGATGTTTTTCTGGAACTCTCTTGCTTTCCTGATAATCCAACAGATGTTGGCAGTTTGATCTCTGGTTCCTCTGCCTTTTCTAAATCCAGCTTGAACATCTAGAAGGTGAACATCACTGTTCACGTACTGTTGAAGCCTGGCTTGGAGAATTTAGAGCATCACTTTCCTAGGGTGTGAGATGAATGCAATTGTACAGTAGTTTGAGCATTCTTTGGCATTGCCTTTCATTGGGATTGCAATGAAAACTGATCTTTTCCAGTCCTGTGGCCTCGAACTGGGAGTAATACATTTGATTTTCTTCCTTTATATTCAGAAGTAGCTTGAGAAGAACATACACGTACTCGTGATTACTGGCAACCAGTTTGGCTGGTTGATCAGGGTCTGGAAGCAAGTTTGAAAGATCAAAGAGGGACTTTCCTGGTTGTCCAGTGGCTAAAACTCCATGCTCTCAATGCAGGGGCTCAGGTTCAATCCCTGACCAGGGAACTAGATCCCATATGTTGCAGCTAAAGAGCCCACATGCTGCAAAGATCAAAGACCCCATGAGCCACAGCTAAGACCTGGCCCAGCCAGAAAAATAAATAAATCAGTATTTAAAAAAGGAAAAAAGAAAGATTAAAGAGAAAACAAAAGTCTAAGAAAGAACAATATAATGGACCCATTAGAGCAGGTACCAAGTAAGTACAGATATTCTACTGCCTACCAGAGAGCAACCAAGTCAGGGGAGACAATAATAACACCCTCCCTCCTCTACCAGCCTCATGTTTGCACAAGGAGGCCGAGAATGGAGTCACCATGGTGGCAAGAATAGAGGTTATGCATTGGCTCAATAGTATGGACTCCCACTAACCAAGGCAGATTTAGCTGCTGCTTCTGAACACCCAACCTGCCAAAGTGCTAACAACCTGATACAAAGACCATGATAAGCAGCCAAGCTTGAGATCAGCCAGATACCTGGTAGCAGAATGGTTACCTCAGACCCCTTCCACCCTGGGGGAGACACTGTGATTCAACATCACTGCAATTGTTACTTACTCATGTATGGTTTTGATTTACCTGTCTGTCATGTCTCTGCCAGCACCACCATTTAGCACATAGAATGCTCACTTTACTGTCATGGAATTCCTACATAACATCACATCAAACCAAGGGACCTATTTTACAGGGAAGGGTGTGCAAAAAGTCAATGCATGACCAAGAGATCTATTACTTCCACCACATAGTAGTTCACCTGGAAGCAGCTAGCCTACTAGAACAACAGGTTTATTTACTAAAGGCTTACCCGAGGTGCTAACTCAAGTCAAAGATCTCAATGGATTTGGGACACTGGCTTACAAAACAAAGACAAACAGTTGTGATGTGCCTCCCAATGAGAATAAACAATTCTAGACACCAAGGGATAAAGTAGGATGTGTCCCTCTCACCATCATTCACAGTGGTTTACTTACAGAGTGTGTGCTTCCTGTCCCCATGTCTTTATGTTTTACAGGATCACAGGTCCTGATACCTAGGGGGAGTACTACTTCCACTGACAGAAACAGAGTTTCATTAAACTGGAAGCTATGAAACTTTGGGTTCCTCGTGCCAGTGACCCTGCAGACAAAGAAAGGAGTTAATACTAGTAGAGGGAGGAGTATAATTGAATATGATTATCCTGAGTAGTGGGGAGCAGATAGGAGCAGAGAGACCGTCTGAAACACAGGGAATTCACTGGGTGTCTGTGGGTACCTCCATGCAAGGTGATATTGATAAATAGTCAATTGTAGCAATGGCAGCCCAATGAGGAAAAGGGGGGAAAGGGCTCAGATCCCTCAAGGATGAAGTTACTGGTACACTACCCAGAAAGCAATCTAGAGGAACTCAAGTGCTGGGGATGAGTGAGGGAAATCCAGAACAGGTATTGAAGTAGTTAGAGAATGAATACCAATTGTGACCTCAGGCCCAGTTGTGGCAGCATGGATAGTAACTTCTTACACTAGCCCAATGTATTAAGATCCACTGGGGAATGATTGCAGCTGCCAGCATCTTGAAGAATGAGTAACTAATTGGCCTTAATATGTAGTGCACACAAGGGATGGACTATACACTTGTGCCATGCCTCATTTCCTCTTGGTGTTCTTCTGGTTCCATTTGCAACTGCAGCAGAGGGGTGAAGTGTTCCAATACTGACCACATCTTGCCTCAAGCATGTTTTTGGCTTGCCATGGTGTTTGTCTGATTCTGAAGGAGTGGGATACTCACAGGCATTTAATGGACATGATGCTTGCACAGGCCTTATCCAAGTACAGCAGAGTTAACAAGGCAACCCTCAACTCATAGGAGATGGGAGCCAAGGGACAAGTGTTTCCACTTGCTAATCCTGGAATCAATTCCCATATAAGCTACCTGAATGCAAGTTCTTTTCTCAAGTTCTGCCCTCTAGGGTCACCCAGACTAAGAAAGAAACATGAGAGTCAACAATAGCTCTCTTACAAATATGATATAAAATTCTATAGAGCAACAATAAAAGCTTTCATTCTGCAAACACATCAGCTTTAAGAACAGAAAATGTCAGTTTTGACTAATTCCAGATGATTCCTTCTTTTATTGTGTCCAATATTAGGGCACATATACTCCTTTACAAATTCTTCAACAGCAAAACTTAATAACAAAGAGAAATTATTATGGAAAGAAAAAGTATATTTGTATTTGCTATCTATTGCTCCTGCAAATTACCACAAACTTAGTGGCTTAAAACAATGAAAATGTAGTATCTTTAGGGTCTCACTGGGCTAAAATTAGGTGTGAGCTGGGCTAAATCCCCTTCTGAGGTTCTAGGGGAAAATTAGTTACCTTGCCTTTTCCAGCTTCTAAAGACTTTCCACATTCCTTGACTCAGAGTCCTTTTCCTCCACCTTCAAAGCCAGCAATATGCTGTGTCCTTTTTATATCAGATCATTTGACCTCCTCTTCATTCTTCCTCTTCTACTTTTAAAGACCTTTGTGATTATACTGGGTCCATCCAGATAATGCAGGGTAATTTCCTTATCACAAAATCACCAGATTAACAAACAATTCTATGTACAACCTTAACTCCCCTTTGCGGTATAAAGTAATATATTCAAGGGTTCCAGGGATTACAATTTAGACATCCTTGGAAGTTAGGTAGAGAGCATTATTCTGCCTACCACAATATTGGTGGTGGTGGTGGTGTTGCTGCTAAGTCTTGTCCATCTCTTTTGTAACCCCATGGGCTATAGCCTGCCAGGCTCCTCTGTCCATGGGATTTCCCAGGCAAGAATATTGGAGTGGGTTGCCATTTCCTTCTCTAAGGGATCTTCCCAACCCGGGAATTTAAACTCACATCTCCTGCATTGAGGCAGATGGATTCTTTACCACTGAGCCACCAGGGAAGACACAATATTAGAGGAAAGAGAGAATTTATCAATTTCCTTTAACATCTACCATCATATTTACTTTAGAATCAAATTCTCATTCAACTTAATTCAATTCCAATCTCTTGGTTGTAATTATATTGATTTATATCAGGCTGGTGGGTACATTTTCATTTTATGGGTGAACAGAATGAAATGTGAAAAGTAAAAGGAAAAAAGGCTATAAAAATAAGAGGGAGAGAGGAAGGAAGGAAGTGATGAAGGAAGGAAGGAAGGAAGAGACAACTTCAAATTTCTTTTCACATATGGAAAGTATGCTTAGCTACTGAACCCTGAGGTTACTCAGTTGGTGTGATGGTTAATTTTATGTGTCAACTTGACTAGGCTAAGAAATGGTCAGATAGCTGGTAAAACATTACTTATGGATGTGTCTGTGAGGATGTTTCTGGAAAAAATTAATATATGATTCAGTAGACTGAGTTGTGTAGCAGATATCATCTAATCAGTTGGGGACCCAGATGGAACAAAAAGACCAAATAAGGACAAATTCTCTTTCTTCTTGAGCTGGGACACAGGATCTCCTGGTTCTCAGGTCTTTGGACTTCAGCTGGAACTATACTCCTGGCTTTCCTGGCTCTCAAGTTTGTGAGACTTCTTGGCCTCCATAATAGCATAAGCCAATTCATGTAAGAAATCTCATCATAAATATTTCTCTATATATCTTAATAATTCTCTGAAGAATCCTGACTAATATAGTTGGAAAAAGCTTGTCTAAGGAGAAAGAATCCATCTGCTAGAAGTTAACAATCTTATTCAAACTCAAAATTCTCAAAATTCTATTTTTCACAGATAGTAAAAAAAAAAAATCCAGTCAAGTATAAATTTTCACCAACATTATTTGTTAAACTTTATTTTTATTTGTGATAACATTATTTGTTATAACTTTAATTGCACATTACATTTTTTTTAGCTGAACTTTTCCTGAAACAAATCATATTCTTGATTCTGATAATATGGACAATACTGAAGAGTCATGGTTCAGTGATGAAATGGTTGGATGCCATCATCAACTCAATGAACATGAGTCTGAGCAAATTCTGGGAGACACTGAAGGACAGGGAAGACTGGTGTGCTGCAGTCCATGGGGTTGCAAAGAATCAGACACAATTGAGTGACGGAACAACAACAACAATAACTGAAGAGTCAACAGCAAACCATACATGTTTTGGAAAACAAATGGGCATTTAACTGATAAAATTTATCATACAACCATCTTCTATAATTACCATTACCAAATTATTATTTGCTCTCATGTGAATTGTTCACATTTTACAACCTCCAAATTTGATCTGCAAGATTAAATATGATGAAATGTTTCAACTGACAACATGCTATGTTTTATTTTATTATTGATCTCAATCCATGTGATTTAGGTTAATTCTGCAAAACATATTTCTTTTGAACCAGTAAATCCAACAAAAGTGAAAAAGAAATGGCAAGGAGGCAACATCCTGAACGTGCATTTGGCACTTCAAAACAGGTGGATTGTTAAAAAGTTATTTGAGATTAGTTGAGCATGAGTAGGTATTTATTGCTTTCTCTTGGACAGAAAATTGTTAGAGAAATAAGATAATGATAGAAATATTCCCTCTTGTAAAGCATAATCATTTTTTAGAAGATTGACTGGAAAATATCCTAATGCTTTTAGATATTGTGTCCTTCTGGTTATACCAATTATGAGTTTACTTTGGGAAGCCAGCATATGAACTCTGCTGTATTTAGTACAGGGAATTAAAGAGAATACTGGGACCAGAATAATGTTTCAGGAAGGAAAAGTAGCCCTTGTCTGTTTAACTATGACATTTCCCAATCTAACTAGATACTTTGAATTCCTTTTGACATTATATTTCCACTTCTGAAAGGAGTTATTCCTAAAGAAGTCTTCTCTCTTCCTGGCTCTCAAATTATTTCCTTTTTGAATTGCCCTAGTTTCTATTGGCAAAAATATCAATGTGCAAACAATATTAAGGGAAAGAGTTATGAGCCAGATTTACAATTAATCATAATTGTAAATGGAAATTGAGCAAGATTTCCTGTAAGAAAAAGTATTTAAATTGAATAGTTTGGGAGGGAGAAGGAAGGAGTGTTCAGGATGGGGAACACGTGTATACCTGGGGCGGATTCACGTTGATATATGGCAAAACCAATACAATATTGTAAAGTTAAAAAATAAAATAAAAAATAATTTTAAAAATTGAATAATTTTTTTTTTTTTTTTTATGATTTGGATGTGGGGAAGGTCACCATTGGAATTATACACATGAACTGTATGAGTGATTTAGAGAGCCTATATTTATTATTCCATCCTTAAAGTACATTCCAGCCTCAAGGCCATTATTAAGCAAACTTAAAAATCAAGTAACTCTCTAAACTCTAAGTCACTTCAGTAGTGTCCGACTCTGTGCGACCCCATAGACGGCAGCCCACCAGGCTCCCCCGTCCCTGGTATTCTCCAGGCAAGAACACTGGAGTGGGTTGCCATTTCCTTCTCCAATGCATAAAAGTAAAAAGTGAAAGTGAAGTCGCTCAGTCGTGTCCGACCCTCTGCGACCCCATGGACTGAAGCCTAGTAGGCTCCTCTGTCCATGGGATTTTCCAGGCAAGAGTACTGGAATGGGTTGCCATTGCCTTCTACAAAAAATCAAGTAAAGCTCCTTCTTATCTACTCAAGGGTTAACTTCTTGAAAAATGGAAAGTAAATTATAATTAATTTTATCAGAAGAAATAAAAGTAAAACAGACACCATACTCCAATATGTTGAAAATAATACAAGTTGTCCTTTTTCCATTGTTCTCTTGATGTAAGCAATGATTAAAAGATTTTGGAGAAAGTAAAATTAACATATGAAAAAATTAATCATAAATTACATTTTAAAAGTCACTGACAATGTCTTGTCAATCTGCAGACTCTCTTTAAGTGTTTTATTTTTCATCAATTTCATTAATTAAATTATTTCACATAAAGGCTTTGACATATATTTGTTCACCAAATTTTAGTGGGTAACTCTTGAAGGAAAAATATCTAGGGCACAACAATTAGAACACGGTAATGAGACAATTTATTTTACCCAGAACGACAACAACCTAAGTAAATTTCTTCCATCTGTAGAGTGCTCCATCCATAGAATTCTTTAATAGCCACAATCTCATTTGATTTTCACAAACTCTCTATGAACTTGGTATTTCTGGGTAGGCACCTCAAACTAATATTTGCAAAAAAAGAAAGCGAGCTTAAGATGTCTTTTTCACTCACCAAGTAAGTATTCATTTGAGTGTGAAACTTTCATCCACCTCACTAGGTAACTGCTCAGATAATTCATTACCTAAAGACATAATAGGAGTTGAAAACATAAATACTCAGAAAAGCTTACATAAAATGGATATATAACAAACATCTAATGGGTTATAATGTGTTGTTGTACATGCAAGTATTTCGTTTCCTATTTAAGATAAAAATAACTCCCTTTATTAAATACTTTTTATATTGCATGGCTTTGGTAAAAAACAGACCATATATATTCACCATATTATATCTAGAATGAGTTTTATCAAGAAAGTTCTTTAAATATGACATACACACATCCTCTTGGTGATGAGTAGGGAAACTATACTACTGTGTATTCTTGTTTTACTTTCTTGTGTTAATCATGTGCTTAGTCCCTCAGTGTGTCCAACTCTTTGTGACCCCAAGGACTGAAAAGCCCACCAGGCTCCTCTGTCCATGGGATTTTCCAAACAAGAATACTGGAGTGGGTAGCCCTTTCCTTCTCCTGAGTTAATCATAGTTAATTACTAAAGAAAACATGAAGCATGTCTTAATACCTATACTAATGCCTATCATGGGAGAAGGCAATGGCACCCCTCTACAGTACTCTTGCCTGGAAAATCCCATGGACGGAGGAGCCTACTAGGCTGCAGTCCATGGGGTCGCTAAGAGTCAGACACGACTGAGCGACTTCACTTTCACTTTTCACTTCATGCATTGGAGAAGGAAATGGCAACCCGCTCCAGTGTTCTTGCCTGGAAAATCCCAAGGACACTGGAGCCTGATGGGCTGCCGTCTATGGGGTCGCACAGAGTCAGACATGACTGAAGCGACTTAGTAGTAGTAGTAGTAGTAGTAATGCCTATCATAGCTCTGCATTGCATAAAGGGGTTTGTTTTTATGTAAAGATTTACTATAACTATCTTCATGTATTCCGATTACTATTAGAATTATCAAATCAGTTGGTTGGCTAGTTTCCATTTCTAAACATTTCCATGCTAAAAATATTTGTACATTATGACTGGGGGCCTTTTTTAGTTTTGAGAGTTTTCATTTTAGAATAATATCACCAGTCCCAGCTAGTCAAAACACTAAAAAATGAGCACTGCTCTCTGGGACTTATATTAATAGTTCCATCTAATGAGTGACTGCCCTCAGTGATCAATGCAAAGAAACAGAGGAAAACAATAGAATGGGAAAGACCAGAGATCTCTTCAAGAAAATTAGAGATACCAAGGGAACATTTCATGCAAAGATGGGCTTGATAAAGGACAGAAATGGTATGGACCTAACAGAAGTAGAAGTTATTAAGAAGAGGTGGCAAGAATACTCAGAAGAACTGTACAAAAAAGATCTTCATGACCCAGATAATCATGATGGTGTGATCACTCACCTAGAGCCAGACATCCTGGAATGTGAAGTCAAGTGGGCCTTAGAAGGCATCACTATGAACAAAGATGGTGGAGGTGATGGAATTCCAGTTGAGCTATTCCAGATCCTGAAAGATGATGCTGTGAAAGTGCTGCACTCAATATACCAGCAAATTCAGAAAACTCAGCAGTGGCCACAGGACTGGAAAAAGTCAGCTTTCATTCCAATCCCAAAGAAAGGCAAGGCCAAAGAATGTTCAAACTACCGCACAATTGCACTCATCTCACACGCTAGTAAAGTAAGGCTCCAAATTCTCCAAGCCAGACTTCAGCAATATGTGAACCGTGAACTTTCAGATGTTCAAGCTGGTTTTAGAAAAGGCAGAGGAACCAGAGATCAAATTGCCAACATCCACTGGATCATCAAAAAAGCAAGAGAATTCCAGAAAACATCTATTTCTGCTTTATTGACTATACCAAAGCCTTTGACTGTGTGGATCACAATAAACTGTGGAAATTCTGAAAGAGATTGAATACCAGACCACCTGACCTGCCTCTTGAGAAACCTATGTGCAGGTCAGGAAGCAACAGTTAGAACTGGACATGGAACAACAGACTGGTTCCAAATAGGAAAAGGAGTACGTCAAAGCTGTATATTGTCACCCTGCTTATTTAACTTATATGCAGAGTACATCATGAGAAACGCTGGGCTGGAAGAAGCACAAGCTGGAATCAAGATTGCTGTGAGAAATATCAGTAACCTCAGACATGCAGCTGACACCACCCTTATGGCAGAAAGTGAAGAGGAACTAAAAAGCCTCTTGATGAAAGTGAAAGAGGAGAGTGAAAAAGTTGGCTTAAAGCTCAACATTCAGAAAACTAAGATCATAGAATCTTGTCCCATCACTTCATGGCAAATAGATGGGGAATCAGTGGAAACAGTGTCAGACTTTATTTTTTTGAGCTCCAGAATCACTGCAGATGGTGATTGCAGCCATGAAATTAAAAGATGCTTACTCCTTGGAAGGAAAGTTATGACCACCCTAGATAGCATATTCAAAACCAGAGACATTACTTTGCCAACAAAGGTCCATCTAGTCAAGGCAATGGTTTTTCAAGTGGTCATGTATGGATGTGAGAGTTGGATTGTGAAGAAAGCTGAGCGCCGAAGAATTGATGCTTTTGAACTGTGGTGTTGGAGAAGACTCTTGAGAGTCCCTTGGACTGCAAGGAGATCCAACCAGTCCATTCTGAAGGAGATCAGCCCTGGGATTTCTTTGGAAGGAATGATGCTAAAGCTGAAACTCCAATACTTTGGCCACCTCATGCGATGAGTTGACTCTTTGAAAAAGACCGTGATGCTGGGAGGGATTGGGGGCAGGAGGAGAAGGGGACGACAGAGGATGAGATGGCTGGATGGCATCACTGACTCAATGTCCATGAGTTTGCGTGAACTCTGGGAGTTGGTGATGGACAGGGAGGCCTGGCGTGCTGCAATTCATGGGGTCGCAAAGAGTCAGACATGACTGAGCGACTGAACTGAACTGACTGAATGAGTGTCTGTCATGTACCAGGTACATATTCTATTCAGCTTACTTCATTTAACTCTTACCTCTCCCCCAAATCTTGATAAGTAGATATCATTGCCCCATTTTACAGATGAGAAATATGAGACTTAGAGAACACATGTAACCTTTCCAAAAATACACAACTAAAAAACAATGGAACTGTAATTTGACCAGGATGAGGTAACTCAAAATTTTTAGATACTACTTAAATAATGAAAAGATACTGTCATTTCAACAATTATCACTAAAGCTTTAATAAGGAAGAGCTTTGCTTGTCATGATATTAAAATCTCATTATTACAGAAAAACCCAGTCACACTGAATCTCTCTGCAAGTGTCTCTTACACACATTGAAGCTCTCTTCTTTTCCTAGTAGATAGCCTGTTCTGTCAATATAATAAACTTTCAAACAATATATTCAAAACTATAGAATAGGAGGCAAGAAATATTTTGGCACACAGATATTTTACACAATACTGGCAGATAACATTCAACTGCATCTTGTTGTAGTGAGCTACACAAACATTAGACAGGAATATAAGTTGAAAAGAGACATAACTCTTCTTTCAAGTCATGGTAGACCAATCAAATGACATCATGAAATTCCATAGCTATTTAATCTAAGCAAGAAAAAAACATGACTAATGCACAAAGCCATTAAATTTTAAAATTAAAATAATTTTAGGACACATTTGTAGAAGTCATGAATATACTATTTAGCTTAACAGAAGGAATAACTAGAAGTCTTCTCATCCAAAGATTATTTTTTCATATTTAGAAACAGAGAAATTTCTGATGGTCTTTTGACTCACAGTGAATTGTTGGCACAATATTGTGGCTGATATGTGCCCCCAAGGCAGGGACATGGACTACAGGTGCCACAGCTCTACCCTGAAACAGTCATACAACACTCGTACTTTCCTCCCGGTAGTACAAGTGGCTTCTCTCCTGCCCAGCCCTGAAGGCAAGACATTAACTGGCCTTGCCTTGAGTTCTCCCCAGCTGGGAGGGCACAAGGCCCCCCACATACTGAACTCTTGGCTGGTGTTATTTGGAGATCCTGGAGTCAATGCTAAACCCCAGATCACCTGAAAGGGATGAGAGGAAAGATTGATGGGAAAGATAACCTAGGTTCAAATCTTATTTCTGCTCCTTACTTTGACATCACTAGAGAAATTACCCAATGCCTGGAAGTATGTTTGCTAATCTGCAAATTGAGATTGAATAATGAAAATATAAATAGCATTATGATGATTAGTTGACATAATGCCAAAATCCTGATACAGTGCCTTGATATAGAGGGTTCTCTCTTCTTTTCCTTTCTTCCTTCTTTCTCTCCTTCCTACATATCTACAAATTTAGATATACAGTACTCTTCCTATCTCCTGGGACTGGGAAACTTTAGAGAAAGCACTTGCCTGTCATTTAAGGCTTGCACCCTTCAACCTCCTCATTTGGCTCCATGTCCATTTTTGAAGTTTCCCTTACGAAAGGTTCTGAATGGGGAAGTAAGAACCAGTAACCCTCCTGCTCAGTCTTTTTGCAGAGCCCTGGGGTCACTGAGAGCAGGCCTGGGGAGGATTTTTTCACTAATGTCGAACTAAATGATGCATTAAATTGGGTGAGGGCTGCCTTCAGGTGAAGATGAAAAGGACCCTGGCTGCCCTAGGAAAGAACATTTCTTCTAGGATGTTTTCAGCTGCACTTTTCCATTCCACTTTAAATAGCACAGGTGACAAGGACTTTATGTGCATAACCCCCTGAACCAGCCAGCAGCCCCATGTCACTTTCCGCTACAGAGAAAGAGAGAAGGAAAGGTTTGCAAAAAGAGATGCTTTAGCTTTCCTTTCAGTTTTTTTCCTTCCTCATTCCCACTTTGGAAGGAAAGAAAATACAAGCACAAAGAAGGTACCACTTATTTTACCAAAACTTCAAAAAACACCAAATTCAGGTCTCCAGGTAAGTTTCTGGAGCATTCCAGTTACCTTTGATTATAGTTCCAATTAGGATAAGCTTTGCTAAAATGAGTGAGGTATTTCTCTGTGTCTGCCATGGTCACAGAATAGAGACAATCAGTCATTGACAGTATGCAAGAGAGGAGGGCTTAGGGAAGACTTTTAGAAGATGTGGATTCCAGGCTCTCCAAAATGTCAAAGGGCAGATAATTTCACGTAAAGGGCAGTGAGATTTGGACCTCAAGGTTATGGGAGAAACTGTGCTATCTGATCAGAGCACAAATTGCTCTAAGGGTTGGTTGTTAATCACAGTGGAGTAAGTAGACCATTATATTTTACTGTCTGCTGCTTGTATTGACTAAATGAGAGAAGTTTGTATATTTCTGATCACTTTCTTTGTACTTTGTGCTGTTGAAAAATGAATACGGCATATATTTAGTTTGGTCATCAGAGCTTCAAATATAAGAAAAATTAACAGAACACTTTTTAAATTTTTTAACATTTCCTTAGCTATATAGGAGATAAGGCAGGTTTTTGTTGTTGTTGTTGTTTTGCCTTTTTTTTTTTTTACTTTACAATATTGTATTGGTTTTGCCATACATCACCATGAATCTGCCACAGGTATACACGTGTTTCCCATCCTGAACCCCGCTCCCTCCTCCCTCCCCATACCATCCCTCTGAGTTGTCTCATACAAATATGGATACTGCCTACCTCCAAGCTTACATATTTCTACAAATAAATGGTAAAGCAGGGTTTCAATATAGGTCCTGTCCAAACTCCTACCTCATAGAGCTCCTGTGAAAATTAAATGTAACAAACTCTAAAAACTAAGTGAGAGCAATGCCTGGCATGTAATAAGCCCTTAATACCAGGGCTTCCCTGGTAGCTCAGCTGGTAAAGAACCCACGTGTAGTTCAGGAGACCACAGTTCAATTCCTGGGTCAGGAGGGTCTGCTGGAAAAGGGATAGGCTACCCACTCTAGTATTCTTGGGCTTCCTTGGTGGCTCAGTTGGTAAAGAATCTGCCTGCAATGAGGGAAACCTGGGTTCGATCCCTGGGTTGGGAAGATCCCCTAGAGAAGGGAAAGGCTACCCACTCCAGTATTCTGGCCTGGAGAATTCCATGGGCTATATGGTCCACGGGGTCACCAAGAGCTGGACACAACTGTGCAACTTTTACTTTCAAAGGACTCTCCCCCAACACACACATATATACACACACATTCACTTTTACATCCACCCACAGTGCCCTACTGACTCCATACTCCATAGCCAGCTATGTCTCAGTGAGACACAAGAGTCCAGCAACTGGTAAATCCATCTGGTCCCAAGAGAGCTGGTTTTTGCAGTAAGTGATAGTTGTTGGTTGCAATGGTAAACTGTTGCAAGTAGAAATGACAACAGTGAACAAGGCTGAGGCTATAGAGAAAGGAAGAAATAATTTTTAAGGTATGCTACCTAAAGGAACAACAGGCTCTATGGTAACCTAAATGAGAATTTTTTAAAACACATGGAGCAAGACACCAGATAAGGGAAATAATACTGGCTCAGTGGCAAGTAGGTAAATTAGACCTGAATAAGAGCCTATCTCTGAGTTTCCTTTTCTGCAAATGGAGGTTGCAGGTGAAAAGATAAGTCAAGACTCTGAGTGGGTATCTGACAGGAACAGAAACAATGTCTCCTCTTTGTTTGCCCTGTGATGTAGCCATATTTCCTTATGACCATGAGCCCTGTCTGGCTTGCAGACTATACAATTTTCCTATTTTTTTCTCTTAGAAATGACTCACAAATGCTATATTATTTTACCCTACACAAATTGGTTTCCATAAACCCAGAGGAGAAAAAAGTGCTTGGAGCCATCATTATAAACATGACACATCTGTTTTTAATAACTGGAGAAGTATAATAAAAAACCTTTATTTTGGGGGAATATCCAGAATTTTATCCTGAAGAAAAATTGTATCCATCTGGTCCCAAGAGAGCTGGTTTTTGCATTAAGTGATATTTGTTGGTTAGGTGATTGGAGAGTGGGAGTGAGGAAAAGGGGGAAGTTGTTAGATCCAACACTTATCGTTAAGTGGAGTTAGTTTCTAAAAATGCAGCATCCAGAAACTGGTGAGTAATCCTTCTTCGTCGTGCAATATTATGTCACCAGATCTGCTGATCCAATGCACAATAAAATTAATCCTCCATTCTGCAAATGCTGGTGATATGGCAATCACAGATGTGCTGAAACAGAAGCGTTCGTGCCAGGCAGAGTTCACGAGCCATAGACCAGGCCAGTTTTTTAGTTTCCTGTCCATGCTCAGCTCCAAGCCTATGGTATCTGAAGAGGGGAGGAGCAGCTGAGAATTCACTAGACGACCTTCCAATCTTTTCTATTTCCTCTCTTTTCCAAGAGTTTTTATTGCACATTATCTTAAATTTCCTGCCCATCTGGCAACATAGTAAGGAT
This sequence comes from Bos mutus, assembly GCF_027580195.1. NCBI lineage: Eukaryota > Metazoa > Chordata > Mammalia > Artiodactyla > Bovidae > Bos > Bos mutus. The sequence continues at coordinate 83,659,593 of NC_091617.1, read as the reverse complement.
GAAGACAGCGTGGAAGAGGAAGATGGCTGTAGAGTAGAACTAGGTGAGAGAAAGGAGCTGACATTTGTTGGCATATACATATTAGGCCCTCTAGATGTAAACCTTACAATAACCTCTAGAGTTGCTGTTACACAACCATCCTTTGACAAAGTTTTATTTGGGACCCAAATCTGTGCAACGTCCAACATCTCTCCATTAAACAATTCTGACTTAATCATCCCACAGTCTATGCTTAAATTCTTCTTTCACTGATCCCTACTGATTTCCATAAAGGGGGAACCAGATATAGGGAATTTAGGGTCAATATAATAAGTCATAACTACCATCGGTGAACTAAAGCAAGACTTACCCTTAATTCAGGAGAAGTCCATTATGGCTATTCATTATACCATGATATTAATGGCGGCCATTCTTCAGAATTTGACCACATGCACATGTGGCCGCATGCCTCAAATCTCCAGAAAAAATTCTGACTAGTCAAATTTGGGTCACATGCCCACTCTGACGCTAGAAAAAGGTGGGATACCTTGACAAACTATCTGCCAACGTCCTGTGTTGGGGGAAATCAGGTTGCTGTTACCAAAAAGCCAAAATAAAAGATCCTCTGTCCCTGGATTTCCCAGGGAAGAATACTGGAATGGGTTGCCATTCCCTTCTCCAGGGGATCTTCCCAACCAGAGGATCAAACCCACGTCTCCTGCATTGCAGGCAGATTCTTTACCATCTAAGCCACCAGGGAAGCCCATCCACTGAAATAGTACTACAGAAACCTGCAGTTACAGTAGTCATTTTTTTTTTAATCTATCACTCTCTAACTAGAATGTAAACCCCATGAGGGGAAGTGAGTAGTCTGTTTTGTTCTTTTCAAAAGAAGAAGCATAGAGCCTGATATGCAGCAGAGGCTCAATAAATGTCTGTTATATGAATGGGCCAGTCAAGATCCATGTTGCCTGAAGTCTCGTTATGAGACCTAATAGACCTGACCCGAGCAGACCTGGGTGTTTACTTAAAGTCCAATGATTCAGACAGCCCCATTAAAATTTCTTCTTATATCAGTTGAATCTCAAAATTGAACATGAATCCTAGCAAGTCCAACACCAGCAAGAAGAAAACAGCCAGCTGTGACTTTAGCCTCTTCACAGATATAACACTCACCAATTCTTTGAGCTTGGATGGTCAATTACCACAGTTAGGTGAGCTAAGCCATTCCCATCAAACCTCCTTTTAATTTTCATTAAACATCCTTTATTTTTAAACAGCTCAAAATGTTAACTACCAAATGCAATGCTGAATCTCCATTTCATGCGTTTATGACTTATTTAACTTCTATCTCAATGCCCCAGAAGAAAATCTGTGTTAATTAGGATGTTGACACATTTTTCAAACTGAAATCAGGGATTATTTCTTCCACCTTATTTTTACTAACCTTGTACACCTTGAAAACATCACTTTTTTATTTGTTGGTGTTTCTTCTCATTGCTTATTTCCCATTGTATCTCTAACACTGAGTACAGTCAATACCTGACACATAGTTGTAGTTGTTGTTGCTGTTCAGTCACTCAGTCGTGTCTGACTCTTTGTGACCCCATGGAATGCTGCACACCAGGTTTCCCTGTCCTTTGTCATCTCCCAAAGCTTGCTCAAACTCATGTCCATTGAGTCAGTGATGCCATCCAACCATCACATCCTTTGTCGTCCCCTTCTCCTCCTGCCTTCAATCTTTCCCAGCATCAGGATTTTTCTAATGAGTTGGCCTCTTTGAAACAGGTGGCCAAAGTATTGGAGCTTCATCTTCAGCATCAGTCCTTCTAATGAATATTCGGGACTGATTTCCTTTAGGATTGACTGTGATCTCCTTGCAGTCCAAGGGAATCTCAAGAGTCTTCTCCAAAGCCACAGTTCAAAAGCATCAATTGTTCATCATTCATCCTTCTTTATGGTCCAACTCTCACATCCATACACGACTACTGGAAAAATCATAGCTTTAATTAGACAGACCTTTGTTGGCAAAGTAATGTCTCTGCTTTTTAACATGCTGTCTAGGTTGGTCATAGCTTTTCTTCCAAGCAGCAAGCATATTTTAATTTTGTGGCTGCAGTCACCATCTGCAGTGATTTTGGAGACCAAGAAAATAATGTCTGTCACTGTTTCCATTGCTTCCCCATATATTTGCTATGAAGTGTTTCCGTTGTTTCCCCATCTATTTGACACACAGTTGGCACAATATAAATGGCTATTGCACTTGATGTATAAATACATCAATGTGATTTTTCTTTAAATCAATTTCAATTATATGTAATTGTTGAATACTAACTCTATGTCAGGCAGGGCACTTTTGGGAACCCAGAGGAAAGGTGATATTAATGTTCTTGTTAACCCATATAGTTAAATTTTCCCCTTAAAGACTCACTTTCAATAGGATTTGTAGTGAGAAAACAATAGCAAAGAAGAACAATTTGTCTTATGAAATAATTCAACACGTTTAACACCTCCCCCCACACACACCCCCAGTGCCACTGGTATGTGGCCTCTTTGGGCCAGCCCTCCTGACTCCCTTCCTCCACGAGAATGATTAAAGTTAAACCTTCTGACTGTGCTGGTGTAAAGATGAATATAAACCAAGTTGGATTCATCATTATATTCATGATGATGTTCATTTTTTTCTTCTTGCTTTAAACAGAATTCAAGTGAAAACATTTACATGAGCCACTAAGAGCCCCACGGCCCCATGGACGCTATGCCTAGTGAGTAAGTGGACCCTGCTCTGGGGGAGCCACTAAGAGCCCCATGGCCCCATGGATGCTATGCCTAGTGAGTAAGTGGACCCTGCTCTGGGGGCCCCTCGTAGGGGACCATTTCCTCACCAAAGCAAGACCTCCTCACTTCTTTCTGATGGATGCAGTTTCAAAGCAAGGAGCTGGTCCAGACTTTCTGATTGGAATCCAACTCAGGAGGCCTCTCCTTTTCTTTGTCTGACTTAAGAATAAGCTGAGACCCAAGGGTGGAAATCCCTACCTGCATAACCTTCCACCAGGTCTTAATCGTGCTGACTCTTACCCTTCCTGTTGCTAAGCTGTGGGAAAATTATGCCTCCCACAGCCTCTACAGAGCCTTCCTCTTGTTTACATAAAGACCCCAATTACGCTAGAAATAGAATTTAGCACTGCAAACATTGTTTAAAAAATGTTAAGACATCCAGTCCAGTGCTCCTGTTCATTATTCTCTGCTGAAACCTAATATTAGTAACAGCATGTACTGAGTACCTGGACCATGAATTAATAATGAACCACTTGTACTGGAAAATACGTGAGCACCTAGTTACTTAATTTGGCAGGCACCCGTGGGGATGGGAGTTTGTTCTGTCTTACACAGCACTTTCAGTGATAGTTTTCCAGGATAAAAGTAGTTATCATTTATTGTTCCAGGGTTACCTGCAGGGGAAAAGATAATCAAGTATTCATCTACCACCCACCCTGTTCCTGGCTCTGCTTGCTGTAGATACAAGGTTCCTCAAACACTCTTTTCACTTGAATCATTTCTTCCACAAAACTTTCACTTTCCTCAAGTACTTGGTCCTGTTAATGTTTTAACACATGTAACTTCAATTATTTCCTCCTTCAGTTTCTTATACCTCGATAATAAAAGCTCCACAAAGACAAAGAATTTTACAGGGAATGTAAAATTTACAATGTGTAATAGTGGTTAAGGACAGAGATCCCAGTTTAAATCAGCTGTAGGTTGGAATCCTATTTCTATGGACCCCCACAAAAGAGTTGAAAGAGTTGCACAATCTTGAGTAAATCATTGAGCCTGAGATTTTCTGATCCTCAGTTTCTCCTCTGCAAAGGTGTAGGAGGGGTGATAATAATAATTACCTTTCTGGATTAATGTAAGGATTGGGATGAATGTGGTGGAGCAGCTAGTACATGTGTATATAGGGGGCATTTCATAAATAATAGTTGTTCTCATCATTATCATCATTATTTTCCCCATTGCCTTCTTTGTGTCCCAACAATATAGTATAATATTTGGTGAGTACTAATGTCTGTCGTATAAATCATGAAATGTATTTTATATGTAATCCTTTGATCCAAGAAGAATGGCTCGAGAGAACAATTTGTCTTGTTTGGCTTGGTTTTTAACAAAACTAATTTTCACCTGAGTTTCCTCCTTCTTGAGTGCGTCATCCCTGCCTCTAGGAGGCACCTTTGAATACCTGATAACAATATATCAAGGACATTTTCCAGTGGATTTTCCATTTCTGATTTTACTTCAAGAAAGTACAGAACAAATTCTCAGCCAGAAGTGATCACAGCACCTATTGTAGCAATCCAGAGAAATGCAAACCTGCACATAAAAACACGTTTGTGTACACATGTGTCAGGCTTTTGGTTCTGTATGTGTTACTACAACTTTAAAGATTATTTGGTATATTTCTTGCAAGGCAACTCACTCACCTGTCCCCTAAGACCAGGTTTTCTGTTGCTTCCTGCACATGTGAAAAAAATGCCTTTCTACATCTGCAGAAACAAGTAGTTGTTGTCATCACTATACTTGCCCTGTGAAACCTTAGCCAGGTGATAGGGTTACGCATTCCGTTCCTTTAAGAGAAGCACAGCATTTCAGCTCCATCGCTGGGAGTTGCCTCCAGTGGACCCGATAAACTTGGCTTTGGAGTTTTGTGGATTTAGACATTCAATTATTTTTAAAGACAAAATAAAACCCAAAATGTTTTTCAAAAACAAACCAAAAAAAAAAAAAAAAAGATGAAAGGGAACGGAAGGTGTTAGAATGCTCTCTGCTGATGAAAACCAATTCATAGGGAAACGTTGCATTGGTTGTTTTTCTTTTAAGCTATTACATAACTGAATGCAGTATGTGGTACAGGAAATAATTTTGCCCACACACCTGCACAGAAAAACCCACATCAACAAGTTTGCTTTGGCCATCAATCTGTGGGACCAAGAGCTAAGCCTGAAAGCAAAGGTGAAATAAAATACGAAAATTGTACAGCAGCCACAGAGGAGTCAGCTATCCAGAGGCCCCTGCTGAAACCCCATCTTTAGGGTAAAGTTTCAGACACATTTTGATGTTTTGGTCACCTGACCCAAACCCTGGAGCCCAATTGGCCTCTGAGTTTACAGGCTAAGTAATGATGTAACCAGAGTGTGTGGGAACCAGAAGGATGAGACAGATACAATTTTTCCCAGTCATTTATTAGACTTGGCTACTAATTCTGCTTGTTCTTCGATTTGACTGCTGGTTATCAGGAAATTCGAACTACTTAAAGGACATAATGAGTTTATCTATACCTGGGGTAGAACTTAGTCACATTCATGTAAGATTAAACCACAATTACAGAGAATAGTAATTTATGAAATTCAATTATTTATGTTTGAATTTGGTAGATCTATTTTAATACATCTAAATTTTATTTTACCTGTACTTTTTTTTAACTAAACATCTCTTACAATAGCATTCTTATGTTGCCTGAAAAACAGAATTCATCAAAATAAATGTGTTATTTTAGCCATGATTTTTCTATTCCTTTTCTCAATCTTATAAAGTTTTTACCTAAAAAGAATAAATGTTTATACTCCTATAATTTGTCACTATGGCAACTTTTGGCCTTTAAAAATGCTGACACTGTATCAGAGAACCAAGAGAAGAAATTATCCTTGTTTGACAAGAATAAGCAGAACCAGTTTGGCAAACTTCAGATAAACCAAACAGCAGGGCAAGGATGCCTAAGGATAAAAAGCATTTGTTGTTCTACTCATATGACTTACTGTCAAGGAAAACTAGAGCATGTTCAGGTTTCACGGCAAAAATGAGAGATCTAATTAATGCTCACAGCAAACTTAAAGGGAATTTTTTTCCTCAATTTCCCATAACCATCCCTCTGTGCCTCCTCCACCAAATAAATCATTCAAGTAATTTCTAACACACACTATATTATCTTTCTGATGTGTTGGCATGAGTTTGTAAAAAATTTGCCAACTCTTATTTCTGAATCTCTTGAGAGTCTTGCAGTCGTATTTCACAAGATCTTACCAACAGTTTCACAACAGAGAGAAAATATCATAGGTTTCAAAACTGATGATATAACAAACACCCTGTGTGATTTTTTAAATTTATTGATATTGTATTTTGGTGGCATTTATACTCATAGAAAGTACTTCACATTCTCAAAATACTTAGTCTGGTTAGCAAAAATGTCTTCAGGAAAGAAATCTCTAAAAACACTTCTTTATCATTCTTCTTGTGCATATCATGCCCAACACATAAGCAATAGATATGGTGTCTGACATCTACTTAAACCTGTTGAGAACTATATCAAACATTAATGGGGATTAGTGTTAGAACCGGTGTAAACATAGCAGACAATCTGCTGGCAAGTCCATACTCACATTTCCATATGTTATGCAGTAAGCAGGGTCATTTAAGAAGTGAGACACCAAGGGAGATGGTGTTCAGGTAGTGAGTGTATGACTGGTGAGAATTAAACATATCCTGGATATATTTACTTCATAACACCAGCATATATACATACCTATCCAACTCTGGCCCTTACCCTTCTCCTCAAGAGACAGGTCAAGTTCAAGATATGCAATTTTATTATGAAAAGCTTCTAAAACATAGATAAAAATGATTTAGTACTTCCAGGTGCACTGTAATTCTTGGCAGAAGAAGTTAATTCCAGGTGTGTAATCTCCTAAAGAAATCTGTTGTCAAAGCTGGATAAAACCATCACATTAGAAAAATAGAAGTTCACCCATGAACAAAGTACAAAGTATGGCTAGGAAAACTCTTTGCTCTGTGCAGAAATTACAGCATAAAAGTGAAACTCCCTTTTACTTATGTAAACACTGCTTGGTTTGGGGCATCATTTCAAAAGAGGTAGAACTGAACATGCACAAGCATATAGAAATATGACATACTCTTGGTGGGAGGTTTGGGGTGGGGCCCCAATGCCAAGCCAGACTCTAATATACAGACAAAGGAAAAAAGAAGATGCATTTTATAGCTTACAGATTTTTTCTCCATTTTTTTAAGCAGCCGAACTAAGCAAATAACTCAATCAACAACAACAAAATGGAGATGTGCCACACAGTGGAAAATGTTATAACAGCTTGAATAACAACGGGGCCCTGACTGGGGTGGGAATGTGGGTGGAGGGGGTGGGGAGAGATCCCATATTATGGAATATTTAAACTTTGTAATTCAATGCACATTTATTAATTGGTTTCTTTTTAAGAGGCACTTATTTATGACAGATTTATGAACAATATAGCATGTACAGAGCACTGAAGTTCTCCCATGACTTGTTTTTATTTCCATATGTTCAGATGAAATGAACATCACATATAATAGTAGTACTAGCTGCTCTTGAAGTGTTTGCCAGTGCTGCATCCCTTGGGAGTTGTTACCACCAGATTAATATCCTGTGGGTCACTTAATTTAAAAAGCCACATTATAGAAGCATTATGTGATTAGATGTACTGCATTTACAAGCCAGTTGGGGTGTGTACTTTGCATCTGGTTCAAAAAGGCTGATGAGGCAAACTTATGAAGACCTCCAACCTGGACTCTCCAAAAGGCCAGTTGATGACTGTACAGACACATGGACCAGCGGAGAAAAACGTGTGCTCCATCTACCATCAGAGATCGCCTTTAAAACAGGATCTAAAAGGAACAACTCGCTTAGTCAGAACCAGGCCTGAACAGCTGTTCGGAACTGACTGCTTCAGAAAGGAAAGGAAGGTGCTATCAATATCCCCCATCAGGCCTGCTTGTCACCAAACGCGCACAGTAAACAGAGAATCATGCTATTTCCACGTTATGCTATCAACACTAAGTTCTATCAGCACTACACTATTTTACTTGTGAATTTCTAAATGTTTTTTATTCTCCCTTTAAACATTTTCAAATCTGGGCTTTGGACAGACCACTCAAAACAACAGGAAGTGTGCCTTTTGAGCGAGCAAGAGGAATTTGCCATTGGCTCCAAGGACCCCCTGGAATAGGATGCCCAGCATTTCCTGCAGGAGTTTCAAATGGCATCAGGTGCAGAGGCTCCAGGCAACACGGAAGCATCGATCATCGTCTGTGGTCCATCGCTGATTATCTGTTAAGGAGATAATACATTTAGGCTTCCTCAGGCCAGGCCCAAGAGGCCTCAGGAAAGAAACCTTAAAAGGAATCCAGATGGGTCACTGTGAGCTAAGAACCTATGTATGAGGTGCATTGTGGGTATCCTGGTTACTTTCCTTCATTAGCACAAATCTGCAATCATGACTCTTCTTTTTAACGGCCCTGGACTTTTACAAATACTAGCGACTGAAATAACTATTTTAAAAACAAATGCATTTTGTTCAGCTCTTCAGATTGCAGATGGGTATATTCTTAGAAAAATTTTCATCAAATATAAATTGAACTGATCAACAGTGAAATTCACTGCACTATGTAGAGGATAAGTAATTTATTAGAAGTAAGGGTTGTAAGAGATGAACTGGGGATTAGAAATGATGTGCCTATGGATTTGCCAAAGCAGAAAGTTCCTGACAACATCCCTATAAGTACAACTGATTCTTATTTTCTAGAGGAAGATGAGGTCTTAGAGAAGAGATGCATTTCCAGTGGTTGCTTTTGAAGCCCTGATTATAGGTTTAGGCAGTGAGGATCACAAGTCTTTCAGCCCAGCTGCAACCATCCAGATTTGTCCATTACTTTATATCTTAACCCAACTCAACAAGCAAAACATGGAGGTGAGAACGGGGTGTGTGTGTGAAAAGATGAACCACACTCTTGGCATTCTGTTCCACCATTTGTCACATTTCTAAAATACCAATATTTCTAGTCTTGAGACGTTGCGTGAATCTTTTGCTCTATTCATCTTTTGACAAAAAACTAACAATTCCCAATGGCTAAAAAAATTGCTGAAAAGGATTTCCTATTTCTTGCTTTGGTATCTCTAACTAACAACAGGTAGAGATCACTGACCCAGACACTCGGATGTTGTCGCAAACTGTGCCACCCTGAGTGGGTCACAGAACTTCTCCATGTCTGTTTCCTTATCTGTAGAATCATAATATTATCTCACCTGGTTGTTACATCACAAGGTTGTTGAGAAGAATTAAGTTAGTTCATGACTATGAAAATGGCTTCAAAATAGGAAGCACCACAGCAAAATCAAGGGACAGTGGCGACTGTGAAGATAATAATGATGATGAGAGAGAATGCAGGTAGAAATTGTGTACATTTATGAAATTATGGCTTAATTTCATCATATGGGTATTTTAATATGGGAGTCATCCAGGATTCAGATGCCAATAAGTTTATAAGCACAGTGGTGATCCTTAAACAAAACATTTTAAATATACAATGTACACATTTCAAAAGAAAATTCAGGACATGCAAATTTCTATATTATCTAGCACTACCAAACATAAAAAGGTAAGAAGATGCTAATCAAAGTGCTCAACATTTTGAAGGTTTTGGAAATTTTCTTTCCTTGCTTTGCCTGCATGATCACCTTCTCTTAAATACTTGGGAAAACCTAGTGAGATAATTTTTAGACAAATAGTCTGAATGAAATACAGTCCTGTTCTATTCAAGTCCTGCAGTTTATGCCAGAGGGTGAAATAAGCATATGTGTTGGTATGATCACCCAAGAGAGTCTAATTTTGACCCTCTGGCTCTGCCTTAGGTGGCTACTAAGTGATGGAAGTATGAAAAAGAGGAAAAGTGTATACAGTGAAAGCTAAAAATATGTCGTAATGGAAACTATAGTCTTCCTAGGATAAGGATAAAGGTTTAACTTTTGAAATATTAATTTCTAACCTATTAAGCAACTGCACTATAAAAACTTTGTCTTTCTGGATATCTACCAAAATTTCTATACCCTCTCATCACTGTCTAAGGTAAAGGAAAATGATATACTTCCATATTTTTAAGTTGGCTAGCTGGAAATCTGCTATTTAAACAGGAAGCTATGTACAGCTTAGGTAGCTGAAGTTGCCAGCAGAGCTTTGGGAACAAGACATTCAAGGACTAAAATCAATGCCACTTGGCACATTTCTAAAATACTAAGATTCCTAGCCTCAAGGGGATGCATGAATCTTTTCCATGTCCCAAATCAAACACAGTGAGCATCTTCGTGGTGCAGCTGAGATGAATGACAGTTATTTATACTCCACCTTACCACTTAAACACTCGAAATAAGGCTGGAGCAAGAAGACCAATGCTATTCACAGAGAAATGGAAATCATAGCATTCTGGATGTAGGGGTATTTATAACCCTATTTTCAGATAATTAAACAGAGAACCAGAGTGCATGGCTTACTCTGAGGATGGAGGGGAGTAGAAAGCTTGTATCCAAGTTTTCTCGCCCACTCTCAATATCCTGTACTTGGATTTCAAGTGTTCTTGCTTTCTTCCTCTTGCCCGTTATATTCCGTATCTACAGGGGGCATTTTCAACTCTGCCAATAGTGTCTATGAAATCTGTGCTCTGGATATCAGGACCCTGTTGAAGAGGTTTGCTAATTATCCTAACTCCCCCTGCTGGAGGGTTTAAGTTCAACCAAACTCAAAATCCTCATTTGAACACAGTAACTGTTAAAAGTAGTTTTCAAGTTAATCCACATAGTAAAAGAAGAAGCATGAACTTTACGTGAGAATGTAACTCACTATATTATAAATAAATTGGAGGTTTGATATTATTTTCTAGCCTTTGTGATTAGGTATATAGAATATAAAATACATTGGTCTGATTTTTCCCTTATTCTCCTTTTGTTCCCACACTTATTTTGCAGTTTGCAATATTTCCCTTTATCTCTAAGCTCTAGACTTCTACTTAATAAGTACCAATAAAGATTGGATGTTATCCTTAAACAGTGGTAGCATTCCCCACCTGCTAATTGCTTTATTTGTACTTACTGTTTCCGCCCTCTCATCAACAGGGGCTTTAGCATAAAGGGCAATGAAGTAGAACGTGATGAAGTCAACAGGAGCCAGCTGAGTGAATGCTTCCATAATTACACAGTAGCCTGGAGTAGCTCTTCTCAAATCAAATTATGAGCCTGGATTACCTAAAACTCTCAAGACACAGCCCAGGTTTTCATTTGTCTGCAGCCCTCTTTTCTCTTGCCTTTATTCTTCACAGACTTTATCAAAGCTCCAATTCCAATGCAATAGCCCCAAAGCAATGAGACATTATGGAGAATGCCAGTTTCTTAAATGGTTTGCCTGACCCTGTCTGTTTTATAACTGATTTAAATTTTGTTAAAGAAAGAAAGTTCTTTCTATGTTTTCAACCACCCTCTGTCATTTGCATATCAAAGTTTATTCCAAACTGAGCTTATTCATGATACTTTGGCAAATATTTGTTCTTTGTCACCCTCCCAATCACCCATAAGACAACTAGAACAAGAGTCACTGGGCCTTGGCAATGTTTGGATTCTTGTTTGAACACCTGACCATCCCCTTGGAGATGTACACTGCACTGGAAATAATACAGAATAAGAGGACCAGACTTGAGGTTAGGTCATCAAGAACAGGAACTCAAATCTGCTGTTGACTAGCTGGGTGGCCTTGAATCAGTCTCTTGACTTCTCATGTTCTCCTACTCGCTCTGTGGTTCCATATATTCATGGATGGTTCCATTCATACATGGATGAGACACACAAGAATCTTTGAACATATTTGATTGCAGTAGTCCAGCAAAGCAAGATAATCTATTTCTCAAATGGTTTAAATGTTTATTAAATGGAAATTTGGAGTACCCAAGATCAAATCAAGAAGTGAACAAAATGTGGTAAGAGTTGGCTAGTTGATGGCTTCAGGAGAAAGAGAGCTGAGGTTCAAGGCTTAGCTCTGCCAGACTCTATGAGGTACTGGGTCAATCCACCAAAACTTCTGAGAGCATTGGGGTAGATAACCTCTAAGTGTTTTCCAACAGTGAAACTATGGCTCAAACAGAAAAAAAAAAAAAAAAAGTCAAATTGCCACATTCCTATACATGATCAAAGGCTTCCCTGGTGGCTCAGAGGGTAAAACGTCTGCCTGCAATGCAAGAGACCCGAGTTCAATCCCTGGGTCAGGAAGATCCCCTGGAGAAGGAAATGGCAACCCACTCCAGTATTCTTGCCTGGAGAATTCCATGGACAAAGGAGCCTGGTGGGCTACAGTCCACGGGGTCGCAAAGAGTTGGACACGACTGAGCAACTTCAATTTCACTTTCACTTTCACTTTATACATAATATTTAGTTTATTTCACTATATGTTCTTGAGGAAAATGGATATTGGTCTAAATAATTATGAAACATTCTCTGTTCCATATTACTCTATGTTGAAGAATTTGCAGTTGATTTACAAATATGTATTTATAGTGGGCATCCTGACGGGGTAGAAAGGTAAGAGTATAACCACCACAAAAGTAAGGGAATTTTTAGATATGGTCATCATAGCCATATGTTCTCGAATCACATGCCAATTTGTTGACCCTTAGCTACCATCAAAAAGAAAATGAGATTTTTATTTTCATGGCTAACATCTTAATTTAGAAAGTCAAACCAAACTAAACTGGAAATGTTAAGTGTGCATCCATTTTTTAAAGCTATAAGTTTCCCATAGTAAAGCCTTTATAAAGCTATTCATTAGCTAAAATATTACAAAATAAGCTGAGTTTTAAATTGATTCCACTTGAGAAGTAAACTATTTAATGATGCAAATTTAATTTACTTTTCCATATTATATTCTTAATTTTAAAATTATAAACATAAGTGCCAGCACCTTCCAAGTCTGTTACATTTTTACTTAAAACACAAGCTATATTCACAAGGCTAAAACACCCAACCAGTAAGATATCATAGAGTCACTCAATGCATGAAATGGCAAAGGCCCCAATATGGATAAGGTTCTTGTTCTGGACCATTATTATCTTCTGCAAGTTTGACTAAGATGGAAAGTAAAAGAACACCATTTGGGAATGCACTAAATACATGGATTATGAAATAATTTAAAGCTTTCAAGGGCCCAAATTATACACAGGGATAACAGGAATTTTATTTATGTACTGTAAGTCAAAGCTGAAGCCCTCATTCCAGAATTTTCCGGAAACATGTTAAGAACTTTTAAACCTTCTTTGCAAACTTTGTAAATCTAGTTTACAAAAATATTAGGGTTAGTCTATTTGGGGTTTGCTCTTAACCACTGTTTCTCTCTTTTACGTGTTGTTGAAGCAGTTAAGGAATTTTACCAAGAGTTAATTATATAGTATTTGCCACTCTCCAATTATAATAGCCTCTCCTTTCTATCTCATTTACTTGCCATGAACAACATTACATCTGCCTGAGTGGCTTCATAAAGGTGGAAATTAACATGTGTGTAAGTATGTATATTTAACATGTATTTTATACATATGTAATACATTTATTGCACATACATACAAACACACAGCACACAAAAGGGAATATCGCTTGGTTCAGGGTTTTCTTTCTTATTAATTTTTATTGGAGTATATTTGCTTTACAATGTTGTGTTAGTTTCTGCTGTATAGCAAAAGGAATCAGCTATATGTATACATATCAGCTATATGTATACATATATTCTATATACTATTTAGAATAGTACCTACCACATAAGAAGTACTAAGCAATTAGATATTATTACTACTATTGGCTTAGTTTATACTATAGAAACATATCTACAGCTAAATTACTCTTCTCATTAAAAATCTTCCAAGTCTTCAGAATATAAAATCTCATATTCTATCTTCCCCTTTATCCCTACTATTCTCTATTAAAGTAGAAGTTTTATTACTGTTATTTTTCATGAATACTCATGTCAAGGAAAATTTCCACTTAATTATAGGCAGACACTGTCCAATAGAACTTTCCTTGATAATTAAAATATTATATATCTGCCCTATCTACTACAGTAGTTACTAGCCCCATACAGCTAATGAATATTTGAAAAGTGGCTAGTTTGACTAAAAAACTAAAATTTTAATTATATTGAACTTGAATTTGAATCAAAAGAACCATAATGGCTAATTGGGCCATTAGGTTGAACAGTACTATTATGAGCCATTTTGGACTCACAGCTAGACTTGAATGCATGGTCCTGACACTTCCTACCTCTATAACATTTAATCTCCTGGAGCTTCAGTTTCTCGATATGTAAAACAGAAGAGTAACATCTATCACCTAAAATAAATGCAATAATATTTGTAAAGGTCTTGTGTAATACAGTTTATAAATATTAGTTTTCCTGACTCTCTGCCCTTCTTTAGATTGGTATTATTTTAAATAGCTCTTAACAGGACCAGGCACAAAGCAGAGAGAACGTTTTAGCTCTTTTTAGATTTCAAAATGAAAAACAGCAATCCTTCAATGTTCTCACTTGCTCCATTGTAACTGTTCATCTTAAGTAAAGATATGATGTTCAGTAGATCCCTGAAAATCTTTTGAGAGATGCCTGAGCATCTCTCAAAAGGTATGAAACTAAGAGAATCCTCAGGATCCTCTCACACTTATAGAAGCCCAACAGGCTACAGTCATGGAGAGCCCATTTGTATACACTCCACTGGATGGATGATGGCCACAACCCAGGCTGCCTCTTGTTTCCTCTGTCCAAAAGTAATCACTATGGACCAATGTGCCAATAATCTTGTGATCTGCCATCAATATTTCATTAAAAAAAAAAACTCATCTCAAACAGTTGAGGGTTCCCAGGAGAACTTCCTTAAAATGAAAATTCCTCACAATTACATTTCTATAAAGTGGTAGAAGAAATGTTAATGTAACCACAGAAATAAAAGCACAGTCTCTTTCAGCACCTTCAAGCACACGGTCATAAGGATCTGGAAATCACAACCTCAGGGCAATTCCAAGCAGAAAATTGCAGTGCAACATCTATTATGAAGAATTTGGGAAGTACAGATTGCAGCATTAGTATTCCTAAAATTGGGACTTGACTTCAGAATAAGAGAATGGGGTCCAAGATACTTTGTCAGAAGCTTCAGCCCTTTCTGAGGTTGTCCTCTCTGGTAAGAAAACTCTTTTTCTATCAAGTCTTTTACTTGATGTTTTAAAGACTTTAGCCAATTTGGCTCCTAACAAGTTCCTGAGCATTAAGACTTTCTAGACATCCATAGCTTCATGAGACTGATTGTAATCCCAAAGAGAAAAGACTACATATCTACTCAACCATTATAATTTATATGCCACATAAATTGTGGTGAGGAAGATGCACTAATGAGAAATACTGATTTCATCCAACTTTGGTTCAAAACATATCTAAAGGGAAGAGAACCAAAACAAACACACAACCAAAGCTTAAATTGTATGAGACAGTGTAACGCTATGGCAAATGCAGTGGCTTGGTGCCATGAGATCCACATTATCACTCAGTAACTGTGGGATTTGGATCTAATTACTGGATCAGGTATGACCTAAATCAAATCTCTTATGCTTATACAGTGGAAGTGAGAAATAGATTTAAGGGACTAGATCTGATAGACAGAGTGCCTGATGAACTATGGACAGAGGTTCATGACATTGTAGAGGAGACAGGGATCAAGACCATCCCCATGGAAAACAAATGCAAAAAAGCAAAATGGCTGTCTGAGGAAGCCTTACAAATAGCTGTGAAAAGAAGAGAAGCGAAAAGCAAAGGAGAAAAGGAAAGATACACCCATTTGAATGCAGAGTTCCAAAGAATAGCAAGGAGAGATAAGAAAGCCTTCCTCAGCGATTAATGCAAAGAAATAAAGGAAAACAACAGAAAGGGAAAGACTAGAGACCTCTTTAAGAAAATTAGAGACACCAAGGGAACATTTCATGCAAAGATGGGCTTGATAAAGGACAGAAATGGTATGGACCTAACAGAAGCAGAAGATATTAAGAAGAGGTGACAAGAATACACAGAAGAACTGTACAAAAAAGATCTTCATGACCCAGATAATCACGATGGTGTGATCACTGACCTAGAGCCAGACATCCTGGAATGTGAAGTCAAGTGGGCCTTAGAAAGCATCACTACAAACAAAGTTAGTGGAGGTGATGGCATTCCAGTTGAGCTCTTTCAGATCCTGAAAGATGATGCTGTGAAAGTGCTGCACTCAATATGCCAGCAAAGTTGGAAAACTCAGCAGTGGCCACAGGACTGGAAAAGGTCAGTCCTTTTCATTCCAGTCCCAAAGAAAGGCAATGCCAAAGAATGCTCAAACTACCACACAATTGCACTCATCTCACACATTAGTAAAGTAATGCTCAAAATTCTCCAAGCCAGGCTTCAGTAATATGTCAACCATGAACTTCCAGATGTTCAAGCTGGTTTTAGAAAAGGCAGAGGAACCAGAGATCAAATTGCCAACATCCTCTGGATCATAGAAAAAGCAAGAGAGTTCCAGAAAAACATTTATTTCTGCTTTATTGACTATGCCAAAGCCTTTGACTGTGTGGATCGCAATAAACTGTGGAAAATTCTGAAAGTGATGGGAATACCAGACCACCTGACCTGCCTCTTGAGAAATCTGCATGCAGGTCAGGAAGCAACAGTTAGAACTGCATGGAACAACAGACTGGTTCCAAATAGGAAAAGGAGTACATCAAGGCTGTATATTGTAACCCTGCTTATTTAACTTATATGCAGAGTACATCATGAGAAACGTTGGGCTGGAAGAAACACAAGCTGGAATCAAGATTGCCAAGAGAAATAGCAATAACCTCAGATATGCAGATGACACCACCCTTATGGCAGAAAGTGAAGAGGAACTAAAAAGCCTCTTGATGAAAGTGAAAGAGGAGAGTGAAAAAGTTGGCTTAAAGCTCAACATTCAGAAAACTAAGATCATGGCATCTGGTCCCATCACTTCACGGCAAATAGATAGAGAAACAGTGGAAACAGTGTCAGACTTTATTTTTCTGGGCTCCAAAATCACTGCAGATGGTGACTGCAGCCATGAAATTAAAAGACGCTTACTCCTTGGAAGGAAAGTTATGACCAACCTAGATAGCAGGAGGAAAAGGGGATGACAAAGGATGAGATGGCTGGATGGCATCACCAACTCGATGGATGTGAGTTTGAGTGAATTCTGGGAGTTTGTGATGGACAGGGAGGCCGGGTGTGATGCAATTCATGGGGGTCTCAAAGAGTTTGGACACGACTGAGCGACTGAACTGAACTGAATTGAACTGCTTGGAAGGAAGGTTATGACCAACCTAGATAGCATATTAAAAAGCAGAGATATTACTTTGCCAACAAAGATCCATCTAGTCAAGGCAATGGTTTTTCCAGTAGTCATGTATGGACGTAAGAGTTGGACTGTGAAGAAAGCTGAGCCCCAAAGAATTGATGCTTTTGAACAGTGGTGTTGGAGAAGACTCTTGAGAGTCCCTAGGACTGGAAGGAGATCCAACCAGTCCATCCTAAAGGAGATCAGTCCTGGGTGTTCATTGGAAGGACTGATGTTGAAGCTGAAACTCCAATACTTTGGCCACCTCATGCATAGAGTTGACTCATTGGAAAAGACCCTGATGCTGGGAGGGGTTGGGGGTAGGAGGAGAAGGGGATGACAGAGGATGAGATGGCTGGATGGCATCACCGACTCAATGGACATGAGTTTGGGTAAACTCCAGGAGTTGGTGATGGACGGGGAGGCCTGGCGTGCTGTGATTCATGGGGTCTCAAAGAGTCGGACACAACTGAGCGACTGAACTGAACTGAACTGGATCAGTGGTAAAGAATCTGCTTGTAATGCAAGAGACGCAAGAGATGCAGGTTCAATCCCTGGATTGAAGATTCCCTGGAGAAGGAAATGGCAACCCAATTCAGTATTTTTGTCTGGGAAATCTCATGGACAGAGGAGCCTGGAGGGCTATAGTCCATGGGGTTGCAAAGAGTAGTAAATGACTGAAGTGACTGAGCATGCATACATTTGATTTTCCAAGCCTTGATGTCTGTAATGTAGGGATAATGCTACTTTATTTTGAGGATTATAAAGACCCATTAGACAATTTTTAGAAGACTTACACAATAACAACCATAGGATTGATAGTCAAGAGAGATTTGTCTTCTTCCCTCATTCAATATTTGAAAATATTATAATCATTCCATATAGCATCCACAGTTAGCCCAGTCTATCCAAAAGTATTTACTTAACTTTTTACCCAGATTTCAAAAATGAACAAATGGACACTAAATCAGGATACTAATTTCAGCAAACTTTGATGAAGATTTAGGATTTATTACCCCTAGGTCTCAAATAAGGTTCAGGTAATAAGGATTTGATTTCACCCTAATACACCAATTAGAGTAACAAGACATCCATAATATAGGCCTTGGGCATAACCCATCTCAGGTCAGTTCAGTTGCTCAGTCATGTCCAACTCTTTGCAACCCCATGGATTTCAGCATGCAAGGCATCCCTGTCCATCACCAACTCCTGGAGTTTTTTCAAACTCAGGTCCACTGAGTCGGTGATGTCATCCAACCATCTCATCCTCTGTCATCCCCTTCTCCTGCCCTCAATCATTCCCACCATCAAGGTCTTTTCCAATGAGTCAGTTCTTTGCATCAGGTGGCCAAAGTATTGGAGTTTCAGCTTCAACATCAGTCCTTCCAATGAATATTCAGGACTGATTTCCTTTAGGATGGACTGGTTGGATCTCCTTGCAGTCCAAGGGACTCTCAAGAGTCTTCTCCAACACCACAGTTCAAAAACATCAGTTCTTTGTTCCTCAGCTTTCTTTATAGTCCAACTCGCACATCCATACATGACTACTGGTAAAACCATAGCTTTGACTAGACAGACCTGTGTTGGCAAAGTAATGTCTCTGCTTTTTAATATGCTGTCTAGGTTGGTCATAACTTTTCTTTCACGGAGCAAGTGTCTTTTAATTTCATGGTTGCAGTCACCATCTTCAGTGATTTTGGGGCCCCCCAAAATAAAGTCTGACACTTTTTCCACTGTTTCCTCATCTATTTGCCAGGAAGTGATGGGACCAGATGCCATGATCTTAGTTTTCTGAATGTTGAGCTTTAAGCCAACTTTTTCACTCTCTTCTTTCACTTTCATCAACAGGCTCTTTAGTTCTTCACTTTCTGCCATAAAGGTGGTGTCATCTGAGTATCTGAGGTTATTGATATTTCTCCTGGCAATCTTAATTCCAGCTTGTGCTTCATCCAGCCCAGCGTTTTTCATGATGTACTCTGCATATAAATTAAATAAGCAGGGGGACAATATACAGCCTTGACATACTTCTTTCCCTTTAGAACCAGTCTATTGCTACATGTCCAGTTCTAACTGTTGCTTCATAACCTGCATACAGATTTCTCAGGAGGCAGGTCAAGTGCTTTGGTATTCCTATCACTTTCAGAATTTTCCACAGTTTTTGTGATCTACACAGTCAAAGACTTGGCATAATCGATAAAGTAGATGTTTTTCTGGAATTCTCTCACTTTTTATATGATCCAACAGATGTTGGAAGTTTGATCACTGGTTCCTCTGCCTTTTCTAAAACCAGCTTGAACATCTGGAAGTTCATGGTTCACATACTGTTGAAGCCTGGCTAGGAGAATTTTGAGCATTACTTTGCTAGCGTGTGAGATGAGTATAATTGTGCAGTAGTTTGAACACTCTTTGGTATTGCCCTTCTCTGGGATTAGAATGACAACGACCTTTTCCAGTCCTGTGGCCACTGCTGAGTTTTCCAAATTTGCTGGCGTATTGAGTGCAGCCCTTTCACAACATCATCTTTTAGGATTCGAAATAGCTCAACTGGAATTCCATCACTTCCACTAGCTTTGTTCATAGTGATGCTTTCTAAGGCCCACTTGACTTCACATTCCAGGATGTCTGGCTCTAGATGAGTGATCACACCATCGTGATTATCTGAGTCATGACTGGATTACCACAATTTCTTCCTCACTGAACAACCTTTTATTATTATTACAAAGAATTGTCATATTTTTTATTACAAAATATTATTACTGTTGTTTTATATTCTTTGAACTGTGGTGTTGGAGAAGACTCTTGAGAGTCCCTTGGACTGCAAGGAGATCCAACCAGTCCATTCTGAAGGAGATCAGCCCTGGGATTTCTTTGGAAGGAATGATGCTAAAACTGAAACTCCAGTACTTTGGCCACCTCATGCGAAGAGTTGACTCATTGGAAAAGACTCTGACACTGGGAGGGATTGGGGTCAGGAGGAGAACAGGGGCAGGAGGAGAACAGGGGCAGGAGGAGGGACGACAGAGGATGAGATGGCTGGATGGCATCACTGACTCGATGGACATGAGTCTGAGTGAACTCCGGGAGTTGGTGATGGACAGGGAGGCCTGGCGTGCTGCGATTCATGGGGTTGCAAAGAGTCGGACACGACTAAGCGACTGATCTGATCTGATTATTGTTACAAAGAATTCTTCTCCACTATGTATTTTGACTACCCTAACTCTTTTCTCCTCTAAGACTTACTGTAAATAAGAAACAAGACACTTGTGAACAGCTTCTAAAACCTATTTTGGATCACAGTTAATACCCAAGACGACCTCACTTTCATTGTTTTCATCTGCATCCCTTGTTGGCTGGTCTCATGCCAGCTTAACCATCATTTTATTTCTGTATTACACTAATGCACCTCTAAGCAGCCCTCAATATTTTAGGCAGAATTAAATATTGAATGCAAAGAATTGAAAAAAAAATCTGTTTTTCAGGCCTATTTCAACTTTGCAATGTTTGATTTTAAATGTATGAAACTCAGCTTTCTAAATAATCACATCCTCCCCTCCCATCATGGCCTTTCTATTCCTTTCAACAAGTGCCAAATGAGAATGCACACCCTCCTTCCCCCATACACTTGCCTGCACAAAATCTTAACAGAATAGAAAGTAAGCCTCTTTAGTTTCTCTTTACTTAAAACTGCGATTTATAAGAAGTATTCCTGATCTTTAGACACTTCACTTGTAGAGTACACTAGCCCAGTGATGAACATGTAATTAGCACACTATAAACACCTGTTAATTGACTGACAGTGCTAATATTATTTATTCTTTTCATCCCACATACTTGCTTAGTGTTTTACCTGTTGTCTATTTATCCTCTGTTCCTACCTCTATTGTTGTTTTCTCTAAAACTACAAGCTGCAAAGTGTAGGAGCCACGTTTCGTTGACTCACTGTGGATAATGGGCTGAAGAGAGATGCTTAACCAGGCTTTTCAATTGATTGATTAATAGAACGATTGATGGATGGATGGAGGAAAGGGTGAATGCATTACAGCATTCTCCATTTGCTATTCCAACAGGCTAAATTTACCAAAGGGGTCCCCTCTGCCCCTGCTTTCTAAACAAAGCACCAGAGGTAGGTGAGTGAGAGGGGTCAAGGAACAGCCGTCCCTACTGCACACAATAGACAAGGGCGTCTTACAGAGGATAGGGCTGCTTCTTTGGCTAATTGCTGCAAAACATCTTTTGAGGCAAGGTGGTTATTTTCCACTTTTTTTTTTTTTTGGTCATTTTCTTAGGATAACTTGTATTTCTTAAGTTCTAAAAGGAAAGAAATCCAACTAACAAGCACAACACTTTCCTAATCCCACACTTTTTAACTTTGAGTCTCACTAAATGCAACTGCTTCTCCTGCCATCTATTGATTATTTATTCATCTTATTTATTCACTTTCCAGGCCAGTACACTTTCAATCTGCAAATGAACTTTGCTTCATAAACCTAAAAATGGACAAAAGAGATACACAAAATATTTAAATCTTTATATTGCCAGATTTAATTTAGAATGCATGTTGATTTCAAGTCGAAACTAATGATCTTTGGGCTTAAAAGTATAATTTGGGGGCAAGATTGTTTTAGCCAGATAGAAGAGCAGCCAGGACTAGACACATGGAAGCAAGCAACAGATCTCAGAGTTTTCGTGAATTCTGGCTAGAATAGAGCCATGTCTCTGCTCATGTTTATTTTTACTGATACTATGTATGAATGCAAGAAGAAAGCATTCCCTCAAGAACTCTGTCACGTGATTACTTATAGAATACTAGCTAAAAATCCATCACTCTCTCTGCCACTAAAGAAAACACATCAGAATTTAATATGTGAATAAACTAAAATACAGTCAAATTACCTTTTAATTGTTCATTCATTCATTCAAAAATACATATGGAGTACCTATTACCTGCCAGGTATGGTTCTGGGGGCTACAGATATATGGATGAGAAGATATATAAGTTCTCTGCTCTCATGAAGCTTATGTTCACATAGTTTTGTCCCTTCTTTGTTAAAAATTAATTAATTGGATATAGTGCACCACTGATATACTCATTCTGTTCTAAGGACTACATATAGAACAAACAGAAGGAGAACCAGAGGTAATGAAGGGATATAACTCAATCCTCAACAAATCCTCAATATCCACTACACGGGGAAGACTGGCCAGGATGGTACCTGTGCCATTCCCTTCAGCACTGGGATCATCACAGTAATACAGCTCTATGATAACTCTAGAAACCTGCATTAACCATGAATGGTTAATGGAGACCTGTGGCTCTTAGTAGAAGCTGTCATATCATTGTAGAAGAATATTTCACAGTAGGTTTTTGTTAGATTGGTAATTTTAAAAAGCAGTTTATAAAATGCATGTAGTACAATACAATTTTTTAGGAGAAAGAGTAACTATGCAGGAAAAGGTGGCTAGAATATATAGCAACATGTTGGCCATCGACAGCTCTGGTTAGGATCATGTGTACTCTATGCGTGTGGATGCACGCAAATGTACATGTGCTGCTGCTTTTCAATGCTTTCTAAACGTTCTACAATGAAAGAGTTTAGTAAGTTCTATACACATGGAGAAAATTTTTACATCTCCTTCCCAAAACTAAGTCAAATATTACTACAATAGAAGGTAGGCTCTAGTGACAGAGAAGCCAGCCTGCTGTCCAGGTGGCCTCCTTTCACACCTTATGAGGTGATGCTGTTTGGCCTTGCACACACTTGGAATAAAGCTCTGAAGTTTTTCTGGTCAAATTTCATTTGGGTCTACTGGCCAACAAAAAAATCTAGTGACCATAATTTTTTTAAACCCTGCTATTAGGTGCAGGACAAGAGTAGTATTTTATCACCTACGAATAGTCAGTAATTTTTACAATGGAACTTATTCTACTGAAATAAATTTCACATTCTTTACAATGTCATCAATAGAAACATCATAATGGTATCAAGCAAAAAACATTGCAACAAATACCTTTTTTAAAGGTAAGGGAAAAGATGTCTAAGTTAACCAAGGTGTTATCCTCACTTTAGGTAGGTAGATGGATAGACAGGTAGGTAGGTAGGTAGATTTGTTGTTGTTGTTTAGTCACTAAGTCATCTCTGACTCTTTTGCAACCCCATGGACTGTAGCCTACCAGGCTCCTGACCATGGGATTTCCCAGTCAAGACTGAGTTGCCATTTCCTTTTCCAGGGGATCTTCCTGACCGAGGGATTGAACCCACATCTCCTGCACTGGCAGGCAAATTCTTTATTGCTGAGCCACCAGGGAAGCCCTGATAGATAGATATTAAAAGATAGACAGACAGATAGATATAAAAAGCTTGCTATTTTTATGTGTGTGGCCTGTTAAAAGCAATGACATGGCATACCTTTTTTCATCTTAATTTGTCTCTTCCAAACTGAATCATTCCCCTAACCAGCCCCCCCTAAACCCCTCCCCCGTCCCTAGGAGAAAGTACAAGGCCATTCACCAGTAGAGAGAAATAAATGTGTAAACTCAGAGAATCATCTTGTCACAAATTGGCAAATACAGTTAATAGTTAATTATCTGCAAAGACTTCAATCTTGTCACTTTTCAATTTTCTGGTTAGTATTTAAAAAAAGGAATCAACTCCTATTAGTAAAATAATTTTTTAGGTCTCTGTAGAGTTGATTCTCTAGAAAGCTCTTAGAAAAGCTTGCTTTTGTTTTATACTATTTTCTTTTAAAGTAATATAATTCCCTTACTCCTAAATGAGAGCAAGAGCACGTGCATGCCCAACCCATCTCCTAACCAGGAAAATATTTTTTAAAAGATAACTAATTTTTTTAAGCACAGATCTAGGTGCTCTGAGTTTCTGCTGCCACTCATCTGCGCTGAATGATAAAAAGAAAGCATAAACCCCCCAGACAGAAAGTTGTATTTGAGAGTTAGTGTGAGCTTTGCTTCATCCATGTGAATGGTCTCAGGATAGTAATAGAATCAGAGAAGATGGTATGTATAGCTAACAGAGTCAAAATTATAACTCTACATGTAGACAGTTCAAACTAACTACTGGTTCCATTTAGAAAAGAATCTCCTCCCGAGATAAGAGGGGTTGAGTTCATCTCGCTGCTACTCACTCCCTTACCTTTGAGCTTCTGGGGGCCAGAAACGCTAACCTTAATTAACGGATGATCCACTAGACCCCAGGCAAGAGCTTGGGTCCCAGGCCCGGGTCTCCTCCTGAGCCTCACCCGGGAGTAACGAGCAAGCGGCCTTCATTACTGGCAGCTGAGGGGAAGGGTCACTGGGAATGGATTTGCAGGGCCCTCATTGAGCGATCACTCCATGCTGAGAGGAGCTGGCCGTGCTCTCGGACACCTGGTCATTAACATTGCTAATTAGCAGCCATTAATCAGGGCGCTTGCTTTTTTTTGTTGTTGTTGCATGTCACCGGCTCAGAGGAACCAAGTGAATAAGAAGATTGTTTCATTACCTCCACAAGAGGTGGAATGAAAGCAGTTCCCATCAGCTCAAGATGAGATGGATTAAGGGAAAGGTTAGACAACAGTTTGAGATGAGCTGGGGGGGTAGGGGTGGTGAGAGGGGGTGCGAGACCTGAGTTGTCTGCTCAGGGAAAATCAGTCACCTATAATTAATGAAATCTTCTGCAACCTAATTCTAATCACCGTGTGAGCGTTCCTCCAACAACCAAATTTTTGAACTTTAAGAGTTTTATTCTCTTCTGTTAGTATAGGGAATTATCTTTAAGTCATTTTAATTCCATTTGGATCTCAGTAAGTTTGATGTTTCTGCCTTCCCATTCTCAAGTCATTTTTTCCTTCTAAAAGATTATGACATAATTTAAAATTTTAAGTAGTTAAAACTAAAGCACTTTTAGACTATCTTCATTATCTTACCCAAATGGATACATTCCAACCAGGAGTCATAGGGTAATCAGAAAATAATAATTCTAGAGCTTTTAGAATGCAAATAATAAAAATAAGTTGTTTACTTTTACTCCTAAGTACCCTAAAAAGCAAGAGGGAATGAAAAGACTCTATACTGACTTGTATATAATGACACTGAGGAGAATAACACATCATTGAAAAGAGCTAAAGATTGTATGTGCCTGAGTGTGTGTGTGTGTGTGTGTAAATTGTTTTCTGTTTTTGTTAATTCAAATGCAATGTGACGAACATGCTTTAATGCAGTATTTTCTCTTCTGGAATGTGGGGTATCGTACGTGTATAGCACATTATCTTAATTTCTAAAAAATGAAAACCTTGGTAACAGGTTGTATGTCCCACTGTTGTAAGTTATCATAATCATTTTTTATTTAGGAAAAAAATATTGTGAGACTACATATTTAATTAGCAGTTAGTTAGCTACTATGAATTCATAATTTATTATGTTCTCATTGGAGAGCTGAGAAGCAGATGTCCTCGACTTACAGAAGTTCTCTTTATTAAACAGTGAGTATTCATCCAGTTTTGCTGTGTTTCTGCTCTGAGTCTCTCTGTGATGGTTTACAGAATGTGGTTTTCAGAAGCACTAAGTGACTACGAAGCAGAAATTGCCTAAGTATTTATTAGCACTGTGGCCTCATTTGGACATGTGTAATAAATATACATTCGCACATATAATATGTACCCCTGCACTTTCAAAACACAATTATTTATTTATTGTGTCCTACTTTTTCAACAATAAAAGGCGAAAACTGGTGGGTTTTTTGGGGGGGGGCTACTAATTTGCTCTGTTTATGAAGAACTATGAAGTTGTTGAGGGAAGGTAGCAAGTATGTAAAACTAATCTGAGGAGCATTTCAATTGGGTTGGAAATCCGTAATATGATTTCTAGGACTTCATGGGAAAGTTGAACGCTCAAGGGGAAATTACACAAAGGACAGCTGAGAAAAAGTTGCATTCTGGCACAGAATCATGCAAATGGGGCACATTCTTCAGTTTTCTCATGACGGATTGCCTCTGAAACCTCTGAGCCAAGCTGCAGCAATGCTAATGAGGGAGATGCATCAATGAACAGTGTCATCCCAGGGGCTTCCAAAAGGGACACGGTTGGGTGGGGGGGGTGGGGGTTGTCGATGGGGAGGGGACCCAAGAGGGAGCTGGAGGAGGAAGAAGGAAGAAAGAAAGCAGAAAACGGGGTGGGCGGAGGGGGTTAGCAAAAGAAAAAGAAGGGAGAGCAGTTGAACTTTGAAGTATCTATGCTAAAACATTAAAAATCAAAACTTAGCAGGTAGAGCTGGAAGGTACAAAATGAAGAGCACTACAAGTATATCCCTTTAAGATTTGAGAGAGTTTAAGAAACAAACTAGGATACATAGAAAACTTTAAAAAATATCTGCCTGTTGGACTAAAACCAAAATTAAAGTTGGGAGCTAAAATGCTGTACCAGAGAATAGCTTGCGGTTTCTTTATTAGAGACTCTAGACTACAACAGAAAAGACTGGGGACCATCTATGCCAGAAAAAAAAAAAAAAAAGTAGCACTTTTAAGACTTAACTTCTTTGTGGTTGCAAAGTCCTCATTTGAATACTGAAGAAATTGTAAATGCATACATTTGTAGCTCATTTATCACAAATGAAAGACAGTTTGCTTGTCATTCCAATTGTTTTGAAAGATTTTTTTCTCTAAATGCATATACACAATTTTTTAAAGAATATTTCTTGTGAAGTTAACAAACGATTAATTTCATCTCAGAGATCTGTGAGCAGATTTCTCTTTCTTCAGTTGTTAAATTCATATATGCCGCTTGCTTCCATCCCCACCTAGTGAATGCAGAATTATTACTAATTTACCTTGCATTTTCCTTTCATTCTGGGCTTCCAGTGCACTATATTTCTCATGGAAATCAAATCAATAGCTATTTATTGAGCACTTATTATATTTAAGACTATTTAAATTATTTTTATAATAAACTTATTATATATATACATACATGCATATATATAAAATACATACATATATATATATATAATACTGTTAAGGTTCAGCCCTTTAAAGTGGTGTTAAGTTTCCAAACACAATGAATAACTCCCTTTATAATGACCCCACAATAAACACAGCCAATTTGGTATTGATGTCAATTATGTGTCACACTTTCAAAATTTCCCACTAAAATTTATTCAGTGCTGGGTTAAAATCTATTATATTTTCTCTTTCATTAATTTATTTTATTAGCATATGGTTTTAAAAATGTAAACATCTGACAGGCCCCTGTTTGCTAGCACTGTCATTTCAGTTCCTTTAGTTAAGTAAGTAAACAACTCAAATAGAAAAGAAATAACTGCAGTAAGTTTAAACTCTCTAATCAATGAGTATATAAGGAGCTATGCATCAATATAGATTGATGCTAAAATCATGTTCCTTTTATTCTTTTACTCAATTTCAACCAATAGCAACGGCAAGATTCAGAATTAAAGCTGAAAAAAAAAACCCTAACTCACTCTATTGTGTATTACAGTTCATATGGTATAGTTTCCAAGACCACCCACAGTTCTGAGACTGCTTAATGGAAGATTGTATCAGCTGCTGTACCTAATGACAACTAGATGAGCTAAGAATCAAGTGTTAGTATTCACAGTACTTGTGGGCATAAAACAGATTATTCACATCATTTCAAAGATAACCTTTGTAGCCAAATGCATTCATTCATGTAACGTATTTCTAACTAACCAAGAACAATTTCTATGAAATTAGCTTAAAAAATTAAATTTCTCAGAGAAAATTTTAAATCTATTGCATTATAGGATCTGTTAACATGTATTTAGACAATTTTAAATCATACATTAATGGAAAGAGCAAAGTGCTTCTGGCATCCCACACTGTCATTTAACAGCATAATTATGAACTATTAATTGGTAGTTCACTATTGTCCGTGACACACCTAAGAGATGGCAGAGTGTCTCAAAAAATTTTCCCTCTGAAAATCTAAAGGCAGAGAGAATACATTTGAACCGCAAGACATCTGGGAGTAAAGACTAAGATACTTGCTCCCTATCTTCTCTTCTAAAAAAGGATATTTCTTTGAAGTCTCCTGTTTTATGTATTAAATCTTGATGATTTTTACTCCATAATATGGCCATGTTCATTTTACTATAACAAGGATATAAATTGTGAACTATTTAGTTTGCTTGCTTGCTTTTAAGTCTTAGTGTAAAACTGATACTTCAGAAGATTAACCTACCCAAATACTGTTATCCAGGGTAAGATGGTACAGCAATCAGTAAGCCTTCCTTGGGGCTAAGGGACTCTGGTCTTAAGCCTACTGCAGACTCACTGTGTGGCTTTGAGCAAGTAAGCGCTTCAGTTGCTTCAGTCCTTTGTTCCTCTTGGGAAATGAGGAGGGTACTCCAGGTGTTGATCTTGAAACTCTTTCTACTTTGGGAAGGCTATAATAATTCTGGAATTGCAATTTGTTTTCTCAGTGGAGACTATGACTATGTAAAGATTAGTATACATTAATTCTGTGAATCTTTTCCAATGTAAGAATTTTAGAAGAGTGTGGCCTCTGTATGTAAAATATAAAAGGAAAAACCTACTTACTATTTGGACAAATTTACTTTGTCCAAATTTAAAACTGTAAAATATCAAAATTGGGGGGGGAGGGAAAGTACCCTGTTTGTTTTTCCCTTTGTTTTTGTTTGTTCAATAAGACCATGCTTAACTGAGAATGAGTAATCATTAACCCTTTACTAATCAAAGCTTTTTTCTTAAAGCATAATTCCAAAAGAAAGATGCAGAAAGAAACCAAAAAACCTTGTAACAAAATCTCCTTTCATTAAAAAATGTCAACATTTTGTACACAGCCATTCACTAGATTCAGTGCTTTAACACACTCGACATCCTTAACTATGGCATTTGGGTTTTGAACTCAGGCACCGGAATCAACCCTGGGTTGAAATCCTACCCCCACCGTTTAGTTCTGGCATTACTTATCCCCTCTCAGTGCTCTCATCTGTAAGATGAAGATAGTAATAATATGTCATGGAGTTTGTGGGGCAGGGATTAAATGAGATAATATATATCATGGGATATATATCAAAGGCTTAGCACAGTGTTCAGCCCAAAGTAAGTACTCCATTAATGTGATCATTTATTAATACTATTACCAGATAATTAGAATCAATGTTTCCCTTCACATAAGGCCTCTGTCAAGGTAAGCCAAGTATATGAAGCACACTAGAAACAAAAAAGTAATTCTAACTTAGCCAAATGGAGTCCAGGTTATCTTCCAAAAATATCTCCATCCATCAAAAACAGACTTTCATGCATGCTACCTACTCTTCTCCTCTGCTTACACCCACTCCCAAGCCACTATTATGGTGTCCAGGCAATACGAACGGTCTCTGCTGGGCTGATCTCTGTGTGCATTCAGAATCAGCTGCTATCGCTCTTGTAAGGTTACCTCCTATCCTAGGTGACAAATGAAACCCACCTTCAGGCCAGCCTAGCCCAGTACACCCTTACCTCTGTGCCACTGCTTATGTGCTCACTCCATCCCAGCACAACTTATTTCTTTCCAGGTTTCAATTTGTGCTTTCACTCCTTCAGTAGCTCCCTATTTCATTTAGCTTCAAGCCTGAATTTCATGTAACCTTCCAAACTCTTCTTTACTTCTTTAGTCTCAGTTTCCATTTCTGCCCTCCACCCAGTCTCTAGCTATGTTGAACTGCTGAAAGATCTCAAAACTGCCCCTATTCATCTTCATCTCCAAATCTTCACGGGTTTTCTTGTTTTTCTTATATACTCTTTCTCCCAGAACCTCTCCCTTCAGACTCCCCACAGCTAATTGTTATTTAGTCTTAAGGTTCTCAGCTTATGTGGAAGCCTTGCCTGACTGAGGAAAATTTGGATAGGGGCTGTTCATGTTTCTATGGCATTTCAGTCCTTACCTTATCATAATTTTTATCAAATATCATTGCAATGATATTGCAATGAAAGTCCTTAGAAAATACTTGTCAAAGAGATTTCTTTTATATACACCATAATACTTTATATAATCATCTGCAGTGTCCAGCTATAAGCTGTATTGATCGATTATAAAAATAATTTTAATGAATTGCATCAATGTTAGAAATTGTCATTAACTAGCCCAACCACTGAAGGGAGAGGACCATAATGAAACCCATCAACACTCATCTTCTCACCATACTGTTCTAGAGAATAAATAGTAACAGGGACAGTGCAGAGGTCC
Organism: Bos mutus; assembly: GCF_027580195.1. NCBI lineage: Eukaryota > Metazoa > Chordata > Mammalia > Artiodactyla > Bovidae > Bos > Bos mutus. Next base: position 83,629,136 of record NC_091617.1, on the reverse strand, counting down.
TTGCAGGTCTACTAAGCTTAGATTGAAGAAATATTTACTAGATTATTTATGCATCTTCAAAATTGTCCTTTGCATCCTAAAGGTGGAGAATGGAGTTGGGGAAGGGCAGAGTGTTGTGGGGAGATAGAACCATTAGGAATAACTGGGAAGATTTAAATATCTAAATCATAACTGGCTGTGTGGAAGAGTTTGAGACACAAACCCTCTAAAAAATATTTTGCTTATGACTAAGAAAAACTATGAGGTTTTCCAACCCTGTATCTCTGTAGAGTCTGGGTGGGTGTGTGAAGATGAGATAGGCAATTCTCTTCATTTATTTATTAAAGAAGTTTAAGAAGTATTTTTCTTTATAGCCTCAACTCTGATTTTTACCCACAGTTTTTATCCTGCCACACCATCTTGTATATCACATTCCAGTAAGGTAAAATCTCAGATACCTCAGCTATAATCACAAATATTTTTTTCTAGAACATCCATCTCACTTCATTTATGACATTATGCCCATTCTACTACGTCCAGACTTTTGATCCCATTTTGGCTTCCATTTTTGGCTCCCATTAAGAATTCTAAAACTTGATTTTTCCTAAGTTTCCCCCTTGATGTTCTTTTACAACTTTAGTTCCTTATGCTCAACGTTTCATTAATTCCACTAGTAGATTTAAATTCCTCTTAAAGAGTAGGTGTTCTTATCACTCTTTTACTAGAAATATGTATTTCATATACATCAAGAGTCAACTTAAATAATAGTCACCCTAGAATTAATTATCCATAATGGGTTTCGGACCATCTGAGCCCTCAGTGACACAATGGGCTGGTATTTCCTGAAGTGGAGAACATGAGTCACGTGTGGGCATGCTGCTGGAGATGAACAGATGCAGGCAGTATACTGGCCTGACACTGAATACCAGTAGTCCACACAGTGAGTGGGACACTTATTCTCCGGTTGTTCTCTCTCAATCCTTCTGATCACAGTGAGAAGACGTAGTCCTACTTCTAATCTTGAACACTGTTCCTATAATCTGCAATACCTCTAACAAATGAACTTAACAGTTTTCATTTGTTACTTTAACAGCTATGTTTGTATGGTTTATCACATTTGTTTTCTATTTATAGTAGTGATATATTACAGTTTCCCTTGCAAGTAAACTACATTTAAAAGGTAAGTCCATCTAAAGAAAATATTATTTAAGTAATAGTACAAGTAGAGTGTGGCCATAATTTTAAAATGACAGCAGTTGCTGAATTTGGTAAATAATAAAAAATGAGCCAAAGTTGTAGATCAAAATATTTAAGCATCAGTAACAGTCTATATATTTTCTGACCCTCAGAATACCAGGTTTTCTTTAAATTGGAAATCAAAACATTTTTCATTAATTCTCTAAGCATTTCTTAAGAGAATTTAAAAAAAAAAAATCTCCATATTTTCATTCCTGGCCCTTTCTTCCGCAAAACCATGAAACAATTGTTCCACAGACTACAGTGCTCACGGGTCAACCAAAAAAAAAAGAAAAAGGATCCTTTAGCCCCATAATTACCAAAGGAATAAGCCGAACCTTGAGAAAACAAGCTGGTGTTCAAGAAAATAATTTTCATTGCCAGCACCTAACTACTGGCTTCTTTCTTAGGAAGAGGATGAGGCCCACAGGCTAATAAAAGGCCCTATAGAATCACATAAAAGTTCCACATGTGCTCCTCCCTAAGTGGCCTCTAAGGGGGTGAGGCCTGAAGAGGGCAGGGGAACAGGGCTAGAGCAAGACAAAAAAAAAAAATCTTGCTTCTAGAGAAGCAGCTCATCTTACACATACACACACAAAAAAAAAACCTAATTAACATGACAGGTTCCTGTTTGCAGAGGAGCTTGTTATCAGTGAAAAACAACAACAACAACAACAATAACCGTAATAATAATAATAAGATGAGCCCCAGCAGTCGGGGTTTCTGCAATTACAGTGTGAATTGCATGAGAGGATTATATGAAGTGCTCTTGGCTTAGAGGGGAAAGTAAGAAGCTTCAGCTTGCGAGGCGCAAGCAGCTGCTTGGGGCCGTGCACCTGCCGGTTCCAAGGCTGTTTTCACCTCGAGAGGAAAACAGGCCCCTTCTCTTTTCTTTTCACGGGCCCCAATCCAAAAACCACCTCTAAAAAAGGGGTTGAAATGGGGAGGAAAAACGGAGAGAAAAGAAAGGAGGAAGAAAATAAAACTAAAAAAGTTCGTCCACAGCGGCAAGAGAGGCTCCCCCATTTAGTGAGAAAATCGCGGAACTGGAGAGCAGCGGGAAAGGTAGGGGTGGGAGCGAGGAGGGCGACAAGTGGGAGGGAATGACTTCATTTTAATGCAGCAACAGACAGCGCGCGATCCGATATTGGCAAAGTTTCAAGGAAAATGGGGAGGGGGTGCGCGAGGGGGCGGGAGGAGAAGAAAGGACTCTTTTACTGTTTCAGGCGGCTAAGTCTTCCCGAAGAGCATAAGCTCAGCTCGACACTCTGGGAATAGCAATGAGGCACACACAACAATCAAAACACACTATAAATCTGTTTGATGATTCAAACACATCATGCATCTGCACCCACAAAATAGGACTTCAATTAAATAACCTTGCAGATTTGAACAGGAAAGACGGGAGAGCGTGAGGATTTTTAATTAGTAACTCCCAAAACCAGCAGTTCTGCAAAAAGTAGGTGTTTGCCCCACACTTTCTTCTAAACTGAGCTGTAAGTGTGTGTGCTGCTAGAGAGCCCCGGACAGCTCCTCCCTGATATTGGCTCAAAGCTGTGTTTTCTTTCCTTAGCAAGAAGACTGGAGGAACTGGCTTCAAGGAGGCCTTTGCCAAAGGAGTGAAAGGAGCCTACATGAGGCTTTTTCATACACATTTACACAGATACATGCATAGCCACAGAACCTTTTCCAGGACTTCAGGAAAACTCCCACAAAACACACTAACAAAAAAAGTAATAGTTTTTCACTAATAGTAAAAAACACCAATAGAAAAAGAATAAACACTCATGACTCACATCAGGTTGTTGTATGAACTATAATTTCTGTTCCCCAGAATTTTTACTTACAGGATTTCTATTTCTATGATAGGGATAAATTACTCCCCTACCAAGCATTACTTGGTTTTTGGGTATATGATCTATCATATCTGTTTTTATCCACACTGTAGAATAACACAGTTAGCAGTGAATGATGTGCTTGAGTGCTCCAGAAAAGGGCTTTTCTTGTTATTAGAGAGACCCAGATTCACTTATTTCAGACTGACTTCCAAATAAGTTTGGCCTGGACTCTGCTTGCTTTAAGAAAATCAAAAGGAAATAATTCATATTGAAAAGTGGGAAAGCATTTGTGAGGCTCTCTTTTTGGAATCTTAAAAACACTTTTATCTTTTCTTGAAAATTTATTCTACCTGTTAACCTAAGCAGAGATTTGGAGGGATGGGAAGAAGTTTTTGAAAATTCCCAGACTATCCTCCCCACTCCCACAAAAGGGTCCAAATATATCCATTATCTGACAAAATATAAATAAAATCTATTTGAAATACAAGCATTTTTCTGAGCATAAATCTCTGAGATTAATATGAAGACTAGTAAAAGAAAGCCAAGTGTGCAAATTAATAAAACATGAAAACTAAATCATTCTTTAGGGTCTGAAAATGTAAATGAATCTCAGAAAGGAACACTAGAGTCCAAGAGTAGGAACATGAAGCTAAAAATGTCTCACCACATTTATATTTTCAAAGAGTGACTTGACCAGTTGGGGGAGGTTGAGCCATGGCAGCAGTTATACTGTTTAGAAAGCATCCAACTTTGGGTCAAAAACAGATACCCATCGGTCCCAGTGAAAACAATACCTCTTTTAAACTTTAGGTAAAATATGAATAAAGGATGGACAATTTTGTTCATCATGGAAGTGTGAATTACCTGTATGTAACCTGTAGAATCAGCAAAGTACAGAGACTCTACACACTACCCCCTGTCAGTTTCCCCTCAGTAAATGGGTAAAGCTTTGCCTCCCACTTAGAGTGAGGTGAGATTTGGGGTGAGTTCTTCCCTAGTAGAAATGAGGAAGCGACTGGGAGGCAAGAGTCCAATCCCAACTCAGTGTGGCCTTGAGGACATAATTTGCTCTCTCTGACCTCAGTCTTTTTATCTATGACACAAGAAAGCTGAATCATTAGTTAGTCTCAAAGATGTCATCTGATTCCAAACTCCTTTGATTTCATGGGTAGAACCAGAAAAGACTGATAGTACATTTTGCGCCAAGTAGTAGACAGTTAGCTAGGGTTAGTGTTAGTTGCTCAGTCGTGTCTGACTCTTAACAACCCCACAAGGTAGCTTGGCAGGGTCCTCTGTCCATGGGATTCTCCAGGCAAGAATACTGGAGTGGGTTGCTATTCCCTTCTCCAGAGGGTCTTCCTGACCCGGGGATCAAACCTAGGTCTCCTGCATTGCAGGCAGATTCTTTTCCATTTGAACTCCAGGGAAGTCCTAAGTAGTAGACAAGGAGATTTATGTTCCTCTTCCACTGCCAAGATTAAAATCCCCAAAGAGGTGAATCCCCAAAACTCACAACTTTGATGGAAGCTTTTCGATTAGGCTGAGAAACCTCAAAGGAGTCTAAAAGAATAAAAGGAAATTGCTTGTTATGAAGTCCCTGGAAGTTCTGAACATTCACCCATCTTTAAAGCCCCAGTATCTTCAAGGTTGATCATGTCAATCTGTGGTCAGAATCACAGTGGAAAATGGGTGAGAGCCAAGTTTTTGGACTGTTCATAACCCCCTCCTCCAGACTCAAACTCACACCCAATAGTGAGACACTGCTCTTAGTGGGAGTGTCTCCTATCAGGTGCTAGACAGCAAAACAATTAGAAAGCTACAGTGTTACCTTACCTCTCACCAAGCTAGATTCCATCCATCTCTCAAGCTTCTGTTTTCCTTCAAGAAGATTTTGCAGATCATTTCACATTAATCTTTCTCCTTTACAAATTGGTACCATAAACAGTACAGCATTCATCTGATATTAATTAAGCCTTGTGACATCTCATATTTTTATTTTAACTTTTAAAGCAGCACATCCTCAAAGATGATATTACTTCAGTGTTCCTCAAGTTGATTTTGTGGTCAGAATCTGGTACATGCTGGATAAAACAAAGCAAATTTTACAGCAAAATGTCTCAGGGCAATTAATTAATTAACCAATGTGCACTCTGACACTCCAAGTGACAACTGTCGATACAACATCACGTTGTCTTCCCAACCTTACTTTAAAAAAAGCCCTTATCAGAACCTTCCTACACTTTTGGTAGGAATGTAAACTGGTGCAACCACTATGGGAAACAGTATGGAGGTTTCTTAAAAAACTAAAACTAGAACTGCCATATAATCCAGCAGTTTCACCCCTGGGCAAGTATTTGGAAAAGACGAAAACTCGAATTCAAAAAGATTCATGAGCCACAATGCTTATGTCAGCACTACTTACAGTAGCCAAGATATGGAAGCAACCTAAGTGACCATCAACAAGTGAATGGATAAAGAAGATGTGGTATTTTTATATATATATATATATATATACTGTTAGCCATAAAAAAGAATGAAATATCGCTACTGGTAGCAACATGGATGGACCTACAGATTATCATACTAAGTGAAGTAAGTCAGAGAAAGATAAATATCATGTGGCATCATTTATATGTGAAGTCCAAATAAATAATATAAATGAACTTATTTGCAAAGCAGAAACAGACTTCCAGACAAAGAAAACAAATTTATGGTTACCAAAAGGGAAGTTGAGGGTGAAAAATTAGGAGTATGAGATTAACAGAAACTAAAGACACTAAAATAATCAACATGGATTTACAGTATAGCACAGGGAACTAGAGTCGATATCTTGTAATAACCTATAATGAAGAAGAATCTGAAAAAGCATTATATATATATACCTGAAACTAACACAATATTGTACATCAACTATACTTGAAATTTTTAAAGTCTTTATCAGAAATATTTTCCAGTCTCTATAACAAGATTTCGTGTAGGAAGTTCACTTATTCATTTGATCATTAACGCCACAAATATTTACTGAGAATTCAAGTGGGCCTTAGGAAAAACTGCTGCCAATAAAGCTAGTGGAGGTGATGGAATTCCAGCAGAGTTATTTAAAATCCTAAAAGATGATGCTATTAAAGTGCTGGTCTCAGTATGTCAGCAAATTTGGAAAACCTAGCAGTGGCCACAAGACTAGAAAAGGTCAGTCTTCATCCCAGTTGTCAAGAACGGCAGTACGAAAGAATGTTCAAATCACCGGACAATTGCAGTCTTTTCCCATGTTAGTAAGTGTGCGCATAGTCTAAAGCTTATGCTCAAAATCATTCAAGCTAGGCTTCAGCAGTATTTGAGTCAAGAATTTCCAGATGTACAGACTGGGTTTAGAAAAGGCATAGGGAAGTGAGATCAAATTGCCAACATTCGCTGGATCATAGAGAAAGCAAGGGAATTCCAGAAAAACATCCACTTCTGTTTCATTGACTACACTAAAGCCTTTGACTGGGTGAATCATAACAAACTGTGGAAAACTCTTGAAGGGATGGGAATACTAGACCCCCTTACCTATCTCCTGAAAAACCTGCATGCAGGTCAAGAAGCAACAGTTAGAACCTTATATGGAACAACTGATTGAGAAAGGAGTTCAAAATTGAGAAAGGAGTACCACAAAGCTGTATATTGTCACCCTGTTCATTTAATTTATATGCAGAGCATGCGTGCATGCTGACTCACTTTAGTCATGTCCAACTCTTTGACACCCTATGGACTGTAGCCGGCCAGGCTCCTCTGTCAATGGGATTCTCCAGGCAAGAGTACTGGAGTGGATTCCCATGTCCTCCTCCAGGGGATCTTCCTGACCGAGGGATTGAACCACTCTCTCCTGAGTCTCCTGCATTGCAGGTGGATTCTTTACCCACTGAGCCACCTGGGAAGCCCTATATGCAGAGCACATGATGCAAAATGCCAGGCTGAATGAGTACAAGCTGGAGTCAAGATTCTTGGGAGAAATATCAATAACCTCAGATATGCAGATGATACCACTCTAATGGCAGAAAGTGAAAAAGGACAAAGAGCCTCTTGATGAGGGTGAAAGAGGACAGTGAAAAAGCTGGCTTAAAACTCAATATTAAAAAACTAAGATTATGTCATCTAGCCTCATCACTTCATGGCAAACAGAAGGGGAAAAGGTGGAAGTAGTGACAGATTTCCACTTCTTGGGCTCTAAAATCACTGCAGATGTTGACTGCAGCCATGGAATTAGAAGAGGATTGCTTCTTAGAAGGAAAGCTTTGACAAACCTAGAAGGCATATTAAAATGCAAAGACATCACTTTGCTGACAAAGGTCCAGTAGTCAAGGCTATAGTCTTTCCACTAGTCATGTACAGATGTGAGAGTTGGAATGTAAAGAAGGGGAGCACCAAAGAATTAATGTTTTCGAACTGTGGTACTGGAAAAGACTCTTGAGAATCCCCTGGACAGCAAGGAGATCAATCCAGTCAGCCCTAAAAGAAATCAACCCTGAATATTCATTAGAAGGACTGATGCTGATGCTGAAGCTCCAATACTTTGGCCACCTGATGTGAAGAACTGACTCAGTGGAAAAGACCCTGATGTTGGGAAAGATTGAGGGCAGGAGGAGAAGGGGACGACAGAGGATGAGATCGTTTGATGGCATCACCAACTCATTGGACGTGGGTTTGGGCAAACTCTGAGAGATGGTGAGGGGCAGGGAGCCCTGGCGTGCTGCAGTCTATGGGGTCACAAAGAATTGGACACAACTTAGCAACAACCCACTTGGTAGGAGAAGAATGGTTAGGAAGTTAGAACCCTTTCTCCATGGGGTGACATCAGAAGTGAGGATGGGACAGTGCTATCAAATTACTGACATACATATAATGATTCACAATTTATAGTTTTTCTCATTTATTGTATATATATATATAAAACATTACATATATTTTTATATACATTTTCATGCCCCCTTGAGAACTGCCACATAGTAGCAGTATTTATTTCTGTATTTATTTCTGCTTTAATTTGTATCTTCTGAGAAAATACATTTCCTTTAGAGTTTTCCTGTACATTTTTCCTGTAAAATACTTCTAAACTCAGATGATAGTGAACGGCAAATTAAGTTTGGGCCTCCTCTATAAGTCTGTTTTACATATAAACTTTAGGGTAAAACTGATTAAGCAGTATCTATGAAATTCTCAAAGTGAGAACAGGTAATCTTTTTCAGATTAGTGATATTTAAACATTGGAAGCCCTGTGATCAGTACAAATAACATGAAGGAACTTTTTGTTTGTGGCTGGTGAAGATTTGAGCTTCCCAGTTGGCGCAGCTGGTAAAGAATCCTCCTGCCAATACAGGAGACCAAAGAGACATGGGTTCAGCCCCTGGGTTGGGAAGATCCCCTGGAGGAGAAAATGGCAACCCACTCCAGTATTCTTGCTTAGAAAATTCCATAGACAGAGGAGCTTAGCAGGCTATAGTCCAGGGGGTTGCAAAGAGTCAGACACAACTGAGCACACACATATACACACATCTAAAGATTTGAATTGGGATTCCATGGTAGAATAACTATGGAGAGACCTTGGGCCCTGGAAGGAAGCCAGCTTGACAAAGACAAGTAGTTTTGCCTGATGAAGGCCCTTAAAGAAGCTGCCACAGGGTTGAAGGCTCACTTTGTTGGCCAGTGGGTAGTCCTAATCTTTCAACCTACATGATAAGATAATTTACCACTTATTTTGAAAATAGACCATCCAAATCCATTTGATAAAAACCTGTGGTTTATTAGGATTCTAACAAATTTGAACCATTATCAGTTCCCACTCATATGAAAATATGATGGGTCACCTACATGGGACACACCTCTGATTGATCATTTAAAACAGAAATAAAATAGCCTACATTCTCCCTTTCTAGTATAATTTACTAGGAAGAATATAAGGTAGGTCTTTCCTGTCCCTACCAGCATAGGAAAGAAAGATCCTCTTTCACTCCCACTCTTTCCTATCTAGCTGTGTAGAGAAGGTTTCTTTGGATTTTAAAAACCAAGCATAGGAAACCTGGTGGCAGAAGGTGGTAGGAGGATGGAATGGTGGAAAAGAGGGCAGTGTGCAGGAAACAAAGCTGCTATGCATGTGACAGACTCTGGCAGTCACTCTCTAATGAAAACAGCGCTATAGTCAAACAGCCCAAGTCCTGGCCCAGCTCTACCTCTTACTAACTGTGATATTTTCCCTGTCTCCAAATTGAATAATAATGTCCTTCCAGTGTCATCCCAAGGGTGCTTAAGAGGCCCAAGTAAATTGATACAGGGGAGAGCACTGTGAAAAGCCTAAAACACCAAGAGCAGTATCCATGGTCTCTCTTCACTGTGTATGCTGTTTGGTCAAGAGCTGGGGCCCAGAGTCAGAGTTAGAATCCTACATCTGCCTCAGAGCAACTGTATGACCCTGGGCAAGATCCAGTCTCTGAGCCTCATGTTCTTCATCTATGAAGTGGAGAGTACTAACCCTCAAAGCATTGTGAGGATTTAATGAGATCATACATGTCGCACCCTGACAGTGTCTGGAATAGAAGTCTCTTCAGCAAACACAGGCTCATATCATTAGTAAAGAGCTAATGCCTTGTGGATCACCTTATTGCTACAGTGTGGGAGAATGAGGCTCATCAGGTGTTGCTTGGCACCCCTATTAGATATAAAATTCATGTCACTTCCTCATTAGAGCCTTTCCTCACTCCCCCACCCTTGTGCAAGTTCATTAGTCTCTCTCCCACATCACCTATTTCAAATATTCTATTATGCCTTCTAGGCACCACTTTGTAATTTATTTTCTTGCATGTGTCCTCTATTAGTGGAGGAGGAAATGGCAACCCACTCCAGTATTCTTGACTGGAAAATCTCATGGAGAGGAATCTGGCAGGCTACAATCCACAGGGTCACAAAGTCAGACATGACAGAGTGACTGAGCACACATGTACATCCTCTGGTAGATTATAAGAATCTTGATGGCAGGACTCTGCCTTATTTATTTCAGCATCCCCTGGGCCTAAGATAGTGCCTACCTCATACACAGTAGGCACTTAATAAATGCTTATAGTATCAGAAATGAATATATAAAGTTCTGCTGCAAGCCAACTTTCAAGTGATGCAGACATAAGCACAGAGCTGACATGATACAGGGTAAGGAGAGCAACATACAGGGGGGCCTAGGGTAGCCTTAACTCTTGCATTCTCCTGTATTCACTCTACTGTGTTAACTTACCAGATCTGGTACTTTTGCTACTCAGCTCAAGCAAATATTCATAACTCAATTGTTTTACTGAGCTTGTGAGGTTAATAAAAATGATATGAGAGAGTTTGGGAAGTAAATTTTTAAAATTCAGGTAACTCCACATTTTTCCAATTTTTGCATCTTTAATATAATGTCACAAAATCCTGAACTCCATACCAAAAAGAACAAACATAAACTGTCTCAGAATCAAGAGATTAAAGCAGGGACTAGGACTAGCTGAAGTTGATGGCTTCCCACCAACAAATAGTATGATTTCCGGGCAGAACTGCAAGATCCTCAAAGATTTTGACCCATAAATCTTTCCCTCCTTCCAAACTAGCTTGAAATTCTTGCCATTGTAAGTTTATGCACACAGTGGTAGGTGTCAGGGTGGGCTGGATATCTTCAGAACCCTTGCAAAAATGCCTGTCATCTTTCACTCACCTTTTCTCATTAGCATATTAGCATAATGCATGGGACTATGCCTTGTAAGTCATAAAAATTATCATTATAATTTTTTATAATGGGACCAGCTTTTTGGTCCCACAGAAAATAACTTGGCCTCAGGGAAAGAGATATTGGAAAGGAGTGGTAGATTTTATTCATGGGCATCCAAATGCTGTGATATTAGAACCAGGTGCAGCCTAGAGAAGGTAAACCAGGGAGAGGTGACTTAATTAGAGCCTGGGCACTGGGCAGCTGAGGAGGAATAGTAATAATGGAAATCAAGGTCAGCATTCAATCCATCATAGTGTCCTGGACTCTACTGTTTGTTGTTGTTTTTAAGTAAGGTTTAGTGAGTACTGGGAGAAGGCAATGGCACCCCACTCCAGTAATCTTGCCTGGAAAACCCCATGGATGGAGGAGCCTGGTGGGCTGCAGTCCATGGGGTCGCTAAGAGTCAGACACGACTGAGTGACTTCACTTTCACTTTTCACTTTCGTGTGTTGAAGGAGATGGCAACCCACTCCAGTATTCTTGCCTGGAGAATCCCAGGAATGGGGGAGCCTGGTGGGCTGCCATCTATGGGGTTGCACAGAGTCGGACACAACTGAAGCGACTTAGCAGCAGCAGCAGCAGTGAGTATTGAGAATGTCCTAGCACAGGTCTTGGTATACAGTGGTGTGAATGCAGATAAAGTACCTCTCCTTATGATGCACACAATCTAATGTGAGAGATAACATTAAACAAGCAAGCATACTGACACTTCATTTTAGAACATGCTAAGAGTTAAAAGGGAAAAGAACAGTAGATTGTGAGAGAATGATGTGGTCTACCTTTTAGATTGAATGCAAAAGTAAATTTACCCCGAAACTAATGAAGTTTAAGCTTGAAACCTCTTATTTACATGGGCTCCCCTCAAAGCTTTGGAAATAGAAGGAAGCCTACAGTGTGTTCATATAGCTACATGTTTTTGTAAATTTTGCAAATGTGAGATACTTTAACTGCAATTAGTTAAAACTTCTGTCTCTTTCCATTCTGATTTCCTCTGTCATATTTCCCCTTATGTTGTATGAAAATGGGCATTTGGGGAATCTAGTTAGGGGAAAATTGAGATGGGAATACATCTCAACTGGGTTTGATGAGAATATTACACAGTGTGAGCATCCCAATACAAGAAAGGTTTCCAGCAACAGTCCTCCCAGCCTTTTTACCAATTCATACAACAGGATGACACAAGATGCAGGGCTGAGGGTGTCCCCTGATATGACCTTGTCTCCACAACCTGGCAGCAGGACTAGATAGGTGGTGACAGAGAAACCAGACATGAAATGCAGGGGACAAGTAGACCTTTTTACCTGTGTGAAAATATTACTACTAAACATTTGCATGGGCTTCGCTGGTGGCTCAGCAGTAAAGAATCCAATTGCAATGCAGGAGACCACCTGCAATGTAGGGGACGGGGACATGGGTTCAGTCCCTGGGTTGGGAAGATTCCCTGGAGAAGGAAATGGCAACCTGCTCCAGTATTCTTGCCTGGGAAATTCCATTGACAGGGAGCCTGGCAGGCCACAGTCCATGGACTCATAAAAAAGTTGGGCACGATTTAGCAACTAAACCACCACCACCACCAAGCATCTGCATAGTATGACTAATAAAAGTGTTATGAAGCTGAAATAAACTTTTCTATGCTGTCAATAATAAAAGGCAAATTTTGATTACTATAGAGGAAAACAATCTTTCTATTCTCACCATGTAATATATTACAATATCATTGTCATATGAAAGGACAATCAAAAGACATGTAGCCATGTCAATTAAATCTCAGTTTAAAAAAAAAAAAAGATACGTAACCAAAGAATACAGGGAAAAAACAATTAATGCATTATTTATGGTACTACTTATATTTTTTAATTTATCATATTTTGTGATGTCTTTTCTTATCAAATTAAGCACTCAGTTTTGAGTATAAATTTATATTCATTATTTTTTTCCTTAAGGAAAATCCCCAAATTACTTAAGTTTCAGGCCGTACAAAATCTGCTCCTGGTCACAGCTTCTTAGTCATGACATTTCAGCTAAAACCCAAGGAAAGCAAATAAAATAATCCACAAGGAAAGAAAATCCAGGGCCATGGAAAGAGTAATGTAGAAAGCCCTGGAGATAGGTTGAGCTTAGAGAGTTCACATGTCAGACCACAAATCTTATTTATTTCCAAAAACACTTGTTTTATTGTAAAAATAATACAAGTTCATTACATTAAATTTGAAAAACTCAGAGAAACACAAAGAAGAAAATAAGTACCATATGCATGACAATTTTTTTACTGGGAAAAAAAATCACTCCAGTTATATCACAGAATTCTGAAGCAGATAGGATATGATCTAGAATGATCTGGAACCTGACAGTTTAGAGCGTTATGCAAATATAAAAAATCTAGTCATTCTCATCATCATCATCAATGAAAAGTCAGGGAAATAAATTAAAAATACCCTCTTTTAAATTTTTTGCCAAGGTTCTCTGGCTGTGGAAATAAACATAGCAACTTTGTGGCAATGGGGCTTCCCTGGTGACTCAGTGGTAAAGAATCTGCTTGCCAATGCAGGAGATGTGAGTTTGATCCCTGGCTGAGGGAGATTCCCTGGAGAAAAAAATGAAAACCCACTCCAGTATTCTTCCCTGGGAAATGCCATGGACAGAGAAGCTTGGTGGGCTACAGTCCATGGGGTCACAAAAGAGTTGGGCATGACTTAGCAACTAAACAACTCTGTAGCAGTAAAGGCTGAGATGAAGAGGGGTACTTTGGGATTTCTAATTAAGTGAATACTCATTCCTCTGCTGTCCAGCACCCTCCCTTATTCTAGAAACAGCCCCTCTACTTTTAGGGAACTAACCCTACTACTGCTTCAATCATATGAGTCTGATAGAAAGTGATGGTCACTGTTTCTCCTCCCAACTCCCAACCTCAATTAATGAATTTGGGAATGAGCACAAATTTGGGCCAATCTGAATTTGAACCCATGATCTAGCTGGAATTGGACTGTCCCTCTCTGTGACAGTAAAGATGAGAGATGTGGGCCTGGAGCAACAGAAGGTTATGTTTCAAGCCAAACAGAAGTTGGTCTAAGAAAAAGTTAAGGATCTGAGAGAGGAGCAGAAAAGGAGGATGAAAATGTTCTAGTGACTGTACCCAAAGAGTTTCTATTTCAAGGCATGTCTGAGACCAAGCTGCCCTCACCTCCTGATTGGGTAGGCAAAACAGTAAATCTCCATTTTGCTCAAGTTAAAGTTGTGTGCCTGCCATTTGGAACCAAATTATCCCCATAGGCTAAATGTGAATGTCCTGTGGATAGTTTTCATTATAAAGCACTAGGCTGGATTTAGGGATACTAATAAGTAGAAAGGAACAAGAGTTAACATATACTGTGTGTCCAGTGCATTTCAGGGACTATGTGCAAATTACTCAATTTCGTCCTTATAGCAACTCTAGGAAGTAGGTATTGCTTTTATGAAATTGAGTTTTAGTGTGGTTGGCAACTTGTCCACATTCTCACAAGAAGTAACAGAGGCAAAGTTTTAATTTAGACCTGACTGCATATCCCAGATATTCCTCAGCTACATGTTGCCCATTATGGGATCTTATAATACAATATAGAAGAGAGATATTTATAGAGATAACATAACATGGTAAGAGCTGATATGAATAAGGAGTGGCAAAAGAGAAAAGAAGGATTGAGTATGGATTGACCCACTGCCCACAGGACCACCCAGTTTCTAGGTACCAAATTGGAATCTTGAAGCCCTGTTACTCATTTAAATCCTGTCCTTGCCATGAACCTAAAAAAGGCATTGTTACTAGATAAGTGCTCCTCACTTAAATATGTTCAGATCTGTAAGCTAGAAGTAGCAAATAAAATCTTCAAAGACTTAGCAATTTACTGGAGTAATGTTTAACCAAGTCTATAATAAAATGTGGAAGGATCAGCAAAATACAGCCATCCAAAGATAGGGCAGGGAAAATGGGTCTAAACCACAGCAGAACTTAGTTAAGTTCTTTATACGGGAAAACTGTTGACTGATAGTGAGGGCTGTTAAACAATGAAATGGGTTTCCAGGGCAAGCTCAGGAATCTCCTCATCCACAGGCCTTTAAAATAGTAAAATTTTCTTGGTCTGAATGGCTTTACGTGTGGTCTTCTTGGAAGTGGAGTGGGCTTAGGGAGTTACAGAGGGAGGGATGACCTTCTAATTCCCTTCCCAAAGCCTGAGATTCTCCCTACCTGTCATCACCTGGAGAAAGGGGCTTTGCCATTTGATAACCTGCCCACTCTCTCCTAGTTCTTGTCTACCTTAGTGATACATTCATTCACAACTGCTGTAGAAATGATTGAAATATTTAGACATAATGGAGGAAGTTTAATAGGGTCCAGTGGGAAACCCAGGTGTTTAGATCAGCTTAAAAATAATAACCGCCTCCCCTGCCGGGGTCTTTCTATTCACAATCAGCTCTGCTTTTATTCTTAACCATAAAGGCTACCTCAGACAGGAAATTATTCACGCGATTGGTCTTTACAAGTGCTGTTGGGTTTAAACTGAGGGCTGTAGAGGTTATTAGTGGGCAGCCATGTGATTAACCTTTGCTGGCCCGTTGCTTTCACACTCTGTTAACAGCTTGCATTATTGCCCCTCTGAGTCTTGAGGAAGCTGTTTATTGACAGTATTAAAAATACATAGCTACAAATTCTTAAGAGCCGCGTGTTAGAGAAAAAAAAAAAAGCCCTCCTGACATCTTATAGCTAGCCTACTGGGGAAATGGGAAACCTCTAATTTGCCATAAAGGTTTATCAAGAACTACATTAAGTAACACTACACTTAGCGCAATCGTAGTCGTTGATATTGCTCCTTTCTTTCATTTTTATACATGTGATGGTGACACCAGAGAATTTTAAAATTTGAGACGAGAGGTATAAAATCTCTGGATGTATTTGAGGCTCAATCTCTGTTATTTCTGAGGATATTAGGTTACATATGTTTGGGGAGGAGAGAAGGCAAGGTGTTGATAAGAAAAATGTCTCTCCCAAGCAAAGTCAAGCCCTCATCCATGTGAAATGACCAAGAGTTTCAGAAAGGATTTTTGTGTGTGATTCAGTACTTATTCTGATGGGAATAAATAATGGTTGTTTCAGTTTTCACCCCTCTCCTCACCCCCACCCTGGGCTATAAAATGTCTTGGGAGGCATTTCCTAGAATTGTTTGTGCAAGAAAGACCATATTGATGTCTCTCAACCAATAATATGCCTAAACCCTACTTAAAGGATGGCATTCTTCAAATGATCCTCAGTCTATGACCCCTCCCACTGCCCCTGTGACCTTCCTGCAAGAATTGAATGGCCTTTCTATGACCCGCCCCCCCACCTCAGCATAAGATTTCTTCCCAAGCACTTTCCTTTTACTTTCTGAATTCCAGTGAAGAATTTCACTCCTTTATTCAGAAGTATCTAAAGCTTTCCCCCTCCTAAGTCAGAATTCACATTCAAGCCAGAAAAGGCCCAGAAGACGATTCTTCCGGAGATTTATCTCTTGGTTATATATATGTATATATAGTACATTATATGTGTGTGTGTGTGTGTGTGTGTGTGTGTGTGTGTATGCATGCTAAGTTGCTTCAGTCATGTCCAACTCTGTGCTCCCTATGGACTGTAGCTTGCTGCCAGGCTCCTCTGTCCATGGGATTCTCCAGGCAAGAATACTGGAGTGGGTTGCCAAGCCCTCCCCTAGGGGAATCTTCCCAACCCAGAGATCAAACCTGCATCTCTTAATTCTCCTGCATTGGCAGGCAGGTTCTTTACCACTAGTGCCACCTGGGAAGCCTATATATATATATAGAGAGAGAGAGAGATAGATATAGATAGATAGATAGATATACATATATATATATGTATATGTATATATATTTATATACACATACAATAAATAATACACATGACATATACTTGTGTATATATAAAATAAATGAGTAGGAAAGGAAATCATTAGAATTCATACAAAATTTCTGTGCTCAAGAGATTAAGGGAAAGGGACAATGTACAAAAGAGAGATGATTCTCCTTCAGTTGCCTTGACTTTTTGTTTCTATTTTGATTCTATTGCTCTAACATTCATATGCTGTTTAAAATGTGCAACTATAGACCCAAACTCTTTTTTCTGAGAATAATCACAGGGCAAGTATTATTTCTCTCCAAGAAAAATATGAATTAATTAACATTCCGATTAAAAGCAGACAAGCATAGTAAGTGGGACTGCTGCCTTCTTCCACAACTGTTACACGCTATAATGATCTCTGATGTTTGTGTGAATTGTTCTAAAGTCAGACTTTAGTTTCTGCATATACACTCTGGTCAAAAAATCCAAAAAACGTAAAAGGTTTGATTTCCTTTTTAAAATACATTTATAACTTTTGAAACTAAAAGACCGCATATTCCTATATTTCATGATGGAAGGGTAGAGGGGAAATTGTTGCTAGGATAAGACTTCGTATTTTATGTCAAATTGTATCTGGAAACTCATTTTAAAAGTGGAATTATAACCCGCCCAACCCCCTCCTCTGCCAAGGCAGAGATTTGAGATGAAAATGCCAAAATAACTTTAATTATAGGTTTGTTGGGGGGTGTGACATTAAAATATCAGTCAGTGGAAAACTTCACATTGTTAATGTGTCACTCAAAAAATCTGAAATTTGTGTTATACCATTACTATTTATTTGTACATTCTTGGTCTCTTATATATCTTTTGCTAGATAAGAGCCCAAATCACTATAACAGTGGTCCAACATTTTCAAATTTCTTTTACCATCAGAGTTAAATATAAATTACTGTAGGCTTCTTAATGTAAAACCTTGGTTACGCTTTTGCAGATTTTCAAAATTGGGCTGATAATCATATAATTTTTAACATAGAAAAATAACAAAATTCAATTTGACCTATAATCTTTCTATTTTTTTCCACAAAATTCAAAATAATATTGTGGCACTAGGGAAAAAACATACAGTAGCCTCTAACATCAAGCTAGTATTTCTTAACCTAGACTTATTGTAGACAATAACTGGTTTTCTCTGTTCCCTTTCCCAAGCTGCATGAGAAAGGAAACCATGGAAACTGGGACACCATAAAGCAATGCTATCTAACCTTAGCTGAGCTCTCACTGATCCTCAGGAATGGTTTTACACATCCCTTGTTGACTAATTATTATAGGAAACCACGGCGACTGTTTGAAACATCCATCCTCAAGGGCCCACCCCTTGACTTCCTTCAACTTAATCTCACTCACAGGGGATGACCTTCACATTTGCTTCACTGAGGAAATTCAGGCACCACAAGCCCCTTACACTGGTCCTTGACTAGACTAGACCTGGGCCTTGACCTGCCTGACTGGCTTAGCCAGACCTAGTCTGTGCCATTCTCTTAAGTTCTCTCCCCCTATGCTCCCCACACTCACAAGGCAACCCCAACTTGACTGTTCATCTTTCTTTAAGGTGTATACATTGTTACCTGGTCCCAGCTAACCTTAATCTGGAGTGTAATACAACTCTTAACAGCATCTTCTCTCTCTTCTGCCAATGGCCCCATCCCTATGTCTGAGAATATGCCCAGCTTTCCCTTATTCTTACATATTTCCTTTAAGACCTCTCTATCACCATTTCCACTTCTCCGAGACTTTCTCCTTGTCCCTCTTCCTTACTTTTCTGTTTTATAATCTCTGTCTCCACTGTCTTTGGTAATCTCAATTTGAGTTCTCTCAAATCAAGAATTTCCACTCTGATCTCTAAGTAATGAATTCCTCAATCCCTATACTCATATTTTTAATTTTCAGAGCCATTGACCAAATCCTCAAACTAAAATTCACCTTCCCCATCAAATTGGCCCTTCTTCTCAACTTCTTCATTTCAATAGATATGTCATAAATGTCACAGAGCCATAAGTATTTGTTCTCTCCCTCCAAGGCAAACGAATTGTCATGACACTTACAATGAAATTATAAGTACTCCATCCTTTCCATGGTCAAAAATGATCTGTGTAATCTCTGTGACATTGTACCCCTATATTCTCCCTGATTTATTATGGTTTGGCCATTCTGGCTTGCTTTCTGCTTCTCAGGCCCACCACGTTTGTTCTCTCCTTGGAGTTTTTGTGCATTATCTGGTCTACTCTTGGCCCTTTTCTACTCCCTAGATCATTCCAGGGTGGCTCCTGGTCATCAGACCAAAATGTCACTTCATCAAAGAGATGGTCCCAGAAACTCTGTCATATCACACTGTTTCTATTATTCCCATAACAACTTTCATGCTGATTAACCAGAAAGGGTTAAAAAATGAGTAACTAAACTACAGTAGTGACAAGAGACAAGGAAAATACAGGCTTGAGAAATGATTAAGAAGCAAAACCAAGAGAATTTGATGACATTTACAGAAGTAGCAAGGGTGAAAGAATTATTCCCAAATTTCTGTCCCAGAGGACCAGATATATGATGTAGTTATTAAGCAGAATCAAAAGCACAAGGTAAAGAACTAATTTTTGGAAGAGAGGCAGTTCAGTTTAAGATGTGCTTAAATTGTAGTTGTTTACAGTACAAATTGGAAATTTTTATACAGGCAATTGGAAATATGGGTCCAGAACTCACGGGAAAGTACTGAAAACTATATGAATAGAAGACAGGAGGCATAAAGGTTAAAAGAAGAGGGACCCAGAGAAGACCACTGGAGAGTACCAGCATGAAAGGGAAGAGACTCATGAAATCACAGGATAGCAAGGTGAGAAGGGAATTGTCGAAGCCAAGCAGGTGTTTCAAGAATAAAGGGGAAATCAACAAGGTAAGACCATAGGTATGTTGCCTAATATAACAAGTTTACCATGCTATTGGATTTGGCAGGTATCTCATTAATGAATTTAGTCAGAGCCATTTCAGAGGCAAGGTAGATGCACATGTCAAGCCAATAGTAAGTTGAGGAGGAGTATAGTAGCCAACGTAACAGGAAGAAAGAGACTTCAAATAAGTCTCAAGCTATTGAAGGAGAAAAGATAAAATGCAATACTTACAGGGGAATACAAATGGTGATTTTCTTTCTTTTTGGTGATTAGAAAGTGTTAGTTGTGGTAGTATTGAGGGAAAAAATGGCATCTTGAGA
Organism: Bos mutus; assembly: GCF_027580195.1. Lineage (NCBI taxonomy): Eukaryota > Metazoa > Chordata > Mammalia > Artiodactyla > Bovidae > Bos > Bos mutus. Next base: position 83,609,196 of record NC_091617.1, on the reverse strand, counting down.
GACAAATAAATCTTCAGTCTCCCTAATTGACACTGCCTTATTATCTTACCCATGAAAGTGAAGTTGCGCAGTCATGTCCAACTCTTTGCCACCCCATGGACTGTAGCCCACCAGGCTCCTCCATCCATGGGATTCTCCCAGCAAGAATACTGGAGTGGGGTGCCATTGCCTTCTCCAGGAGATCTTCCCAACCCAGGGATCGAACCCAGGTCTCCCGCATTGCAGACAGACGCTTTACCATCTGAGCCACCAGGGAAGCTCATCTTACCCATGCTGCTGCTAAGTCGCTTCAGTCGTGTCCGACTCTGTGCGACCCCAGAGACGGCAGCCCACCAGGCTCCCCTGTCCCTGGGATTCTCCAGGCAAGAACACTGGAGTGGGTTGCCATTTCCTTCTCCAATGCATGAAAGTGAAAAGTGAAAGGGAAGTCACTCAGTCGTGTCCGACTCCCAGCAACCCCATGGACTGCAGCCTACCAGGCTCCTCTGTCCATGGGATTTTCCAGGCAAGAGTACTGGAGTGGGGTGCCATTGCCTTCTCCGATAATGCCTCCAAATTGGAGCTTCAAGGTGACAGGAAGACACTGGAAGGGGAGGAGGTAGATAAGAAACCTACGATCCCTGCCTCATCATTATACCTCCAGCCAGCTCCGAATACCTGAACTGCAACTGATGGATAATTCAGCACTTCTCTATACGTGCTGCCGTATTTTTTACCCCACCCAGACTGAATGTTACTTGAGATCCAGAGAGTGTTTAAGGAATAGTGCATGTACCTTGGAAGAGAAAATACTCCATGTGTCTTTAACTTAAAATGATGAACTTTCATCCTTCCCCAAAACTCTCTGCATTCTAAACAAACATATATCTATTCATCAAAATGCATTGAAGATTCTTAGTACACTGTAAATAAATTTCAGACTTTCAGCTATAAAATTATTTAATGCCCATTAATATCATTCCTAATTACAGAATAAAAAATAAAGGAATGCTAGTATTTACAAATAATTCAGTATTCATCTTACTCTCTTGACACCCATGCTTGTCAGAAAAGCAGTGTAATCTTTTTTATAATCCTCTTTCATCTTGAGACTTCTTGATCTGAGCCTGTTTAATTAGCTCTTAGATAATAGCTACTGGCTTGGCACCTGAAGCAGGTCACCTGGCTGTGTGACTCTGAGCAAGTCATTGTACTTCTCAGAATGTAAGTAACTTACCCCATCTACTTTCAGCTCAGTTACTTCATGAAATCAAATTTTACATTACACCATTATCATTCACTCTATTGTAGGTGAGATAAGCTGCAAACCTATTGGAAAAATCTTCTGAGATAGCTAGCAGAAAGTTGGAACTTACAGCTATGGTAGAGCTTACAAGGTCATTCATAAGGGAAAGATCATTTAATGTTACTGTAAACTGCTATTGTAATTCATTCTTCCATAAAGATTACCTCTGTTGTACTAGCAATGCTGTTCAGCAAGACCTTGGGTTATCAGCCAAATAAATGCCACTTCAGTAAATTATTGCTGCCTGGGGCCAGCTTTAACTTGCATCGTCAAAATTTTTCCTGTCTAAAATTCTACTGTAGGTTTTGCATTCATAAACCCTGCTCCCCCTGGCTTTACTGCTTGCCCTCTTATAACTTTCCCCCTCTTTGTCATTGGTAAAGAGAGCCCCATTGTGTATAGTAACACCAGAGAGCTTCACCAGTGATGTAAAAGAGTCACATTCAAATAGTGTTTTAGGTAGAACAAAATACAAAAGCCCACTGAACATTTCCTTACTGTGTGAAAATTATTGCCTGCATCTTTTTCTGGGAATTCAATGCAAAAGAGATGTGTTCAAAAGTATATGACTTGCTCCCATGTATGATCATGAGACAATAGAGGAGCACTAAACTTTGTGACAATTTTTCAGTTTGTGGTTCTATGCAAAATTTTACCAGCTTTCCATCACTTGAACTGAATTCAAAATGGATTCAGAAAATGTGGTACTTGTCTAAATGAAAATAAATGTTGTTTCAACAGTCTTTTTTCCCCTTTAAGTTGATGGTTACATGTATAACAAAAGGAGAAAACAACAAACAATGTATATACATCCTCGTGTGAAAAAGCAAAAAAAAAAAAAAATGCCACCCACAAACACAGACTACCACACACAGTCACTTTATGAAGAAAAGTCAGATGCCATATAGGGTAACTATTGAGTATTGATGACATTTTTTCTACTCCATACAAATTACTCCTGCTAAAGTGCATCCAGCTTGTTTTTTTGCCAGTGTTTCCCTCCATTATGTTGTCAAGTGTAGATTAAGGACACATTCTGGGAGCATTCTTCATAAGAACATTTCTCTCCGTGCTACTTAAACATGGCCTCTCATGTACATCCTCTGCGTCTCTGGCCTTTGATAATCAGTAAAGTATTTTTGCCTGAAGAAAATGAGTAGAATAAAGCTCTTCCAGGAAAAATCAACAAATATAAGTAGGTAATGGAGGTTGAGGGTACAAAGCTCAGAAACCTAATACAAATTCTCCTTAAGGACATACCATTCCCTTATGACATGAGAATGACTGGCAAGGCCCTGAAATATTCCTCTTGAATTTTAAGCGATTCTAGAGCAATTTTCACCAAGTTGTTGGAACTGCTGCCTTTAAAAGCATTATCCCGGTCCCTCATAAAGAGAAACCTGATAGGGGTTAATCAGACTATACTGATTTGAGGTGGGGATTCCTGTATTTACATCAAGTAAGAATGTACCCCAATGTTTGAGAACTGGTAATCCAGCAGAGAAGTAAAATAACACTATGAAGTTCTAAAGTCTCTATGTTGCCTCCTTTGTTTAACTCATTCTCTCCCTCTGATTCCATGCTAAGCATTTATTCATTAATTTAACAAATATTGGTTGAATACCTCACCTTTGCCAGACACTTTAGTTCAGTAATGAACAAAATATACAAATTTCTCCTTATATTTTTCATCTCTCTCTCAGGCTTATGTATCAAACTAAAGTAGAGCTGTCTTCTTTCCCCCAAATCTTGCTGATCTGCACTTTCACTTAGGAAGGGGGGTCACTTGTCAGAAAGAAAACCATCTCATTTATTATAGTAAACAAAGGTCATCAACAATCATTCACTCATCCACTCACCAATTACTGATGCGCATCACCTAGATGCCAGGACGTAGGCTTCAAACTGGCAACAGCAAGATGAAAATCACATAGTCCTTGGTTTGACAGGGATTATGTATTTTTGCAATGTCTTTTATGTGAATAAACAAACAATTAGTAGTTTTTAAATTGAATTTGAATTTTTGAAGTCTGCCGATAGCTGAAAGTTACTTGCTGCTCTTTTTGCCCAAGCCAAGTACTGCTCCTGTTTCACTTAAGTATAGACTCTGGGGATAATGATCATTTTCAAAAATATGCTACTGCCCAACTTGAAATGGGTAAGCTAGACTTGGACGTGCATCTAAGTGTTCTCACTCTATTTTCCATAGTCACAACTCCTATTATGGTTTCAATTAGCTACAGTAACTAAGATTAATACTTCATTACACTTTTTTGATCATGCTTTAATTTACCTAGCAATAATGACCAGGGCATAAAATAGCCGAAGTCTTTTGTTTAAGGTCTGGTGAACAGAACCATATGCATATGCCTAACCTCAACCCTTTGGGGAATGGACATTCAGAAAGTATTTACATGGCTCCTCAATTTTATTTATTATTTTCCTGTTGCTTTTTTTGGTCTTTGTGGCTTTGTTTACTCACTACATGTGGGGGGTGAGGCTAGAGTCAGGGGTTTTGCTTTACTTCTGGAATTATGGCATTTGAGAATGTTGCCCCATTTGTCATCCATTATGCCTCTTTTCTGTTAAGTATTTATTCTGGTCAAAGTCTATGCAAAAATTAACAATTTTTTCTTTTCTTTTTCTGGTTGAGTGTGTGTGTGTATACTCAACCAGAGGAGAGTGAAAAAGCTGGCTTAAAACTCAACATTCAAAAGACTAAGATCATGGCATCTAGTCCCATCACTCATGGCAAATAGATGGGAAAACAATGGAAACAGTGACAGACTTTATTTTCTTGGGCTCCAAAATCACTGCAGACGGTGATTGCAGTCATGAAATTACTTGCTCCTTGGAAGAAAAACTATGACAAACCTAGACAGCATATTAAAAAGCAGAGACATCACTTCACTCACAAATGTCCATATAGTCAATGCTATGGTTTTTCCAGTAGTCGTGTATGAAAGTGAGAGTTGGACCATAAAGAAGGCTGAGTGCCAAAGAATAGATGTTTTCTAATTGTGGTTCTGGAGAGGACTCTTGAGACTTCCTTGGACTGCAAGAAGATCAAATCAGTCAATCCAAAAGGAAATCAACCCTGAATATTCATTGAAAGGACTGATGCTGAAGTTCCAATATTTTGGCCACCTAATGTGAACAGCAAGCTCATTGAAAAAGATCCCAATGCTGGGAAAGATTGAGGGCAGGAGAAGAAGGGGGCAAGAGAGGATGAGACAGTTGGATGGCATCACTGATTCAATGGACATGAGTTTGACCAAACTCTGGGAGATAGTGAAGGATGGGGAAGCCTGGCGTGCTGCAGTCCATGGGGTCACAAAGAGTCAGACACAATTTAGGGGCTGAACAACAGCGTGTGTTGAAAGGCACATAGAATCTCTAGAAAAGGCATTTAATAACTGGCAGGTATCACTAGGATTATCACCATTACTTCTTCCAAATTCTCCTCCATTCTTTACCTCATTCCCATCCCTTGACCTCTCTCATTTCCCTTTTTTCTTTTCTTTTTGCTTTCTCATTCTCCTTTACTCTCTTCTGTGAGTGCCTTGGCTCTGTGAGTGGTGCCCAAAAGCCCTCTAGTAATACTCAAAGACAAAGATGTTGCTGATTCTTATTCTCCATGACCAGCCAGATAAGAAATCCCAGAGTGAATGCCATGTAAGAAATACTATCTAGTGTAGAAAGATGTTCAGTGCAGCTAATCAATGCAGTGTAACTGAAGTTAATTACCTTATTGTCTGAAAATGCTGAGTTTCTTTTCTACAAGTAATATCAAGACCCACAAATTTAACATTCCTTCATTCATTTACTTATTCCTCTAAAAAGTGTATTAAAGATACATAATGCGCTAAATCTTCTGCTAAAATTGAAGCTATGAAAGATTTCTTTCTTATCTTTGTATCAACTCACTCTACAGATATTTGTCGAATAAACAGCAAGTGAACGATGAACAACCCAAAATTTCCAGTTACGAAGACCCTGAAAAGAAAAAAATAAAATTTATATTCATGAATGTAGGTCATGTACGCTTACTATAGCTTTTTTTCAATTAAAATGAGTTGGCAACTTCTATGTGTCAGGTTCTAAACTAGATGCTAAGATACAAAGATGAAAAGACAAGACATAGTCCTTGCTTATCATTCATTCATTCACTTGGTAAACATTTTCAAATATCTACTTTGTGCCAGGAATGGAGTAAGGGTTACAGACACAGCCCTGATCAGGGCAGACATGGACCCTGATCTCATGAAACTTATTTCCTAGTATGGAAAATATAAAAGAAAACAAACATAACCTACCTCTAAATAAAAATACAATTACAAATTATGAGGAGGGCCATACATAAGACAATAACAGACTGAAATGGACAGGACAGCTACTTTAGATAGTTTAGTGTGAGACAGAAAATTAATCTGATAGTTATAATTCACTATTTACATATTTGCCTGTCAACCTATAGGTCTGTATTCTCTCCTTAATTCCCCCAAAAAAACTGAAGAAGCAATAAAATAGTCTAAGAATAATAAAGGAACACACAGTACAATGGGAACACACATGAATAAGCAGCCCAAATTCTGTGGGATCACAATATTAGCACAGAAAGTAATACACTTAGGGAAAAGGCCAAAAAGAAAAACACAGGAAGAGGCAACTAATTAGGTGGGATTGATGCAGAGCCACCTACTTCGCCACCTACTTCCAGCTCAGGCCAGTAGGGACCATGTTACTTACTTGGCAATGTGGTCAAAGTGCCACCATGGCACCCAGACCTTGGATCTGCATGTGTGGCTTTTCAGTACTACCTTAAAAGCATTCCCTGAGTCTGCTGCTTGTCCTACTGCTGAAGAGCCTTGACTTAGCATCCAAGGACCTAAGCTCACTATCCGTTTCTGCTACTCATTAACTGTGCAACCAGGAGCAGGTCACTTCCTAGCTCCAGTCTCAGCTTCCTCTGGTATACAATGGGTGCATCTGTCAGAGCACAACTATAGACAGAAAAATCCACTCTAACTTGCAAAACCACAAAGAAGTTTATTACTAAGTATGAGTAGCTTCCTAAATCACTGGAGGGCTAGATGACTAGGCTCCAGACTGAGTTTCGAGATACAGCTTCCAGCCCCTTTTAACCTGTGGCACCTTCCTTGCTAGCAATATAGCTGCCTCACACCTAGTCTCTCCCCCTATATTTAACCCTATGACTAACAAGTATCACAGGAGTACAAGTGATAAAACTAAAACTTCATCCAAAATCACAGGTGCAAGGGTATCTAGAAAATGCCATTTTTAATTGCACAGCCACTATGGACCAGGAAGGCATACCAGAGGGGGTTGGAACAGGTGCAGCAAGCCAATCCCCACAATTTGCCACAAATGACAATAATACATCCCTCACAGGGCTCTTACAAGGAGTGGTGTTTGTGGGATGTTTCTACTTAATAAATACTGGCTTGATCTGGCCAAAATTCCACTAGGTTCCAAAGATAGAGTCCACCCTGGGAGTCCAGCCCTACAACCCCAGAGATCTACCAACACTCTGTGGCTGGAACCTGCTTCCAGTAAACCACCCCTTCTGTGTGATGGACCTTGCTGGCTTACAGCATGACTCTACCCAGAAACAGAAAGGTCTCTGACCCCCGGCAAATCAAAGTCGACAAGGTAGAGTGGTGAGTATTGGCTTTGAGCCAGTACTCTGCTAGAGTAAGGTCAAAATCCACAAGGGAGACAACTAATTTTGCCTGGAAGGCTTAGCATTCACCACTGCTAACCATCTGGAACCATTTCCCTCCAAGCAAATACTAACCAAAAGAAAGCCAGCATAGCAAAATTATCACACAAAATTGACTTGAAGGTAAAACGCATTATTAGAAATAAAAATGGTCACTACGTAATAATAAAAGCTTCAACTCACAGGAACACATAATAATTTTAAACTCTTAGGTATGTGTTATACCTTCAAAATATGTGAATACAAAATTGAGGTATCTGTTAAGAGAAATTTATATGTTCACACACTTTAATACGCTTCTCTCAGTAATTGATAGATTAAATGAATAAAGAACAAGCAGCAAGGATATCGATTTGAACACAAATGACAAGCCTAATCCAAAGGACATATTATAGAACACTGCATCTAACTACTTGTTGAACATGTAAGGGCTGTTTACAAAAATTAACCATGTACTAGGCTATAGAATAAGTCTAATACATTTCAAAGGCTCTCTGTAGGCCACATCTTCTGGCAACAATGTAATAAACACAACTTTTCAAAAAGAACAAAATTAAAACCTGTTTTATTAGAAACTTTTTAATACATTTAAAATAATTCAAGACAAAAAAGAGAAATCATAATGGAACTTGGACTATTATATAACACTTCAAAAGAATGACATATGAAAAATTAACATATCAAAACTGGAGGGATGCTATTAAAGTATTTCTTGGGGGAAAAAAAACATAGCTTTAAATGTTTAGAGTAGGAAAAAAGCCTCAAAATTAATGAGTAGAATATATAACATGAAATTAGAAAATATTTGGAATTAAAGCCAAAGTAGGGGTCATTGAAAAAACTAATAAAATTAAAAGTTTTCTGGTAATGTTAAAAAAAAAAGAAGAGTAAGTAAACAATATTAATTAAGAAACCATAACTATAGATGCTATGTTATTCAACATAGCATATTGTTATTCAACAATTTCAGTTCAGTTCAGTTCAGTCACTCAGTCATGTCTGACTCTCTGTGACCCCATGAACCGTAGCATGCCAGGCCTCCCTGTCCAGCACCAACTCCCAAAGTCCACCCAAACCCATGTCCACTGAGTCGGTGATGTCATCCAACCATCTCATCCTCTGTCATCCCCTTCTCCTCCTTCCCCTTCTCCTCCTGCCCTCAATCTCTCCCAGCATCAGGGCCACCTTTTCGCATCAGGTGGCCAAAGTATTGGAGTTTCAGCTTCAACATCAGTCCTTCTAATGAACACCCAGGACTGATCTCTATATTGATAGTATGAATAATTCTACTCTAATAAATTTTAATATATAGATTCATTCTACAAATATGCAATTTAGTAAGTGTGAATGGAGAATTTTTTAATTTAAATTAAAAAAAATACAAATCAGCCTATAAAAGTATAAAAAGTATGTTTTACCCGAAAAATGCAAGGTTGGTTTACTGTTAGAAAACATTCATAACAGACAGGGGCTAGGTATCCACATTAATAAGTAAAAGAAGATAAATAATCTCCACAGATATAGAGAATTCATCTGAATATATGCAGGAAAGACATTTGAAATAAATGAAAATCCACTTATGATTTTTTTAAACTCTTAGCAAACTAAGAATAAAAGGACTCTTTCTAATTTAATAGAAAGCAACCATAAGCAACTACTGCAAATTCCATACTTAATAGTGAAATGTTGGAAATAAGAAAGATAAAAACATATTTCCTTTGAAATACATTCACACTTCTACTATAGCTCTTATTATGAACTGCAATAATCTATTGACATGTTTGTCTCCCAGCTGCACCCGCCCTGCCCCCAGGGCTCTAGACAGTTCCTAGCACACAGCAGGCATACCATTCAAGTTTTTTGAATGGATGGATGAATGAATAAACCAGAGTCCCTTAGTCCTAAAATTCAGGTTGCTTAAAGGTCACCAGGTAAGTTCTGATTCTCCAGCTGTATCCATTTAGTACTCAAGGACTCTTTGAACAGAATTTGAGTACTGCAAATGCGTTGCCCTGTGATATTCAAGACATTCCAGATGGCTCTTGTACCTTCCCAACTCTATATGTAAACATCATATCCCTAACTTGTTTTCATTTACTTAACCTTTCTGAAAATCAATTCTTCCCCTTGTAACTGGGAATAATAATAATAGTATGCTTGCCTCACAGGGCTGTTGTGAGAACTAGACGAATGTTCATGGAGCAGTTAACAGTGCTTTTCATCTAGTAAGTATGCAATAAATGTTGCCTATGGTTGTAATTATTAGCACTAGGGCTATTCAGATTTCCAGAGTATCTAGTACCGTGCTTTGTACACAAAACCAATTTCTCACAAGCTGTTTGCTAAGTAAATGAATGATCAGTCTGTGATACTGAAATATACTGGTGGCCTTTATGCAATTTGCATTCATTTATTCATTCATTCATTCATTCATTCAAATTGAATTGCAAGCCTGCTGCATGTCAGATGCTATGCTTAGCACTGGGAATACAGAGATGATTAATGATTAAGATATGATTCTAGATGTTGAAGAACTCATAGAATAATGGAAATCACTGAACAGCATAAACAAAGTTATTTTACTTTGAAAAATCTGCATTGGTAGCTCTCTATTTTTATATCTACTTTTTACAAGCAAGGTATACTGACCCTTGTCAAGATGGAGTCAGCATGGAGAAAAATGAAGCTATATTGGAGCTAAGATCTTCTCACAAAGACTTGAGCTCAGGACTAAGGTGAACTGAATTGGCCCTAGTGAAAAGTGAAAGTGAAGTCGCTCAGTCCTGTCCGACTCTGCGACCCATGGACAGTAGCCTACCAGGCTCCGAGATCCGTGGGATTTTCCAGGCAAGAATACTGGAGTGGGCTGCCATTTCCTTCTCCAGGGGAATCTGCCCAACCCAGAGATCAAACCCGGGTCTTCTGCATTGCAGACAGACGCTTTACTGTCTGAGCCACTAGGGAAGCCACTGAATTGGCCCTAGTAGTTGGTCTTAAAAGGCAACCCAGAGAATCAAGGATATTGTGTTCAGAGTCATAAGCTGAATCTTGACTCAGAAAATTATTGGCAACTGAAGATCCCATCTCAAAGCTGGGCCATGGCCATGGTATGTAGGGTTCCCAGCAGAAGACATGTGCCATGCATCAAGGTCACTAATACCAACACATGGGAGAATGAATCCGGGAGAAGAAACAATGCTATGCTATGCTAAGTCACTTCAGTCATGTCTGACTCTGTGTGACCCCGTAGACGGTCGCCTACCAGGCTCCCTCGTCTCTGGGATTCTCCAGGCAATAACACTGGAGTGGGTTGCCATTTCCTTCTCCAATGCTTGAAGTGAAAAGTGAAAGTGAAGTCGCTCAGTCGTGTCCAACTCTTAGCAACCCCATGGACTGCAGCCTACCAGGCTCCTCCGTCCATGGGATTCTCCAGGCAAGAGTACTGGAGTGGGGTGCCATTGCCTTCTCCAGAAGAAACAATATGAGGAAGGTAATGAAGAGCAAAGATCTTCTTTAGGAAAAGGGATATGAGGAATGGGAAAGGTGATCTAAGCCTCAAACCACAGAAAAAAGCTTCACACACCACTAAGTTATCAGACAAAGGAAATTAGTATGATAATGTCAGATGGTTTTATATTGGTTAAAATAAAAATATTAATACCCTCAGATCAGATCAGATCAGGTCAGTTGCTCAGTCGTGTCCGACTCTTTGCAACCCCATGAATCGCAGCACGCCAGGCCTCCCTGTCCATCACCAACTCCCAGAGTTCACTCAGACTCACGTCCATCGAGTGAGTGATGCCATCCAGCCATCTCATCCTCTGTCGTCCCCTTCTCCTCCTGCCCCCAATCCCTCCCAGCATCAGTCTTTTCCAATGAGTCAACTCTTTGCATGAGGTGGCCAAAGTACTGGAGTTTCAGCTTTAGCATCATTCCTTCCAAAGAACACCCAGGGCTGATCTCCTTCAGAATGGACTGGTTGGACCTCCTTGCAGTCCAAGGGACTCTCAAGAGTCTTCTCCAACACCACAGTTCAAAAGCATCAATTCTTTGGCGCTCAGCCTTCTTCACAGTCCAACTCTCACATTCATACATGACCACAGGAAAAACCATAGCCTTGACTAGACAGACTTTTGTTGGCAAAGTAATGTCTCTGCTTTTGAATATGCTATCTAGGTAGGTCATAACTTTCTTTCCAAGGAGTAAGCGTCTTTTAATTTCATGGCTGCAGTCACCATCTGCAGTGACTTTGGAGCCCAAAAAAATAAAGTCTGACACTGTTTCCACTGTTTCCCCATCTATTTACCATGAAGTGATGGGACCAGATGCCATGATCTTCGTTTTCTGAATGTTGAGCTTTAAGCCAACTTTTTCACTCTCCTCTTTCACTTTCATCAAGAGGTTTTTGAGTTCCTCTTCACTTTCTGCCATAAGGGTGGTGTCATCTGCATATCTGAGGTTATTGATATTTCTCCCGGCAATCTTGATTCCAGCTTGTGTTTCTTCCAGTCCAGCTTTTCTCATGATGTACTCTGCATATAAGTTAAATAAGTAGGGTGACAATATACAGCCTTGATGAACTCCTTTTCCTATTTGGAACCAGTCTGTTGTTCCATGTCCAGTTCTAACTGTTGCTTCCCGACCTACATACAAATTTCTCAAGAGGCAGATAAGGTGGTCTGGTATTCCCATCTCTTGAAGAATTTCCCACAGTTTATTGTGATCCACACAGTCAAAGGCTTTGGCATAGTCAATAAAGCAGAAATAGATGTTTTTCTGGAACTCTCTTGCTTTTTCCATGATCCAGGGATGTTGGCAATTTGATCTCTGGTTCCTCTGCCTTTTCTAAAACCAGCTTGAACATCTGGAAGTTCACGGTTCACATATTGCTGAAGCCTGGCTTGGAGAATTTTGAGCATTACTTTACTAGCGTGTGAGATGAGTGCAATTGTGTGGTAGTTTGAGCATTCTTTGGCATTGCCTTTCTTTGGGATTGGAATGAAAACTGACCTTTTCCAGTCCTGTGGCCACTGCTGAGTTTTCCAAATTTGCTGGCATATTGAGTGCAGCACTTTCACAGCATCATCTTTCAGGATTTGGAATAGCTTCAACTGGAATTCCATCACCTCCACTAGCTTTGTTCGTAGTGATGCTTTCTAAGGCCCACTTGACTTCACATTCCAGGATGTCTGGCTCTAGGTCAGTGATCACACCATCGTGATTATCTGGGTTGTGAAGATCTTTTTTGTACAGTTCTTCTGTGTATTCTTGCCAGCTCTTCTTAATATCTTCTGCTTCTGTTAGGTCCATACCATTTCTGTCCTTTATTGAGCCCATCTTTGCATGAAATGTTCCTTTGGTATCTCTGATTTTCTTGAAGAGATCCCTAGTCTTTCCCATTCTGTTGTTTTCCTCTATTTCTTTGCATTGATTGCTGAAGAAGGCTTTCTTATCTCTTCTTGCTATTCTTTGGAACTCTGCATTCAGATGTTTACATCTTTCCTTTTCTCCTTTGCTTTTCGCTTCTCTTCTTTTCACAGCTATTTGTAAGGCCTCCCCAGACAGCCATTTTGCTTTTGTGCATTTCTTTTCCATGGGGATGGTCTTGATCCCTGTCTCCTGTACAATGTCACGAACCTCATTCCATAGTTCATCAGGCACTCTTATCTATCAGAAATAGGCCCTTAAATCTATTTCTCACTTCTACTGTATAATCATAAGGGATTTGATTTAGGTCATACCTGAATGGTCTAGTGGTTTTCCCTACTTTCTTCAATTTAAGTCTGAATTTGGCAATAAGGAGTTCATGATCTGAGCCACAGTCAGCTCCTGGTCTTGTTTTTGCTGACTGTATAGAGCTTCTCCATCTTTGACTGCAAAGAATATAATCAATCTGATTTCGGTGTTGACCATCTGATGATGTCCATGTATAGAGTCTTTTCTTGTGTTGTTGGAAGAGGGTGTTTGTTATGACCAGTGCATTTTCTTGGCAAAACTCTATTAGTCTTTGCCCTGCTTCCTTCTGTATTCCGAGGCCAAATTTGCCTGTTACTCCAGGTGTTTCTTGACTTCCTACTTTTTCATTCCAGTCCCCTATAATGAAAAGGACATCTTTTTTGGGTGTTAGTTCTAAAAGGTCTTGTAGGTCTTCATAGAACCGTTCAACTTCAGCTTCTTCAGCATTACTGGTTGGGGCATAGACTTGGATTACTGTGATATTGAATGGTTTGCCTTGGAAACAAACAGAGATCATTCTGTCATTTTTGAGATTGCATCCAAGTACTGCATTTTGGACTCTTTTGTTGAGCATGATGGCTACTCCATTTCTTCTAAGGGATTCCTTCCCATAGTAGTAGATATAATGGTCATCTGAGTTAAATTCACCCATTCCAGTCCATTTCAGTTCGCTGATTCCTAGAATGTCAACATTCACTCTTGCCATCTCTTGTTTGACCACTTCCAATTTGCCTTGATTCATGGACCTGACATTTCAGGTTCCTATGCAATATTGCTCTTTACAGCATCGGACTTTGCTTCTATCACCAGTCACATCCACAGCTGGGTATTCTTTTTGCTTTGGCTCCATCCCTTCATTCTTTCTGGAGTTATTTCTCCATTGATCTCCAGTAGCATATTGGGCACCTACTGACCTGGGTAGTTTCTCTTCAGTATCCTATCATTTTGCCTTTTCATACTGTTCATGGGGTTCTCAAGGCAAGAATACTGAAGTGGCTTGCCATTCCCTTCTCCAGTGGACCACATTCTGTCAGATCTCTCCACCATGACCTGCCCATCTTGGGTTGCCCTTGTCTAACTCAATTAATACCCTACAGGATATAATAGATTTTTGTCATATTTTCTAGTTGCTCAGCACCTTTTGAGAACCCTGAAATATTTGAAAAACATTTTCACTTATGAGTTTCAACTCCTCAAGCTAGAAACTAGAAAACAAGTCTCCCCAACAACTTAGCTGCTAAGACATATGCATGAGACCTAGGATCCACCTATCAAGTGCAACCATGAGAGACTTTTTCTCAAAAGAATACAACATAAAGAAAAAGGCCTGTGAAAGCCACCTTCTGGAGAACATGTGGCAAATGTGTCCAAGCCTTGGAAGGCAGAAAAGGTGAAGGTCCTGGTGTCTAATCTCTATGGGATAGAAGCAAGGGATGTTAGGAGTAGTACTTTTGTGAGTAAAGGGCCTTGTAGCATAACTTCCCATTGTTCTTAGTTGCGTAGCATTCAAGCCAGAGTTTCTAGCCACCAGAAGGTTGGGTAGCTTTCCTTCTTATACCAGCTTTATTGGACTCTTACAATCAACAATCCTGACAGACACAATGGGTTAGATCAGTATCTGAGAAACTCACCTCTGAGGAGGGACAGAGTGCTGCCATTTGGAACTAATAGACCCAGGACTACCCTGGGTTACTAAATGCCAGATGTCATTGATGGTAAAGGAGACAGAGCAAGAAGTTGCTCTACCAACTGCGCCTGGATCACCAAGTGCTGTTTCTGCAGAACTCAAGGGTCAACATGTATACTGTTTTCCCTTTCAAGAAATCTCAGGAATCAGAGCTGGCCTGCAGTCTTCTGGGTGGAAGACCTAGGAAGGGAGAAGAAAATGAGAAGTCGGGGAAATGAAACCAAGTTTAACTGCCTCCACTCCACCTTTAGAGTCACCTCCATTTCTCTCCATCTGAACTCAGTGTTAGCATCCTAAGAGTTCTTGCAACCAGATATTTCTAAGAACTGACGACACAAAAAGAAAGAAAAAGGGAAGCAGAATTTTTCTCGTTTATTGCCAGAGAGCTGCTTTTAGAGAATGAGTTTTTTGCTTTCTGCTTATTCCTATGGCTACTCTGAGCTCTCAAGATAGATTTGCTGTAAGAAATATCACTTCATTTCTTTGCCTTGATATCAAAGGCCTAACTGCTCATACTCTTACGACAGGATGGCTAAAGATTCCTCTTCTTAGATTACTCCCTGAGCTAAGCACTGGGGTACAAAGATGAAGAAGACCCAGCTTCTGCCCTCAGGGAGTTGGGTTGAGTGGGAGACAGAGATACACCACAATAGAATATCCAAGTATAATAGATGCATAGACATAATGTTACAGAAGGCATGCTTGCCTTTGACACAGGTGAGAGGAGAGAAGCCTTTTGAAGGCTTTACAGAAAGGAGTGACATTTTGGCCTTTCTGCATGAATAGAACTTTCATGAAAAAATGAAGACATTCCAGGAAAAGGAGGCAACATAAACACTGGCATGGAAGTATAGAATTGCAAGTTGTGTTCAGGAAACATTGACTCCTTCCTGATGGAGAGCACAGTGTGTGTGTGATAAAGGAATGGGGGACTGGGAGGACAGACTGTTCTCAGAGCTTCTTTCTAAGTTAGAAGGAGACAGAGATTATGCATGCTGATTGAATGATTATGGCACGGAGTCACTAAAAAGTTGAGATAGAGTAAAAATGAAACAAAAATCTAGAAACTTCACCTCAATATTCCATCCACTGAGCTCTTCAAAAGTCTCTGTCAGAATTACTAATATTGCTTGGTAAAATGTGATTTTTTAAACAGGGGTAAGATTCTTTGATCGGAGAAGGCAATGGCAACCCACTCCAGTACTCTTGCCTGGAAAATCCCACAGACGGAGGGGCCTGGTGGGCTGCAGTCCACGGGGTCACTAGGAGTCGGACACAACTGAGCGACTTCACTTTCACTTTTCACTTTCATGCATTGGAAAAGGAAATGGCAACCCACTCCAGTGTTCTTGCCTGGAGAATCCCAGGGACAGAGGAGCCTGGTGGGCTGCCGTCTATGGGGTCGCACAGAGTCGGACACGACTAAAGTCACTTAGCAGCAGCAGCAAGATTCTTTGATAAGGAAAGTAGCAAAAGTACTTTAATTCATTTAAGAGTCAGCAAAATGATGATGAAGAAGAACTCACTGGAGACTGACGTGCTACTAAATTATGAAAAGAAGCTGTACAAGGGAAATGGCCAAATTTGGAACACTGAGTTTATGATCTGGACCCTGAAATGGTTTAATTTTCAAGATACTCCAATTTCATCTTGACTAGTTCACACACTTCTAGTTCCTCCTCTATCTCACCCCAAGCCCTCTTTGCCTCCCAGAAAGTGGGAAATGTCCCTCTTTAAACAGATCAAATTAAACAGGGAGAGAAACTATATATTTTAGTCTGAATCCCCCATCAGCTCAGAAAGAAGGCAGCATTGACTAAGCACCATATACCTTACCTTTCAGCTGGTACCTTTGTGTACCCTTGGCTGATGCCAGCAACTCAGCCCCATGTCTCCCACTCAGCTCTCCCAGGCTTCTTAGAACTCAGGTTCCCAAGACAAAGCACAATTGAGGCCCAGCTAGTGCTCAGGTTTACTGAGAATTAAGCCATAGATAGATACCATCAAAACACATTTCACTTGTGACCTTTCACAGCCAACGAATTGGAAGGATTTTCCTTTGCCGGGATTGAATTTAAAACGACTTCCCAGGAGCGAAAGGTCAGTCCATGGAATCATGATATCCAGTTAAATACAGCTAAATAGAACATTTTAGCATGACAATAAATTGAGTTATATTTAGCTGATTTGGGAAACTATCTGGCAAGGGAAAAGGAGGACTACAGAGATTCTTCATCTACCACCCCTCCTCCCCCAGATGGAAAAAGTAATGGAGTAGGGCAGACAAGCACAAAGGTGAGGAATTTTACTAAATCTGTCCAGTGAGACCATTTTTGCTTTCCTAACATTTACCATGTTCTGAGTAGGACGTGTTGGTTGAATTGCATAAAGGCTATATTGTCCTCTTGACACACACATGAAATTCCTATTAGCATGACTGGAGCAAGATGGGCTCCAAAGGGAGAACATACCCTCAAATAACTTTCTAGGCAGCTTTGATTTCTAGATATGTATGAGGTGAAAGCACATTAGCCAAACTGGCTTTGATAACAAATGTACTCTTTTTTAACAAGGAAAGACTGAAGGGAAAAAGTAGTTGGCACTCATCTGCCCTTAACTTGAAATGCCCCAAGCTATTTAGAAATGGCCTCATATTTGCTGTTGTTAACTAACCGATGGTTTTGTTAGCTGGTGACTGTTTCTCTAAATAACTCCCAACAATAAAAGGCTGTGACATATGAGAGCAAAATGGAGACCATAAGTGGTAGCCTTTTACCTCCAGGATCTTACCTTGCCGTCCATCCTGAAATTTAATGTGTGTAATTGCAGCCACTGGGAAGGTGTGGAGTGCTATAGCATCACAGATCTGCCAATAGTTAGAAGAGATTTTAGGTATACATTGTTTTCTTCGAAGGGAAAAAAAATATTTAACTGAAACCAACTTAGAAATCAGAATCCCTGTGAGTTTAGAGTGAGAATGTTTTCAATGAAATGCTGTTTCATTCTGGCTATGAGAGACCCACAATGTTCCTCTCCCAGGCTAAGAGTGCTATTTGATAGAGAATCCACTATTTGTTCTTGTTCCCCAAGACTCTAACTACTCCACAATAAGCGGGTACCGTAGCTGACATAATCCACAGTGATTTATCAATAACTATCACCCACAGCCTTGTGGAATCCACCTAACGTTGTTTGCTTTTTAACTTAGGGTGAACAATCTCTCTGCTTTTAAGGTTTTTTTCATATAAAGCTGTCTTCTTTAATTTTATCTTTTTAAAAATATTACCTGATCTTTTTACATATCTTTTATTCTACCTTTGGACAGTCCAAAATGGGCATGATCTGCTTGGGCATAATATTGGCTACTTCCCAATCTCTAGCTGAGAAAAAGGTATGACCAAAGGGCATTACTAAACTCAAAGAACTTACACTTAGACCTCAAGCCCTCGGCTCCTAAACGTCTATTTGTCCCAGCCACTTTGAATCTACCCTCAATCTGGGAAGACCTTTATACAATATATATAAGAATATGGCCTTTGTATAATTCAACAGACAGGTCCTCCATAGAATATGATAAATGTTAGGAAAGTAACCATCTTACCTCTCCAACTTTATCTTGCTCCTTTTTCCTAATATATTGCTGATTTTTTATTGTTCTCTTAACACCTTCTCTTAGCCTCTAAATTGTAATACACTGATCTTTTATGCCCAAATCCAAAAACAGCTCCATTTCCTGCTTACTGATTTAATCTCTCACCCTTGGTTCAAAAAGTTCCAAAATGATTTTAGCCTACCACTGAAACGAATCAACCCAATCTGTATTCTTTCCCCATAGATGATCTCTCATCCAAGTCTGTGACTACCCCATTATCACCCAACCACACTCTGCTCTATACACCTCTAGGACCATAACTCATTCCAAAAAGTCCATGTCTCCAAGAGGCCTGGATAAGATAAATTACCTGAGACATTTCCTTTTAGGTACAGACAGAATACTGTTGCAGTAATTCCATTATTGAGATGACCAGATAAGGGTAATAAAGTATGGCAGTGACAATAGGAAGAAAAAATAGTCATATTCAAAATATGTTTTTGATAAGATGATAACTGATTAACCAAAAGGAAGAAAAAGAAAAAAAGATCAAGGGTGACTTCAGATTTCTGACTTGAAAAGGAGTTGAATGCTGTATGTGATCAAAGAATAAGGGTAAAGAGTTTGAGCTCTGAAAATCATTGAAACATGGGCTACATGGGCACATATTGTGTTTATCCCCTTATTTATGAACACTCTTATGTGAAATATGCAGGACTAGGATATCTGTCATTTGAATAAATTGTCAAAAAATAGAATAGGAAATCTTTATAAAATCATAGAACTCTGAATCCCAGTTCCCTTGTGTAGAAAATGATGATAGTATTTACCCAGGATATTGGTAAAAATATAACACACTTTTTACAAACCATCCAATACAGTACCTAGCACAGTATATTCAATAAATCATAGCCACTGTTATACCCATGATTTGGAATAGCTTACTATACATGATCTGAAGACTGAATTCAGTTCAGTTCAGTTCAGTCACTCAGTCGTGTCTGACTCTTTGCGACCCCATGAATTGCAGCACGCTAGGCCTCCCTGTCCATCACCATCTCCTGGAGTTCACTCAAACTCAAGTCCATTGAGTCAGTGATGCCATCCAGCCATCTCATCCTCTGTCGTCCCCTTCTCCTCTTGCCCCCAATCCCTCCCAGCATCAAAGTCTTTTCCAATGAGTCAACTCTTTGCATGAGGTGGCCAAAGTACTGGAGTTTCAGTTTTAGCATCATTCCTTCCAAAGAACACCCAGGGCTGATCTCCTTTAGGATGGACTGGTTGGATCTCCTTGCAGTCCAAGGGACTCTCAAGAGTCTTCTCCAACACCACAGTTCAAAAGCATCAATTCTTCAGCGCTCAGCTTTCTTCACAGTCCAACTCTCACATCCATACATGACCACTGGAAAAACCATAGCCTTGACTAGACGAACCTTTGTTGGCAAAGTAATGTCTCTGCTTAGCAACTTGAAAACTGAAAACTGAACCAAGAATGAAATGTTGAAAAATGCCGACAGCACCCTACCTAGATTGTGATCTCATGGAATCACTGCTATTATTCATTGCTTACCTAGCACTTGAGTCCTGCAAAATTCAAGGTCAGTCATTATCATTTACTGAACACAGGAAATGAGAAAAGCACTTCACAGATGGGGAAAACACAGCATCCTTGCTGGTAGAAATCATGTAGTTCAACTCAAATGAGTTCAAATATTTGACGGCCTAAAGTCATTGTCTATGAACAAATCTATACGCTAAGACATCAAAGTAAACAATGCAAAGGTATCTCTGGCCTTCTTCCTTGTGAAGACAGAGGCTGTATTGTATACACAAGATATACAACCTCAGATAACATTAGAGGAAGGGTGGCTAAGTTAGGCAAGCCTTTCCCTCAAAGAATGTCTTATGTGCTCACTTTTTGAAAATGACAAATTGTGAGTACTCTTTTTCACATAAAAATAAATAACTCTGAAAATGATTATACCTATAAACAAAACAAATAGAAAAACAAAATGTGCATAAAAAAGCTTGTTTTGTGAATAAAAAAGTCCCAAGTTTTTCCCACATTCCTTGTTTCTGACTGAAATCTTCTCTAAGTAAACTGATTATGTCAACATGTGAATAATTTTCAGAATCACCTACCATGGTTACTGTAGAAGTTACTGGCAACCCACATCAGTTCAGTTCAGTTCAGTTGTTCAGTCGTGTCCAACTCTTTGCGACCCCATGAATTGCAGCACTCCAGGCCTCCCTGTCCATCACCAACGCCTGGAGTTCACTCAAACTCACGTCCATCGAGTCGGTGATGCCATCCAGCCATCTCATCCTCTGTCGTCCCCTTCTCCTCCTGCCCCCAAACCCTCCCAGCATCAGAGTTTTTATACCCACCCACAAAGAAAAGTGCATTACCCAGGATTATTTGGTTGCAGGTGACAGACTCTGGTTAACTTAAGCAACGTAACAATAACAATTATAAAAAATAAATTACAGACTCTAGTGAAAAAGTGAACAATCAGGCCTTGGGAAGAATAGGATCAAAGATGCTCCAAGAAATTAGGAAAGAGGCATTAACAGATTATTTCTTCAAAGGATGACCTGTGGAAGGGCCCATTTCAATGCTCTGTGTCAGTATCCACTCACTGAAGATTCAGAGAAGGTAGGATTAGTCTTAACCTCAGACATGTGTCTAATCAGTGCACATGACTCTCTCACTAGAACAGCATGGAATTTTTCCTTTTCCCCAGAAGGAAAACTAGAATGTTAGTAACAAAAGGGGGGGGAGGGGCTGCTGAGTGATCAAAATCATAGATTCCAAGGTAGCCCATTTCAGAGAATACTGGTTCTGAAGAAAAGCAAGCCTTGGCTTATGAAATCCATTCATGCAATTCGACCCATATTGCCACTGCAGCAAAAAAAACATATTATTAAAATCTTTTCATTTAGAAAGAAATCTGATGTAAGAGTGCACACTTTTAAAAATGGTATTTCCCAGCCTTTCTATTAAAAGCATTTCACCTACTCAGGCAGCTGCACCTGTACACATCTTGCCATCATAAGTCCTCGTAAAGAACAGATCATGGTTTCAAATCACACTCAAAGGAACTCCTTGGAAGGTTCACGTTTTAGAACAGAAACAAATAGGATGGTGACAGAACGTCCTATGGTTATAGAAGAACAAGACTTTTCTAAGATGATAGCATGTGGTGAAATGACAACAGATCCAACTGAAAGAACTGCTACTCAACCCTGTGATGATTCAAACATCCAAGCCAAAATATAATAACAATTGTGGTTCATTAGAACAGTTGGGAGTATGGAGGGCAGAGTTCATTATGGCATGGAAACAGAACATTTAGAAGGCGTCCCGGGAGACCTAGGGGCTCGGTGCACAGACACGTCAAAGGTTGGCTGCATGTGCGAGCCCGCCCGTCTCATCAGGAGGGTGATCAGCTGAGCGCGTGGCCTCAGCTGAGCCTGCCCAGCTGTGCAGTCCGCTAGCACGGAGTCTTTTCAGCCCTTGGTTCTTTCTTCTGTCGTTTTAGGGAATAACTCTCTCTTGAAAGCAACTGGCCTGCTACCAGAAAGGGGACCGCTATCTAAGACCAGTGGACACGGAACCCAACATCAGTGGCATCCGCGAGTTGCAGTTTTGTCCTGATCACCTTGAAAAATGTCTGAGGGACAGGACCATTGCTCGGGTGGACATGGACTCTTTTTTTTTTTTTTTTTTTCTGCTCATGTGGAGCAATGACAAAATCCTGTTTTGAGGACTAAACCGCGTGCGGTTGTACAGTATAAATCATGGAATTCTGGGTGGAGCAATTGTAGGACATTATAAAGCTCGTGCGCTTGGGGTCACTAGAAATATGTGGGCAGATGATGCTAAGAAGTTTTATGTCCAGATGGTCTACTGGCACTAGTTTGTGAGCCCCGTGGGAATGCAGACCTCACTGAGTACCAGGAAGCCAATGTAGAAGTGAGGTCTCCTTCTGTTATGATTGAACCTTGACGAGGCTTATGGAGACCTGACCAGTGCCATAGGGGAGACACTGCAAAAGCTCCGGGGTCAGCCTGTCTTAGCCGACTTGTTGCAGAACACCTACACTGAAGGGCTGCCCCAAGGCCCTCCAGCAACAGAAGGGAATGTGCAGAAAGGAACTTCCAGAGCATCACATTGTTTCTGCTTCCAGCCTTTGGAACTTACTTTGTTTGGTCACTCTGATCCTCCTTGGATTGATTAAAAGGAAGCTTACCCTACAACCTGAATAAATCACAAGGGCTCACGTGGAAGGATATACAGATTCTCTCATCTTTCCAGGTAAGTAGATGTTGATAAGCTGGAAAGAAGTCATCCGTTAACTTTATGCTGTGTTTTGTTGGACAAATTCTCTTAGTCCGTAGTTTTTCATCTTGTGGTTTGTGCACTTTGAATCATTTTTCTTCAGTTTGCCTTATAGCTTCTTTTTAGGTATTTCAACTGTATGGAATTTACCTTTTAATTTTATTTAAGGTAGGGAGCCACCTTAATTATTAGTCTTATTAGAAAAGGTTCAGTTTTCCCAGCAATTATTTATTAAATAATCCATTCTTTCTTAACTTCTTATATGTGTGGGTCTGCTCCTGTAGTATCCCATTAGTCTGCTTCTGTCACAGAAACACATTTTGTAGTATTTCATTATATTTGATAAGGACTCTTCTCTACTTTTGTTTTTCAAAATTGTCTTGGCTGTCTATTCACCTTTATTGTTCAGTATATGTTTTAGAATATTAGTTGAATTCCTTAAAAATCATTATGAAATTACATGGAATTTACATATTTAGAGAGGACAATTATCTTAATGTTAAATTATCCCAACCATGAACATTTTTTCACCAGTTTTTTAGATTTTCATTTATGTCCCTTTTAGTGATTTTTAAGTTAAAAATTTTCATTTATAGTTCTGCTTCTTTTGAGATCTAGAATCCAGTATGTTTTCCTTTTTCTTTCTCATCTAAACTTTTTATTGATATAATAGACATAAAGCATACAGATTCTAAGTGTACACTTTGACTAATTTTAACAAAGTAAACCCACTAATTTTAACAAAGTAAACTACGGTGTACATGTGTGCTCAGTTGCTCCGTCATGTCCAACTCTTTGCGACCCCAGGACTGTAGCCTGCCAGAGCCCTCCCATCCATGGGATTTCCCAGGCAGGAATACTGGAGTGGGTTGCCATGCCCTCTTCCAGGGATCTTCGCGGCCCAGAGATGGAACCCACATCTCCTGCACTAGCAGGTGGATTCTTTACCACCGAGCCACCCCGAAAGCCCTATGTAAGCAGCACCCAGATAAAAAAACATGAGAACTCTAGAAGCCACCCTTAGCTACCCTCCTAGTCATTATCTAAGCCTACATTATCCCTTCTCTCCTCCAGTACCACTGTCCTGATTTCTATTTAGCTTATTTTTGAGCTTTATAAAATTGAAATCATGCAGTATATACTTGAGTCTGGCATCATTCACTCAACATTGTCTTTGTGAGATTCACCTATTCTGTGGTATGTAGTTGAGTTTGTTTACTCCCATTGCTCTGTAGTATTCCATTTATAAATATACCACAATTTACCCATTGTGATATATATTTGGGTTGTTTCCAGTTTGGGACTACTAAGAATAGTGCTGCTATGAACATTCTTGTAAATATCTTTTGGTGAAAAAAATGTATGTATCTCTGCTGGGTCTATGACTAAAAGTGCGCAGTTGTGGAGTTTGCCTTTGCTCTAGTTTGCCTGTAGTCAGCTTTACTAGACACTGCCAGAAGTTTTCCAAAATAGTGGTTTGTTGTTGTTTCATCCCTAAGTTGTATCATAGTTGTTCCCATTTACCACTCCAGCATGAGGGTTCTAGTTGTTCCACATCTTCATCAACACTTATTTTTGCATTTTAGCCATTTTAATAAGTGTATAGTGATATCATATGATGGTTTTATTTTGCATGTTCCTGGTATTAGTGAAATTGAGCACTTTCTTATCAGTTTGATGACCATTCTTCTTTTATAAATTGCCTATTTAAGTATTCAACCCTTTTTAGAATTGAATTGTTTTGCGTCATTAAACTGTAGGACTTTATACATTTTGGGTATGCATCATTATCAAATATATGTATTACAACCTTCTGATTTGTGGCTTTTCACTATTTTAATGGTGGCCTTTGATGTAGAGAAGGTTGTTAATTTTAATTTGGTCCAATTTATCTTTTTTTCCTTTATGGATAGTATTTTTCAAGCTCATGAAGAAACCCTCCTATATTATTTTAGAAGCTTCATTGTAGTGCATTTTACACTTAGATTTATAATTCAGTGTGTGTGTGTGTATGTGTAGGGTGTGAGGTGGGGCCAAGATTCCTTTTTTTTTTTAAGAGTATCCAATTATAATATCTTTATTATTAAAAGATTTACTTTTTAAGGGTCTTGTGCATTCAATATGTTAGTTCCTAGATGCTTTAATATTTTATTGCTATTGTGATTTTGCACTTTTTCTATTATATTTTTTGGTTAATGATATGAAGAGAAATGATAAATGATTTAATTGTAAGTTCGTATTTAATTACTTTATCTCCCTGACAAAAACTTGAAATATAATCTGCATGAAAGTGCTTTAACAAATAAAATGTACTAGATGGTTAAAAAATATTGTCTTAGAAGAGAATAAATTAGAACAATAAAAACTTTTGAGGTAATATTACATTATGATAGTTCTAGGTATTGGCTATAAGAGAATCTGGGTCTTGTTTTTAATCAAATAATCAATTCAGTTCAGTTGCTCAGTTGTGTCCAACTCTGCAACCCCATGGACTGCAGTATGCCAGGTTCCCTGTCCTACATTATCTCCTGGAGCCTTCTCAAACTCATGTCCATGGAGTTGGTGATGCCATCCAAACATCTCATCCTCTGTCATCCCTTTCTCCTCCCGCCTTCAATCCTTCTAAGTAGTCAGTTCTTCGCATCAGGTGGCCAAAGTATTGGAGCTTCAACTTCAGCATCAGTCTTTACAATGAATATTCAGGACTAGGATTGACTGGTTTGATCTCCTGGCCATCTAAGTGACTCAAAAGAGTCTTCACTGATACCACAGTTCAAAAGCATCAGTTCTTTGGCACTCAGCTTTCATTATAGTCCAATTCTCACATCTATACATGACTACTGGAAAAACTATAGCTTTGACTAGAAGGACCTTTGTCAACAAGGTAATATGATGTCTAGGTTGGTCATAGCTTTTCTTCCAAGGAGCAAGCATCTTTTAATTTCATGGCTGCAGTCACATTGGAAGTGATTATGGAGTCCAAGAAAATATAGTCTGTCACTGTTTCCGTTGTTTCCTCATCTATTTGCCATGAAGTGATGGGACCAGATGCCATTATCTTAGGTTTCTGAATGTTGAGTTTTAAGACAACTTTTTTACTCTCTTCTTTCACTTTCATCAAGAGGCTCTTTAGTTCTTCTTTAATTTCTGCCATAAAGGTGGTGTCATCTGCATATCTGAGGTTATTGATATTTCTCCTGGAAATCTTGATTCCAGCTTGTGCTTCATCCAGTCAAGCATTTCGCATGATGTAGTCTGCATATAAGTTAAATAAGCAGGGTGACAATATACAGCCTTGATGTACTCCTTTCCCAACTTGGGAAAGTCTATTGTTCCATGTCCAGTTCTAAGTGTTGCTTCTTGACCTGCATACAGGTTTCTCAGGAGGCAGGTAAGGTAGTCTGATATTCCCATCTCTTACAGAATTTTCCATAGTTTGTTGTGATCTACACAGTTAAAGATTTTGGCATAATCAATAAAGTAGAAGTAGATTTTTTCTGGAATTCTCTTGCTTTTTCTCTGATCCAACAGATGTTGGCAATTTGATCTCTGGTTCCTCTGCCTTTTCTAAATCTAGCTTGAACATCGGGAAGTTCACGGTTCACATACTGTTGAAGCCTGGCTTGGAGAATTTTGAGCATTACTTTGCTAGTGTGTAAGATGAGTATAATTGTGTGGTAGTTTGAACATTCTTTGGTATTGCCCTTCTCTCGGATTGGAATGATAACTGACCTTTTCCAGTCCTGTGGCCATTCCTGAGTTTTCCCAATTTTCTGGCATATTGAATGTAGCCCTTTCATAGTATCATCTTTTAGGATTTGAAATAGCTCAACTGAAATTCCATCACCTCCACTAGCTTTGTTCATAGTGATGCTTCCTAAGACCCACTTGACTTTGCATTCCAGAATGTCTGGGTCTAGGTGAGTGATCACACCATCATGGTTATCTGGGTCATGAAGATCTTTTTTGTATAGTTCTTCTGTGTATTCTTGCCAGCTCTTCTTAATATCTTCTGCTTCTGTTAGGTCCATACCATTTCTGTCCTTTATTGTACCCATCTTTGCATGAAATGTTCCCTTGGTATCTCTAATTTTCTTGAAGAGATCTTTAGTCTTTCCCATTCTCTTGTTTTCCTCTATTCCTTTGCACTGATCACTAAGGAAGGTTTTCTTACCTTTCCTTGATATTCCTTGGAACTCTGCATTCAAATGGGTATATCTTTCCTTTTCTCCTTTGCCTTTCACTTTTCTTCTTTTCTCAACTATTTATAAGGCTCCTCAGACAACCATTTTGCCTTTTTGCATTTCTTTTTCTTGCAGTCTTGATCACTGCCTCCTATACAATGTCATGAACCTCCATCCATAGTTCTTCAGGCACTCTATCAGATCTAATCCCTTGAATCTATTTGTCACTTCCACTGTATAATTGTAAGGGATATTTGATTTCGTTCATACCTAAATGGTCTAGTGGTTTTCCCTACTTTCTTCAATTTAAGTCTGATTTTGGCAATAAGGAGTGCATGATCTGAGCTACAGTCAGCTCCCTGGTCTTGTTTTCGTTGACTGTATAGAACTTCTCCATCTTTGGCTGCAAATAATATAATCAATCGGATTTCGGTGTTGACCATCTGGTGATGTCCATGTGTAGAGTCTTCTCTTGTGTTGTTGGAAGAGGGTGTTTGCTATGACCAGTGCGTTCTCTTGGCAAAACTCTGTTAACCTTTGCCCTGCTTCATTCTGTACTCCAAGGCTAAATTTGCCTGTTACTCCAAGTGTTTCTTGACTTCCTACTTTTGCATTCTAGTCCCCTATAATGAAAAGGACATCTTTTTTGGGTGTTAGTTCTAGAAGGTCTTGTAGGTCTTCATTGAACTGTTCAATTTCAGCTTCTTTAGCATTACTGGTTGGGGCATAGACTTGGATTACTGTCATATTGAATGGTTTGTCTTGGAAATGAACAGAGATCATTCCGTTAGGGGAAGCACACTGACTGATACCATCCACCCTGACCAGGCACCATAGTAACCATTTGCATGTGTTGCTTTACAACAGGAGGTCCTGGTAAGGAACACAGAACTAATAAGCCACCACCAACCGGAAGAGTTCAGGACAGGTCAAAAGGAGACACCACATGTCCGACCACCTCCCAGAATCCTTTTCTCCAGCATCCATCTTGGCTGAACAAGGCATACACCCCCAGGAAGGACTCTGAGTCAGAATGATTGGCCAAAGACAACCCGGAAACTAATCCCATCACCATAAACCTGAGACTGTGAGCTCCATGGCAGAGCTGTTCTCCTGGGCTCCCTTACACTACTACTCTCCACCCAGGTGCCCTTTCCCAATAAAGTCTCTTGCTTTGTCAGCACATGTGTGTCCTTGGACAATTCATTTCCAAGTGTTAGACAAGAGCCCAGTTTCGGTCCCTGGAAGGGGCCCCCCTTCCTGCAACAATTATGTCATTTTTTAGATTGCATCCAAGTACTGCATTTTGGACACTTTACTATGAGGGCTCCTTCATTTTTTATAAGGGATTCTTGCCCACAGTAGTAGGTAGTAGTCATCTGAATTAAATCAGATTTCATAATCAAATATTATGAAAGTGGAATTCAGCTGGATATCCCGGAGCAAAGAATTCTGCATCTAGAGGCTCTTCAACAGGGTGTCTACACCTTTTTGTAGACCTTTTCTAGTACTTTTGATAATGGCGATATTCAAAGCAATGTGTCTATTTGCCCCTTCATTCGTAATGAGTATTTTTAGAACTATTATTTTGTAACATTATTCTTATTGAAAAGAACTCTTTCAGTTAAAAAAAATTTTTTTGAATGTTGGACATTAACCAAAAGGATAGTAATGTATAGTAAGCTAACTGCATGGGGGAACTTGTAAGAGCAATCTATTATTACTTTTAGAAGCAATATAGATTCACACAGAAAATATTCCAAGAGAGTTTAGCTTATTTCTAATTATAGTGGTGAATTTTCCAGTGGGTTTCATGTTTTGAAGTAAGAATAGATAAATAAATGGTGTACAAAAGTAGTTGTAATGCAAAGATGGTATTTTATTTATGTTAATAAGTAGTGAAATATAGGTGCAAGTGAATATTTTTTCTTCTGTAAGTTTATGTGTATGTTTAATGTACAGCTATGTACTTGTTTCTATGTGTACAAAAAAGAGAGAGCACAGGAAACTTAAGTCAAATAGATCCAGAAAAGGTAATTACAGTACCAACAACAAGGAAAAACCCCAGTGGCCACAGATAATAACCAACTAGAAAAAGAGTCTATCAACTGATCCGTCCTCATGACAATACAAATTTGGCAATAAAAAAAATGATACAGATGGTGTTGAGTATATTTTTACATGCAAAATTCCCTGGAATATGAAAGAAAGCAAACCCTCCAATATCAACTCAAACCAGCAGCCAACCAATATTTCAACAGCCCAGACTTTTCCCTTCTTTTCCTCGGTGCTGTGTTGATAATGGATCCTTAATCTTGTCCAAGTTGAAATAGGGTTTGCCTGCATTGAGATTAAGGTGTGGCCTCCAAATCTACTACCACCTATAGGTTTTCTTTCATTAGCAACATATATTAGTAATTATTCTGATGGAAGGAAGGAGGGAAGAAAAAAATTTAAAGGAAAGAGAGAAGGGGAAGAAAGAAAAGTAAGAGAGAGAGGTGGGAAGGAAGAGAGGAAGGAGGAAAGAAGGAAAGAAAGTGGAGGGAGGAAGTGAAGGAGGGAGAGGGTACAGGAGGGACAGAAAGAGAGGAAGGACATAAAGAAAGCTTCTGAGACATCAAGTTGCTAAGAATTGGGAAATACTCATGAGCTACATAGCCTTATGAAATAACACATAAGTGAGAAACAATAATCATTTAATTGCTTTCCTTATAAATGTAGATTCTATTCAAAGCATAAGTCTTGTCTGCCTTGTTCATTCCTATATGACTAGTTTCTAGAACAAAAGTGCTTGTCACATGGTTAATGCTCAAAAATATTTTTAAAATAAGTTGAATAGATGAATGAATTCAAGTGTTGTGGGTACTCAAGTCCAATTTTGCCATGATGGTTGCTGAACGTGATAGTGTGAAGCTGTGTAGGTTCAGGTACTCCTGGAAGCAAATACAGGGATGGACTTAGAAATGCAAGGAATGTATTAGGGGAAATAAATTGCTGTGAAGAATAGGAAGGAAAAGCCTTTGTATCACAGTGCTGTTTTGTCACTTGTGAATGGAGAGAAGAAAGGAAGGAGGGTTGGGTAGGAAAAGCCTCAAACTGCAGTAGCTCAAGAAAGTCCCAGCCAAGGCAATGGGGAAGCCCAGAGCAAAGATTAGAAGAGGTCCATATGGAGCCAAAATGACCTGGCTCTGCAGTTCTTGGTGAACCCCTCCTGGGCTGTTACTGGCTGTGAGCAGGCCTAGAAGATCATGAGCTTGAAGCTGAAGACTGTAGAGGATCCCAAAGGTGCAACATCTGGAGGCTGTCTGCTCATTAAACTCTCAAGCAGATTCTTTCTTGATGGGGGAGTGAGTGGCATAACTCCATAGACATAGAACCAAAAGGTTCCCTGTTTCTAATGATGAGTAGATCAGATCTGATATCAACACTAAATTTTCTCTCCTTATTTCTACCATGAACTCTGAACTTCTTCTCCTTGAATACAGGAGATTATTCCTTTCTTCCCATTCAAATATATGCACAGATTTGAAACCTTTCACTTACATAAATATTTCTTTCACCAAGAGAGTTAATATATGTCAACTTTTAAAATTACATATAGAAAGGGCAACTCTATTACCAGCCATCAAAGACCACAAAATCTTCCCATTATTTTACAAATAACCCCCACTTAAGTGATAAACTTTCAGTAAATGTCTATATATAGCTTGTAAACCAAAGCTGGCATCCCTTTGCTTCCATACCTAATTCTGGGACACTTCTTCCCTCTGTTAGTGCAAAATAAGGGACAAATAAGTATAATATATATTTTATAGATGTATGATTTTAAAGTATGTAAAATATGTAACAGTTGCATAACACTTTATTGTAGATAGTGAAAAATGCTAATGAAGTACAAACACATACAGTGGAAGTTCAGAGAAAGGAAAGGGTACTTCAGACTAGGAAGACTGGAGGAGATTTCATGGAGAAGATGTCATTTATCTTGGCCTTTAAAGAAGAGTACAATTTGTACATGTGTAGATGAGGTAAATGACATTGATAGTTGGAATCACATGCACAACCTTGTGAAAAATAAAACCTTGTAAAAAACAAAGACTCATCAGTGATATTGGCTTGTAATTTCCTTTTTTGTGGTATCTTTGTCTGGTTTTGGTATCAGGGTGATGTGGCATCACTATCACTGATGAACATAGATGCAAAAATCCTGAACAAAATACTAGCAAACTAAATCCAACAACACATTAAAAGGGTCATACACTATGATCAGTGGGATTTATCCCAGCAATGCAAGGATTCTTCAACATCCACAAATCAATCAATGTGATATACCATATAATGAAAACTATATGATCATCTCAATAGATACAGGAAAAGCTTTTGACAATATTCAAGACACATTTATGATAAAAGGTCTCCAGAAAGTGGAAAGAGAGGGAACATACCTCAACATAATAAAGGCCATTTATGACAAATCACAGCAAACATCATTCTCAGTGGTGAAAACCTGAAAGCATTTCCTCTAAGATCAGGAACAAGACAAGGGTATCTATCCTTGTCACTATTATTCGGCATAGTTTTGGAAGTTCTGGACATGGCAATCAGAGAAGAAAAAGAAATAAAAGGAATCAAAATTGGGAAAGAAATAAAATTGTCACTGTTTGCAGATGATATGATACTATACATAGAAAATCTTAAACATGCCACCAGAAAAATTCTAGAGTTCATCAGTGAATTTAAATAAAGTTTCGGGATACAAAATTAATACACAGAGATCTCTTGCATTTCTATACATTAACAATGAAAGATCAGAAAGAGAAATTAAGGAAACAATCTCATCTACCATGGCGACAAAAAGGATAAATACCTAGTAATAAGCAAGACCTGTATGCATAAAACTATAAGATAACAATGAAAGACATCAAAGAAAACACAGATAGAGAGATATACCATGTTCTCAGATTGAAAGAATCAAAATTGTGAAAATGACTATACTACCCAAAGCAATCTACAAATTCAAGGAAACCCTTATCAAATTACCAATGGCATTTTTCATAGAATTCGAACAAAAAATATGTAATTTGTATGGAAACAGAAAAGACTTCAAATACCCAAAGCAATCGAGGAAAAAAAATGGAGCTGGAGGAATCAGGGTCCCTGACTTCAAACAATACTACAAAGCTATAGTAATCAAGACAGTATGGTACTGGCACAAAAAAACAGATATATAGATCATTGGAACAGGATAGAAAGCCCAGAGATAAACCTGTGGTCATAGGCTTTTATTTATGCACCTGTGGTCACCTAATCTATGACAAAGGAGGCAAGAATATACTAAGAAGAAAAGACAGTCTCTTCAGTAAGTGATGCTGGGAAACTGGATATTGTTGTTGTTCAGTCACTAAGTTGTGTTTTGAGTCTCTTTGCAAGCCCATGGACTATAGCCTGCCAGGCTCCTCTGTCCATGAAGTTTTTCAGGTAATAATACTGGAGTGAGTTGCCATTTCCTTATCCAGGGAAACTGTATAGCTACATGTAAAAGCAAGAAATTACAACACTCTCTAAAAGACAAAAATAAACTCAAAATGGATTAAAGACCTAAATGTAAGGCCAGACAATATAAAATTCTTAGAGGAAAAATATAAAACTCTTTGACATAAATTACAGGAAGATCTTTTTTGATCCACCTCCTAGAGTAATGAAAATAAAAACAAAAATTAACAAATAGGACTTTATTAAACTTAAAAGCTTTTGCACAGCAAAGGAAACCATAAACAAGACATAAAGACAATTCTCAGAATGGAAGAAGATATTTGCAAACAAAGGAACTGACAAAGGATTAATCTCCAAAATATACATACAGCTCATGCAGTTCAACGTAAAAACAAAAAAAAATCAAAAATCAGATAGAAGACCTAAATAGACATTTTTCCAAAGAAGATATACAGATGGCTAATAAACACATGAAACTATGCTCCACAGCACTAATTATTAGAGGAAAGCAACTCAAAACCACAGTGAGTGATCACCTCACACTGGTCAAAATGGCCACCATCAAAAAATCTACAAACAATAAATCCTGAAAACGGTGTGGACAAAAGGAAACCCTCTTGCACTGTTTGGTGGGAATGTAAATTGACACAACCAACCACTATGGTGAAAACAGTATGGAGTTTCCTTTAAAAACTAAAAATAAAACTACTGTATGACCCAGCAATCCCACTACAGAGTGTATACCCAGAGAAAACCATAATTCAGAAAGATACATGCACCCTATTGCTCATTGCAGCACTATTTACAATAGGTAGGACATGGAATGGCACCCCACTCCAGTACTCTTGCCTGGAAAATCCCATGGACAGAGGAGCCTGGTAGGCTGCAGACCATGGGGTCGCGAAGAGTCGGACACGACTAAGCGACTTCACTTTCACTTTTCCCTTTCATGCATTGGAGAAGGAAATGGCAACCCACTCCAGTGTTCTTGCCTGGAGAATCCCAGGGACAGGGGAGCCTGGTAGGCTGCCATCTATGGGGTCACACAGAGTCGGACATGACTGAAGTGACTTAGCAGCATGTATTAAGAGATAACTAATGAAGACCTACAGTATAGTACAAGGAACTCTACTCTGTGCTCTGTGGTGACCTAAATGGGAAGGAAATCCAGAAAAGAGGAGATACATGTTTATATATGACTGATTTACTTAGCTGTACAGCAGAAACTGACATAGCAGTGTAAAGCAACTATACTCTAATTTTTAAAAAGTCCAAAAACTTGTGTTCACATTCAGGCTCTACTGTATAGTACAGCCTTGTACTAGTTATTTAACCCCCTACATCCCCTCATATGTAATATATGAATTAATAATAATCAGCTTCCAGTGTGTTGTTAGACCTGAATAGTGCTGAAATAGTAGTAAGATGCTGTGAACTGATTCCTTTGGTTATTTTAGTGTTATCTTTTTAGATAGGCAGTGCTTTTTCTGGAATGAATACTTAACATCACTAGGAAAAAATATAAATCCCACTGCTATTTCCTTGCTATGGATATTAATCAAGTTACTTAATCTTTCTGAGACTCAGTTTATTTTTCTGTAAAGTAGAGAGAGTCCCTACTTCATTTGGTTATGGTGATGATTAAATAAAATCAAATGTGTAAGGCATCTCAGAGTAGATGCCTAGTAAAGGACAGTTCTTTCCCTCTTTCTTATTAGTTGATTTTAATAGATGAACTGTTTTTTTTGAAGTTTATTCCATTTCAGCACAAAACAGAAATATCTATTGCATTAATCAATATTCACATTAACAAACAGCATTTTAGTCAATTTAAAGTAACCTCAGAACTTCAATCTGCTTTGAAGATCATCAGTATTTATGTTATTTTTATTTTAAGATAATTAATTAAAAGCACTTATCAGACTTTTTATCAGAAAATTACATCAAGGTGACTTCTCTGGCTTTTTTTAACTGACTGTAACAATAACACTTTGATTTAAAGAACAGAAAACATACTTCAAACTCAAATTTGATAAAATAATTAAGAATTTTTAAAAAGCTTTCATGGCAGAAGGATCAATTAACTGGCAAGTTTCAGGCATTTTTTAGTTCCTATGTTTGAAATCTAAGATAATGTTAGCCTGCTAATTACTTGGAGATGTACTGTTATTATTACTGTTCATAAATTTGACATCAGAAAATTCACTTGAGCATATATATGACCATTACTTCTTGGTCATTAGGACCATCCTGCCTTGAGAACACATTAGCATGTACAACATATGCTAAAAGACTGAACTGAAAACACTCATAAAGTGTAGGCATTGCATGACAGAATGTTTAAAAATAAGTTTAAGGTGTCATTAGTTCAAATGGTGGCTCTGACACCAAATAGCTGCTCTTTGACTGATCTAAGAATGAGCATATTCTCTCTATATAGTGTTCAGTTACTGATTAATTGCATGCTAAGCTTTATAATTTGTTGCTGTCATTTAGGTTCATGCACTGTACTAATATTTATTCTGCAAATTAATATAATACCTTATTAAGTTTATTGCCTGCTTTCTATAAATTTTTTATCAGACTTCATGTGAGAAGCTAACTTACATATCTATTAAAAGTTTCACTTGAATTACAGGTTCTCTTAGTATTCTGAAGAGAGTTTTTCAATTAAGTCTATGGAAGGAAAAGAGAGATGGTTTGCTTCCCAAATTGGGGGAAAAAAAAAAAGGTGTATATACATTTGATTACATGATATATATGTCCTGCGGGTCATGAATAATATAAATGGTAATTACTTCATTTGTCTTTTCCATGCCCGTTGTGGGGTTGTTTCTGACAAATGGGACCAGAATATGTACCCTCCTTTAAATTCACATTCAATAAGTGAAGGACAATTCACTTTAAATGCCTAGTACAATGTCTTAGACATCAAAGCTTAATGAGAATGTCTAATGAAATAAATATGTAATAATTAAGGTTTACTTTCTAAACGATTCCCTCTATCACATTATATCACATAGTATATGCTCAATAAATCAGAATGATGGTAGAGACACAAACTCAGAATAGAATTGCAAAACAACAGCAAAATCCTCATGACCATCTCACCACATATCTTTGCCTCTTTTCATTCTTTCTCTTCCTTTCTAAACTTAACTCTTTGGACTGCTCAAGCTTAAAATGGTGGAGTAGAAGGTTATGAACTCACCCCTCCTTACAGAAACACCAAAATCATAGCTAACTGCTGAACAACCATCCAACAGAAAACATTGAAACCTACCAAAAAATACCCTACAGCCAAAGACAAAGAAAAGCCACAATGACAGTAGGAGGGACACAATTGTGATAAGTTCAAATCCTATATTCACTGGGTGGGTGACCCACGGACTAGAGAGCAATGGCACCATGGAGTCCCTCCCATAGGAGTGAAAGTTCAGAGCCTCACGTCATGTTTCCAAGCCTGAGTATCTAGCAAAAGAAAGGAGGGAGCTCCAAAGAATCTGGGCTCTGGTAACCAGTGGGGTTTCATTGCAGGAGATCTATGGGACCTGGGAAACAGAGACTCCACTCTTGGTGGGCACACACAAGGTCCTGTGTGCACCAGAACCCAAGGGTGGTAAAAACAGTGGCTTCATAAGAGACCGAGTCAGACCTACCTGCTAGTATTGGAGGGTCTTCTGTGGAAGCAAGGGAGGAAAAGGAGTTGTGGCTCACTGCAGGGACAAAGACACTGGCAGCAGCAGTTCTGGAAGTATTCATTGTTGTAAACTCTCCTGGAGGCCACTGTTAGCTTCACCTAACAGCCTATAGGCTCCAGTGCTGGGATACCACAGGCCAAACAACCAACAGGGCAGGAACACAGCCCCACCCCTCAATGGACAGGCTACATAAAGTTTTCCTGAGCACAGCCTTGCTCACCAGAGAAACAAGAACTAGTTCCACCAATCAGTGAAGTCCCTCCCATCAGGAAGCCTGCACAAGCATCTTACATAGCCTCATTCACCAGAGGACAGAGAGCAGAAGCAAGAAAAACTACAGTCCTGCAGCCTGTGGAACAGAAAGTAAAATCACAGGAAGTTAGACAAAATGAGACAGCAGAGGAATATGTCCCAGATGAAGGAACAAGATAAAAGCCCAGAAGAACTAAGTGAAGTGAAGATAGGCAACCTGCTAGAAAAAGAATTCAGAATAATGATAGTGAAGATGATCCGAGACCTCAGAAAAAGAACGGAGGCAAGGATTGAGAAGATGCAGAAGATGTTTAACAAAGACCTATGAGAAATAAAGAACAAACATAGATGAACAATATAATAAGTGAAATGAAAAATACACTAGAAGGAATCAATAGCAGAATAACTGAGACAGAAGAATGGATAAGGGACCTGAAAGACAGAATGGTGGAAATCACTGCCATGGAACAGAATAAAGAAAGAAGAATGATAAGAAATGAAAACAGTCTAAGAGAACTTTGAGACATTATATGCAGCAACATTTGCATTATAGGGGTCCTAGAAGGAGAAGAGAGAGAGATGGGGCCTAAGAAAATATTTGAAGACATAATAGCTGAAAACTTGTCTAACATGGGAAAGGAAAACAGTCACCCAAGTCCAGGAAGTACAGAGTCTAAGGCAGGATAAACCCAAGAAGAGACATGTGAGACACATAAGGCTCCGTTGTCTCAGTACAACAAGTCTCCTACACACAAATGAGTTCCATTCTGAGAGCACATTCATAAGTGCAATTTGTAAGCCCAACAGAGTTAGCCTAGGTACAGAACTAACACAATCAGCTATAAAGTACTGTACTCTAATGGGTTTATAATACTTTTCACACAAATAATACATAAAAAACAAACACAAAAAATAAAGAAAACATTTTTAATCTTACTGTACAGTACCTTGAAAAGTACAATAGTACAGAACAACATATGGCAGACAGGGGCTGGCATTGAGTGAATAGGCAAGAGTTACTGACTGGAGGAGGGAGAGGAAGTGGGAGATGGTAGAGCTGAAGGATCATCAGCAATAGGAGACAGAGGGCAAGTTACAATTTTACTTGTACTGATATTGATGGAACACACATTTGCATCTTTGAAAGTTCACAACTTAAAGGTTCATATGTAGGGGACTTACTGTAATCAAAGTGACAAAAACTAAAGACAAAAGAAATACTAAAAACAACAAAGGAAGAGCAACAAATAAAATACAAGGAAACTCCCATAAGATTATCAGCTGATTTCTCAGCAGAAACTCTGTAGATCAGAAGGGAGTGGCACAGCATATTTAAGTGGTGAAAGGGAATAACCTACAACCAAGAATATTCTACCTAGCAAGGCTCTCATTCAGATTTGTTGAAGAAATCAAAAACTTTACAAACAAGCAAAAGTTAAGAGAATTCAACACCATCAGACCAGCTTTGCAACAAATATTAAAGGAACTTCTCTAAACAGAAAACAAAAAGCCACAACTATAAAGGGGAAAATTATGAATGGAAAAGCTCCCCAGTAAAGGCAAACATTCGGTAAAGGTAGGAAATCATGTGCACACAAATGTGATATTAAAACCAGCAATTGTAGAAAGAAAGCACAAATGGAGGATATTAGAAATACATATGAAATTAAAAGACCAGCAACTTAAAATAGTCTTGTTTATATGCAGATGGTGACTGCAGCCATGAAATTAAAAGACACTTACTCCTTGGAAGGAAAGTTATGACCAACCTAGATAGCATATTCAAAAGCAGAGACATTACTTTGCCAACAAAGGTTCGTCTAGTCAAGGCTATGGTTTTTCCTGTGGTCATGTATGGATGTGAGAGTTGGACTGTGAAGAAGGCTGAGCGCCAAAGAGTTGATGCTTTTGCACTGTGGTGTTGAAGAAGACTCTTGAGAGTCCCTTGGACTGCAAGGAGATCCAACCAGTCCATTCTGAAGGAGATCAGCCCTGGGATTTCTTTGGAAGGAATGATGCTAAAGCTGAAACTCCAGTACTTTGGCCACCTCACGCGAAGAGTTGACTCATTGGAAAAGACTGATGCTGGGAGGGATTGGGGGCAAGAGGAGAAGGGGACGACAGAGGATGAGATGGCTGGATGGCATCACTGACTCAATGGACGTGAGTCTCAGTGAACTCCGGGAGTTGGTGATGGACAGGGAGGCCTGGCGTGCCGCGATTCATGGGGTTGCAAAGAGTCAGACACGACTGAGCGACTGATCTGATCTGATCTGATATCAAAATCTCATTGTAACAAATCAAAACTATATCATAGCAAATCAAAAATCTACAATAGATGCACACACAAGAAGAAAAAAGAATCCAAACTTATCACTAAATTTAGTCATCAAATTACAAAAAAGAGAGCAAAAGAGGAAGGGAAGAAAAAAAAAAGCCTATGAAAACAAATCCAAAACAATTAACAAAATGGCAATAAGAATATACATATTGATAATTACCTTAAATGTAAATGGATTAACTGTTGCAACCAAAAGACATAGACTGGATAAGTAGATACCAAAAAGGACCCATGTATGTCTACAAGAGACCCACTTCAGATCTAGGGACACATACAGATTGAAATGACAGAATGGAAAAAGGTATTCTGTGCAAATGGAAATCAAAAGAAAGCTGGAGTAGCAGTACCCATATTCAAACAAACTAGACTTTAAAATAAAGACTGTTATAAGAGACAAAGAAAGACACTACATAATGGTCAAGGGATAAGTCAAAGAAGAAGAAGATATAACAATTGTAAGTATATATGCAGCCAACATAGGAGCACCTCAATATGTAAGGCAAATACCAACAGCCATAAAGGGTGAAACTGAAAATAACACAATCATAGTGAGGAACTTTAAATCCCACTTTCATCAATTAATCATCCAGATAGAAAATTAATAAGAATGCATAAGCCTTAAATAACACTTTATACTGGATGGACCCAACCCAAGGATCAAACCCAGTTCTCCCACACTGCAGGTGGATTCTTTATCATCTGAGCCACCAGGGAAGTTCTGATGGACATAATTGGTATTTACAGAGCATTCCATCCAAAGGCAGCAGAATACACATTCTTCTCAGGTGCGCATGGCATGTTCTCCAGGATTGATTACATGCTGGGCCATAAAGCAAGCTTCAGTAAATTTAAGAATATTGAAATCATGTTAAGCATTTTTCTGATCACAACACTATGAGATTAGAAATCAATTACAAAAAAAACTAAAAAACACAAACACTTGGAGGCAAAACAATATGCTATTAAATAACCAATGGATCACTGAAGAAATCAAAGAGGAAATTTAAAAAAAAACTAGAAACAAAATGAAAGCACAATGATCCAAAACCTATGAAATGTAGCAAAAGCAGTTCTAAGGATAAAGTTCATAGCAAACTTTAGCAGTCAACTCAGAAAACAAACAAAAATATTAATCACAAATATACAATGGAAACTTACATCTAAAGCAACTAAAGAAGAACAAACAAAGCCCTAAGTTAGCAGAAGGAAAGAAATCATAAAGATCAGAGCAGAAATAAATGGCATAGAAACCAAGAAGACAATAGAAAAGATCAATGGAAGTAGAAGTTTGTTCTTTGAAAAGATAAGCAAAATTAATAATCCGTTAGCAAGACTCATCAAGAAAAAATGGAGAAGCCTCAAATCAATAAAATGATAAATGAAAAAGCACAAGTTACAACAGACACAATGGAAATACAAGAAATTACCTCAAGCAACTATATTCCAATACAATGTACAACCTGTAACAAATGGAAAATTTCTTAGAAAAGTACAGTATCCCAAAACTGAATCAGGAAGAAATAGAAAATATGAACAGACCAATCATAAGTGCTGAAACAAAAACTGTGACTAAAAACTCGCAGCAAGCAAAAGCATAGATGGCTTCACAGGTAACTTCTACCATACATTTACAGAAGAATTAACACCTATCCTTCTAAAACTACTTGAAAAAATTGCAGAGGAAGGAATACTTCAAAATTCTTTCTATGAGGCAATCATCACTTCAATACCAAAACCAGACAACTATACCACCAAAAAAAAGATAATTACAGGCCAATATCACTGATGAACATAGAGGCAAAAATCCTCAATGAAATACTAGCAATCCACATCAAACAATACATTAAAAGGATCATATACCATGGTCAAGTGGGATTTATCCCAGGGATGTAAGGATTCTTCAATATCCACAAATCAATCACTGTGATATGCTACCTTAACAAATTGGAGAATAAAAAACATATGATCATTTCAATAGGTGCAAAAGCTTTTGACAACAGTCAACACCCATTTATGATTAAAAAAAAAAAAAAACTCTCCAGACAGTGAACATAGAGGGAGCATACCTAAACATAATGAAGTCCATACATGGCAGACCTTGCCTCCCTGGTGGCTCAGTTGGTAAAGAGTCCACCTGCAATGCAGGAGACCCAGGTTCAATCCCTGGGTGGGGAAGATCCCCTGGAGAAGGAAATAGCAACCCACTCCAGTATTCTTGCCTCAAAAAACCCATAGACAGAAGGAACCTTTAGGGCTACAGTCCATGGGGTCACAAAGAGTCAGACATGACTTAGTGGCTAAATCATCATCACCACCATAGCAGACCTGCAGCTAACATCATACTCAATGGTGAAAAACTGAAAGGATTTTCTCTAAGATCAAGAACAAGACAACAGTGTCAACTCATCACTTTTATTCAACATAGTTTTGGAAGTCCTGGGCATGGCAGTCAGAGAAGGAAAAGGAATGGAATCAAAATTGGAAAAGAAAAAGTAAAACTCAATGTTTGCAGATGATGTGATACTATACACAGAAAATCCTAAAGATGTTACCAGAAAATTATTGGATATCATCAATGGATTTGGTAAAGTAGCAGGATACAAAATTCATACATAGAAATCTCTTGCATTTCTATGCACTAACAGCAAAAGATGAGAAAAAGAAAGTAAAGAAATAAT
Organism: Bos mutus; assembly: GCF_027580195.1. Classification (NCBI taxonomy): domain Eukaryota; kingdom Metazoa; phylum Chordata; class Mammalia; order Artiodactyla; family Bovidae; genus Bos; species Bos mutus. The sequence continues at coordinate 83,568,162 of NC_091617.1, read as the reverse complement.
CCCATTTACCATCTCATCAAAAAGAATACCCAGAAATAATCCTATCTGGTGGCTCAGAGGTTAAAGCATCTGCCTGCAATGCAGGAGACCTGGGTTCGATCCCTGGGTCGGGAAGATCCCCTGGAGAAGGAAATGGCAACCCACTCCAGTATTCTTGCCTGGAAAATCCCATGGACAGAGGAGCCTGGTGGGCTACAGTCCACAGGGTCGCAAAGAGTTGGACATGATTGAGCAACTTCACTTTCACTTCACTTCACTTTCAAGGAGACAAAAGACCTGTACTTTTAAAACTATAAGATACTGATAAAGGAAATCAGAGATGACACAAACACATGGAAACATATACCACGTTCTTGTATTGGAAGAATCAATATTGTTAAAATGACTATACTATGCAAGACATCTACACATTTAATGCAATCTCTATCAAGTTACCAATGGAATATTTCACAGAACTAGATTCAAAAATCTTAAAATTTATATGGAGATACAAAAGACCTCAAATAGCCAAAGCAATCTTGAGAAAGAAAAATGGAGCTGCAGGAATCAGTTTCCCTGACTTCAAACTATACTCCAAAGCTACATCAAAACAGTATGAGACTCCCCTGGTAGTCCAGTGATCAAGACTTCACTGTTGCACTGCAGGGGGCACTGCTTCAGTCCCTAGTTGGGAAACTAAGATTTTGCATGCCATGTAGTGTAGGGAAAAAACAGTATGGTACCGGCACAAAAGTAGAAATATAGATCAGTCAAACACTATAGAAAGCCCAGAGATAAACCCATGCACTTATGGTCAATTAATCTATGAAAAAGGAGGCAAGACTAAAACAATGAAAAGGACAGTCTCTTCAATAAATGGTGCTGGGAAAACTGGACAGACACTTTGAAAAATGAAGCTAGAACATTCTTTAACATCATTATTGTTTTTGTTGTTCAGTCGCTCAGTCACGTCTGACTCTTTGCAACCCCATGGACTGCAGCACACCAGGCTTCCCTGTCCTTCACCATCTCCTGAAACTTGCTCAAACTCATGTCCATTGAGTTAGTGATGCCATCCAACCATCTCATCTTCCACCATCCCCTTGTCCTCATGCCTTCTATCTTTCCCAGCATCAGGGCCTTTTCCAGTGAGTCGATTCTTCACACCAAGTAGCCAAAGTATTGTAGCTTTAGCTCCAGCACCAGTTCTTCAAATGAATATTCAAGGTTGATTTCCTTTAGGATTGACTGGTTTGATCTCCTTGCCCTCCAACGGACTCTCAGGAGTCTTCTCCAACACCACAGTTCAAAACAATCAGTTCTTTGGTGTTCAGCCTTCTTTGTGGTCCAACTCTCACATCTATACATGACTACCAGAAAAACCATATAGTGAGTGCTGGCACAGCAATCCATTCTTCAAAATCAGGCGGATCTACTCAAATTATTATTCCTATCCTTGCTGACTTATTTGGAAGAAGCAGGAGCCAATGACAGAGAATGGGCTGATGCACACGACTTTTCGATTGATAAAAACAAAATGTGTCACTGCTTTCCTATCTGTTATATGGAATAAGTCTGAGCTCCAGAGTCAGATATACCTGGGTTTTAACCCAACCTTTGCTGTCTTTCATGCTAGGGGTCCCCAACCTCTGGGCCGTGAACCGATACTCCTGTCAGATTGGCAGCAGCATTAGATTAGACATAGAGTGCGCAATAAATATAATGTGCTTGAATCATCCTGAAACCATCCCCGCCATTCCTGGCCTGTGGAAAAACTGTCTTCCACAAAGTGGGTCCCTGGTACCAAAGAGGTTGGAGACTATTGCATGTGTTATTCAACCTCTCTGTGCCTCTGATTCTTGAGCTATGAAAAAAGGTAATAATACATACTTTATAAGGTCATTTAAATGGAAAATGTTTACAAAGTAGGTGCTCAATAAATTGTTTTTATTCCTAAATTGTTTCATTTCTTTTTCTTATTTTCACTCATTATCTTTAAAAATTGCCCTAAAATAATCTGTTACATACACTTGCAGCACCAGCATTCCTAGAAAGCTCTTGTCATGTCATTTCATCATGGGTATGTGTAGCAACCTTCAAATCAGTCAAAGAGGGAGGGCCAATTAAAACAAGTGTAGGTTTTCTTAGAACACAACTTAGGAAAGTGACATATCTGTCATGCACTCTGTGTATCAGATGGTGAGCTTTACATTTTAAAAGAACCCAGAGTCTGAATTGTGAATAAATTACTGCTACTTTAAAATGCCTTTTTTAAAATCTTGCATTTGTTATCCCACTTCCAATGAATAAAAATACTAGGCAAGTGGCAGGGTAACTGGGAAGAAATTGATTTGATGGTGTTATGACCTTGTTTCATCTGTTGCTGCAGAGCAAAATCAACATAGAAGGGGTAAGAAAGTACAAGAGGGAATGAGAGATGCATATTATACATCAAGGTATCGGTATCTATAGTTCATTTTTTTAAAATCACTGAAAATACACAATTTTAGATAAATGCAGAACTTCCCATCAAGAAGCTTGTGCCAAATAAATTAATCAAAATATTAAAGATGTATTCAGAGGAGAAGCATAGGTTAATTTCTCACCCCAGATGCCAAACATATGGTCAGAGTTGAGAGAGGAGCCCAAAGAGAAGAAAATTTCAAACCTGAATATATTGTCATAATAAACCTAGAAGTCTTTTGAGCATGACATATAATCCAACATAGTTTATCCAAGATATATATTTACTTCTTGTCCTTTTAGATCTGTATAAAGCAGCAGAGAGAAACAAATTATTGGTGTATTCAAATCAGTGTAAGTTGGTTGATTTTCCTATTTTGCCTCCTTAAAGTAAAGAAAAATTAGATGATTTCTAAAAATTAAACCATAGTTATTAAAATTTGCAAAATGAATCTTGCTATATAGGTTTGTTTTTGTTGTGGTTACTTTATGATACCATTGTTTAAAAGGAAATCTATTTTTTGAAAGATGTCCAGGATGATCTGAGAATGAGTGAGATAGATCCAATTAAGACCTCATTACAATGGAACATAATATCTTCAAAAGAAAATCTCCCAGACACACCTAGTCAAACATTAAGGGTTCATTTTCCCAGAGGGTAAAACTGACTGTGAAGGTAAAGGAAAAAGACCTATATTCTCAAGGCCAATGAACCAGAGGTGCAAGTACAGTTAACGATGTGCTTTTACAACAAGTCCCTGGTTTTCCTTTCATCCTTACTGAGACCGTGGTCATTTTGACATTTCCATATTTGATGCTAACCTAACAGCTAATGTGTGTTTTTAAATGAAATAGCCAAAGAACTTTAGAATAGAAGTTTTACCACAATGCAGCTTTTAAATATACTTTCAACTATTGTTTGATCTTTTTGCAAGGAAAACTTCTTATGAACTCTAAGTATTCTTTCATCTACTCCACTTTAGGTGACCTATTCATTTTATTTTTGCCTTCATCATGCATATCCATTTTCAGGAAATATATGCTTTATTTATTTTATTCAGTCAACAGTATTTCATTTTCAATTTGATCTTATATACTTCCTGATTGTACATAATGTCTAAAAAAGATTTGCATGTCTTCCTTATTTGTGATTAGGGTAATTAGCAATGATATATTCAGGAAAGATTTTGTGTAAGCTAGGTTCTGGGCCCCTTGGCAACAGGTTAAAGAGAAAAATCCAGGACATTTCCTTCACAACAATCACCTTCCATCTTATAGTCTTTTGTTGGCTCTTTTCATTTTAGATTTTTCTTCCCAAGAAAATAGGTAGATACAACTATCAGCATCCACAGAGCCTTTTGTTAATACTGTAATGACAGAAGTAGACCATTGAAAGATGTGCTTGAAGTACGTAATTTCAAGTTTCTTTTAAATGATTCAATACACACCCTGCTTTCATTCAGACTACATACAATCAAGAGTATACCTCTAGAAATTATGAATTTTATGCTTTCCAATGCCACGTTTCCCATTTCTGTAGAACTGGAAATCAGAAGGTTATCAATATTTTTCACTAAAGAAAATGTGGGAAGGAGGGCGTCTCCTTTCTTTTTAATAATCCCTAAGAACTCTCTTATATTCATGGTGGTTTTTCTTAATCCCATTTTACCATGATATCAAACCACTATGACACTACTTCATTGTATAATGTACCCAAAGTATTGGATGAAGCAATCAGGAGACATGCTCTATCCATGCTGCTAGTGTAATTTTTCAGTTCAGTCACTCAGTTGTGTCTGACTCTTTGCAACCCTGTGTACTGAAGCATGCCAGGCTTCCCCGTCCAAAACCAACTCCCAGAGCTTGCTCAAACTCATGTCCATTGAGTCAGTGATGTCATTCAACCATCTCATTCCCTGTTGTCCCCTTCTCCTCCTGCTCAATCTTTTCTAGCATCAGGGTCTTTTCCAAGGAGTCAGTTCTTCGCATGAGGTGACCAAAGTATTGGAGTTTCAGCTTCAACATCAGTCCTTCCAATGAATATTCAGGACTGATCTCCTTTAGCATGGACTGGTTGGATCTCCTTGCAGTCCAAGGGACTCTCAGGAGTCTTCTCCAACACAACAATTCAAAAGCATCAATTCTTCAGCACTTAACTTTCTTTATAGTCCAACTCTCACATCCATACATGACTACTGGAAAAACCACAGCTTTGACTAGACGGACCTTTGCTGGCAAAGTAATGTCTCTGCTTCTTAATATACTGTCTAGGTTGGTCATAACTTTTCTTCTAAGGAGCAAGCATCTTTTAGTTTCATGCCTGCAGTCACTATCTGCCATGATTTTGGAGCCCAAAAAAATAAAGTCTGTCAGTTTCCATTGTTTCCCCATCTATTTGCCATGAAGTGGTGGGACTGGATGCCGTGATCTTAGTTTTGTGAATGTTGAGTTTTAAGCCAACTTTTTCACTCTCCTCTTTCACTTTCATCAAGAGGCTCTTTAGTTCTTCGCTTTCTGCCATAAAGGTGATGTCATCTGTGTATCTGAGGTTATTGATATTTCTCCTGGCAATCTTGATTCCAGCTTGTGCTTCATCCAGCCTGGTATTTTGCATGATGTACTCTGCATATAACTTAAATAAGCAGGGTGACAATATACAACCTGGCGTACTCCTTTCCCAATTTGGAACCAGTCTGTTGTTCCATGTCCGGTTCTAACTGTTGGTTCCTTAGTATCCACATTAATGATGTGACTACTTAGAAGAAAAGTGGAGATTGGCATATTGATTCCGAAATGGATTTTCCTGCATATTTCCAGGTACTTTAAAACCTAATGCTTAATTCTGGAAATTAATGTGCTAATCATTTTTTCAGTGATTAGGAAAAAAATGCCTAATAAATGGGTACATGGTCAATGTTTTTAACCTCTGATTTTATTTTTTGTTAACCAACTGATTCTCACATTGAAGAGGAAATCAATACTGATTACTGGCATGTGGAGAAAGCCCTCTATTCCCCTTTAAGTTGATGCTTAACATTTTGTCATTTAAGGATCATCCCAGCTACTCAGTGGTTACTATTAATAACAACCATTTGTAATGGAGTGTATTTTAGAGGATTTTACAGAAGATTTTGGCAAAGAATTGGGGTAGAAAGCATGGAACTAGGAAATTCAGGAGGCCTGGAAATTTGGTATTGAAAGTGTAGGAGCTCCTAAATTTTCACCTCCAGTCATATATTTTTTTTAATGTACATTGTTCACCCATCATAACACAGAAATCTCTGGGGTGGTATAATGGCTAATCTGATCTTCTCTTTGAATGATGAAGCTTTAGGAAAATTATCAGAGCCTAGTGAATTTTGGATTAAGTGCACATGGGAATGTTGGGCACTGGAGATTACTATCTATTTAAAGCTTTAAGAGTTAGTGAATTACTTAGTTTTTCATTTATACTTGAATCAATTCTGATAATTAACATTTTTCTAAAAACTCACTCACTTCATTTAAAATTTCAATTATTGATTTAAAGCTATTTGTATTAGAACAAATTTTTTTTAAATCTCTGTAACTGTATTTCTTTTGACCTCAGTATTATTTCAATTTGTACCTCAACCTTTTAATTTTCTTGATCAGAAAATTTTTCTAGATTAGTCTATTTTTAAAGTATTATAAAACATTTATAAAATTTACCATCCCATGGGTTACATAGGATAATCAAAATAGAAAAAAGATCTCATAAAGGTGAGTCCTTGGAAAATATTGTATTCTTTATATATATTTTTAACTGAAGTATAGTCGCTATGACTTTATTTTCTTGGGCTCCAAAAATCACTGCAGATGGTGACTGCAGCCATGAAATTAAAAGATGCTTGCTCCTTGGAAGAAAAGCTATGACCAACCTAGACAGCATATTAAAAAGCAGCGACATTACTTTGCCAACAAAGGTATGTATAGTGAAAGCTATGGTTTTACTAGTAGTTGTGTATGGATGTGAGAATTGGACCATAAAGAAGGCTGAACACCAAAGAAATGGTGCTATTGAACTTCAGTGTTGGAGATGGTGCTTGAGAGTCCCTTGGATGGCAAGGAGATCAAACCAGTCATCCTAAAGGAAATCAACCTTGAATATTCATTGGAAGGACTGATGCTGAAGCTGAAGCTCCAATACTTTGGGCACCTGATATGAAAAGCCAACTCATTCAAAAAGACCCTGATGTTTGGATAGATTGAAGGCAACAGGAGAAGGGGATGACAGAGGATGAGATGGTTGGATGGCATCACCTACTCAATGGACATGAGTTTGAGCAAGCTCTGGGAGATGGTGAAGGACAGGGAAGCCTGGCGTGCTGCAGTCCATGGGGCTGCAAAGAGTTGGACATGACTGAGCAACTGAGCAACAACAAATAGTTGCTATGCAATATTATATGTTATTAATACAAGTTAATAATATAGCAGTTCACAATTTTTGAAGGTTACACTTCATTTATAGTTATCATAAAACATTGACTGTATTCCCCATGTTGTCCAATACATTCATTTTTCAGTTTGATAGTTGATGCATTTATTCTTCTTCAGCCAAGTTTTTAAAGTTAATTTTCAGATGTACAGCAAAGTGATTTAGACATATATATGCGCATGTGTATATATATGTATATATATATATGAGTCTTTGTTGTTTATCTGCTTTATATGTAATGCATGCATTTGTCCTCAATCATGTTCAACTCTTTGTGACCATGAACTATAGCCCACCAGACTCCTCTGTCCATTGGATTTTGCAGGGAAGAATACTGGAGTGGGTTGCCATTTCCTCCTCCAGGATATATAGTAGTGTATATATTAGTACCATATATAAATTAGGAGAGATAAATTAGGATTCTGGGATTAACATATATACATTACATGACTACTAGGAAAAAACATAGCTTTGATTATATGGGCCTTTATTGGCAAAGTAATGTCTCTGTGTTTTAACATGCTGTGTAGGTTTGTCATAGTTTTTCTTCCAAGGAACAAGCATCTTTTAATTTCATGGCTGTAGTCACCATCTGCAATGATTTTGGATTCCAAGAAAATAAAGTCTCTCACTGTTTCCATTGTTTCCCCATCTATTTTCCTTGAAGGGGTTTTTCCAAATTATGGGTTTTAAAGTTGTTTGCAAAAAAATAAATAAATAAAGTTGTTTGCAGTTTCTTAATAATGTAAATAACCAGCATCACTGTACATACATCTTTATGTACAAATGTGTTTTTCTATAGGATAGATTACTAGAAGTATAATTGTTATACTTTTGAGTATGAATATTTCTAAGCTGCATCTATTTACATCAATACCAGTATATATTTGCCAACAATGAATATTAATATTCTTAATTTTTACCAAATTGATGATAAAAATTTGATACATTAATTTGTATTTCCCTGATTACTAGTGAGATTGATCATCATTTCACCTATTTGTTGCCCATTTATGTTTGCATTAATTAGAATAAGCAGTAATTATGGGAATCTAAAGACTAGATTTTAGTTCTAGGTTTGTAATTAGCTTTTCAGACTTTGATGAACTAAATCCAGCTTTCTGAACCTCAGTTTCTTAACCTGACAGATAGAAATAACAATCCCAGTCCTGTCTTTCTCCACAAAGTTAATATGATGGTTTGGTCATATTAAATAATATGGTAAATATATTTAATATTTATGGTAAATAATATATGAAAAAGCAAGTGGAAAACTCCAAAATACTAGACAAATGATGGGATTTCTTTTAGTTTTAAAAAATATGTGTAATATTGAATAGTTCTGTAATTGGGACTCTTTTCTAAATAGAATAAAGCTAGTATGTTCAGCAGCTAATTTACCTACAAACTTCAGGATCTCCCCAGACAAGCTGTGAGGAAGGTAGAAGGCACAGTTATTGGTTCAGCTCCAACACTTCTTCCCATTGCACCCTGGTGGGGTGACCACAAAAGAAAACCTACTCCTTGTGAAATTCCTAATCCAAGTTTGTTATTTCAAGGAGTTAGGATAGGGGGTGGATCCTCTCCCACAACTTCTCTGGTTCATCCATCAACAACAACAGACCATCTGGTTACCGGGGACCAGTGAGGCATAAAATGCCTAGAAAAGCAGCTGTCTTTCCCTTTACCTGTGTCAGAATTACTAATTAAGTAACAAATTTGCCTTTAGCTATAAGTGAAATTTTGTGCTGCTGAAACTAGTGCAGCTTTTTTACATGTTATTAACTACTCCTTTTTGTAACTACAACTCTTCCTATAAAAGAAACTTATACTTCATGAAACCAGGATAAAAATTCTCATCTGGTCATCTCAGTTTTTAGGGTGATGTATTCAATCATTCATAGAAGCCTCTAATTGTTATCTTACCTCTTGCTTTTTACCTTGAAGTGAGGCCAATCTGCTTGTTTATGCTTAGTTTCTTTCTCCCAGTATGGGTTCCTAACATGTACATGACAAAATTTTCATTTCTAATTTTTCCACTACCAATTCAAATTGCTAATATATCATATAAACCTAGATGTGAGAGCACTGTCACTGAGTTGTATTACCCCTCACATACTGTAAAACTTTGTAGAAATATAAACAGGCCATTCTGTACTCCTAAAATGTTAGCACTTCATCTGTATAATCTATTGGATAAATCAGGAATTGGAAAATGAATTGGATTAAATTTTAGAAGTTTTCTACACTCAACAAGTCTACTGAAAGATCTACACATTTGTGGTAACTAATATTGAAAGAAGCATAATACATTCTTCAATGTTCAATGCAAATAAAATTATTTTATAAGTGTTAGTCTTATCCACGGGGTCGCTAGGAGTCGGACATGACTGAACAACTTCATTTTCACTTTTCACTTTCATGCATTGGAGAAGGAAATGGCAACGCACAGAGTAGGACACGACTGAAGCGACTTAGCAGCAGCAGCAGTCTTATCCATGTGTGGCAGACCTCTTCCCCTCATACTCCTGGATTACAATTCTGGTTTTTCTCACCTCTTAACAGAAGGATTAATAAATTCATAAAACCCTTAAGATAATATTTCCTCCACTCTTAGAGGTTCTTCACTCTTTGCAATCATTTTGGATGAACATGTAGGCCCCAAATCAAAATGATGCCTCTAAATTATGCTATCTTTCATAACTGACTTGAAGACCTGGCCTTTTTGGTACTTGACTGGATTAATTTCAACCAGACTGTACCACTGGTAATGTGATCCAAATGCCTAGGGTCACTAAGGCACACTTTCTTCTCAGTGCTTCGTGTTAGGCCATTATTGAATTCCTATGCATTTTCCCTAGAACAGCAGTATTGTAACCCATTTAAACATACTGTGTCTACTGGAAATGTTACCAGTTTAAGGCAGCCATCATTTGTTGAGCTCTTGCGCTAGGGATGTGAAGGGGGTAAGTATGTGTAATTATATTTAAGCATATAAACATACACTGCCTCAAGAAATTTTTCATCTGGAGGGAGAATTGTCATATAACTACCATGAAAAATAACTACAGTGTGAGACAAAATGTAGAGTTTTCCCTAGAATGGGTAACGGCAAGACATACAGAGTAGAGAAAACTATCTGATTGTTTTCTGGGTCATGTGGAACCATTGGTTTGTGCTACATATGCCAGTTAGCATGTGGGCAGTCTCTACATCTTTGTTCACATCTCTTTGTTACTCCTCGTATGGCCTCTAATTTTACCTCAGTACTATTGAGAATATGGAGTGTTTAATGCTGTTTTAGAGGCAATATCGAAAGGAAGATCTATTTTCAGCTAGTACTCCTGACAGGAAGCAAATCATTGAATCAAAAAGATTGCAATCTTCCTCAAACTTCAGTGTGTGTGTGAATCACCTGGGCAACTTCTTAAAATGCAGGTTCTAATTCAGTAGTTCTTAGATAGAGCCTGAGATTCTGTATATATAAAAGAAGTCCCCAGGTATTGATGCACTAGTCTTCAGACCATACTTTACTTTGTGTAACAAGGATTGCTCCCATAGCCACAGAAGGGCTGATTGTGACAAGAGAGAAAATTGTCAGAGAGTTCAGCCTAAAGAGAGATGGACAAATAAAGCAAACAGCCAATATTTCACAGAGCATAGTGGAGGAAAGCAAAGCCTTTTACACAAATCAACTGGAAAGAACTCAGTACTTAACAACTCCATTTCATGCAAGGATATGGGCAAACGTATATATTAGTAAAAATTCTGTCATTAGCAATAGTGGACAGAAAGCTGAGTTGGTACCTTGGACAATAACCAGACTAGTGGATACAAAGAAAAGAATCTAAATGGGATCAGTTTCCCCACAAATTACTAATCTCACTAGTTCCTCAGTAATAAAAAGCTGAAGCCTGATATGAGAATATACTCTGTATCCTTCATCACATATTGTATGTATGTGGAATAAACTTTGTAGAATTCTCATTGTAAAGTGAGGATTCTGTCACATTCAACAAATCCTTTTGCTGTCTGCCTGAAATATTGAGCTAAAAATCCTCCTCTGTTATCAATAGAGATATGCATTTAGAAGGCCGTGTGTGTGTGTGTGTGTGTGTGTGTTTAGTTGCTCAGTTGTGTCTGACTCTTTGTGACCGCATGAAGTGTAGCCCACCAGGCTCCTTTGTCCATGGGGTTTCTCCAGGCAATAATACTGGAGTGGGTAGCCATGCCCTCTCCTCCAAGGGATCTTCCCAACCCAGGGATCGAACCCAGGTCTCCCTTATTGCAGGAGGATTCTTTACCAACTGAGCCACTAGGGAAGCCCAAGAGTATTGAAGTGGGTAGCCTATCCCATCTCCAGGAGATCTTCCAGACCCAGGAGTCGAACCAGGGTTCCTGCATTGAAAGCAGATTCTTTTACCAGCTGAGCTACCAAGGAAGCCCTCAGAAAGCCCTATCTGAGTAGTAAAAATCAGATCGTTGACTTGATACATTTGAATTTCTGCATATAGCTACTACAGAAAATAACAATTGAAATAAAATGTGTTTGCTTCCAATATTTTGGTTCTAAAGTACATGACAAAGCAAAAGGATCTTGTTGTAAGGTTCTTATACTTCTAATGAAAAAGACCCACAGCATGGACCTTCAAATGGGTATTACAGCCAAGTTCCAGAGTAGCATATTTTCTTAATGATAATAGGTATTATGTCTGGCTGCTAACTCTGAGTAGAAGTCAAAGCCAGACAAAGAAGATTTCCTCTCCTTCTGAAGGGGGATTTTTATCATTATTTTCAGAGATGAGGCTAAGAAATCTTCAGTTGAGTTCTGAACTTATTATCCAATAGACTTAAGGTTTCTTATACTACCCAAAGGTCCTCAGAATATTTTATCTAATAAAGGAATAGTTATATCAATCTCAGATTGCTTTATTTAAAACAACTATTTTAAAAGTTCAATTTAAATAGTTTCAATAAGAACTGGCTCATCATCAAATTCTGTTGAATCCTTCCGATCTCCTATTCACAATGGGCATTATGGTTTATTCTTTAATGTACATTAATTTGGTTCAAACAGAATCCAGACTGCACATCTCAGCATTCTACTTGAATAAAGAGGAAAGCATTCAATTCCCCTCCATTACAAATTCAGCCTTCCACGAGTCAGTTCTGCCAGTCAGTGATGGCTGCATTGCAAAAACTGCTTTGCGAATGTTTTGCTGGGTTTTGTTGCTAGGTGATGACCAGGAAAACTTTGCAATTCCTGCTGAGAGGTTTTAAAAAATGTGCCTGTAACCAGTTTCATATTAAAGAGGAGGGGGAAAAATAGGACAGCCTGTACCTTAGTTCCTTAAGGTTTACTGCTTGCCCTATACTCCCCCTTAGCTGACACATAGAGAAACTGTGACCATTAAGAAATGCATATACACAACACTGAAAAAAAAGGAAAAGAGAAAAGAATAGTCAATATATCATCAACAAAACTAGACTCAGTAAAACAGAACTCGTCAAATGTATTCCTTTTAGTCTGAACTAGAATTTAAATAACTTGGGAATGGGAGAGAACAGAGAAGAGGGAGAATAAAAAGACACTAATTTATTCTCCTATGGGGTCGCACAGAGTCAGACACGACTGAAGCAACTTAGCAGCAGCAGCAGCAGCAACATTCTTTTCTCTTCCACATATTATTAGCAAAGATGTTCTACTGAAAGAAATCGTCCTGAAGCTAGAGTCAGCTTGTACCTGAGCTGTGTTTCAGAAATCCTTGGCCTGGACCTGACTTTCCAGCCAAGCAGCAGGGATTCCTGGGAAAGCCCGGAGGCCTGTCTGAGGCCTGGCCCTATGTCAGTGATTGATGAGGACAAGTGTAAGAGGTGACACACTGTGAAATCAGACTGAGGCACAAAGAGTTAATCCTTGGGCTTTTTCCAAACTAGGTCCTTTGAGGGAAAAATAATATTTATTCCTTCTTTTGTTAATTTTGCAGCCAAAAAAGCACTCTTGATATCTTATTCATTAGACTAAAGCCAGTCTGCAACTTCTGAAAACTTTGGGAGATAAATACCACACTAGTGGCAGTAATTACTTGTCCTTGTTGCATTATCATCATCAAATTATTCTAAATTGCTGATTTAAAAACTATTATATTATAACCAATACAGAGGAGAGTAGTTGTTTCTGCATACAAATTTCTTTTCACAAGTTAAAGGACCGACCTATAAATCACAGGGGAAGAAAGTCTGAGAAATTACATCTCTACCACCTTGGGCTTCTCTATTCTCAATAAGGTAGAAACAGCTTGATAGTAAGTCCCTTTCTCTCCTTCACTAATTCATTTGCTTGTGCTCACTCCCAACTGAGTCCCCTCCTGGGAGGCTGGGCCAGGCCATGTGTGTCTTTGACTTGGCGAGGCAGGCGAATTTCTTGTACTTTCGCACCCACCATAGCAGATGCACAAACTTTAGCAGTGTCTTTTTAACACTTCATTAATTATTGAACTGTGCCAAGAGTAATTATTGGGCAATGCCAGGAGTCCTTTTCTCCCACATCAGTAAACAATAATTTAGAGAAAGGGGGTTATAACCTTAGGGTGAGCAACATTTTCCCCCCACAGCTGTGTGGTGAGCTCAACAATACTGCATATGCTCCAACAAACGAGGAGGTCCACAGCCGATCCTCTGTTGCACACACAGGAAACGTTATGGCCAGAGAAAAGAAATCTACCATACTTATTGTGTGGCACAAAATTTGGAGCATCTCATTCTCTTCATAGATTCAATATATCAAGATATCTGGACTTTGTGCTTTTGCCCTAATTCAATAATAATAATAAATCCAATAAAAGGAAGGGAACTGACTTTCAGGATTTTCCTCATATGTTATAAAGGGAATATGCTAATGTTGATACAATGCTTTCTCAATTATTAAGATGTCTTTTCTTTTGCCATTATTCAGTAAGATATTAATTCCCTTCTTTTGATTAATTAGTAGATGTTGTTTTACGGTCATTTGATAACCCTAATCCTAGGAATCAGCAAAAGAGAAAGGTCTTATCCTACATTTTGAGTGTCAAATAAGTCATAGAAAAGGCTAGTTGGAGCCAGTGTTCCTCTGGCTCTTTGGAGCAGTTTTGCTGTTTGCATTTCAGAATAATGGAAACTTGATGTTAGAACTTTACTTAGTATAATCTTCTTCCATTCCATGCAATGTTTAAATTCTCTCCAAATAACCCCCCTCCCCAAAGTAGTTATCCAGTCCCTGCTTCAGTGGGAGAGAACTTATTTCTGTCATAAACTCAACCTTTAAGATGGCCAGCCTTTGTACAGCACAATGTATAGCAAAATTTGTCTTTTACCCATTGTTCATCAGTCCCAGGGTGGAGATGCAGAACAACCTTGTAAATATTCCAAGTCTGCTACTTTTCAAACTTTAGGGTGAAGAAGAAACTCCTAATACTAAAAATGCAGAGTCAGGCTTCCATGTCCCAAGAGATCTGATTTCAGGAGATCTTTAGATGGTCCACAGTTACTCTGCTCTAAGACTTTTCTTTCCATGACTAGATGTCTTCAGGTGCTTTCAATGAATTCTCATGTGGAACAACAAACTCAAGTGCCGAAATCCAATGATCAGTTCTCTGTTCTCATCTTTATTCCTCTTCCTCTGTCCTTCTTGCAATCCTTTATTCATCTGACCTTTGTGACAGCCCAGCATCCTGCTTTTCCTCCTACATTATGTCTGCTAATATAGCACAGTGGCTTCATTGAGTTCCTTCTAGAACATAAGAAACAAACTCCCATCTCAAGGTTTTATGGAATTTATTTCTTTACTTTATGATGCCCTCCCTTAGTTATTCCAGGTCTCTGATCAAATCACAGTACCTCAAAGATACTTCCCTTACCAAATTATCTGAAATAGCCTCCACCATATTCTCTATCCCTTTATACTGCATTGTTTCCTTACAGGATTTATTGCAGTCTGATGCTGTCGAGATGATCCAAATTTTGTGTCACACAATAAGTGTGGTAGATTTCTTTTCTCTGGCCATAACATTTCCTGTATGTGCAACAGAAGATCGGCTATGGACCTCCTCATTTGTTGGAGCATATACGGTATTGTTGAGCTCACCACACAGCTGTGGGGGAAAAACATTTATTCATTTGCTTTTGTTTTCCTCTCCAGTAAGAATGTAAACTACAAGAGGACTGTCTTATAAACTTCGATTTCCTCAGTGCCTAACACAGTGTCTGGCACATAGTAAGAACTAAAAAAAAAAATACTTTTCAGGAAATTCACGCACTATCGATGAGATATTAAAATGGTGCAACCACTATGGAAAACAGTACAAAGGTCTCTCAAACAATTAATATAGAACTGCCATGCATGCGTGTGCTAAGTCACTTCAGTCATGACTTTGCAACCCTATGGACCATAGCCTGCCAGGTTCCTCTGTCCATGAGATTTTCCAGGCAAGAATACTGGAGTGGGTTGCCATGCCCTCCCCCAGGGGATCTTCCCAACCCGGGGATCTTCCCAACCCACGGATCAAACCCACGTCCCTTGTCTCCTGCATTGACAGGCGGGTTCTTTACCACAGTGCCACCTGTGAAGCCTAGAACTGCCATATCACTTCTGGGTATTTATCCAAAGAAAACAAAAATTCAAAAAGATATATGCACCCCAATGTTCAAAATAGGTGAAGGGTATTAAGAGGTACAAACCTCCAGTTATAAAATAAATTAGCCACAAGGATGTAATTACAGCACAAGGAATATGGACAATAATATTTTAATGACTGTGTATGTGAACAGATCATTTCTACACTTATCATAGTGATCTTTTCATAACATATGCACATGTCAAATCACTATATAGTACACATGAAACTATTATATTAGTTGAAACTATTAATGTTGTACATCAACTATATTTCAATAAAGAAGAAAAGAACTTGCCAAAAGAGTGAAAGAAAAATGATACTGAGTCCTTTCACAAGCCTGACTAACGCTATGTCCCTTCAAAGGTGTGCTGTCTAGAACTATTAGGTTCCCTAATAAAACAGAATAATCTGTCTACTTGTTTGGAATACTAGATTTATACAAATGTGGCATTTTCGTTCACTTTTAGGGCCACTATGTCACACAATTAAATCACGTTGAGCTTATGCAGCTGCTAAGCCACATTGCCCTGTGCAGCTGGATATTTGGAACCAAGCTCAGGATCTCATATGCATCTCTGTTAAATGTTCTCTGATTACATTTGCTCTAGCCTATTAAAATTCTTTTGGATACTAATTCTGTCATTAAGCATGTTCCCACATCAGTCTCTCTTTTGCAATTCATTTTATATGCCTATTGATTCATTTTCTTGTTCTAATCATTAATTTTAAAAAAAGATAGGCAGTGGAGTCAACAGACCAAGGTTTGTATCTCGGCATTGCCACTTAGTAGTTGTGTGGCTAACCTTGGTCAGGCTCATTAAATTTCCCATCTTTCTATGAAATAGAAATAATACCTATCTAAGAAAGGTTATTGTGAAGATCAAATAAGATTATAAAGTGTTGAGTACAGTTCCTGGCATGTGTAATCCACTGTTAATTCTAATACTCAGCACCGTGCCTAGTCCATAGTAGACTGTAAACTAACTTTTGTCGGTTATTGACAGGGACAAGGGTCCAAGGGTCTATGTGGTAGGACTCTAGAACTGTACATCAAAATTATCAATGATACATAAATTAGTCCTCTTTAGGGTTCAGTTATCTCCTCAACCATTTATGAATACATCTCCTGATACTGATATCCTACTTGACATCCTTTCTCCATTTTGTTTAAAAAAATTCTAGACCGCCAAATGCAATCCTGAAATAAGATATGCTGTGTTTAGTGCTGTCTCCTAACCTAGCATGCTAGTATTCTTGTCAGAGAAGAAAATTTAACTTATTTGACATGAGTTAGGTGAACCCATTGCTTCCTTTTCTGTTTGTTCACAAATCATACTGTTATCTGGGATTGATGTGTGGGTTACCAAGACTGGTCACTGTAATACCAGTAAGTCACATGTCCCTCTTCTGGTCCTTTTTCCATTCTTCACAGATCCCTAAGGACTAAGCTCATCTAGGGCTTTGCTCAGTGCCCTGGGATAGGTAGCCCAGAACAGGAAACCAGTGCTCACTTGTTGCAGCTAAAATGATCACCTACAAGTTCTTCACATATCTGAAGTTTCAAGAGTCTCATTCCTATATTATTCCTCATCTGATAGTTTATTCCTACCCATTTCCAAGAAAAGTATATGACTACATTGACCCTTTGAGTATACAAATGAGAGAAGCAGAGTTTGTAGTCTCAGTTTCTCTTTCATCTTTCTTTCAAAAATACGAAGGTGAAGACCTCTGTTTTGAACAAATATTCAGGAAAACTCCTTGTTCCACTAATTGGGACCTAATCTTAATGGAACCTACAGTGTTGAACAACCTTTACCCAGAAGGCAGGCAGGGCAAGTTCCCATCAGCTTTGGTGATAAACCTTCTAAAGCCAGGTTTTCCAGGATTGGTTACTTAGTTGGCATTCCATAAATGTTCATTCTCGTTATTAAGATTAGTCTCCAAAAAATGTAGTATTGCTCTCTTCAAACTCACTACACTTCACCCATACCTAATTTAATCTGATGTTCTTAGTCTAATATCCTTTCCATATTATGAAAGCCTCAGGTAGAGAACCTGCTGTTTATTCATCTTCACTAAAAAATTAATTCATTCATTAATGATTCCACAAAAAATAACTGAGATTTTATTATCTTTATTGTTTATAGTAACTAAATGCTTCTAAATTGTCTTAAAGTAGTTTCTTTTTCTTGATTGCTTTAAATAGCTAATCTCAGCAAATCCTTTCTTTATGTAGCATACAAAATTATGTGTTATTCCAAAATTTTCTGAATAATAGTAATTACTGAAGGTTGATGGGCTGCCACTGGCTATATTTCCTTAATTTATTTGCCTTTTTTCATGTGTACCCATTCATCCTCAAGGCTCACCATGAAAGAATGCAAATTCTTTAGCACTTTGAAATTAATTAAATGAAGTAGAGAATAAGAAATATTTTCCATCACCATATGGTAACTTTATTATTATTATTAATGGGATTTATCATTCAATAACCTCAGATATGCAGATGACATCATCCTTATGGCAGAAAGTGAAGAACTAAAGAGCCTCTTGATGAAAGTGAAAGAGAGTGAAAAAGTTGGCTTAAAGCTCAACATTCAGAAAACTAAGATCATGGCATCTGGTCCCATCACTTCATGGGAAATAGATGGGGAAACAGTGGAAACAGTGCCAGACTTTATTTTGGGGGGGCTCCAAAATCACTGCAGATGGTGACTGCAGCCATGAAATTAAAAGACGCTTGCTCCTTGGAAGAAAAGTTATGACCAACCTAGACAGCATATTAAAAAGCAGAGGCATTACTTTGCCAACAAAGGTCTGTCTAGTCAGGGCTATGGTTTTTCCAGTAGTCATGTATGGATGTGAGAGTTGGACTATAAATAAAGCTGAGCACCGAAGAATTGATGCTTTTGAACTGTGGTGTTGGAGAAGACTCTTAAGAGTCCCTGGACTGCAAGGAGATCCAACTAGTCCATCCTAAAGGAAATCAGTCCTGAATATTCATTGGAAGGACTTATGTTGAAGCTGAAACTCCAATACTTTGGCCACCTGATGCGAAGAACTGACTTCTTGGAAAAGACCCTGATGCTGGGAAAAATTGAAGGCGGGAGAAGGGGACGACAGAGGATGAGATGGTTGAATGGCATCACCAACTCAATGGACATGGGTTTGGGTGGACTCCGGGAATTGGTGATGGACAGGGAGGCCTGGCGTGCTGCAGTCCATGAGGTCACAAAGAGTCAGACACAACTGTGTGACTGAACTGAACTGAACTGAATGAGATTTAAACTTTGATAGAGAATATTATGAACGTTTCACTGTACTTTTCCAGAGTAATTCAAAGCGAGATTATAAGAAATCCTCCTCTTCCTAATCATCAGTAGTTATGTAAGTATTCAGAGTATCAGGGAAGCCTACATATTTCTAGTCAAGATGGACATAATCTTTTGACTGCATTTCCTGTGAATGTTTATTGGTTTGAACATTGGTTAATTTGACTCTATAGCCACACCTTCCTATCATGCCATACTAGCACCCTCAACACAGCTGGGCCTTTGCCCACCAGGAGCTTCATTCATCTAAAATAATATCAAGAAAATTCATTAAAATGCGCCTTGTTCTTAGTGACATTTAATATGGAGAGAAAAAAATAATTTAATCAACTAAACCTAAATTTCATGAAACATTTATATGGTGGTGTGTTGTCATTTGGGATCTTACAAGACAGGTATTACATTTACAGTAGTAGAAAGAGCTGTGTCTTTCCTGTTTCTCTTATGATTATAATTATGATTTAAGTGAATACTTGCATACATCAATGGGAACACACACCTTTATAAAAGCTTATTGGAAACATCTAGGGAAAGATGAGGAGAAGGCAATGGCACACCAACTCCAGTACTCTTGCCTGGAAAATCCCATAGACAGAGGAGCCTGGTAGGCTTCAGTCCATGGGGTCACTACGAGTCAGACACAACTGAGTGACTTCACTTTCACTTTTCACTTTCATGCATTGGAGACGGAAATGGTTACTCACTCCACTCCAGTGTTCTTGCCTGGAGAATCCCAGTGGTGTCATCTGCACGTCTGAGGTTATTGCTATTTCTCCCAGCAATCTTGATTCCAGCTTGTGCTTCCTCTAGCCCAGCGTTTCTCATGATGTACTCTGCATATAATTTAAATAAGCAAGGTGATAATATACAGCCTTGACGTACACCTTTTCCTATTTGGGACCATTCTGTTGTTCCATCTCCAGTTATAAGTGTTGCTTCCTGACCTGCATACAGGTTTCTTAAGAGGCAGGTCAAGTGGTCTGTTATTCCCATCTCTTGAAGAATTTTCCACAGTTTATTGTGATCCACAGTCAAAGACTTTGGCATAGTCAATAAAGCAGAAATAGATGCTTTTCTGGAACTCTCTTGCTTTTTCGATGATCCAGAAGATGTTGGCAATCTGATCTCTGGTTCTTCTCCCTTTTCTAAAACCAGCTTGAACATCAGGAAGTTCACGGTTCACATATTGCTGAAGCCTGGCTTGGAGAATTTTGAGCATTACTTTACTAGCGTGTGAGATGAGTGCAATTGTGTGGTAGTTTGAGCATTCTTTGGCATTGCCTTTCTTTGGGATTGGAATGAAAACTGACCTTTTCCAGTCCTGTGGCCACTGCTGAGTTTTCCAAATTTGCTGGCATATTGAGTGCAGCACTTTCACAGCATCATCTTTCAGGATTTGAAATAGCTCAACTGGAATTCCATCATCTACACTAGCTTTGTTTGTAGTGATGCTTCCTTAGGCCCACTTGACTTCACATTCCAGGATGTCTGGCTCTAGGTGAGTGTGAGTGATCACACCATCATGATTATCTGGGTTGTGAAGATCTTTTTTTACAGTTCTTCTGTGTATTCTTGCCACCTCTTCTTAATATCTTCTGCTTCTGTTAAGTCCATACCATTTCTGTCCTTTATTGAGCCCATGTTTGCATGAAATGTTCCCTTGGTATCTCTAATTTTCTTGAAGAGATCTCTAGTCTTTCCCATTCTGTTGTTTTCCTCTATTTCTTTGCATTGATTGCTGAGGAAGGCTTTCTTATCTCTTCTTGCTATTCTTTGGAACTCTGCATTCAAATGGGTATATCTTTCCCTTTCTCCTTTGCTTTTCACTTCTCTTCTTTTCACAGCTATTTGTAAGGCCTCCCCAGACAGCCATTTTGCTTTTTTGTATTTCTTTTTCTTGGGGATGCTCTTGATTCCTGTCTCCCCTACAATGTCACAAACTTCTGTCCATAGTTCATCAGGCACTCTGTCTATCAGTTCTAGTCCCTTAAATCTATTTCTCACTTCCACTGGGGAAATTTGGCTACAGAAAAAAATGAAAATATTATAACCATGACATAGGAAAAATTAATGTCTGGTTTCTGTTTTTAGTAATAACAATAGTTTGTATCATACTAACCCTCCCACATACAACAATTATAAAATTGAGACAAAATATTATTTAATTAGTTTAACACATTGAACAATGAAGAAAGGTAGGCATACTGGAAAGGAGTTGACTCGATAAAAGGGAACTCTCCTGGGCAACATTTGCATTTGTACAGCTTTTCACATATAGTCACTTTCTGTTTTATACAGCACATCACAACTTTCTAAGCAGGAAGCTGCATTCTCCCTGACTTAAGTCAGAGAATGGAGTTTAGGGCTGCCAAAGCAGCTAAAAAGTGAGGAAGTGAGGGGACAAATGTTTGAAAATGGAGAATCATAGAAATGTATATAAAAGAAAATCTGCATGTAAATTCTGTCCAAATCTTTGGCTAACCCTGAACTGTGCATAAATGAAGGAAACTACAAGGACAAAATTTAAATGTCTGACTAGGACCCTGAGAGGTGACAGTTGAAAGGCTAAAAGAACTAACCAGAAAATGTAACTGGAGCATAACACAGTGGATACAGATTGTGGAATTTGAGTTATAGACTGCTAGAACAGAAATCAGCACATTTCAGAAGTGGGTAGCAGAATTCAGAATCTTTACGATGTATTAGCCACAATGTCTAGCATAGAGTCAAAAAATCACTAAACATGCAAAGAAACAGAAAAATATGTCCCAGAGTCAAAAAGTAGTCAACAGAAATTAACTCTGATTTGATCTAAGCACTGAAATTAGCAGGCAAAAACTTAAAGCAGCTATTAAGAATATGTTTAAGAACTTTAAAAAATGATTCATCATAAGCTTCCTTGGTGGCTCAGTGGATAAGAATCCACTTGCCAAAGCAGGAAACGTGAGTTTGATCCCTGGTCCTGGAAAATCCTGCATACCATAGAGCAATTAAGCCCACGAGCCACAGCTTCTGAGCCTCTGCTCTGGAGTCTGGCAGCCACAACTACTGAGCCCATGTACCACAACTACTGAAGCCTACATGCTTTAGAACCCATGTTCCACAACAAAAGAAGCCATCACAATGAGAAGCCTGAACACCACAACTAGAGAAGAGCAATGAAGATCCAGCACAGCCAAAAATAACTAAATAAAAATTTTTTGAAAAAATGATTCATCAAAATAAATGAACAAATGGAGAAGAATCTCAAAGGTATGAAACTATAAAAATGAACCAAGTGGAGCTATATTTAAAATGGATAACCAACAAAGACCTACTGTATAGCACATGGAACTGTATTCAATGTTATTTAGCAGTCTGAATGGGACAGGAGTTTGGAAGAGAATGGATATGTGTATATTTATGACTGAGTCCCTTCACTATTCACCTGAAACTATCACAACACTGTTAATTGTGTAAAATCCAATACAAAATAAAAAGTTTAAAAAAAATAAGTCTATTAAGGAAAAAAAGGGAACCAAGTGGACATTCTAAAATGGTAAAGTACAATATTTTACATTAAATTCACCACATGAACTAGTGAAGGAAAAAGAAGCTAGTCTCTAAAATCTTGAAGATAAATTAATAGAATTACACAATCAGAAAAGAAGGGGGAAAAAAGGAAAATGTGAGCAGCTATTCAGTTATCTGTGGAGTAGACAGAATGGAGGAGGAACAAAAGGAAAAAGAAAAGAGCAACAAAAATTTCCCAAATTTACTGGAAAACATAACTTACAGATCCAAATAGTTCAATAAACTTCAAGCAAGATAAATATAAAGAAAATCACAGTTAGATACATTGTAGTCATACAACTGAAAACTAAAAGTAAAGTCTTGAAAATGAGAGAGAAAACAACATACTACATAATAGAGAAACGATGATAGCAGTGATGGCCGATACTTCTCAGCAGAAATAGTGAAAGCCAAGAGAAAACTGTGGAGGGCTGTGATAGATAAAAGATGGCTGAAATTTCTTTGTTACTCCTCCAACTAAGAGATTCCCTTCCTTCGAATGTGAGTGAGCTATGTGATAGCATAACCAAAAGAATATGGTAGAAATAATATTGTATCTATTCATGCGCCTTAAGAGAGTGATGACTTCTTTTCATCTTTTGAAACACTTATTCCTGAAGTCCTGAGATGACAGATAAAAGTCCAAATACCCTGCCCAAAAGAACATGGATAGCCTCTGAGACTACATGAAAATGGAGAAATGTGTAGCTGAGCCCTAGCTTCCATACATTTTACCAAGATTACATGTGTTTGAATGAAATCATCTTGGACAGTGCTAACCAGCCATAGCTGAATACCATAAAATATCTACCACCAATGACATATGGAGCAAAAGAATCATTCAACCAAGCCCTGCCCAAATTTCCAAACAACAAAATCATTATATGTAATTTAATAAATTGGTGTTGTTTTAAAACATTAGGTTTGGGGGGTATTTGTCATGCAGCAATAGTTAACCAGAACAACATCATTTAAATGATGAAAGAAAAATAAAATACATTCAATCCAGGTTTCTATATCCAGGAAAATTATCCATTAAATATAAAGATGAGCTTAACACATTTTCAAATCAATGGTTGAAAATTTTGTTGCCAGTTGATCTACACTACAAGAAATATTAAAGAAAGCTCTTTAGGCTAAAGAGAAATAGCACCAGATGAAAACACAGATTTACAGTAAGGACTATCAAGCATTAGAAATGATAAATATAAAACCCCCTGTTTGTTCTCTCTTAATTTTTTTTAAACAACATAAGACTTTTTAAAGCAAAAATTATAATACTGTGTGATAGGGATATAAATATGTGCAAATATATATATATATATTTAACAAGAATATAAAAACAAATGGATTGAACAGAAAAAAAGCACAAAATGGTAGACAGAAATGCAACCATATCAATTATCACACTGAATATAAATAGATTAAATATGTAATTAAAGCATGGAATTGATAGATCATACAACAAAGCAAGACTCAATTGTATGCTGCACCTAATAGATGCCTTTAGAGGTAAAGTCACAGATGAATTAAAAGGAAAAGTATGAAAAAATATATATATATATATTTTCAACAGAAAACTAGAGTGGCTCTATTAACATCACAAAAAATTAACTCTAAGAAATGTAAGGATTATTACCAGAGATAAATCTCATAATGTTAAACAAGTCAATTCATTATGGAGAAAATGTAATCATATATGTGTATGCACTTTATTAACAGACGGGCAAAATACATGAAGAAAAAAAAACCACTTGGAAATTTTAACATCCCTTTCTTAGTTATTGATAGAAAAACTGCTTAAAAATGTTTTAAAAAAATGCTTAAGAACACTATTAGCCACTTTGACCTAATGACATTTACATAACACTCAAAAATTTCAGAATTTTTTTCAAATATACATGGAATATTTACTAATACCTATATGCTGAGCCATAAATTCAGTCTCAATAAATTTTAAAAGATTGGAATCTTACAGGGTATATTCTCTAACCATGTTGTTCAGTTGCTAAGTTGTGTCCAAACTTTGTGACCCCATGGGCTGCAGCACACCAGGCTTCCCTCTCCTTCATTATTTCCTGGAGTTTGCTCAGAATCACACTCATTGATTCAGTGATGCCATCCAACCATCTCATTCTCTGTTGCCCCATTCTCCTGCCCTCAGTGGTCTCTAACCATTAAGAAATTAAAGTGAAGTGAAAGTGAAAGTGAAGTTGCTCAGTTGTGTCCGACTCTTTGAGACCCCATGGACTGTAACCTACCAGGCTCCTCCATCCATGGTATTTTCGAGGCAAGAGTACTGGAGTGGGTTGCCATTTTATTCTTCAGGGGACCTTCCCGACCCAGGGATGGAACCCTGGTCTCCCACATTGTAGACAGATGCTTTTACCATCTAAGCCACCAGGGAAGTCCCTATAAAGAAATTAGTTAGAAATCAATTGTAACAAGATATGAAGAAAAGCCACCAAATATTGGAAATTAACACAATTCTAAGTAATCCATAGGTTAAAGAAAACACAGAGAAAGTATAAATTATTTTTAATAGAATGATAATTACATTTTACCAAATTTATAGTACAGTGCTTAGATGGAAATTTATAGGGTCAAGTACGTATTTTAAATAAGAGAAAAAGTTTACAGCCAATGTTCAAGCTTGAATTTTAAAGTTTTAAAAAATAAATCGTAAATGCGAGAAAGAAGAAAATAAAGAGCCAAAATCAATGAAATGTGAAACAGACACTTCACAAATTTGACAAAAGCCAAAGTTGGTCTTTGAAAAAATATCAACCAAATTGATAAATCCCTAGCTAGAAAATGGAAAAAAGGAAGGAAGGAAATTAAAATTATTAATATCAGTTACAAGAGAGAAATTAAAAATCACACAGATATTAAATGGTAATTTTGTGCCAGTTAATTTCACAACATAGATGAACTGAATACATTTCTTATAAAATACACAACTTAAAATGAGACATATGACGTAGAAAATCCAAATAACTTTTTACCTGTGAAAGAGGTTGAATTCACGATCAAAAAAACATGCTACAAAGGAAACCCCAATCCTAGGTGATTATACCAATGAATTCTCTTAAACATTTCAGGAAGATATGACACCAATCTTAGACAAATTATTTTAGAGAATTCTCATATCATTTTGTGAGACCACCAAAACCCTCATGCCAAAACATGACAAAAATATTATAAGAAACAAAAATTATACACTAATACAATCAAATAAATATATATGTATCAATTAATACTGTGGGAAAAAATATTGGTCAAACAAACACAGCAACATATAACAAAGATAATACAGGATGATCAAGTGAGGTTTATCTAGGAATGAAAAGTTGGTTTAACAATTGGAAATCAATCAATGTAAAGACCACTCCAGTATTCTTGCCTGGAGAATCCCAGGGACAGAGGAGCCTGGTGAGCTGCCGTCTATGGGGTCGCACAGTCGGACACGACTGAGGCGACTTAGCAGCAGCGTCAGCAAAGACCATAATATCAGAATAAATGAGAAAATCATAATTTCAATGAATACAGAAAATACCTGGTAAAATTCAATACCTATTCATGATAAAAGTTCCTAGCAAACTAGGAAAACAAAGCAACTTCCTAAATCTGACAAAGGGTGTCTACAAAAAACCTACAGCTAACATCATATCTAATGATTAAATATTAAATTATTTTCCCCTAAGATTGGGAACAAGGAAAGGGTTCCATCACTTTTATACAATATTGTAGTGGAGTTTCTAGCTAGTGCAACAAAGCAAGAAAAAATAGATAATAGTAATGTGGATTGGAAAGGAAAAAGTAAAACTGTCTCTTATCACATATGACATGGTTTTGTATGTTAAAAACTCTAAAGAATCTACCATGAGATACCATTTCATGCCAGTCAGAATGGCTGCGATCCAAAAGTCTACAAGCAATAAATGCTGGAGAGGGTGTGAAGAAAAGGGAACCCTCTTACACTGTTGGTGGGAATGCAAACTAGTACAGCCACTGTGGAGAACAATGTGGAGATGCCTTAAAAAACTGGAAATAGAACTGCCTTATGATCCAGCAATCCCACTGCTGGGCATACACACTGAGGAAACCAGAATTGAAAGAGACACGTGTACCCCAATGTTCATCGAAGCACTGTTTATAATAGCCAGGACATGGAAGCAACCTAGATGCCCATCAGCAGATGAATGGATAAGAAAGCTGTGGTACATATACACAATAGAGTATTACTCAGCCATTAAAAAGAATACATTTGAATCAGTTCTAATGAGGTGGATGAAACTGGAGCCTATTATACAGAGTGAAGTAAGCCAGAAAGAAAAACACCAATACAGTATACTAACGCATATATATAGAATTTAGAAAAATGGTAACAATAACCCTGTATATGAGACAGCAAAAGAAACACTGATGTATAGAACAGTCTTTTGGACTCTGTGGGAGAGGGAGAGGGTGGCATGACTTGGGAGAATGGCACTGAAATACGTATAATATCATATATGGAACGAGTCGCCAGTCCAGGTTCGATGCACGATATTGGAAGCTTGGGGCTGGTGCTCTGGGACGACCCAGAGGAATGGTATGGGGAGGGAGGAGGGAGGAGGGTTCAGGATGGGTAACACATGTATACCTGTGGCGGATTCATTTCGATATTTGGCAAAACCAATACAATATTGTAAAGTTTTAAAATAAAATAAAATTTAAAAAAAAAAAAGAATCTACCAAGCAACTACTAAAGCTTAAAGCCAATTTAGCAAAGTCATGAATACATATAACAACATGCACAAGTCTCAGACATTATTCACATTATGTGAAAGAAACCAGACACAAAAAACTACATGATATATGATCCCATTTATATAAAATTCTGGAACAGGCAAGACTATACAAAGGTGAAAAAAATGGGGAAAGATATTGCTTTGAGGAAAGGGATTAACTGGTAATGGACATAAAGAAACTTTCTGGAGGTGATAGAAAGATTTTGTATATTAATAGAGGTGTGGAGTACATAAGTGTATGAATTGGTCAAAACAATATATTGTATACTTAGGATTTGTGTATTTCAATGGATTTAAGTTTTACACACAAAAAAAGAAAAATTAAAACTATAAACAAATACTGAAGTCCAATATTCCTTTTTTCAGTAGTATGACTTAACAATTCTAAGATTAATTTGTGTGAGTTTATACAAGTGGATAAACATATTTTAGGCTTGAGCAAATGAGTAAATATATTACTCAAAATATGAGAGCCAGATTTCTCCTTGTAGGAGTTACAAATATGAAAGCAGGAAAACAAGAATATACCCTGAGGTACTGGGTTGAAACTGACCTTATGGAGATGATAGATGAGAAATAGACAAACAGATAGACAGAGATAAGAGAGACCAAGATAGGGAGTGAGACAGACAAAAAGAAAGAGAAAGAAAAAAGAAAGAGAAAGAAATATCTCCTAGCTGTAGAACTGGGAGGAGGGGGGAGGGCTAGGACAGGGAAATTATAAAATGAGCTATGAATACCTTCTTATGCCAAAAACTAAGGAAATATAGAGGCTTCATGAGCCAGCTTAAAGTGGCTCCCTCTGGCAAAATCTGGAGCAATTTGTACATCAAAATAAATAATAATGGTAATTGATTATAACTTTTGAATAAAAGAAAAATCCACACATGTTATATTAGTTTCCTGGGGCTGCTGTAACAAAGTTTCTTGAACTAGGTGACTTAAAACAACAGAAATTTGTTGTTTCACAGATTTGGAGGTTTGAAGTCCAAAATCAAGGTGTAGGCAGGGCTATGCTTCCTCTAAAATCTGTAGAGTACTCTTTCTTTGCCTCTTTCTAGGACATCCTCCGGAGAAGGCAATGGCAAGCCACTCCAGTACTCTTGCCTAGAAAATCCCATGGATGGAGGAGCCCGGTGGGCTGCATTCCATGGGGACGCTACGAGTCGGTCACGACTGAGCGACTTCACTTTCACTTTTCACTTTCACGCAATGGAGAAGGAAATGGCAACCCACTCCAGTGTTCTTGCCTGGAGAATCCCAGGGACGGCAGAGCCTGGTGGGCTGCTCTCTATGGGGTCGCACAGAGTCGGACACGACTGAAGCAACTTAGCAGCAGCAGCAGCAGCAGGACATCCTCAGATGGTTTTCCCAGGATATCTTTGTCATTTCTTGGTTTGTAGAGGCATTGCTCTGATCCTCCATCTTCACATGGCATTCTCCATATGTGTCTTCATATTATCTTCCTTCTGCATGTATCTGTATTCAAATGTCCCCTTTTTATAAGGACACCCATCATATTGGATTAAGGCCCAAGCTTATAAATTCATCTGCATATTCTCAAGTGCTGGGAGTATGACTTTAGCATATCTTTAGCATAACTTTAGCATATCTTTTGTGTATATTTTGTGTCTTTGGGAGGAGACAATTCAATTCATAAATGCATACTGCAATGAAAAAATAAGTAAACAATGGCTAAAGTAAAATTCTTTTTTGTAATAGAAAGACAACTAATAAATACAGAAGGAATGATAGAAATAGAAAATTATTAATGGGTTAAAACTGGTGGGCAAAATTTTTATGAGTCTTAAGCTATTAAATAGAGTATCTCTTCTCTATATACATGTTAATTAAAAAGGGGAAAACATTACCTTAGAGAAGAAAAACCTGGTGAACACCACTTTAATTACATGATCAAAATTAACATCACCAGTGTTGGAATAGATATTTTATGCCTTCACTGAGAAAGATATATCACCTCGGTGATATTCTTGCCAAAAATACATGACCTGAATTGAATCATGAAGAAACATTAGACAAATCCAAATTGAGGGACATTCTATGAAATAGCCTAAACTCCAAAAAATGTCAAGATCAAGAAAAGTGAAAGGCTGAACAATTGCTTCTTATTAAAGGAGATAAAGAGACATGATAGTTAAGTAATGCATTATCCTATGTTGAATCTTGTGCTAGATCCCACATGCCGCAACTAAGAGTTCACTGAAGATCCCGTGTGCTTCAACAAATACCAAAGATCCTGTGTGCCACAACTAAGGCTTGGTGCAGTCAAATAAATAAATATTTTTTAAAACCAAAAAGATCTATAAGAATCATATTGAGACAACCGACAAAATTTGATTATGAGCTGCTAACTAGGCAGTTTTATGTCAATGTTAAAATTTTGAAAATTGCACTGTGATTATATAGGAGAATTTCCTTGCTCTTCAGAAATATATACTTAGCTATGTATTAAGTGTAGCTTAGAAAAAATAATATGCCTATGGGTAAAATAGAAAGACTAATAAACATGGGGAAATACATTTGAAAAATGATAAATCTGGGTAAAGAGTGTGCAGGAATGCCTTGTACTATTCTTACAACATTGGAATTTAAGTTTGAAATTAGAATAAAATTAAATGAAATCAGAACAAAACAGAAGTAGAAGGGAGAACAAGACTATTAAAGACTTCATCCTTCATAGCAGGAAATCAGTACTGTAAAATGCTGGAAACATTTCAGTCTTTTTGTAAAATAATTTTAATGGGAAGATAATTGATTTACAATGTTGTGTTGGTTTCTGCCATACAACATGAATCAGCCTAAGTATACATATATCCCCTTCCTCTTAGGCCTCCCTCCTATCCTTCCCATCTCACCCCTCTAGGTTGTCACAGATCACTGGGTTGAGCTCCCTGTGTTATGGAGCAACATTGCTATCTGTTTTATATATGGTACTATATATATTTCCGGAGAAGGCAATGGCACCCCACTCCAGTACTCTTGCCTGGAAAATCCCATGGACGGAGGAGCCTGGTAGGCTGCAGTCCATGGGGTCGCTAGGAGTCGGTTGCGACTGAGCGACTTCACTTTCACTTTTCACTTTCAGGCATTGGAGAAGGAAATGGCAACCCACTCCAGTATTCTTGCTTGGAGAATCCCAGGGACAGAGGAGCCTAATGGGCTGCCATCTATGGGGTCGCACAGAGTCGGACACGACTGAAGTGACTTAGCAGCATATATATTTCAATGCTACTCTCTCAATTTGTCCCACCTTCTCCTTCTCCTGCTATGTCCACAGTCCACTCTCCTTGTCTATGTCTTTCTTCCTGCCCTGCAAATAGGTTCATCAGTACTGTTTTTCTAGATTCCATATATGCTTTAATATACAATATATGTTTTTCTCTTTCTGACTTACTTCACTCTGTATAATAGGCTGTACATTTCAGTCTTTAAAAGTAATGTTGCTAATGTTTTGGTGGTTTTCAAAATCTTCAAACTTAGGATCTTAAGAGAATAATATCTCTTGAGAAAATCGTTTATCAAAACTTCAAAATTCCTGCATTTCAAAATCTAGTAAGTTAAAGTAAAATTAAATGCATTTTTAATAGTTGATATAGTATGATTTCATTCTTATAAAATTATTTCTATGTCTATCTATTATCCTGCCTGTCAATCTGTCCATCTCTATGTATGCATATAGGGTTGACTAAAGGTAATGTTCACCAAATGTTCTACTAGGTTAGAACATTTAAGTTAAATTAAGTAACTTTTTGTTCATTTGTACTTCTCTTTACTACTTTAAAGTTTGATAAACTTGTATTTTTTATTAAAAAAATAAAGCATATATTCTAACATGTATATAGTGGCCCTTATATTACATTTACATTTTTATTCTCAAAACCTAATGATATTAATTTTGATTTGATGAAATATTAACATCCTAAAGTCATTTCCAGTTCTATAAACAAACTAAAAAACCAACACAAAGTATCTGCTCGACATTTCAAGTGTAATGAGTTTAATCATGTTAAGGTTATAATTTTGTTAGTCTGCTAATTTTTTTCCTCTCAATGCAACTAGAAATTAATTCTTTGTCAGTCTTAACAATGTGTTCTTATCTTTTTTCTGAAATAACGATGACATTAGATCAAAATCTTTTCATTTTTCTTCTTTTAAAAATTTTACTGTAATAGCCTAGTCGTGACAAGCATATGATAATATCATCTGCACAGACAAATAAAATTCTGTGATTTCACAACCATTCTTACCAACTACTTTATTGGGTATATGGCTAAATTAAAAATCCCCTCTCATATTTATTTAAAGTTTCTCCCACAGTCCCACTTTCTCTTAGAACAGCTTCTTTATTCCTATACCCTATTCCTTGTTATCCTGAGATGTTTTAAAATCTCAAGATTCTCCTCTAATACATGGAGTCTTACAGTTTAGAAAATTGAGGACAGAAAAATAATGTGGTTGAAGGTATTTCTGTTCATCAAGACTTCCCTTCCCTGTGTGATGATTATACTTACTTAGCCTATTGAACTCAGGCATGCCCATGTGACCTGCTTTGGCTGATGAAATGTGTAAAGTGAGGAATGTTACTTCCAGGAAGAAGTTAAGAGCCAGTGTGTGCCCCTGCCACAATGACCAGCAATGCTCTAGGTATAAAAAAGGTGATCCATTTAGCTTGGATCCCTGAGTGAAGACAATGTGCAGCCAAGCTACAAGGCAGTCCAAAATGGACATGTGGTGTGAGCAAAAAACTGTCCTTGGGAACCACTGAGGTGAGGAGGTTGTTGTTGCCACAACATTACTAGACCATCCTAAATAATACACATGAGTATGCTGGTAGCAAAACTACTTGCCCTTCTTGAGTTGTAATTTTCTTCTGCACCCATCTAGTACACCTGATGAACTCTCACCAGACTGTCTGAGAGGAGGTACCATGTCTATATCCCCAGAAAAATTAGCATAAGTTTTGACATTGGAAAGATCTCCTTTTCTGGTTACACAGAGGCAGTCATTTTACATAAATCAACAGATACAATGGATCTAGGTACACAAGTATTGGGGCTGAATTTATGTATCTGCCTTCTGTATAATGAATATCACAATAGTCAGGGACTCAGTCCTACTAGACAAATGAAAGAAGCTTGAGTCCTTACTTTCTGTTCACATTGTTATTATTGTTCAGTTGCCCATTCATGTCCAAGTCTTTTCGACCCCATGGACTATAGCACGCCAGACCTCCCTGTCCCTCACCATCTCCTGAAGTTTGCCCAAATTCATGTTCATTGCATCGGTGATGCCATCCAATCATCTCATCCTCTGATGCCCTCTTCTTCTGTCCTCAATTTTTCCCAGCATCAGGGACTTTTCCAATGAGTTGGCTGTTCACATCAGATGACCAAAATACTGGAGCTTCAGCTTCAGCATAGTTCCTTCCAGTTGATTCAGGGTTGATCTCCCATAAGATTGACTGGTTTGATTTCCTTGCTGCCCAAAGGGCTTTCAGGAGTCTTCTCCAGCGCCACAGTTCAAAGGCATCAATTCTTTGAGGTTCTGCCTTCTTTACAGTCCAGTTCTCAAAACTGTACATGACCATTGGGAAGACCATAGTTTTGACTACACAGACTTTTGTTGGCAGTGTAATGTTTCTGCTTTTCAACACACTGTCTAGGTTTGTCATCACTTTCCTGCCAAGAAACAATCATATTCTGATTTCATGCCTGTAGTCTCCATCCGCAGTGATTTCGGAGCCCAAGAAGAGGAAATCTGTCATTACTTTCACCTTTTCCCCTTCTATTTTTCATACAGTAATGGGGCTAGATGCCATGATCTTCATTTTTTTAATATTTAGTCTTAAGTCGACTCTTTTCACTCTCCTCCATCACCCTCATTAAGAGGTTCTTTAGTTCCTCTTCACTTTCTGCCATTAGAGTATTATCATTCACATATCTGAGGTTGTTGATGTTTCTCCTGTCTATCTTGATTCAAACTTGTAACTGATCCAGCCCAGCATTTCTCATGATGTGCTCAACATATAGGTTAAACAGGGCGACAGCAAAGAGCCCTGTCGTACTCCTTTCTCGATCTTGAACTAACTGGTTGTCCCATATGTTGTTCTAACTGTTGCTTCTTCACCCACATACAGGTTTCTCAGAAGACAGGTAAGATGGTCTGGTATTCCCGTCACTCTAAGAGATTTCCACAGCTTGTCATGATCCACACAGTCAAAGGCTTTAGTGAAGTCAATGAAAGAGAGATAGATGTTTTTTCTGAAATTCCCTTGCTTTTTCTATAATTCAGCAAATGTTGGCAATTTGATCTCTAGTTCCTCTTCCTTTTCTAGACCCAGCTTGGACATCTGGAAATTCTTGATTCACATAATGCTGAAGCCTAACATGCAAGATTTTAAACATGACCTTACTAGCATGGGAGATGAGTGCAATTGTCCAATGGTTAGCACATTCTTTGGTACTACCCTTCTTGGGAATTAGGATGGTGATTGATCTTTTCCAGTCCTGTGCCCACTGCTGGGTCTTCCAGATTTGCTGACATAATAAATGCAAAACTTTGATGGCATTGTCCTTTAGGAATTTGAACAGTTCTGCTGGAATTTGATTGCATCCATTAGCATTATTAACAGCAGTGCTTCTTAAGGCCCACTTGACTTCACACTCCAGAATAACTGGTTCTGGGTGACTAACCACACCATTGTAGTAATCTGGTTATTAAGATTTTTTTATACAGTTCTTCCATGTATTCTTTCCATCTCTTCTTGATCTCTTAAGCATCTACTGTTCATGTTATCTCTTTGTAATGAACAACTCTTGCTTTTATGTTCAAGAAACAATTGAGTGGCTACTATATACCAGGCACTGTGTAAGACACTAAGAATGTAGGAATAATTATTGAATCCTTTCGCAGAGAAACTTACAGACTAGTCAGTGAGACAAATAAAATCTAAGTTATCCTCACATGGTAGTCTTAAATAGCTCCTTCACTGCCCATACAGGCTGTAGACAGTCTTATATTTACCCTCTGTAGTCCAGGAAATCCTGGGAACTAGGCAAATCCTGATAAAGTCACTCTCTCAAGAGAGTGACCTGGGATGTTCAATGAATCCAATAGATTCTTGGCAGCTGTCTTACAGTCACTACATTCACTCAGTTGCTGTGCTCTTTCCATTCTCTCTCTTCAGTGCCTCTCACATTCATTCTCTTTCTTTTCCACTGATACTGTGTTACTTCTCTACTTAGTAATGCTGTATCTTCATCACTTTAACCCTTTCATGGCAACTTATGTTCATATTTTCATTCACCTCCAAGATTCTGTTATTAGAGAAAAGGGTACGTGCTTGATTTGCCTCTGTATTCCTGACAGAGCCTACTCCAGATTGTGGTGTGCTGTAAGCATTCTATAAATTCTTACTGAATAAAATTAAATCTTAACATAATACATTCCTCTTTGACAATATCGATTGTGAAGCTACCTCAAAAGCGTAGGTTTTGCCTAATTGGAGACACTTGGAACCTTCATAATAATCCCAAATATGATAACTGCCACAGGTACTACAGGGCAATAAAATCCAGTGAACAAAAATCATTAAAGTTGCCTCATGACTCATAAATCATTTCATTGCATCTTTCTCTTGTTTGGTTCCTGATTCAGTTTCATCCCTGGATATCAGATTGTTTGTTCCCTTACTAAGTAACTTTAAATGTCTCCTCAACAATTCTTGCTATGAGCCCATTGATCTACCCACTATGACACTACCATCTGAATCTTGTCCATAGCCTGATGATAGGAAAAAATATTTGCGTTCCTATTCACCATGCACTGGTATTTTATTTCTGTCATATAGCAAGTCTGGCTTACACTTCTTTTTAAGAATTGCTTCTTCTTTAATTTTAAAGGACTCTTTTATAAGTGTCCATTTAAAATCTCTTGGGCAAAAATAGTACTTAATGACATAGGACATTTGTTTTTCTATTGCTCAGTAATGTCCAATGCTTTTTGTGACCCCCAAAATGCAGCACACTTGGCTTCCCTAGCATGAAAAGGCAGAGGAACTAGAGACCAAATTGCCAACATACGTTGGATCACAGAAAAAGGAAGAGAATTCCAGAAAAACATCTACTTCTGCTTTATTGATTACACCAAAGCCTTTAACTGTGTTCAGTTTAGTTCAGTTCCATCGCTCAGTCATGTCCGACTCTTTGCAACCCCATGGACTGCAGCATGCCAGGCCTCCCTGTCCATCACCAACTCCCAGAGCAAACTTCCTCTTCACTTTCTGCCATAAGGGTGGTGTCATCTGCATAACTAAAGTTATTGATATTTCTCCTGTCAATCTTTATTCCAGCTCATGCTTCATCCAACCCAGCATTTCACATGGTGTACTCTGCATATAAGTTAAATAAGCAGGGTGACAATATAGAGCCTTGACGTACAACTGTTGCTTCTTGACTTGTATACAGATTTCTCAGGAGGCAGGTAAGGTAGGCTGGAATTCCCATCTGTTTAAGAATTTTCCACAGTTTGTTGTGATCCACACAGTCAAAGACTTTAGCATAGTCATTGAAGCAAAAGTAGATGTTTCTCTGGAATTCTCTTGCTTTTTCTATGATCCAACATATGCTGTCGATTTGATCTCAGTTCAGTTCAGTTCCATTGCTTTGCCTTTTCTCTGCCTTTTCTAAATCCAGCTTGAACATCTGGAAGTTCGTGGTTCAGGTACTGTTGAAGCCTGGCTTGGAGATTTTTGAGCATTATTTTGCTAGTGTGTGAGATGACTGCAATTGTGCTGTAGTTTGAACATTCTTTGGCGTTGCCTTTCTTTGGAATTGGAATGAAAACTGCCCTTTCCAGTCCTGTGGCCACTGCTGAGTCTTCCAAATTTGCTGGCATATACGGTGCTGCACTTTTACAGCTTTATCTTTTAGGATTTGAAATAACTCAGGAATTCCATCACCTCCACTAGCTTTGTTCATAGTGATGCTTCCTAAGGCCCACGTGACTTCACACTCCAGGATATCTGGCTCTAGGTGAGTGATCACACCATTGCGGTTATCTGGATCATTAAGATCTTTTACGTAAAATTCGTCCATGTATTCTTGCCACCTCTTCTTGATATCTTCTGCTTCTGTTAGGTCCATACTGTTTGTCCTTTATTGTGCCCATCTCTGCATGAAATGTTCCCTTAGTATCTCTAATCTTCTTGAATAGATATAGGACATGGAATTTTCAAATTTAAAGATCTTTGATCAGAATTGAGATAATAATTATTTTCTTTATGATATATTTTTATTAACAATACATGATAATACAAATATCCAATTTCAGAAGTAACAGTGTCTATTTTCACTTACCTTCCACCCAATTCTGTTCCTTCCCTATAGACAACCACTTTAACAGTTTAGTATATATTCTCCCAAACATTTTTTTATGCAGTTAAATATGTAAATGAATATACATAGCTATGCATGCAACCTCCTCCATTTAACTTGTCCCTATATAGTTATTTTACATAAATGTGGCTTATCATAGATTATTAATTCAGTCATTTAGCAAGTTATATTGACCCCCACTGCTAACTATATTCTACGTACTGTTACAGGCAATGAGATACAACAATGAATAAAAGAATTCCCCTGACCTCAAGGAACTTACATTCTAGTGGACATTCTGTTCAGTATACATACTACATATATTATGCATAATAGTTTTCTACCAAAATGCAAGCATACTATATAGATTTTCTTATGTCTTGCTTTTTTTTTTTTTAAATTCTCCTGAAGCTCTTTCCATATCAGGACATACAGTACATTTGCATCTAAATCACCATACCATAAACAAATAATAGACTGGGAAAAAATATTTTATCATATGAAACAGACTAAGATTTAGTTGCATTGAGCAGCTTCAGCTGCATGCAACAAATTCCGGTAAATTTTCATTTCATTTTTATTCCGTTACAAATATTTTCTAATTTTCCTTGCCATGACTTCTTAGAGGGCTTCCCTGATAGTTCAGCTTGTAAAGAATCCGCCTGCAATGCAGGAGACCCTGGATCAACTCCTGCATCGGGAAGATCCCCTGGAGAAGGCATAGGCTACCCACTCCAGTTTTCTTGGGCTTCCC
Organism: Bos mutus; assembly: GCF_027580195.1. Taxonomy (NCBI): domain Eukaryota; kingdom Metazoa; phylum Chordata; class Mammalia; order Artiodactyla; family Bovidae; genus Bos; species Bos mutus. The sequence continues at coordinate 83,530,781 of NC_091617.1, read as the reverse complement.
ATGTGGCTTAGCTGGTAAAGAATCCACCTGCAATGCCAGAGACCTGGTTTGAACCCTGGGTTGGGAAGATCCCCTGGAGAAGGGAAAGGCTACTCCCTCAATATTCTGGCCTGGAGAATTCTATGAACTGTATAGTCCATGCAGTCACAAAAAGTCAGACCTGACCAAGCCACTTTTACTTTTCACTTTCTTTCATGGCTTCTTAGATACACCCATCATTTAAAAGTGGGCATGAGGTTTTTAAAGTGTCTTTGATATTAATTTCTCATTTTGATATTAATTTCTAATTTAAATGCTTTCTTCTCTATAAGCACCCTCTGTGTTTTTTCTGTCTTCTAACTTTATTGAGACTTGTAATGGCTAAATCAAAGATTTTTCTTGGTAAAGGTCACATTTCACTTGAAAATATGTGAGTTATTTTCAAATATCTGTTGATATTGATTTCTAATATAATTCCACATTGATAAGAAAACAGACTCTGTATGATTTCAACACCTTTAGATCATGAAATTTTTGCACCTTGTTTTATGTCCCTGGATATGTTCCAGTTTCTCCTAGTTTATAGTCTATGGGAACTTGAAGAAAATTTGTATCCTACTGTTGTGTGAAAATTGAATAAATCTTAATTATGTTGGATTGGTTCATGGTGTTTTCAGGTCTACTATATCCTTCTACTTTTCTATATGTTCATTCTATTAATTTTTGAGTTTTATATTGAAACTCCAACTAAAAATCTTAAATTTATCTACTTTAAAAAATTGTAATTTATAGTGGAACTTTATGTAACTTTGTTCTGTATTTTCCAAGTCTCCTGTAAATGCATTATCATACTTTCATAATTTAAAAAATAAGAAAAAATATAAAACAGACTAATATTTTTATATCCAGAATATATATTCTTAACTCCTATAAATTAATATAAAAATATATAGATAAAACTGGAAAATATATAAATTTATATCATATTAAAAACTAAATATCTAATAAACCTCCAAAAATGTGCTTGATATCACTAGAAATAAGGAAATTTTAAATTTAAATCATATCCAAGTTCCACATGAAACTTCTACTCCAACAAAGATGGAATAATAAGGACCAATTTTTCCCTCTTCTCAGAATAACTAAAAGCTTGAAAAAATAAATGTATTTGGAACAAAAACTTTTGGACATTGGACTGAGATAGTATAAGAAATAATTATCTGAAAGAGGGAAAATTAAAAAGGTAAGACCAACAATGGTCCCAGCTTACCGCCTTGAGAAAAGGATTCCAGATCACAATCCAGGAAGAAGCCAAGTTGTTGCCTGGCAATCTTCCTGCATTGAAAGGTTGAGGAAATGGAGTTGAAAGTCCAGGAGGCTAAACTGACTAGAGTTTTCAGGGCAGAGAACTAGAAAGGAGAAAGCTACATGAAGAAAACTGAAAATCTGCAGAGACAACCCAGCCCCCAGCTTGAGTCTTCAGATCAGCATATGCTTGAGAAAATCTGGGGCCAGCAAAATAACCCCCCAAAGTATTAAAATGAATAAGACTATGAACTCACAAGGGTACTGTTTTATATTCCCATTCATCAGATTGGATAAAAAAGCAAAACCTAACTATGTCCTGCCTGAAGTAAACTCACATTAAATAGAAAGGCACAAATAGATTAAAGGAAAGAAAATAATGGAAAATTATATGTCATGCTAATACTAATTGAGAGAAATTTGCAGTCAGTCACTATACCAGTATAAAGAGGTAAATATGCTATGCGGGACATACCAGTGCCAAATGTTTATGCACCTAACAAAGCTTCAAAAAACTGGTTGAACTAGAAATGAAAATAAATGATTTGTAATTAATTTATTTAAATATTTTAGTTTAAAATGTAGAAATAAATAAATAAATCCACAATATATCATTGACATTAAAGGAAAAAAAAACTTTTCTCTGGGATTATTAAGAGAAGTAGACAGAAATTCTAGAAGGATTTAAAACAGTATCAAGGGAGGCAGTCCTAAGATGGCAGAGGAATAGGATGGGGAGACCAATTTCTCTCCCACAAATTCATCGAAAGAACATTTGAATGCTGAGCAAATTCCACAAAACAACCTCTGAACACTGGCAGAGGACACCAGGCACCCAGAAAGTCAGCCCATTGTCTTCAAAAGGAGGTAGGACAAAATACAGAAGATAAAAAGTGAGACAAAAGAGGTAGGGACAGAGATCCATCCCAGGGAGGGAGACATAAATTTATAGAGGAGAAGTTTCCAAACACCAGGAAACCCTCTCACCGGTGGGTCTGTGGGGAGGTTTGGAATCTCAGAGGGCAACATAACTGGGAGGAAAAATAAATAAATAAATAAAATCCACAGACTATGTGCCTAACAGAAATTCCCAGCAGAGAAGTAGCCCAGATGCTCAGATCCGCCACCAGCAAGCCGGGGCTGAACAGGGAGCCGCAGGCCACATTGCTTAGGGTAAGGACCAGGACTGAGTGCCCTGAGGGCAATCTGAGGGAGCTAACCTGAGATAGCAACCCAAACTGTGGGATAGCCAGAGAGAGAGAGAGAACTTTCCCGTGAAAAGCCCTAACCTAAGGCACTGCCGGGCACTCACAGGACAAAGGACTGAGTGAATACCAGAAGAGAGCTAGCCAGCAGCCGATCGGCACATCCCCCGCAGGAGGCGGGGAGGCAGGCAAGGAGGCAGGCAGGCGGCAGCCAGAGCCCAGAGCCCGAAAGGGGGCAAACTCAGCCCCAGAGACGGCATCCTACACCAAACTGCAAGCAGGCTCCCAGTTGCCAACCAACCTTCCTGGGATCCTGGAAAGATGACATTTGCTGGGAGGGTTGCAGCCAGAGATCAGCTCCTGAGAAGAGACACATGGCACATCTGAGACAGTGCACCCAGGAAACCAAGTGGCTTAGGCGGGGGAGGTGATAAGACGCACCGCACCAAAGGAGAGTGCGCTCACCAAGCACCTGGGCACCTGAGCTGCTCAGACCTGGGAAGGGCACAAAACGCAGGCCCAACCAAGTCTGCTCCTTTGTGGAGTACCCAAGAACCTGAACCTGAGCAGCTTAGACCTGGGAAGTGCATGCAACCCAGCGCCCACTTTAGACAGTTCCCCTACAGAGCAACCTGGAGCCTAAGCAATGTAAACTGGGAAAGCACGCACACCGTGAGCGGGGGCAAACCCAGTGTGGTCGAGACACTGCAAGCACTCCCCACACACACCAGTGATATTTGTTGGCAGGATTCCTCCCTCCCCACGGCACAACTGAACAAGTGAGCCTAAATAAGTGACCACCTTCGCCTCCTTGTGTCAGGCTGGAAATTAGACACCGAAGAGACTTGCAAACAGAAGAAGCGAAAATAAACAGAGGGAACCACTTTGGAAGTGACAGGTGCAACAGATTAAAACCCTGTAGTTAGCACCGACTACATTGGAAGGGGCCTATAGATCTTCAGAAGTATAAGCTGGAACAAGGAACTATCTGAAACTGAACTGACCCCACACTGCCCACAACAACTCCAGAGAAATCCTAGATATATTTTTACTATTATCATTTAAAAAAAATTTTAAGTCCTCTATTACTCCTTTAATTTTCATTTTTATAACCTACTATTACCTTGCAAAAAAAAAAAGACCCTATTTTTAAAGCAAACTTCATATATATTTTTTGTAATCTTTGTGATTTTGTTTTTTTTTTTAATATTGTATTTTTTTAAAGTCTAACATCTACTCTAGATTTTTAATCTTTGCTTTTTGGTATTTGTTATCAATTTTGTACCTTTAAGAATCCCATCTTCAGTACCCATTTTTACTTAGGATTGTGATTACTGGCTTGATTGCCCTCTCCCCCTTTTGACTCTCCTTTTTCTCCCCTAGGTCACCTGTACCTCCTCCCTCCCCCTTCTCTCTTCTCTACCAAACTCTGTGAATCTCTTTTGGGATTCCAGGCTGTGGAGAACACTCAAGGAACTGATTATTGGCTAGATCTGTCTCTCTCCTTTTGACTCCCCCTCTTCTCCTTCTGGTCACCTCTATCCCCTTCCTCCCTCTTCTCTTCTATATGTAACTCCATGAAACTCTCTGGGTGTTCCAGGCTGTGGAGAGCACATAGGGAAGTGATTACTGGCTAGCTTGCTCTCTCCCCTTTTGATTCCCCCTGTTCTCCTCCTGGTCACCTCTATCTCCCACCTCCCTCTTCTCTTCCCCATGTAACCCACGAAACTTTCTGGGTGTCCCTCATTGTGGAGAATCTTTTCTCCATTAACCTAGATGTTTTACCATCGGTGCTGTATGGATGGAGAAGTCTTGAGACTACTGTAAGAATAAGACTGAAAACCAGAGGCAGGAGGCTTAAGTCTAAAACCTGAGAACACCAGAGAACTCCTGACTCCAGGGAACATTAATTGATAAGAGCTCATCCAAAAGCCTACATACCTACACTGAAACCAAGTTCCACCCAAGATCCAACAAGTTCCAGAGCAAGACATACCACACAAATTCTCCAGCAACACAGGAACATAGCCCTGAGCTTTAATATACAGGCTGCCTAAAGTCACACCAAACCCAGAGACATCTCAAAACTCACCACCAGACACTTCATTGCACTCCAGAGAGAAGAAATCCAGCTCCACCCACCAGAACACCGATGCAAGCCTCCCTAACCAGGAAACCTTGACAAGCTACTCGTCCAACTCCACCCACAGAAAGGAATATCCACAATAAAGAGGAACCACAAACTGCCAGAATACAGAAAGGCCACCCCAAACACAGCAAGCTAAACAAGATAAAAAGGCAGAGAAATACTCAGCAGGATAAATGCCCACCAAACCAAACAAAAGAGGAAGAGATAGGGAGTCTACCTGAAAAAGAATTCAGAATAATGATAGTAAAAATGATACAAAATCTTGAAAACAAAATGGAGTTACAAATAAATAGTGTGGAGACAAGGATTGAGAAGATGCAAGAAATGTTTAACAAGGACCTAGAAGATATAAAAAGGAGTCAATCAATAATGAATAATGCAATAAATGAGATCAAAAACACTCTGGAGGGAACCAACAGTAGAATAACAGAGGCAGAAGATAGAATAAGTGAGGTAGAAGATAGAATGGTAGAAATAAATGAAGCAGAGAAGAAAAAAGAATTAAAAGAAATGAGGACAACCTCAGGGACCTCTGGGACAATGTGAAACACCCCAACATTCGAATCATAGGAGTCCCAGAAGAAGAAGACAAAAAGAAAGGCCATGAGAAAATACTTGAGGAGATAACAGTTGAAAACTTCCCTAAAATGGGGAAGGAAATAGTCACCCAAGTCCAAGAAACCCAGAGAGTTCCAAAGAAGATAAACCCAAGGCAAAACATCCCAAGACACATATTAATCAAATTAACAAGGATCAAACACAAAGAACAAATATTAAAAGCAGCAAGGGAAAAACAACAAATAACACACAAGGGGATTCCCATAAGGATAACAGCTAATCTTTCAATAGAAACTCTTCAGGCCAAAAGGGATTGGCAGGAAATACTTAAAGTGATGAAAGAGGAAAATCCTACAACCTAGATTACTGTACCCAGCAAGGATCTCGTTCAAATATGAAGGAGAAATCAAAAGCCTTACAGATAAGCAAAAGCTGAGAGAATTCAGCACCATCAAACCAGCTCTTCAACAAATTAGAAAGAAAACACAAACTTTAAATGATACAATGGACCAGTTAGACCTAATTGATATCTATAGGACATTTCACCCCAAAACAATGAATTTCAACTTCTTCTCAAGTGCACACGGAACTTTCTTCAGGATAGATCACATCCTGGGCCATAAATCTAGCCTTGGTAAATTCAAAAACATTGAAATTATTCCAAGCATCTTTTCTGATCACAATGCAGTAAGATTAGATCTCAATTACAGGGGGGAAAAAAAACTATTAAAAATTCCAACATATGGAGGCTAAACAATACACTTCTGAATAACCAACAAATCACAGAAGAATCACAAAAGAAATAAAAATCTGCATAGAAATGAATGAAAATGAAAACACAACCCAAAACCTACAGGGCACTGTAAAACCAGTGCTAAGGGGAAGGTTCATAGCAATACAGGCTTACCTCAAGAAACAAGAAAAAAAGTCAAATAAATAACCTAACTCTACACCTAGAGCAACTAGAAAAGGAAGAAATGAAGAACCCCAGGGCTAGTAGAAGGAAAGAAATTATAAAAACTAGGGCAGAAATAAATGCAAAAAGAGAGAGAGAGACCATAGCAAAATTCAACAAAGCTAAAAGCTGGTTCTTTGAGAAGATAAATAAAATTGACAAACCATTAGCCAGACTCATCAAGAAACAAAAGGAGAAGAATCAAATCAACAAAATTAGAAATGAAAATGGAGAAATCACAACAGACAACACAGAAATACAAAGGCTCATAAGAGACTACTATCAGCAACTACATGCCAATAAAATGGACACGTTGGAAGAAATGGACAAATTCTTAGAAAAGTATAACTTTCCAAAACTGAACAGGAAGAAATAGAAAATCTTAACAGACCAGTCACAAGCACAGAAATTGAAACTGTAATCAGAAATCTTCCAGCAAACAAAAGCCTGGGACCAGACAGCTTCACAACTGAATTCTACCAAAATATGAGATAGAGCTAATACCTATCCTACTCAAACTCTTTCAGAAAATTGCAGAGGAGGGTAAACTTCCAAATTCATTCTATAAGGCCACCATCACCCTAATACCAAAACCAGACAAAGATGCCACAAAAAAGAAAACTACAGGCCAATATCACTGATGAACATAGATGTAAAAATCCTAGCAAACAGAATCCAACAACATATTAAAAAGATCATACATCATGACCAAGTGGGCTTTATCCCAGGGATGCAAGGATTCTTTAATATCTGCAAGTCAATCAATGTAATACACCACATTAACAAATTGAAAGATAAAAACCATATGATTATCTCAATAGATGCAGAGAAAGCCTTTGACAAAATTCAATATCCATTTATGATAAAAACCCTCCAGAAAGCAGGAATAGAAGGAACATATCTCAACATAATAAAAGCTATATATGACAAACCCACAGTAAACATTATCCTCAATGGTGAAAAATTGAAAGCATTTCCCCTAAAGTCAGGAACAAGACAAGAGTGTCCACTCTTGCCACGACTATTCAACATAGTTTTGGAAGTTTTGGCCACAGCAATCAGAGAAGAAAAAGAAATAAAAGGAATCCAAATTGGAAAAGAAGTAAAACTCTCACTGTTTGCAGATGACATGATCCTCTACACAGAAAACCTTAAAGACTCTACTAGAAAATTACTAGAGCTAATCAATGAATATAGTAACATTGCAGGATATAAAATTAACACACAGAAATCCCTTGCATTCCTATACACTAACAATGAGAAAACAGAAAGAGAAATTAAGGAAACAATCCCATTCACCATTGCAACGAAAAGAATAAAATACTTAGGAATAAATATACCTAAAATAAAAAGAAAACTATAAAACACTGATGAAAGAAATCAAAGAAGACACAAATAGATGAAGAAATATACCATGTTCATGGATTGGAAGAATCAATATAGTGAAAATGAGTATACTACCTAAAGCAATCTATAGATTCAATGCAATCCATATCAAGCTACCAACGGTAATTTTCACAGAACTAGAACAAATAATTTCACAATTTGTATGGAAATATAAAAAACCTCAAATGGAGAAAGCAATCTTGAGAAAGAAGAATGGAACTTGAGGAATCAACCTGCTTGACTTCAGGCTATACTACAAAGCTACAGTCATCAAGACACTACTGGTACAAAGACAGAAATATAGATCAAAGGAACAAAATAGAAAGCTCAGAGATAAATCCATGCACCTATGGACACCTTATCTTTGACAAAGGAGGCAAGAATATACAATGGAGAAAAGACAATCTCTTTAACAAGTGGTGCTGGGAAAACTGGTCAACCACTTGTAAAAGAATGAAACTAGAACACTTTCTAACACCATATACAAAAATAAACTCAAAATGGATTAAAGATCTAAACCTAAGACCAGAAACTATAGAACTCCTAGAGGAAAATGTAGGCAAAACTCTCTCTGACATAAATCACAGCAGGATCCTCTATGACCCACCTCCCAGAATATTGGAAATAAAAGCAAAAATAAACAAATGGGACCTAATTGAACTTAAAAGCTTTTGCACAACAAAGGAAACTATAAACAAGGTGAAAATACAGCCTTCAGAATGGGAGAAAATAATAACAAACGAAGCAACTGACAAAGAATTAATCTCAAAAATATACAAGAAACTTCTGCAGTTTAATTCCAAAAGATAAATGACCCAATAAAAACATGGGCCAAAGAACTAAACAAACATTTCTCCAAAGAAGACATACAGATGGCTAACAAACACATGAAAAGATGCTCAACATCACTCATTATCAGAGAAATGTAAATCAAAACCACAATGAGGTACCATCTCACGCCAGTCAGAATGGCTGCTATCCAAAAGTCTACAAACAATAAATGCTGGAGAGAGTGTGGAGAAAAGGGAACCCTCTTACACTGTTGGTGGGAATGCAAACTAGTACAAGCCACTATGGAGAACAGTGTGGAGATTCCTTAAAAAACTGAAAATAGAACTGCCATACGACCCAGCAATCCCACTGCTGGGCATATACACGAGGAAACCAGAATCGAAAGAGACACGTGTACCCCAGTGTTCATTGTAGCACTGTTTATAATAGCCAGGAAGGACATGGAAGCAACCTAGATGTCCATCAGCAGATGAATGGATAAGAAAATATACACAATGGAATATTACTCAGCCATTAAAAAAAATACATTTGAATCAGTTCTAATGAGGTGGATAAATTGGAGCCTATTATACAGAGTGAAATAAGTCAGAAAGAAAAACACCAATACAGTATCAGTCAGTTCAGTTCAGTTCAGTCGCTCAGTCGCGTCCGACTCTTTGCGACCCCATGAATTGCCGCAGCCAGGCCTCCCTGTCCATCACCAACTCCCGGAGTTCACTCAGACTCACGTCCATCGAGTCAGTGATACCACCCAGCCATCTCATCCTCTGTCGTCCCCTTCTCCTCCTGCCCTCTATCCCTCCCAGCATCAGAGTCTTTTCCAATGAGTATACTAATGCATATATATGGAATTTAGAAAGATGGTAACAATGACCCTATATGCGAGACAGCAAAAGAGACACAGACATATAGAACAGTCTTTGGGGCTCTGTGGGAGAAGGTGAGGGTGGGATGATCTGAGAGAATCGCATTGAAACGTGTATATTATCATATGTGAAACAGATTGCCAGTCCAGGTTCGATGCACGACACAAGGTGCTCAGGGCTGATGCATTGGGATGACCATGAGGGATGGGATGGGGAGGGAGGTGGGAGGGGGGTTCAGGATGGGGAACACATGTATACCCATTGCTGATTCATGTCAATGTTTGCAAAACCCACAACAATATTGTAAAGTAATTAGCCTCCAATTAAAATCAATAAATTTAAAAAATAAAATAAAACAGTATCAACCAACTTGACCTAATTAATATTTGCAGAATACTCCCACCAGTGACAATGGACTATATTTTTTTTCAAGGGCATGTAGAACATTTACCAAGATGGATCATATTCTGAGCTACAAAGCAGGTATCAATAGATTTTAAAAGGTTCAAAACATATAAGTATGTTCTCTAAAATGGTGTTTAATTAAAAATCAACAACATAAGTAGAAAATCAAAAATTTGAAACCTGAATAGTATACTTCCAAGTAATCAGTGGATCTGAAAATAAATCAAAGGGGAAATTAGAATGTGCCTTAAACTGAATAAAATAAAACATGCCATATCAAAATTTGGGTTATGCTGCTAAAGCAGTGCATGCATGCTTAGTTGTTCAGGCCTATCTGACTCTTGGTAACTCCAATGACTGTAGCTCACCAGGCTCCTCTGTTCATTCTCTCCAAGCAAGAACACTGGAGTGAGTAGCCATTCTCCTCTCCTGACCCAGGGATTGAATCTGGGTCTCCTGCATTACAGGCGGACTCTTTACCATCTGAGCCACCAGGGAAGCCCTACTAAAGCAGTACTTCAGTCAGTCAGATCAGTTGCTCAGTCATATCCACCTCTTTGCGACCCCATGGGCAGGTCAGGCAGCACACCAGGCTTCCTGTCCATCACCAACTCCCAGAGCTTGCTCAGACTCATGTTGCATGTTGCTTGCTCAAAGCAGTACTTAGAAGAAATGTTATAGCATTAAAACACATATTAGAAAAGTAGAAAGGTTTCAAAACAGTGATTTCAGTTTCCACGTTACAAGATGAGAAAAAGAGCAAATTAAACCCAAAGTGGACAAAAGAAAAGAAATAGTTTTAAAAGAGCATAAATTAATTAAAAACAGAAAAAAAAATCAATGAAGCAAAAAGGTGATTATTTTGAAATAGCAATGAAACTGATAATAGTCTAGTCAGACTGATCAAGAGAGAAAGAAAAAGACACAAATTTCTAATAAGAAGAATGTGAGATATGATATAACTATAGATCTTATAGATGATAAAGTAATAGAAGGGAATGCTATAAATATTTTATGTCAACAAATTCTACAACTTTGATGAAATGGGAAAATTGCTTAAAAAACATAAACTATCAGAGTCCACTCAAGAAGAAATAGACAATATTAGTTCAGTTCAGTCGCTCAGTTGTGTCCAACTCTTTGTGACCCCATGGACTGCAACACAATTTGAGTAGGCTTAAATTTATTAAATGATTAAATTTGTTTAAAGCCTTCTTACAAAGAAAACTCCAACCACAGAAGTCTCCACTGGTGAATTCTACTAAACATTTAAATAAGAGGGAATATCAATTCTACACAAACTTTTTCAGAAAGTTTAGAAGGGGATAATACCTCCCAACTCAGTCTATGAGGTTAGCATTGCCTTGTTATCAAAACCTGACAAAAACCAGCATCTCTGAGTCATCAGGGAAGCCCCCTCAGTAATAAAATGCAATAATTCTTTATAAAACTTAACACATTGAACCCAATGATAAATAAAAGGTATAACATATTATGGCCAAATGTGGTTTATTCCAGAAATACAAGATTAGTTTACCATTTCATGTCAGTGTACTTCATCATTTTATTGTTCAGTCGCCAAGTCTATAAAAGAACACATGATCATCTCAAAAAAAAAAAAAAAAAAGACAAGATCCAAAATCCATTTCTAATAAAAACTCAATAAATGTAAAATAGAAGGAAATTTCTCAAATTGATAATTTTTTTAAGCTTTTCATTTTGTATTGGGATATAGCCAATTGTTGTTTAGTCACTAATTCATGTCTGACTCTTGCAAGCCCATGAACTGTAGCCCATGGACAGAGGCTCCTCTGTCCATGGCATTTTTCAGGCAAGAATACTGGGGTGGGTTGCCATTTCCTTCTCCAGGGGATCTTCCTGACCCAGGAATTGAACCCATGTCTCCTGTGTTGGCAGGCAGATTCTCTACCACTGAGCTTTCAGGTGAACAGCAAAGGGACTCAGCCCTACATATACATGTATCCATTCTCTCCCAAATTGCTCTCCCCTCCAGGCTGCCATATAACACTGAGCAGAGTTCCATGTGCTATATAGTAGGTTCTTGGCATCTATGAAAAATCTACAACTAACATCATATTTAATAGTGAGAGACTGAATGCTTTCCCTCTAAGATCAGGAACAAAATAAAGATGTTCACTATTACTACTTCCAATAAGCATTGTACTAGAGGTTTTAACCAGTACAATAAAGCAAGAAAAATAAATAAAAAGCATACAGATTGGAAAGAAGTAAAAAAAAAATGTTTTTATTCATACAAAATCGCCTGATAATCTATATAGAAAATTCTATGGAAGGTGAAAAAGACTTAGCACTGTTGAAGGCTACAAGGCCAATAAATAAAACTAATCTTATTTCTGCATACTAGTAAGGAAAATCAGAAACTAAAATTAGAATAACTATGCTGTTTTAGTTTTCTGTTGCCATTGTAACAAACTACCACAAATTTTGTGCTTAAAACCACACAAATTTAAAGTTCTATAGATTAGAAGTCTGATGTGTGTCTCACTGGAATAAAAATCAAGGTTTGGCAAGGCTGTTTTCCTTTCTAGAAGCACTAGGGGTGAATTTATTTTCTGGACTTCAATTTGTAGAGAATACTCGATTCTTAATCAAAACGCTCTTCCTCTACCTTCAAAGCAAGTAATCTTGGATTTGGCAAAGACTTCTTAGCTATAACACAAAAGCACAAATTATTAAAAAAAAAATCAGTAAAATGAATTTAATCAAAATTTAAAACTTTTGCTCTTCATAAAATACAATTAAAGAAGGAAGAGGAAGCGAAAACAAGCCAACAGAATAGAAGAAATATTTGCAGAACGTATATCTGATAGAAGACTTGTACCTAGAATATATTAAAAAAATTCTTGTAACTCAATACAAACCACTGAATAAAACAATGGGCAAAAGATTCAAACAGACACATCACCAAAAAAGATATGTATATGGAAAACAAGCACCTGAGAGGATGTTCAACATCATTAGTCATTAGAGAAATGCAAGTTAAAATGACAATGTGATACCAGTACATATCCACCAAAATAATTGAGACTTGGCAGAGTGCTAGAGAGGATGTGGTTCAAAAGGAACTATCACTGTGGGAATGTAAAATGTTACAACCACTTTGGAAAACCATTTGACTTTTTTCTTTAAAAGTTCAACATAAACCTAGTATATAATCTGGCCCTTTCACGCTTAGGTATCCAATAGAAGTAAAAGCATGCAGACACGCAATTTGAATAACCAAGTCATTTGAAAACAGCTTAAATATCCAGAAACAGGTGAATGGAAAATAAATTGTGATATATCCTATAATATTGATATATATACTCAGCAATAAAAGGGCTTGAAGTGTTGATACAAACAACAACATGGATGAATCTTACAGTAATATACAGAGTAGAAGCCACCAGACTAAAAAGAAAACTATTTAATTCCATTTAAATAAAAGACTAGAAAATAGAATAGTGATTAAATTTATAGGGATATTTCCACGTGGATACAAATATAAACATTGTTTATAATCACATAATCTTATATGCCCATCAATAGCAGAATGAGTAAATTAAGTACGAGTTATCTGTCTTATGGAATATATTTCTTTTCAAACAAGTTTTATGATATAAACACCTATTCTAATTTTCTGTCCTTAAAAGCATTACATAACCGAGTTAGTTTGTCCCCACAATGGATTTGTTTAACACGTGATATATATATATATATATATGGGATCAAATTTTATTTATTTGACAGATGTAAGTCACTTAGAAGAGCTCATTTTGATTTTTTGGTTACATAATAATATGCCTTTCAAAAGAAAAACGTGCTCATATATATTTGCTTGACAGATTGAAATGCTGCAGAACTAGCACTTTGTTCTTTCAGAGAGATGAGAGACATTTTTATATATATAAATAAAATATGTTCCTGGCCTAATCATCCAAGTAAATCCAAAGGAGTTATTCTAGGTTCTTGAATGAATATTACTCATTTTATAACGTTTCATTAAAGTAAAATATAAATATCACCTACATTTCATATACATCATCTATAAACCAGTAATTGAAGTATATTTATATACAAATTATTCACACTATTGCACTCACACCTACTATCAAAAAAACAAACAATAGTTAGGACATCAGAGTGGCATCTCCTTTTTAATTAGGAGGCTTCTATGACACTTCTTTTCCTATATCAGTTCTAGACTGTCTCAAGCTGGGAATCTCGTAAATTTTGCTTTCCTTGGTTTGCATCACAATCAGATTTTCTAGCTTCAGTTCAGTTCAGTCGCTCAGTTGTGTCTGCCTCTTTGCAACCCCATGGACTGCAGCACACCAGGCTTCCCTGCCCATCACCAAGCCCTGGAGCTTGCTCAAACTCATGTCCATTGACTCAGTGGTGCCATCCAACCATCTCATCCTCTGTCATCCTCTTCTCCTCCCTCCTTCAATCTTTCCCAGCATCAGGGTCTTTTCCAGTGAGTCAGGTCTTTGCAACAGATGGCCAAAGTATTGGAGCTTCAGTTTCAGCATCAGTCATTCCAATGAATATTCAGGATTGATTTCCTTTAGGATCAACTGGTTAGATTTCCTTGCAGTCCAAGGGACTCAAGAGTCTTCTCCAACACCACAGTTCAAAAGCATCAATTCTCAGCTTTCTTCATAGTCCAACTCTCACATCCATACATGACTACTGGAAAAACCATAGCTTTGACTAGACAAACCTTTGTTGGCAAAGTAATATCTCTGCTTTTTAATATGCTGTCTAAGTTGCTCATAGTTTTTCTCCCAAGAACCAAGTGTCTTTTAATTTCATGGCTGCAGTCACCATCTGCAGTGATTTTGGAGCCCCCAAAAATAAAGTCTTTCACTGTTTCCATTGTTCCCCCATCTATTTGCCATGAAGTGATGGGACTGGATGCCATGAGCTTAGTTTTCTGAATATTGAGCTTTAAGTCAGCTTTTTCACTCTCCTCTTTCACTTTCATCAAGAGGCTCTTTAGTTCTTCTTCACTTTCTGCCATAAGGATGGTGTCATCTGCATATCTGAGGTTATTGATATTTCTCCCAGCAATCTTGATTCCAGCTTGTGCTTCCTCCAGCCCAGCATTTCACATGATGTACTTTGCATATAAGTTAAATAATCAGGATGACAATATACAGCCTTGACATACTCCTTTCCCAATTTGGAACCAGTCTGTTGTTCCATGTCCAGTTCTAAGTGTTGCTTCTTGACCTGCCTATAGATTTCTCAAGAGGCAGCTCAAGTGGTCTGGTATTCCCATCTCTTTAAGTATTTTCCACAGTTTGTTGTGATCCACATAGTCAAGGCTTTGGCATAATCAATAAAGCAAAAGTAAATGTCTTTCTTGAACTCTCTTGCTTTTTTGATGATCCAATAGGTGTTGGCCATTTGACCTCTGGTTCCTCTGCCTTTTCTAAATCTAGCCTGAACATCTGGAAGTTCACAGTTCATATACTGTTGAAGCCTGGCTTGAAGAATTTTGAGCATTATTTTGCTAGTGTGTGAGATGAGTGCAATTGTGTGATAGATTGAACATTCTTTGGCATTGCCTTTCTCTGGGATTGGAATGAAAACTGCCCTTTCCAGTCCTGTGGCCTCTCCTGAGTCTTCCAATTTGCTGGCATACTGGGTGCAGCCCTTTCACAGCATCATCTTTTAGGACTTGAAATAGCTCAACTGGAATTCCATCACCTCCACTAGCTTTGTTCTTAGTGATGCTTCCTAAGGCCCGCTTGACTTCACATTCCAGGATGTCTGGCTTAAGGTGAGTGATCACACCATCATGGTTATCTTAGTCATGAAGACCTTTTTTGTACAGTTCTTCTGTGTATTCTTGCCACCTCCTCTTAATATCTTCTGCTTTTGTTAGGTCCATGCCATTTCTGTCCTTTATTGTGCCCATCTTTGCATGAAATGTTCCCTTGGTATCTCTAATTTTCTTGAAGAGATCTCTACTCTTTCCCATGCTATTGTTTCCTCTATTTCTTTGCACTGATCACTGAGAAAGGCTTTCTTATCCCCCTTGCTATTCTTTGGAACTGTGAATTCAAATGGGTATATCTTTCCTTTTCTCCCTTACCTTAAGCTACCTTTTGTAGCTTAATAGACCTCAATGCATTTAGCTATTGGTCTTCACCAGGAAGGGTCAAGGGAACCAACATACTTCCTAATTCACTAATGCCTCAGAGAGTGGCAGCAAACATCCTTGGCAGATGACCGCAATGGCAACTGTGCTTGAGATGAAAAGTCAACCTCCCTTCTTCAGGCTCTGTTGAGGTTTAGCTTTCAACTGCTTCTTCCTGAGGAATATGAAGCAAGATCTAGTGGCTCAGGCCAATATCAGGGTGAGAGCAAGACCTTGACAAAACCTGTCTATGTGTGAGAAGCAATGATAAGAGCAAACGTTCAGATAATCAGCAGTTTGGAGCACAGATGAAAGGCAAGACATTTAAATGAGAGACTGGAGGGCGAAGCTGTTGTAACTCAACTTTGTAAACTGAAGAGTGAGATATCATACTTCTCTTAGCCACACAGAGCAAGACAGGGCACAGAAAAATAAGCTAGAGAAAGCAGCTCCAAAAGTGATAGCAGATGGAGACCTATAAAGCAGGCAGAGGTCCTGATCGAGTAAGGCAGGGTCCCAGCCTCAAGACAAAGGCAGAATAAGCGTTAAAATTAGGACCCTTCAGCAATCTAGACAAGTGGCTGGATTTTATTTATTCAACACGTATTTATTGAGCATCTGTTACATGGCAGGCATTGTCCCAGGGCACAGAGGGAGGGCCACCTGGGAAGAATCTTAACCCTGTATCCTGGGCCAATGTAAAAGGGCTGAGGAGAGTGTGTGATTGAGGAGAGAGGTATATGGGACCCAGATTCGCCCTTAGAGAAGCTGTTTACAGGTCTCTTTGCCAGCCAAGGGGAGTTAGTGAAAACAGGAACCCAGGAGTTGTAACAAGACCTCCACATAATTAGTCTTGACAGCAGAACATTGATAAAACACTGCAAGAGCAAGTTGGGGAGGATTACTTACATTCTGCCTTTATAGGCAACAGCTTAGGAATTGGGCTATGTTTGAATCCACATTCCCACAGTAGCAATGTGCTTTGGAGGATGGGGTACCAGCAATTTAGATCCAATTGTCAAAATTCAAGGAAGACAATAACAGGAGAAATTAGATAGGGGATGACAAAAGGGAGCCAGAAGGTCCAAGCCCTGTCCAAGAGAACCCAGGAGAGTTGCAGCACATAAAGAATATAGTACAGGTGAGCAAGCCTCCAGGCAGACGCAGGAGGCAAGTAGTGCTCTGGAATAAAGGACAGTCTTATGTTGGTCATCACCCCGTTGCTTTAACCTAGAGTACTGGGAATAGCCAAAGAAGAGAAGGAAACTTGCTATTAGAGTTGGGAGGGAAGGGACCACAACTGCAGACATAAAACATGCAGCCTAGTGCCAGACACACAGTAGGCTTCAGTTCATGGCAGGAACACTTATTAACTATCATTGTTTTAACCTGAGCAAGGTCCCAATACAAACAGGTAATCACAGATCTCTCTGGCTGGTCTTCACATTCAAATCCTATAGGAGATTGGCCTGCCCAGTATATGTCCATACTCTATTCAAAAGTCTGGATTCTCTTCTTCTGAGTATACCTTCAACTCTGGGTCTAGCATTAAATAACGTTGCTAGAGAGATTAAATCAAAAAGCACTGGTGAGCCTCTGGGATTATCTACAGATTTCATTCCTGCAGGTTCTATTTCTTCTAAGTTAATATCGGTAACTGAGAAATGCCTGACCAGTATGTTGTATTTGTGTTATAGGAGCCTTCTAATGGGCCAAGGAAAGAAACTCAGAATTTGTTGGGGTGGAATTTAATACAGTCTTTAGTTCCACTAGTGTGAACCCAAGCTACACACATGTATTTTGAAAGAATTCTTAATCAGGTTGAGCCACTAAGCTTTTCTTTGCCCAACCTCAAAAGTCTTCCCTTCTCTTCACGTGGACCCACCTTCTCCACTTAATACAGACAATGTAAATATTTAATTTCAAACAGCAGATTTCTAACTTCCTCCAAGGACTAGCAAAACCTAATTAATGTTGAGAATTTTTGTGGCAGAACTACCAGCCTGACCCCTTACCCATATTTATATTTCGTTGTGTGCCCAAAGCTGAACTTGCTGCAGAACTGATGTCTCTCTTCTTTGTGACTGTCACAAGACCAAGGTGCCATTTAGGTCAATGCATTAACCTATTGATCAAGCAGAGCTGAGCAAGCCAATGGTAAAACCCTGGGTGAGCTACGCACTAGAAGGCAGATGCTGATGGGGTCAAAGACCCCACATCTGAATGCCTATATTTGACCAATAAAATCTATGTGGCTAGTTCACACCCCAGAAAGAAGTGGAAACAGCCTAGGGGAACGTTCTATGGATAGCTATGGTACACCAACCTAGAAAATTCATGTTATGATTATAAGAAAGTTTAGAAAGAAAGAAAATTTAGAAAGTTTTGAAGTCAGCATCTGGTCTTTTCTTCTAAACCCTGCTGTTGGTGAGCAGAGATACGGGAAATCCTAAAACAGCCACTGTTTTCTTTATCTTGGCATTAACAGACAACATGAAGTGTTTAAGAAAACTTTGTTGGAAAATTTCCACTTTGAACAGCAAGGGATTAGGTATTTATTCCAATTTCTTTCTCACTCCCTCCTTTTCTGAGAGGGAAGTTCACTCTTAAGTTGAAAAGCAAACAGCCACAAAAGCATTTCCAAGTACAAAGCCACGAGGTATATCCCGGCCTTTGGAAGAGTTTCCCAGATTTCTAACCACAGCCGGTTTTACGTTCCGTGCATCAATCCACACTCGTGATTGTTACCGTACACCTGTATGTCATTCAGAGGTTCACCAAGCTCAAGCAAATTATATTTTAAAACTTCACTGATTGAGGAAAAAAAAAAAGTTCAGGGAAAGGGATTTCCTAGCTCTCAAATAAAAATGTGCAGTGGAGCGCTTACTAAGTAAACAGAAAACATGGGCAGCTGAGAAATCAATTTAGCTGAACAAACAATGTTCCATGTAATGAACTACTAATTATCCTTTTATGCCATGTCAGTCTGAGTGATTACAGAGCTGTGCAGTTTAATTTGACGTTTGAGCATTGCCTTGCTCCATTAGCTTCATATAAAGCTACAACACATTCAAAAAAGGAGGGTGTCTGTATTTATCTGGAACTAAGTAAGCACCTGTATTAATAATAAGAGGAGCATCGCAGACTCTTTCTAAATATATGTTTTTCATATGAAAATAGATAAAGTATTGGGAACCTAAGGAGATCAAATCAGGTACCTTTTGGTCAGTTGATGAAAAGCATGGAAGCAGTGACATGCCCTGGGCCATCCCAGTAACTCCAGCTCTGAAAATGCCACCACCGTCAGCTGACGCTTACCTTGCTCCCCAGTCCCAGGCTTCAGTCAGCTGCAGGACTATGGAGCCTAACAAGAAGATGCAAAGTGGGAATGAAATGAGGGAGGAACCCTTTTTCAAACTAAGTTCATTAAATTGTAAGAATCTTTTTTTTTTTTTAATGAATCTGTGTTGTACTAAGAATACAATCAAGGGGATTATAATCTTAGATTCCCTTGCTCTTCACATCATATCACATAGTGAGTGAAACAGCTGAGGGAGGAAATGGTGACCTGGGAATTTTTCAAAATTACATCCAATTCAACAAGTTTGTGTTGAGTTCAGGCCATGTACCTGTGCTAATTGTTACAGTAAATAGAGAAAGAAAGAAAGGCACAGCCCATGTTCTTCAAGAATTGGACAATCTTTAATATTTGAGCCATCATCTATTCAACTTGCTGAGCAAGAAAAACCAGCCCTTGCAAGCGGTGGTTCTCAACTTTGGCTGCAGGTTGGTATCACCTGGAGATCCCCAAAACAAACAAGCAAACAAACTTAACACTGGATCCCATCTAGGGATTCTCATTTGATAGTTCTGGAGGGCAAAGGGAGAGTCGTGATTTTTAAAGCTTCTCAGGTGAATTTAATTGGAAGCCATATTACTGCTATGTTGACTAAAGTTTTATAATCAAATTGTGCCATTTACTCAATCCACAAATACTAAGTACTTGGGAGGCACTTATGTGGTATGGGAAATATACACAGTGGTGATAAAAGGATCCCCAAGAGAGGGAAGAATCACCCACCTTTTCAGAAAACATTACAGCTAGAATTGTACAGTACTTCAGAAAAAAATGATCTCAATTTGTGCCCACAACAGCCCTGGAGTGAGGTATCCATATTCCCACTTACCAGGTAGGAATGAAGCCTAGCAAGATTAAGTAGCTCACTTAATGAGGAACATTTAGTCAGTGACAAACTGGAACATATAAGAAACATAGGATTTTACAGCCAGATGAGACCTAAGTGGTGACCTAATTCACATCTTTCATTCTTCTGGTGAGTGCTCTAAGTTTTAGAGAAATTTAATGACTTGACTAGACAGTGGTCAAATGACTTTTAAAGCCCTAAGACCAAAATCTAGTTTCCCAGTTCAGTGTTTTTACCTGAGCAATAGATTGCATCTCCAAATGGTCAGCTCTGGTTACTGGACAACTAAAGTAGCATATTCAACAAGGAACAGGATTCCTAACCTCTTTTGTTTTAGCCTCACATCCGATTGATGATTATGGCAACAAACTCACTGCTCGACATTTAGTTGTCAAGCTAATTAAGAAAAGTAAGTAAATAGAATAATACTGTCAGTTAAATCTGTGATAAAGACACTTTTGCTGCTGCTGCTGCTGCTAATTCACTTCAGTCGTGTCCGACTATGTGTGACCCCACAGATGGCAGCCCACCAGGCTCCCCCGTCCCTGGGATTCTCCAGGCAAGAACACTGGAGTGGGTTGCCATTTCCTTCTCCAATACATTAAAGTGAAAAGTGAAAGTGAAGTCCCTCAGTTGTGTCTGACTCTTAGCGACCCCAAGGACTGCAGCCTACCAGGCTCCTCCATCCATGGGATTTTCCAGGCAAGAGTACTGGAATGGGGTGCCATTGCCTTCTCCAAAAGACACTTTTACAGGATCCCAAATCCTTGACCAGCTTCATGCCTGTGGCCTATTTCATTTCCATGGCTATATCTAGGATACTTAGGCAATTATGTTCTTTATTACTAGCTAAGTCTGCTGTTCTCCATCCTGGATATGCATTAGAATCACCTGGTGTACTGTTGAAAAATAACCAGGCCTGGAACCCTCCTGCCCTGTTGGTAGGAATGTAAACTGATACAGCCCCTATAAAGAACAATATGAAAGTTCCTTAAAAAAACAAAAACAAAAATAATAGAGCTACCATATGATCCAGCAATCCCACTCCTGGGCATGTATCCAAAGAAAATGATAATCTGAAAAAGTACATGCATCCCAGTTTTCACTGCAGCACTATTTATAATAGCCAGGACGTGGAAGCAACATAAATGTCCTTCAACAGAGGAATGGATAAAGAAGATGTGATACATATATACAATGGAATATTGCTCTACTGTAAAAAGGACAAAATAATGCTATTTGCAGTAACATAGATGGACCTAGAGATGGTCATACTGAATGAAGTAAGTCAGGCAGAGAAATACAAATATGTGATATCACCTATATGTAGAATCTTTTAAAAGGTTACAAATGAACTTATCTGCAAAACAAATAGAGTTACAGATGTAGAAAATAAACATGATTATCAGGGGGTAAGAGGCAGTGAGGGGTCAATTAGAAGACTGGAATTGACACACACTACTATATATAAAATAATAACTAATAAGGACCTACTGTATAGCTGGGAGGGGTTGGGGGCAGGAGGAGAAGAGGACGACAGAGGATGAGATGGCTGGATGGCCATCTCACTGACTCAATGGACGTGAGTCTGAGTGAACTCCGGGAGTCGGTGATGGACAGGGAGGCCTGGCGTGCTGCAATTCATGGGGTCGCAAAGAATCGGACATGACTGAGCGACTGAACTGAGCTGAACTGTATAGCACAGGGAACTCTTCTCAATACTCTGTAATGGCCTATGTGGGAAAAGAATCTTGAGAAGAGAGGATGTATGTATATTATGACAAATCCACTTTTCTGTACACATGAAACTAACACAGCACTGTAAATCAACTATATTCTAATAAAAATTAAAAAAAAAAAATACCAAGGCCTGAACCACCTCTCCAGAAATTCTGATTTATTTGGTCTGGGGTAGAGTTCTAAATATTTTTAGAAACTCCCCAACTGATTCTAATTTGTAGTGGGTTAGACCACTGACTCCAGGAGTTGCCCTCAAATATACTGGACCACCCATGGTCCTCGGAGAAGGCAATGGCACCCCACTCCAGTACTCTTCTTGCCTGGAAACTCCCATAGACGGATGAGCCTGGTGGGCTACAGTCCATGGGGTCGCTAAGAGTCGGACATGACTGAGCAACTTCCCTTTCACTTTTCACTTTCACGCACTGGAGAAGGAAATGGCAACCCACTCCAGTGTTCTTGCCTGGAGAATCCCAGGGATGGGGGAGCCTGGTGGGCTGCCGTCTATGGGGTCGCACAGAGTCGGACACGACTGTAGTGACTTAGCAGCAGTAGCAGCAACCCATGGTCCTCAGGTGCTCTTCATCCCCTGAGCAGAAGACCAGAATTGAAGGAGGCCTAGTGTCCTCCTCTATGTCTTTTCCACCCCTTTTCTTCCCTAGAATCAACCATGGTTCCTCTCTGGCTTTCCAAGACAGAAAGCAGTTTCTACAAAGCAAGAGAGGATCAGACCTCATTTTAAAACACAGTTTTTTTTTGTTTGTTTTTTTTTTTTTTACATTCTACAAAATACCTTGCCAATACCCCTCAAACTTTCAAGGTGGTGAAAAACTAGGAAAGACTGAGAAACTGTCACAGACCAGAGGAGACTAAGGAAACATGACAGATAAATGGAGCACAGTATCCTAGACTGGATCCTGGAACAGAAAAAGACATTAATGGGAAAACTGATGAAATCTAGAGTTAATAGTCATTCACCAATTTAGTCTTTTATTTTTGACAAATGTAACATGATACTGTAAGATCATAACATGAGGGAAAACTGAAACTGGTTGAGGGGTATAAGGGAATTCTCTGCTATCTCTGTAGCTTCTCTATAAAACTAAAACCATTTCAAAGTAAAAGTTTATTAAAATAAAAAGTAATTTTTAGGTGCATTGAATGAGAGTTTGAAGGATTGCTTACCTCATTTAGTTTTTAATCATGATGCTGTTTACTCTCTCTTCTCAAAACTTTACCCCTTGCTAGTATGGTAAATTGCCTGCATCTGAGGATTTTGTCCTTACCTATGTTGTTCTGAAACTATTTCATAGATCGGGAGTAGAGGGAGCTTGACATTCCCCCCAGAGGTTAGAGGGTACCATTAGTAATACTGTTAGTGTTATATGTTAATCATGTGGGGAAAATAGAGGTTGTGGCATTAGAGCACAATGAATCGCAACTCTAGAAAGTATAGCCTGGCTGTCGTGTTCTGAGACATGAAGCCACATGGTTTAGCAATATAACAAAGTGTTTCCATTGTATTGGCAGCATCATTTTTACTGTCATGTTCTTACTACACTCACATGCATATTTTATGGTCTTCCTGAATGCAATGTGTTCTCTACGTAGAACATATGTAGTCTCTAAGCACATTAAAAACAGCTGCTGCCTGAATCCCTGTTTGTTTTCCCAGCCTATAAGCCTAGTTCCCAGGCCTGTCTTCCAAGCCTGTACTACTTAAAAAAAAAAAAAAAAATGAATGAACTATTAGCAAGAGGTATTTTGCCACCAGATCTCCATGATCCTCCATAAGAGTCACTGAAGCTGAAACGAATCTAGTATCTACACAAAGGAGGAGAGAGCTGGCTACCTACACTTCTGTTCAATCCAAAAGGAAGCCAGTTCATTGTGAGTGCAGGAGTTTTGTTGCTTAGAATACAAGCCCACCTGACTCTGATCTGAGGCCCACTAAAATCATACCATCTTCTGCTGCTGCTGCTGCTAAGTCGCATGGACTGCAGGCCACCAGGCTCCTCCGTCCATGGGATTTTCCAGGCAAGAGTAGTGGAGTAGGTTGCCATTGCCTTCTCCACATACCATCTTCACCCCACAGCAAAGAATGTTCTAGGAGTCTTCTAGTCAGTGCCTCTGGGAAGTGAAACAAAATTAGGAAGTTAGGAAGAAAAGACGCTGAAATGGGGCTTTAAAAAGAGGAACTTTTATCTAATTGGGCCTGTTCTTCTCTCCCCAAACCAGTATAGAGTTCCTCAGCTTTGACCACCCTGCTAGGATAATGTTTTAAATCAGTCTCTTCCATTGGGTCTGCTTCTGACTTTCCATGTAACCAGAATAGGATTTCCCTTACACTACATTCTAATTTGGAACCTAGAGCAGGGGTGGTTCTGGATTTGGCTCATGATCAAACTTGTTCTTCCACTCAGCTTCCCACATCCTGTGTTGCCTCTGTGCCTATCTGTTTCTCCACTTGATTATAAACCCCCATGGGAGAGAAAACCATGTCTTATTAATTTTGTGTCCTTTGCTATGCCTACCACAATGCCTGTCAAATAGCAAGTGTTCAACAAATGTTGGTGGAATATGTTTTATAGATCTTTAGTGGCAAGACTTCCTATGGAGTTTGTTTATGGCTGCAATCCCTGTGGTCACAACAATGTGGGGATCAGGGCAGTGCTCAGTCAGAACTCAGCTAGGGACCCTACATTTGTTCAGCCCACCCTGGAAAGAGGAAGGGTTGATTCACTGAAGACTGAGGCAGTACTAGAAACATTTCAGAATGATGTACAAAAGACACAAACTAGGTCAGAGGGAAATTATAGTTGTAAATTTACTCCATGGTATAGAATTCATCAGCTGAAAAGTAAGGATAAATTTCATCTCATAAAAGGAGACACATAATACAAGGGCATGTCCTGAAGTCTGAAAGGCGACACTCTCTTAGGCATGATGATATACAGATGACTTACATGTAAGAGGTAGGGGTGGCATAGTTCATAATCCAGTGGCCTTACCGGGTTGGCCTGACCTTAATAAAGCACGACAAAACCAGGAGGAAATACTCTTTAATGTGAAGTTGGACAACATTTTCCAAACTGAGTCCACAAGGAATGGAGATTAAAGAAAGGCCTCTCTAGCCTATTATACCCATTCTCTGCCCCCAAATTAGTGTTAGTTCTACACTCTAGGTCTTTCCCAGAAATCCACCCCATCATGATCCTTCCCGCAGAGCTGCCCACTCGCTCAATCCTTTATCTTCCACACTTTGGTTTTTTTTTTTTGGCTTTTGTAACAGTATGTTTCCTCTCACTAAGGTTCTACCTTGGGCTAAGCATCCAGGTGGCTTGTCAATCATCAGCAATTTGCACTTATGTTTCTTGGAAGACGGAAAAGTAGAAAGAGTAGGGGACCCATGGCAATCACCTGTCTGCAGGAGAGGATATTTATGAATGAATCAAATCCGTCACACTGTCATGATTAACTTCTTGCTAGCATATATCCTTTATGTTACTAAGCTAAAATGGTATTGGAGTCCTTCTTTATCTTAAATCCTGCTGCTTTCTTGTTTACAAAAACTCTCCTTGTATTCCCTATTTGTATATCTATCTTGCTTATTAAACTGATTATAAAGTCATTGAAGAAAAGACCCATGTACCAGGTGTTCATTTGATATGTGCTCAAAGGGCACAAAAGGGGTGGAGAGCGAAGGAAAAATACAGAAGGGAGTCTGTGCTGTTACTCCAAATCCATAACTTTGTAGATTTTTCATAAATCCTATATAAGATCCCTATAAAATCATCCTGGCCATTTTGGCAGCCAAAATCCAACAGAGTATGGGTCATTTTACTATTATTTTCAATGTAAGTGAAAATTCTTCTTTCACAGGCATGCATGCATGTTCTTCAGCCAAACTGGACAATTATCTTCTCTTCTAATTTGTCTTTTCTGGCCTGTCCTAATCACATTTCTGCTGAGATTATGCTGCATAACAAACAACCCCCAAAATCTCAGGGATTCCTAACTGACATTTATTTTACATGCACAAGTATGCATGTCTGCCAAAGGTTGTGTGATCTCAGCTGGGCTCATCTGGGCCAAGTTGGATTCAGGCCAGGTCACTTTCAGGTCTGCTTCCATGAGTCTTCATGCTCGGTCCCAGGCTGAAAGAGCAGCAGTTATCTGAAACATGCTCCTCTTAAGACAAAAGGAAGGAGCTCCAGGAGGACTGGCAGGAACTTTATCATACCTCCTTTACGGCCTGTACTCACAATCATGATGTCACTTCCATTGGCCTAAGAAAGTCACAAGGTCAAGACCAAAGACACTGAGGGTTAGGGAGGATGCTTCACCCCAAGCAGTTTGGGGGAGTGAAATGAATAACTTCTGTTCAGTCATCTAATGTATCACAAGCCTCTGCAGCTGTTTTTACTACCCCGTTTGGCTGAAATACTTTTACTCTCCACAAACCTACCTATTTAAATCTGGTCCATCATCCTTCAAGTCCCAGTTCAAATGTCACCTCCTCCATCAAACTCTCCCTGGTGTCACTGGGCAGGTATAATCATTCCTTTTTCCAAACACTGAAATCTATGTGGCTCAAATAGTATTTTTTATACATAGAATTGCATTGCAGTCATTGTCTGTGTGCAATATCGCCTATAAAATCCTGAGAACCTTTAAAAACAGGGACTATGAACAATTCCTTTTTTTATTACCCACATTATTCAATGCCTTTAGCTTAGTAGACACTTGGTATGTGTTGAATAAAGAAATGAATACGTGCATATGTGTGTGTGCATGTGACTGTGTGTGTATGAGTGTCTGCATTAAAGAGAAAATATAGTAATTAAGGGTTTCAAGCTCTGCATCAGATAGACCTCAGTTCAAAAAACCCTGTCTTCCCCTCTCCTTGTCTGAGTGCCCTTTAGGAAAGCGTTTAGTCCCTCTGTGCCTCAGTTACCTCAACTATAAGATGGAAATTGTAATAATCCATGTAAAAGGTTGCATACAAGACAAACACTCAGTGCTGCTATATTATTATTACTATATATGCTATGGTGAAACATTATTTCTCTTACTATATGCAATGTGATGAAAATATTTTTGAAATAACTACATAATGACAAGGACTAAAAGGGAACATATGTTAGAGTAATAAAATTAAAAGTAAAACATCCTCTTTTTATTTCCTTCATGGATAATATGGTTTTGTTTATGCAATTTAAACAATTAAACATTTATTTTCCTTGGTGTTCAGCCAACTCCAGGGTGGTGACACCCATATGTACCTACCACTCCATATAAATGGCTTTTTGAACAGATGCTGTGTGCCAGGCCCATCATAAAAACTTCTTTTTCTAATTCTCACAACAACCATACAAGATCAATGATATTGAATATTATGTCCATTTTATAGATGAGAAAAGTGAGATCCTGAGAGGCTAAATTATTTGCCCAGGACTCTGCTGTTAATAAGTGGGAAATACAGGAAATGGATATGAGACTTGTCTCTGAAGCTCAGATTTCCTTCTTCACCCCTCATTTTTTGTTCAATCACTACTCCACAGTAGTTACTTATAGTGTGAAAAACACTCCTGAGGCACAGACAAATGTTGGTTTCTAATATCATCCTCCAATAAAAGAAACCAGGGCTCCTTAGAGAAATGGCTGAGTCTTTAACTGTAGCTGGAAACATACAAGATGAGCCTAGAGCATTTGTAGCGCCAACAGTAATGAAGCACTCCAAAAATTTACAAGAAGAAAACACGTGCATACACTATGGCACCCGTATGTCTAAGGGGCATAAGAGCCAACTGAAGGAGAGTCCAGTGAAAGAGCTAGAGCAACTGGATCAACAAAATAAAGTAGCACTGGGTTATAAACCAAAGCATAAAATAAATATCCGTGTGTCCATAACTGATGTAAATAAATGACTTAATAAAGAGATAAATTGGGGAGAACAGGTAAATTTTCCATGCAGAAGTCTGCCAAATAGTTTATGTGGATACTCCACCATCAAAAAGGTGGAGCATAAATCCCCAGTCCTTAAGTTCAGATTCCACATGGTAACTTTCTTCCAAAATGTACAGTATGGAAAAAGGAGAAATGAGTAACCTTACAATGGAGAAACAAACACTACCTCAGCCAGATGTTCAAGGTCAACATCAACAGTGATGTCATGATGATAATATGTACCCTTGGTATGATGTGATGAGAATGGTACTTTACGTCTATAGTCCTCCTCCCCAAGACCCATAATTCTAATTAATCATAAGAAAAACTTCAGACAAATTCCACTAGTGAAGCATCCTGCAGAATGCCTGAACAGTACTCTCTAAAACTGTTTTAGATACTTTGATGTCAAAGTCATTAAAAACAAGGGAAGTCTGGAAAGCTATCATAACCAAAAAGCCAAGGAGACATAATGGATAAATGTGATGCAGTATCCCTGATGCAATTCTAGAGCAGAAAGAACAATAGATGAAAACTAAGGAAATCTGAGTAAAAAGATGAATTTCCGTTAATAGTAATGTATCAATATTGGTTCACTAAATGTGGCAAATGTATCATACTAATGTAAAAATGTTCATGATAGGAGAAATTGGCTCTGGAGTATATGGGCACTGTCCGTACTATCCTCACAACTTTTCTATAAATCTAAAACGATTCTAAAATTGAAATTTTATTTTTAAAAAACACAGGGACTGGATGTGAAGATAGTTCCAACTCTGGAATTACCCTGGAAGAACGTGGAATACAGGCTAGAAGAGTTTTCTTGTTTTCCTGGAGGTACTTAAGAAAGTACAGCCTGACAACATGCTTACACACCATCACCTTGAAGCTGACTCACCCAAGCAAGTGGATAGTCTATCTGGTGATCCTAGACGAGAGACCAAATTGCCAGATCATGAAGCAATTCATTCCATGGTTATCTGATGACAGCTATCAAAGTCCCCACTATCACATACTCTCATTGCTCACATTGTGAATAATTACTTGAGCAATTATCTGGTCAATGTCTGTCTTTCTCTGTACACAGGGAGTTCCAAGAAGGAAAGGACTTCTTTCACCACATATTCCTAGAACTTAGCAGAATGGCACCTACTAGGTGCTTGAAAATTATCTACCGAATGCATGAATGTCAGTGCAATCTAAAGGAACAATGATTAACACTGCTAAGTGTGCTCCATGGTAAATGACAAGCCTTGGCTTTCTGAGGTTTGAGAAGCCACTGGGACAAATGTAAATAGCTTCTCTTTTCAGTCTTACCAGTCTCTTTGTTCACTCTCCAGCTTCCCAAATACTATTATTTCTAAAGTGACGAATTTTGCCTGCTATAATCAAATCTAGTCCTAGAAAACAGTAAAGTTTTCAAAATCCAAGGAAATTATAAGGTCCACGTATTTTCTTTTGTGTGCCCCATCTATTAGCCTAAGGGATGCCTATCCCAGGCATCACCAGGAAAACACAGACTCCTAAAGACCACAAGAAACATGTAGCCAAGAGCACTGTGGGGAAAAACTGTAAGCATAAAACAGATTTCATTAGGGGCGCATAGTATTAAGTCTCTCTGGTACATCAATCTTCATTATTGTTATTTTATTCTATCAGTGCATTCCAGGTCACAGCAAGTTAGTAATTTTGCCATATCTTTCACTGCCTGGCTTTATGTAAGTGCTGCTAAGAATAAAATTAAGCAGTGGGAGAAAAACATCAGTTTGGTATCTAAATTTAGAAAACTTGATGAATAAATCTATTAAATTCATTGTGGGGATGAGAGTAAAGCAAATCAGTCCTTGGTGGAAAAATAAAATAAATAGAAAATAAAAGGTGATTGTCTTCATAATTCAGAAAAAGATTTAAATGTCAACCCCCCCACCCTCTTTTATTTATAAATGAGTTTATTGGTTGATTGTTTATTTCATTCACATAACCCTCAGCTTGGATTTTTAAAAAGACATAATCTGAGGCAAGAAACCATGAAGAAAATAGTTATATGAGCCCTGGACTCAGTATTTATTGGGAAGAAGTAAGACCTTTATGAGATCCTACTGAAGGGATATAAATCATCTTCCGAAGATCATGGAAAGCAGGTCCCTGACACTCAGCACTGCAGACATCTGGCAGGCTTTTATCCTCACACGCCACCCTCCCGCTCAACATCTGGCAGCCCCTTCATCCCTGCACCCCACCCCTTGCCCCCACTGCCTCCCAACATCTGCCACACACTTCTCTTAACCTCAGAAGCAAATCCATTCAAAAGCTCAAAAACACAAGGTTCCAAGGGTGACCTGGAGTCACATACTAGGTGGGGCAGAGCAGGGTTTGGGTTTTTTTGTTTTTAAATTTAAATGAATATACAATTCACTTGAAAGTATGCTTTCAAGTATGTCTGTTTGGTTCTCACTGAGAAATTTGTTTAAAATTGAAATTCAGAGTTAACATTAACCTCTTAAAAGCTTTTATATCATCCTGGGAATTAGAGGATACAATCAAAAGTTATGAGAAAAAAAAGAATTTTATTCTGATGACATACATCTTATAAGGAAAGAGAATTAATTCTGATTGGGAAAAAATAGGTAAAATATCTGTGTGTTGCCTAAATATACAAATCACTTAAAGTGTTTTAAACCTAATCCAAAAATGTTTCAAAAACTATTTAAGGAGTGAGTAGTATTTGTTTTAGAGGTTTTTTCCTTTGTTTTCACTTATTTTTTAATTTTTATATATTTTAAAGGTTACTTTTCATTTACAGTCATGACAAAATATTGGCTATATTCTCTGTGCTGTACAATATATCCTTGAGTCTGTCTTACAAGGGATTGAGTGCTATTTGCATTAATGTATAAATTCCTTCTTAGTGCCTCCAGCACCTTATTGGCACTTACATCTCCCATCTTACATCTTCCACATGGTTTACCTTGGTTCAGAACAGGACAGCTTCCTGGTCAGGCTCTCCCTGAAAGACTTCTCCACACCTGGAGTAAGTCACCTGACTGGTTTTCTACTGCCACACTTACATTCTGGGCCACACCACTCTGGCTTTTTGTTTTTAACCATTTCATGGTATTTACCTTTGGGCTACATCTAAATGAGTTAACTCCCCGACAATTTCCTCCCTCCCATCCCTACACACACACAATTCTCCATTTCCTCTCTTCTTTAGACCAATCCCTATTCCTTTCCTCCAAAGAAAGAGATGTGTTGTTTTTTTTTTAAAAAAAGAGAGAAACATGGGGAAAAAAACATGTAACCCAGAAAGTGCTGGGCACAGGTGAATTCCTCAGGAGAGGAATTCTGAGGAGAGATATTCCAGACTTGAAGCCACTCTGGGCTTTGGATGGCTGCCAAGCTGCTGGATGTATCACAGAGACTGCAGGCCTGAGCCCTATCAAAGCATGTCACCACTTTGCTACACACTTAAATTAGCAGTTACTTCTGGGGCATTATTTAAGTTCTGTTGCTGTGTGCAATTTCTTGTTTAAAGTTTAAATATGTTTGTTGTTTTTCAGTCACTAAGTCATGTCTGACTCTTTGCGTCCCCATGAGCTGTAGCCCACCAGGCTCCTCTGTCCATGGAAATTCTCCAGGCAAGAATAGTGGAGTGGGTAGCCATTCCCTTCTCTGGGGGATCTTCCCAGTCCAGAGATCCAGGTCTCCTGCATTGCAGGTGGATTATTTACTGTCTGAGCCACCAGGAAAGCTCATTAAATATGTTTAGTGACTGTTCATCATTTGACATCCTTGCACATATATTTGTGTGTTTCACTCTCCATCATTGTTTTTAGTCCCTAAGAATGCTATAAAACAAAGCGTTATATCAACATTGTTTTCTCTTTTGATTGTTACCTGGACTGGGGAAATCTTTGTGCTTATTAAAATCATAGGGATGGTAAATCAAGTTAGGTTGAAGTAGACTAGAATTATAAATGGTCTTTGCATGTCAGTTTTACCATAAGCAGGATGAAGATGACATGAATAAGTTTCACAGAGAGTGCACAACAAACTGAACTGTAATAATATGTAGTGTGGAAACAGCATGTGAGTAGGAGACAGAAGACTTGCCTTCTGGTCTAAGTTCTGTACTATCTAGTTTTATGATGTTACACATGCCTCCTCACCTCTCTGGGTCTTAGTTTTTCTCATCCAGAATAAGTAGATTTGTCTATATACATTTTTATTAACTCTGTATTATTAAAAGAAAAACTCATTCACTAAAGTAGAGAGAATAGTACAAGTAATCCAGCTTCAAAACTTATCCGTATATCTTGCTTCATCTACACTGCCTTAATATCTCCCATATCCTTTCCTGCTGACTTCTTTTTAAAGCAAACCCTAGACATCATAACATTTAATCTGTAAATTAGTATTTCTATGAGATAAAGATTTTTGCCTTAGGCACATCGCATTATCATCATTACATCAAAACAAACAAACCAACAAACCAAAGACAAAAAACCAAAAACACTTGATAATAATTCCTGCAGTCACTTTCAACTCTAACATTTTAAGACCCAAAACTTCCCACAAGTTAGATCTTAGTCTTTAATAGCTACCTTTTCCTAAAACTAAAGCTTTTTACTCAAGTCTATAAATGAGGAAGAGTTTTAGCATTTTTACCTGATAACTTCACTGATCTCCAATTCTGGGCTTCAAACCAAAGGGAAACATGAAAAACTTAGAATTGACTAAAGAGCCAATCAAAGGTTCAGATGTTCAAAAGAAGGTAGATTCCTTGTGAAACATTAAAGGACTAGAATTTTTCTGACTGAAAAAGAGACACACCAATGGAATAAATGAGAAGCAAGAATCCCATTCATTCATGCATGTGCTTTTTTCATTCATTCAATCAATAAACTAATTGAATAGTTGCTTATGCTAAGGGGGGCTTCCCTTGTGGCTCAGCTGGTAAAGAATCCGCTTGCAATGCAGGAGACCTGGGTTTGATCCCTGGGTTGGGAAGATCCCCTGGAGAAGGGAAAGGCTACCCACTCCAGTATTCTGGCCTAGAGAATTCCATGGACTGGATAGTCCATGCAGTCCCAAAAAGTCGGACACGACTGAGGGACTTTCATTTTCACTTTCACTTTATGCTAAGGACAATGGTAAATGATGGGAATGCAAATATGAATATGATACAAAGCATCACCCAAATTGTGGCAATTTAGATAGCATCAGTTTTTAATTAGGGAAGGATTAATAGCAGTGGGATTTCATATGTAGTGGGAAGACTAGCAAAATATTGAAGTTAGTTTTCAAGGGACTCTGGGAATCTCTTTTTAGAATGGGGAGAATTTCATTTTTATTTAGGATGGCTTAAATACATAGAGAGAATAAAAAGTATTTTAAGTTTCTTTCAATTTTAAGATATTATAAACCTTGATTTGATACTTGGGCAAGAAAGTTATAATGTGCAGATAGATACTATAATGAGTACTATTACCTGTCTACTGGATACTGGGAGTTTTCCCATACATAAGAGCAAAATCACCTTGATAATTGACCTCTCCAAACAGAAGTCATAGATATGTCAAACACAGTTGAAAGATACAGATGTTGGTTAAAACTCATTTCTATCTTCCTTCCCCTCAGTGTTCCTCTTACTGGGATATCAGGCTCTGTTATCTGGTGGCTAGGACTTCCCTGGTGGCTCAGACGGTAAAGCGTCTGTCTACAATGCGGGAGACCTGGGTTCAATCCCTGAGTAGGGAAAATTCCCTGGAGAAGGAAATGGCAACCCACTCCAGTACTCTTGCCTGGAAAATCCCATAGACGGAGGAGCTTGTTGCAGGCTACTGTCCATGGGGTCGCAAAGAGTCAGGCATGACTGAGCAACTTCACTTTCATTTTCACAGGTTCTTTAAGTTGCTAAGTCACCACAGTAATTTTGACATCATCAGCTTGAAAGCCTAGTGACTGAGAAATACTGTGTGAGGTAACTCAAACACCTGCAAAAGGAGAGCCCTAAGCCAAACAGTGATCTGAGAAATATTTGCCTCACTGACACCTTCACCTGCACAGATGACCTTCACATTGATTGGCTGTTGAGACCTTTGCTTAGATGAAGCTCTAATTCTGGGCTTTTCATTCTCCTTCTGTCTCCCACTCATCCAACCTAAGAAATGACCCTACCTATGCCCTATTCATCCAGAGCCATCTTTTATCATAAGATCAATTTTTAAGATAATGTGGATACTAAAATAACTAAATTAGTTTATTCTCCCAGAATGTATATTTTCATTTTCATAAGGACCCTCTAAAAGCATCAATTGGTCACTAATGGAGAAAAAATGTATGTATAGCACTGTATTTGCTTCAAGCTTTCAGATAATATTGTCGAATTTAGCCTAAAGTGCCACAGCACCCCAATAAGATTTGTATTATTTTACAGGAAAAATAACTGAGGTCCAGACAGACTAAGTAGTTTTTCCATGACCAGCTGACACCTAAGAGGCAGAGTTGCTTCTGATTTCAGATCTCTTCTCAATATCTGGAAGCCTGAGTACTTATAATCTCCCAAGTAGAGTTTCAGTGGGGCCATCCTCTGCTTAATTGGAAAGGAAGCAGCACTAATCCTGAAGTCATGATCCTTTGATGCCCAGTCCTCTAGCTTTTTGATTCCAAATGCTCTGTAGTATTGTTCTGGTTATGTTGTTGTTACTGTATTGTTGTCATCCTTCTCATCCCTATTTGTTTATTTTGTTTTGTTTCTGTGATCTCAGTATTTATCACTAAGGAAATGCCTTAATCCTGAGACCCTTCATTGTCGATATTTTAGGAACCTGTGGGTGCCAGGTAGCAGAGTAGCCTGCAAATGGCACCACACAGAAACCCAGGCCAGTTCTGCAGATGCTGGTTCTCATATGAGAGAGCAGTCAGCCACAAAGGAGGGAATGTCTGCCACTGGTATATAAATGGCCAACACTTCATCACCTTTGGTTTCTTTGGTCAAAGATTCAGAAAGATTGGGCTTCCCCAATGGCAACCCACTCCAGTACTCTTGCCTGGAAAATCCCATGGATGGAGGAGCCTGGTGGGCTGCAGTCCATGGGGTCGCTAAGAGTCGGACACGACTGAGCGACTTCACTTTCACTTTTCACTTTCATGCATTGGAGAAGGAAATGGCAACCCACTCCAAGTTCTTGCCTGGAGAATCCCAGGGATGAGGGAGCCTGGTGGGCTGCCATCTATGGCGTCGCACAGAGTCGGACACGACTGAAGCGACTTAGTAGCAGCAGCAATGGCTCAGTGGTAAAGAATCCACCTGCCAATGAACAAGATGCGGGTTCAATCCCTGGGTTGGGAAGATCCCCTGGAAAAGGAAATGACAACCCAATCCAGTATTCTTGCCTGAGAAATCCCAGGCTACAATCCATGGAGTCCCAAAAGAGTCAGACACAACTTAACGACTAAACAGCAGACCTCTAGTTTAGGATTGAGATTCTAGAGCCACACCCATCACAAAAGAAGTGATTTGTTGAGCAGACTGAAGAGAATGATGTAAAAGTGAATGTGAAAGTGCCATTGCTAATCCTGTGAACTACTGTCACTCCCCATCTCTCTGGGCTCCCCTGGTGGCTCAGACAGTTCAGAATCCGCCTGCAACGCAGGAGACCCAGGTTTGATCCCTGGGTTGGGAAGATCCCCTGGAGGAGAGCATGGCAACCTACTCCAGTATTCTTGCCTGTAGACTTCCATAGGCAGAGGGGCTTGGCAGACTACAGTCCATGAGTCGCAAAGAGTCAGACAGGACTGAACGACTAACACTTTCACTTTTCTTTCAGAAAGATTAAAGTAGATAAATCACATAGATGCCAATTGAGATGAGTACTGCTATATTAGCTAATAAGGAAAAAGGGAGATAGTCCTCCCTTTACAAAGCAGATGGCACTAAGACCATCTAGGGTCAGCTAAGCTGCCCCTGGCTTTCCCTGCACAGAAGACTTCTGTTGGGAACCTAGCTGGATTCACCCACTTTCAAGCCTGTGTGAAAATACACCATTTTCTGAGATGGGGGGCAGGGGTGCTCTCCAGACTGGAAGTCTAGGTGGTTGTTATTTAGTCTCTAAGTTGTGTCCAACTCTTTGCGACCCTGTGGACTGTAATCCACCAGGCCCTTCTGAATGTGGGATTTCCCAGGCAAGAATACTGGAGCAGGTTGCCATTTTCATCTCCTAGGCATCTTCCTGATGAAAAAAATTGAACCTGTGTCTCCTGCCACCTAGGAAGCCCAGAAGTCTAGATATCCGTGGTCTAATCCCAGATCTCACTAGCTCTGTGATCCTGGGTAAGTCACTTAACTTCCCTAGGGCCTCAGTTCTTTTATCTGCACAACAGGGGCACTGAGGAGAGAAGGTCTGGGCTAAATGAAAACTTCTGTTTTTAACACTGCCTAAGATACACTATGGAGAAGGCAATGGCACCCCACTCCAGTACTCTTGCCTGGAAAATCCCAGGGATGGGGAAGCCTGGTGGGCTGCCATCTGTGGGGTCACACAGAGTCGGACACGACTGAAGTGACTTAGCAGCATCAGCAACAAGATACACTATATTATATTCTTTTCTGTGCTGTGTGCTGTGCTTAGTCACTCAGTCCTGTCCAACTCTTTGCGACCTATGGACTGTAGCCCGCCAGGTACCTCTGTCCACGGGGATTCTCCAGGCAGGAATACTGGAGTAGTTTGCCATGCCCTCCTGCAAGGGATCTTCCCAACCCATGGATTGAACCCAGGTCTCCCA
The DNA here is from genome assembly GCF_027580195.1 of Bos mutus. Taxonomy (NCBI): domain Eukaryota; kingdom Metazoa; phylum Chordata; class Mammalia; order Artiodactyla; family Bovidae; genus Bos; species Bos mutus. Next base: position 83,494,331 of record NC_091617.1, on the reverse strand, counting down.
CATTGCAGGCGGCTTCTTTACCATCTAAGCCACCAAGGAAGCTCATATTCTCTTCTGGAAGGATGTAAACTGGCACAAAAAGGCAGAATGGGATATACACTGGAGTTAGCCTGGGTTGAATTCTAGTTCTGCCACTTACTAGCTATGTGTCTCTGAACAATTCACTTAACTTTTCTAAGACTCATTTTTCTTATCTATAAATGGAAATAGGCTTCCCTTGTGGTTCAGCTGGTAAAGAAGCCACCTGCAATGCAGGAGACCCCAGTTTGATTCCTGGGTTGGAAAGACCCACTAGAGAAGGGATAGACTACCCACTCCAGTATTCTTGGGCTTCCCCTGTGGCTCAACTGGTAAAGTATCCCCCTGCAATGCTGGAGACCTGGGTTCGATCCCCGGGTTGGGAAGATCCCCTGGAGAAGGGAAAGGCTACCCACTGCAGTATTCTGGCCTGGAGAATTCCATGGACTGTATAGCCCATGCAGTTGCAAAGAGTCAGACACAACTGAGCAACTTTCACTTTCATAAATGGAAATATTAATTGTTGGGAGACCAAATGAAGTAATACATGTAAGCTGATGAGCAAAGTGCCCAGCATACAATAAGTACACAATAACTCTTAGTTTATATCACATTTTAAAATGTTGCTCATCCTTTACTGTCAACAGTCCACAAATTCACATGCATCAAGAATGGAAATGATTCATTCTACCTTTGAAGCTTTCCAGTTTCTGTGTAAATGTGGAAAATTTGTTCTCCAGTTCATAAATTCAAAAAAGTCTGATGAAAACTTCTCTTTGTCTTATTATAGGACCTCATTTGCTGTGATCCTGCATTCAAGCCACTATGAGCTGGTTGACTGAGCAACCACCATGTGTCAAACGCATCTGAAAGAATGTAACTTTGAAAAATATCAGTGGAGCAAAATCTGTGTAAAGAATATACTCCTGATCACCTTATTTTCTGAAAGTATCATTTTATAATGTTGGCCCTGAGACACAGCTACTGAAGTTAGTCCAGCAAGACTGTGTGTATGCTCTATATTATTTACTTACTCAAAAGATCTATGCCCACTTATTCTGTGCTATGACGCTATGTTAGTCACTGAGGCAGAAGCAGTTTAATACCCAGTGCACAGGAGCTTGTAGTCTTGTGGGAAAGATGTTATGTACACAAGTGCCTACCAACCAAAGCAGGATCCAAGTGACATAAAAGAGGTACAACGGTCCCCAGATGAAAAATTACTTCTGGTTGAAGGCAGAGGAGACTCAGGGAGGATGTGTTGAAAAGCTGGTATTTAAATCTTTGTAATAAGCAGAATTCTAATGAAAAGAGATGGGGTTTAGTGAGGAGAGTCCCTGAGAACACCCCAGGAAGAGTGACAGGCGTCAGCAAAGACCGGGAGAGCCAAATCCAGAGTGCCTTCTGTTCGGTGGGTGAGACAGGAGTGCAAGCACAAAGACTGGAACAGGCACTGCTAGGTTGGGAAGGCTTTGTCCCCACTACGTTTAGCACTGGTTAGTAAACAACAGCAAACCGCTGAAGATTTGAAGAATAATGGCGCTTTATTTAGTAAGATCAATCTCACAACAAAAAGATAAACTTTGTTCCTTTCTTCTAAAAGCTAAAACAGGATCATTTAGGGCCTATGGTTCTCTAGTGTAACACGGAATATCAAAGCTTCCTCTTGGAAGCAGCAGTATTTTCACGGATAGATAGTTCACAAATACCTAGCTAGAGTTTGGTAAAAGATCTATAGGCCTTTTTGATGACAGCATCACCATCCATGAGATATGATCTATTTCTCATTTTTCCTGGGAAAAAAAAAAAACTGCAACCCACATCCGTCAAAACAATTTATTTACTCTAAATGTCCCTAGTAAGTACTGTAGCCATCCCTAATAGCATATTAACTATTCAGATGAAAGCATTATACTAAAGCTTGCAGCCTTTATGTCAAGGTAGCTTTGAAGGTGCAAAGCACATATCATAAAATTAAATAAATTCACAAAGTCTGTCCCCTCTCTAGTCCTGACTTTCAATTCTGGTTGCATCATAAATAAAACAGGCTTGGTGGCCTCCACCTATCTCCTGGGAACACTTGTTTGATTTACCCCCCCCACCAAAAAAAAGGACATGATTTGACACACTCAGCATAATTAGTATTCTCTACTCAGGAGGATGCCCCAACAGTTAGAATTCAAATATTCTGAAGCTAGCCCTGCATTTCTTTCTGTCCCCCACCTGTCTCCCTTTTCCCTCCTCTGCTCTCTCCCTTCTTCCTTGGAAGACCGTGCAAGCTGGAGATGTGAATAAGCAAAGCCCAGATGTCATGGGGGCTCTACACAGAATCGAGGAACAAAATGCATGTTTCAGCCGCGGCAGTTCTGCGTAGCTAGCAGAGGCTGCTGTTATCTGCTCTGCTGCCCAAACCTCTTCACGCAACTGCTGATTACACAGTGTTGGTTCCACATAAAGAATTTTCTGGAAGAAGCCCCATTTCAGAGAAGGGTGCTGAGCATTTAACAGTGCTTTGCTAACAATCATTAAAGTTATTGCTGTTAGTTAAATAAAGTGGGCTTAAATATGAGGAAAACATTGTGGTAACTACTGTTCACAACATATAAAAATCCTCTCCTACCAAGCACAGAAGAGTTTGCCTGTTGGTTTTAAATCTGCTTAATTCCTGTTTTAGGGGGCTTTGTGACAGTCCTCCAAAAGTTAACTGCCAAAACTGTGACTATATTTAGTTGTTTATTTCACACCAACTCAAGGTGGTACATTCTGGTAGACACACAGGAAAGCAAAGCAAACTGAAGCTCATTAGCAAAGGAGGCCGGAGAAGGCAAGCGCACCCCACTCCAGGACTCTTGCCTGGAAACTCCCACGGACAGAGGAGCCTGGTAGGCTGCAGTCCATGGAGTCGCTAAGAGTTGGACATGACTGAGCGACTTCTCTTTCACTTTTCACTTTCATGCATTGGAGAAGGCAATGGCAACCCACTCCAGTGTTCTTGCCTGGAGAATCCCAGGGACGGGGGAGCCTGGGGGGCTGCTGTCCATGGGGTCACACAGAGTCGGACACGACTGAAGTAACTTAGCAGCTTAGCAGCAGCAGCAAAAGAGGCCAGCAAAGCTTTAGGAAAATTGTGAACTGGGAAGTATTTGTTAGAGAGTTTTGGTCGCTTTTGAAGACAAAAATAATCTAAGCCCTAAACAAGCAGTATAAATGAGTTAATTTTCAAGTTGTAATGGACAATGAAGAGGTGATGATAAATTTTAAAAGACCCCAAACTCCAAGGAAATGGCTGTAATCTTTGATTTCTTGACCCTTTGGTTTCATATGGTTGGCATACTTCCCCTGGCTAATAGCCTGGAAATGCAAGGGAAGAAAATCATTTTTAATTTTGTTTCTATCCAAAAGTTACATGTGCCTTTTTGGAACCATCACAAGTTTCACCTGAGTGGTATTCAGATAAATGACAGCTTATGCTGAGAATCTGTCAATACAGCAATGCAGAAATGGGATCAAAATTAACCTGGAAGATCAGGAAGGTGTCTGCAAACTCCACATCCAAATGATCACAGTGCATTTGGTCTCTTCTCTGCAGTGACTGATTTTTATGAGATTTGAAGGTCCAGCTTAAGCTTACCCTAGAAACTGTTTAAACTGCTTATTAGTGGTCTGTGCCCTCATTAACTATCATTGAAGATAGGGAAACGGACCTTTAAGAGCACCTCCTCAACATTCAAAGCCACAATTTTATTTTATCCTTTGGTTTGGTGAAGGCCTTCCTTCATTTCTTGGAATAGTAACAGAAACTAATTGCATAAGACTCTTAAAAACCGTTTTAAAAATAGTTTGGAATTTATCCCGTGAAGTCACAAAACCATAGATGACAACTGTCTCTTAATTGTACCTCAAAGATTGGTCTTTGAGGCAGTTCATTTATATTTTCTTTCCCAATACACTCCTTCCAGGCACCCGTCTCATCACCACCACCACATTACCCCAAATAAATACATGGCTTTTCAATTTGAGTTCGCAGAGTTGGACTCAAGTGAGCGCCTGAGCACACACGAACTTCTGAATTAAGGTTTGTGGAAAGACCTTGAGTAGCATACATGAGTAAACAGTGCCACCTAGTGGACGGGAAAAGAAGAAACCCAATGAATCGGCACAAATGGAAATTTGGGCCAGCTGTATGCTTTGGGCCACATTTCCCCCTTACTTTGGCCCTCTGTTATCACCTATGAGCAAACAAAAATTTTCCTTCTTGGAGACACAAAAAAACAACCACAAACAAATAAACCAAAACCCGCATAGCTTCCCTTCTCTAGTTCTCTGACTGCCTAATGAAGGTGCTTCTGCTGCTGCTGCTAAGTCGCTTCAGTCGTGTCCGACTCTGTGCGACCCCATAGACGGCAGCCCACTAGGCTCCTCTGTCCCTGGGATTCTCCAGGCAAGAATACTGGAGTGGGTTGCCATTTCCTTCTCCAATGCATGAAAGTGAAAAGTGAAAGTGAAGTCGCTCAGTCTTGCCCGACTCTTAGTTACCCCATGGACTGCAGCCTACCAGGCTCCTCTGTCCATGGGATTTTCCAGGCAAGAGTACTGGAGTGGGTTGCCATTGCCTTCTTCCCTAATGAAGGTATTACCCAAATAAAATTAACAGCTAGCATTTAATGAGCATTTTCCATGAGTCAGCAATTTGCAGAGTGCTTTACCCGGGACCTCTCATATTGTCATCCAAACAGTTCAGTTATTTGTTAAGGAGTTTGGGTGGCTTATTCCAAGATAATAGAGTCTGACTGTGATAGCCCATACAGTAATGCCCACTTGTGAGCACCGCACACACACATCCCAAGAGCAAGCAGAGATCTTGAAGAGAAAAATGTATACAATAACACAGTAATTAGATACATAGTAAGTATATACTGTGCCCCCAGACTACTTAGGGGATACAAAAATGAATTGATATGTATCCTGCCCTAGAACAATTTATAGTCTAAAAAGAAAACTTAAATCTATACTTTCAAGTTTACATCATTCAACCTGTCTTCACAGCCCTATAAAGTAATCATGGCCCTGACTTTAGAAATAAAGTTTTATGATTCATCTAAGTTCACACAGATAAGCTCTTTAGATTTAAAAGCAAGTTCAAAAAAAAATAAAAGCATGTTTATCACTGCATCTCATACTGCCTCTTTCCCAAATGCAGCTGCTACAGATCCCTGTTTTTATGACAAGGGGTGGAGGATGAAAACAGCAGAGAGATGACTCAGGGACTAGTCATCATGGGATCAAGTGTGGAATGTCCTTCTTTGCCTCTACCATTCTTAAACCACCCCCACTCTGAAAAGAATGACCAAAAAATCAAATTTCTCAATAGAGTAAATTAAAACAAACCATTTACATTCTGTATACCTCAAAAAATGAGAACTATAAGAGAACTTCCATAATCCAGAAAACGGCATACATACACAAGAAAACATAGCTAACATTATACTTAATGGTGAGAGACAGGACACCTCTCCCCTAAGATCATAATAACATGAAGACATCCCCTCTCATCACTCCTTTTCAAAGTCTTAGTTAAAGCAATAACACAAGAAAAATAAATAAAAGATACAGGGAGAAATACAACCGTCTTTATCTGCAGATGTCATGATTATTAACAATGAGAACTCTTAAGAATCTACAAAAAAATCTGAAACAATAGGTGATTAGCAACGGTACAGAAAATAAGATCAATACAGAAAAGTCATTGCTTTCCTATACACTGCCAAGAACAACTTGGATATTAAATTATGAAACAATACCATTTACAATACTAGCAAGAATAAGAACATCAAAAACTTGGTCATAAATCTAACAAAATACATATAGAAATTGCATATGAAAAATTACCTTCAAAGGGGAGGACAAAACATTCTAGTACATAAAAATAGACTGGGGAATTCTGCCAGAGGTGAGAGTCTAACTTTCAAAATCCCAAGATTAGTAGTCTGTCAGAAGCTCTCTGGTGCCCTTCTCCCCTCTGTGCTCTTCTTATAGAATAAAGAAAACATAATCAGTTGTTGCATACTCAGAATGCCCTAGATCACTTATGAAAGCTAATGAAAATAACAAAGAGTAAAAAAGTAAGGTTTTTCATAAAAAGTCTTAATACTTTCAAATGGCAAAAAGAAGCAAGTACAGCATTTCTTCTGGCTCCAAGGACATGATATTACCTTTCCTAACTTGCCCTCATCAGTTAAGTTTCCAGATCTAAAATCCTTTAAGGATATTTTTAAATCAAAGAGGTCATTTTAACTTATTGAGTGGAGCTGAGAGATACAGCTGAAGTTTCCTACTTACCTTCCATACAATCAGTACCATAAAGAAAATTCATCATGCAAAATAAGAACAGGGTGAACTTTGACTTGTATGTTGTGTACTCTGTGCAACGCTGTGTCAGGCACTTTCCAAAGTGCTTTACACATAGTAGCTCATTTAATCCCCAAGCAACCCTATGCAGGAGGTGCTATTATTATGCCCATTTTATAACTAAATATACTCTGAATTTTTTTAGCATTGTGAAGTTTCTCTTAAAAGTTTCACTTTGGGTTTCTTTACATAGCCAACAACCAACAATGTATGTCAACTAAAACATAATTTTGATCCCTTCACAAGGTTTCAAGAAGCTATTATGTATAAAATGCAAGATACATTGGTGCTGTGGGGGCCTTGTGTGGTGATAGGGAGGCAGAAAGGGTGATGAAGTCAAGAGGCATCTCTGTAAACGCAGTGATGTGCTGGTCAGTATTTAACAACCAGCTCTATTTAAGGGCTTCCCTTGTGGCTCAGCTGGTAAAGAATCTGCTGCAAAGCAGGAGACCTGGGTTCAATCCCTGGGTTGGGAAGATCCCCTGGAGAAGGGAAAGGCTACCCACTCCAGTATTCTAGCCTGGAGAATTCCATGGACTGTGTAGTCCCTGGAGTTGCAAAGAGTCTGACACAACTGAGAAACTTTCACTTTCTGTATTTAAACAAAAAGGCAATGGAAGAAAAAAAATAACAAAGAAAGCCATGATTTGTAGTGTTTGCTCCTTTTTGTGTATAAATACTCTTACCACTGCCTATTATAATACTCAAAAAGTTCCTGAAAGTTTAAAAATGGTCTCTCAACCAGCCAGTAGGAGGTGGCTTTAGCACACCACTGCAAAGCTTCATTGAAGACAGCATTCATGACTGTTTTATTCACTCTACCACCTAACACAGTGCCTAATGTCAGTAGATACTCAATAAATATTTGTTGAATGAATGATTTAGTGAACTGATGAGATGCAATCAAGTAATTAGGTAGAAGAAGGTAAACTATCTTCTACTGGTTGTATCATAACCAGGACCTACCTCGCTACTTCAGTGACATCATAGTCTCTATTTGTCATGCTTATGATTAGTGCTGCAATTAATTCTATGGAGGGAAGGGGAGTATTATCTCAACATTGTGCTTTGTTAATCTTAATGGAAGTGTTAAGAGAGATAAGACTCCTGATTGTGTGTTTTCAAAAGGAGTAAACAAAGAGACAGTGGACTTGTTTTTGTCTGATTTAATCAAACATTACTAAATTTATAATTTTTATTTTTTAATGTTTTGTTTTGATGTATTTATTTATTTGGCTGTGCTGGGGCTTTAGTTGCGGCATGCAAACTCTTATTTGCAACATGTGGGATCCAATTCCCTCACCAAAGATCAAACCCTGGCCCCCTGCACTGGGAGCGCGGAGTCTTAGCCAGGAACACCGGGAAGTCTCTATCATTTTTAAATGTTTTTACTTAAACTTCTGTAAGAAAAAATAGCAATGTTATATAAATCTGAAACTCTAGCCTCTAACCTTTTAAAACAATAGCTGAGACAATTATTTCAATTAGGAAATGTTCTCAGAAACTCAATTGTTTCTTTAGAACAAGAGACAGAGAACTAGCTCTTCACTACTACTGGGCAGTTATTTCCTGCTACTGGAAATAAATTTTTTTTGTAACATTGGACAGAATGTCATAAAAGAGCTAGACAATTATTTATTCATAAGTAGGTGGACTGATTTCACTTTGCCTAATACCAGTTGTGTGTACCAATTTCAGAACCTGTAAGAAATGTAGGTAGACATCGTGTAAGACCATTAAATTTTTAAATAGTGAATGAGGAAGAGTAGCAGGACCTTGTGTGTATGTGTGTGTGCTCAGTCATATCCTACTCTTTTGAGCTCATGGACTGTAGCTCGCCAGGCTTCTCTGTCCATGGGATTATACTGGCAAGAATACTGGAGCGGGTTGTCATTTCCTCCTCCAGGGGATCTTTCCAACTCAGAAATCAAACCTGTATCTCCTGTGTCTACTGCATTGGCAGGCAGATTCTTTACCACTGAGTCACCTGGGAAGCCCTAATACAGGAGACCCAGTTAAATTTGAATTTCAGATAAACAGAGAATCATTATTAAGTATTTCCCCAGTAAAGCTCCCAATATTACATGGGACATAATTGTACTAAAAAGTGATTTGTTGTTAATGGGAAATTCAAATTTTATTGGGTATTTGTATTTTTATTTGAAAATCTAGCAACCTTATTCCAGGGATATATTTGCTTGACATGGCCTAAAATTTTAAATAGATTTAGTACTTAAAATGTAAAATAAATAAAGAAGAATTTGAGATAATTATTTTATAATCTTGAGTATTAAAAGCCTTTCTATGTTACAAACTTCAGAAGTCATGGAAGAAAAGATTGATAAGATCCACTTTATAAGAATCCAAAAAAATTTTCTCTAGTGAAAAAAATAACCCATGTTAAAAAAAAAAAAAAAAGACAACTAAGCAAAAGTATTTGCTACTTGAAACATAGACAAGGGGCTAATCTCTCACATATATAAAGAATGTCTACAAATTCATAAGAGTAAATGAAAGATTATTTATCTGATTAAAAAGTCCACTAAGATAAACAGAATATTCCCAGAAAGGAAAATAGATATAGTTCTTGAGTAAGTAAAAAAATTTAAAAAGATGCCCAACTTCACTCAGAGTAATAAAAGTGAAAATTAAAAGATGAAGTTGGTTTTTTTCCATCTATGTAACAGATTGGCAAAGTCCCAGAAGCATGATAATAAACTATTTTGGCAAGATTGCATAAAAATACTTTTATATGTTCCTGGTGGGAGTATGATTTTGTAGCATTCTTATAGCGGGCCATCTGACAGTATCTACTAAAGTTTCAAATGCATATCCCATTGACCCAGCAATTCTACTTCTAGGAATTTACACTTTATATATAGAAATACAAAATGAATTAAGTTCAAAGATATTACCTGCAGCATGGTTGCAATGGAGAAAATTTGGTGACAACCTAAATGTTCATCAACAGGAGACTGATTAAATAAATTATGGTACAGCCTCAGAGTGGAATACTATGCCAATGTCGAAAAAGAATTAAGAAAGGATTAATGTATCGATATGGAAAAATCTCTAAGTTATCCTGATAAAAAGTAAAGAGTTGATCATAATATATTAATGTTGGAGGAGAAAATGAAACAGAAAAGGAATATTTGCATCAGTCTTATTTGCATTAAAAAATATATCTGATAGGATAATAAATCAGTAATAGTGGTTAGTTCTCAGACAGATAGGGATGGTTTTATGAAAGGCAGGGAAGGAAGAGTCTTTTAATAAATGTCTTTTATATTTTTTATTTTTAAAACAGGAATAAAACATGTGAATGTATCACCAATTCATATAATAAAAATAAATGGATTGTATTATCCAATCCTGATGGTATTCAAAAATAATAAGGCTTAATTTTTGGATTAAGTTTACAAAAATTTTGAAACTCCTTAATCTTTCTCCTATCCCAGTGCTCACAGTATTGTTTTTACTCTCAGAAGAGAAGTATAGTGAAAGCACAGTTCCATGACTTGACTCAATGATCCTTGGCCCTTCATACTCCTCATCAAACTTTAGCCTAGGTTATCAGCAACAACAAAAATAAATAATTGCCAAGCACTGGCTGTCAGTAAGATACCATGCTAGTTTCTTTGCTTCAGAAAACCTACTAGCCCTTGCACTAACAGACTTAAAAGAAAGGCATTGGGTATAAATTTTAAAAGGCAAAAGTTGCCATGAATGGTAGAGACAAGAACACTGGACCTAGAAGAAAATATAATTACTACTTTATATGGGAGTAACGCTCCAATTTGAGCCTTGAAAGATGAAAACTCAGGGCTTCCCTCATGGCCTAGTGGTTAAGAATCCACCTGCCAAAGCACAGAACACAAGCTCAATCACTGGTCCAGGAAGATCCCACAAGCCATGGGGCAACTAAGCTTGTACACCAAGACTATGAATCTTCGCTCTGGAGTCCAAGAGCTGCAACTACTGAGCCCATGCGCCTAAGGCCTGAGCTCCGCAGTAAGAGAAGCCACTGCAATGAGAAACCCTTGCACCCCAACGAAGAGTAGCCCCTGCTCACTGCAACTAGAAAAAGCCCGTGCACAGCAATAAAGATCCAGCACAACCAAAAAGACTTTTTAAATATATAATTTAAAAAAAAACAGAGAGAGAAAGAAACCACTGCAATGAGAAGCCCTTGCACTTCGAAGAGTAGCCCCTATTTGGCACAAGCAGAGAAACTAGCCATGCAAGAACAAAGGCCAGGCACAGCTAAGAATAAAAAAATTAAATTAAAAAAATTTTTTTTTAAAGATGAGGAATTAGAACAAGAAAATAAGTCTAGATGATTTCAAATATGGAAACATGGTGAGTAAGGCCCAGACATGGAAAAATTCTACCATATTTAGATCCATGAGCAAACTGAGAGTTTTCCTCACAAGATATGGATGATAGGAGAAAAAAACAGAAAAGTGGGCTAAAACCTGCAGCAGAGATTGCCGGTTGTCTGTACCAAAATGTGTTCTCTTCCTTCTGTTTTTTAACACAGAATATTTATTTTTAGCTAGATATGTCAGCACACGGAATAAAAGGTCACATTTTCTCAGCCTCCCTTGCAGCTAGTTGTGACCAGGTAATCAGGTTCTGGACTCATTCTCTGGGATTCTGAGTAGTCCCCTTAAAAGGGAGGAGGAATGCCCCCAAACAGAAACACACAAACAGGAGCCAAAGGCCCACGAGGAAGCGTTCTGTTACAGACATGTAGAGCAAGACAAGAAGAGAGGAAGAATAGATCGTGTTCATTTACCCAATCCAAAATACCTTGTGAAAAACAGATTTCAATCCGAAGACGAAAGAGTTTTTCCCTTGAGAATTTTGTGAAACACTGGAACACAGATAGTGCTTTTTTTCATAACCAGGTAACAAGGGGTGGTATACTGAGATAAAGGAGTTTTCTCCTAATTACCATGTGAGACTATGTGGTTCCAATGGAATGGAAGCTAAGTGTGGTGCTGTTTCGGCATTTCACAGGTTTTAAACATGACATTGACGGCTATGGGCATCGAAAGGAGGATCTAGAGCAGAACTGGATAGAACTGATCACGAACTCATGGAGGCCCCCATGAAATCACTGAGAAGTAATGGAGTAATACCAGAAGTAACTGAGAATCACTTTGAACAAAAGGCCTGAAGACTTGTGCTACTTGGGTACGTTGAAATTAGCCACTGGACTGTGAGTTATTGTGAATAATGTCAACACATTTTCTCAAAAGTTATCGGGGTACAGTGACAGTGTATATACATGTCAGTCAGTGTTCCTAAGATAAGGGTCTCTACTAAAGCAACAAGAAAAAACATGGCTAGAAAAATGATAAAGTGGAGCTTACATTATAGTGTTCCGATTTCCTTCCTGGGCATGAGAAGGTGATTGATTAGTAATAGTGATAGGAAGTGTGAATGATTAGCAGTGGTAGCATAACCAGAAGGTTGCTGTGCTGTGAGGAAAGAGCTCTGAGCTTAAATGGAAAGCCAGAGCCCGGGAAGACTCACAGGGCATTTTTGACATCTCAGAGAACAGGAGGGTGGACCTCCACTTTGAGAAGAAGCAGTCATTTCTTTATACAAAGAAATAGTTGACCTCTTTTCATGGTCTCTGGCACAGAAATAACTTGAGATTTCAGAGCCATGCTTAAACACCAGCAGGTATGAGTCAATTTCCCCATATCCCCAGTGCGGAGGAGCAGAGGGTTCACTTGTTTATTCTAGTTTGTCATAGCGTCTGATGAAATGGTGAGGGCTCCTGACTACCCAAACTGTCAGCTTACAAAGACACTACTACTTGGTCTCAGAGGACTTAGGGCTGCTTCTTGTTTGCTGTTAATTTTTATTTGTTCAGTGTTTTATTTGCCATATATGGTGATCATCTTAAATCCAAGTTTTTGCTTATCCTTAGCAATGAAAGCCACCATTGAGAAGGACCACCGCATTATAAATGTAATTTTTAATGCTTCCCTTTTTGAAGTCTGGTGTTATAAGGTTATCTACCACAAAAGGGAAGGGAGAATGGGGAAGAGGAAAAGAAATGGAGAAAGAAGGAGAATAAGAGAAGATTTAGCAGAAAGACTATGTATAATTGTACCTAGAGGCCATAGAGAAATTTATCTCCAAATACTGCAGACTCCAAATATTGCAAACTACTTTACAAGTTTTGACATTATGCATGCAAGTATGACTATGCTTCCAAAGCAACATTTTTACGTTTAAAATATCCTTATATTTGACATGGACTTTTTGTCAAACTATAACTAGTTATTTTTTTTAATCTAGAACTCTCTTCAATTTTGTTAAAGCACTCAGTTGACCAGCACGTCAGAATTCCTTTAAAGAAATTCAATATGCAAGAAAAGGTGGGAGAATGGAAGGAAGCAGGATTTCTATAGTTGACTATTTGTAAGGTCCTGGTGAACCAGACCAGATTAAACATGAAAACTCCTTTAGTCATTCTAATCTAGCCTTTTTACATTCAGAGCAGAGCCTTTGGCTAACCACAGAAACCCACATATTGTTTGTGCTTTTGTAGCTAGCCTCTAGGCACATTTAACCAATCATTTACTAATGACTCACAGAAAATGTTTTAGGTCATATCTAGGTATCTAAATGACTTGAGTTGTTCTAATAATTCATGTGGATAAACCTTCTATAACCTGGTAATTGGCTTTGCCTGGTGGTAGCAATGCTTCATTTACTATCTGGTTTGCCCTGTAGAGTGATCATTTGGACCATTTATCATTTCATTTATTCAACAACCATTTATTGAGCTCTTGTGTACTCAGATGTATGCGAGGTGCTTAAAGTCCAAATATAAATAACATGATTCCCATACTCTGAGCTTAAAGCCTGATTGAGAAAAGATGCTAATAGCTAATCTTTATGAAGTACTTCGGTACAGCAACCACTGTACCATGCATTTATGCAATTTATCTCATTTAATTCTCACAATAACTCCAAGAAGTAAGAATCTTTATTTGAATTGTAGTTTGAGGCATACAAAGACTTTTCATAGGTAAATAATGCAAAAAACCAACCCTGCAAGTTGAGAAAACTGCATGAGCAAGGACAAGAAGGTGGAAGACAGCTGGCAAATTTGTGTGACCGTATCATCAGGTTCATGGAGGGAAAAGGGGGGAAATCAAATAATTTGCTGACCGACATTACCCAGTTGATGGTAACTCACTCATATCTCTCATTATCACCATCATCATTGTCTCTTATACATCTATTGCACTTTGTAGTTAGGAGCAGTTTCTCGTGCATCATCTAATCTGGTCATTTTGGCAGTTCTTTGAGGCTCGTAAGCTCTCAAAGACTCTTGAATGAGATGAGTTCTTTGTCTCACTTTCTTAGATATGAAGGTAGTGCATATCTGAAACCACCTATACTATCTTGCGTTGAACTCTGATCTTGAGCATAGACCAAGATTACCTTTAGAATACAAGCCATGGCTTTGAATGCATGGATTAGTCTTTCGGCAGATTCAGTGTAATGATCTAAGAAAATATAATCCCCTCCCCACTTTTTTTGTAAACTGGCCATGTGATGGTGAAGGGAGGTGTTCCGACAAACCTGAGGTGTCACCTTTTGGAGTCCTCCCCAGAGACCACTTTCAGCTACCTGTTACACGCAATAGATGAACTGCTTCGCCCCACCAGCCTTATCTCCATGAATACAGACATAGAACCTACTCTCTCCAGTCCTCTAAATCTGATTGTGAGTGGCAATTCCAAATTGGCTGTCCTAAGCCACTCAGAACAGTGGGAAGCATTTAAATGTTCACCATGTATAGTGAACCAAAAATACAGGTGAGTGAGACTGACTCACAGCTGGGGGAAGAGGCAAAAGTGGACGACTTTCCATCATCTTGGCCGGAGACCTTGGATGAGCTAAAGTGCACCCTGTTTCATCACATCTCCCCTCCCTTCTTGGTCATCACCTCATTGATGCACCAGGACTGTAAGCCACAGTGCACCGCAGAGAGAAGAAAGCACCAGGGATAGGGTGGAGTGGAGCCTCGGAGCAAACGCTGAAACCGAGGAACATGTAAATGTTCCAGAAGACAAGGCAAATGGTTTCTCACTAGATTGTGAGCAACTCTAACATTAAGGAAACATATTCTATTTATTTTTATATTTCTCAGACATAGTGAGGTACCAGACTTATAGCTGCTCATTAATATTTGCTGAGGGAATGATAATAAACTGTCGTGTACCTTTACTAACCTCGCCTGCTGTTTCCTCCATGGATCAAGCTCCCAATCCAAACGGCTGGCCCTTCCTGATGCCACTAGAATCGCCACTTCTAATCTTGCTCCCCTTTGTGGACCCCAAGCTTTGCTTGCCTTTGGGGCCTGCTTGAGCCCCTCACCCAACCTTCTATTTCTGCTGCCTGCACTGGGGTTCTGATGGAATCCTTGTCAGGTAGCTTGCTTCAAAATTTCTCAGCTTTCCATTTAGTTATAATAAACCTCAAATTGTTCTAGAAAAATTGTAGGCTCGTTTGGAAAACTATTTGTGAAGCAAATGATTTTCATAACAATGAGAGACTCCACATGTGAGGCAGTGGTTTTATCAAAATTTTAGTTCTCATAAGTCCTAGCAAAAGAAATTAAAATTTTAGTTTTTAGTTTTGGGGTTTTTTTTTTTTAATTTTTATTGCAGTATAGTTGATTTGCAATGTTTTGTTGGTTTCTGCTATATACCAAAATGAATCTGTTACACATATATCCATTCTTTTTTAGATTCTTTTCCCTCATAGCTCATTACAGAACATTGAGTAGAATTCCCTGTGCTATACAGTAGGCCCTTATTAGTTATCTATTTTATATATAGTAGTGTGAACATGTCCATTTCAATCTCCCAATTTATCCCTTCCCTTCCAGGTAACCATAAGATTGGTTTTTACATCTGTGACTTGATTTTGGTTTGTAAATCAGTTCACTTGTACCCTGATCTTAGATTCCACATGTAAGTGATAACATGTGGCATTTGTCTTTGCCTGATTTACTTCACCGAGTGTGACAATTTCTATTACCACCCATGTTGCCGCAAATGGCATTGTTTCATTCTTTTTTATGGCTAAAAAACTTAGTTTTTTGGAGGCAACTTGGCAGTATCTGTCCAAAAAAAGTGTAAACACTTTCATCTAGTAATTTCAATTCCAGGAATCTAATTTACAGATACATAAGTATGCAAGGGTGTGGTTGTAAAATGCTTAGTTACACATTATTTGTGATTGTTACAAACAGAATCCAAGGTAAGGCCATTAACAAGGAACTTGGTAAATATATTATGATGTATCCATATGATAGAATATTATTCATCAAGTAAAAAGAATTAGGGGAAATCGGGATATATTTTTATGTTTAATATGCAAATGGTTGAATAATTTGCTTAGTGTGATCAAACTGGTTTAAAAAAACCTGTATATAAGTGTATATATATGCATATATACGTGAGGATGGCATGACAACCCACTCCAGTATTCTTGGCTGGAGAATCCCCATGGACAGAGGAGCCTGGCAGAACTATAGTCCATGGGGTTGCAAAGAGTTGGAAACAACTGAGCGACTAAGCACAGCACAGCAGTATTTATGCTATGCATATATACACACATATATTATATATAATATATTATCATGTATGTACACACTTACATATATGTATTTTCTACTTATTTATATTGATATTTGAGTATATTTGCATAGAGAAAGGTCTAGAAAGATACACACCAAATAGTTAAGAATGGATATCTATGGAGAAAATAAATGGAATAGAATGATTTATGTAGTTAGCTGATTATCTACAGGTCTAATATGTTCTCTTTTCTTCTGCCATTTTGGCCTGTGTATCTCATAGGAAGATGAAATGAAATAGTGGTTACCTTAGTTTTATACTTCTTAGCATAGAAAAAAAAAAAGCCTATGCCTTTTTTCTCCCCTCTGACCTGTGTGTGTGTGTGTGTGTGTGTGTGTGAGTAAATTGAAATTATTGAGAAACTAATGGTGAATCTGAGGAAACAGATTAGTATTAGAGTTCATGTATCTATTTTTTTCTCATTTCCCATGATTTTATCATCTTAGATAATATGCATAGCCAGGAGTAGATTAAAGATTTTTAAAATGTGAGTGATGTATAATTTCTGAAGGTGTTATGTTAGAATGCAGATGATTCCTTTCTCAGGTTCAAAGAAAGCCTTGAGCAAAATGGTGAGGTATGGGTTGTTTGGTGCTTCCCCTTAGTGCCCCTGCTCTCTTGTTATCTTGAATGGCAGAGATGTTTTAGCAGACCCGGGTATGAATGTCAGCTCCATAAGGTACCAACCATGGGACTTGGGCCATTCGTTTAGTCTTTAAAAGCCTTCTACTGAGTGACACAATAGTATCCATCTGGTTGGGCTTTTGTGGGAAATACATAAGGTACTATATATGAGAATGCCTAGTCTACACTGCAGATGCATTAACTCAACTTTAAAGTTTATTTCATTTCTTGCCCTAAGTGCCAACTTTAGTCTTAGAAACCCCAGAGGAACCCAAACGCAGTGTATCACTTGCATGGGTTCAGAGAGCAACGTTCTGAGGAGCTAGCAGTTATACCAAAAAGAACACTCGGCTTAGTGTATGTGCCCATAGATATGCAAAAATAAAATTATGAAAGCTTCAAGTGGGAAAATCCTGAGGCCACACACATTGCTTAATCTTTGTGCTAAATAACTTCAATTCCCAGGGGGTGGCAAGAAGAAAAACAACTATACACTCTTGCTAGCAGCCCAGTTGTCAAGGTGCATGTGAGTGCATGCAAATGCCCACTTGACTGGGAAAGTGGATTGGAGCTGACCTGAAGAGATACTAAAAAATGGCTCTTTCCTGGCGTTCTCTGCAGTGTTTTGTTTTTTCTTTTGTTAATTAAAAAACTAAACTCCTGTCTCAATCCTATGATTTCCACAGTAGGCCTTACAAAAAACTGCAAAAAAGCCCCGAGTCCTCCTTAAACTAAGATTTTTAGAACTGTTTACTTTCCAAAACCAATGGGGGATAGAAACAGTAGAGGGAGATGGGTTTGTGCATGGATAGAAACACAGGTATAAAATTATTGCGTAATAGAACGTTTTGCAAGATCAGAGAATCTATAAGACATAAAAGCAATGATTCCAAATCAAAGCACTTTATTTGTCAAAGTAACTAAAACAGTTGTTTAAAGCACACACACACACACACGAGCATGCACGCACACATACTGTTTTCTAAAGCGTGATATTTTTCCGCCTGAGCCTTTTCTTCTCACTTGGCAGCCCTGTTGTGTACACGATCTCTACAGGAATGCAGAAAAACCACCTGAGGGAGAAAATTACTAATCACTAAAAATTACTAATCACGCTCTCACACTAAATAAATCCCACCCGGAGGTTTTTAGTTACACGTCGGGATATGAGTTCTTTTTTTTTTTCCTCTCAGGTGAATGATACAAAGGCATACAAAATAAAAAAAGGAAGCATGTCACATCTTAATATGCACTAGCAGGGATATTTTTACATGATAGCATCTAGGTCTCAGTCCAAAATAAAGGCAAAGTAGACTGAAAGTCTCTAATGCCCACCACCGGGTCTCTCAGAAAGAAAAGAGATTGGAGAAAGAATCATACTTCCCACAGCATTGAATACAGCGCTATCATCCCCTGGCAGTGCCCCTATCATTTACCCCAACGTTCAGTGACCTTATTTCACAGGATATTCAGTTCACAAGCTCATCGGGCTCCTGTCATGTATTATTAGGTTAAATAGACCAGTGTGCTATTCATGGCAGTCCCCACCAATTTATATCATATTTTCATACTGTTTATCTTATACTTGTTTATCTTTTACTGTTTCTTTAGTCCACTGTAAATAGCCTAGGCCCATGTACCTACTTAGCTGATCAGAAGTTGAAGGTATCCAATTCAATGGTCATATTACAAATGAGAAATTAGTAGAAGCAGTAGAATTCAGAGTTTCTTTCATTTGAGTGCCCCTTGGGTTCTTTTTGTTTCTTCTTCATTATTATTGTTTTGGCTGATTATAAAACATAACACCATTCATCATAAAAAAAATTTTAAGCAAGTCAAAAGTGTTTAAAATATAAAGTGAAAGTCTTTCTCTAATACCCCCTCTCTTCCAAAGACCATTATACATAGATTCTTCATGTTTATAAATCTATAAAAAATATAAATATATCCATCCAGTTGGAATAATATTAAACATATATTTCCATGATTTACTTTTCACTTAACAATATATTTCAGATTCCTTTCCATAGCAACAAATACAGAGTTACATCTCAGCCACTGACTATTTATTCCATTTGGAGGTCATTTTATAATTCATTTAAATAATTTCCTATTAATGGGCATATAGCTTTCCCCCCATTTTTCGGTCTTTTTAATGAAGCTGAGATGAACAAGCTTATAAATATATCCTTAAATACTTTTCTAATTATCTCCTGAGAATAAATTTCTAGAAAAGGGATCACTTCACCAAAATGTATGACATTTTTAATTTTGAAATATATTAAGAATGTAGCTTGTGGGAAAAACTGATTCACCATAACTACATTCTTACAAATACTGCTGCTGCTGCTAAGTCGCTTCAGTTGTGTCCGACTCTGTGCGACCCCAGAGACGGCAGCCCCCCAGGCTCCCCCGTCCCTGGGATTCTCCAGGCAAGAACACTGGAGTGGGCCGCCATTTCCTTCTCCAATGCATGAAAGTGAAAAGTGAAAGTGAAGTAGCTCAGTTGTGTCTGACTCTTAGCGACCCCATGGACTTCAGCCTACCAGGCTCCTCCGTCCATGGGATTTTCCAGGCAAAATACTGGAGTGGGGTGCCATTGCCTTCTCTGCTTACAAACACTACATAGGATCAATAATTTTTACAAACACTACATAGGATCAATAATTTTTATCTGCACCAATCTGATAGATTATGATAAAATACAATATTCTTTTAGGTGCATTTCTTAGATAGTGAAAGAATATTTTCAAATGACTCATTAATATTATAAATGAAATTAAAATTTAAGGTTAAAATACTTCACTTGCTACTTTGCAGATTGAAACTACCCTCTTTATTATTGACTACTATTCACTTATTGTCAGAGAAGGCAATGGCACCCCACTCCAGTACTCTTGCCTGGAGAATCCCAGGGACAGAGGAGCCTAGTGGGCTGCCGTCTATGGGGTCGCACAGAGTCGTACACAACTGAAGCGATTTAGCAGCAGCAGCAGCATTTACTTATTGTAGCATTGAAAAATCATTTCCACTTTGTAGATAAAAAGCTGAGTCCAAAAAAAATGTAAGTGAATGACTAAAAGGGAATAAATAGTTGCAAGCCTCCTAATGCTAACATTCCTTCTGGGGAGAAAAAAAAAAAAAAAAACAGAGCAATGAATGGGGCATAGTCTGGGCTCTACATAGAAAGTAGAAAGCAGAAATATTAAATGGCTCACATTTATCCCCATTCTGATCTAAGTCATATAGAGTCCAATTGCATATACAACAACAACAAAAAAAAAACAGGGTTTCCCAGGTAATTCTAGTGGTAAAGAACCCACCTGCCAATGCAGGAAACAACAAAAAATATTCTGATAAAATATTTGAGTTTGTGTTTCCAAACTCCAAAAACTACACCCCTTGTTTTGCCTGCTGCACCAACACCTAAAATGCCGATTGCAACCGTGCACTGTGTTCAGTTCTTCTTTAGGGTGTGGTGAAAATATTGAAATTGATTATATTCTGGCTTGAGAAGAAAAAAAAAGTGATTCAACCCCAAATAAAAATTAGCTCCATCTGGGGACAGTCTACCTCTGACCCTTGTCTCTAAGAGTGCATGGCGTTAATCAGATGGAGTCTCTCATCTTTCATTTTCTATCATAGTGTCAAGGAGGAAGAGCCACCTGAAAAAGAACATGTAGAAAGGGTGCGCCTCAGAGAGACAGGAAGAAGGAGCGGGTTGGTAGGTGTGTATGTGCATGCACACATGTTGAAATTCTGCTTCCCTATGACATTTGGCTTTCTATTTTGGCACTCAGAGTAAGTAAGCAACACTTGCTAAATACCCTGTCAGAGGTGTTCCCTTCCCTCATCCCAGCCCCCACCTCCATCTATCTGGGCTTTGTATTTTCCTCTCTTTACTTGAAGGCTTCTTGAGGCCTCCCAGTTACAACCTGTGTGGCAAAACCAGCCTTCCCTCAAGATCACTGGCTGTGCAACAGTGCACAGGTGTGTCAAGGAGCAATCTCGGCATTCTTGTTTTTCACTTAGGCAGAAACAAAACAAAAAAGCAGAAGAGTATACCCAGGAACAAACACATAACAGAGAGAACTTAGGTTAAGCCATGTAAGCTAGAACCGTATTTAGATAAGTGGTGCTGGAGGGTTCCTAGTGATGTAATTGAGATCGAAATAAACTTAAAAGTAAACAGCTACAAAGACACAGAAATCTGACTTTTATGGGAGAGTACCACTTCATTTTAGTTGCTATGGAAGTGGCAAGTCTCTGGTAAATATGATTATACTATTGGAGAGGAAGAGACTAGACTTGACATGTACTCAGGCACCTACTATGTGCCAAATAGTATTTATGCCAAGACTTTAGGTGTTTTTCTTGGAAAGCTGCACTTTGTGTCTAAGGCACAGAGTTTATGAATCTATAAAAATAAGGCTCCCTTATCTTTCCAGGATGCTGTCTCTTCCCTGGCT
Organism: Bos mutus; assembly: GCF_027580195.1. Classification (NCBI taxonomy): domain Eukaryota; kingdom Metazoa; phylum Chordata; class Mammalia; order Artiodactyla; family Bovidae; genus Bos; species Bos mutus. The sequence continues at coordinate 83,473,132 of NC_091617.1, read as the reverse complement.
GTCTAGTGGTTAGGATTCTGTGCTTTCTCTTCTGTGGCCTGTGTTCAATCCCTGGTCGGGGAACTGAGATTTTACAAGCTACCAGGCACAGCCAAGGTTACAAAGAAAAAAAAAGATCTCTCTGGTTTCTTCTCCTGTTCCTCACCAGTTTGCTGACAGTTCTTGATACTTCAAATCTGCTTTCAGTCTGGAAACATTTCTCTAATCCTGGCTCTTATATACACATGCATACACATGATGATAATAAATATGAAAATGCTGTACTCAGGAAAACACTCACAAATCCAGGGATCACCGAGCCCTATAGAAGTAATGCGTAAATCTAAGGAGATAATAACTACAATATTATGTCCCATTGAAGGAAGACAAATTTAAATCCTTAAAGAGGAAAAAATTTTTTCAATAGAGGACTGCAAGTTTCTTCCTCCCTCCCTCCCTCTCTCTCTCTTCCTCTCTCACTCTCTATTATTCTCTCTCACTCTTTCTTTCCTTCTGAATGGCTGACTCCCATGTTACAATAATATTTCCACAACCTTGGGCAATTGAAACCCTTGTCCTCGGCTCCAGTGTATACTTATTCTGTGGGTTGTTTTCTCAGGCATTGGCATGACAAAACATCAAAAATCACAGAGAAAAAGCCAGAGCAATTAATTTTTCTTATGTCTACAAGAAGAAAAAAATATTTTAAGTAAATAACCTTAGCCAACTTGATTAATAGCAAAGTATTATAGAAGCTTCCCATTCAAGGGAAACTTATACTTGTTTTTGCTTCTGCATTTTTATCCCTGAATATGGAGATGCTGATAGCAAAACTGATATAAAACCGCTTCTGGTAGAAATGTTCTCTTCCTCCCTGAACTTTTGCTGCTGCACATGTTAGGAAAGAGGAGGCGGCCTTAGCTCAGAGGTGGAAAATTAAGTGTAAATCTACAGGTCTCCAGGATGCTGCTGCCAACTAATGACAAATAGCCTGAATGTGGTCCTCCTCAGCCCTCAGAGCTGCTCCTGAACCATGACAGGCCATAGAACTGAGCAGAATCAGGGAGAAGGGAGAAAAAAGGGCACAAGCACTCAAACTACTTGGGTTCAGATCCCAGCTCAACAACTCACAAACACTTGGGGAAGTTATTTAACCTCTTTAAGTTACCATCTCTTTGGAAAATGAGCACAGGAATAGCACCTTTTTCATGAGTTTGCTGCTATAATAAAATGAGACAGTGCCTGTAACACACTTAGCTGCTCAATGCCAGAGTCAGTGCTTGATGGAAAGCAGCAGCTGGCATTGCCATCCAGTGTGCACCTCTGCCACCTACCAGCTCTACCATTGCCAAGCCCAACTGCTTTAGAGAAGGCAGCTGGTTTCACATGCAGCCCAACCACACCAGCTCTATTCACCCTACCTTTGCTTTACCCCAGCCCTGCCCTTCCCCGCCCTGTTTCCCCAGCCACCCTGCGTAAGTCTCGGTGGAAGGCTCCAAACCAGCCAGTCCTGAACACTAGTCTAACTGGATAGTGAGGCCAAGGTTCAAAAGCAAAGCCTTGACCCACAAACCACGGAAAAAAAACTGCTACCACTGCCAGCAAAAGTCAGGGGCTTTCAAACTAAGAAAAAGAGAAGTGGAAGAAATAATTGGTCCCCAGCCAGCTCTTTCCAGGCAACTAAGTAAGAAGTTTATCGGGGTTCTATTCTCAACAACCCCAACAAACGAAAACAAAGTTCCACATAAGGGTAGAATGGAGCAAAGGCAAAGCAAGGTGTCCAGGTCATCTGCTCTAGTGTTTCTAAGACAAAGAGAGGGTGGCTGTGCTCACTGACTCTCCTCGTTTTACCATGGAGGATGGAGTGGGACCTCTGCATTCAGTGCAGGGGAGCTGGCGTAGGAGCACATAAGAGAAGAGACGGAGGAATACTGGGATGTGTCCAGGAGATGGCAAACCTGCTAATGGGGAATCTCAACACTGTTTGACAGGAGGAACAGAGGAAGGATTTTCAAAGTGTTTATCCTACAAAAGAGGTATCTCATATATGATACCAGCTTACTCTGAATTGTTGGCATTTTCCCAGCTAGGCCAACTTTGTCTCTGTAGTTCCAAAGGGCAGAGCTAGGCTTGTGTGGAGCTTACAGACAGGCAAATTTCAGCAAAACATAAGAAAGGCATGTCCAGCCAACCTCCAAAGCTGAGGCTATCCTGGCAATTGTCTAGGAGATGGTGGAAATCTTACTGGCATGATTCCTGCACCAAGTAAAAGGAGAAGGGAGGGGAGTGGTAAAATGACCTCTGACTCCTGAAGTCCCTTCCCATTCTATAATACATGGTACAGTGAGGAGAGTCAGTGAGCACAGCCACAGCCACCTTTCTTCAGAATTAATACCAATTTGTGTTTCTCTCCTCCTCCTACCACTTGATTATTTTCCTAAATAAGTAAATGGGACATAATTTGTTTCTAACCCTCAGATTCAATAACATTTAGAGGCTGGTTATTAACTCACTGAAAACACTGGATTACTTCTCTCTCTCTCTCTTTCTCACTCTCTCTCTCTAATGTGCCAGAAAAATGAAAAAATAATTTTTAAAACACATTTTTAAAAGATCAAGATTCAACTACATATTTTTTTTTTTACTTTTCCATATAAGAAACAAATCTAAAAGGCACATACACTGGAAAATTATAAAGTTGGAAACATATGGGACAAAAGGATAGTGTCTTAATATATAAAGAGTTCATATAAACCAATATGGAGATAGTCATTGCAATAGAAAAGAATGCAAAGGGCACAAATAGAAAATATTCAAAATAGTATATATTTATATTGAGATATATATTAAGCTACATATGTAGATATATATACATAAATATCCAACAAATATATGGGAAAATATTCACATTAACAAGTAATGAAATGCCAGTTAAAACAATAATGAGATAGGATGTTATGCCTATCATACTAGTTTCTTTTTTTTTTTTTAACCAAATATCTAAACAGTTCTAGATCCCCATTTTGTGTGTGTATGGAATAGACACACAATGAATTTTATATACAAGGGTGTTTGCTTCAGGGGGAGAGGCTTTCTGACCTCCTTCCTAACCTCTCTTTAGACAGAAATGATTGTCAAGAGAGAAGTGCAATCATAGCATGATTACTCATTTTAGATGAGTTCAGTGGTCAGACCCTCTTCTGGTCTTTAGTTGTAGTAAAGACCAGAAGCTGGCACAATTTTTGCAGAGATATTTCTTGTAAGGAAACATTGCATATTTTATTTGCTAAAATATAAAATGTATCTTTCTTAGAAAGGTGCAGGCAGATCTTGGTAAGACATACTATAAAATACTAGATAAGAGTCATGACTTGCTACTTCCATATCTTTGCAAGAAAGATGTAAATATAATTAAATGTATGGTAACTGACAGGGCCCTTTAGGACAATAACAGGAAATCTAGTCAAAGGTCTCTGAAAATACAATTTCCAATAGCTACTTTATCTTGTATATTGTTTATAATATAAATAGAATTTTTTTTAAATACAAAAATTCTATTTTGATGTCTGCGAAAAATTATGTGAAACATTTTGTTTAGGAAAACTTCTAAGCTCTAACTAAAAAGGAGTCCCTGAATATCTTAAAACTTAATGTTATTGTCCCCATTGCTGAGAAAAATTCAAGAGAAACAGAAAAAACTTTGTAATGATGAAGGCATGGAAATAAAGTTTAAAAATCTTCTCTGAAGAAGGTATAACTGGAATAGAGGAACTAAGATAAAGGTCAAAAAGGCAGATATGGCAGGTTTTTTTAAAATTAAGAAAGAAATATATACAAAAAAGGCTAAAACTTGAGAAAGAAAAGAAAAGCTGGAGCTATCGTGTTCCATAATTTCAAACTATACTACAAAGCTATAATAATCAAAACCGTATGGGACTGGCACAAAAAACAGACACATACAGATCAGTAGAGCAGAAGTGAGAGCCCAGAAATAAACCCACAGATATGTGGAGAATTAATTTATGACAAAGAAGCAAAGAACATACAATGGAGAAAAGATTCTGTCTTCAATAAATGGTGTTGAGAAAATTTGACAACCATATAAAAAAAAATATGCAACTAGACCACTATCTTACACCATACACAAAAATTAATTCAAAATGGATTACAGACTTGAATATAAGACCTGGAACTATAAAATTCCTAGAAGAAAATATTGGTGGTAACCCCCATTGACATAGGTCCTAGCGATATTTTTGCAGCTCTGACTCCAAAGGCAAGGGAAACAGAAGCAAAAATAAATAGACTATATCAACCTAAAAATATTCTGCACAGCAAGGGAAACCCTCATCAAAATGAAAAGGCAACCTACTGAATGGAATAAGACATTTTAAAATAGTATGTCTATAAAGGATTAATATCCAAAATACTTAAAGAATGCCAACAACTCAACAATTTTTTTTTAAAATCTCAATGAAAAATGGGCAGAGGATCTGAATAGACAATTTTCCAAAAAAGACATACAGATGAACAATAGGCACATGAAAAGATGTTCAACATGACTAATTATTAAGGAAATGCAAATCAAAACCACACTGAGAGATTATTTCACCCCTGTTGGAATGGCTACTGTTGGAAGGACAAGAAATAACAAATGTTGAGAAGACACAGACAAAACAGAACCTTGTTTCTCACTGTTCATGAGACTGTAAATTGGTACAGCCACTACGGAAAACAGTACGGAGTTTCCTCAGAAAGTTAAGAATAAAAGTATCATATGATCAAACTGGTGGCTCAGTGGTAAAAAAATCTGCCTGGCAATGCTGAAAACGTAGGTTCAACCCCTGGGTTGGGAAGATCCCCTGGAAAGGGAAATGGCAACCCACTCCAGTATTCTTGCCTGCAAAATACCATGGACAGAGGAGTCTGGTAGGCTCCAGTCCATGGGGTCACAAAAGAGTTGGACATGACTTAGCAACTAAACAACAGCAATGTGATCAAACTATTCCATTTCAGGGTATTTATTAAAGAACAGGAAAACACTAAATCAAAAAGTTATATGCACCCCTATGCTCAATGCAGCATTAGTTACAACAGTCATGACATGGGAAAACCCAAATGTTTATCAATGGATAAATGGGTAAAGAAGATGTGCTGTATATACACAATGGAATACTGCTTGGTCATAAAAACGAATGACCATTTGTGACAACATAGATGGACCCTGTAAGTATTATGCTAAGTGAAATAAGTCAAATGGAGAAAGATAAATACCATGTGATTTCATTTATACATGGAATCGAGAAAAGCAAAACAAATAAAAGACTGAAGTAAAATAAAAAAAGAACTCATAGATACAGAGATCAGACTACTGTTTACCAGAGGGCAAAGGAGATGGATGTGGGGGAAATGAGCAAAGGGGATCAAATGTATGGTGACGGGTGGTATGTAGAATTGTGGTGCTGGTCATTTGTGTATACAGATGTCAAATTATAATACTATACATTTGCAACTTACACAATTTTAAAACGTTAAAAAGGAAAATAGAAGTAAGGGTAGGAAAGCTAGAAAGAAGAAGAGAATAGAGACAGGTGGAATTCAGTACAGTAGCTGTAGGACCGTCTTTCTTAGAGCTCCTCTCTGATCAGTTTAATCCTAGATGTCCATCTCCTTGAAGGGAGGGAAATGAACCACTTTTTAAAAATGTTCCTCCAACAGTCATTGTTTATAGAATCTGGTTGATTGGAAGTGAATTGAGAGCATTAAAGTTGTCTTTGTTTTTATTTTTAAGTTTTAATAACTTCTTGTTATTAATTTTAGAAAAGTGAGAGAATACAGAGGAAGCAAAGGCACTAAAATAAAATCCACTTTTACCCACATCTCACAGATAACACTATTAGGCTTAGATATAAAGCTTTCCATCTTTTTCTGCTGTTTTTGTTTACAAAATAAGGGCTGAAACCAATGAAAAATATCTGACGATTGTACAATACTATTTCAGATAAGCTTTTTTAAAAGGAAGATAGAAGCCATTTGACATTTTCTAGATTATTTCAATGGTATGAAAGTTTCAATTCACTGTTTCCTTAAAAAACAAAGGGGATGAGAGGAATAAATCCTGATTTTGTCAAGAGGTAGCTTAAGGGGATAGGTAGCCAAAACAAAAAAGAGAAGAAAGAAGGAAATTTGCATAAATCCAGAAACTGAGTAAATTACTTTGAATAAGCAATGAATATAATGTATAATGGATATATAATGAATAGCATATTATTTGTATAAACCAAATGTGCAATTGGTTAAGCAAAGATTAACCATTATTTTACAGAGTTTTCAGGGTAACAATTTTCATTTCAATCATTTTTAGAGACTGTACTGCATCCTAATACTTTTTTCCAAACCAGTCAAAGGGCATCAGCACAAACATCCCCCAAAAACGATATCTAAACTGAGACCTTAAGGATATGAAGAGAGATGTGAGCAAGCTCACAGGTAGGTCTGGGGCTATGTAATATAGTAGAAGTAGAAGGAATAGTGTGTTTGAGAGGGAAGAGATCACATCATACTCTAAAACCTTAAAGTGTACTGTGTGGGTGGATGAGGGGTTCCAGGATGATATGGCAGGACACGAGGTTGGAAGGTGAGTCAGATCAGGCACATTCACACCTAGCCCCTCCCCAGGCCTGCCACAGCATTGTTCCATGAGAAATACTAGTCATAAAAGTCATTTCTTTGTGCATTTTAGGGAATATAATATTTACAGGGAAAGCCCCTGATGTGGAGCCTTCTACACTGTTGCACTCAACACAAAGCTTACCATTCCACCAATGTGTGCCTCCCGCAAATTCTATCAAGTTGGTCAAAATCAATTAGCAGGCGTTATAGCCAGCCAGCACTACTACTTACCATGGTCCACTAGTGTGCTGAGAGCTGTGCATGAATTGACTCTAACCTTCACAATAGTGTGAGCTAGATGCTATCATTAGCCCCATTTTACTGGGGCTAATCTTACTGATTAGAAAACCAGGACACAGAGAAGTTAAGTAACTTGGCCAAAGACACAAAGCTGGCAAGTGGCAGAGGCAGGCAATCTGGCCCCAGCAACCTTGCTTTTAAGGATAACCCCACAAATCCTCTTCATGGGCATTAAGTGCCTTCTATATGGCCTGCACTTTGCATCAATGTGTATCAAAACCATGTGGGGAATGTGCCCAGAGGACAAGAAACCTCAGTCAGCATTCTACTATAGGAGACAAAACTCCATACCACGACCTTTAGCCAAATAGTACAATAATTCAATAGGTGTGCCTTATTCAATGACAGTGAAGTAATACCAATTCCCTCTGGTATTTGTACGATGCATTGTTATTTATGAAGCAACCCTATGTTGTCTTGAGGTCATGGCTGTCACAACAACCCAGTGAAGCCAGAAAGACAAGATTCTCCTAAGAATCAGACTCTGAGGAAGGAAGTGACTGCCAGTTGTACCAGCAGGGGATCCTGACTCATGGCAGAGGCCCTAAGAAGGCTCACAACACCTGCCCTAGACTTCAGTTGGAATCTTGGCTTGTTCTGTTTTAGCTACTTAATTGCTAATTACATGATCTCTCTGCCTCGATTCCTCACCTCGAAAATGGGAATAATACTATCTGCAATATACAGCTGTTGGGAAGACTCAGTGAGGTAACGGAGAACAAAGGTCACTCAGCAAATTTTATGTTTCCTTTCTTCTGTATGACATGCTCATGAAGAAGGTATATGCCACATTCACTCTCTAAATTGAATCATCATTTAGATGCATATAAAGAACAAATGTGGTAGCATGAATGTTCAACAGCCCCCTCCTTTCTCTCCCACCATCATTCTCATAAATTCTTATTTTCTGTTTGCTGTTTTCTTAAGGTAGATCACTTAAAGTATAGCCTCCAGGAAGTGTGTAGGTAGGAGAGTTGCGAGCCCAGATTCCCCACCATATTTCTGAAGGCAGCAAAGTAACTGTGGCTGGCTCAAATCCTGTGTCCAGAAACAGCCAGAGAAGGAAGGGGCCTCCTCCAGGACCCCTCCTCAGTGTAGCACCAGACCTTTGACTTCAGGGAGTATAGCCCATCCCAACATGCAGCCCATCAGATCACACTCTGTTCTTCCCTAGGTGCCAGGGACTCTGTTGTCCCCAGAAACATAAAGGTATGCATATGGGGTAAGACACTCCCCCCAGTCCAAACCCCCCAGGGCAAACATAGCCATCCAGCCACTGGCCCTGGGGCCTCATTCCGGCAGCGGCAGCTGCAGAAGTGTGTGTCTATGTTCCCCTGCTGAAGTAACTGGCAGAAAACGCTGGGAATTGAGGAAATTCACTATCACCTCACAAAATATATAAGGAAAAAATATGTCATGCTTTTTGTGAAATAATTTCAGAAGCTGAAATGTCTGAGGGAGAAAATGAATCTCTGAATAGAAGCCTGTAGCGGGGAGAGAATGGAGGGAAAAGGCCGAATTTTGAAAATAAGTACACTTCTTTTCTTTCTTTTAAACACTGCCTGTTCAAGTAAGAATAAGCAGTCTCCAGCAGCACCCTCCCCTTGGCTCTTCCTAGGGCTTCTAAATCCTGGGAGGAGGAAATGATGTGGTTTGTTTTGCATCTTTCTGCTGTTTTTTGTGGCATTTGATTGCCCTGGTGGTGTTTACCTCACAAATGCAGCCTAGTTCAGGTCAGAGGGGAAGAAAGCCAATGAAAAGAACTCCACAGGCTAGGAGGTAAGCAGGCTGGATGCCAAACAGTGGTAGCCTTTTCAGAGGCGATCAATAAGAAGTAGCGGTAGCTGTGGCTGCAGAGGATGCAGTTCATTGAGGGATGGTTAGACTTGGCACAAGGGACAGCCAACCTTGGTTAAGGACAAGGACTTCATTATCTTAGCAGGTGGGCCCAAGAATAGGTGGCCTTCTTTGCCCTTGCCTCAACTGCAGCTCAGTTCACCCTGCTTTGAAGGAGTCAGAGAAGAACATCACTTACAAAAAGACCTGGAAGATTTGTATTGGGCTATCACATTTCATCCTCCCCCACCCCACATCCACAGCTTCTCTAAAGCTCTGTTCTTTAAATCCCACTCTTTCCAAGAAGCTTTTTCACATCCTCCAGGTCAGAAGATCCTTTTGGGCCTCTCTTATCAAGCTGTTTCAATTCATTAGTAGCAATTCACGATGCTGTATTATAGGTATCTTTTGCTTGTCTCTCTCCTCTCCTTGGCTCTCACTTCCTTAAAAGCAAGAACTGGCTTGTTCACTGTTGTATCCCTGCACCACACTAGGGACATGCAATAATTATTGGTTGAAGGATGAAATCTGAAAAAAAGAAGAGAGAGATGTTAGACACATACTTACCAGGGTGATGCCCTCAGTAGTTACTACCCATAACCCACCCCCATTCATTAATTTCGCTAGAATACTTTGGTTCATTCACATGGAAGGAAAATATTAACACATGAGTTTGATTATGAGCTAATTATGGGCTTTGGTGCCAAAACAGATCTGGTTTTGATTCCTGGTTCTACAAACACATACTATCTATACACACTCAGACAATATTTTTTAACTTCTTTGAACTAACTCTCTCATTTGCAAAATGGTAATAAGAAGCTAAAACTCGTAGAACCAGCAAGGAGAACAAATGAAATCATCATGTGGCAGGTGATATATGAAGTGATAACCCATGCATTGCCCTGTCTGTTGGTTTTCCACTCCTGTGTTCTTCTACCCCGCTCTTAAAATGAGACCCTGCTTCGACTGTACCCCAGCCTTGAATGCAGCCTCCCATTTGTCACTGCCTAGGAGAATCCCAGGGACGGGGTAGCCTGGTGGGCTGCCGTCTATGGGGTCGCACAGAGTCAGACATGACTGAAGCGACTTAGCAGCAGCAGCAGCACACGCTAAGTAAATTTTTTATTTTACTTTTCCAAAGGCTTAGCTCCTAAAAAACAATAGATTTGGGAAGATTACAGGCTGGGTGGACCCTCTTTCTAGTTCTTCCCCTTCTGCCTCCAAGCTCTTCAGAAACAAGAGTGTCTACAGGCTGGGAGAAGTGAAGAGAGCAAGTTATATGCCCATTCAAAAGTCAAGATCCTGCATCCTTAGGACGTCTCAGGAGAGGCTCTGCTGGAGGAGGGAGGGTAAGTTTCAGGATGCCTGAAGTGAGGGGACTTGAATCTCACTTACTCTGACAAAGTCTGCTATCAGAGGTCTCAAGGCTGAATTAGGACACGCTGCAAGAAACATACAGCATGTACAATTCCTTGGGGGAGCTAATGAGAAAACAATTATTTCTTAAGAGACTGCCATCCTGGAGGACATGCCCAGAGACCAAGCCAAGCAGCTATATCTCATAGGAAATGGAGTGAGATTTTAACAGATCAGGATCAAGAAAAATATACCTTCCTCTCCTCCACATCTACAGCAGCATACTCACAAATCTCTGCAGCTTTGAGGATTAACATCAGAAAGAAAGAGAAGAAGAAAGGAAGTCCAGATTTGCATGAGAGTAAAAATGAAATGACTAAGGTAATTACTGAAGGGACTGAGTTGACATAGCTAAAACTGGACTAAATTTTTTATGTCACAAAAATGTTTAAGATAATGTTAAAGTTCACTTATGGAAAAACAGTTATATTCTTGCTTTCTGTGGGCCTTGAAACTCATACTCACAACAAATAAAAGCACCTAAAAATGGCACCTAGGCTATAAAGGACGTTCAAGAGATTAGCTTCTGTTGCCTACATTACCTTATTTTTCACACGAATACTCTCTTTTTCAAGTCTGTGCTATTTGTAGCTTGACTAAGGGAACCAGTTAGCTTTACTTCTAGAAGGCAAACAAATAAATCAACAATAATTACAATACCCAACAATTATAAAAGGAGAACCCTGTCCTTCCAGGAAGTGATGTTGTAACTGGTAAAACAAGGTAATATCTGTCATTACCCTCATGAATATTAAAAAGCAGAGACATTACTTTGCCAACAAAGGTTTGTCTAGTCAAAGCTATGGTTTTTCCAGAAGTCATGTATGGATGTGAGAGTTGGACTGTCAAGAAAGCTGAGTGCCAAAGAAATGATGCTTTGGAACTCTGGTGTTGGAGAAGACTCTTGAGAGTCCCTTGGACTGCAAGGAGATCCAACCAGTCCATCCTAAAGGAAATCAGTTCAGTTAAGTCACTCAGTTGTGTCCGACTCTGTGACCCCATGAACCAAGGCACGCAGGCCTCCCTGTCCATCACCAACTGCTGGTGTCTACCGAAACCCATGTCCATTGAGTCGGTGACGCCATCCAACCATCTCATCCTCTGTCATCCTCTTCTCCTCCTGCCCTCAATCTTTCCCAGCATCAGGGTCTTTTCAAATGAGTCAGCTCTTCACATCAGGTGGCCAAAGTATTGGAGTTTCATCTTTAGCATCAGTCCTTCCAATGAACACCTGGGACTGATCTCCTTTAGGATGGACTGGTTGGATCTCCTTGCAGTCCAAGGGACTCTCAAGAGTCTTCTCCAGCACCACAGTTCAAAAGCATTAATTCTTCAGTGCTCAGCTTTCTTCACAGTCCAACTCTCGCATCCATACATGACCACTGGAAAAACCATAGCCTTGACTAGACGGACTTTTGTTGGCAAAGTAGTGTCTCAGCTTTTTAATATGCTGTCTAGGTTGGTCATAACTTTCCCTCCAAGGAGTAAGCATCTTTTAATTTCATGGCTGCAATCACCATCTGCAGTGATTTTGGAGCCCCCCAAAATAAAGTCTGACACTGTTTCCACTGTTTCCCCATCTATTTGCCATGAAGTGATGGGACCAGATGCCATGATCTTAGTTTTCTGAAGGTTGAGCTTTAAGCCAACTTTTTCACTCTCCTCTTTCACTTTCATCAAGAGGCCCTTTAATTCTTCTTCACTTTCGGCCATAAGGGTGGTGTCAGCTGCATATCTGAGGTTATTGATATTTTTCCCGGCAATCTTGATTCCAGCTTGTGTTTCTTCCAGTCCAGGGTTTCTCATGATGTACTTTGCATATAAATTAAATAAGCAGGGTGACAGTATACAGTCTTGACATACTGCTTTTCCTATTTGGAACCAATCTGTTCTTCCATGTCCAGTTCTAACTGTTGTTTTTTGACCTGCATACAGGTTTCTTAAGAGTCAGGTCAGGTGGTCTGGTATTCCCATCTCTTTCAGAATTTTCCACAGTTTATTGTGATGCCACATAGTCAAAGGCTTTGGCATAGTCAATAAAGCAGAAATATATGTTTTTCAAGCATCAGCATCATGCATCGAACCTGGACTGGCAACTCGTTTCCTACATGATATTTTACATGTTTCATTGCCATTCTCCCAAATCTTCCCACCCTCTCCCTCTCCCACAGAGTCCATAAGACTGTTCTATACATCAGTGTCTCTTTTGCTGTCTCATACACGGGTTATTATTTACCATCTTTCTAAATTCCATATATATGCGTTAGTATACTGTATTTATGTTTTTTTCCTTCTGGCTTACTTCACTCTGTATAATAGGCTCAGTTTCATCCACCTCATTAGAACTGATTCAAATGTATTCTTTTTAATGGCTGAGTAATACTCCATTGTGTATATGTACCACAGCTTTCTTATCCATTCATCTGCTGATGGACATCTAGGTTGCTTCCATGTCTTGGCTATTATAAACAGTGCTGCGATGAACATTTGGGGTACACGTGTCTCTTTCCCTTCTGGTTTCCTCAGTGTGTATGCCCAGCAGTGGGGTTGCTGGATCATAAAGGCAGTTCTATTTCCAGTTTTTAAGGAATCTCACACTGTTCTCCATAGTGGCTGTACTAGTTTGCATTCCACCAACAGTGTAAGAGGGTTCCCTTTTCTCCACACCCTCTCCAGCATTTATTATTTGTAGACTTTTGGATGCAGCCATTCTGACTGGTGTGAAATGGTACCTCATAGTGGTTTGATTTGCATTTCTCTGATAATGAGTGATGTTGAGCATCTTTTCATGTGTTTGTTAGCCATCTGTATGTCTTCTTTGGAGAAATGTCTATTTAGTTCTTTGGCCCATTTTTGATTAGGTCGTTTATTTTTCTGGAGTTGAGCTGTAGGAGTTGCTTGTATATTTTGAGATTAGTTGTTTGTCAGTTGCTTCATTTGCTATTATTTTCTCCCATTCTGAAGGCTGTCTTTTCACCTTGCTAATAGTTTCCTTTGATGTGCAGAAGCTTTTAAGGTTAATTAGGTCCCATTTGTTTTATTTTGCTTTTATTTCCAATATTCTGGGAGGTGGGTCATAGAGGATCCTGCTGTGATGTATGTCGGAGAGTGTTTTGCCTATGTTCTCCTCTAGGAGTTTTATAGTTTCTGGTCTTACGTTTAGATCTTTAATCCATTTTGAGTTTATTTTTGTGTATGGTGTTAGAAAGTGGTCAGTTTCATTCTTTTACAAGTGGTTGACCAGATTTCCCAGCACCACTTGTTAAAGATTGTCTTTAATCCATTGTATATTCTTGCCTCCTTTGTCAAAGATAAGGTGTCCATATGTGCGTGGATTTATCTCTGGGCTTTCTATTTTATTCCATTGATCAATATTTCTGTCTTTGTGCCAGTACCATACTGTCTTGATAACTGTGGCTTTGTAGTAGAGCCTGAAGTCAGGTAGGTTGATTCCTCCAGTTCCATTCTTCTTTCTCAAGATCGCTTTGGCTATTCGAGGTTTTTGTATTTCCATACAAATTGTGAAATTATTTGTTCTAGCTCTGTGAAGAATACTGTTGGTAGCTTGATAGGGATTGCGTTGAATCTATAAATTGCTTTGGGTAGTATACTCATTTTCACTATATTGATTCTTCAATCCATGAACATGGTATATTTCTCCATCTATTAGTGTCCTCTTTGATTTCTTTCACCAGTGTTTTATAGTTTTCTATATATAGGTCTTTAGTTTCTTTAGGTAGATATATTCCTAAGTATTTTATTCTTTCCGTTGCAATGGTGAATGGAATTGTTTCCTTAATTTCTCTTTCTGTTTTCTCATTATTAGTGTATAGGAATGCAAGGGATTTCTGTGTGTTGATTTTATATCCTGCAACTTTACTGTAGTCATTGATTATTTCTAGTAATTTTCTGGTGGACTCTTTAGGGTTTTCTATGTAGAGGATCATGTCATCTGCAAATAGTAGAGTTTTACTTCTTCTTTTTCAATTTGGATTCCTTTTATTTCTTTTTCTGCTCTGATTGCTGTGGCCAAAACTTCCAAAACTATGTTGAATAGTAATGGTGAAAGTGGGCACCCTTGTCTTATTCCTGACTTTAGAGAAATGCTTTCAATTTTTTTCACCATTGAGGATAATGTTTGCAGTGGGTTTGTCATATATAGCTTTTATTATGTTGAGGTATGTTCCTTCTATTCCTGCTTTCTGGAGAGTTTTTATCATAAATGGATGTTGAATTTTGTCAAAGGCTTTCTCTGCATCTATTGAGATAATCATATGGTTTTTTATTTTCAATTTGTTAATGTGGTGTATTACATTGATTGATTTGCGGATATTGAAGAATCCTTGCATCCCTGGGATAAAGCCCACTTGATCATAGTGTATGATCTTGACTGATGATGAAGCTGAAATTCCAATACTTTGGCCACCTGATGCAAAGAACTGACTCATTGGAAAAGATCCTGATGCTGGGAAAGATTGAAGGTGGGAGGAGATGAGGATGACAGAGGATGAGATGGGGGGATGACATCACCGACTCCATGGACATGAGTTTGAGTAAACTCCGGGAGTTGGTGATGGACAGGGAAGTTTGGAGTGCTGCAGTCCATGGGGTCGCAAAGAGTCAGACACGATTGAGTGACTTAACTAAACCAAACCCTCATGCAATGAAGGCAGAAGTGCAATATAAGACCTTTGGGCAGTAGTTTCTAGGTATATTCAGTTGTCAACCACTCTCATCATTTCCATAGCTCTTACCCTACTCCCAGTGGCCATCTCTCACTTGGATGTTGCCTAGTCTGCTTCTGCTCATGCTTCCTACAGTCTGTTGCCTACCCTCCAGGACACTTTTAAAGTGTATATAGAACTGTGTTACTCCTCTGCTTAAAACACTCCAAAGAATCTTAACTCCTACTAGTCCCCTTCCCCTGAGGGTGAGCTAGATTCCAAAATAGGAAAAGAGGAAAAGAATAACTATATGGTGGAGAAACCTGACAAACCTATCTTCACCAAAAAGTGGAGGTTAATATCCCCAATGAGGTCATATGGATATCAGATGCCCCTTGACATGATGTGATAAGAAGGGCACTTCACTTCTGTCGTACACTTTCCAAAAACATATAAGCCCAGTCTAATCACAAGAAAAACAGCAGGCTAACCCAGTTTTTCTGGGGTTATTCTATAGAAAACTGACCAGTACTCCACAAGACAGTCAAGGTTATGAAGAGCAAGACAAGGCTAAGAAACTGTCACAGACCAGGGGAGTTTGGGGAGACATGAGAGCTAAATGCAATGTGTTACTAGAGATTGGATCCTAGAACAGAAGGAGGACAGAAAAAGAAAAACTAATAAATTCAAATAAAATCTGGAGTTTAGTTAATAGTATTATACCAATGTCAATTTCCTAGTCTTCACCTGTTACCCACTACAGTTTATAGATGTTAACTATAAGAGAAATTGGTCCCAATTTCTAAGTCCTAGAATGGCTTAGAAAGTCCCATATAATATGATAATCTGACTGATCTTTTCCCTCCAGCATCATTGCCTCTTCCTCAGCCATTCCCATCACTTTCCTGTTCATGGAATCTTCAAGCATATTCTCGCCTCAGGTCCTATGTATTTGCAGTTCCCAGAAATCTACATGATTCTTTTTTCTCAGACTTCTACTCAGATGTCACTTTTTCAGAGAAACTTCGAATGATTGAACCAAAGTAACACCGTCACTCTCATGCCCATCATCCTCTTGTTGTTTGGTCACTAAGTCATGTCCAACTTTTTGCAACCCCATGAACTGCAGCACACCAGGTTTCCTTGTTCTCCATTATCTCCCTGAGTTTTCTCAAACTCATGTACATTGAGTCAGTGATGCCATCCAACCATCTCATCCTCTGCCACCCCCTTCTCCTCTTGCTCTCAATCTTCCCCAGCAGCAGGGTCTTTTCCAATGAGTCGATTCTTCACACCAAGTAGCCAAAGTATTGTAGCTTTAGCTCCAGCACCAGTCCTTCCAATGAATATTCAGGGTTGATTGTCTTTAGGATTGACTGGTTGGATCTTCTTGAAGTCCAAGGGACTCTCAAGAGTCTTGTCCAACACCACAGTTCAAAAGCATCAATTCTTCAGTGTTCAACCTTCTTTATGATCCAACTCTCACTTCCCTGCAAGACTACTTGAAAAACCATAGCTTTGACTATTTGGACCTTTGTCGGCAAAGTGATGTCTCTGCTTTTTAATACACTGTCTAGGTTTGTCATAGCTTTCCTTCCAATGACCAAGCATCTTTTAATTTCATGGCTGCAGTCACCATCCGCGTTACTTTTGGAGACTGAGAAAATGAAATCTAACACTGTTTTCATATTTTCCCCATCTATTTGCCACAAAATGATAGGACTGGATGCCAAGATTTTCATTTTTTGAATGTTGAGTTTTAAGCCAGCTTTTTCACTCTTCTCTTTCACCCTCATCAACCGACTGTTTAGTTCTTCTTCACTTTCCGCCATTTAAATGGTATCATCTGCAAATTTAGGTTGCTGATATTTCTCCCAGGAATTTTGATTCCAGCTTGTGATTCATCCAGCCCAGCATTTCACATGATGTACTCTGCATAGAAGTTAAATAAGCAGAGTGACAATATACATCCCAATTTTGAACCAGTCCATTGTTCCATGTCTGGTTCTAACTGTTGCCTCTTGTCCTGCATACAGGTTTCTCAGAATGCCGGTAATGTGGCCTGGTATTTCCATCTCATTAAGAATATTCCACAGTTTGTTGTGATCCACACAAAAGTTTTAGCATAGTCAATGAAGAACAAGTAGATGTTTTTTTGGAATTCCTTTTCGTTTTCCATGATTCAGTATATGTGGCAATTTGATCTCTGGTTCCTCTGCCTTTTCTAACTCCAGCTTGTACGTCTGGAAGCTCTCAGTTCACATACTGCTGAAACCTAGCTTGAAGGATTTTAAGCATAATCTTGCTGACCTGTGAAATGAGTGCAACTGTACGGTAATTTGAGCATTCTTTGGCATTGCCTTTCTTTGGGATTGGAATGAAAACTGACCTTTTCCAGTCCTGTGGCCACTGCTGAGTTTTCCAAATTTGCTGGCCTATTGAGTGCAGCCCTTTCACAGCATCATTTTTTAGGATTTGAAATAGCTCAGCTGGAATTCCGTCACCTCCACTAGCTTTGTTCATAGTGATGCTTCCTAAGACCCACTTGACTCTGGCTCTAGGTAAGTGATCACACCATCATGGTTATCTGGGTTGTGAAGATCTTTTTTGTATAGCTCTTCTGTGTATTCTTGCCACCTCTTCTTAATATCTTCTGCTTCTGTTAGTTCCATACCATTTCTGTCCTTTATTGTGCCCATCTTTGCATGAAATGTTCCCTTGGTATCTCTAATTTTCTTAAAGAGATCTCTAGTCTTTCCCCTTCTATTGTTTTCCTCTATTTCTTTGCATTGTTCACTTAAGAAGGCTTTCTTATCTCCCCTTGTTATTCTCTGGAACTCTGCATCCAAATGAGTATATCTTTCCCTTTCTCCTTTGCCTTTCACTTGTCTTCTTTTCTGAGATATTTGTAAGGCCTCCTCAGACAACTTCTTTGCCTTCTTGCATTTCTTTTTCTTGGGGATGGTTTTGGTCACTGCCTCTTGTGTACTATGTTGCAAACCTCCATCCATAGTTCTTCAGGCACTCTGTCTATCAGATCTAGTCCCTTGAATATATTCATCACCTTCACTATATAATCATAAGGGATTTGATTTAGGTCATACCTGAATGGCCTAGTGGTTTTCCCTGCTATCTTCAATTTGAGCCTGAATTTTACAATAAGGAGCTGATGATCTGAGCCACGGTCAGCTCCAGGTCATTTTTGCTGACTGTATAGACCTTCTCCCATCATCCCCTAGACCCCTACATTAACATTATATTATTAGACTTATTTGGGGTGGCCTTTTTTTTTCTTTGTGAGGAGAGAGATTTTGCCTGTTTGATCCCTGTTATAAACCCAGTACCTCAAAAATTCCTGGAACATAGTCAGAAGTTATCTGTTGAATGAATGAAAATAAAATCTGTGCAGTTTGCTTCAGTCCGTGTCTCTTCAGGTGGCTCTGGTCCATTTCAACAGGAAAACTGAGATTGCTTTCTGGGCCCCAAAGATACTGATGATGGACATGTTTGATCTGAATGAAGCAAAACCTCCCAAATTCAGCTAATTATAAGAAGCCATTATAATTAGCTCATTGTTAAATTAATCAGTAAGCTTTTGCTACCTCAGGAGTAAAGTTTTCCCCAAATGATTTTGGAACCACTGATAAGCCCATGGGCAATAAGCGATATTTAACCACCAGCAGGTGTTCAAGAAAATAGCTCATTTAGTTAAGATGTTGGTTACATGTATTAGTGAGAGTAAGCCAGATTTCAGACTGCAGTTATTTTTATAGCCAAATACATTCTACATACGTCACACTATGACAGTGGGGAATTTTCTGGAATAATGAAGATATTCTTAATTATAATAGTGATCACATAACTGAAAAAATTTATCAAAATTCATTGACTATTAAACTTAAGACCTGTGCAGTGCATATATATTTTACCTCAGTTTTTGAAGCATGGCCCTAAATTGTTTATAATCTCATTGCACATGACCCATGTTAAGAAAACCCAGTTTGAAGGAGAAATGTATATGTTTATAGATGAGTCTATCAGTTATGGAAGAGATATATGTCTATCATAAGAACAACCTTTGAACTTTCTTTTTGTTTGGAAATTTCTAATTAAAAGGCACTAGACTAATATTCTAGTGCCTTTAAGACACTTACTCCTTGGAAGGAAATTTATGACCAACCTAGATAGTATATTCAAAAGCAGAGACATTACTTTGCCAACAAAGTTTCATCTAGTCAAGGCTATGGTTTTTCCTGTGGTCATGTATGGATGTGAGAGTTGGACTGTGAAGAAGGCTGAGCACCGAAGAATTGATGCTTTTGAACTGTGGTGTTGGAGAAGACTCTTGAGAGTCCCTTGGACTGCAAGGAGATCCAACCAGTCCATTCTGAAGGAGATCAGCCCTGGGTGTTCTTTGGAAGGAATGATGCTAAAGCTGAAACTCCAATACTTTGGCCACCTCATGCGAAGAGTTGACTCATTGGAAAAGACTCTGATGCTGGGAGGGATTGGGGGCAAGAGGAGAAGGGAACGACAGAGGATGAGATGGCTGGATGGCATCACTGACTCAATGGACGTGAGTCTGGGTGAACTCCAGGAGTTGGTGATGGACAGGGAGGCCTGGCGTGCTGCGATTCATGGGGTCGCAAAGAGTCGGACACAACTGAGTGACTGATCTGATCTGATCTGAGACTAATATTTCACATTATCATCATCATCATCATCATTGGAATTTTTTATAGTTTTAATAAAATCATCTTGAAACTATGTGTGTTGCCCTCATAAGATATAAAACACAAAACAATAGGTAGCAAAAACTATCCCCTCAAATCTAAATATTATCCTAGCAGCACAGTCTTAATTGGAGGCAAATTTTACTTGACTACTTTCCAGTTGCAAGGAGGATTTGCATAGCAAAGAGATAAATGCTTTATTTGGGCTTCCCTGATGGCTCAGCTGTAAAAGAAGTTGCTTGCAATGCAGAAGATGTGGGAAACGAAGGTTTGATCCCTGGGTGGGGAAGATCCCCTGGAGGAGGAAATGGCAACCTACTCCAGTATTCTTGCCTGGAAAATTCCACGGACAGAGGAGGCTGGTCGTCTACAGTCTGGGGGGTCACAAAAGACTCAGACACGACTAAGCAACTGAACACATACACAAATGCTTTAATTGGAATTAATCCAAGTTTGAAACCCCCATTCCCTAAAGGTGGAACTAAAGGACCTTGCAGGTAATTAGCACGATCATTAACACAAAGGGAACCATAAGGTACTGAGCACAGATTGAGAGCACTCAGCTGACTCTGGGAGGGATATTGTGAATCTCGAATTCCAACCGTATATTAGCTGTCAAAATTAGTCCAAGGCAATAACATTTTAATTTATATTTCTATATCTAAGTTGCCAGATCATAACTTACAAGGAACTGACACCAAGTTTTCCCAAGAGGAATGCTTACGTATAAGCAGAGAAATATTTGCGATACTTCTACCTTCAGTTTCACAGAGGAATGTTCTACCAATTGCAATATAAAAAATTTTTATTGTATTTTTATTAAAGAAATCCTCTTCAGGTAGAGATTAGGTGTGTGAGACTGAGATCCCATCCTCAGTGGGAGGGATCCTTGCTTTGACCCTTAAATTTCCCACCCTGACTTATTTACTTCACAGCACCTATCACCACCTGAAATTACATTATTTATGTTTGCTGGTTGACTTGTTTATGTGCAGTCTCCTCCATTGCCATGTGAGCTCTGTGAAGTCAGAACTTGGATCACCCAATCTTTGTGTGTCCCAGCACTTGATGTAGCAATTGCAGGGCACATAGTCAACGCTGAAACTACCAAATTCATCCACCCTAACTGTGTATAGATATCCTGGGGAAAGGTGGCCATGGGTACATTTCATTTGGTTGGTTGGTTGGTTTTTTCAGCACAATCTTTATAAAGAACAATAGAGCACATTTTCCCACATTGTACTCAGTACAGCAAAGCCCAGGTAGTGAGCCTGTTGCTGTTAATCCTCAGCAGAGGCTGAGAGACCTTGGGCCCCAAGCAGTTGTGTCAGAGGCCACTCCAAAGAGACTCACACGGGGTGGGACAATGGCCAGATGAATGGAGGACAGTGGCAGGCAGTGTGGTGGCCAGAGGGAGGGAGTGGAGACAGGGGTGAGGATGTAGAGGAGGTTGTTGTTAGGGTCACAAGCAATGCGGAGAGTGCCAAGGGGAGCAGGACACCTGGACGGGCCGAGGCCTAGGGAATATGATTTGTAGGAGTTCTGGCATGAGTAGCCAGATGAAGCAAACAAAAAAGCATGACTTGTAGGCAAATGACATCAGCAGTGCAGAAGGGTCATGAAGAAGGGCCTGGAGTGGAGCAGTGACAATGACACAGAGACAGTATGAGACACGTGGACTGGTTCCCAGGCAAGGCCAGAGGACATGCAGGTTGCACAGGAGAAATTAGAGAAAAGAAGAAAAAGTTACCTAACCCATCTGTACTGCACAACACCAGTACCATCTAAGTATTTCTTCACACATTATATCACTGGGAGACAATATAACCGCTTCCCCTGGCTCCTTGCGCCACTCACACACGTGCTCCCCAGTGTCCCGACTCAAGTCTGTTCTCACCTTGTTTCTTCTGCCTGAATTGTCTTTTCCCTTTCCCATTTCCTCATGACTACATTTCGCCTACTTGTTGAAGGCCAGCTTAAATGTACTAACATAAGTTATTTGTAATATCTTTTTGACCAGAATAACCAAATAAATAAATAAATAAATGGGACTACATCAAACTAAAAAGCTTTTGCATAGAGGATAAAACTGCCAAAAAACCAAAAGGCTGTCTACTGAATGGGAGAAGATATTTGCAAGCAATATGTCTGATAAGGGCTTAATATCCAAAATATACAAAGAACTCATACAACTCAACATCAAAAACACAAGAAAACCCAATTTTAAAAAATGGGCAGAGGACCTGAGTAGACATTTTTCCAAACAAGACATACAGATAACCAATAGACACATGAATCAATGCTCAACATGACTTGAAATGCAAATCAAAATCAGGGAAATGCAAATCAAAATCTCAAGATATTGCTTCACATCAGTCAGAATGGCTACTATCAAAAAGACAAGTAATAAGTATTGGCAAGGATGTGGAGAAAAGGGAAACTTTGTGCCCAGGGGTGGAAATGTAAATTTGTGCAGCCACTATGGAAAATGGTATGGTGATTTCCTCAAAAAATTAAAAAATAGTACTACCATACAATCCAGCTATTTCACTTCTAGGTATTTTTTTCAAAGAAATCACAAACATTAACTTAAGTAGAAATATGCACCCCTGTGTTCACTGCAGCATTATTTATAATAGCCAAGGTATGGAAGTAACCTAGAAGTGCATCAATAGATGAGTGGATAAAGAAGATGTGGTGTATACATATTATATATATATACATACAATGGAATACTAGCCAGAAAAAATAATGAAATGTCATCATTCATAACAACATGGGTGGACACAGATAGTATTCTGCTAAGCAAAATTGTTAGAGGAAGACAAATGCTGTGTGATTGCACTTATATATGGAATCTAAAAAATAAAACAAATGAACAAACATAACAAAACAGACTCAGAGATTCAGAGAACAAACAGGTGGTTACCAGAGGGCAGGCAGGTAGGGAGATGAGTGAAACAGGTGAGGGACATTAACAGGGACGAACTTCCAGTTATAAATCATAGGGATGAAGTGTACAATATGGGGAATATAGTTAATAATACTATTATAACTTTGTATGGTAATGGATGATAACTAGACTTATCATTGTAATCATTTTGTAATGATTCGCTGGAAGAATCACTATGCTGCACACCTGGAACTAGAATGGTTTTGTAGGTCTATTATATTTCAGTAAAATCAATGAATTAATAGATAGATATTATTTCTTATGTCCTTTTAGGAGATGGGTCTCTTTGAGGTTGGCCATCAAAGAGATGTGTAGTATCCTAAGAAAAGGATGTGATGTGTGACAGAGAGTTCTGGGCTTTAGAATCAGAAAATCTGGATTCAAAGAAGCACAAATTACACTAATACAATATCAAGTGCACTATTTACACAGTTTCCCTTCTCCCATTAACCCATGGATCAAAGAGATAATCAGTTTGATTGGTAATAAGTTAAAGTTCTTCACAGATGGGAGATGGGCTTCTGTGATAGCTTCATTGGGTTACCTTCATCCAAGGACTGGATACAGAAGCTGACTTCAGGATCATTCTACATCCAACTTTTCCTATTCAACACTCCTCATACCCTGTTCAAGGTTTCTGGTACAGGTCACTAGGACACAGGTGGAAATCTGGTCCTGCTGGATCAAACATTGTTCTATTTGAAGGCAGTGAAAAATGAGGACAACCTCTGGTGGTCACTATCTACCTGAAAGCTCCCCAAAAGCTGGCCTCCAGCTTCATAGTGTGAAAACACTAGGGAAGGAGTTAGGCATTGCTTTGTCCTTGGATGGTGTTCTGAAGGGCCTAGTGCTAGAGAACATACTTCAGTTCTTGGCTTTGTCAAGACCTCATGTGCGGATACATAAAATATATCAGATACTGACCAAATGCTAGGGCCCTGATGACACTGCAGGAAGAGTGCAGAGGCAAATGCCATAATTGGTCCAAATGTCATGTCCTAGACCATGTACTAGAACATGAGGTTTCTTGGATACAGCATGAGGAGGCCATGGGGCTCACTGCCAACCTAGCATGTCACTCTGTGGCCTCTGATGGGTTCAGAGACCTAGAGTTGAGACACCTAGTCCTGAGAACCCAGGCACTAGGGCCCAGATACTCTTTCTGAGGCCACCCAACAAGGGTTCCATGCTCCCTGAAAATCTGCTGTGGCTCTAAAGGACTGGGTAGGTCCTTGGGAGCAGAGATCCCAGAACAGAGGCCAGAAAGAATGACCTGGAAACACCAAGATCTGTGGGATTGACATTGCCTGACATTGCCTTTCTGTGGCTCCAGGATATTAGGTATTCTTCCAGGGGAAGAAGGATCTGGGAGCCAAGGCAGATACAAAGAGCTAGGTCAAGGTAAGAATATAGAAAACAATACAGACTCCAATGTTCACAACAAATAACAGAATACCAAGAAAAGTTTCCAAAGATGGAGCCCATGTGGAGCCCAAGAGCTGATACAGAGAACCCAAGTTGTTGGTAGAGTGACTGTAGTTGAGCCCATAGGCAAGGAAGCCCAGGCAAGGGCACTGAGTCTATATGGACAAATATTCATAAATTCCAACTCATTCTCATCCTGTTTCTGACAAAATTACATTTTCTTTCCTCCATAAAATGTGGTTAGATAATTTATGTTTGCCATTCAATGCCAGATGGACTTAAGAGTTATCTTTTTAATTGGGGGTTGTAAATATTTAGTCATGCCTGACTCTTTGCAACCCTATGGAGCATAGCCAGCAAGGCTCCTCTGTCCATGAGATTCTCCAGGCAAAAATACTGGAGTGGGTAGCCAATCCCTTCTCCAGGGAATCGTCCCAATCCAAGGATCAAACCTATATCTCTTATGCCTTCTGCACTGGCAGGCAGGTTCTTTACCACTAGTGCCATCTGGGAAGACCAAATATTTAGGACACTAATACATGCATATAATATATACAGATATATAAATATATATGACTTATACAAACATGCTCCATATTTTATATATATTAAGTAGTCAACTGTATCTTCAGGTACTGAGCACACAATGTCTAGAAGACACATAATACATCTGAAGTATAAGTATTTAGTTAATGGAGAAATAAGAGAGACATAGAGATAGAAAGAAAAAGAGTTAGAGATTGAGAAAATGAGAGACTTACAGGTCTAGAGTTCTACATGCAGGAAGAAACCGAAGACTTGTTTGTTTTTTGAGAAGGGTGGTGCACTTTGGATTCGGAATGCTAAGTCACAAAAACAATGTCCACATGTCTGGATTATGTTTGGGTTATCTACACCCTCCGATCTTAGTGCAACAGGATTTGCCAGTGGACCATGTCCACTAGAACAAAGACGTAAAAAGGATGCGCATTCCTTCACACACACCATCACACAGAGGCCTCCAGGGTCTGAGGGCCACTTCTGTCTATGGCATGTCCATCTCCTGTCAGTAGGCCTCCATGCCTTCGACCGTGAAGACTTTACTAACAGGGAGGAGAAAAAGAAGCTTGACACCTTTAGTAATTTAGGAAAAGCTCCTTCACAGATACGTTTTCTTTAGTATTGCTGTTTTCCATCTTTATTACCCAAGGCTACACTTGGTCACAGGTGAGATGGGGACTAGCATGCTTGTGGTCATTATGCTTCAGGATATCATTGTTTGTTGATGTGTATGGAGTACTAGTCACTCTCTTCCTTTGCTAGATACCAAGCATTTGAGTAAAGTGTCCTAAGTGCCAGCTGACAGCCCCACTGAGTGTCAGAGTGTGAGGGTGTGCATGCTACTCTTTACTGTGGGTCACTTGAAATGATAAATGTTAGAGGATGTTAGAATAGATTTTCCTGAAATTCTAGCCTTCATTTGTATAAGTAAATGTCATCTAATGCTTAGCAAAAGCATTCAACTGAAGTGCATAAGAATCTGGGGTTTCAGACAGTAATGACCAATGGAGATAATTTGTGTCAGTAGATAAAGGATGATAGAAATCTTCCATTTTGCTTTTTTTTTTTTAAAGAAGTCTAAAGCCTGGCAAATAGTGCCTGTATTCCAAAGCAAAGACAATTAGCAGAAGGGTCAATGCATTGAAAGAAAACTGAGTTTTCATTTTAATAATTTTAAGAAAATTAATTCATGAGGAAATTTATTTAAAAAACAAATGAATTGATTTCTACAAGCTGTCCAAAATCGTAGTAGGACATTAGTTTTTAATTCATAAGGGTATACAAAAGTAATCTGATGAAAAGCATCTATCCTTCATTCCTACAGACGTTTTTCTCTGCCCTGACTTTCTCCTCTCATTTATCTTTTCTAACTAACCAAAATATGTTCACAAAGAGAGATTTGTGACCCTAAACTGTCTTCTGAGAAATTCCACAGGAAAACACAGTGCCATTGAATGTCTTTACCTATTAAATCTAGTTCTATAACACAGAATCAATCTATTTAGTTTCATTCATTCCTAAAATGCTTATTAACTATGTTAGCAACTATATGCCAGGTATTGTCTGTGCTGAAAATGCAATGAGGAATAATATAAACAAGTTTCTTACCTTCAGGAAACATATAGTCTGGGAGAGAAGGCACGAATCATAGACTCACATATATAAATGTAGAGTTAAAATTGTGATAAACTCTATGAGGGAGAATCACAAGGACCTATGAGAGCTTATGGTCAGTGAATTTGACCTAGAAATATCAGAGAATATTTCCTTAAGGAAATGACAGTTGCAATCTGTATAAGGAGAACAAAAGGAAGAGTCAACTTATAAGTTAAAGGATTAGGGAAATGAGAACTGTACATACAAAAAGACCCTACAGAAACTTCCCTGGTGGTCCAGTGGCTAAGATTTCACGCTCCCAATGCAGGCTGCCCAGGTTTCTATCCCTGGTCAGGAAGCTGGACCCTGCATGCTGCAGCAAAGCTCAAGATCCCGCATGCTGCAACTAATACCGGACACAGCAAAATAAATAAATAATTTTTGTTAAAAAAAGACCCTGCAGCAATAGGGAATATGATACATTTCAGAAACTAAAAGTAAAACGAAACTGCATTAGTCACTAGGGAAATGCAAATCAGTGAGATACTGCATCATAACTATTAACATAGCTGTAATCAAAAAGACAGACAGTAACAAGTTGGCAACGATGTAGAGAAACTGGAACCTTCATTCATTGCTGGTAGGAATGTAAACTGGTTCAGCCACTTTGGAAAACACTTTGGAAGATCCTCAAAATTTAAACATAAAATTACCGTAATGACCAAGCAATTCTACCCCTAGGTATATTCCCAAAAGAATATGCTCACACAGACTTGCACCTGTATGTTCAAACCCAAATATCCACCAACTGATGAATGAACAAACAAAATATACTATATACATACAACTTGACAATAAACAGGAATGAAGCACTAAATAAATAAACATTTAACTCTGAAAACAGTATGAAAAATGAGAGAAAGTCAGACACAAAAAGCCACCTTCCACTACATGATTTCTCCATTATAAGATGTCCAGAATAGGCAAATCCAGAGGGATAGAATATAGATTAGTGGTTAACATGGGCTGGGGTAGAAGAAACTGGAGGATGAATGCTAATAGATTTATTTTAGAGGGGATGAAATAGTTGAATTAGATTGCGGTGATGGTTGTGCTGTGCATGTGCTTAATCACTCAGTCATGTCCAACTCTGCAACCCCATGAACTATAGCCCACAGACTCCTGTGTCCATGGGGATTCTCCAGGCAACAATACTGGAGTGGGTTGCCATGCCCTCCTCCAGGGGATCTTCCCAACCCAGGGGTCAAACCCAGGTCTCCCACATTGCAGGTAGATTCTTTACCATCTTAGACACCAGGGAAACCCAAGAATACTGGATTGGGTAGCCTATCCTTTCTCCAGGGGATCTTCCTGACCCAGGAATCGAACCAGGGTCTCCTGCATTACAAGAGGATTCTTTACCAGCTGAGCCACTGGGGGTGGTACCAGGGAATCCCCAGTGGTGATGGTTGCACAACCTTAAAAATGTACTAAAATGATTGAACTGTACACCTCAAAAGAGTGAATTTTATATTATGATATACCATAAGTGATACCAAAAAGAGTAAATGATATATCAATTTTTTACAACAACAAAAAAAACTAAGACAAAAGAAGCAAAGAGAGATATGAGTAGAGTAATGCAAAATGGGGCTGAAACAAGAGATAGAGGCCTAATCTCAGAGGGCCTTTGTGACTTAAGGATTTGGTCTTTGTCTAAGAGTAATGGAATCTTATAAGGAGAAAGGTGATGTTATTAGATTTGTGAAAAGAGCTATCACTTGGCTATAGTGTGGATAATGGATTCGAGAAGACAAGAGTGAGTGCTACAGAGTGGATAAGCCTTTTTGTAGGCTCCCAGGTGTGAAAAGTTGGACTATAAAACAAATTGAAGGAAATAAAGTTGCAGAGAAGTGGATGAATTTAAAGTTCTTAGGAAATATCTTCTAGGGAATTCCCTGGCAGTCCAGTTAGGACTCAGTGCTTTCACTGCTATGGTCCAGGGTCAATCCCTGTACAGAGAAATAAGAGCCCACAAGCTCAAGGTGTGGCAAAAAAAAAAAAAAAGAAATAACATCTATCCTACTTGGTGTATGTTTGAGGGTGGTGTCAAGGACATCATACATATTTGTACATATATATGTCAGGATGATTCCAAGTTTCTGGTTTACATAATAGAATAAATTATAATACCATTTCACGAGAAAAGGAAGACTGCAAGAAGACTGGGCAAAGACAAGAAAACAATGATCTTGATTTAACACTGAGTTAGAAGCCCTTTCAGACATCCCAGAGGAGATATCAAGTGAGCTGATGAATGAAAATGCAGAGCTGAGTTTTAGAGAAGAGGTCTAGACTGGAGCTATTTTGTAGGGTTTGTGAGACATCTTCATGAGTCGATCTTTAAAGCCATAAGCATGGATGAGAGAAGAGAAGAATAAGGAATGAAAAAAGAGACAAGCCTAGGCCTAATCCTTGAGGAAATCTAATGTCAAATGACCAAGTAGAAAACAATGAGCCAATCAAGGAGGTAGAAGGACCCAGATAGGTAAGAGGAAAACTAACAGTGATGTCACAGAAGTAAAGGAAGAAATTGTTTCAAGAAAGAAGATGTCAGTCTTGTTCCATGAAAAATACATCCTATGAAAAATGGAGTCTATAGTTAAATTTAGTAGAAAATACTGGATTAACTAACATTAATAATTTTCTCTATTGCAGGACTTCTCAAATTTATTTTTAGATTGTTTAATATATTGTGAATGTCCTATGGTATATAAATATATCCCAAACATAACTGGCCTTAGAATCCTTTCTTGGGGTGGAACACTTATTAATATGGTTTGGGACACTGTTTGGGGAAAATTGTAGGAGGCAATGTGTGGGTGAAGCTCAGTTGTCAGCCCTCCCCACCTTGAAGTAAGAATCATCATCCTTACAACTAATAGATTTAAAATAAAGGTCATTTCATTTCTTCAAAGAAGACACACAGATGGCCAACAGGCCCATGAAAAGATGCTCAACATCAAAAGTTATTAAAACTACAATGAAATAGACTATATCCCAATACAAAATAAAAATTTTTAAGTTTCTACATGCATGCTAAGTCACTTCAGTCATATCCAACTCTTTGCAACCCTATAAACTGTATCCCACCAGGCTCCTCTGTCCATGGGATTCTCCAGGCAAGGATACTGGAGTGGGTTGCCATGCCCTCCTCCAGGGGATCTTCCCAACCCAGAGATCAGACCCACATCTCTTATGTCTCCTGCATTGGCGGGTGGGTTCTTTACCACTTGCTCCACCTGGGGAGTCTGTTTAAGTTTGGAAAAATAGAAAAAGGCTATCTAGATAAACAAACAAACAAAAATTACTATGAGGTATCATCTCATACCAGTCAGAATGGCCATCATTAAAAAGTCTAAAATAACAAATACTAGAATGGGTGTGGAGAAAAGGGATACAACCCTCCAACACTGATGTCAGGAATGTAAATTGGTGTACCCAATTACAGCATGGAGGTTCATTAAAAAGCTAAAAATAGTTACCATATGATCCAGCAATCCCATTCCTGGGCATATATTCAGAAAAGACAAAAGCTCTAATTTGAACAGATGCATACACCCTAAAACTAAAACTAAATATTAAAAATAATAATAAATACTAAGATCATGGCGTCTGGCCCAATCACTTCATGGTAAATTGAAGGGGGAAAAGTGGAAGCAGTTTGGGTTCTAAAATCACTGCAGATGGTGACAGCAGCCATGAAATTAGTATACTATTGCTTCTTGGCAGGAAAGCTATGAAAAACCTAGACAGTGTGTTAAAAAGCAAAGACATCATTTTGCTGACAAAGGTCTATATACTCAAGGCTATGGTCTTTCCAGTAGTCACGTACAGTTCTGAGAGCTGGACCATAAAGAAGGCAGACCGCCAAAGAATTGATGCTTTCAAACTGTGATGCTGGAGAAGACACTTGAACAGCAAGGAGATTAACCCAGTCAATCTTAAAGGAAATCAATCCTGAATACTCATTTGAAGTACAGATGCTGAAGCTGAAGCTCCAGTACTTTGGCCACCTGATGTGAACGGCCAGCTCGTTGGAAAAGACCCTGACGTTGGGAAAGATTGAAGGCAGAAGGAGAAGAGGGTGACAGAGGATGAGATGGCTGGATGGTGTCACCAATGCAATGAACATAAACTTGGGCAAACTCTGGGACATGGTAAGGGACAGGGAAACCTGGCATGCAGCAGTCTAAGGGGTTGCGAAGAGCGGGACACGAATTCACAACTGAACAGCAGAAACATACATCCCAAGTTCACTGGAGCACTACTTCCAAAAGCTAAGACATGGAAGCAACCCAAGTATCTATCAACAGATGAATGGATAAAGAAGATGTAGTGTATATACTAATGAAATAATGCCATTTGTAGCAACATGGATGGACCTAGAGGTTATCATACTAGATGAAGTAGTCAGACAAAGCCATATATTATACATCATTTATATGTTTAATCTAAAAAATAATGCAAATAAACTTAAATACTTATAGATCAGAAACAGACTCTTAGACACAGAAAGTAAACTTATGGTTATCAAAGAAGAAGTGAGGAGAAGATAAATTGGTAGTATGCGATTAAGAGGTGCACATGGTGCATGGTGGGTGCTCATTCACTCTGTTCTGTCTTGACTGTAGCCCACCAGGCTCCTCTGTCCCTGGGATTATCCCAGCAAGAATACTGGAATGGGTTGCCATTTCCTCCTCCAGGGGATCTTCCTGACCCAGGGATCAAACCCACATCTCCTAGGCTCCTGTGTTGGTAGGTTGATTCTTTACTGCTGGGCCACCTGGGGACCCCCAAGAGATGCACACTTCCATATATAAAACAGATAAACAACAAGGACCTACTGTATAGCACAGGGAGCTATATTCAATATCTTGTAATAAACTATAATGGAAAAGAATTTTAAATCAATATAAATACACACACACACATATATATATACAGGGAACCAAATCACTTTGCTACACACTTGACTAACACAGTATTGTAAACTGACTCGACTTCAATTAAAAAAAAATTTTAAGGTCATTTGTCATTTTGCTTCATCTTTTTTTGTCCTCCATAACACCAGCACACAAACATCTTCAGTTACAACAGACTTGACAGAATGATTTGTGGTAACTAAAAATAATAAACCATAGGGATTTCATAATGTACATAAATCAAATCATCACACAATATGCCTTAAACTTATAAGTGATGTATGTCAATTATTTCTTGATAAAACTGGGGGAAAGACCATAGGAGGGTAGGATGGCATAGGGTTGATTGATGGATGTAAAATTTTTACATTTTACATGACCTTTCCCATGTTCAAGGGAAGACCATCCAAGAACATAATTTATGATGGAAAGAGGGTTCTCATAGTCACCTGCATCCCAGCTTCTAAGTTTTCCCCCACCATACTTAACAACCATTCCTCTCTAATCATCTTTGTCATGCAATCCTCTTCCCACTCTCAGAAAATTCTATTTCTGGCCTTCTAGAAAGAATCTCACCTCAAGTATCTTTTCTCTTTCCCCCAGCAGTATCTTTCCCTGAACCAGTAGAAGTCAATATAAAAAAGAAGATTCCCAGGGCTCCAGGAAACATTCTCAGTAGCATTTGACACATCATGCCCTAAAAAAGTGTGGGGTTAGGATGGGAGTACAGATATGCCCTCAAGACTCAGAGATCACAAAAATCTAGAGTGAGTCTAAGCAACACACTTGGTATCACACGTCCACTATACAGTCTGTTCAGTAGAGAACTGTTAGAACATACACACACCCACACATACACACACACACACGCACACACACACACACACACACACACACACTTTCCAAGGACCAACATTAGTTCTCAGAGGCAATATAACTAGTAAGGAGAAAAAAATTTTCTATCTTCTTCCACATCTTGCAATACCAACCATCTCACAATGAAATCGGTAATTCATGTTTTTATGAAAAATACTTGTTTATTTTGTTCTTTGCATCCCAGCCCATTTCATATTGTGCCCATTCAGGTCTGCCAAGAACAATAAACAGTTCCATTGTTTAGCCATACATTTTTTAATAATTACCAAAGACTCAGATGTAAGGAGCCCCATCGAATTTGTCTTGAAATAGGAGAGAAAGTTTGTTTAATTCTACTAGGAAAACATAGCTTGGCTCTTCACATTCTTAGAAAAAGAACTCTTAATGCATCCAACACAGCTAAATTCACACTATAATTTTTATGCATCATTGAGTTTCTTTGTAAGAGAGCTCTCAAACTCTAAAACTTCCTAAAAACTAGCAATGGGTTTCATGTACCATTTTCAAGATTTTTAAATGTCTAAAAGAATCACATATTTGGTCACCATAAGGGAATCTGCAATATCTACAACAGGTTTCCTTGGTTTGGATAGGAATTATAGAAATTCAGTGTTGAATATGTATGTTTCACCCTCATCATAATCGTTAACTGGTAGTTAAAATTGTCTTTGCTTATTAAAATGGAAAAACCCAGGGACCTTCCCTGTTGGTCTGTGCTTCCACTGCAGGGGGCGCGGGTTCAATCTTTGGTTGGGGAACTAAGATCCTGCATGCTGCAAGGCTCAGCTAAAGAATACGGGGGTATTCTCAGCTAAAGAATACGGAGGGGGAGCGGGGAACCCATAACTATTTACAGAATGCAAATATATGGGAGAAAGTCTCTCTCAATTTGCAGATGATTGGACAGGTAGATGACAGGATTTTTGCTATTGACAGTGTTGGAAACCACTACCTCTGTGGTTTCATTAGAGTACTATGTCCTCTGAAACAATACATTAAATTAACAGCTGCTATCTGGCTTAGCAGTCTTATGAGCAGGGCGGTCTTCTGTTGACAAATTTTTGTTTTGATTTTCTGTGTTGGTGTTTACTGTTGAAAACATATCTTCCCTTGTAGCTACAAGGTTATAATTATTAGGTGTTCCAATTAAAGCCATGTAAGGGCTTATCTATTGTTGCATGATTTTGAAAACATGCTATCTCTTTTGATGACTGTGATATTATTAATCAGCTAATTACCATCATTGGAAAAATATGTGTCCAAGTAGTTTCAAAAACACCTCTGAAAACAAACTAATTTAAAGTCTTAAAATGTGTATGTTATTTGCAGATAAGATGCATTTTTATATGCAGTTGCTCAGCTCCAAGCCAAGGCAAAAATAAGCACAGGACCCCACAGGAATTGTGTCACCTTGTTGACTTCTGATGCTTTTGTGACATTCCCTCCCAGCTCAGCATGAGGTATTTGTCTGTCAGCAATGGTCAGCTAAATGATTAGCTGACACAGCTCTTCACTCTATGGGTCACTGGCAGAACAGACAGGTTCAAATATACAAGATGTTGGCTCTAGCTCTTCCTGAATGCCTTTCCTACTTCATTAAGCTTTAAACATAGCTGTTTTTGTAGAGAAATAGCACATATTGGCTCTCAAAAATAAAAAACCCACTGCTTAAATGCAATAGATACATTTATGTAGACTGATTTTTTATAAGACTGAGAAGAAATTTTAGCTGTGATTTATTTTGACCTGTATTTTATCCATACAGCTTTATAACTATGACACAGCAATAAGACCCAAATGTAGTCACCAATATCTGTTCTCCCTCCCTGAATTACACCCATGAATGCAGACAATATTGACCACAATTAATCAAAACAAATTCTAATAAAATACACTTGGCATTTTCTCAACACATCATATTAGACAAGTGTTTAATTTGGTGCAATGTTGTATCTGTCTGGGAATGGTTGAGGAAGACCAGCAAATTAGAAAAAGGACAAAAGAAGTATGACTTGGAATAAGATGGTACGATCCAAAGGCTAACAGTAAACTAAAACCCTTATTAAATGTAATTGGTAACTTCCTTCCATAGACAGACTATTAAATGCAAACTATCACAATCTGATCACATGGACCACAGCCGTGTCTAATTCAATGAAACTATGACCCATGCCATGTAGAGCCACCCAAGACAGAGGGTCATGGTGGAGAGGTCTGACAAAATGTGGTCCACTGGAGAAGGCAAACCACTTCAGTATTCTTGCTTGAGAACCCTCATGAACAGTATGAAAAGGCAAAAAGATAGGACACTGGAAGATGAACTCCCTAGGTTGGTAGGTGCCCAATATGCTACTGGAGATCAGTGAAGGAATAACTCCAGAGAGAATGAAGAGATGAGCCAAAGCAAAAACAACACCCAGTTGTGGATGTGACTGGTGATGGAAGTAAATTCTGATGCTGTAAAGAGCAATATTGCATAGGAACCTGGAGTGTTAGGTCCATAAATCAAAGCAAATTGGAAGTGGTCAAACTGGAGACAACAAGAGTGAATATTGACATTTTAGGAATCAGCAAACTAAAATGGACCGGAATGGGTGAATTTAACTCAGATGATCATTATATCTACTGCTGTGGGCTAGAAACCCTTAGAAGAAATACAGTAACCATCATAGTCAACAAAAGAGTCCAAAATGCAGAACTTGGATGCAATCTCAAAAACAACAGAATGATCTCGGTTCGTTTCCAAGGCAAACCATTCAATATCACAGTAATCCAAGTCTATGCCCCGACCAGTAATGCTGAAGAAGCTGAAGTTGAACGGTTCTATGAAGACCTACAAGACCTTTTAGAACTAACACCCAAAACAATGTCCTTTTCATTATAGGGGACTGGAATGCAAAAGTAGGAAGTCAAGAAACACCTGGGGTAACAGGCAAATTTGGCCTTGGAATACAGAATGAAGCAGGGCAAAGGCTGAGTTCTGCCAAGAGAACGCGCTGGTCATAGCAAACACCCTCTTCCAACAACACAAGACAAGACTCTACAAGTGGACATCACCAGATTGTCAATACTGAAATCAGATTGATTATATTCTTTGCAGCCAAAGATGGAGAAGCTCTATACAGTCAACAAAAACAAGACCAGGAGCTGACTGTGGCTCAAATCATGGACTCCTTATTGCCAAATTCAGACTTAAATTGAAGGAAGTAGGGAAAACCGCTAGACCATTGAGGTATGACCTAAATTAAATCCCTTACGACTATATGGTGTAAGTGACAAATAGATTGAAGGATTAGATCTGATAGACAGAGTGCCTGAAGAACTATGGATGGAGGTCGTGACACTGTACAGGAGGCAGGGATCAAGACCATGCCCAAGAAAAAGAAATGCGAAAAGGCAAAATGGTTGCCTGAGGAGACCTTACAAATAGCTGAGAAAAGAAGGAAAATGAAAGGCAAAGGAGAAAAAGAAAGATATACCCATGTGAATGCAGAGTTACAAAGAATAGCAAGGAGAGGTAAGAAAGCCTTCCTCAGTGATCAATGCAAAGGAATAAAGGAAAATAATACAATGGGAAAGACTAGAGATTTCTTCAAGAAAATTAGGGATAACAAGGGAACATTTCATGCAAAGATGGGTGCAATAAAGGACAGAAATGGTATGGACCTAACAGAAGCAGAAGATATTAAGAGGTGGCAACAATACACAGAAGAGCTATACAAAAAAGATCTTCATGACCCAGATAACCATGATGTTGTGATCACTTACCTAGAGCCAGACATCCCGGAATGCGAAGTCAAGTGAGCCTTAGGAAGCATCACTAAGAACAAAGCAAGTGGAGGTGATGGAATTCTAGCTGAGCTATTTCAAATTCTAAAAGATGATTCTGTGAAAGTGCTGCACTCAATATGCCAGCAAATTTGGAAAACTCAGCAGTGGCCACAGGACTGGAAAAGTTTAGTTTGCATTCCAATCCCAAAGAAAGGCAATGCCAAAGAATGTTCAAACCACCACACAATTGCACTCATCTCACATGCTAGCAAAGTATTGCTCAAAATTCTTCAAGCAAGACTTCAACATATGTGAACCGTTAACTTCCCAATGTTCAAGCTGGATTTAGAAAAGGCAGAGAAACCAGAGATCAAATTGCCAACATCCTTTGGATAATTGAAAAAGCAAGAGAGTTCCAGAAAAACATCTACTTCTGCTTTATTGACTATGCCAAAGCCTCTGACTATGGATCACAACAAACTGGAAAATTCTGAAAGAGATGGGAATACCAGACCACCTTACCTGCCTCCTGAGAAATCTGTATGCAGGTCAAGAAGCAACAATTAGAACTGGACATTGAACAACAGACTGGTTCCAAATTGGGAAAGAAGTGAATCAAGGCTGTATATTGTCACCCTGTTCATTTAACTTATATGCAGAGTACATCATGAGAAATGATGGGCTAGATGAAGCACAAGCTGGAATCAAGATTGCTGGGGGAAATATCAATAACCTCAGATGTGCAAATGACACCACCCTTAGAGCAGAAAGTGAAGAAGAACTAAAGAGCCTCTTGATGAAAGTGAGAGTTAAAAAGTGGCTTAAAGCTCAACATTCAGAAAACTAAGATCATGACATCTGGTCCCATCACATCATGGCAAATAGATGGGGAAACAATGGAAACAGTGTCAGATTTTATTTTTCTGGGCTCCAAAATCACTGCAGATGGTGACTGCAGCCATGAAATTAAAAGATACTTGCTCTTTGGAAGAAAAATTATGACCAATCTAGACAGCATATTAAAAAGCAGAGACATTACATTACCAACAAAGGTCCATCTAGTCAAACTATGGTTTTTCCAGTAGTCATGTATATATGTGACAGTTGGACTATAAAGAAAGCTGAGCACCGAAGAATTGATGCTTTTGAACTGTGGAGTTGGAGAAGACTCTTGAGAGTCCCTTGGACTGCAAGGAGATCCAACCAGTTCATTCTGAAGGAGATCAGTCCTGAAGACTCATTGGAAGGACTGATGCTGAAGCTGAAACTCCAGTACTTTGACCACCTGATGCAAAGATTGACTCATTGGAAAAGATCCTGATGCTGGGAAAGATTGAGGGCAGGAGGAAAGGGGGATGACAGAAGATGAGCTGGTTGGAAGCCATCAATGACTCAATGGACATGAGTCTGAGTAAACTCCAGGAGTTGGTGATGAACATTGAAGTCTGGTGTGCTGCAGTCCATGGGGTCACAAAGAGTCAGACACAACTGAGTGACTGAACTGAACTGAACTGATCCCTGAGTTCTGGGAGACTGGAAACTCTATCTCCATTATTTAACATTTCATCTCAAGTACCTGAAACTCTGTAGGTTCTCATAAATATATTTTGACAAATAAGTTTAAAACCTTAGAAAATCTCCAGACAAAACAGAGTTGGGTACTGAAACCCACAGGAGCAAAAGGATTTTCCAAAGTCACAAGTATCTGGCAGTCTAACCATGGTGCTTCCACAGCATCTTGCTGGTGTTTCCTGGAGTAGGGCCTGATCCTTCACCCTCAAAGGAAGGCCCTTACTTTTTATTTTAGGCTTCTATTTCCTGTGGAAGTTATAGAGTTAACAGTGGCCACCTGTTATCTGAGACATGCTTTAATTTTAAGCCACATTCCTGTGGCATCATAATAGTTTCTCAAAGAGACTCCTTTGCACTCAGACTGCCCCAGTTTATGTTTCTCTTGAAATGATGTTTGCTGATGAGAGCTGAGGGATGGGCTCAAGGTGGTCCTGCCAATCCAATGTAAAGGAAAACATTGTGAAGATGGAAGAATTTTTAAAACCATTTTGGTGAAGTAGAAAGAATAATTGAAAGCCAAGGATATATTTAGAGAGAAAAGATGCTATCCCAATGCCTACTTTCCATAGTGTCAAACCCTGTGTACGAGACAGCAAAAGAGACACTGATGTATAGAACAGTCATATGGACTCTGTGGGAGAGGGAGAGGGTGGGAAGATTTGGGAGAATGTCATTGAAACATGTAAAATATCATGTATGAAACGAGATGCCAGTCCAGGTTCGATGCACGATACTGGATGCTTGGGGCTGGTGCACTGGGACGACCCAGAGGGATGGTGTGGGGAGGGAGGAGGGAGGAGCGTTCAGGATGGGGAGCATGTGTATACCTGTGGCGGATTCATTTTGATATTTGGCAAAACTAGTACAATTATGTAAAGTTTAAAAATAAAATAAAATTTTTTAAAAAAGAGAAAAAAAATGTAAGCTATAATTCTTATTACATAAAGGAAGCATTTTCCTTTCTCATTTTAAATATCCTTGAGTGGCTATGGTAGAAGATTTTATCATCAGACAAAACAGAATATTACCTTTGGTACAGAATTTTGTAATGGAAGGATACCATTTTAAACCCCAAAATTGAGTGTTAGAGACATAAACCAATATACAAATTCTATAGATTGTAGAAAGGGATTTAACAACCAGCTATTCTGAGGAACTGGACTTCAGCCTTTCAGGACAGCACAAGTCAGACTCAAAGGTAAAATGTTCATCCTATCATCATTATGAAGTGCTCAGCTGCATGTGTAGATGAGCACCATTCACACAAGGTAGAACACACATCTAAACTCCAAGCTCTTAAAATCAGTGACAACTCTAACACAACAAAATTAAGTGTCTATATAGGAACAATTCGGAGAAGGCAATGGCACCCCACTCCAGTACTCTTGCCTGGAAAATCCCATGAACGGAGGAGCCTAGTAGGCCGCAGTCCATGGGGTCGCGAAGAGTCAGACACGACTGAGCGACTTCACTTTCACGTTTCACTTTCATGCATTGGAGAAGGAAATGGCAACCCAACAAGAACTCCAGTGTTCTTGCCTGGAGAATCCCAGGGACAGGGGAGCCTGACTGGCTGCCATCTATGGGATCGCACAGAGTCAGACACGACTGAAGTGACTAAGCAGCGGCAGCATAGGAACAATTAGCTACATATAAATTAAAGAAATGAACATATCTCCATTAATTCCACTTACAACACAGTGCAAGTGGTAGAAGGGGGGAGAAAATCATAGAGTTTCTTTATGCAGACAGCTTGGAGCCTGAAAGAGCTTGTGACCTGTTGCAGGTCTATTCAGGATGATATCATGACAGTATTGGGAATTCCAGCAGACCCTGACTGCAGGGTGGTTTGATGAACATGTGAGGTGAAGGCAGTGTAAACAAGAAATAATAGCCTAAGAGACTTCTCGGGGTGAGATTGAGATGATTTGACAGGTTACTAAATGCATTTGCTTGGGAGGCCTGAGGGTCTGAGGCTACAGGGAAGCAGAAGGAGACGAGAGAAAGCAGAGCAGGATGGAAGGGAATGAATCCTGTGATGTGAAGAGGTTGGTCTGACCCTATAAAGAACATCTACTGGACTCCTAGTTAACCTGCAGATGCATTTGAGAATTTAGGGGTATTTTGCAATTTTATAAGCTTGGTCCCCCCTTGAAGAACAATAACTCCTGTTTTGTTTTCACTTACATATATTGGGGGTAGCATGGAAAATAAGAAACCAGATCATGTAGCTGGAACTCCTGGGACTCTAGGAAAATCAAACTGCCAGGAGCAAGGAGTTACAAGGTCTGAACTGGAAGGTCATTCCATATCCACGGAAGCCCTAGCAGTGAGGTGACTGTCACACATGGGAGTCCCTTGTTCCTTTAATCTAGTGTTTAGTTACAGAGTTGTAGTCAAATGCATCTCTCAAGCAGGTGTTACTGTTGTTTAGTCACTAAGTTGTATCTGAGTATTTTGCAACGCTATGGACTGTAGCCCACCAGGCTCCTCTGTCCATGGAATTTCCCAGGCAAGAATACTCGAGGGCCATTTCCTTCTCTAGGGGATCTTCCCCACCCAGGGATCAAACCCATGTCTCCTGCATTAGCAGGCAGATTCTTCACCACTGAGCCACCAGGGAAACCCCCACTAACACTTAAACATCCCAGAAATGTCCAAGTGCTTGTTTACATGGCTCTACCATGCTTGTTCTCACTCTATGATCTCCTAAATGTATGGTCCACCGTGCTATGAAATCACATGTGTGTGTCTCCCTCCCCATCTCCCACCTCCCATTACACTGTGGCTATAGAGTTCATGACACTTCCTGCATGTGGCCCACAGTCCCACCAACAACCCTAATGACCCTGTTAAGGTTCATTAATATAAACACAAAACCTGAGTTATTTTTTCTTAAGAGAAGATATTGCATGTATGAAGATAGATTTTGGTGGAAAAAAATCAGTGACTGAATTATCTTCTTTTCCTTCAGTTTACTACTGGTGAAAAAAAAATGTTTCCATTAAAAGTTATTTGGGTAGCTAAAAGGTACTCTAAGCAAAATGAGTGTAACAACTAATAAACAGAATAAAAGTGAACTTTTAAAATAAATTTAGTTAAAGCAAGTGTGTGATATCTCAGATTCTAGATGTCATAATTTTTCCAGCCCTAAATTACTTTTTTCAAAGAGAAGAACCAAATTTTACAAAGAGAAGGCTTTGCTGTACATATTTATTATAACATAGAGCTTTGTGTACTGTTGTATGCTTAGCAAGTGCTAACAGAGTTTTTTTAATTCCTGTTTTGGAAACCAGGGATAGTAGAAACAGAAGAAGAACCTGACTCCATATTAAACTTTATTTCTTATTGAAGTACAGTTGACTTACAATATTATATTAGTCCCAGGTGTACAACATACTGAGTCAATATTTTTATAGATTATATTCCATATAAAATTATTATAAAACGTTGGCTACCTTCCCTGTGCTATTCATTTTAAAAGACCATGGTAACTGTTTCTGTACAGGAGGGTTTGGCTGTGAATAATCTAGAACAAGTCCATATTCCACTTAGATAATTTGTTCACAATTCTTGCTTTGACTCTCCCACTTGACTAAATACATATACCAACTTTCAAGAAAAACAGATTCATGTGAAGATTAGCCTAAATAGTGGGGTAGTGTTCAAAGCAAATTAAAATACCAAACTGGAAAATACAGTACTACCCACAGAATAGTGTATTCCATTTTTGAGTCTTGGTTGTACAATTCTTGATTTACTAGTTAATTAACCAGTTTCCACTGTAAATTTTCCTGTGTCCTTAATT
Organism: Bos mutus; assembly: GCF_027580195.1. Taxonomy (NCBI): domain Eukaryota; kingdom Metazoa; phylum Chordata; class Mammalia; order Artiodactyla; family Bovidae; genus Bos; species Bos mutus. Next base: position 83,432,003 of record NC_091617.1, on the reverse strand, counting down.
AGATTGAACATTGAAAACCTCTTGGATTACAGTAGGGCTCTCAAACTTACCTGAGTGTTAAATCAGCTGGCAGATTATTAAAACACAGATTGCTGGATCTCACCTTCCAGTATTTCTTATTCAGTAGTTCTGGAAGAGGACCAGAGAATGTTTATTTCTAATAAGCTCTCAGTTGATACTGATGCTGCTGCTGCAGCATCAGTATCACTTTGAGAACTACAGGATTCAAGAACATTATTGTTCACTATTAGCTTTAACAGAATAAACTCCACATTCCAGAGCTACCAGAATCTGTAGCTTTCCAGTAAATATTTCAATCATGTTATTATTAGCATCTTCAACAACAAGTTGGTAGACCAGAGTCTAGCAAAAAGCAAATCTGCTGAGGGGTTAAGGAGTAGAAATTGGTATTTCCTAAGGAATAGAAGGAGTCTAACAGAAACTAAGAGGATCAAGTGAACTTAAGTTTAAGCTGCCCCCAACTCTGAACTCCATTAGAGGATCTAACAGCCAAAAGATCAGACCTAAACAATACCTAACTCTAAATACCAGAAATACCTGACTCTGTCAAGATACGAGTGTGCACCAGCCCCAAGCATCCAGCATCGTGCACTGAACCTGGACTGGCATCTCGTTTCATACATGACATTTCACTGGTGCGCTGGGAAGGCCCAGGGGGATGGTATGGGGAGGTTGGGAGGGAGGAGGGTTCAGGATGGGGAGCATGTGATTTTTTTTTTAATATTTAATAAACAAAAAAAAAAAAAAAGAATTTCTCTATTATGCAAAAAAAAAAAAAAAAAAAGATACGAGTGTGGGAGTCCAGCAGCTGCGAAGCAGTAGGAATGGGAATCAAGTCACAGAGACAGTTCCAAGAGAATAGAGTGGAAATAGCATGAATACCAATTCCAAAACAGGTTATTTCAAGAATTTCGTTAGAATAACTAAAGAAAGATTGCTTCTCCAGGTATTGGAGGTGGTTATGATGTGACTTTGGAAGGAGATAAAAAAATTCTGAATACCCAAGAATACCTATAATATAGATAAACATATACCACCTAGGGAACTTTTCAAAAATACCAATGTCAAGGCCCTACCCCAGACCTCACATAAAAACCCTAGAGATGGACCCTGAATATTAATATTTTTTAAAAATCTCCCAGGTGATTCTGGTTAATAGAGGATTGAAGATTACTGGTATAAAATAGTAAGATTACATGTTCAGGGTGGTAAATGGGACAAAAGCAGGAAAGGGAGGAAAACAAAAGATGATAGAAAGCCCAAAAATATCAATAACTTTAAAAGAAAAACTTCAGTAGACTAAACTTGCCAATTTAAAGACAAAAGATCAGAATGTAACATACTATAAAAAATACAAAGATCCAGATATATGTGGTTTACAAGAGATTCACTAAATAAAGTAGAAATCAACTCTTCCTGGAAAACAAAAATCTGAAGTTTCTATATTATCAGCCAAAATAGAATGTGACAATTCTATTAGAAATTGGAGTTTACTACATAAAGATAAAATGCTCTGGCACTAGTGGTAAAGACCTGCCTGCCAATGCAAGAGACATAGAAACATGGGTTCAGTCTCTGAGTCGGGAAGATCCCCTGGAGCAGTATATGGCAACCCATTCCAGTATTCTTGCCTGGAGAAACCCTTGGACAGAGGGGCCTGGCAGGCTACAGTCCACAGAGTCTCAAAGAGTCAGACATGACTGAAGCAAGTTAACACACACACACACACACACTAAAATGCTCAATTGTTCAGAATTATATAACAATTTTAAATATATATACACTCAACCAACTAAATATATAAGCAAATACTGATAAAACTACAGGGAGTTACATGTGCTGCAATTACTGAAGTCCAAAAGCATAGAGCCTGTTCTCACAACAAGAGAAGACACTGCAATGAGAAGCCCTTACTCAGCAATGAAGACCCAACACAACCAAAAATAAATTAATTTTTTAAAAAACTACATGGAGAAATTAACAAATCCTTGTATATTCCCAGGTGGTGCTAGGGATAAAGAACCCCCTGCCAATGCAGGAGATGTAAGAGAAGCAGGTTTGATCCCTAGGTCAGGAAGATCCCTGAAGAAGGAAATGGCAACCCATTCCAGTATTCTTGCCTGGAAAGTCCCATGGACAGAGGAGCCTGATATTCAGAAATTATTGCCAATTCAAGAGATTCTGTTTTTTTTAAAAACTGCCCTATGCAAACGGTCAATATATTGGGTTGGCCAAAAAGTTCATTGAGGTTTTCCATAAGATATATGGCAAAACTCATATGAACTTTTTGGCCAACCCAATAATTAGTTGCTCTGGAGAAGATAACTTACACTGGCTCACTGTCATATAGCTACATAGGATGTCAGAGAAGTGCCAAAACATATCCAAAATTGAGATAAAATTTTAAAATATGAATGATCTACTCCATCTTGTAAGTAAATATCTTGGATTAAAGATAATTTTCAATAGCAGTTTTGATGACTAACCTGGAATGCTGATGTAGCATCCTAATTGTACTCATGTCTCTCACTCTTAATCTATCATTCAGGACTTCAGAAAGCATCCTGTTAGCTTTTATAGCATCTTTTATAATTATATGTTGATTTCTGTGCTCATTACTTTATTCTTTCTCATAAACCTTAAGATCCATAAGGACCAGGACCAAGTCAATTTTTTTTCAGTATCACATACCTAGCAGATGCCTCACATACTTAGAGAGAGTTTGGCATGTGAAAGGCATCCATTAAGTTTCTTAATGAATATATTCATAGCATTCAGAACAAATGAGAGACAAAGAAGCTCAGCCCCTACTACCTAACTAAAAATTTACACCACACAAGAAAATGATCATCAATTCAAGCTTTGTTTCAAAACCATGAGACAAAATGACTGCACCATCAATTCAGTAATGAAGAAAGGAAAAATATATATATTCCTTTAAAGTACATTAGAATAAAAATACTGAGACACTTTCAATTGCCACAGCAAGAGAAAGCACTGGAGACAACAGAGATATCATATTTTAGCAAAGCTCTAATCCATTCTTTGACTCAAACTTAGTCCTTCAAAAAGGTACAGGTCTTAATGAGTGGGCCAATCTATTTATAAGATTTGTTGTGGCAACCAATCAGTGACAACACAACTCTAATTTGGTAAGCTGACTCTCTGTAATCTAAGATACTACTGAGAAATTTTGAAATTTTTACTCTTTCTTACTTCTAGAGGAAGTATTTATTTTTCTAGTAAAAATATAGGAAGGGAAAAAAGAGCAGGGGGGAAGTCAAGACAGCTTTAAATAAGATAGGGTCAGCTGAGGTACTGGAAGATGGAGTTAACTGAATTTTACACCAATCCACTCTGGTAGCTTTTGACCAGATGGATCAGTTTCATGTGCTGTTCTTGGTTGGGAAAAGTCTTCCTAACTGGCTACCTCACATAGATGCATATGTGCACGTATGCTCTGTCACGTTCGACTCTGTGACCCCATGGACTGCAGCCCTCCAGGCTCTTCTGTCCATGAAATTTTCCACGCAAGAATACTGGAGAGGGTTGCCATTTCCTGCTCTGGGGATCTTCCCAACCCAGGGATTGAACCTGTGTCTCCTGTGTCTCCAACAGTAGTAGGAGGATTCTTTTCCACTGAGCCACCTGGGAAGCCCACTTCATATAGAAAAAGACAGTTATTCTTCCATTCACAAATAAAAAGGAGTCACAGTGATATATACTAATGTTCCTTAAGTAATGATTAAGTAGCATTTGCATACAAGAAGGGCTGAAGATAGAGTAAGCATAAAACTTTAAAGACGATAAAATCTCACATATTTTTCTTCAACTTTTCCACTGGGATTATTTACATAAATAATGTTGCAGTGTTTAAGATAAAATAGAGTCTTAGACATCTATATTTTTCTTATGATTTTGATTAATATGCTATAATATAAAATGTCAAAATTGAAAATAGGATTTATTGAACTCTTCACTTTTTTAAACCACTTTTATCCTCATTTTCACTTTCATTTGTATATGTTTATTTGTTCAGTTTAGGTTCAAAAACGGAGCTTGCCAACTTCCCTCCAAAGCCAGTTCTTATTTGGAATTTCTGTTGTGATTCATTCTTGAGGTTTAGAAACAGAGGGATCATTTTTTACTTTTTCTAGCTGTGTGTATGTGTGTGTGTGCATGTAATGAAACCTGTTAATGATGCTTTAAAATGCTTTTTAAATCTAAAATCTATCTATACCATTTACTCAGTAATTCCTTTAACTACAGTAAAATCAAAAATAAAGATAATTTGAACAAAGATAGAAAATCTTTGGCATATATATCCATCAATGGCAAATGAATATATAGATTATTGCATCCATGAAAGGAAATGCTTTCATTTTTGCAAAGAATGTTTAATTGGGAAAATATTTCTTAAATATATTGGTTGACATGTTGAAAAAGATTGGAAAGGCATAATAAAACATTAACTTATACATTTCTGTATTTTATAAATATTCTATTATGATATATATATTTTTTTAATAAAGGGGGAAAACAAGTTATTACGAAGCAGAGAATGAGAAAGGGAAGGAGGGAGAAAGGGACAAGAGAAAGCAGGGAAAATTTCATAGATTTACTCCTTCCTCTCTATTCTTACTTGGACCACTGAAGCTCCATACCTGTTCATAATACCCCAGCATTGCTTTATGGCTCCAGTATCTCTTCCCCTGATCCATCCACTTACTGCTGAGAAACTGCTCTTCCTCTGATCAAGAATTCCACAGATTCCAAATTTCTCTGCCAAGAGTGGAATGATATTCACACTCTCATATCCTGGTAGTAGAAATGTATACTGAAAAAAGAAAGAAAGAAAGAAATGTACACTGACACAGCTTTCAGAATATTAAACAAAATATATCAATAACATAAAATATTCATATATTTTGGACCAAGATGTGTCCTTTCTAGTAATTCATTTTATGGAGGAAAAAAATCAGCTTTTTAAAAAATTATTCTCATGGTAGTATTATGCATTAGAAGAGAAAAAAAATACAGCAAACTAAAATTCAGAAAAAACATAGGCTGATTAACTCATAGCAAGATCACAAAATTTGGTATTATGTGGCCACAGAAAACATTTTTCCAAGGGATATGTAATGGCATGCAAATAGCAGTGTTAAATGTAAGTTGTAAGACTGTGTATATAGTATTGTATGTTTTAAATATAAAAGTAAATATCTGCATAGGGGAAAAAAGCTAGAAGCAAGTATATACAGCAATGTAGTTATCTCTGGTAGAATCACAGGATATTGTTCAGTTTCTCATTGTTTATATCTATTTTCCACTTTAAGAAGTACATCTACTTAGTTAACCTTGACTTTTGTGACCCACACTTTAGTCAGATGGTCTCCTCGTAATCTCTCCAAACTGCTTTGATTTTTTCCTCCTTCACTGATCTGCCTACCTAGAATTTTCCTTTTTCTTCAAGAGCAAGTTTCAATTTCTCCATCTCCATAAATGTTTCCCTGTCTATGCCGATCTTCAGCCATTACTTTTACCTTCAAACCTTTGTCATTCCTCACTTAGTGGCATTCAGTTCAGTTAAATTCAGTTCAGTCGCTCAGTCGTGTCCAACTCTTTGCAACCCCATGAATCACAGCGCGCCAGGCCTCCCTGTCCATCACCAACTCCCGGAGTTCACTCAGACTCATGTCCATCGAGTCAGTGATGCCATCCAGCCATCTCATCCTCTGTCATCCCCTTCTCCTCCTGCCCCCAGTCCCTCCCAGCATCAGAGTCTTTTCCAATGAGTCAACTCTTCGCATGAGGTGGCCAAAGTACTGGAGTTTCAACTTTACCATCGTTCCTTCCAAAGAAATCCCAGGGCTGATCTCCTTCAGAAAGAACTGGATGGATCTCCTTGCAGTCCAAGGGATTCTCAAGAGTCTTCTCCAACACCACAGTTCAAAAGCATCAATTCTTTGGTGCTCAGCTTTCTTCACAGTCCACTCTCACATCCACACATGACCACTAGAAAAACCATAGCCTTGACTAGACAGACCTTTGTTGGCAAAGTAATGTCTCTGCATTATATGTCACTTATCCAGAACATCAATTATCTCCTTCAATCTTCAAACCTTTATATGCAGAGGACATCATGAGAAACACTGGGCTGGAAGAAGCACAAGCTGGAATCAAGATTGCTGGGAGAAATATCAATAACCTCAGATATGCAGATAACACCCCTTATGGCAGAAAGTGAAGAGGAACTCAAAAGCCTCTTGACGAGAGTGAAAGAGGAGAGTGAAAAAGTTGGCTTAAAGCTCAACCTTCAGAAAACTAAGATCATGGCATCTGGTCCTATCGCTTCATGGGAAATAGATGGGGAAACAGTGAAAACAGTGTCAGATTTTATTTTCGGGGGCTCCAAAATCACTGCAGATGGTGACTGCAGCCATGAAATTAAAAGTCGCTTACTCCTTGGAAGGAAAGTTATGACCAACCTAGATAGCATATTGAAGACCAGAGACATTACTTTGCCAACAAAGATCTGTCTAGTCAAGGCTATGGTTTTTCTAGTGGTCATGTATGGATGTGAGAGTTGGACTGTGAAGAAAGCTGAGCGCTGAAGAATTGATGCTTTTGAACTGTGGTGTTGGAGAAGACTCTTGAGAGGCCCTTGGACTGCAAGGAGATCCAACCAGTCCTTTCTGAAGGAGATCAGCCCTGGGATTTCTTTGGAAGGAATGATAGTAAAGCTGAAACTCCAGTACTTTGGCCACCTCATGCGAAGAGTTGACTCATTGGAAAAGACTCTGATGCTGGGAGGGATTGGGGGCAGGAGGAGAAGGGGACGACAGAGGATGGTGGCTGGATGGCATCACTGACTCGATGGACGTGAGTCTGAGTGAACTCCGGGAGCTGGTGATGGACAGGATGGCCTGGCGTGCTGTGATTCATGGGGTTGCAAAGAGTTGGACACGACTGAGCGACTGAACTAACTGAACTGAGGACTGCATTATTATATCCATTTCATTGATGAAGCTACTGTGTGATATAGAGTGAACAGGTAGCGTGTACAATAGCACTGTTTCTTTACTGTTAATTTCATGCTTTTATGCTTTTTCTCTCCACCAAGATTATAGGCATTTTGTGTTCAAAGATCTTATTTTATGCTATAGTACCCTACTTATCTAATATACTATTTTTTACATAATTATATTTTCCAAAAAATTGGTTGCTTTAAATATCAAACAGCATTTTGTGTTAACCATGTTCGGTCATTTTAACAATTCCCCGCCTACTTAAATTGAGTATGGTGGACATAATTAGCTTTTTTTCTAAGATGTGTATAAATATTTGTTGTTTTCAGTTGCTCAGTCGTGTCTGACTCCGCGATCCCATGGACTGCAGCATGCCAGGCTTCCCTGTCCCCCACCACCTCCCAGAGTCTGCTCAAACTCATGTCCATTGAATCAGTTATGCCATCCAACCATCTCATCTTCTATTGTCCCCTTCTCCTCCTGCCTTCAATCTTTCCTTCAATCTTTCAGGGTCTTTTCCAATGAGTCTGCACTTTGCATCAGGTCAGCTTCAGCATCAGTTCTTCCAATGAATACTCAGGGTTGATTCCCTTTAGGATTGATTGATATGATCTCCTTGCAGTCCAAGGGACTCTCAAGAGTCTTCTCCAACACCACAGTTCAAAAGTATCAATTCTTTGGCATTCAGCCTTCTTTATGGTCCAATTCTCACATTCATACATGACTACTGGAAAAGCAATAGCTTTGATTAGATGGACCTTTGTGGGCAAACTGATGTCTCTGCTTTTTAATATGCTGTCTAGGTTTATCATAGCTATTCTTCCAACGAGCAAGTGTCTTTTAATTTCCTGGCTGCAGCCTCCATCCAGAGTGATTTTGGACCCCAAGAAAATAAAGTCTATCACTGTTTCCATTGTTTCCCCATCTATTTGCCATGAAGAGATGGGACCGGATGCCTTGATCTTAGTTTTTTGAATGTTGAGTTTTAAGCCAGCTTTTTCACTTGCCTCTTTCACCTTCATCAAGAGGCTCTTTAGTTCCTCTTCAGTTCATTTCAACTGCTCAGTCGTGTCTGACTCTTTTCGACCCCATGGACTGTAGCACACCAGGCTTCCCTGTGCATCACCAACTCCCGTAGCCTACTCAAACTCTGGTCCATCCCATTGGTGATGCCATCCAAATCTCATCCTCTGTCATCCCCTTCTCCTCCCACCTTCAATCTTTCCCAGCATCGGGGTCTTTTCAAATGAGTCATTTCTTCCCATCAGGTGGCCAAAGTATTGGAGCTTCAGCTTAAGCATCAGTCCTTCCAATGAATATTCAGGACTGATTTCTTTAAGGATTGACTGGTTGGATCTCCTTGCAGTCCAAGGGACTCTTAAGAGTCTTCTCCAACACCACAGTTCAAAAACATCAATTCTTCGGCACTCAGCTTTCTTTATAGTCCAACTCTCACATCCATACATGACTATTGGAAAAACCATAGCTTAGACTAGACAGACCTTTGTTGGTAAAATAATGTGTCAGCTTTTTAACATGCTGTCTAGGATGGTCATAGCTTTCCTTCCAAGAAGCAAGTGTCTTTTAATTTCATGGCTGCAGTCACCATCTGCGGTGATTTGGGGGCCCCAAAAAATAAAGCCTGACACTGTTTCCACTCTATTTGCCATGAAGTGATGGGACCGGATGCCATGATCTTAGTTTTCTGAATGTTGAGCTTTTGGCCAACTTTTTCACTTTCCTTTCACTTTCATCAAGAGGCTCTTTAGTTCTTCTTCACTTTCTGCCATAAGGGTGTTTTCATCTGCATAGCTGAGGTTATTGATATTTCTCCCAGCAATCTTGATTCCAGCTTGTGCTTCATCCAGCCCAGCATTTCACATGATGTACTCTGCATATAAGTTAAATAAGCAGGGTAACAATGTACAGCCTTGACGCACTCCTTTCCCAATTTGGAACCAGTCTGTTGTTCCATGTCCAATTCTAACTGTTGGTTCTTGACCTGCATACAGGTTTCTCAGGAGGCAGGTAAGGTGGCCTGGTATTTCCATCTCTAATAATTTTCCACAGTTTGTTGTGATCCACACAGTCAGAGGCTTTAGCATAGTCAATGAAGCAAAAGTAGATCTTTTATGGAATTCTCTTTTTCGATGATCCAATGGATGTTGGAAATTTGATCTGTGGTTCCTCTACCTTTTCTAAATCCAGTTTGAACATCTGGAAATTCTCAGTTCATGTACTATTCAAGCCTAGTTTGAAGGATTTTGAGCATTACCTTGCTGGCATGTGAAATGAGCACAATTGTGCAGTAGTTTGAACATTCTTTGGCATTGCCCTTCTTTGGGATTGGAATGAAAACTGACCTTTTCCAGTCCTGTGGCCAATGCTGAGTTTTCCAAATTTGCTGACATATTGACTGCAACACTTTCACAGCATCATCTTTTAGGATTTGAAATAGCTCAACTGGAATTCCATCACCTCCACTAGCTTTGTTCTTAGTGATGCTTCCTAAGGCCCACTTGACTTCGCACTCTAGAATGTCTAGCTCTAGGTGTGATCACACCGTCGTGGTTATCTGGTTCATGAAAATCTTTTTTGTATAGCTCTTCTGTATATTCTTGCCACCTTTTCTTAATATCTTCTGCTTCTGTTAGATCTGCTTCTACCTTTTCTGTCCTTTATTGAGCCCATCTTTGCATGAAATGTTCCTTTGGTATCTCTAATTTTCTTGAAGAGATCTCTAGTCTTTCCCATTCAATTGTTTTCCTCTATTTTTTTGCATTGTTCGCTTAAGAAGGCTTTCTTATTACTTCTTGCTATTCTTTGGAACTCTGCATTCAGATGCGTATATTACCTTTTCAAGGGATTTGATTATCAATATAAATATCAGTTATGATTTAGTGCTATAACATAGTGATGCTCTCAGAAAACATTGGATAGAGGATGAGATGGCTGGATGGCATCACTGACTTGATGGATGTGAGTCTCAGTGAACTCCGGGAGTTGGTGATGGACAGGGAGGCCTGGCGTGCTATGATTCATTGGGTCGCAAAGAGTTGGACACGACTGAGCGACTGAACTGAACTGAACTGAAGTCTATTCAGATTCATTTGTTTTAAGATAGACTCACAGAGATTTCCAAACTTCTGCTATATTCTTTATTATCAATTACATAAGGCCCTTTAGAAATATTCAGTTAATAGCTTGAAATACTCAGATTCTAGATTTTTCTTAAGGAAAGAATGATTCTGATGATCCGGGACCTTAACATATACTCTTTTTTAACAGGCCTTCTGGGTGATTCCAAGATCTTTCTCAAAAATTGGTGTTTGGGGATAATCTGGCCTCTGAGTCCCTGCATATTAACAGATGTCTTTTTTTTTTCTCCATGAAGAACTTCTTGCACCTTTTCCCTTCATTACACAAATGGTGGGAGCTTATTAGGCCTTGTTCTAGGTTGTAACAATGAACACAAAAATCCCGTCTTCATGACACATGTATTCTAAAAGGAGAAAACATACAATAAACAAATACACAGGAAAGCAGATGGAAAGTGCTAGGTAGGAAATAAAGCAGAATTAGGAAGATAGAGAATGACTGAGAGTTGGGGTAGGGGATTGCCATTTTATTAAAATACATGGAGTTTTCCTTGATCAAACAGTAATAGAAAGAAGAGCTGAAGGAAGGGAGGGAACCATGTGAGGATCAGGTAAAGTGAATCCCAGGCTGACAGCAAGAAGGCTGCTGTGACTGGAGAGGCGTGAACAGGAGGGTGAGTCGAAGACGAAGTGAGAAAAGAAAGGGAAAGGCTGCTTTCGGAACCACTTAAGGAGTTTGTGAGCAGAAGTGGTGTGATCTGAGCAATCTTTTAAAAGAATCGTTCAGGATGTTATGTGGAGAACAGACTCGTGAGTAGGCTACTGCCGTAATCCAGGTGACAGGCGTGGGTGGCCTGGACCAGTTGTTTGATCAAAGGTTTACAGGTTTGTTTCCTTTTTCCTCTCACATGACTTGGATTACAATAATTTTATTGCAGTCTTCTGTAGATGCTATATATTTCACAGTCTTCTGAATTTAATGTTTCAAAGGAAAAGAACAAGGCAGTCTAAGTCTTTTTACCTTTCTGCATAACTTGTTCTTTCTATTTGGAAGCTTGTAAGACTTTTTTCATTGTCTTTGAAGTAGGCTAAAGACATATTAAGTGGAGTGCCAAAGGACAGAGTTGGATTGTCAAATCAAGGTCAGGAAAAACACAAACTTGGGGATGGGAAAACTCTTGGAAGCCCTGGGCCTGAACACACAGGCGAATGGGTTAAGGGCAGAAAATCAACTTTCAAATAAAGTTGTTCCTGGGGACTTCTTTATCTGCTGCAGGGTGACTGTCCTTCCCCCATCAGCCTCAGCTCAAATCAATTAACCTTAGATCTCAACCTCCAAGCTGGATGAACATCCTTCATCTTATGCTTTTACTATCACTTTCCTTTGTCAACAAAACAAAAGACACAAAAACAGGGTCAGAATCATATTCCAAGACAATTTCACTGGCCACATATGTTGTTGACACATAATTTCTATATGCTTACTTTCATCTTTATTCATAAGCATTTGTTCTAGATACTTGCTTCATACTTAGATCTAAGAATCTATTCACATATATCTGTGGCCCTGAAAGAACTTGGATATATTTATTCAAATGTATAAGTAGAAATTCTGCTTTATTTAGATGCATTTCTTGATTTTTTAAAATTTCATATTTGGCTAAAAGCTGAGTTCATATCTATAAAAAGTCAGTCTCGTTTTGGATATACGCAAGGAAGAGCCTGAAGGAAAGTATTTATGCCTCGGGCTATTTGGTGGGAGGAGAAAAGGGGATGAGTAGGAAAGCCTGATTGAATACAGGGTAAGTAAGACAAGGCTCCTCCATCTACTGTGGAGGGTGAGTCAGAGCAGAGGCTCCAGGAAAATCAAGAAATATTATATAGGAGATCACGGCAGGAAAGCAAAGCATAACATTTGATAATGATACCCAGAAAGACAAAAGTGCAATAAAGATAATTATCTCCTTAATTTATTCTGTGTGTCCTTTCCTCTTCTGACTCCTCAGGTTATTGGGATATATCCTGCTTCCACTCTTTCCCTGTAGCCCACAGTCACCACATTTTCTCTTTCATCCATTCTGTACACATCTTTGACTGCTATTTCTGTGTTTTCAGATGAAGGAACATTTCAGTGCATGTAATGTGCAGCTTACAAGGTACATATACAATTTTGGATGAAGCTAGCTGACCGAAGGATACCAGGAGGTACACCAAAACATAGAGAACTAAGTGGGCAAGATGCCCAGGCAGTGGACAGTAGACGAAACTGAACAAAATCCAAAGAGCCACCTGGAGAACAGATGGGGACCGGGGACCAGAATGCTCTTCCCAAATGAAACGGAAACAGAAAGGCTGTCCAAAGATTTGAGGGACAGGGAGAATGAGCAATGCAGAGGGAATAGTAACCAATGAGCTTTTCTCAAAGAAAATGAATCTAAAGCAGGTGCAGACAGAATGAGGGGGCTTCCATTTCCTGTTTATAATATGCTCAACAGGTTCCATGGGGTTGCAGAGTCAGACACGACTAAGCAACTGAACTGTACTGAACTGAACAACATGTTCAAGTGGAAAGTCTCAAAGGATGACACCATTTTTCAACCTTAAAATGCTCTTCTTCTTCAATGGAGGTGTTTGTTTTTAAGAATACAAGTACAATAGAATATTCATGATGAAGAGTTTTTGATGGCAAAGGGCGATCCCAGAGGATATCTTTTGGTTGCTACACTGTCACCTTCTGCAGAACTTTCTCCCTCTCTCTTCATTCTTCACTAGGTTGAAACTGGGATAAAAGAGCAGAATGGGTCATAAGGTCCTGTTTCAAGTAATTAGAGAGTTTCTTCTTTTATCTAAATGTACCTTGTTAAAGTATATCTGTGTCAGCCGGGTTAATTGGAACTTTAATGCATAATTGATATTAATTTATGGCCCTTTTTGTTTCAGGATGCTACTGCAGATCTTAAAGTCAGGATACAGTTTTCTTGTTATTAATTATATACAGAAAGCCAATATCCCCTTTGAGAAGAGACACATGTCATCTGTAGCTTATTAAAGATGCAGTATCAGATGAAGAAACGCTTCAATACATGTAGTGTGCAGACTAGTGTCAGCAATAGGTCACTTTTACTGTTTAGGTCCTCTCTAAATTCCATATTACTCCATAATATCATAATAAATTAATCACAGTAAGTGAAAATTGGAGTTTCAAGTTAGGGCTCATGGATGCTGTTTGTTAAAATGTTTAAAAATGTATTATATTTCTGTGGACTCATTGTATTCCACAGACCATGGAATCCTAGTTTGATTTTGGAAATTAGTACACCACCCTGGAACCAAAAATGTTTCCATGAATATAAATGCAATAATACTGCCATAACTGAGACTGCCATGAGTATAGAATACCAAATGAAGACTATAAAATTAGAATTTTCTTGCAGAGTTACTATTTCAAGTCTGCTGCTGCTAAGTCGCTTCAGTCATGTCCGACTCTGTGCGACCCCAGAGACGGCAGCCCACCAGGCTCCCCCGTCCCTGGGATTCTCCAGGCAAGAACACTGGAGTGGGTTGCCATTTCCTTCTCCAATGCGTGAAAAGTGAAAGTGAAGTCGCTCAGTCGTGTCTGACTCTTAGCGACCCCATGGACTGCAGCCTACCAGGCTCCTCCATCCATGGGATTTTCCAGGCAAGAGTACTGGAGTAGGTTGTCATAATTCTCATTAATCACTTTTTTTGAGACAGAGGGAGAAAAATGGTATGTCCCAAATCCACAAAACACTCTATGTTCTTAATATCTTCCACTGTGAGAACTTAAGAATTCTGTTGACAGAAATAGAGGATCGTGCAAGAACTGTAAGATGCATAAGCTCATATGTTGTACAAAGTGCCACAATCAAAACCCTGAACTCAAAATTGAGGAAAGGGCTAAGTCCAGTGAGTGAATTTCTTGATGAATAGCAGTCCTAAATTTGTTGATGGTTAAAACATGCTAAATTTGCAAAGTTTGCCTAGTAACTGTACCATTTTGAAGGAGTGAAGAATGAGTGATTTCATATAAATCGAATGTACTGGGTTGTTTTCCGGTACAAATGTTCTGGTGAACATTTTGTTCAACTTGACGTTTCCACCATGTGATATATGACATAATGTGAGAAACAGCAGGGGTGTCTCACAATGAATGGAACATGACACAACAAGATGTGTCGAGTTTCTTTTGAACCTTTCTTCGGATCCAATATCAGCCAAAGGAGGTCACTTTAATTATCAGATGATTAATTAATTAGATAGTTAATTGTCAAAGGTAGATGAATCCAAAGATAATGTGGTTCTCTACATCCATGTTTGTACACAGAGGGAAACGTGACATTTTAAAGCACACCTACTAAATGAAAAACTGAAGTTTAAGAATTTCAGTTTTTTTTTTTGAAGAAACATTCATGAATAGCTACTATGTATTGTATTGTTGTGAAGCATGCTAGCATGTTCAGAGATAAAGGAGCTTTCCTACCCTCAAAGGGCTTGATATTCAAGTTGGAAACACAATGCCTTGCTTAAAAAAAAAATCTGGACATTTAGAAAGTGCTTCATAAAAAAAATTTTAAGTTAATGAAGGAACAAGTTCTAAGACAATGAATAAAAAATATGAACTATATTGTACCATATTACTTTGCCAATGTTTGCTTTTTTAGGGGAAACTACCAAATACCAGAAACAAGGGTGACGGACATACCAAAAGTTCTTTTAAAGCATAGAATTGAAAGTCTAGTATCATCCACTCAAACTTTGAGTTAGGTATAAACCAAAAAAAAAATAGGATCCTCTGTGAAACTTTACTAAATCAATATTCTAAAGTATTGTCTATTTTTACTTTTCTGCTGAAAGCAGAGATTCAGGACATAAAAAATATTCCATTTTGTTACCAAATCAAACTTGAGTCCACTTCCCAGACACACAGCAAAACCCATCTGTTGATACCAGACGATGAAGAAAAGTGTAGCATTTATTGCAAGTTCTCAAGCAAGGAGAATGGGCAGCTAATGCTCAAAAGACCTGAATTTCCTGATGGCTTTTAAGGGTGGGTTTTTAAAGACAAAGTGAGAATGAGGGTCATAGGGAATGTAATCAGTTCATACAATTTTCTGATTGGTGGGTGGTGAGGTAACCAGATGAGGTGACAGAGATTGATCACATTATCAATCCTCCGGCTCCAGCCATTCCAGGGGCTACATGCTCATGGTCATCATTGTCCATCTGGCTGGGGTCTGGTTTCTGTAAAACAACTGAGAAATGTGCTTTAGACTACTTTTGAGACAAAACCAAGAATCTTTGAGGCTGATTAATATTTTAAGTTATGGCTATTTCTCTGCCTGACTGCCCTTTATCTTTATTTCTACATTCCTTAGCTTTTCCAATCATCCTGCTTGGGCTTGTTTCTTCCTCTCTCTAATCATGGAGGGCCATGACGGCCACAGTATATTTCCGCAGTCTTTTTCTTAGTCACTAAGAAGCAGGGGACACACTGGGAGTTCTCTCACCAGGAAGGCCTCTACCTGGGTTGCTTAGTTTCAGTTTCACGTTTTTATCTAATAAACAGTATTTTACCTGCAGGACATCTAAGTTCCCATCTCTCTTGCTTGCAGGAAGAGCTACAGAATCATATAACCTTAATGTAAGAGGCTGTCAATATTGTGAATTCCTTTATACATATTTAGAAGGGTTTTTAAACAATTAATGGCAATTAATGCATCATGCAGAATCATTGTCAAGTACATTTCTTAAGCATCTATTTGCATGGGATTCTATCCTAGGCATTATACAAAACAAAATAAGCATGTAGTTAATATCTGCAACTTAAGATACAATTGCTTTTCATAATTCTAAATTAATGTTTCTGTTTATTTCTCCCCCTCAACATTTGTGATTAGCTCCCAAGCCTTCATTTCCATGTAGCTTAAGCCATTGTAATTTATTGGCTTTTTAGAATGCTTTTCAAAATATAATTATGCTTGGTATCCACCTTTCCCTCACAGCCACTTCCAATCCATCAGTGAGTTCTGCATGTCCTATCTCCAAAACATAACTAGAATGTATTCTCTCGGTGTCTAGGACCACCTCCCTAACCAGGTACTCATATCTCCTCCTGAGAATAACTGCAATGGTCTCTTCAGGTGGGCCCTGCCCCATGCAGCCTATCATGCACTGCTACAAGAGTGATGTATTTTCAATAGATCTCAGTGGGTCTGTCCAAGCCCCTTCATTATCAGTTGACTATTTCACTACTTATTTCACTGAGAAAATAGAAGCAAATCAAACAGAAAGTCCACAAATTTCTGCCACCACATCTAACCACATACCTATGTACACACTCACCATTCTGCCTTCCCACCTGTTACTCCAGATGAATTGTTTCAGTTGCTATCTAAAGACAACCATCTTGTCTGGAAGATCTCATTCATTCTTACCTTCTTGATGACATTGCTCCAATTATTCTCTCCTCTCCAGAATCATCAGTTTTTCCTTTTCTGTTGGATCATCTCCATCAACAAATAAACACTATAATCTATCACTCCATTTTAAAAAAAGATTCTCCCTAAACCTTACCTACTCACCTCCCTAAACCACTGCTCCCTCAACATCAAACTTCTCCCCTGGACTTTAGATTCATGTATTCAACTCTTCATGTAACACCTCACATAGACATCTAAAAGGCATCTCAAAGGTAACATATCCAAACTGAGCTCCTAATCTACCCCCATACCTGTTCTTTTGCAGTCTTCATCATCTCAGTGAATGGTAACTCCATCCTTCCAGCTGCTCAAATCAAAAACCTTGCCTCCTCTCTTTGTCTCATCAGCAAATCTCTTGTCCTGTCACTGCAGCTACTTCTGGACTTCATCCACTGTACTGCTACTACCCTGCTGCAAGCTACCAACCTTCATTTTCTAAATCAGCCTCCCTACTACTTTTGTCCTTCAATCTATTGCCAACACAGCAGGCAGAGTAATCCTTTAAATGTAAGTTAGACGACGGTTCGCCTCTGCTCAAAATTCTGCAGTGACTCCCCATCTCATGCAGAGTGGCATTCAGAGTCCTTATAATGGTGTAATATCCCTGCATGACCTAAGCTTCAGTTACCTTTCTGACCTCATCACCTTCTATTCTCCTTATGCATTTCACTCCAACTATACTGGTCTGCTAGTATTTCTTAAACATGCCAAGAATGCTTCTGCCTCAGGATCTTCGCACTTGCTCTTCCCTCTGCATGGAAAGTTCACCCTCTAAATATCCTAATATCCTAGATACTTTCTCACCTTCAGATCTTAGCCCAGATTCACCTGTCAGTGAGAACTTCCCTGGTTCCCTGCATGAATTTACACTTTCCCCATTTCCACAAACCAGACACTGTTTTCCTGCTCTGCTTCATTTCCCACTATAGTAACTACATCATTTAACACACTCTGTGTTAGCTTCATGAGGTCAGGGAGATTTTTGTCTGTTTTGTACACTGTACCTTCATGCATAGAATAGTCCCTTAAATAGTATTAGGGAAATAAGTGAAAGTTTGTTTTAAAAGTTAATGCCTGATGTTGATGCGGGTACAGGGCAAAAGTTACTGTCATTTCTGCTGATTAAAATATAAATTTCAACAACTTTCTGGTGGCCAATTAGTCACTAAGGATCCCAAATCCTAAAAACAGATACTATTCAGCTCAGCAACTACACTTTTATGACTGAACCAAGAAAATTCTCATGGATATCTGGGGGGGAAGTTTGTATAATAATGCTTATTGCAGGACTTTGTAATAGCAAAAAAATGGAAATAATCATAAAAATCAAACAAAAGAGATTTGGTAGGATAAACTACAGTACAGTACACTTGTATGGTGAAATTTTATTCACCTAGCCTTGATTAAATTTTAGAAAATCATATAACAATGTGCAAAGCTGTTAACAATAGGTACAATATAATAAAATTAAATTTTGCTAGATAAAAACATATACATAGAAAATGATTGGGAGTAGATATCTCTGTTTATCTCTGGATTATGAGATTATACGTAGTTTTATTTCCTTTTGTTTGTCTATATTTTCTTTCTCTTATTGAAGTATAGTTGACTTATGATGTTGTGTGAGCTTCTGGTACATAGCAAAGTGATTCAGATACACATTGGGTTAACCAAAAATGTCACTGGAGTTTTTTTAAAGATTTATGTATTTATTTTTATTTTTTGGCTGTAGTGAGTCTTCATTGCTGCACGTGGCTTTCTCTAGTTGCAACGAAAGGGGGCTACTCCTCATTGTAGTATGTGGGCTTCTCATTGTGGTGGCTTCTCTTATTTCAGAGCAGGGACTCTAGCTGTAGGTTTCAGTAATTGCTGCATGTGGGTTCAACAGTTGCTGCTCAGGGTTGCTAAAGCACAGGCTCAACAGCTGTGGCTCAGGGACTTAGTTGTGCCAAGGTATGTGGAATCTTCCCAGACGAGGGATCGAACCAGTGTCCCTTGAACTTGCAAGGCAGACTCTTTAACCATTGGACCACCAGGGAAGCCCCAGTATTCTAGTTTTCCTGTAAGATGTTACAGAAAAATCCAAACGAACTTTTTGGCCAAGCCAATATATATTTTTTTTCATATTCTTTTCTATTGTAATTCATTATAGAATATTGAATATAGTACCCTGTGCAATACAGTAGGACCTTTCAGTTTATCTATTTTTTAAGTATTTAGTTTCTTTTTTAGTATTTATTTATTTATTTGGCTGTGCATGCAGGATCTTTAGTTGTAGCATGTGGAATCTTTTCTTTAGTTGTGGGATGTGAACTCTTAGTTGCAGCACATGGGATCTAGTTCCCTAACCAGGGATTGAATCTGCGGCCCCTGCATTGGTACTGCAGAATCTTAGTCACTGGATCACCTGAGAAGACTCTGTTGATTTACCTTATATATAGTAGTTTGTATCTCCTAATCTCAAACTCCTCATTTATCCCTCTCACACTGCTTTTCCCCTTTGGTAACTGTAAGTTTGTTTCCTATATCTGTTAATCTGTTTTGCAAATAAGTTTGTGTCACAACTTAAATTCGACATATAAGTGATATCATATGGTGTTTGCCTTGCTCTTTTGACTTACTTCACTTAGCATGATAATCTCTAGGTCGATCCATGTTGCTGCAAATTGCATTATTGCGTTCTTTTTTATGGCATAGTACTATTCCATTGTGTATATATACCACATCTTTACCTGTTCATCTGTTGATGGACACTTAGGTTGTTTCCATGTCTTGGCTATTTAAAATAGTGCTGCTATGAATTTTGGGGAGCATGTATCTTTTAAAATTAGAGTTTTCCTCCAATATGTGCCCAGGAGTGGGATTCCTAGACATATGACAGTTCTATTTTAAGTTTATTGAGGAACCTTCATACTGTTTTCCATAGTGACTGCACCAATTTACATTCCTACCAACAGTGTAGGAGGGTTTGTTTGTCTTTATTTTCTTAACTGACTATAATGAATAGGTTCAGTTCAGTTCAGTTGCTCAGTGGTGTCCAAATCTTTGCAACCCCATGGACTACAGCACACCAGGCTTCTCTGTCCATCAACAACTCCTGGAGCTTACTCAAACTCATGTCCATCTCATCGTGATGCTATCCAACCATCTCATCCTCTATCATCCCCTTCTCCTGCCTTGAATCTTTCCCAGCATCAGGGTCTTTTCAAATGAGTCTGTTCTTTGCATCAGGTGGCCAGAGTATTGGAGTTTCAGCTTCAGCATCAGTCTTTCCAATGAATATTCAGGACTGATTTCCCTTAGGATGGACTGGTTCGATCTCCTTGCTGTCCAAGGGACTCTCAAGAGTCTTCTTCAATACCACAGTTCAAAAGCATCAATTCTTTGGCACTCACCTTTCTTTACAGTCCAACTCTCACACCACACGTGACTACTGGAAAAACCATAGCTTTGACTAGATGGACCTTTGTTGGCAAAGTAATGTCTCTGCTTTTTAATATGCTGTCTAGGCTGGTCATAGCTTTCCTTCCAAGGACCAAGTGTCTTTTAATTTCATGGCTGCTATCACCATCTGCAGTGATTTTGGAGCCCAAAAAAATAAGTCTGTCACTGTTTCCATTGTTTCCCCATCTATTTGCCATGAAGTGATGGGACCGGATGCCATGATCTTAGTTTTCTGAATGTTGAGTTTTAAGCCCACTTTTTCACTCTATTCTTTCACTTCCATCAAAAGGCTCTTTAGTTCTTCTTTGATTTCTGCCATAAGAGTGGTGTCATCTGTGTATCTGAAGTTATTGATACTTCTCCCAGCAATCTTAATTCCAGCTTGCGCTTCATCCACTATAGTAAGAAAATGACTTAATGACAAGTTAATATGCCAAATACTTATATATGCCATCTCATTTAATTCTCAAAGAGACATTATGAAGTATTGTCTTAGTCAGTTTGGGCTGCTGTATCAAAAATAGCATAGATTGGATGGCTTATAAACAATAGAAATTTTTTTTTCACAGTTCTGAGTCTGGGAAGTCCAAGATCAAGGCACATATCTGGTGTCTGATGAGAGCCTTCTTCCTAGTTCATAGACACCAACTTCTCACTGTGTTCTCACATGGCTGAAGGGGAGGGAGATCTCTCTGGGGGTCCCTTTTTTAATGACATGAATCTCAACCTTCATGGGTTCATCACCTCTGAAATGCCCCACCTCCAAATACTATTATATCAGGGATTATTTCAACAGATGAATTTGGAGTGATGTGACTTCAACATCACCCCCTAGTCTACTTGGTGTAAGCTGGGACAGAATATCAAAAATGATTACTGTAAACATCTCAGGACCTACATAATCACCTTTGTGGCTAGGGTTAATGAATTAGGAGACTCCAGAATTACAACCATATAAATAGAATATGCAAATGTGAAGAGTATTTATAGCATATCAACTAAAAATTCACTTTTTGTGAGATCTCTATCACAAGTAAGATAGCAAATGTGGGTAACAGGTTTAAGGCCAAGGGTTAATCATTCCTACTGAAGAGTGCACGGAAAGGTGAGATAATCAATTTCTATATAGCTACAAAAGACCTCCAACCTTTTTCATACTATATTAAATATTAAATAATGGCTAGTTTTAAGAAGGAGAAAATATTTGTTGCAGTTAATGCATGTTAAAAAAAAACACCACCTCAAGGGAGGGACCAAGATGGTAACATAGGAGGCTCCTAAACTTCCCTCCTTCCATGGACACACCAAATGTACAACCTCACGCAATGCAATTCCCTCTGAGAGAATTCCAGAAACTAACTGAGTGACTCCTACAACCCAGGGAAAATGAGAAAGTAACTACAACAAAATAAGTGGGATAGGCTGAGACATATCCTTGCCATAAACTCCACCCCAGGCACAGAACCATACAATCAGGACAGAACCCTAAACTCCCAGTTTCTCCCTGAGGAGCAAAGAACTTGAACTGTGCATCTATTGCTCTACCTTTTAAAGATCATATCAGAGGGATGGGTCCAAAAACACATATCTCTGAAAGCCAATAGGGCTTGGGTTAACAGGATCCACAAAGCTATAACAAACAAAAAAGCAGTTCTTAGCAGGAGTATTAGCACTCACTACATGTACTCTCACCAGGGCTCAGTGTAGAGAAGCAGGCAAAACTGTCCATTACCTAGTTTTTCCCTGGACATTTTTTCCTGGCTTAAACACTTACTAGTTACTGCTGAAAGTCTATGCCAACCAGCCCGCATTAGATGATGACAGCAGTACTCCTCAGTATTCTTTGGGACATTGATGGGTCTTGGCACACCCTCAAATAATAAGGATGGTTGCTGGACAATCACAGAAGTTTGAGAAGCAACCAGGAACTTGGACCAGGCTGATTCACAAGGTTCATATCCTACATGAGACCAGTCTATTAAGACTGGGGAAGGTGGCTCTTTTATCTAATGTAGGAAAACCAACACAGAGA
The DNA here is from genome assembly GCF_027580195.1 of Bos mutus. Taxonomy (NCBI): domain Eukaryota; kingdom Metazoa; phylum Chordata; class Mammalia; order Artiodactyla; family Bovidae; genus Bos; species Bos mutus. Next base: position 83,409,880 of record NC_091617.1, on the reverse strand, counting down.
GCCAAGAAAAATGAAGGAACAGGGAAATGTGTTCCAAACAAAAGAACAAAATAAATCTCCAGAAATTGATCCTATTGAAATGGAGATAAATCCTGATAGTTCAAAATAATTGCTAAAAAAAATGCTCACCAGGATCATAAGATCAATTCATGAACAACAAAGAGATAGAAAATATTTCAAAGTACCAAACAGAAATCATAGAGCTGAAGAATACAGTAACTAAACTGAAAAAAAAAATCAATCAGTTCAGTTCAGTCGCTCAGTCATGTCCGACTCTTTGTGACCCCATGGACTACAGCACGCCAGGCTTCCCTGTCCACCAACTCCCAAAGCTTGCTCAAATTCATGTCCATCGAGATGGTGATGCCATACAACCATCTCATTCTCTGTCAGCCCCTTCTTCTCCCACCTTCAATCTTTCCCAGCATCAGGGTCTTTTCAAATGAGTCAGCTCTTCGCATCAGGTGGCCAAAGTATTGAGTTTCAGCTTCAGCATCAGTCCTTCCAATGAATTATTCAGGACTGATTTCCTTTAGGACTGACTGGTTGGATCTCTCTGCAGTCCAAGGGATTCTAACGAGTCTTCTCCAACACCACAGTTCAAAAGCATCAATTTTTCGGCACTCAGCTTTCTTTATAGTCCAACTCTCACATCCATACATGACTACTGGAAAAACCATAGCTTTAACTAGATGGACCTTTGTTGGCAAAGTAATGTCTCTGCTTTTTAATATGCTGTCTAGGTTGGTCATAGCTTTTCTTCCAAGGAGCAAGCATCTTTTAATTTCATGGTTGCAGTCACCATCTGCAGGGATTTTGGAGCCCCAAAAAATAAAGTTTTTCACTGTTTCCATTGTTTCCCCATCTATTTGTCATGAAGTGATGGGACCGGATGCCATGATCTTAGTTTTCTGAATGTTGAGTTTTAAGCCAACTTTTTCACTCTCCTCTTTCACCTTCATCAAGAGGCTCTTTAGTTCTTCTTCGCTTTCTGCCATAAGGGTAGTGTCATCTGCATATCTGAGGTTATTGGTATTTCTCGTTCAGTGTCAGACTTGATCATTCAGAAGAAAGGATCAGTGAACTTGAAAACAGGGAAGTGGAATTCATTCGATCAGAACAGTAAAAGGAAAGAGAATGAAAAAAAGTGAAGATAATTCAAGGGACTTTTTGGTATAATACCAAAAATACCTATATATGAACTATAGAGATGTGAGAGAGAAAAGGAGCGGAACACTTATTCAGGGAAATAATGGCTTAAAGAATACTAAATAGGATGAATGAACATAAACAGACCCAAATTATAATTAAACCATCAAAAGTTGAGGACAAATCGGGCAAAGACAGCCTCTTCAATAAATGGTGCTGGGAAAACTGGACAACTATATGTAAAAGAATGAAGTTAGAACACTTCCTAACACCATCAGTTCAGTTCAGTTCAGCTCAGTTGCTCAGTCATGTCGGACTCTTTATGACCCCATGAATTGCAGCACTCCAGGCCTCCCTGTCCATCACCAACTCCCGAAGTTCACCCAAACTCATGTCCATTGAGTCAGTGATGCCATCCAGTCATCCCATCCTCCATCGTCCCCTTCTCCTCCTGCCCCCAATCCCTCCCAGCATCAGAGTCTTTTCCAATGAGTCAACTCTTCACATGAGGTGGCCAAGTATTGGAGTTTCAGCTTTAGCATCAATCCTTCCAAAGAACACTCAGGACTTATACACAAAGATAAACTCAAAATGGATTAAAGACTTAAACGTAGGATCAGAAACTATAAACCTCTTACAGGAAAACATAGGCAGAACACTCAATGACATAAATCAAAGCAAGATCCTCTATGACCCACTTCCTAGAGTAATGGAAATAGAAACCAAAGTAAACAAGTGGGACCTGATTAAACTTAAAAGCTTTTGCACAGCAAAAGAAACTATAAGCAAGGTGAAAAGACAGCCCTCAGAATGGGAGAAAATAACAGCAAATGTAACAACTGACAAAGGACTAATTTCCAAAATACACAAGCAGCTCATACAGCTCAATACCAGAAAAACAAACAACCCGATCAAAAAGTGGGAAAAAGACCTAAACAGACATTGCTCCATAGAAGACATACAGATGGCTAACAAACACATGAAAAGATGCTCAACATTGCTCTTTATTAGAGAAATGCAAATCAAAACTACAATCAGATATCACCTCATACCAGTCAGAATGGCCATCATCAAAAAGTCTACAAACAATACATGCTGGAGAGGGTGTGGAGAAAAGGGAACGCCCTTGCACTGTTGGTGGGAAAGTAAATTGGTACAGCCACTATGGAAGATTCATTTAAAAGTATGGAGATTCCTTAAAAAAAAAAACAAAACTAGGAATAAAACCACCATGCTGCTGCTGCTAAGTCGCTTCAGTTGTGTCCAACTCTGTGCAACCTCATAGATGGCAGCCCACCAGGCTCCCCCGTCCCTGGGATTCTCCAGGCAAGAACACTGGAGTGGGTTGCCATTTCCTTTTCCAATGCATGAAAGTGAAAAGTGAAAGTGAAGTCACTCAGTCGTGTCTGACTCTTAGCGACCTCATGGACTGAAGCCTACCAGGCTCCTCCATCCATGGGATTTTCCAGGCAAGAGTACTGGAGTGGATTGCCATTGCTTTCTCCACCATATGACCCAGCAGTCCCACTCTTAGGCATATACCCTGAGGAACCCCAAAATGAAAAAAACACAAGTACCCCATTGTTCATTGCAGCACTATTTACAATAGCTAGAACATGGAAGCAATCTAGACGTCCATCGACAGATGAATGGATAAAGAAGTTGTGGTCCATGTACACAATGGACACAATGGACAATTTTACTCAGCCATAAAAAGGAATGCATTTGAGTCAGTTTTAATGAGGTGGATGAATCTAGAACCTATTATACAGAGTAAAGTAAGTCAGAAAGAGAAAGAGAAATACCGTGTTCTAACGCATATATATGAAATCTAGAAAAACAGTACTGAAGAATTTATTTACAGGGCAGCAATGGAGAAACAGACATAGAAAATAGACTTATGGACATGGGGAGAGGGGAGAAGAGGGTGAGACGTATGGAAAGAGTAACATGGAAACTTACATTACCATATGTAAAATAGAGAGCCAAGGGGAATTTGCTGTATGGCTCAGAAAACTCAAACAGGGGCTCTATTTCAACCTAGAGGGGTTGGATGGGGAGGGAGATTCAAAAGGGAGGAGATATATGTATACCTATGGCTGATTCATGTTGAGGTTTGACAGAAGACAACAAAATTCTGTAAAGCAATTATCCTTCAGTAAAAAAATAAATTTTTTTAAAAAGTTGAGGACAAAAAAAGAATCTTAAAAGCAGCAAGGGAAAAGCAATTTGTTATATACAAAGGAATTCTCTTAAGACTATGATCGTATTTTCAGCAGAGACCTTGCTGGCTAGAGGGAGTAGGATGATTAAAGTGCTGAAATTAAAAACCAAAATACTCTACCTGGCAAAGTTGTCCTTTACCTTAGAATTGAAGGAGAGATAAAGAGTTTTCAGACAAAAGCTGAAGGAGTTCATCAACACTAGACCAGTCTTACAAGAAATGTTAAAGCAAGTTTATCAAGTTTAAATAAAAGCATACTAATTAATAACATGAAAACACACAAATGTATAAAATGTAAAAATGTACTGGTAAAGGTAAATGTATAAATTCAGAATATGCTAAGATTGTAACAGTTATGAGTAAGCCACTTATAACTCTAGTATAAACATTAAAAGACAAAAGCATTAAAAATAACCTAACTACAATAATTTCTTCATAGATACACAATATAAAAAGATGTAAATTGCAACATCAAAAACATGAAAGGTGGGAGAGATGTGAAAATATAGAGCTTTTGTATGCATTAGAATTTAAGTCATTATCAATTTTAAACTAACCATTTTAACTGTAAGATGTTTTATGTAAGCCTCATGGTAACCACAAGGCAAAAAACTACGGCAGAGATACAAGAAAAGTAAGGAATCAATCATACGACTACAGAAATACACCAAAGTACAAAGGAAGAGAGCAAGAGAAGAAAAAAGGAACTACAAACATCCAGAAAATAAGTTATAAAATGGAAATATTTACTCCATAATTAAGTGTAAATGGACTAGAATATAGCCAATATTTTAATGACTATAAATAGAATATAATCTATAATATTTTGAATCAAATATTGTATATTGAAACTAATGTAATATTATTATAAGTCAATTATGCCTCAATAAAATTAAATAAATATATAAAATAAAATTTTTTAAAATCTAAATAGACTAGATCCTCCAATCAAAAGACAAAGAGTAGCTGAATGAAATTTTTTAAAAAATCCAACCATATTCTGCCTACAAAAGATTCACTTCTGCTTTATAGACATGCATAGACTGAAAGTGAAGGGATGGAAAAATATATTCTGTATAAATAAAAATAGAAAGCGAGGAGGGTTAGTTACCTTTACATCTGACAAAATACACTTTAAACGAAAAATTGTAACAAGAAGCAGAGAAGATCACTATATAATTATAAAAGGACCAATTCATCAGAAGATATAACAATTATAAATAATGTATAATGTACATTTAGGTACATCAAAGCACCTTAATGTATAAAGCAAATATTTAACAGATCTGAAAGGAGAAATAGAAAGTTATACAATAATATAGGGAACTTCAATACCCCACTTTCATCAATGGATAGATTACCCAGATGGAATATCAGTAAGGAAACACTGGACTTAAAGTACACACTAAGCTAACAGACATATATAGAACATTCCATCTAACAGCAGCAGAATACATATTCTTCTCAAGTGCACATGGAACATTTTCCAGGATAGATCATGTGTTAGGACACAAAATATGTGTTAATATATTTAAGAAGATTGAAATCATATCAAGCATCTTTTCCAACCACAATGGTACAAAACTGGAAATCAACTAAAAGAAAAAAACTGAAAAATGCACAAATATGTGAAGATTAAACAACATGCTCCTGAGCAACCAACAGGGCAAAGAAGAAATCAAAAGGAAAACTAGAAAACATCTTAAGACAAATGAATATGGAAGCAAATAACATACCAAAACTTAAAGGGTATAGCAAAAGCAGTTTTAAGAGGGAAGTTTGTAGCAATAAATTCCCATACTAAGAAAAAATAAAGATCTCAAACAACTTAACTTTACACCTCTAAAACTGAAAAAGAACAAACTAACCCAAAGTTAGTAGAGGAAAGGAAATAGCAAAGATCAAAATAGAAATAAATGAAAAAGAGGCTAAAAAGACTAAAGGAAAAAATCCTTGAAACTAAGATCAAGTTCTTTGACAAGATAAATGAAATAGACATAGTGTAGCTAGATTAAGAAAAACAGAAAAAAAGACTCAAATAGATAAAATTGAAATGAGACAGAAGACATTACAACTAATAACACAGAAACAGTAAGGATCATAAGAAGCTACTATAAACAATTGTATGTCAACAATTAGCTAACCTATAAAGTGAATAAATTCCTAAATACGTATAATCTACCACAACTGACTCATGAAGAAACAGAAAATCTGAATTACTAATAGATTAAATCAGTGTTCAAAACCTTCTCCAACACATAAAAAAGTAGATGACTGCACTAGTGAATTCTACAAAACATTTCAAGAAGAATTAATACCAACCCTTCCCAAACTCTTCCAAGAAAACAGGAGAAGGGAACATTTTCCAATCTCATTTTACAAGAATAGTATTAGTCTGCTATCAAAAACCAGGGAAAAACACTGTTAAGAAAAGAAAGTTATAGGCCAATGGCCCTTATGAACACATATGCAAAAATCCTCAACAAAATATCAGCAAACCAAATTCAGTAGTACTTTGAAAGGGTCATACACCATGATCAAGTAGGAAGTGAAAAGAAGCTCAACATCACTAATCATCATCAAAATATAAGTCAAAATCACAAGGAGATATCACCTCATACATACTAGGATGTGAGGTGATATCTATTATTAAAAAGGGAAGACAGACTTCCCTGGTGCTCCAGTCCAGGGGACATGGATCTGAGCCCTGTTCCAGGAAGATTCCGCATGCTGCAGAGCAACTAAGCCCATGCACCTCGACTACTGCAGCCCAGATGCAGCAACAAAGACCAGGGCAGCCAAAATTAATTAAAATTTTCAATAAATAAAAAGATAAGAGATAACAAATGCTGGCAAGGATATGAAGAAAGGGAAACTTCTGTACATACTTGGTGGAAATGTAAAGTTGGTACAGCTTCCATGAAGGTTCCTCAGGAAACTAAAACTAGAACTACCATATGATCCATCAATCCCACTTCTGCATATATATCCAAAGGAAATAAAATCACCATCTAGAAAAGATGTTTGTACTTCCATGTTCATTGCAGTATTATTGAGAATAGCCTATGTACCCATCGATGAATGAATGGATATAGGGAATGGATTGAAAAAATATTATTCAGTCTTATACAAAGAGTAAAATCCTCCATACATGACAACAAGGATGAACTTGGAGGACTTTATGCTGAGTGAAATAAGCCAAACAGAGAAAGATACATACTGCACAATATCATTTATATATGAATTTTGTAAATTAAATTCATAGAAACATAGAGTTGAATGATGATTTCCAGGGTCTGGAGGGTTGGGGAAATAGAGTTTGATAAAAGTGTACAAAATTTCAGTTTAAAGATGATTAAGGTCTGAGGAACTAATGTATAACATGGTGTCTACAGTTGATAATACTGTATTGTATAATTAAAACTCGTAAAAAGTGTAGAATTTAAGTGTTCTCACCCAAAAAAGAAAAGATAAATAAATATGTGAGGTGGGAATCCTTTCACAATGTATGTCTCCGTCAATTCATCATGTATACTTTAAATACATTACAATCTTTTTTGTTAATTATACCTCAATAAGGGGCTTTCCTGGTGGCCCAGTGGTAAAGAATCCACCTGCCAATGCAGGAGACACAGGTTTGATCCATGGATCAGGAAGATCCCTGGAGAAGGAAATGGCAACCCACATCAGTATTCTCGTCTGGAGAATTCCATGGACAGAGGAGCCTGATGGGCTACAGTCCATGGGGTCACATAAGAGTTGGACATGACTTAGCAACTAAACAACAACAAAACACCTCAATAGAACTGAAGAAAAAAAGAAAACATCACGTCTTCATTATGCAGTTACCTTCTTCCAAGGAGCTGAAGTCTCTTGAATCCACACATTCAAAGCAAATGGCAAATACACTGGGCCAATTCTACATCCAAAAAGTTATGGCAATAATTCGCAGAAAAGTTATCCAGATCACTGTAAGTTTTAACTGAGCCCATTATGTTGCTAACACTGTTAGAGCCTCTAGGAGTAACAGACAAAAAGAGAAAGGGAGACGGGGAATAGAAAGAAGAGAAGTAGCATGTTCTTGTCCTAAAGGAGCTTGTAATGCACTGGGGAACCCCTCAGAATGTTAGTTTGAAAATGAGCAAGTACCAGATTCTCAGTTGGTCCCTCCGCCTTCACTTCTCACTGCACTCTACCCATTCACCATACAGCATACAGCAATCTGAATGATTGCTTAAAAACCTAAGTCAGAGCTTGTACTGTGAAACTGAAAATCTTGTCATAGCTTCCTATTTCACTTACCAGGAAAAAAAGAAAAAGTACAGTCCTCACAAAGGCTTAGATGTCCGAGACCTGCCAACTTCTGAGACCCCATCTCCTACCACACATCTTCACTTTCACTAGCCTCAGACCGACTGGTCTTCTTTCTATTCCTCAGTCATCCAAGCTCTTACCTACCTTTGGGCCTTTGTACTGACCAGTCCCTCCCCTGACACAGCTGGCTGCTGGTTTTCGGTAGGCTCTTAGATCCTGTGTTACCCACTGAAAAAGCCTTCCCTAACCGTGCAGCATAAGCCAGCCACTCATCCCACTTGCCACACTCTCTGACATGCGTTTTCTTCGCAGCGCTTTTCACCATCTGAAACTGTCATATGTACTAGTGTCCTTATTTATTGCTTGTTTCCTCCTACTAGAAAGTCAACTATACGAAAATACAAACCATGCCTGTGTTGTTACTCACCACACATACTTGGCTTCAATAAATATTTTTGAATGGAAGGCAGACAGAAAGGAGCATGTTAGTGTTGACTATATAAAGTTATCCAAGAAGACTCCAAGAATTCAATGGGCCTTGAAACACAGATAGTGGTAAACTGCTCAGAATCTGATCAGGTTAACTCTCCTTCACTCTTTCCCACTAAAGCCTATATCCCTCAGCATCTGAAAAAGTCAAAGTAACCCAGAAAGCACGTGCCAAATGCTTATTGAATTGAATAGCTATTTTTGAACAATCCCACGTGGTGTATATCACTTGAATAGAAGACTGGTATTGGGTTCACAGAGGTTTTTCTAGTTCAGGGCAGCAGTGTCCCAGATAGAGCCTGCTCTATGTCTAGAGTAAGGACAAAATGAAGCAGAGCTACAGGTAACCCAAACTGGTGTTGCTATAACAAGGAAAAGAAATATACTCCAAGTGAGCTCCTTTCCCTCTCTAACTCTCAAGCCTAACTCTACAAAAATACATACAATATGCAGTAAGTCAAATTTTGTGACTTAAATGCCGTACTGTTTGCCTTAGATAAGTTTTTGGCTCCTGTGTCATGCTTTTATTTCTGGGAATGCTTACTTAGCAAAGAAAAGAAATCTAAGGCTTAATGTCTCTCTCCATTAGATATCCATATTCCAAAGTTTTAAATTGCACCCCGTTTCCATCCCATGGTCCCTAACACTCTGTCATTTCAACCACAACCAGGTGGGATACCAAAGGGGATTACATGTTCATTTGGAATGAGATATGTGCAAAAAACCCCTTAAGAAACTAAGATCCTTCTTCTATTCATTAATAATAATGTACAAGAAAAGAAAAGGGCAAATGGAAGAGCAGCAAGAAGCGTTTTTTAGTCGTTTGGGAACTAGGGACTTGGCAGATCTTCTCTGGTATGACAACAGGTCTTGAGCCTAGTGTTTGTCAGACTAAGACTAAAATTGCAATGCCTTTTTACTTGACATATTATGTCCTAGAAAAAAACTCCAAGGAACAACTTGCTAAATATATTTTATGTCTAAAATATATAAAACTGTCAAATCTTAGATTGCACAGCTATAGCTAATTAATTTGTGTATGTGATAAAGTGTTTAAAAGTACTTACAAAATTAATTTTTTAACTTTTGAAAATCAAAAAGTAGTCACACACAAATATACTTTTGATTTGGAGAGGGCACGTATGATTTGCCACATAAGTGACAAAAGATTAAATTCTTATGTAAAACACAGTTTAAATTAATTAGAAAAAGATAACTCACAATAATCGATAACTGAACAATATGAAAAAAGCAACTGACACAAGAAGAAATTCAAATGTCCTGCTAACATTTATTCATCTTTTCCTTAATCAGTCAACAAATATTTATTGAGTACCAAATATGTACCTGGTATTACCCAAGACACCAAATTGATTGATGAGCAAAAACTGGCCCTGTTTTGAAAGAACTCATAATATATTAAACCCAATTCATAATCAAAGAAATTCAAATTAAAATGGTGTCTTACCTCTTAATTCCTTCAATTTACATTCTATAAATTCAGCAAGATACACTAAGTAGTTTAAATTTTTTCACATGCTTGTCTTGCTAATTCCATACCTGGGCATTTTTCCTAAGGGAATAATCAGAAAGATGCAAACAGACTTATGTGTAACTGTGTTAATTGTGCTACTCTGGGATCCACCTTAATGTTCAACGATTGGTAATGTTTTCTGGAAATTTTTTATGTCATTAGAAAATTCTCAGAAAAAAAGTGTGGCTGAAAAAAAAATCATACAAAACTGGAATACCAATAGCATAATATCGATGCACAAATATATCCATATTCTACATTTTCTAAAGTTAAAGTGTTAGTCCAATGTTAAGGAAAAAGTGTTTTTAAAATAACCAACAACCAACAAAAATCCTTTTAACAAGGATGCCATCTTATAAGGATGCCATCTTGTTTGCCACATAAACCGTCTAAATATACTCTTTTCAGTGTTCACAATTTGAATCTATTTTGGAGTATACAGAGGCTAGGAAAATCCTAATGATAGAAGCAATACAAATCAACCCTCTTAGTTGTCTGAACAATAAAATGCTGCATTATTTAAATTGTTTTGAAAGGAAAGTTCAAAGTTTAGCTTGACAGTCACCTCTGCCTTTATACAAGAAACACAGCCTATAGCACCATTTAAAAACCACAGACCGCCGACTTGGACTCAGGACCGGGATTTTCTCCGTTTAGCCCTGACTCTCAAAGGTCCCCAGCGCCACGCCGTCTGCAGATGGCATACCCCCAAAGGGAAGCGCGCGACTCCACTTCCTGCCTGGGGGCGGCACTTGGGGCCCTCGCAGGGATTTCAGAAACCTGTTCGAGCCGTTTCTTGTAGGGCTGAACCTTGTTATTTGGTAAATATTTATTTAGCTCTCTGAGAACTCCGAACTAATCACTGCCACTTCTCTTTAATAATAAATGGTGAACTTCAAACGCAGCAGAATCAACCAACTCATCAGCGCTCGCCGGGAGGTGCAAAACTGCAGCCGGCCAGCGGACATGAAAGACTGAACATTTCCTGTTCCAGCTCCCGGCGGCCCAGGATAAACTTAAACCAAGTGGGAAGATGTTGGTGCGGTCGCCCCCAGCGCGCGGGCCGCGGGAGCTCCAGATCCATCTGTCCGAGGCCGGGCGCGCCGCCCCTTCCCCTTTCGCCCCAGGAACCCTCAAAGCCCGCAGCTCTGCCGGCTCCACAATCTGGGCTGCTGCCCTTCTGGGCTTTTAATGCTGCCTTTTAAATGCGTTGTTCAGCTGCAAGCCAATTAGCCCTTTCCGTTTGCCCGGGCGAGCGGTGGGAGCGCTCGGAGCGCCCCTCACCAGCGGAAACGCAACGGCTCCCTCGGCGGCGCTCCCGGGCTCGGAAGGGAGTCGGCACGCCTGGCGGCGTTGACGCCAGTCTTCCAGGATTTGGTCCTCAAAGTCTTTTTTAATATACTAGGAAAGACAAGAGTCTCCCCTTTGATGGTTTCATTTTGTAATGTGAGAAACAAACTTTAAGGCCCATCCTATACACTCGTATTTGATTCAACAAAGCTACACGGTCCCACCTTTCATCCACTGCTGATTTCGAAATGCTATCAAGCCTTTGGAAATACTGAAAGATTTTTCTCCCAAACACAGGGATAAAGATAATGACCTGACTCATATTTGTCTAAAATTCTGTTTATCCAAGATGTATTTTTGAATTCTGTACTGCCCGTTCTGATGAAGGCATGTGTTTGAGGTAGAGCTGACTCTAGTTTTCTAATAAACCATAATAAAGCTTTGAATGAGAAATGTTTTACCCTCAATGTATTCTTTATTTTGTATGATTATTTCATCTGTGTATAATGGAGACCCAAACAGATCTGAAGTCCAATTTGTTCTCAAACTTAACACATTTCTGTTAATTTTTTTAAACATGAATTAATTTAGAAGAAGTTGCTGGAACCATAGGGATTGATGTTAAAATAGCTGCGCATCATTCTCAAAGAGCCCTGCTAAATGTACTTTCAATTTTACTCAATAATCCTTAGATATGGAGAGGAGACATGAAGCACTTGGTCTCCAACAGCTCACAGAAGCGACCCTGCGGGCATTTTCAGTGATGAGCTTGGAGTGCCCCTCTGTGGAAGGAGGTGAGCACTACAATTTCTCTCACTAGTGAGTTTGTGGTTGCTGCTGACTTGGACAGAGAAGGCAATGGCAACCCACTCCAGTATTCTTGCCTGAATACCAGACGGAGGAGCCTGGTAGGCTGCAGTCCATGAGGTCGCCAAGAGTCGGACACGACTGAGCGACTTCACTTTCACTTTTCACTTTCATTCACTGGAGAAGGAAACAGCAGCCCACTCCAGTGTTCTTGCCTGGAGAATCCCCAGGGACGGGGGAGCCTGGTGGACTGCGGTCTATGGGGTCGCACAGAGTCGGACACGACTGAAGCGACTTAGGAGCAGCAGCTGACTTGGAAACCTTGTAGTTCTTCACTTCTGCATACATGAGGGCAGATGTTACTTTACTGTTAAAATCTGTGAGTTTAGTCTCACTCCTTTTCTTCCGTGAAACATAAATACTTGTTGAAAAGAATGAATGAATGAATCCTTTTGTCTCTTTCAAAAGCTTTGCATTTATTTTCTTGCAAAACCCATAGCCGTGTTAGTCCCCATTCTGACATTTAGGAGCAGATAGAATGAAATGACAAGGAGCACAAATAGGTGTTATCTTATGTCCCAGGTCTCAGAAATTGGCAGTGGCTGCCACAGAGGGAGACTGTGGCCAAGTGTTGGCTCAGAAGGAAGGGTGATGTGATGACTGAGCAGGATGCAAAAAAGAAGTTAATCACTCTGTGCCCTAGGAGCTGAAACCTGTCTTATTGATATATAACACTTCTGGTGCGGCTGCTGCAGGGTCTGTGCGACCCCATAGACGGCAACCCACCAGGCTCCGCCATCCCTGGGATTCTCCAGGCAAGAACACTGGAGTGGGTTGCCACTTCCTTCTCCAATGCATGAAAGTGAAAAGCGAAAGTGAAGTCGCTCAGTTGTGTCCGATTCTTAGCGACCCCATGGACTGCAGCCCACCAGGCTCCTCCGTCCATGGGATTTTTCAGGCAAGAGTACTGGAGTGGGTTGCAATTGCCTTCTCCGATAACACTTCTAGCCATTGGTTAATTGTCACTGAATTTTTTTAATGCATTTCAGTCTTTGTTTTCATCTCAAAAGAAAAATAGTGTATTTTCTGTTTACCCTGCCAAATAATAAACTCCATTTTTATTTATGTGATAATAAATTAAAAGGGGCTTTCCAGGTGGCACTAGTGGTAAAGAACCCACCTGCCAATGCAGGAGACATAAGAGACATGGGTTCACTTCCTGGGTAGGGAAATCCCCTGGAGAAGGGCATGGCAACCCACTCCTGTATTCTTGCCTGGAGAATCCCATGAACAGAGGAATCTGGAGGGCTACAGTCAAGAGGGTCACAAAGTGTCAGACACAACTTCTTGGAACACTTATTGGCTAGAAGTCATATGTTCAAGTTATACTCTAAATAGAAATATTATCATTAGGATGCTTTTAACTGCAAGTAAACAAAATCCACATCTGTCTTATACAATAAAGGCAATGCATTGGCTCATGTAACTGAAAATTCCAGTTCAAGCTTTAAGCAAGGGTTGATCCAGGGGCTCCAATAGTGTCACCAAAATGTTAGTTTCTTTCCATTTTTCTGCTTTATCTTCCCAGGTACTGTCTTCACCCTAAAGGTGAATTAATGAAATCACCAACATTATCATTACTGTATGAAGGAGGTCACTCAATGTTCTCTAAGAAGGAATAACAGATAAAGTAACAAAGTTGTTTGAATCAAGATATTTTTTCATGAAATAATCTATAGATTAAGTCATTCAAGGAAAAAAATTTTGTTGAGAGCCTGTTGAGGCCCATCATGGAGGAAACTGTCCTCCTTTTATCTTTTTCTTTAATTGAAATATAGTTGATTTGCAATATTGTATTAGTTTAGTTCCAGGTATACAGGAAAGTAATTCAGTTGCTTTTTTTCAGATTATTTTCCGTTATCAGTTCAGTTCAGTTCAGTCTCTCAGTCGTGTCCGACTCTTTGCGACCCCATGAATTGCAGCACGCCAGGCCTCCTTGTCCATCACCAACTCCCAGAGTTCACTCAAACTCACGTCCATTGAGTGGGTGGTGCCATCCAGCCATCTCATCCTCTGTCGTCCCCTTTTCCTCCTGCCCCCAATCCCTCCCAGCATCAGAGTCTTTTCCAATGAGTCAACTCTTCTCATGAGGTGGCCAAAGTACTGGAGTTTCAGCTAGGTTATTACAATATACTGAATATAATTCCCTGTCTATACAGTAAATCTTTATTGCTTATCTACTTTTAATTTAACAGTTTGTATCTGTTAATCTCATGTTCCTAATTTTTCCCTCCCACTTCCTCTTTGGTAACTATAAGTTTGTTTTCTATGCCTATAAGTTTATTTCTGTTTTGTATATAGATTCATTTGTATTATTTTTTATCCCACATAAAGTGATATCACATATTATTTGTCTTTCTCTGTCTGACTTACTTCACTTAGTATGATAATCTCTAGGTCCATCCATGTTGTTGCAAATGACATTATTTCATTCCTTTTTATGGCTGAGTAATATCCCATGTTGTGTGTATATATGAAAGTGAAAGTGAAGTCACTCAAGTCATGTCCAACTCTTTGTGACCCCATGGACTGTAGCCTACCAGGCTCCTCCCTCCATGGGATTCTCCAGGCAAGAGTACTGGAGTGGATTGCCATTTCCTTCTCCAAGGGATCTTCCCGACCCAGGGATCAAACCTGGGTCTCCTGCATTCCAAGCAGATGCTTTAACCTCTGAGCCACCAGGGAAGCCCATATGTGTGTGTATATATATATATATATATACACACAACATCTTCTTAAACCAATCAACAGTTGTTGGGCATTTAAGTTGTTTCCATATCTTGGCTATTGTAAGTAGTGCTGCTATGCACATTGGGTGCATTATCTTTTCAAATTAGAGTTTTTGTCTTTTCTGGATATATGCTCAGGAGTGGGATTGCAGGATCATATATTAGCTCTAGTTTTAGTTTTTTAAGGAATTTCCATACTTTTTTCCTTAGTGGCTGCACCAATTTATATTTCCAACAATAGTGTAAGAGAGTTCCCTTTTCTCCACACCATCTCCAACATTTATTATTTGTAGACTTTTTAATGATAGCCATTCTAACTGGTATGAGGTAATACCTCATTATGATTACGATTTGCATTTCTCTAATAATTAGTGATGTTAAGCATCTTTTCATGTTGTCCATCTTTTCATATTGTCCATCTGTATATCTTCTTTGGGCTTCCCTCATAGCTCAGTTGGTAAAGAATCTGCCTGCAATATGGAAGACCTGGGTTCAATCCCTGGATTGGGAAGATCCCCAGAGAAGGGAAAAGCTACCCATTCCAGTATTCTGGCCTGGAGAATTCCATGGACTGTATAGTCCGTGAGGTTGCAAAGAGCTGGACACTACTGAGAGACTTTCACTTTCACTATGTCTTCTTTGGGCAAATGTCTATTTAGGTCTTCTGCCCATTTTTTGATTGGGTTATTTGTGGTTTGTTTGTTTGTTAATTTTTTAATTGAGTCATATGAGCTGTTTGTATGTTTTGGATATTAATCCCTTGTCAGTCATTTCATTTACAAATACTTTCTCCCACTCTGTAGATCATCTTTTAGTTTTGTTGATGGTTTCTTTTTATGTGCAAAAGATTTTAAGTTTGATTTGGTCACTTTTGTTTATTTTTGTTTTTAATTCTTTTGCCTTGGGAGGCTGACCTAAGAATATATTGATATGATTTATGTCCAAGAAAGTATTGTCTATGTTCTCTTCTAGGAATGTTATGGTGTCATGTCTTATATTTTGGTCTTTAAACCATTTTGAGTTTATTTTTGTATATAGTATGAGGGACTGTCCTAATTTCATTGATTTATATGTAGCTGTCCAGCTTTCCCAATGCCATGTGTTGAAGAGACTGTCTTTTCTCCATTGTACACCTTTGCCTCCTTTGTTGAAGATTAATTGACAATAGGTGTGTGAGTTTATTTCTGGGCTTTTTATTCTGTTTCATTCATCTATGTGCCTGTCTTTGTGCCAATACCATGCTGTTTTGATTACTGTCACTTTGCAATATTGTCTGAGGTCTGAAAGAGTTATACTTCCAGCTTTGTTCTTTTTCCTCAGAATTACTTTGGCAATTCTGAGTCTTATATGGTTACACATAGATTTTAGGATTATTAGTACTAGTTCTGTGAAAAATGTCAAGGGTATTTTGATAGGATTCACATTAAATCTGTAGATTGTTTTGGGCAGTGTGGCCATTTTAACAATGGTATTTCTTCCAAAACAATAGCATGGAGTGTCTTTCCATTTCTTTGAGTTATCAACTTCCTTTATCAATGTTTTGTGGTTTTCAATGTATAGGTCTTTCACCTCCTTGATTAAGTTGATTCCTATATTGCTGGGGTATTTTTGGGTTTTTTTTAATTTTACACTTTTTGTTGTTGTTGTTGTTGCATGGGGTCTTTGTTGCTGTGCAAAGGCTTTCTCTAGTTGCAGTACACAGGCTTCTCATTGCAATGGCTTCTCTTGTTGTGGGGCACAGGCTCTAGGCTCAAGGGCTTCAGTAGTTGCAGCTCACGGGCTCTAGAGCACAATCTCAATTGTTGTGGCACACAGGCTTAGCTGCTCTGAGGCATGTGGAATCTTCCCTGACCAGAGATTGAACCTGTGTCCCCTGCTTTGGCAGGCAGATTCCCATCCACAGTACCATCAGGGAAGTCCTTTGGCATGATATTTAATGGGATTTTGTTCTGACATTTCATTGTTAAGAAATGCAACATATTTCTGTATATTAATCTTGTATTTTGCTACCTTGTTGAGTTCATTTATTAGTTCTAATAGTTTTTGTGTGGTGACTTTAGAGGTTTCTATATAGAGCATCATGTCATCTGCAAATAGTCACAGTTTTATCTCTTCCGTTCCAGTTTAAATACCTTTTTTAAGTTTTTCGTATCTGGATTTCTTGTCTGTGGCTAATAGCCTCCCTTATTCTACTGTACACTGTTTAATGTGGTGGTGAGAGAAGGCTGTGATGAATACTAAAATATACCCTACCTTCATATATTACACCAGACTGATAGTGCTAGGAGAAACCTTAGAGAACACTTGGTCTTGCATCTTTGGTGTACCAGGAAACTAACTAAGACCCAGAGATGGGGGGTAAACATAAAGTTAATTTTATGAGAACTGAAGAGACACTTTAAAATGTGAACAAGGGGGCTTCTCTGGTGGCTCAGTGATGAAGAATCTGCCTGTCAATGCAGGAGACTTGGGTTCAATCCCTGGTCTGGGAAGATCCCACGTGCCACAGTGCAACTAAGCCAGTGAGCCACAACTGCTGAGCTCACGTGCCACAACTGTTGAAGCCCATGCACCCTGGAGCCTGTGTTCCGCAACAGGAGAAGCCACTGTAATGAGAAACCCAAGCACTGCAACGAGAGAGCTGTCCCTACCCACCACAACTAAAGAAAAACCCAAACAGCAATGAAGACCCAGCACAGCCAAAAATAAACAGATAACATTTTTTTAATAAAATGTGAATGGGGATCAAGCCTCTGCAAGACCACACGTGTTTATCTGTCAACAAATAGCACCTGAAAATCAGTCTTACCTAGAGATTCAACCGTCCAGACCAATTTGCCATGCCCTCCATGAAGACTCTGTTGTGCAGTTTCAAAAAGTAATCTCCCTTCAATCTGCTACTCACAGCTTCTTCTTACCTTAAAATAGTATTTTCTGAATTGAGATACACATAAGTCAAAGAATACATCGTATTTTGTATTTTGTATTTGAAAAAATATAGCTGGTATTTCAAGCTGTTGATTTCACGACCATTATTGTTCATAAGAAGACTATAGTTGATGTATCAGTGGTGTTCTACCTTATACAGCACATTTTTAACTTTAAGTATACAATTCAGAGATACCTGCAAAACTTTAAAAGAGTCAAATTTACACACTGATGTAGTCACAGAAAAAAACTTTGACTGCTTTGGATATGGGCTTCCCTGGTGGCTCAGCAGTAAAGAATCCATCTGCAATGCAGGAGACACAGGAGACAGTAGTTTGATCCCTGGGTTGAAAAGGTCCCCTGGAGGAGGACATGGCAACCCACTATAGTATTCTTGCCTGGAGAATCCCATAGACAGAGCAGCCTAGCAGGCTACAGTCCATGGGGTCACAAAGAACTGGACACAACTGAAGCAACTGAGCAGAAACACATGCTCTGGGTGTGTATGAAGATTTAAGAGAAAAATGTTGTAAAATTTTTAATTTTACAATCTCATTAATGCCAAGTTGTTGATCTCTTTGCTTTTTTATTCAACTTTTTAGAGAGATGCAGCTCATTGCCTTCATTCAGTAACGTTCTCATGCTTCTATTTGCTTTGTAAGAAACTCCAAGTCTTTTCTCTAATCTTCAATCTGCCAAATTGTATACACAACTTGTGTTTGTGTTAAAAGATACTTGCTCATTTGAATATTCTAAATCTAACCCTCCGTGATATGCAAGATAAAGTGAATGGGAAGATCATAAAACTGGGGCTGTGAGGAACACTGCTTAATCATGGTGAATAAGATAGGTTTTGTTGTCTGAATTACCTTTTTTTAACTCAGCTGAAGATCTAGTTGTAATTTTTTTAATCTTATTAAACAGACACTTGAGAAAAAAACTTCAGATTTCCTTTTCTGGAAGTAAGAGGAGCTAATATTCTGAGAGGGCCTCCCACCAAAAAACAAGTAGATCCTGATAAGCCATCCTTTATTGCATGTCTATAGTTGTAAGAAAAAAAGGTAATTTTTCAGGATACTCTCTCCAAAAATAAATTTCAAGAATGCAGAATGATGCGCAGTATTAAGAAGGGAAAGGTAGAGTGGCCTAAAGGCATAAGCCAATATTAGAGCTTTGATAGCTGGACCAAGTTTTGGGCTAGAAGCTACTATAAGAGTTGAACTTGAGAATCCCACATTAAGCTGATCTCAAAGGAAACTGAAATGTTCCAGCTCAATGGTCTCCCTGTTGCCTAGCACAATTACAAATAAATATTCTCTTAAGAAAACTATCCCCATTGTATTACCAAAAGATCCATATTAAGAGAAAGCAAATATGGGCTCAAAACCAAAATCAGAAAATACACATGTAAAAAAGACACCATCATTGCAAGTCATCAAATAGATTCCAGTCCCTAAGGAATTCACATTTTGGAAATTGTCAGATACAGATTATAACATTTCTATATATAAATTGTTCAAATAATTAAACATGCTTTCACAGAACAAGTAATTGTTAAGGGATTATCAAAAATATTCTGCCAACTTGAAAAAAATGAAAATGAAAAGAACTTTTGGGAATAAAAAATGTAATTGTTGAAAAAGAAAATAGATGGTTTAGACTGCAGATTAAATGTAAATGAAAAGAGAATTGGTAAACTGGAAGATATATCTGAAAGAATATCCAGAATCCCATATAGAGAAAAAAGAAGATAAAAATTAATATAGAGATTGAAAGTTATAGAGAATAAAATGAAAGACTTTAAAATACTTCCATTCAGAATCCTAAAGAAGAAAATAGAATGGAGGAACTGCAATATTTGGAGAGAAAATGATCAAGGAATTTCCAAAATTGATAAGATACATAAACTCAGAAGTATCAGTAAAGGAAGCTGATATATAATAAACAAGATAAATAAAAAGAAACCGACAAAGATACATTGTAGTGAAATTGCAGATCACAAAAGACAAAAAGACTTTAAAAGCAACCTGATAAAGAATGATGTTTTCCTCTCAACCATACCGATAGAAAGCAAAAAGACAGGATCGCTGAATCATGGAGAAAGCGAGGGAGTTCCAGAAAAACATCTACTTCTGCTTCATTGACTATGCTAAAGCCTTTGACTGTGTGGATCACAACAAACCATGGAAAATTCTTAAAGAGATGGGAATACCAGACCACTGTTCCTGTCTCCTAAGAAATCTGTATGAAATCAAGAAAAAAACAGAACAAGACATCTAATAACTAACTGACTGATTCAAAATTGAGAAAGGAGTACATCAAGGTTATATACTGTCACCTGGCTTATTTAACTTTTATATGGAGTACATCATGTGAATGCTGGGCTGGATGAATTACAAGCTGAAATCCAGGTTGCCAGGAGAAATATCAATAATCTCAGATATGCAGATGACATCACCTAATGGTAGAAAGTGAAGAGGAACTAAAGAACCTCGTGATGAAGGTGAAAGAGGAGAGTGAAAACACTGGCTTAAAACTCAACATTCAAAAAACTAAGATCATGGCAAATAGATGGGGAAAAAATGGAAACAGTGACAGACTTTTTCTTGGCCTCCAAAATCACGGCAGATGGTGACTGCAGCCATGAAATTAAAAGACACTTGCTTTTTGAAAGGAAAGTTGGGACAAACCTAGAGAGCATATTAAAAGACAGAGACATCACCTTGCCAACAAAAGTCCATATAGTCAAAGCTGTAGTTTTTTCAGTAGTCATGTATGGATATGAGAATTGGTCCATAAAGAAGGTTGAACCCTGAAAAATTGATGCTTTTGAATTGTGGTGCTGGAGAAAACTTTTGAGAGTACCTTGGACTGCACAGAGATCAAACCAGTCAATACTAAGGGAATTCAACCCTGAATATTCATTGAAAGGACTGATAGTAAAGCTGAAGCTCCAGTGCCTTGGCAACCTGATGCGAAGAGTCAACTCTTTAGAAAAGACTCTGATGCTGAGAAAGCCTGGAAGCAAAAGGAGAAGGGAGCAGCAAGAGGATTAGATGGTTTGAAAGCATCACCAACTCAGTAGACATGAATTTGAGCAAACTCCCAGAGGTAGTGGAGGACAGAGGAGCCTGATGCACTGCAGTCCATGGGGTTGCAAAGAGTCAGATACAACTTAGCAACTGAACAAGGGGAAAAATTAACTGTCAGCTTATAATTATGTATTCTGCAAAATTATCTTTTCGGAAATAATGAAAAAATGAAGACATTTTCAGTTGAACAAAAATCTAAAGAGTTTGCCATCAACAGTTTTAGGAACTTGTAAAGAATGTGCATTAGTAAGAAACAAAGCCATTGTTAAAGAAAAGTCTAAAATGCAAATTATTAGTGAATAAATTGGTAAAGATGTAATTTTTACATCTTTAATTTTAAATTACCTCATTCAAGGAAGAAGAAGATTAGAAAGAAAGAAGGAAGGAGAGGTGGGGTTCTAATTTATAGTGTTTAAGCAATAAAATACAGAACTGAAGTTCTAGACTTAAGTAGCATTTGGAGATTCTTCAGTCTCCAGATTTTGGTTTTGACTCACCAATGAGAAGTAAGTAGCTGATGGAAAAGTGTTCTAAGATTCTTGCATCTTGCATCGTTCAGGAGCATGTTTAACATATTAACTTACTTTAGACTTACTTAAATTTAATATGCATGATACAGTTTCAATAGTAATTACTAAAAGAATATTTCATCTTAACTGGATGAGGGAAAAATTTGTTAAGAAAAATCTTTAACTAAAAAATTGAATTAATCTTGAAAAGGAAAGGAAGGAAAGAAGCAAGTGAAACAGAAAGGAGAAAAAAAATTAATATTTGTTTATTTTACTTAGCACAGCCAAGTAGCATGCAGCATCTTTTACTTGAGGCATGTGGAATCTAGTTCCCTGACCAGGGATCAAACCCAAGTCCCCTGCCTTGGGAGGGCAGAGTATTAGGCACTGGACCACCACGAAGGCCCCTAAGGAAAAATTTACATTGTTAGAAACAAGTCCAATTATATCAATAATGACAATAAATATAAATGAATTAATTACAAGTTAAAATTTATTTAATCTGTTTTTTCTTTAGCTAAACCTAAAGAAAAAGTTTATAGTCACACCTAAAATATAAAAATGTCAAAAGATTAAAAAAGAAATTCCAGACAATGCCAGAACAATCATAGATCACTACACTGATATTAGATAAAATATAAAACAAAGAGCATTATTGGGAATAGAGAAGGTTATTATATAATGGTAAAAGTTTTCAGTTCACTATGTAATTATAGCAAATTTAAATTTGAATGCACAGAATAAAATTGCCTCAAAATCATCATAGCATATGTTATCACACCTTTGTAATTATTGGTGGTCTAGAAGATAACATATTAATTTGAATAAAGAATGCTTGAAGAACAAGTATAACAAAATTGCTATAATTAACATATTTAAAATTAGATATCTAACAAGTAGAGAACACACATTCTTCTCAACCTCACAAGCAGTATTTCTTAAAATCCACACTCAACTCAGCCATAACACATGTCTCAACACATCTCAAAGAATCAGCATCGTGAAGACCATATTCTCTGGCAGCAATACAGTTGAAAAGATAAGGGATAATAATACAAATTTGATGGAAGACTGCAAATCACACATTCAAGAAGTCCTATGAATCTTAATCAGAATAACTACAAAGAAAAGCATAACCAGGATATCAGAGCAAAAGAGCTAAAAACAAAAGAAAAGGAGGAAATTTTTAAATCAGGCAAAACAAAAGACATTATCTTCAAAGGAGGAACAATAAGATGAACAGTCATCTTCTCAACAGAAACCATAAAAGTCAGAAGATAGTGTTCTTTTCTCAGTCTGATTGGAGGTGTATCAATTTACTGATCTCAGATAACCAGATTTTGATCTCACTGACCCGTTTCCCCTGTTGTTTTCTGTTTCACTGATTTCTGCCATGTTTATTCCCTCCCCCACCCCTTATTCTGCTTACTTTGGGCTTGATTTTCTCTTCTTTTTCTGATTCCTTAAGGTAGAAGCTGATAAAGGACATCCACAAAAAAGCTTACTTTTAATATCATTATTACTGATAAAAGATTGAATGATTTCCCCCTCAGATCAGAAATGAGAGAAGGATGTCCACTCTCATTTCTGCTATTCTGCATCATAATGGAGGCCCAAAGGACTAAAGCAAGAAAAAGAAATAAAAGACATGCATATTGGAAATAAGCTTCCCCTTATTTGCAGAAGACATGATTTTCTATGGAGTAAATTCATATACCAAAAAAAGAAAAAAAGAAAAAATGACTATAAAGTATGAGTTTTGTAAGATTGCAAGATATAGATTCAATATAAAAAAAATTCATTGTAACATTTCTGCAAAAAAGACATACAGATGGCTAACAAATACATGAAAAGATGCTCAACATCACTCATTATCAGAGAAATGCAAATCAAAACCACAATGAGGTACTTCTATCTCATGCTGGTCAAAGTAGCTGTCATCAAAAAGTCTACAAACAATAAAGGCTGGAGAGAATGTGGAGAAAAGGGAACCCTCTTATACTGTTGGTGGGAATGCAAACTAGTACAGCCACTGTGGAGAACAGTGTAGAGATTGCTTAAAAAACTGGACATAGAACTGCCGTACGACCCAGCAATCCCACTGCTGGGCATACACACTGAGGAAACCAGAACTGAAAGAGACACATGTACCCCAATGTTCATTGCAGCACTGTTTATGATAGCTAGAACATGAAAGCAACCTGGATGTCCATCAGAAGACAAATGGATAAGTAAGTTATGGTACATATACACAATGGAATATTACTCCAAAGCTATAAAAAAAAAGAATGCATTTGAGTCAGTTCTAATGAGGTAGACAAAACTGGAGCCTATTATACAGAGTGAAGTAAGATCAAAAGAGAAGCACCAATACAGTATATTAACGCATATGTATGAATTTAGAAAGACAGTAACGACGACCCTATATGGAGAACAGCAAAAGAGACATAGATGTAAAGAACAGACTTCTGGACTCTGTGGGAGAAGGCGAGGGTGGGACGATATGAAAGAATAGCTTTGAAACATGTATATTATCATATGTAAAATAGATGACCAGTGCAAGTTTGATACATGAA
Organism: Bos mutus; assembly: GCF_027580195.1. Lineage (NCBI taxonomy): Eukaryota > Metazoa > Chordata > Mammalia > Artiodactyla > Bovidae > Bos > Bos mutus. The sequence goes on along the minus strand of NC_091617.1, from coordinate 83,386,179 downwards.
GCACGGCCCTCAAAGTTGGTGCTCTGGGACAACCCAGAGGGATGGGGTGGGGGGGGAGGTCAGAGGGGAGTTCAGGATAGGGGGGTGCCCGGACACCCATGCCTAATTCATGTTCATATATGGTGAAAATCACCACAATATTGTAATTAGCCTCCAACTTAATTATTTTTTTAAAAAACTACATAAAAGCATAACATAGTAAACCCCGAAGATAAGCAGATATGAATTAGAAATGTTGATTCAAAATCAAGCATTTGATAATAATGTTAAGAGCATCATTTAATCATAAGAGTATTTCACTGTATTTATTAAGGATGAAATGAATTTTAAGTACTTAGGGAAAAAAATATCAAATGTAATTCTGTGTACCAGTAGAAGACAATTGAAAATTGAAATTTTAAAGCAGAATTGTTGACTATAGCATCAAAAAACATGAAATGCTTAGGAGTAAACCTAGCAAAATAGTACAAGAGCCATAGACTCTGGAAAGTATAAATGTACTGAGCTCACAGGTCAGAATATACAGTATTATTATGATATCAGTTCTTGTCAAATAAATCTATAGATCCAACACATTCCCAATAAATATCCCAGCAGGCTTTTTTTGTAGAAATAGATAAGCTGATTCCAAGTTTTACAAGGAAAAGAAAAGAGCAAGAACAACCTATTTCCTCATCAGCCACCAACAGAATCCCAATATCCAAATTTCATATATATCTCATGGTTTAGAACTTTCTCCCAACTAAATCTATTTGTCTTATTTGTACTCATTGCTTAACCCAGGAATGGGTACATTGTACCCATGAATGTACCCATGAAGGGGTACATTGAATGATTATCCGTTCTTAAAACCATATGCAATCACATTGTCTTAAAAACAATGGTTAACATAAATACATTTTATTAAAATAACTTTCCCATCTTGATTAGCTTGTTGGAAAGAATGAAGAAATTCACCTATCAATATGTGAATTTTCCACACATTCAGTTTTTAAGAAAATAAAAGTGTAAATCTTTATTTTTGCACTCATAAGCAACAGAAGTAATGAGTGTATTCTTTTCCATATTTTTCACAGCAGCTTCTGTTACTAACATCTGCTGCTCTTTATGATGTTCATGTGAAAATATATACCAGTTATTATAAGCTTTATCAAAAGAAAATAGAACAGGTTGAACAAAAACTTAAAATGTGAATAGCAGGACCTTTTTTCCTTTGGGATCTATAGATTCAACACATTCCTACAGTAGTAGAATATGATGCCCTTTGCTATATAGTAGGACCTTGTTGTTTATGTACAGTATTTTCTATGTAGTAGTTTGTATCTACTAATCTCAAACTCCTAATTTATACCCCTACCCCGTTCCCCTTTGGTAACTGCATATTTGTTTTCTATGCCTGTGAGCCTGTTTCTGTTTTGTAAAAAGTTCATTTGTGTCATATGCTAGATTCTGCTTATAAATGATAGCATATGCTATTTGTCTCTCTCTTTCTTACTTCACTTGGTGTGATCATCTCTAAGTCCGTCCATGTTGCTGCAGATGGCACTTGATTCTTTTTTATGGCTGAGTAGTATTCCATGTATACCACACCTTTCGTATCCTGTCATCTGTTGATGGGCATTTAGGTTCCTTCCATGTGTTGGCTATTGTAAGTAATGCTGCTATTGAATACTGCACTGTACATATCTTTTTTTTTTTAATTTTTTCCCTTCTTATTTTTATTTTTTTTAATTTTATTTTATTTTTAAACTTTACAATATTGTATTAGTTAAAATTAGAGTTTTCTCTGTATATATATGCCCAAGAGTGGGATTGCTATGTCATATGGCAACTCTGCTTTTGGTTTTTTGAGGAACCTCCATACTGTTTTCCATGGTGTCTACACCAATTTACATTCCCACAAACAGTATAAAAGAGTTCCCTTTTCTCCACAGTTTCTCCAGCCTCTGTTATTTACAGACTTCTTAATGATGGCCATTCTGACCAGTATGAGGTAGTACCTCATTGTAGCTTGAGTTGCATTTTTCTTATAATTGGCAATGTTGAACATCTTTTAATGTGCCTCTTGGTTGTATGTACCCTGGAGTAGAAAATGGCAACCCGCTCCAGTATTCTTGCCTGGAAAATTCCTGGACAGAGTAGCCTGGCAGGCTACAGTCCATAGGGTCGCAAAGAGCAGGACTGAGCATGCACATATTGGCTGAATGTCTTGCCAATACCAATAAGGTATTGGCAAGACCTTATTTTAAAAGCACTACTCATGTCATTTTCTGTTCTGAATTGTGTTCTCTCAAAATTCATATGTTGAAACCCTCCCTGTGACCATATTTGGAGATAGGGTCTTTAAAAGGTAATTAAGTTTAAATGAGGTCATGAAGGTGGGGCCTGAATCCAATAACTGGATCCTCATAAGAAGAGGAAGAGGGACTTCCCTGGTAGTCCAGTGGCTGAGACCGCATGCTGCCAATGCAGGGGGCCCGGATTCGATCCCTGGTCAGGGAACTAGATCCCGCATCCCGAAATTAATTAAGAGTTCGAATGCCACAGCTAGAAGATTCCACAGGCCACAACAAAGACCGAAGATTTAGCATGCCACAACTAACTCCCAGTGCAGCCAAGTAAATAAATAAAAATAAATTTTAAAAAAGAAGAGGAAAGGACACCAAGGGGTCTGGTGAAAAGGCCATGTGAGGGCACAGCTAGAAGGCATCCGTCTGCAAGCCAAGGACAGACAGAAGTCTCAGGAGAAACCAAATTTGCTGACACCTTGATCTTGAACTTCCAGCCTCCAGAACTGTGAGAAAATAAATTCCTGTTGTTTAAGCCACCCAGTCTGTGGTATTTTGTTATGGCAGCTCTAGCAGACTAAGACTTAGTCCAGTTTTTGCCTCTAATTTTTGCTTTGCCTACTTCTCTGGATATTTCTGTAAAAAATGATTATCCAAAATTCATGCCATTTGACCACCTCACACCATACACTCAGCCACCATTTGTCTGACCCAGTCATCTCTTCACCTCCCTGTATGGCATGACTCCGAAACCGCCTAGAAATTCAGGATTGGTTTCTGCTGCCCTATTTGATTAGCTCCTTTTGCAAGTTTCTGGGTGGATACAGACCATTACAAAGCCAGCTTGGCCAAGGGACAGAAATCAATAAGGAGGGAGACAGCAGGAACAACAGGGGTTGGGTTCAGAAACCTTGCCACACAGTGCACTGGCTTTGTTGAGCTTCATGGCACAGGCCCATGTTCTGTAAACTTTTCATCTGCACACAAATTGCATTTCACAGCAATACTGAAAGGGTGGGTTACTGATGCTGCATGTGGGAGGTATGTGCACAAATCCTGTTATCTGATAATAGGATTACCATGCATGCCTCCTGAGCATGCTTTGAAAGTTTACTCCTGAATCTACATACACAGCCACAGGCCAGTCATTTTATTGCACAACAAATAAAATTACTGCCAAATCATTTTTAAAGTGACTATTATTTTGCTCATTATATCTGTCATCATTTCTGAGTTGAGCTGCAGCAACAGCCATATCCAGGTAAGTGTTTTTCTTCTCCCTTATCACATCCACACCGTCACATCCCAACCCACCCAAGCAGCACCAAATTGTTTCTTAATATTTCTGAAGCCCACAGGATATTATAGGCAAACTAAGGAGATAAACCGATAGAAAAGAAAATGCCTGTTATTTTAGCAACATTGATGAGGTATCTTCTTCAAAACTTATAACCAAAACATTCTTTTAAATAGTCACTTACCAGAAACTCCCTGTCAGTCCAGTGGTTAGGACTTGGCGCTTTCACTGCCATGGCTAGGGATCAGTCCCTGGTCACGTAACCAAAATCCTGCAAACCACGTGGCCAAAAAAATTAAAGTCGTTTACCATACATGTTGCCCTTGGCTTTGATTTAATCCTTTCACTAAGTCTTAGGTTATGGACAGCACAGGTGCAGGTTCAAAATTTTCAAGTGTATGATTTCTGCCCTCTCTTGTGGCTAGAAGACCTCATACTGTGCTCCAGCTCCATAGGAGCTGAGGAAATTGTTCCACCTGAAGAGACCAGAGCCATGACACTCAGAGCAGTGGTGATGGTTGATCAAAGTCCCTGAACCAACAATCACGATGCCCTGATCTAGCAAAGATTTTTCTCTCAAATGTGAATTTATTTACATGGAAATTATTCAAAATATACAAATAAATGTCATTTATATGTACATTTAATGACTCATTTTTCCTATAAATTATATGAAGAGAAATACAAGATAAGTATACAGTTCAGTGAGTAATATATCTGTTTCAGTAACATAAGAATACTTGGAATCTACAGTATCCTAAAGTATCTAGAAGGGATACAAAAAAGGGAGGCATGGTATTGGTTCTGAGTAAAAAGTATGCATCTCATATTTTCTCCTCAGACTTATCTTACACAGGAAGTAATGGTACCATAGAGTAGGATGGTACACTTATATTAATAGTGTAAGATGAGTCTGCGGAGAAAATATGGGATGCATGTGTTTTACTCAGAACCAATACCATGCCTCCCTTTTTTATATCCCTTTAAGACCCTCTGACTGGACAGAGCCCCTCCTTAAGCTTCCCTTTGGCTCCCAAGAGGAATCTTTGTGTGTTCCAGTTTATTTCCACTTATCCTTCTTTGCCTGCTTTCCCTGAATCTCATTGCCTCAGGGCTTTACATAAGTCTGTATTGTAAAGGAGAATTCCATTCCATAACCCTTGAGAATTGTCACGCTATTGTAATCATCAACATGGGTGTGAATGCAAATACATTTGGAGCTAACTACCTAGGATTCCTGGTCAAATCCTAAGAATGCCCTGACCCAATCACTTGTTCAGTCACTCAGTCCTGTTCAACTCTTTGCAACCCCATGGACTACAGCACGCTAGGCTTCCCTGTCCTTCGCTATCTCCTTGAATTTGCCTCAGACTCCTGTCCATTGAATCGGTGATGCCATTCAACCATCTCATCCTCTGTCGCCCCCTTCTCCTCCTGCCCTCAATCTTTCCCAGCATCAGGGTTTTTTCCAATGAATTGGTTCTTTGTATTAGGTGGGAGAAGGCAATGGCACCCCACTCCAGTACTCTTGCCTGGAAAATCCCATGGACGGAGGAGCCTGGTAGGCTGCAGTCCATGGGGTCGCTAAGAGTCGGACACGACTGAGTGACTTCACTTTTACTTTTCATTTTCATGCATTGGAGAAGGAAATGGCAACCCACTCCAGTGTTCTTGCCTGGAGAGTCCCAGGGACGGCGGGGCCTGGTGGGCTGCCGTCTATGGGGTCGCACAGAGTCAGACACGACTGAAGCGACTTAGCAGCAGCAGCAGCAGCAGCATCAGGTGGCCAATGCATTAGAGCTTCAGCTTTAGCATCAGTTCTTCCAGTGAATATTCAGGGTTGATTTCCTTTAGGATTGACTGGTTTGATCTCCTTGCAAGAGTCTTCTCCAGCACCACAGTTCAAAAGCATCTATTCTTCAGAACCCAGCCTTCTTTATGGACCAACTTTCCCATCCGTACATGAGTACTAGAAAAACCATAGCTTTGATTATATGGACCTCTGTTGGCAAATTGATATGTCTGGCTTTTAATATGCTGTCTAGGTTTGTCATAGCTTGGTCACTGTCTGCAGTGGTTTTGGACCCCAAGAAAATAAAATCTGTCACTGTTTTCATTGTTTCCCCATCTATTTGCCATGCAGTGGTGGGACTGGATACCATGATGGTAGTTTTCTCAATGTTGAGTTTTAAGTCAGCGTTTCACTCTCCTCTTTTACTCTCATCAAGAGACTCTTCTTTTAGGATTTGAAATAGCTCAGCTGGAATTCCATCGACTCCACTAGCTTTGTTCGTAGTAATGCTTCTTAAGGTCACCTTGACTTCACACTCCAGGATATCTGGCTAAAGGTGAGGGACCCAATCACTTACCCCTCCCCTAACAACTCTCTTGAATTTTATAGTTATCACTGCACTGCTTCACTTTATAGTTCTCCAGTTTGGGGCTATTTCAATTGACCCATCTCTAAATATTCTTGTACATGTATCCTGGTGAACATAGCACACATTTTTTTAGGGTATATACTTAGAAGAGGAATTTGTGTCAAAGGATATGCAAATCTACAACTTCACTGGATAATGCCAAACAGTTTCCTGAAATGGTTGAAATAATTTACCACCTGCCACCCGACCAGCAGTATATGAACTTTTCTGTGGTTCCACATCTTTGCTAACACTTCTTAAGGTTAGAATTTAAGTTTTACCCAGTGTGGTAAGTAGTTGTACCTCACTGTAGTTTTAATTTGCGTTATCTTGATTACCAGTGAGTTTGGATATCTGTACACATGTTTATTGACCATTTAGACATCCTCTTTTGTGAACTGTCAATTCATGTCTTTTCCTTTTTTCCATTGGGCTGTCTGGTTATTTGGTATTTTGTCTTTTGTCTCTGTTTGTTGTTGTTGTTATTTGTTATATGTCTTTTATTGCACTGTAGAAGTTCTTTTTATATTTGGATGTGAGCTTTTTGTTAGGTGCATCACAAATGTTTTTTCTCTGTGACTTTTTTTCCTTCTCTTAATGAGTCTTAATGTGTCTTCTGACTCGTGCAGCGAAATTCAGCAATCATTATTTTCTGTGGCTTGTTTTAAAGTATCTTTCCCTGGCCAGTGATCATAAGGATATTTTCCTAGATTATCTTCAAAAATTTTTATTCTTTGTATTTGACATTGAGATCTACTTTCTACCCAAAACTGACTTGTCATGGTGTGGATTGATTTATGGGTTCAATATCTCTCCTTTTTTTCTTTCTCTTCCTCTCCTCCTCCTCCTTTTTCTTTTTGTTGGTGTGGAGTCATCAGATCCATAAACATGGTACATTTCAGTTGCCTTTATTTTCTTTCATTAAGTTTTATAGTTTTCTTCACAAAGGGTTTGCACTTTTTTTATTTATACCTTGGGACTTGATTTGTTAAGCTATTTTGAATGGTTATCTCTTTTTTGTTTCCTTTTTAAACTATTGGCTGCTGGTATATAGAAATAGTTAATTTTTGTATTGACTTTGTATCCACTGCTCAATTTGGCTAAAAACTAATATTGTATTCATAGATTATTCTGGGTTTTATCATAATCATATCATTTTTAAACAATGAGTTTGTTTCTTCCTTTCCAATCCTTATAATTCTTATTTCTTTTTCTTATGTAATGGCTCAGACTGGGACTCTGCTACAGTTCTAAATGGAAATAGTTATAATGGGCATCCTTGTATTTTTCCTGATTGTGTGATTTGTAACTGTGGGATTTTAATTTATTGAGGTGACTAAATGATGACATGAAAGCTAATGCCATTGAAATAAGAATTACTCACATTTCCTGAGAGAAGAGGCCACATCATTCAGACCACATGAGTGGTCAGGAGACAGACAGGAGAGAGGGAAAAGCCTAAACCCAGAACCCTTATTGGAGTTTTTTGAGAAAGGCAGGGCAAAGTAAAACAGTTTAGGATTAGTTATTATTAGTAATAAATTGTGGGCTTTGGGCTATGGGGTCCTTTCTAGCTACTTGGTTCCTGGCCTTGGGATGACTTAGGCCAGGGGAAATATTTGCTTAGTGTGTAAGCATTAGATAAAGGAGGTGATTGGCTTGCACATGAGAGGCATGCTCCCAAGTAAAGTATTTACCAATTTCAGGAATTACTAGCCCGAGGAAGCCAGCCTCCCCTCCACCATTAAGATTTTTAAGATGTCAAAATATCATAAGATATGAAAAAATAAGACATGATTAATACACTGATCTCAAAGAGAAAGTTTCCAACATTTCATTAGTTCCATTTTGTTTTTTTTAGATGTCCTTTATCCCTAAAAAGATACCTTCAATTTTAGTTTGTCAGCAGTACTTTTTCCTAGTTATAAACAGATACTGAATTTTATCAAATTTTTTTTCTGAATCAATTAAGATGATTATATGACTTTCCTCATATAATCTGTCAATATTCACATTTACATTTATTGAACTCCATTTCCCTGGTGGCTCAGACAGTAAAGAATCTGCCTGCAACACAGGAAATCCAGGTTTGATCCCTGGATTGGAAGATCCCCTGGAGATCCCACTCCAGTATTCTTGCTTGGAGAATTCCATCAACAGAGGAGCCTGGTGGACCACAGTTCATGGGATTGCAAACAGTCAGACACAATTGAGTGACTAACACTTTGACACTGAACTTGTGATGTTAGTCTGTATTTTTATTTCCAAGAATGAGCTCGATTTGATCATGATGTGTTATTTTATACTTTGTTGAATTCGGTTTGTTAACATTTTGTTAGAATTTTGGCAGCTATATTTGTAAATGAAATTCATCTGTATTTTTCTTTGCATATGTGCAGAATCTGTCATATTAGTACAAGATTATGTTCATCTTCTGAAATTAGCTGAGAAAAAGACCATAGGATTATTGGCATTTCCTCCTTGCTTGGTAGAATTCTCCACTTGAGCCAATCAGAGCATAAATTTTCTTTGCAGGATGCTTTTAATAAGAGACTGTATTTCTGTAATAGTTAGAGAAGTATTTAGGTTTTCTGTGTTTTCTAATCGGAGAAGGCAATGGCACCCCACTCCAGCACTCTTGCCTGGAAAATCCCATGGATGGAGGAGCCTGGTAGGCTGCAGTCCATGGGGTCGCTAAGAGTCGGACATGATTGAGCGACTTCCCTTTTATGTCAGTTTTGGTAAGTTTGCTATTTTTCCAGGAGTCTAAATATTTCATTTAAAGCTTCAATTTGGGGATAAAAAGTTGTTCATAGTATCCTCTTATCTTTTTATATATTGATTATGTGTTCCTTCTCTTTCTTTTTTCGGTACACTCACCAGAAGTTAATTGATTTTATTGGTCTTTTCAAATAACTACATTTTGGTTTTTGTTCATCTTTTTTATTGACTGTTTTCTGTTTCGTTAGTTCATGTTCTCATCTGTTTTATTTCCTGCCTTCTAATTTCTGTGGATTAACTTTTCTGTTTTTTCTCTCTCTTTTTTTTTTTTTTGGCCACACCTCATAGCTTGCAGGATCTTGGCTCCCCAGTAGGGGTTGAATCTATGCTACCGTCATGAAAATGCCAAGTCCTAACCACTGGATTGCCAGGAAATTTCCTCTAATTTCTTGAGATTTGATGTATGGCTTAATTGTTGTCAGCCTGTTTTTCCTTTATAGTATATGCATTAAAGATAGTAAATTTTCTCCTAAGTACTGGTCTAATCCTATCTTAGGAGATTTAATTTGTAGCATTTTCACTATTACACAACTAAAAATATTTTCTAATTTTAATTGTGATTTTTTTCTTAGACTTATGATTTGTTTAGATGCTTACTAATTAAATTCTAAACATGTAGATATTTTTATCTCTTTATTATTGATTTTGTTAGAATAAATATACTTTGTTAGATAACATATTCTATGATTTCAGTTCTTTAAACTTGTTAAGACTTTATTTATAGCTCAGTATAGCATCAATTTTTGTAAATATTCTTCATGACTTTGAAAAGTGTACAATATGCTGCTATTGGTGCAATACTCATTCTTCACTATTAAGGTGAATTTGTTTCTCCAGGCAATTCTGCCTGAAGTTTGCTCTATATATGTTGCTGTTATCATATTCAGTTCAGTTCAGTTGCTCAGTCGTGTCCGATTCTTTGTGACCCCGTGAACCGCAGCACGCCAGGCCTCCCTGTCCATCACCAACTCCCAGAGTTTACCTAAATTCATGTCCATTGAGTCGATGATGCTATCCAACCATCTTATCCTCTGTTGTCCCCTTCTCCTCCTGCCCTCAATCTTTCCCAGCATCAGGATCTTTCCAAATGAGTCAGCTCTTCACATCAGGTGGCCAAAGTATTGGAGTTTCAGCTTCAACATCAGTCCTTCCAGTTATCATATTAAAAGCATGCCAATATAGAATTTCCGTATCTTCTTCATGAGTTTACTCTTTCATCATTATGACGTAAAGCCCCTTAACTCTAGTAGTGTTTCTTCCCTAAATTCTATTTTGTCTGACATTAATGTAACTGCTCCAATTTTAAAATAAATTTGGAAGGAAGTTAATATTTTACTCTCCATCTTTCTGTATCCTTATCATCTTCCTCATTTAGGTATATTGCTTAAAAATAAATTAAATATATATATATATATGGAATTCCGTGGTGGTCCAGTGATTAAGACTGTGCTTTCACTGCCGAAGGCCCCAGGTTAAATCCCTGGCTATGGAACTAAAATCCCTCAAGCTGCCAGGTGCAATGAGATATATATCCACATATAGATATATATCTCCAGTTACACATTATACATACAACTTTCTAACTGGAGCATTTAGCCCATTTATAGTTAACATAATAATGCTGTTTTGGGGAATATATTTACCATCTTACTATGTGCTTTCTATTTGTCTACAAACTCTTTCCTTTTTCTCTCCTATCTCCTGTCTTCTAGGGTAGTTTTTTTTTTTTTTTTTTTGCACATGCCTCTTATCTATTAGTTTGAAAATGTACACTCTTTTTAGTTTTGTTTTGTTTTTAGTAATTACGCTAGAAATTACAAAATGGATTAGACTTATAAAAATATGTGTATAAATAATTTAAAGCCAACTGTAGGATTTTACTCCCCTCAGTGTTATTTTTATTTGTTTCCTTCAGACACCTGGACACAGTAGCAATCAGGATCACTTTATTTGGGATTTTGGGGGTTTCCATATGACTGGAAAGGTACAGCCCATACAAAATCTGATTTACTTCCAGTTAATTTTTATTGCTATATTCCCAGTCCAAGGAGTAGAGGTAGAGTGCTATTTATCAGGGGGCTTCCCAGGTGGCACTATTGGTAAAGAACCTGCCTGCCAATGCAGGAGATGAAAAACACCTGGGTTTGATCCCTGGATCAGGAAGATCCCCTGGAGAAGGGCATGGCAACCCACTCCAGTATTCTTACCTGGAGAATCCCATGGACAGAGGAACCTTGAGGGCTACAGTAATAAGGTCACAACACCCTTTGCATGCCCTAAATTGTAATTCTGACAACTCCTAGCTCAGTGAGATCTCAGCTCAGCCTCATGGCTGCCTCCACTGAGTCAGCAGCAAAAGTCATCAAGTAATATTGAAACCAAGTCCTACTAAAACCTAGTTCCCTTCCCAAGTTTATGATTAATATCTCTATCCAAAACTTTATTCCCTTTCTCGTCCTCCATGACCTCAATCCTGTCCTAACTGAACACTAATCCTCTAGAGTTAGATGACTACAGTTGCTGTTGTATGTATCATCACCAACGTACAAACTCAGGTTGTTTCCCCAGGGCAAGATAGGCTAACAGACCCCTGAGCCATGGACGACTAGGCCAGAGAATCATAGACCAGAGACATCCTGACTCCCTAAACTACAATTAAGAAATGGCACATAAATGGCACAAGACTATGATTAATTCCAGCCTTTTTGTTCTTCCCCTTAAAAAAAACATTCTAATTCGAAGACCAAGTTGGAAAGAATCTGAGTCTTGTCTTCCTTTCCCTTGCTTCACACCCAGCAATAAACACTGTACTTTCTTTCACTACAGACCAGTGTCAGTAGATTGGCTTCACTGCTAATGAGCGAGCCAACCCAAGTTCAGTTCAGTAGCAGTGCATTCACATTTTGAGCTCCCATCCTCTGCCAGATCTCAGTCCAGTAATAGTCGATTATGTTGTTTGTTCTTTGATGCTATGATATTGTGATTTATAATATAATTATAATAGAATAGAGTATATAATACTTTATAAAAATATAAAATATATTTATAGTATATAACTAATATAATTTGTAATACAATATATTATAAAAATACACTTATAATATAATATAATTTGGTCCTCATCCCCATTTCTGGCACAGAGTTCCTAAAACTTTTGGAATTTCCTAAGTGATGAGAGCAACAAAGATGTTTTCTTTTAGGTTGATGAGGTGACTTTTGGAAAGCACCTAAGGATGGAGGTTGACTGCCAGGGGAACCAACCAAATGATTAGAGGGGTTGAAACTTTTAATCCCACCCCTGACCTCCCAAGAGAGGGTTGGAGTTTGAATCAATTGCCAGTGACCAATGATTTAATCAATCCTCCATAATGAAGCCTCCACAAAAACCCCCAAAGAACATTGTTTAGAGAGCATCTGGGTTGGTGAACAAGTGGAGGTGCTAGGAAAGTGGCTTCAGAGAGGACCTGGAAGCTCTGTACCCTTCCCCATACCTTTCCCTATGCATCTCTTGCATCTGGCTCTTCCTGAATTATATCCTTTTATAATAAACCAATGATGCTGAAAGCTCAGCCTCTGTGCACCAGTGCCAAATTGAATCTCAGAGGCTGAGTTTTGAGTTAAACAGAAAAGAATAGCTTTATTGCTTTTCCAGGCAAAGGGAACAGAGAAGGCTCGTGCCCTCAAAACTGTCCCTACCTGGAAGTATTTGCTGAGGAGATTTATAGCAATGGTTCAAGTGTGGGGTTGCTAATAAGTATCAGTTCGGTTCAGTTCAGTTCAGTCATGACTCTTTGCAACCCCATGGACTGCAGCATGCCAGGCCTCCCTGTCCATCACCAACTGCCAGAGTTTACTCAAACTCATGTCCATTGAGTCAGTGATGCCATCCAACCATCTTATCCTCTGTCATCCCCTTTTCCTCCCACCTTCAATCTTTCCCAGCATCAAGGTCTTTTCAAATGAGTCAGTTTTTCGCATCAGGAGGCCAAAATATTGGAGTTTCAGCTTCAAAATCAGTCCTTCCAATGAATATCCAGGACTGATTTCCTTTAGGATGGACTGGTTGGATCTCCTTGCAGTCCAAGGGACTCTCGAGTCTTTTCCAACACCATAGTTCAAAAGCATCAATTCTTCAGTGCTCAGCTTTCTTTATAGTCCAACTCTCACATCCATACATAACTACTGGAAAAACCATAGCCTTGACAAGACAGACCTTTGTTGGCAAAGTAATGTCTCTGCTTCTTAATATGCTATCTAGGTTGGTCATAACTTTCCTTCCAAGGAGCAAGCATCTTTTAATTTCATAAGAGCCCAAAAAGATAAATTCTGTTACTGTTTCTACTGTTTCCCCATCTATTTGTCATGAAGTGATGGGACTGGATTCCATGATCTTAGTTTTCTGAATGTTGAGCCTTAAGCCAACTTTTTCACTCTCCTCTTTCACTTTCATCAAGAAGCTCTTTAGTTCTTCTTCACTTTCTGCCATAAGGGTGGTGTCATCTGCATATCTGAGGTTATTGATATTTCTCCCATCAATCTTGATTCCATCCTGTGCTTCTTCCAGCCCAGCGTTTCTCATGATATACTCTGCATAGAAGTTAAATAAGCAGGGTGACAATATACAGCCTTGACATACTCCTTTCCCAATTTGGAACCAGTCTGTTGTTCCATGTCCAGTTCTAACTGTTGCTTCTTGACCTGTATACAGATTTCTCAAGAGTCAGGTGGTCTGGTATTCCCATCTCTTTCAGAATTTTCCACAGTTTATTGTGATCCACACAGTCAAAGGCTTTGGCATAGTCAATAAAGCAGAAATAGATGTTTTTCGGGAACTCTCTTGCTTTTTCCATGATCCAGCAGATGTTGGCAATTTGATATCTGGTTCCTCTGCCTTTTCTAAAACCAGTTTGAACATCTGGAAGTTCATGGTTCACGTATTGCTGAAGCCTGGCTTGGAGAATTTTGAGCATTACTTTACTAGCGTGTGAGATGAGTGCAATCGTGTGGTAGTTTGAGCATTCTTTGGCATTGCCTTTCTTTGGGATTGAAATGAAAACTGACCTTTTCCACTTTTCCTGTGGCCACTGATGAGTTTTCCAAATTTGCTGGCATATTTAGTGCATATTGAGTATATAAGGCTTGAATTCCTTTAAGGTGAACTCAGGTGGTCTCCTAAGGAGCTTCTCTGGTTCTGGAGGTTATCGAACTATGACTTTCTCTCTGGAATGAAAAATGCTTCATCAGGTAGTTAACATCTTTCATTTGTTTGGGAGTTTAGTTCTGCAGAAGAGCTCAAAGGTATTATTATGTATATCCCTTGAGGCAGAACCGGATCCTGACCCAAGGCTGCACTTTTGTTTCTTGACTTCTTCCCTACTTCTTCATCCCCTCCCATCCCTGTTTAAATCTGCCCTTTGAAACTCAGGGAAGGTCATAGAGGCTGAAGCCTATTCCCTACAAACAAGAAACAGAGGACGTAGAAAGGCTTCCACGCCCGGGAGACCCACAGGGTCCTACTTGGTTGCACTATCTCCAGGTAGATAGTGTCAGAATTGAGTTGAATTGTAGGACACCCACTAGTGAAGAATGGCTTGTTGGTGTGGGAACCACCTCTGCTTCCTTCCCACCCCCACCCCCCCATATACATACAAATCAGAATTAGTCACCATAACCTTTGAGTGGTTTTTCAGAAAACTTTTAGTATATTCCATTCAGCTTTTTCATTCCAGTTCTTTAGAGATTACCCCTTAACTCCTGCCAGTGAGGTCCCTGGAACTGCTTATAACCTGGTTTCTCATTTAGTCAGTACATTATTGGAGCCTAGTATGTGCCTGGCCCTGTTCTAAGCTCAGAAAACAGCAATAAAGCCCTGCTGTCATAGAGTTGACGTTCAAGTTGGGGAAAAGAGGTGATAAACAAGTGAACATATCTGAATAAAGAAGTGAACTATATAAAACTCTGGTGGAAGCTTTCTTCAGCAGGTGAAACAACTTCAAAGGTCCTGAGGCAGGGGAGAGTAGGGAGGGTGGACTACCCGGAACTGATGGGGGTAGGTGGGGAAGCAGATTTGAGGTAACAGGGCCAGGGCCAGATGGTGTAGGGCCTGGTAGAGTTTTATTCTAGCATGTAATGAAAAGCTCTTGGTATGCAAGAAAGAGACTTGAATGACTTGTATTTGTATTAAATTGCTCTAGCAGCCTTATAGAAAATAGACTGTAGACCTTTTCTCTGATTCTGATTTAACACATTCCAGGAAATTCCCTTCCATCCTAAGTTAGCTATAGTTGTAGAACAGACAAATAAAAATCCTAAATAGTGTGACCAAAGAGGGGACTGCAGAGAAATTTGAGGTATTTTATTAGAAGTGATAAAAGACAATGAATTCATATTCCAGACTGGGAAACTATTGACCCTTGGTATGTAGGACTTAGCCATGCTCTCTTGGATCTGACCTCCCAAGCTGGCTGTTCCTTATTTGATACGGAGAGCACACCTACAGCAGAGGCCAGGCTGTTCTAGGAACCAGCCACTCCCCTAAAACAATCAAGGTCCTGTTTTCAACCTGGATCACCAGTTCTGATTTCTCCTTCCTTCATCCCCAGAGGGCCTTTTGCATCCTCTGCCACCCACCACTTCCGTTGAGGTCACTGCTGTCACCTGAGATGTTCTCAGAATTGAAAGAGATCATGGCATAAGGATAAACAAGGATAAAAACAGTTACAGATTGCACAAAATAGGTAACCCCTGAGTAGCAGTTGGACACCTGCTCGATCTTACTGCTGTGAAACAGCACACTTAGTAGACTGGTGTGAAGCTTCCTGAAGCAGTTTGCTGAGCACTCTTGAAAAATGAAGTAGGAGTAAAGTGATACAGCATAAGAAGGCAAGTGCTCATGGTAAAAAAAAAAAAAAAAAAAGAGTAAAGAAAAATGATTTCTCATTCCTAAATTGTGTGAACATATGTTAAATATGACATATCTCAATGTGGGCCACAAAGTCAAAACAGTCATTTTATTTCCATGTATGGTAACATTTCATCTCTTCAGAATCCAGCTACCTAGCTATTTCAGCTACCCAGAATACAGTTAAGAAAAGGACTAAGCAAAAAAAACAAAAAACAAAATTATCTAAAGAATGCAAATAAGATTTAATAAAATTGTTCCCTAAGACCCATATCTTTCACTCACAGGAGAGCCCCTTGCACTCTAGGTGGTGGTGGTGGTGTTTTTTTCTTTTAGTTCATTCATATTTCTCTCAATTTGCTTTTATGTTCATTCTTTATTCTTGTAGTTGTATGCAGCATAGTGATAATAGAGGGGAGAGATGGGCCATCCTGTGGATAACACTCTAAGGACATATGATTATGTGGTTACTAACTGGGCTCTGAAGTCAGGTCGATCTTGATTCAGCTCTATAACAGCTATATGACTTAGGACAAGTTACTTACCTACCCAAAACCTAGGTTCCGAATCTCTAAAATGAGATTATTTGTATCTCTCTCTTGGGGTCAGTGTGAGGATGAAATGAGATCAAGCAGGTGAGTCTACCCAATAGTGATGTGGAAAGCTCAGCTTATGTGCACTGGTGCAGAATCAAATCTCAAAGACAGAGTCTTAGGTGAAGTAGAAAAGAATAGCTCTATTGCTTTGCCAGGGAAATGGGGATACTGCAGGCTCATGGCCTCAAAACTGTGTGCCCCTATCCAGGGGGATCTGCTGAGGAGTTTTATAGCAACAGTGGGGTTGCTAATAAGGACTAGAGAGTGCACAGGGTCTGTACTCCTTTATTCTGGTCTCAGGTGGTCGCCTAATGAGCTTCTCTGGTTCCTTTAATCTGGCCTCATATGGTCTCTTTTTTTGGTTTGTTGTTTTGGCTGTGTCAGATCTTAGCTGTGGCACACAGGGTCTTCTGTTGAGGCATGCGGGCTTAGTTGTCCCACAGCATGTAGGATCTTTGTTCTCCAACCAGGGATCGAACCCATGTTCCCTGTTTTGGAAGGCATAATCTTAACCACTGGACCACCTGGTGGTCTCTTGATGAACTTCTTGAGGCCATCAAACTGTAATCTCTGGAATTAAGAATACTAACTTCTTCCATTTGGTGGGGGGCAAGCGAGGGGGCGGGTGGAGTTCAGTTCTGTAAAGAGCTCAAAGATATCATTCTGTGTATCCCTTGAGGTGGAACCAGGACTCGGCCCCAAAGCTGCACTATTGTTTCTTCACTGCTCCTCATTTGTCTCTGGGCTTCCGAGGTGGCGCTAGTGGTAAAGAACCCACCTGCCAATACAGGAAACACAGTTCAGTCCCTGGGTCAGAAAGATCCCCTAGAGGAGGGCACAGCAACCCACTCCAGTATTCCCGCCTGGAGAATCCTCATGGACAGAGGAGCCTGGCAGGCTACAGTCCATGGGGTTGCAAGAGTCGAACGCAACTGAAGTGATCGAGCACGCATGCACGCACTCTTGTCTCTGCATCTCCCCTTCCCTGATTAGCAACTATTTGAATCTGCCCTTTCAGACTCAAGGAAGGTCATGGAGGCTGTAGTCTGTTCCCTACAAACAAGAATCGGGAGACAAAAAGGCTTCTGTGCCCAGGAGCCCCACGTGGTCCTGCTCAGCTACAGTAGTTGCTCTATAGTGGGAACTATAACTGCTAGCATGTTAATGTTTAAGGCAATGTTGCCTAATGACTATGGATTCTGTAGCCAAAATGCATAAAAGGTCAAATATTGGCTTGGCTACTTACTTAGCTGTGTGACCTTGAGTAAGTTACTAAATTTCTGTATGCCCCCATTTCTTGGCCTTTAAAATGGAGACAGTCATTGGACCTACTTCATAGGGTTGTTGGGAAGATGGAGTTAATACATTAAAAGTGTTTAGATCATGACCTGGCACCATAAACACCATGAAAGTATTGACTGTCATTATTAATGACTTATCTTGCCATAATTATAAAGCACTTCTCTCCTTCAGTTTATCCATGACCTCCTAGCTCTGTCCTCCCCTGGCAATCATATCATATACAAAGTGTTCTCAAGTACATCATCCCAAGAGAGTCTTAGGACATCTCTGTGATACAAACAGGAGAAACTGATAAATGTATATAAATTCCACACAAATATTTGTCCAAAAAATGCTTAATTGAATCATGGATCCTGGTATCAAACAATTCAAGTATCATGTCACATAAAAGTAAATTTGGAAAAAGTATATAGTTGCAAAAATAAGTGTCTTATCTCTCCAGTTCATGGAAAGTCTGCTACTGAGACGTTACAAGAGAAACCAATCTAAATAGGTGCAATTTGTTCACTTTAACACTAGGTGGCGGCAAATGATGTTTTAATCTGTGGTTTTATGCCCTAGACAAAATGTTCCCGACTAGACAGAAAGTCTAAGAATACAGCTGGGCATCCCAAGGAGCTCCAGCTGTCAGCAGCTTCCTTCACCCTTCTATGCCCAAACTTCTGAAATTGCTTCATCTTTCAACCTCAATCTCAACTTCTGCAACAATTTGACCACAGGTCAAACTTCTTTAGGAAGTCAGGTGGTGAGCAAAAAGTGGAGAATCCTAGGTTAGTCTTTGTTACCCACAAGAGTTATTGGATATCTAAGATGTGGGAAAATGAAAAGTGAACTAGTTGCTTTTTGCAATTTCCGGTCAGATTTCAGGCTGGAGTGGAGATGGGGTTTTTGTATGACACATTTTAACAGCTGGAAGTGAGACTATGGGATCTGCAAAGCTCCAGAGGTCCACTAACTACCTGGTTTCAAACCCTGAGCTCTGGCACTCATTAGGTGTGTGGCTAGTTTTGCAAATTATTGTTGTTTAGTCACTAAGTTGTGTCTGAGTTTTTGTGACCCTGTGGACTGTAGCTCACCTGGCTCCTCTGTCCATGGGATTTCCCAGGCGAGAATACTGGAGTGGGTTGCCATGCCCTCCTCCAGGGGATCTTCCCGACCCAGGGATCGAACCCACGTCTCTGACATTGGCAGGCAGACTCTTTACCACTGAGCTACCAGGGAAGCTATTTCATCTTTATGTTGCCTCACTATCCCCCTTTCTAAAGTGAGAATGGTAATATAATAGCAGTGCTTATCTCACTAAATAGGTAAGTAAATTAAATGAATTAGTATGTGTGAAGTTTTTAGTATAGCGCTTGACATACAGAAAACACCAGATAACTGGTAGCTATTAGATTTTGGAAGGCTTTGAAAATCAGTCTGAGAAATTTGAACAGTAAGTAACACAGAGATACACTCAGGAAGGTAGGACAAAAGGAAAAGCACAACAGAAGGTCAGTGTGTTCAAATGGGGTAGGGGTGGGGGGAAGTCAGGCAGAAGAAACAGACTCAGTAAATTGAACTTGAGGTTCCAAGGGTTTGATTTGTGGGGTGGTACAGTAGGGAATAATGTGTGGGAGATTAGTTTATTAGCATGAGAAGCAAATGTCAGCAGGTTTATAAGTGGAAAGAGCACCTTAAACAGCTGGGTGACTTGGGCCTGGCTTTGACTCCACTGGCTACGTGAACTTAGGTGAGTCACTCCTCCCAACCTCTGGTTATTCCCCTGTTGTTGATTTGGAAAATATCCTCACTGCCTTCCTTACAGTGATGGGAGAAGAAAATGGTATGGTATGCATGAAGATACTTTTAAAACAGTAAACTTTCAGATGGATATTATTACTGTTTTTGTTAGGAAGGATAAAATGAATTTATCCAGCTGGAAAATATTGACAGACCCTCCAGGGATGGCTTAAAATAATTAATTCAAATTCAAGGTTATGGAATAAAAGTATTTAGAGGACTAAAACTAAAGAACTGTATTTAAAACATTTGATAGTCATCTATTAAATGGAGCAAAGAGCCTGTGGATTTCTCCTGGGTATAAATCCTTTCTGTGTCCTCCATTTCTTGTTTGTACGAAACAGGCTGCATTCAGCCTCCTTGACCTTCCATGAGTTCCAAAGGGCAGATTCAAATAGTTACTAATCAGGGAAGGGACGGAATGCATAAACAAGGAAGGAATAGTCAAGAAACAAAGGCAGAGCCAGAGTGCAGGGGCCTGGTTCCTCCTCATGGAATATGTTTTTGTTGTTCAATCACTCAGTCCAACTCTTTGAGAACCCATGGACTACAGCTTGCCAGGCTTCCCCGTCCTTCACCATCTCTTTGAGTTTGCTCAAAGTCATGTCCACTGAGGCAGTGATGCCATCTCATCTTCTGTCGTCCCCTTCTCCTCCTGCCTACAATTTTTCCCAGCATCAGGTCTTTTCCAATGAGTTGGCTCTTCGCATCAGGTGGCCAAAGTATTGGAGCTTCGGCTTCAGCATCAGTCCCACCAATGAGTAATCAGGACTGATTTCCTTTAGGATTGACTGTTTTGATCTCCTTGCTGTCCAAAGGATACTCAAGAGTCTTCCCCAGCACAGTTCAAAAAGCATCAATTCTTCCGCACTCAGCCTTTTTTATGATCCAACTGTTACATCCATACCTGACTACCAGAAAGACCTTAGCTTTGACTATACAGACCTTTATCAGAAAAGTGATATCTTTGCTTTTTAATATACATCTTAATATTCCCCAAGGAATATTCAGTTCATTTCAGTCGCTCAGTCATGTCCGACTCTTTGCGACCCCATGAACCACAGCACGCCAGGCCTCCCTGTCCATCACCAACTCCCAGAGTCCACCCAAACCCATGTCCATCGAGTCGGTGATGCCATCCAACAATCTCTTCCTCTGTTGTCTCCTGCCCTCAATCTTTCCCAGAATCAGGGTCTTTTCAAATGAGTCAGCTCTTCACATCAGGTGGCCAAAGTATTGGAGTTTCAGCTTCAACATCAGTCCTTCCAATGAACACCCAGGACTGATTTCCTTTAGGATGGACTGGTTGGATCACCTTGCAGTCCAAGGGACTCTCAAGAGTCTTCTCCAACACCACAGTTCAAAAGCATCAATTCTTTGGCGCTCAGCTTTCTTTATAGTCCAGTACACATCCATACATGACCACTGGAAAAACCATAGCCTTGACTAGACGGACCTTTGTTAGCAAAGTAACGTCTCTGCTTTTTAATATGCTTTCTAGGTTGGTCGTAACTTTCCTCCCAAGGAGTAAACATCTTTTAATTTCATGGCTGCAATCACCATCTGCAGTGATTTGGGAGCCCAGAAAAGTAAAGTCAGCCACTGTTTCTACTGTTTCCCCATCTATTTGCCATGAAGTGATGGGACCGGATGCCATGATCTTAGTTTTCTGAATGTTGAGCTTTAAGCCAACTTTTTCACTCTCCTCTTTCACTTTCATCAAGTGCCTTTTTAGTCCTCTTCACTTTCTGCCATAAGGGTGGTGTCTATCTGCATATCTGAAGTTATTGATATTTCTGGCAATCTTGATTCTAGCTTGTGCTTCCTCCAGCCCAGCGTTTCTCATGATGTACTCTGCGTATCAGTTAAATAAGTAGGGTGACAATATACAGCCTTGACCTACTCCTTTTCCTATTTGGAAAAGGAATATACATAGCAATATATTTTAGTTCTTCTGTAGGAACTAAAGCTCCTGCTCAGGTGAAGGATGGTAACTTCAGGCTGAGCACAAGATTCCTGAAACACTGCCCTGTTATTTCACCACCACCTAGTCAGAAGAAAGCCACATACCCTGAAGCCCTCATCCCACATTTTGCCTATAGAAACTCCCTGGAGTTTGAGGTTTTTGAGCACAAGCCACCTGTTCTTGTTTGCCCCTGCAATATACCTTTCTCTGCTCCAAACTTGAATGTTTTGATTCATTTGGCCTTCCTGTGTGTCAGGCATAGGAACTTGTTTTCAGTAACATCTACATGGAATTAAGTGAAGATTTTTAAATGTGCTATAAAAATGGCAGTAATAAAAAGGATTCCATTGAATACAATGTATAAATATATCAATCAAAACTTTAAAAGAACTAAACTTCCTTTTTAAAATTAAAAAGATCATGGGAAAAAAAAAATTTAGGAGGGGTGGGGGAGAATTTTTTAATTCCATTATTTGTTGCCCTGAAAAAACATGGTTAAAGACGAACTGAATCACCCAAAGTAAAGGCTAATTTCTAATTAAACAGATTGATCACATACATTTATCTCCTTTCCAATTCAAGTCCTCACCAACACATCAGTGAGAGAAAGGTATAAATCTGTCATAACAAAGAGAATAGGAGCTGATGTAACAAAATTTTACAACTCAGAAAGTAAATTGTCTTATTGCTGCCAAACCAAACTTGGGTCTGCCCACCCACCCACAGTAAAGCTAGTTTCCTAAAACCAGTTGTGGTGAAGGAAAGTACAGCCCTCATTGCAGGTTCGAGCCAAGAACGTGGGTGGCTCGTGCTCGAAAGATCCAAACTCCCTGATTGTTTTCAGGGGAGTGTCTTTAAAGACAACCTTTGGAGCAAGGGCTTCTGATGGGGCAGTAGTGAGGCAACAGGGTGGTATTTCAGGGCTCTCAATCACGAGCCTTCTGGTTCCATCCAGTATGCGTCTAGTGCTTGGATTCAGCAGCAGTAGCCAGCATCCTCTGCCTCAGGTAGGGATCGTATTTCCTAAGGAACAGCTTCAGAGATACCTGTCCAAATGTTATGTGTATCCTTTGAGGAGGAACCGGGACTCTGCTTTACCACTGACCCGTTATTGCTTTTCTTGTTTAACTACTTTTCCTTTGTTTCTGCATACCCTCACTCCCCTAATTAGTAACTGCATGGGCCTGTGTTTTGCAACTTCAGAAAGATCTAAAAGACTAAAGTCTTTTGTTACACACAAGAAATAAGGAACACAGAGAGGCTTTGGTACCCAAGAGGGCCCCACTGGGTCCTGCTGTTTCAAACCTCCCCACGCTTTTTCTCTGATACCCCTCAATCCTGAGGGAAACAGATGCAGGACGAGAAAGGGAATAAAGCTTTGGATAGAGAGGTTAATCATAAACTTGGCAGGGGAACTTGGTTCTAGGGGAATTCTGTTTCATTAGCAAAGGACAGAAAGCTATGAAAACTGTCTGTAGAAGCTGTCAGCTACAAATTGTCACTTGCCATGAGCACCTGCCATCTACCTCTACAATGATTAAATCATGTGTTGCTACAGCTGCTGTGACCTTCAACACCCCCTGAAGGGAGTTCAAAGTAGAGATCAAGAATGAAGTACTCTGTGCTCTGGAAAACTGGCAGAACAGGTCTTCAGATAGATATTTCCAGGAGCAGATATTATGAGCCCAATTCTTGCATCTCCTCATATCTACAAAAGCACTTAATCCCTTCATGGTGACATCAGCTCCTCATCACTAGCAGAAAACTTTTGCAAAGATAAGTACTTGATTACATGAACTCCCTCTTCACCGAAATTCCCTATATATTGACCTCTCCCCTCACCTCTTTGAAGCAGTTTCTCAGTTACCTGAGGTACTGTCTCCCAGGCTGGAGTCCTCATTTTTGCCCAAATAACTTAACACAATTCTCATATCGTGCAATTTTTTCAAGTAGACAAAGGGGATCCCAAGGAGAATAAACCAACATGTACTGCTGAACTGAAATTGTGAGCCTCTGACTGGGAATTGAATCCTTGTGCCAGAACTGGAACGCAGCCTGAACCCAGACAAGGACTTAAATTCATGGTCTTTTAATTATAATCACTCACCTTGTGTCTGGACATACTGAGGCTCTGGTTCTTTGTGTCTCAGTGTAGAAGGAATTCAGTGAGAGGCAAAGTAATAGGCAAGAAGTACACTTATTAATTTAGGATGCTGTGAGAGATGCCAGGGAGGCCTGGCGTGCTATGATTCATGGGGTTGCAAGGAGTCGGACACGACTGAGCGACTTGGAGGCAGGCAAGGGGGATTAGGTGAGCTACAATTTTATAATCAAAGGAGAATGGGGGAGAGAGGAAAAGATCAGCTTCTTCCTCATTCTTCAAGTATACATCAGGCTTATATAACTAGCTCTGCCTTCATATTAGGCAGGAGAATGTCCAACCCTATGAGGTCAAACTATGACTGTCGTAGTACTTATTCACATCAGCAGAAGGGTAGTAACATTTTTCTTTCATTTAATGACCAGGAGGCAGGTAGGGTGGTCTGGTATTCCCATCGCTTTAAGAATTTTCCACTGTCTGTCTTGATCCACACAGTGGATCAAAGGCTTTAGCACAGGCAGTGAGGCAGAAGTAGATGTTTTTCTGGAATTCTCTTGCTTTTTCTATGATCCAATGGATGTTGGCAATTTGATCTCTGGTTCCTCTGCCTTTTCTAAATCTAGCTTGTACATCTGGAAGTTCTCGGTTCACGTACTGTTGAAGCCTATCTTGAAGGATTTTGAGCATTACTTTGCCATCATGTGAAATGAGCACCACTGTGCAGTGGTTTGAACATTCTTTGGCATTGCCCTTCTTTGGGATTAGAATGAAAACTGACCTTCCCAGCCCTGTGGCCACTGCTGTATTTTCCAAATTTGCTGGTATATTGTGTACAGCACTTTGACAGCATCATCTTTTAGGGTTAGACCTAGCTCAGCTGGAATTCCATCACCTCCACTAGCTTTGTTCATAGTGATACTTCCTAAGGCCCACTTGACTTCACATTCCAGGATGTCTGGCTCTAGGTGAGTGACCACACCATTGTGGTTATCTCGGTCATTAAGATCTTTTTTGCATAGTGCTTCTGTGTATTCTTGCCACCTCTTCTTAATCTCTTCTGCTTCTGTTAGGTACTTACCATTTCTGTCCTTTATTGTGCCCATTTTTGCATGAAATGTTCTCTTGGTATCTCTAATTTCCTTGAAGAGATCTCTAGTCTTTCCCATTCGATTGTTTTCCTCTATGTCTTTGCATTGTTCTCTTAAGAAGACTTTCTTATCCTTGGTATTCTTCAAAATTCTGTATTCAGATGGGTATATCTTTCCCTTTCTCCTTTGCCTTTCACTTTTCTTGTTTTCTCAGCTATATGTAAGGCCCCCTCAGACAACCATTTTGCCTTTTTGCATTTCTTTTTCTTGGGGATGGTTTTGGTCACCACCTCCTGTACAGTGTTATGAACCTCCATCCATAGTTCTTCAGGCACTCTGTCTCAAATCTAATCCCTTGAATCTATTTGTCACTTCCACTGTATAATCATAAGGTATTTGATTTAGGTCATACCTGAATGACCTAGAGGTTTTCCCTGCTTTCTTCAATTGAAGTCTGAATTTTGCATTAAGGAGCTCATCTCTTCTTAAAGAGATGGGAATATCAGACCACCTCACCTGCCTTCTGAGAAACTGGTATGCAGATAAAGAAGCAACAGTTAGAACCAGACATAGAACAATGGACTGGTTCAAAATTGGGAAAGGAGTACCTCAAGGCTGTATATTGTCACACTGCTTACTTAACTTATATGCAGAGTACATCATGTGAAATGCTGGGTTGGATGAAGCAAAAGCTGGAATCAAGATTGCCAGGGGAAATATCAATAACTTCAGATATGTGGATGACACCACCCTAATGGCAGAAAGTGAAGAGAAACCAAAGGGCTTCTTGATGAAGGTGAAAGAGGAGAGTGAAAAAGCTGGTTTAAAACTCAACATTCAAAAAACTAAGATCATGGCATCCAGTTCCATCACTTCATGGCAAATAGATGATGAAACAATGGAACAGTGACAGATTTTATTTTCTTGGGCTCCAAAATCGCTGCAGACAGCGAGTGCAACCATGAAATTAAAAGACGCTTGCTCCTTGGATGAAAAGCTATGACCAACCTAAACTATGTATTAAAAAGCAGAGACATTACTTTGCCAACAAATGTCTGTATAGTCAAAGCTATGGTCTTTCCGGTAGTCAGGTATGGATGTGACAGTTGGACCATAAAGAAGGATGAATGATGAAGAGTTGATGCTTTTGAACTGTGCTGGAGAAGACTCTTGAGAGTCCCTTGGACTGCAAGGAGATCAAACCAGTCAATCCTAAGGAAATCAACCCTGAATGTTCATTGGAAGGACTGATGCTGAAGCTGAAGTTCCAATACTACTTTGCCCACCTGATGCAAAGAGCCAACTCATTGGAAAAGACCCTGATGCTGGAAAAAATTGAAGGCAGGAGAAGGGGATGACAGAGGACAAGATGGTTGGAGGGCATCACTGACTCAATGGACTTGAGTTTGAGCAAGCTCCGGGAGTTAGTGAAGGACAGGGAAGTCTGGTGTGGTGCAGTCCGTGAGGTCACAAAGAGTCGGACACAACGGAGCAACTGAACAACAACAAATTCAAAAGTGCACAGTTGTAGACTTATGGATTGCAGCCATTCTGACTGGCGTGAAATGGTACCTCATAGTGGTTTTGATTTGCATTTCTCTGATAATGAGTGATGTTGAGCATCTTTTCATGTGTTTGTTAGCCATCTGTATGTCTTTTTTGGAGAAATGTCTATTTAGTTCTTTGGCCCATTTTTTGATTGGGTCATTTATTTTTCTGGAGTTGAGCTGTAGGAGTTGCTTGTATATTTTTGAGATTAGTTGTTTGTCTGTTGCTTCATTTGCTATTATTTTCTCCCATTCTGAAGGCTGCCTTTTCACCTTGCTAATAGTTTCCTTTGTTGTGCAGAAGCTTTTAAGTTTAAGAGGGTGTGGACAAAAGGGAACTCTCTTACACTGTTGGTGGGAATGCAAACTAGTACAGCCACTATGGAGAACAGTGTGGAGATTCCTTAAAAAACTGGAAATAGAACTGCCTTATGATCCAGCAATCCCAGTGCTGGGCATACACACTGAGGAAACCAGAAGGGAAAGAGACACGTGTACCCCAATGTTCATCGCAGCACTGTTTATAATAGCCGGGACATGGAAGCAACCTAGATGCCCATCAGCAGATGAATGGATAAGAAAGCTGTGGTACATATACACAATGGAGTATTACTCAGCCATTAAAAAGAATACATTTGAATCAGTTCTAATGAGATGGATGAAACTGGAACCTATTATACAGAGTGAAGTAAGCCAGAAAGAAAAACACCAATA
Source organism: Bos mutus (assembly GCF_027580195.1). Lineage (NCBI taxonomy): Eukaryota > Metazoa > Chordata > Mammalia > Artiodactyla > Bovidae > Bos > Bos mutus. Next base: position 83,359,396 of record NC_091617.1, on the reverse strand, counting down.
CAGTATACTAATGCGTATATATGGAATTTAGAAAGATGGTAACAATAACCCTGTGTATGAGACAGCAAAAGAGACACTGATGTATAGATCAGTCTTATGGACTCTGTGGGAGAGGGAGAGGGTAGGGAGATTTGGGAGAATGGCATTGAAACATGTATAATATCATGTATGAAACGAGTCGCCAGTCCAGGTTCGATGCACGATACTGGATGCTTGGGGCTGGTGCACTGGGATGACCCAGAGGAAGGGTATGGGGAGGGAGGAGGGAGGAGGGTTCAGGATGGGGAACACAAGTATACCTGTGGCGGATTCATTTTGATATTTGGCAAAACTAATACAATATTGTAAAGTTTAAAAATAAAATAAAATTCAAATTTAAAAACAAAAAAACAAAAGTGCACAGTTGTTAACAGAATTTCTAATATGAGAATAATTCTAACATGAGAGTAAACAGGTTCAAAACCCTATACTGCCCTACTTATTATTAGCTCAGTGAACTTGGGCCATTCATTAGTTAAGCTCTCTGAACCTCAGTTTCCCCATCTACAGAACTATGGCTTTAAGGCATAGAATCATGGTATGGATTCAATGAGATTATATGTATAGGAAAGCTTCCAGGAAAAACAAACCTTCATTACATTTAAGGTGCTGTATTTGTTTTTTTGTTGTTGTTGTTGTTGTTGTTGTTTTGGCTGCTGTTACAAAATGCCACAAACTTTTGGGCTGCATTTCCTGTTTCATGGTGCCTTCCACCATTTTCAAAACCTGTTTTGCTTCGGTATCTACTTGCCTCCTTCTTCTATGTCCAATCTCCCATAGCTTCTTTGCTCTTTTTATAAAAAGATTGTATTGAAGTATAGTTGATTTACCATGTTTTGTTAATTTCATCTTTACAGCAAAGTGTCTCATATATATATATTATAATATATATAATTCTTTTCATATTCATTTCCATTATGGTTTGTTACAGGATATTGAATATAGTTCTCTGTATTGTATAGTAGAACTTTGTTTCCTCTTTTTTTTAAAATATTTATTTATTTGGCTGTGCCAGGTCTTAGTTGCAACATGTGGAATCTAGTTCCCTGACCAGGGATCACACCCAGGTCCCCTTTTTTGGGAGTGAAGAGTCTTACCCACTGGACTACCAGAGAAGTCCCCCTCTGCCTCTTTCTTAAAAAGACACCTGTGAACCTTTAAAAATTGTAACTTGCAGACTTCCCTGGTGATACAGTGGTTAGGAATCCTCCTGTCACTGCAAGGGACACGGGTTTGGTCCCTGTCTGGGAAGATTCCACATGCCACCTGTGTGCCACAACCACTGAGCCCTCCCTCTCTAGAGCACATGCTCTGCAACAAGAGGAGACACCACAAGGAGAAGCCCCTGCACTACAATGAAGAGTAGCCCCCAAGAGCTGCAACAAAGACCCAGCACATACAAAAATAAATAAATAAAATTTAAAATATATATATACATAGAGAGAGAGAGAGAGAATAGACACCTGTGATTCCATTCAGGGCTCACCTGGATAATTTCCTGCCTCAGTATCTTTTATTCATACCTACAAAGTCTTTCTTGCCATCATAAGATAATATTTGCACAGTCCAGAGATTAGGATATCTTTGGGGCCATTATTTAGGTTTTATCTATAAACTATGCTTTGGAGGAATAGAAGAGTCCTGTGACTTTTAAACTCATCAAGTCTATTATTGAAAATGAATTGCCCCTCCCACCCAGGCTCTCCCATGGCCTATTTCATCCTAGGCTACAACCAACTGAATAGGAAGATAACCCTACCCTGGCTGGGCTTCCCAGGTGACTCAGTGGTAAAGAATACACCCTCTGACACAGGAAATGCAGTTCCATCCCTGAGTTAGGAAAGATCCTGTGGAGCAGGAAATGGCAAAACCCCACCCCACCCCACACCCCCAGTATTCTTTCTGGGGAATCCCATGGACAGAGGAACCTGACAGGCTACATACAGTCCATCAGGTTGCAAAGAGTCAGAGACGACTGAGCACGCCAGCACCTATTCTGCCTTCAAGAAATTAAGAAAGCAAGCTTCATCATCCACCCTGTCATAAAAAAGCCTGGAAAAGTCGGCTGACCCAGCAGAATTTCTGCAAGTGTTGCTCTGTCACCTGTGGCTTACCTGCTCAGCTGGGACTCTTTGCAGATACCGAGTTTGCAGGCAGGCAATAGAACTCCAGCAGAGGCGTGGGAGGTGTTCCTTCCCATGGGAGGTCTTTCCTCCCAGACCTGGAGGCCAGCCAAGACCAGCACCAGAGGTTGGGACTGCTCACTCTTGTCTCCCTCCATGCAATGGTGTGGTACCAGGCTCTCTGTGTAAAGAAAGAGATCTTTTATTTATTTTTTTTTAAGAGCTCCTTTTTAGTTGGCAGCATCTGGCATGAGTCCCTGTCATTATTATTGGCAGGGTTGTTTTTTCTTCAGTTTGGCAAGTCTTATGTAATAATTCCCAGGCCATGTGGTTCTCACCTACTTCACTTGGCCCTAGCTTATAGTCTTGGCAATTCTCTTAGTATAGATGATTGGTCTACAAGCAAGAGATTTGAGAAGCTAGGAGCCAACATTTGTTGAGAGCTTACTATGCACCAGACACTCTGCTAGCTTATGTCATTTTTCCATTTTGTTTTATAACCAGCACATCATGCAAGTGTGAAAATTGGGGGCTTAGCTAGCTTAAAAGTTAATTTACTTTCTCAAAATCATAAAGTAAAAATAAGAGGCAGAGTTTAGAGTTCCTCCTAGTCAGACATGGGTGTGTCTGACTCCTAAGTTTTCCCACTACCCCTCCACCTAAGGGAAGGAGAAATAAAAAGCTTCTGATCACAGCCATGACTCAGTGGTTTGTCTTGGAGTTCCTTAATTACCAGCAGCAGATTATCCCCTAGTTTATAGTTTTACAATCCTAGCTACCAAACCAGTGGCTAAATGACAAGTAAACATCACACAATTGAGAAATCATTCAGCAAACTAAAATCGAATTATTATTCTGCTTTCACCTAATCCGTTACCTTATGGGACAGTAATCTCAATTTTTTTTAATTATACACCCTAGTCAGTAAAAAATTATTGAGCACACACCCTCAATAAATGTCTGTTTATTTTTATAATCTATATACAGGCACTAGACATATAAAAAGCCCACCGGGAATTCCCTGGTGGTCCATTGGTTAGGACTCTGCACTTCTACTACCAAGAGCCTGGCTTCAATCCCTGGTTGGGGAACTAAGATCCTGCAAGCTCTACAGTGCAATAAAAAACAAACAAATAAACAAATAAAAAAACACACAGAAGTAGACGTCTATAATGCAGTATTTTAGTTAGAAGTTCTAATATTTTCTTGCCATATTTGAATGAGTCAGCTTGCATCATCGCTGTAGGAACAGTCCCCCTGGAAGGCCACTCTCACATGCAGCTACTGTTGAGCTACAGACCCACGGCTGTATACCCAGACTCATTTATAGACATTTAAGAAAACCTCAGCAATGATTAAAATGGCCTCCTATAATGAAAGCTTACTGCTTCTGTGGCAAAAAAAAAAAAAAAAAAAAACAGAACAAACTCAGGTGATTCTATAGCATCTTCCGCATGGCCAAACAGAACCCTCCCATATCCCTTCGTGCCTAAGTGGCACTCTGGTACCCAGGGAACATTTGCCTAGCTGCTCCCTAAATGTTCTGATTCTCATAGTTAATGCATTCAAAAGTGGCCCTAAAGAATATACCATAGAAACTCGGACTTTTCCTTAGATTTTGGTTATATAGAGCTTGTCCTGAATTTGGGATGGGTGCCCTGAATTTATTGGAAATCAGTCACAAAGAGCATCCAACTCCCTGCCTCATTAAGTTTAATTTATGTTTTCTTTCAAAAACAAGTACCTTTGAGTTTGTCTGTCCTGTCGGATGTCTAAAGCCCTCCTCCCTGAGTGAGATAGCTCTCTATAATGTCTTTGTAAATTTCCCCTTCTCCAAGCCTTGTCTGAGCCATGGAGAGAGGCTGTCCTGGTAGCATGACCCTCTCACAGGGATTTCTTTATCCTGAACCACAGATGGGTCAGAATGAACCTGATATACTGGGCAAAGCAGCCCATGCTGTGTGTGTGGCCTTGATGAGGGAATTGGGGAGTAAAATGGTGATTCTCTAGAGAACTGTTCAAGGAAGTAATTGAAGAGAAGGGTCTGTAGTAAATATCATAATTCAAAGTTCAAATACAATCTTAAAGAACCTGTGAATTCTAGCAAAGCAAAAACTGCCACCTGGGTGAATACCTGAGAGAAAGCCTGTTCTGTTCAGCTGACTTTTACCTGCTCACTGAGATATGGAAGGAGGAAGACCAATGTGATATGTCCTGACTGGCAAACTCTACTGGACCCAGGATCACTTGGGGACTTTGTTAAAAATGATAATCTAATTCAGTAGACTTTGGAGGAGAAAACAGGATGGAGACTATGAACCTCCATTTTTAACACACACCTTCGGTGGATTCTGATACAGGTGTTCCATGGCTCACATTTTAAGAAGCACTGAAATAAGTTATAGCTACATTTAGGCTACTAGGCTACTATTGGAAACATAGTTTTCTGAGCTTTAAATGATGTATATGTGCGGTGTTGTTGTTGTTCTTTAGTCACTAAATTGTGTCCAACTCTTTGTGACCCCATGGACTGCAGCGTGCCAGGCTTCCCTGTCCTTCACTCTCTCCCTGAGTTTGCTCAAACTCATGTCCATTGAGTCATTGATGCCATCCACCATCTCATCCTCTGGCCTCCCCTTCTCCTCCTGCACTCAATCTTTCCCAACATCAAGGTCTTTTCCAATGAGTAGGCTCTTCGTATCAGGTGGCCAAAGTATTGGAGCTCCAGCTTCAGCATCAGTCCTTCCAATGAATATTCAAGGTTGATTTCTTTAGGATTGACTGTTTTGATCTCCTTGCTGTCCATGGAACTGTCAAGAGTCTTCTCCAGCATCACAGTTCAAAAGCATTAACTTCAGTGCTCAGCTTTCCTGATGGTCCAACTCTCACATCCGTACATGACTACTGGAAAAACCATAGCTTTGATTATTGTTGGCAAAGTGGTGTTCCTGCCTTGTAATATGCCGTCTAGGTTTGTCATAGCTTTTCTTCCAAGGAACTAGCATCTTTTAATCATGGCTGCAGTCACTGTCCTCAATGATGCTATGTGCATAAATGATTTAAATGATCATGCTAATTAATGTATACTATGTATTTTTCCACTGAAAGAGGCATCTAAAAATCATCCCATGTTGACTTAAGTGCTACCAATAGAAAGTTCAAAACTAAGAGGGAAGGGATGTAATGGATGATCAAGCAATGGCAATTATTATTCCCTCCTACTGGTGAGGTGCAGCACCCTTTAGGAGTTAGTTTAAAAGATTATAAGTCCCCAAATTGATAGGTGTAGAATTTACATTATTCCTGTAATAATTTCTATTTCACATTATACTTCTCTCTTTTAAAAAAATTAAATTATTTATTATATAAGTTATTGGCTCAAAAGCAGTATCAGCTATTTTCTAACATGAGCGTCAGTCTTAGGCTTTTTTAAGACCTAGTGAGAAAGACCATAATAAAGTTGCCAGATACTATTCAGATCTTGCAACAACCAAAAAAAATTACAAATATTTGAAAACTAGAAGAGAAGCCTAGGGTTGATAGTAAACATACTCTTACAAAGCAAAAGATAGTGATGAAATCAGTCTAAAAACATGGAGTTGCTGATTTGAAGGAGTGTTGGCTTTGTTTTTAATGCAGTGACACTTAATGATGAAGAGACTTGCCAGGATGCAGCAGAGGCAGAGGGTTTGTTTGGTGGGAGTTAAAGGAGAAGGCTTCCTGGGTTCTGAGGATAAAAAGTAAACTCCTAAGAAGCCTCTTTGGTCACTTTTTGTCACTTTTTTGTTTCTGCCCATTGTTGTGGGGTATCAGATGAGATTTCTGTTGAAATTCAATTGGTTTCTTTGTTGCTTTTTTGTATACTAACTTTCTGTGAACAACTTGATTTAACTGCCCACATAATATTGACATTCCTGCCAATGCAATAATATGCTCCTATATTTTGTGCTAGTTTTTAGTGAAATATTTGTTTAGCTACATTTGCATCAACTCCTGTATTCATTCAAGTTTATTTTATATTGCTGCTTGCTTTGTGCCCATTTTTATTAATATATTTACTCTATAGACTATGCAGAAATTTATCCTAATGTACTTCATATTATAACTTACTTATTGGTACAAACAAATAAAATGCAGTTTCATTATTTGCTTTTACAATATGACATGTACAGTAAGGGACTTAATTTACCAGTCAGTTTGTGATGCTTTATTCTCTTCTAGTCACCAATATTCAGTGGTAATCAATATATTTCTTTAGAACTATATATTTTATATTTTTCCAAGTTTAGTAATAAATTGTTATATATTACATATTGTATTATATGAGCAAAACTATATTTTCCTCTTACAACAGGCACTTTTAAATCACTTTTATACAAGTTTAGAAATAGATCTACTATTGTTTCTGAGTTGCAGGCAATTTTACGTGAGTTATTTTATTTAATCTTTATGGCAATCCTAAGAGGTAAGTACTGTTATCCTTTTTTTTTTTAACTTTTTAATTTTATATTGGAGTATAGCCAATTAACAATGTTGTGACAGTTTCAAGTGGACAGCAAAGGGACTCAGCCAAACACATACATGTGTATCCATTCTCCCCCAATACCATCCCTGTTTTGTAGAGGATGGAACTAAGAATCAGTGAGATGTAACTGCCCATTTCACAAGCCAGTAACTAGGCTTTGGGGAAGGCCCCAGGACTCCTCAGGGCCTGCTCATATCTGAATGATCCCACCTGCCCTGAGGGAACCCTCCTGATTTAAGTTGTGTACATCAGCGAAGGAAAGGAACAGATGGAAATCTGAGATGTCCATGCCTTGTAGTATCTACAGTGAGTAGAGAGAGTCACAAACAGGCGTAGTTCACTCAGGTTCCTCTTCCATCTCCAGTTTCATTGCTTCTGTCCTAGGGTGCTCAGTCAAGTCATCACCTTCTCTAGTCGTGAGTTTCTTTGGAGTACAAATTAAATAGCTTGGCTGGATGATTATCAAGAACTTGTCACTTCTAAGAGCTAGAAATTAACTTCCCTTCCATATCTATAGGTGGAAGAGGGAGGTGTTGGAAAGCTGACCTTCTGGTAAGCCTGTTCAGTCCCGTGTTTATAACAGTCTGACACCATATTCTTTATACAGCACCTGTGCTGTGTGCTAAGTCACTTTAGTCGTGTCTGATTCTTTGCAGCCCTATGGACTATAGCCTGCCAGGCTCCTCTGTTCATGAGATTCTCCACACAAGAATACTGGAGTGGGTTGCACGCCCTCCTCCAGGGGATCTCTCCTGCATTGGCAGGCAGGTTCTTTACCACCAGCACCACCTGGGAAGCCCAACTGTATACCAAACACCAGATCTTCTTTTTTTAATAATCCCCCAAAAAACTTTAAATATTTATTTTTATTTATTATTTATTTGGCTGTGCCAGGTCTTAGTTGTGGCATGCAGAATCTTTAGTTGCAGCATGCTCTTAGTTGTGGCATGTGGGATTGAATTCCCTAACCAGGAATCGAACCCAGGCCCCCTCCGTTGAGAGTGCAGCACCTTAGCCATTAGGCCACCAAGGAATTCCCCCCACCCACCCAAATAGCTTTAAAAAATCGTGGTGTTCTTCTCATTTTACAAGAAGGGAGATCAAGTATCAGAAAAGATAACTTGTCTGAAGACACAGCCAGTAAGTAGTAGAAGTAAAAGTGGAACCCAGATCTATCTTCCTACAAAGCCCCTGCAGTGACCCACAGTGCTCTCCTGCTCGTCCAGCCATGCTATGCGTGGTTTCAGTAGAGACATGGAGGAGATGGGCCCCTCTCCCCACACTTCTCTGTCTGTGGCTACAGTTTTATGAATAAGAAAGTGTATATAGTATGACTTGTAGTCTCTTCAAGTGCCCCACTTCCTGCCTCTTCCATCTTCAAAGAGGGCTAAGATTACCTGTTTACGAACCAGCAAATAGAATGCAGCATAAAGGACTTAGAAGAAAAATATCACTTATGTGGTTTTGGTAAGCACAGATACTCTGTAAAATATGTTGATAAACTAGGATTGAGAATATTTTTTCTGTCTCACAGGACTCTTATGAAAATCAGATTCACATTTCACTTGTTCTTTTATTGAACAAGTATTTGTTGTACAGCTATTATGTGAAAGGTGTTGTTCTGGATGCTGGTAATAAAATGGTGAACAAAATAGGCAGGGCTTGTCCTCATGGAGCTTATTTTTTAATAGAGGAAAACAAATAAACAATGAAAATGTGAACAAATAAACAGGATGATTTCAGATTAAGTATTCTAACTGCAGTAAACAGTGATTATGAGGCAGGCAATTTTATAAGAGGACAGAGATGAGGGTAGGGGTGGGGGAGGACCAAGAAGGAATCTAGAAAAGATGACATTGTCAGCCATTCCTAAAGCCTAAGAAACAGCTAGCTATGTAGAGAGCATTCCAGGAAGAGGGAATAAGTGCAAAGTTCCCAAAGTGGCCATGAGTTGAGCACACGTGAGGAAGGGAAGGAAGGCCAATGTGGCTACAGCACAGTGAGCAAGGGGCAGGAGGTTCAAACAAGGAAGGAGAGAGGCATGGAAATCAACCCTGATTTTACTTTCAGTGCAAAGGGAGGTATTAAAGGATTTGAAGCTAAGGAATGGCACAATCTGAATAATGCGTAAAAGACATCTTTATGGCTGGTGTGTGAGGGAAATGGATCGGAGGGGTCGTGGCAAGGAGTAGCAGGGATGCAGGAGACTAGGTCATAGGCTACTGCTGGAGCCCAGCGGAGAGACAGAAGAGCCTGGGTGAGGCTGGATTGGGGCAGAGAGATGGGAGAGACAAGGGAAAGAAAGGGATCAAGGACAGCAAATGGATTTCTCAACTGAACAGAGCTAAGGAATTACCAGTATATTGTGGCATCCTGAGGGATGGCAGAGAGGACTACTGCTGGGAAAGAGATACAGGAACGCTAAGACTGAGGACCAGGAATCCTAAATACAAGCTTCTCCTTGATTTCCCTAGGTCTGTCCCTGCGATGTGGAAATTCTGCTTCAAAGGTTTGAAATGAGGGCTGCATCCAATTCTCAAGCCATTTATATATTTTTAAAATTTTATTATTTTGTTGATTTTTAATGATAAAATACACATTAAATTTACCATATTAACCATTTTTTAATTAAAATGTGTTAGTTCCAGGTGTGCAGAAAAGTGATTTATATATATATATTTATTTATATATTTTTTTTTTTTTCCCCAGGTTTCCCCTTTCTACCTATAATCCCCTACTGGGACTTTTATAACTACCTGTATAACTATTCTATTCTATCTCCATTACTTGGGCAAGCCTTGAACTCCTTATGCCTCTGTTTTCTCATGTATGGAATGGGTATAATAATAGTGCATATATCATATGTTATTTATACTATTTATATTCCTTAATCCCACAAAGTACTTCATTTTTTATTATTTCCCTTTTTATAAGCTTAGTAATGTATGTGTGCATGCTAAGTCGCTTCGGTCATGTCCGACTCTTTGCAACCATGTGGACCATTGCTCACCAGGCTCCTCCATCCATGGGATTCTCCAGGCAACGATACTGGAATGGGTTATCATGCCCTCCTCCAGGGGATCTTTCGGACCCAGGGATCAAACCTACATCTCTTACATTGCATTGGCAGGCAGGTTCTTTACCAGTAGCGCCACCTGGGAAGCCCCTGGCAGTGTATACATTTTATTTTATTTGTTAAAATTATTTATTTTTGGTTGCCCTGGGTCCTGGTTGCTGCACACAGACTTTCTCTAGTTGTAGTGTGCAGGGGCTACTCATCGTTGGGGTGCACGGCTTCTCTCTGCGGTGGCTTCTCTTATTGTGGAACACAGGCTCTTGGTGCACAGGCTTCAGCAGTTGCAGCATGCAGACTCAGTAGTTGGGGCGTGTGGACTCTAAAACTTGGGCTTAGTAGTCATGGCACACAGGCTTAGTTGCTCCATTGCCGTGTGAGATCTTTCCAGATCAGGGATTGAATCCATGACCCTGCATTGGCAGGTGGATTCTTATCCACTGTACCACCAGGGAAGTCCCTCTTTCAGTTTATTTTCCATTATAGGTTATTACAAAATATCAAATATACTTCCCTGTTTGTTTTATATATGGTAATGTGTATATATTGGTCGCAAGTTCCTGATTTATCCTTTCCTTCCCCTTTCCCCTTTGATAACTGTAAGTTTGTTTTCTATGTCTTTGGGTACCATTTTAACCATTTTTACATGTACAATTCAATAGTGATAAGTATATTCATATTGTTGTATCTACAGATATTTAGAAGTTTTTCAGCTTCCAAAACTGACCCTCTACCCATTAAACAGTAATTCCCTCCCTCCCTCTCCCATTTATGCTGTATTTTGAACATAGATCCAAACAAGTTTATTCTTTCTCCCCAGACTTAGGCTCCATCCCTAGGTACTTATCCTTCATATTTGAAAATGATATTGAAAATAATCAATGTTAGAACATCCAACTTACTTGGATTTTTGTTTTCAAAGAATCTTATTCATAAATCAAAAGCTATGAAGTCTGTTCCATGAAGGAGGTGTCTGTGACTTGGTATTTTTCATCAGGATGATATTAGCATGCTTGGTGGGACTCTTCTTTCCTCTTTAGGCAGGCAGTGCAGGACATTAAGTGTCACTGCACCCCATCCCCACTAAGCACCAGCCTTATCCTAGTCATTGTGACCATCTAAAACACCCCCTCACATTTCCAAACACTCCTTGGGGAGTGTTGACCCATCTCAGCAGAGATTCACAAATTGCATATTTATTAGGACCCCCTGACTCAGAATAGTGAAGGACAGGGAAGCCTGACATGCGACAGTCCATGGAGTCGCAAAGAGTCGGACACAACTTAGCGACTGAATTTTTTTTTTTTTTGACAGGAAACTGTTATAGTCATATGGCCTAGTTCAATTATATTATCATGAGTCCATGATAATGACATGATTCTAGCTACTTTGCAAGAAATAGTTATGCTTTCCCACACTCTTTTCCCCCACAAGCATTTGCTTGGACTTTTTTGGGCAATTCTCTTGGCCTCGCACTTCTTTGAAGTAGTTGTCATTAAGTAAAAGGTCTTAATAAGAGAGGCATGGCCTCCTTCATTCACCTGCCACCCAGTCCTGCCACTATTTGTGCTTTTAATTTCATTGTATAGACCCAAGGAGACGTGTGGGTCTATATGTGACTCAGGAGCACAAAAGGCGCCAAGAAGGGGCTTGGTTAGAGTCTTGTGTGCCACCTGACTGATTCAAAAAGGGAAGATCTGATTGAGGGCCATAATCACCATCACCACATTGGCACAAGCTGCCTTTTCAGGGTGAAAACCATTGCCTTGAACAATAGTACAATTTTGTCAGAGAGAGACAGTCAGACAGACAGACACAGTGCAGCAACTTTTATCAGACAAGACACAATGACTCACTCCTTTCCTACAGGTTTCTCCAGTTCTTCTGGCATTGAGTGGTTTGATCTGATAGTAGGAACCAACGATAGACTACCTCCTGGCTCTGCCTCTGATTCATAGCAAGTCTTTCTTCTTGGGATGAGTTTATTACTCATCAAAGTAAGCCACAGCCACCAGACTCGATATTTGGCTTCTCTGGGATCCTCCCAGAGAAAGTCCCACAGCAGAATTATGAAATGTATGTCACTTCCAATAACATCTGTACTTTTACTTCATATAAGTGATGACCAGTTGTCTGTATCATGTCATAATGTGGTTTGCATTATCTACTTCTTGTCATGACAAAACAATCACCCCATTTTCACTGGGAGCTACAAAGCTAATGTGTGCAACAGACTATGTATCCTTTTAGTTTTATTTCTTTTTCCTTGCTTAAACATCAGTTTACAGTAATATAATCTTCTGTGAAGTCTCCTGGGGAGAAAAGCAATTTGGAGGTCCCCACTGTAACTTGATTCACAGACTCTGTTGAATGCATCAGACACCTCATGTTACTGTCTTATCGATCCTGGAAACACATGATGCCTCATCTTCTCTCCATTCTGCCTCCAAGCATCTCTCTTTACACGCTTTCTCTCATCCTCCCCACTGGTCTCTGATGGGGGATGTATTGCTTCCCTTCCCATCTGCTCTCTCCACCGCTGTCTGCCTTGTCTCCTCTGTTCAGTTGAATCCTCTCTATCTTCTTCACTCCCTACTAATTCACTTGCCCTTTCTTCTGTCTACCCTCTGAAACAAGCCTCCTCTGTCCTAGATATAAAACAAAGCAAACAAAAAGCCTTGACTAAGCTGCTCCGCTAGTAAACTACCCTGCCCCTTCTACTTCCTTTCTCTGCCAAACTTCTGGTCTCCACCCTCTGCTTCCACTTTTATATTAACTACTCACTTGAATCTAGTTCCACATTTAGAGCCCAGTGAATCTACAGTCTCCCAGGCTGTTCCTCTCATCTCTCTGCAGCTGAGTATCCGCATTTTGAGAGGTTCTCTTTCTTTGTATTCCAAGAGAGCTTTCTAATCAACCTTCCCATCTCTGTTTCTTTTGCTCTTCATCACTCTCTTCTCCACAACCACTCCTTCAGAAATCTCACCCACACACACTCAGTTCTCGCCTTGCAAGGCACTTTTAAGCAGTTGTGCCCACCCAAGCCTCATGTCCTCGATTCACGGCCTTTGCTTCCTGAATTGCAGCGGGTGGAGACTAGATGTCTGGCAGAGGAAAAGAACTGGATTTGTTCCAAGCCCTGTGTCTCCTGTCAATCAGCCCATTTCTCAGTCTTCTGTCAGAGACTTAGCTTTCCACTCAGATCATCACATTGTTCCATCTTGCCAACACGTGTACTTATTATATCTTGGATCGTGAGTTTTCTCCTGAGGTTTAATTCTACACTTTAACTAACTGCTAAATATTTCCACTTGATTTTCCTGTCATCACCTCAAACTGAAAGCCTAAGAATAAATGTACTTACCCCTGAGAGAATGCAGGGGAGGGGCAGGCAAGGAACATGGTATTCTTTGTAATTCACTTAGTCTCCAAATACCAGTCATTTTTGTTTCCTCTTCCTATTCTAGAAACCAGCCCTCTTAATTCTTCCTCTTTACTTTTCTTTCCTTCCTATTTCCACTACCAGCATCTTGATTTCTCTATTCTTGATTTGCTACTAGTTTAATTTTCATAAAACCCTACTCTTTTTATAGCCTATGGTAATCAGAAGTCTTTCACTTGCAAATAAAAGAACCCAGTTGGTACTGACAAATTTAAAAAGAAATGTACTGGCTCACACCTAAATGAAAAGGCCAAGGATATCTCTCTTTGAGCATGGTTGCCCAAGTACTTGTCTAGTACTTAACCAATATCACTGGGAGTCTCTCTCCTCCATCTCTTGGCTATGGGTTGGCTTCACTCGCAGGCACACTCTTCCTAAGTGTGTACCAGGACACACTTAGCCACCACTTTCAGCCACCACTACCAGCAGATTCATACTAGAGAAATGCAACATCATTAGCAGAAAGAGAGGACTCTTTCCCAATAGTCTGGCAGAAGTCCTAATACTGAGTTTGACATGTAAGACCTGAGTCATGGGCCCATGCCTAGAGCCTGGGGTGATGTGAACCCATCCAATCAACATAGAGCAAAAGGAGAAAAAGCATGGTTCCCATAGAAAATAAGGGTGCTATTACAAGATGAGAGGATGGACTTATCTGTAGGTACAGGCAACAGATGGCCAATACACTCTCCCTTGACTGTACAATACAGTTAAATTCCCTTAATCTGACAATCTATAATAGATTCTTTTACCTTAATGTGGCTTAAAACTTCCTTTCCTATTTGCTCACCCCTTATACAACACAAGCCTTTCACTGGAACCAATATTTTTCCTCCTAGCTTTCAGTTCAGTTCAGTTCAGTCGCTCAGTCGTGTCCGACTCTTTGCAACCCCATGAATCACAGCACGCCAGGCCTCCCTGTCCTTCACCATCTCCCGGAGTTCACTCAAACTCATATCCATCGAGTCGGTGATGCCATCCAGCCATCTCATCCTCTGTCGTCCCCTTCTCCTGCCCCCAATCCCTCCCAGCATCAGAGTCTTTTCCAATGAGTCAACTCTTCACATAAGGTGGCCAAAGTACTGGAGTTTCAGCTTTAGCATCATTCCTTCCAAAGACATCCCAGGGCTGATCTCCTTTAAAATGGACTGGTTGGATCTCCTTGCAGTTCAAGGGCCTCTCAAGAGTCTTCTCCAACACCACAGTTCAAAAGTATCAATTCTTCTGAGCTCAGCTTTCTTCACAGTCCAACTCCCACATCCATACCTGACCACTGGAAAAACCATAGCCTTGACTAGACGGACCTTTGTTGGCAAAGTAATGTCTCTGCTTTTGAATATGCTATCTAGGTTGGTCATAACTTTCCTCCCAAGGAGTAAGTGTCTTTTAATTTCATGGCTGCAGTCACCATCTGCAGTGATTTTGGAGCCCAGAAAAATAAAGTCAGCCACTGTTTCCACTGTTTCCCCATCTATTTCCCATGAAGTGGTGGGACCAGATGCCATGATCATCGTTTTCTGAATGTTGAGCTTTAAGCCAACTTTTTCACTCTCCTTTTTCACTTTCATCAAGAGGCTTTTGAGTTCCCCTTCACTTTCTGCCATAAGGGTGGTATCATCTGCATATCTGAGGTTATTGATATTTCTCCCGGCAATCTTGATTCCAGCTTGTGCTTCTTCCAGCCCAGCATTTCTCATGATGTATTCTGCATATAAGTTAAATAAGCAAGGTAACAATATACAGCCTTGACCTACTCCTTTTCCTATTTGGAACCAGTCTGTTGTTCCATGTCCAGTTCTAACTGTTGCTTCCTGACCTGCATATAGGTTTCTCAAGAGGCAGGTCAGGTGGTCTGGTATTCCATTCTCTTTCAGAATTTTCCACAGTTTATTGTGATCCACACAGTCAAAGGCTTTGGCATAGTCAATAAAGTAGAAATAGATGTTTTTCCAGAACTCTCTTGCTTTTTCCATGATCCAGTGAATGTTGGCAATTTGATATGTGGTTCCTCTGCCTTTTCTAAAACCAGCTGGAACATATAGAAATTCAAGGTTCATGTATTGCTGAAGCCTGGCTTGGAGAATTTTGAGCATTACTTTACTAGCATGTGAGATGAGTGCAATTGTGCAGTAGTTTGAGCATTCTTTGGCATTGCCTTTCTCGGGGATTGGAATGAAAACTGACCTTTTCCAGTCCTGTGGCCACTGCTGAGTTTTCCAAATTTGCTGGCATATTGAGTGCATCACTTTCACAGCATCATCTTTCAGGACCTGAAATAGCTCAACTGGAATCCCATCATCTCTACTAGCTTTGTTCATAGTGATGCTTTCTAAGGCCCACTTGACTTCACATTCCAGGGTGTTTGGCTCTAGGTGAGTGATCACACCATCATGATTTTCTGTGTCATGAAGATCTTTTTTGTACAGTTCTGTGTATTCTTGCCACCTCTTCTTAATATCTTCTGCTTCTGTTAGGTCCATACCATTTCTGTCCTTTATCAAGCCTATCTTTGCATGAAATGTTCCCTTGGTATCTCTAATTTTCTTGACGAGATCTCTAGTCTTTCCCATTCTGTTGTTTTCCTCTATTTATTTGCACTGATCGCTAAGGAAGGCTTTCTTATCTCCTTGCTATTCTTTGGAACTCTGCATTCAGATGCTTATATCTTTCCTTTTCTCCTTTGCTTTTCACTTCTTTTCTTTTCACAGCTATTTGTAAGGCCTCCCCAGACAGCCATTTTGCTTTTTTGCATTTCTTTTCCATGGGAATGGTCTTGATCCCTGTCTCCTGTACAATGTCACGAACCTCAGTCCACAGTTCATCAGGCACTCTATCAGATCTAGGCCCTTAAATCTATTTCTCACTTCCAGTGTATAATCATAAGGGATTTGATTTAGGTCATACCTGAATGGTCTAGTGGTTTTCCCTACTTTCTTCAATTTCAGTCTGAATTTGGCAATAAGAAGCTCATGATCTGAGCCACAGTCAGCTCCCAGTCTTGTTTTTGCTGACTGAATAGAGCTTCTCCATCTTTGGCTGGAAAGAATATAATCAACCTGATTTCGGTGTTGACCATCTGGTGATGTCCATGTATAGAGTCTTCTCTTGTGTTGTTGAAAGAGGGTGCTTGTTACGACCAGTATGTTCTCTTGGCAAAACCCTGTTAACCTTTGCCCTGCTTCATTCTGTACTCTAAGGCTAAATTTGCCTATTACTCCAAGTGTCTCTTGACTTCCTACTTTTGCATTCCAGTTCCCTATGATGAAAAGGACATCTTTTTTGGGTGTTAGTTCTAAAGGGTCTTGTAGGTCTTCATAGAACCATTCAACTTCAGTTTCTTCAGCATTACTGGTTGGGGCATAGACTTGGATTACTGTGATATTGAATGGTTTGCCTTGGAAACGAACAGAGGTCATTCTGTCATTTTTGAGATTGCATCCAAGTACTGCATTTCGGACTCTTTTGTTGACCGTGATACAACTGACAAATAACATTGTGTGTTTAAAGTGCATAACAGTGATTTTATATAAGTACATATTGAAAAAATGATTCCCACAATAAGGTTAGTTAACATCGCCACCATCTCACAGTTTCCATTTTTTTAGCTTAATCTTAACTATTTTTTAATCCTCTGATCTCTCCATGGTCTTCCTATCTCTACATCTTTGCTGATGTCACTATCCCTCTCACCTCTTCAAATTCCACCCATCCCCCAAATCCAAGAGTAGTTCACTCCTTTTTGAGGTCCACCTAACCCTCCAGACTGCAATGATTTATGTTTTTATTCCCTAGATTAACATTTATTGACTGTGAGCTGGGTCAAACAGAGTACCACTCAAAAGTCAAAAGCAGAAGGCAGTATCTGTTGTCAGATTGTGGGCATGTAGCCAAAAGATCAGTAACAACAGAAAAAGCTGGTATGGAAATGAATATTTATTTGGTATGATAAAATAAATTACAACAATTACAAATTTTGAAAAGACATGTCACAAAATCACAAGATCCAAGAAAGCAACTATATCTTTATTGATTATCTGCCTGGCACCCCTTTATAATTATAATGCTTGTTGGGAACATTTTTGTCTGTATATTCTTTCATCACATCTTCTATTGACAATTATTTTGTAATATTTTCTATAAAGAAAATAGATAATTCAGTGTTTGAAGCTTTTTGCTCTTTATTATTGATATATTATTGATATACTTTAGCTTCATAACTCATATTTGGTAATGTCATGTAAATACTTAGTATTCTGTCAAATTTGGGAGAAGCTCTATCCTCAGACTTTTTTTTTTTTCTATTTATGATTTATCAGATTTAGAAAAAAAATTTTTTAGTCTGGCTCCTAATATTTTAAACCTTGGTGTTCCTCCATAACACACTCCCACGGGTACAGGTCTCTGTGGAACATATACATTATATATTCATGATAAGAAAGTGGCCCTGAGCTCTTGGGTAGAGAATGACATGTGAGTCAGCACAGAGATTGGTAGAAATGTTTTTAGAAGCCATTCCATTTCCTACACTGGAATGACTGGCAACAACGTTATCTGTGGAAGTGACAGTGAACCATATAAATATATTTTACTAAAATCTCCACTAAATATATTTCCCAGTCTGCTTCTGTCCTTGACATTTTGTGAATAAGGGTGACCTTCTTGCTTTGGAAGGCAGCTTAACCCTCATTATGTCAGGCTGAAGTTATACTGTGGGAAAACAGAAAAGACGGAGCTGGGGAGCTGATACAGTCATCTTCAGGGCAAGAACAGCTCCCAGTACCACTTAAGATTTGGTGTAGCACGCAGAAATCAAATCCCAGATTTACTTACGGCAAGCTTCTTCTCATGTTCCCTAATCTGACCAAGCGCTCTATACTCCAGAACACTTCCTTCCCCAAAGGGGAGCATCCCAGATCAACAGCCAGCGCTGTCCCACCACTGAAGTTTGTCTAACCATCTAGACTAGTTCTGCAAGTCCTTCCCAGTTCAAAGAATTATGAACTCAAGTGTGTGCGTGCTAAGTCGCTTTAGTTGTGTCTCTTTGTGATCTATGGACTGTGGCCTGCCAGGCTCCTCTGTCCATGTGATTCTCCAGGCAAAAATACTAGAGTGAGTTGCCATGCCCTTCTCCAGGGGATCTTCCCTACCCAGGGATCGAACCTCGGTCTCCCGCATTTCCTGCATTGCGGATGGATTCTTTACCACTGAGCCACTGAGGAAGCCCCAAGGAAACTGGCCAAAAAATCCAAGCTGATGTGTGGGCAAAAACGCAATGCTGAGTTAAAATACAGTATCCTACATAGCCAATGGAAAAATTCTAATGCCTGTTCACTAAATGATGTTCCCCAAATAGTAAATGCCTTCCTATACCAGTTCCCAGGCTGGAATGGCAGTTGACCCAGCTGAATCAGCCACCCTACCCCTGATCACCACAGCCTTGTACTCTTTCTCCTACTCTTTAACTGAGCTTTGAAAAAATTGCATCTTTCAAACTGAATTTTAATACATGAAAACACACTAGAGCTATGTTTTCAGTGTTCTCCTGTTAGAGCTGGAAGTCCACCTTCAGGTGCCATTCCCCCGTGTTGTGCAGGAGAGTGCTTTTCCACAAAAGAAATAAACCTCAGAGAACTGTACAAGGCAGGCCTGGTCCAGAATAACCTGAAGGTTTTTGAAAATTGCAGGCCTCCATCCTTGATCTTTTATCATTCTTTTGAATGACTTTAAAGACCAAAAATATGGGTTAATACAAAGCTAGGAGAAACAGTGAACTAATAAGAGGAGCCAAAAGTTTTCCTCAGGTTAATTCTATTATGTTGAAATTTTTTAAAAAACGAATAAATGTAGAATACTATAGTTGAGTCAAAAAATTTTCCAGATGCTTGCAGAAGTACAAGATTAAACAGTTAACACTTATTGAATGTTACTATGTGTCAGCCACTATTATGGCTTTAGTTGTGTTTACCATATCTAACATGCTATGATGATAAGGCTGTCATAGATAAGTTAGGCATCATTAACTCATCTAGCAAGGTTGTAAGGATTAGAAATGGTATAGGTATACTGCCTGGCACATAGTAGGTGCTCAAGAGATATAGGATATAACTAGTTTGTAAAGAAAGCTTGAAACAACTTATCCCCTTTAATAGAGAGTGATTATTTAATCTTAGATGGAGGGATACGAATAACGAAAATAATTACCTCTAGTTAATTGTAAGACTGTAAGTCTGGGGAGGTAGTGAATCTATTTTAAGTGGCCCTGTAAGAAAGATAAAAAACAGTAAGTGAAAGACACGGTTAAAAGGAAGAAAGGGAGGGAAGGAGAGCACAAGGGAGGAAGGGAAGAATAGTGGAAGGAGCCAGGGACTGTCTTGAATCCCCACATGTCTGTGGGGCTATTCTAGAAAAGGCAGGGACAGACTTCTGAAAATGGCAGTTATAAGGGGAATGCAAACATCTTATAAGCTTGCAGATTAAGGGTATTTTTCCAGCTAACCTAATACCAAGCCCCACTTCAAAATTTACCCAGATGACTTGAGATAAAAGTGAGTGCCTTGGAGACTTTTTATCAGAACTTGTGCTTCACAGGACAGTTTTCTGCCGAATGGAGTTCTTATTAATGAAGCAAAAGATAAAGTTGATGCCTGTATAAATGAATAGGTAATGTCCAATCACTATTTTTAGAAGCTCCTTGAAATTAAAGAGAGAGTAAATGTTCCCTCATCAGACCAACATTCTTGAGGCCAGTAACTCAGTGACCTTTTTTTAAGGACAGTGGATATTATTTATAAAGCTTTAAGGAGTTCATTAGTCAAGTGAATGCGATAATGTTATTCTTAGAAGATTCTGGATCTTTTTTGCAAAGTAAAGATGTGCTTCTCCTGTAATAGTGAATCTAACACCTATAAACATTTTTAAAATGAACCACTAGACAAATGCAGGGTCCCATTTTTACTATTTTCACAGTCTCATTCAACACATTTCATGACAAAGTGGGCTTCATTATAAAGCCTGGTTGTTGTTTTTTTTTTTTCCCCTTTAAAAAAAAGCTTTTTAAAAATTCATTTTAAAAAACCAACTCAAAGGTTAAAATAACAAAATCTGATGCTGAGGCTGAAACTCCAATACTTTGGCCACCTCATGCGAAGAGTTGACTCATTGGAAAAGACCCTGATGCTAGGCAGAATTGGGGGCAGGAGAAGAAGGGGACAACAGAGGATGAGATGGCTGGATGGAATCACTGACTCGATGCACATGAGTTTGGGTGAACTCCGGGAGTTGGTGATGGACAGGGAGGCCTGGCGTGCTGCGATTCATGGGGTCGCAAAGAGTCTGACATGTCTGAGTGTCTGAACTGAACTGAACTACATGGGAAGAGGAGAAAGAAGAGCATTTTTATTTTTTTAAATATTTATTTATTAATTTGCTGTGGCAGGTCTTAGTTGTAGCACAAGGGATCTTCATTGCAACATGTGGGAATTTTCCTTGTAGTGCGCAGACGTCTCTCTAGTTGCAGCTCATGGGCTTAGTTGCCCTGCACATGTGAGGTCTTAGTTCTTCAACCAGGGATCAAACCCTAAGTCAGGAAGTCCTAGGAAAGCGTTTTTTTAAATCAGAAGAGAGAGAGAAGATTCTGGGAGACTGGACAGGGGCCTGAAGTCAGCAGATCCTGCAGAGCACCAGGGACTAGTTGCACTGCTTAACAGCAGAGCTACAGGACGAGGCAAGGCCTCCGAGAGGAAGATTTACAGTGCCCCAAAGCAGGACAGAACCTGGCTGTCCCAGGGTTCTCCTTCCTCAGGCACGGTCCAGAAGCAGCTGAACCCTCAGCCCATCCTGATGAGACACAGGCCTGGCAACAAAAGCCAGGCCGGTCCTTTGGTCAGTGCCAGAGTAGTCCATCTCTCCCCAGAATCAGCACGGTTCTGTGGCAAGACTCCATCAAATCAGTGAGTGAGTGCTGTTCCTGTTCTGCAGGATGGGGGCTCTGAGTCAGATTTCAGTGATTTAGGGAAAATAAAGAAATATGATATTTCCCACGTGGCTGTTTGTGAACTGAAATTCATTCCCACAACAGATAGGTATCTGGGATGCGTGACTACTACAACCTGACTCTGCCAATTTGGGTGTCCAAAGGGGATAAATTCAGATAATCATCCCCTTTTACAGAACGAGGTTTTATTTTTACATGAGTAAGTGGGGTGGAGAGGTTTCAAAAAATTACTTATTGGGAACAGTTATCCCATTTCTGGCAAGTTAGGGAATGTTGTCTAGTGAGTTAAGCTTCAAAGTATGGAAAAATGATAATAGAGGAAAAGTTTGGTAAATTGGAATGGTTTATTAACTTTTATAGTTACAATATTACAATCTAGTCAGGACTTCCCTGGTGGCTCAGACAGTAAAGCGTCTGCCTACAATGTGGGAGACCTGGGTTCGATCCCTGAATCAGGAAGATCCGCTGGAGAAGGAAATGGCAACCCACTCCAGTATTCTTGCCTGGAGAACCCCATGGATGGAGGAGCCTGGTGGGCTATAGTCCATGGGGTTGCAAAGAGTCCGATATGACTGAGCGACTTCACTTTCTTTTACTTTCAGGAGGAAAAAAACTCGTTTTAAAAAAACTCACAAAGGAAACAACATAATCACATGCTGGATTAGGAGCCACCATCATTTGAAACTTTGCTTCATTTAACAGGATGAAAACTGAACAATCACTTCATGTTTGTGGAATATTTTATCACTGTTTATTAACTGCCAAAATGTATGTCAATATCAAATAAAGGGCAAGGAACCCAGAAAAGAATTGAGGGCAGTTAGAATCAAGCATCAAGAAAATGGTCCTCCTTATTTACAAAACAGAAACAGCCTCACAGACTTAGAGAATGAGCTTGTGGTTACCAGAGGGGAAGGGTAAAGGAAGAGATAGACTGGGAGTTTGGGATGACATGTACACACTGCTATATTTAAAGATAACCAACAAGGACCTACTATACAGCACAGGGAACTCAGTTCAACATACAGGTTTCCAATTCCAAAGAGATAATGCAGTAGTATCTCACCCATAAGACAATGAGATGGTTCATCCTGTATGTGGAATGATTTAAAATGGAATGTTAAAAAAATAAATAAATAAATAAATAAATAAAATGGAATGTTAAAAAAATTTTACATGGATCACTACGAAAATATGTAAAATTTTATTGGAAACTAGTGTTTGCTGTATAACCGTGATTTTCCACTTTTTTTTCTCTTTCCTGATAAATCTTAAAAAACACAAAAAGTATGCCTCTTTCTAACTTAAAATTGATATGAAAATGTTTCTTATAGGTTTAAAAAAAGTAGTCCTTTATTGATTTAATTGAAACTCAAGTTTACCTTTAATGCTTCCATGCCTCTCTTTTTGTTTTGTTCTATTTTCATTTTCTTTTTTTTCCTCACTTTTGTTTTCTTCTCCAGAAGTGAAAGCCAATAGAGTTATGTAGTTTTGAAGTAGCATAAAGTTTGCAGGCAAAAAAGAGTTGAGTCTGAATCTCTACTTGCTCTTGGGTTGGGGAGTTAACCCCTTCATTTCCATTCCTTCCCAGGTAAAGGGAGATGACAGTGCCAACCTCACAGAGTGAGAAGGAGGGAAACGGCAGTCAAGAAACCAGCAGCTGACACAGAGCAGGCAGGTAATCAGGGATGTTCATTATCCTTTCCCCTTTAGCAAAAGGAGAGTGAGAGAAGCAGTCTCTGTCTTAACAGCTGTGCTTCTCAAGCTTTAATATGCATGTGAAACATGTTAGCACTAACATGCAGTACTAACACAGAGATGTTAAAATGTGTATTCTGTCCATGCTGGGTCTCAGATGTTGCTGGTCCCCAGACCACACTTTGAGTAGTAAAGTTTTAGAGGTAAAAAGAACATGGAAATGGTCAAATGATAAAGATTAATAGGCAGGAAAATATACCAACATTTACAGAATATGTACTGCATGCCTAGAAATATATACATAAATACATTTTTAAAATACTTTTTTTAATCCTCAAAATAATTGTGTGAAGTAGGTTTTATTACCATTTCCCAGAACAGGAAATTGAGGATCAGGTGCACTAGCTCAGAGGAGATCCTTGTCAATCCAAAGCTCACATTCACCTTATGCCTTGACAGAGGACACAGGGTGTGACAGATCAACAGAAAGAGGTAATAAGTCTAAGTGGGAGAGAAGGACCAAGTACGGGTGGGCATCAGTGATCTGTAGAGGGAAAGATGAAGGGGCTCGGGGAATATAGGGGTGCATTTAACAGTGAGAGAGAAGAGTGCAGGGACAACGAGCCCTTTACTCACCCTATTTTGCCCATACTCCTTCAGAAGCCGGAATAGCTACTGTTCAAGGTCCAACCCTTCACCTCTTCGGTCAAATCATTATTGGCAAAGAACTAGGGCAGCTGTCACCTTCCAAGCAGTGAAGGAGTGGACCTTAGCCAACTTCACTTCTCCTAGTTATTTCTCTGGTTACCGAGATAAGAAAGAAAATGCACAGAGAAGGTCAGAAGGAGGACAATCAGTATTGCACTTCTGAAGGCACTTTTTCAACCACTTAGTTTAGCAGAGAGTTTATATCTAATCTAGGTTTAATATTGCCCTAGCAAACAAGAGCTGGAGCCAAAGGTATGAACCCATGATTACAATAAGGTCTAACAGGTGACAATCTTATGACAAGAAAAACATGTTGCCACATAAATATCTTACTGTAAGGCAGCAAACATTTCAATGCTTAGGCTCCATAAACTGTGGACTTCACTTAGGGCAGACACAAAAAAATATAACTGTTTTTCATAATAAACTCTAAACTTCATTTTGTTTTCAAGATGATACACTTAATTGTTTTTAAGGCATCCTTCAGGAAGATACCAGTTTGGATCTGAATTAGTAATGTCTTCACTGTAGGGATGTGGGAAGTACTAATAGCTGTCTCTTCTGGTCTTCCCTGGTGGCTCAGCGGTAAAGAATCCTCCTGCAATGCAGGAGACCTGGGTATGATCCTGGGTTGGAAAAATCCCCTGGAGGAGGAAATGGCAGCCTACTTCAGTATTCTTGCCTGGAAAGTCCCATGGACAAAGGAGCCAAGCGGACCACAGTCCATGGGGTCATAAAGAGTTGAACACAATTGAGTGACTGAGCACACACACTCCTGTGTATGGTTGGCCTGACTCATTGCCCCACCCCCACCCCTTTCTGAGTGCCTGATTCTGAGTTCTCAGTCCACTCCCAGTAGGACTAGACTTCAGATGTGAACTCCTTCACAATTAACTAAAATTTCACCCTTCCCAAGTCCCAGCACAATTTCTAACTCCTTCTCGAGATGATACTCATCTGTTCCTCTGAGCTCCCCATGATGAAAAGTGAATCCCAGGTGCCACATGAGCACCAGTGAGCCACTGTTCCTTTCTAACTTCACTAAAACTGACCAGGGTTCACAGCTGGTCCTCGGCGCCCGGTTGCACCTCCCTCCTGAACATCTGTGAGACTGATGCTCAGCTCTGAAC
Source organism: Bos mutus (assembly GCF_027580195.1). NCBI lineage: Eukaryota > Metazoa > Chordata > Mammalia > Artiodactyla > Bovidae > Bos > Bos mutus. The sequence goes on along the minus strand of NC_091617.1, from coordinate 83,334,665 downwards.
CCCAGCAAGCTGGCCCACGGTATGCCTCACCATATCATAAACACACTTCTTGCTCTACAGTTTTAGGCCCCAGAATATCCAGAACTAGTGCTGCCTGCTCTGTCCCTCCCAATCTGATACCTTTGGTCACTGACGCTTGAAACAAACAATTTTGCTACATCCCACTCCACCACCCTCAACAAGACATTAGTGAGCTGTTGTGCCTTCCAATGTGCAAAATGCCACTGGAATTGTACATCCCAGCCAACATATCCCTGGAAAGTAAGTCACAAATCTGCCTCCACTCAAAATGTTTCCTCCTTTCTTAGTTTTATGGTTCAATATGCCATTTTGTGAAGGAAGGGAGGAGTCCAGGGGGCAGAAACTCTTTCATAATAATGAAAGATACGTAACCTCTCTTGATTTAAAACATATATAAAACTAGGCCAATTTTAAATCACAGAAAGTATGTCTAAAATCTGACCATTATTTTCTATTCACTAGTCAGTAGATGTGAAAATCTATTCTAATGTCAAGGTTCTGTTTAAGTCAAGAAAGTTACTAGGAGACATAAGTTGGCAGAGAGTTTAATTTGAGAGCAGTATCTAAAACACAGCATGCAATGCAGTGATTAAATTTGGTTTTGATTGAGCAAATAAACATAAAGGGGCTGCTTATAAGGTAACATTAGTCCCATTAATGTTGCTGCTGCTGCTGCTAAGTCACTTCAGTCGTGTTCAACTCTATGCGACCCCACAGAAGGAAGCCCACCAGGCTCCCCCGCCCCTAGGATTCTCTAGGCAAGAACACTGGAGTGGGTTGCCATTTCCTTCTCCAATGCATGAAAGCAAAAAGTGAAAGTGAAGTCGCTCAGTTCGACTCTTAGCGACCCCATGGACTACAGCCTACCAGGCTCCTCCATCCATGGGATTTTCCAGGCAAGAGTACTGGAGTGGGGTCCCATTAATGTTAAGGAAGATCAAATTCTTAAATATGAGTTCCCAGGGATGGCTCATAAGGAAAATTAATCCAAGGATGGGAGAAAAGTAGGAGAGCTTATTGTTAATTATTTTAAACAACTTCAAATTCCTTAATTGCATTTGAGTATGGAAAACCAATGGCACCCTACTCCAGTACTCTTGCCTGGAAAATCCCATGGATGGAGGAGCCTGGAAGGCTGCAGTCCAAGGGGTCACTGAGGGTCGGACATGACTGCGCGACTTCACTTTCACTTTTCACTTTCATGCACTGGGGAAGGAAATGGCAACCCACTCCAGTGTTCTTGCCTGGAGAATCCCAGGGATGGGGGAGCCTGGTGGGCTGCCGTGTACGGGGTCGCACAGAATCAGACACGACTGAAGTGACTTAGCAGCAGCAGCATGGAAAACCAATGGGGAAATGAATCATTCTTTCTCCATCTGTAGGTCTGGAGTCAGAGGCTGACATTGTTGATCTGGAGTTTATAAGAGGGACTCCATTTTGGATATGCGTAATTTCATTCCATATATACATGGGTTGCTCTGAAACCCATCCTCCAGGACTCTAAAAGATAGAAAGAAAAATGGAATTGCCTAGAAAAACATGAGCTCCTCCTGGGTTTTAAGGTAGCTTCCTTATTAACTATAGAACTAGGTACAGAGGTCAATAAACAAGAAAAAAATATAATCAGGATTCCTTTTGTATTGATATAGTGTGGAGCTTGTCTTAAATGAAGATCTGAAAGGAAAATCATCACAATACATTTTTTAAATATTAAAGCTATTATTCTGGGGTGTCTCCCTGACTCTCTTGGAGATTAGACAGCACTTCTCTATACCCATTGCAGTTCACATGCCTCCAATACAGCAGATACCATGATATTGTAGTGGCTTTAGCTTGTGCTCAGTCACTTCAGTTGTGTCCAGCTCTTTGCAACCACATGGACTGTAGCCCACCAGGCTCCTCTGTCCATAGGATTCTCCTGGCAAGAATAGTGGAGTGGGTTGCCATGCCCTCCTCCAGGGGATATTCTCAACCCACAGATTGAACCCAGGTCTTCTGTATCTTCCTCATTGCAGGCGAATTCTTTACCACTGAGCCATTAGGGAAGCCTAATGACTTCAGCTTCAGATCAGTTCAAGTCAGTAGATCAATCATGTCTGACTCTTTGTGATCCCATGGACTGCAGCATGCCATGCTTCCCTGTCCATCACCAACTCCCAGAGCTTGTTCAGACTCATGTCCATTGAGTCAGTGATGCCATCCAACCATCTCATCCTCTGCTGTCCCCTTCTTCTCCTGCCTTCAGTCTTTCCCAGCATCAGAGTTTTTTCTAATGAGTCAGTTCTTCTCATCAGGTTGCCAAAGTATTGAGCTTCAGCTTCAGCATCAGTCCTTCCAAATAATATTCAGGGTTTATTTCCTTAGGATTGACTGGTTTGATCTCCTTGCAGTCCAAGGGACTCTCAAGAGTCTTCTCCAACACCACAGTTCAAAAGCATCAATTCTTCAGTGCACAACTTTCTTTATGGTCCAACTATCACATCCATACATGACTACTGGAAAAACCATAGCTTTGACTATACAGACCTTTATTGGCAAAGTAATGTCTCTGCTTTTTAATATGCTGTCTAGTTTTGTCATAGCTTTTCTTCCAAGGAGCAAGTGTGTTTTTATTTCATGGCTGCAGTCACCATTTATAGTGATTTTGGAGCCTAGACTTTGGCTTATCTGGCTCAAACTAAGATTGTTAGTTACTTGAAGTCAGGGACAATTTTTTCTTTGGTTTTTCAGTGCCTAGCAAGGCACTACCAAAATGTATTGAACAAGTTAATAATTTTTTATCTGTAAAGTAGTTGTATAATACAGATATAAGGTAAACATTTATATCAATAGAATGATTTGGAAATAGACTGGTGATGACAACTAATACTTGTTTCCTTTGGTCTTTTTTCTAAGAGGGAATCAAATATAGCAGGTAGGATCATCTGTTTATGACTTTTAGAAGCACATTTTTTTCAGGAATATGATTCATGGGAAGAAAAGGCCATTTTCATATAAAATTACTATGTCAGTGTTGCAAAATTTAGTGGTAATTTAAACACTGCTTCTTTGAAATACATTTGCATTAGTCAGTCTTCTCCAGAGAAACAGAACTAAATATATACATAGAGAGAAGGAGAGAAAGAAATTTATTATAAGTAATTGGCTCATGTGATTATGGAGACTGGCAAGTCCAAATCTACAGGGTGGGCCAGCAGGCAGAGGCCCAGGAGAACTGACTGTGCAGATAAAATCCAAAGGCCATCTGCTGGAGAACTCCCTCTTCCCTGGAGGAGGGTCACTGTTTTTTGTTCCATTCAGGCCTTCAGCTGGTTGGATGAGGCCCACCCACATTGTGGAGGGCAATCTGATTACCAATCAAAATGTTAATCTCATCTAAAAACACCCTTAGAAAAACACCCAGAACAAAATTTGACCAAATATCTGGTCATCCTATGACCCAGTCAAGTTGACACATAAAATTAACTATCATCATATTCATGTGGCAGATAGCAGTGTCTGTATAGGGCTGTTCACTGTATACCACTGTGTACCATGAACGCTTGGAGTAAATCTCAACTGAGTAGACTACGGCTACCAGAGTCTACTGAGGTAGACTCAGCTGAGTAGACTACAGATAGTTTTGTGTGACTGTGCTAGTGGGGGCTTTTGCTTCACAGAGACCTGGGTTCCAGGCCCTTCTACTATTTGTATGACCCTCAACAAGTTACATAAACTTTGTACATTTTAGTTTTTAAATTTGTATTTTAGGAATAATAATAATAATACCTACTTCATAGTCATTGTGAGGATTAAAATCAAATGCACATAAAGCATTTAGCTAGTACCATGCCCATAGTATGACATCAATAAATGTTATTGGTTTTTATAATTATTTCCATACAACTTTCTCCCCTTTTAGATGGTCTAATTTCTCAAGACAGAGAATTTATTTTTAACCTGTTTCTATCATGCTCCATGCATAATCCATCACGTGCATCTGTTAAGTACTTCTAGGTTTAATCTGCCTCAGATTCTATGACTTTCGTTTTATGATGAGATGCCATGGGTAAGAATACATGTTAATAGTGGAATTTGTATTTGATTTTTTTTTAAAGAAGTAAATGATGGCAAATAGTTCATATGGTCTTGAAGTAGTGTCAGAAGCTAGGCGAAAATCTGTGAAGCAGAAATAAGCTCTAAATAGGCTCTGGTGAAAAAAGATAAATTCCTTGAAGGAATAAATAAATTTGTACATGAAAAGGTCTGGAGCTCATGTGCAACATTCTGTAGGCTTTAGTTGCATTTAAAAAATTGATATGAGCTCTATTTGAAGAAACTCCAGGTTGTTCTGAGGCAAATTCAAGATATCATTCATTCTCTATATATTTCAATATTGCATCATTTTAAAAGGACTTTCCTTTTTATTTTCATATTTTTAGGACTTCTCTTTTTAAAAAGCTGTAATACTTTGCTCCCTCCAAAGTCAGGAAAAATTCCTTAATACTACTAATACCCAATGTTCACATTTCCCTTATCACACTATGAAAACTTTTTAAAAAACAGTTTGTTCAAAATCTTGATACGAAGGGTCCATATATTGTTATGGATTGATATATATTTTGAGAACTTTTTTCTTTAATCTATGTTTCCCCTGGATCTCTCTTTAAAAAAAAACCTTGCAATTTTATTATTGAAGGAAAAGGTCACAGGCCTACAGATGTCCTCACTGTCTAGATTTTGCTGACTGAATATCCATGGACTCTTTTAAACATATTCATCTAGTCATACTGCCATCTGCCACATTTTATCTTCTATAAACTAAAATCTGAGACTTGATCATATTTAGATCTTTTTTTTTTTTTTTTGGTGAAGGACAAAACCACCTCACAGACGTTTATAAACTTCCATCAGAAGGTACATGTCTGGTTGTCTTCTTGAGATGCAAATAGCCTTCGTTGAGCAATACCTACATAGTGATACTCTTATTTCTTCCTAGTTTTTGGCTGTGATACTATAAAAAAGAAACTTTCCCTCACTACTGTTAGGTTATTTTGAGGTAATAGTATCCTTGACTATTGAAACTGTACATTCATTAAAATTTTAGTAACTAAATTTTATGTTTGACATGAGATTGCAGAATTCATCATTTCTTGCCACTGTCAGCTGCTGGACTATGTCAGTAGTGTCTGTAGTATACATTTGTATCATGAAATAGGTGCTCGTTTTCAATTATGGTAGATGAAGGAACGTGATACCTAGTTTGTGAAAGTGATTAACCAAAATTTTAGTCTATACCCTTAATGTTGATTATTTATTCTGTACCAATGTCTTATTATTATGGATAAAGAGGTAATGAATGTATTCATGTATATCTTTTTTATTTCTTTTAAATTAGTTTGTGATAAAATTCCTCAAAGTAGAATTGATAGAACAAAGGATGTGATTATACTTATATCTGTTGTTCTTTGTTTCCATATTCCTTTCCAAAAGGATGGTATTAATTTATAGTGCCATCAAGAATGAGTACATACTTTCACTTCAACATTGACAATTGTCATACTTTTATTTTGCTATTTTAGTAAATGTAAAATGTTATTTTTACATCACTTTCACTTGCATTCTTTGGATTACTATCAAGGAATAACATTTTTTTGCCTATCTATTTGTATACTAACTATGTTTCCTAGGGTAGAAGAGCGATTTTTCTTAACTATTAAAAGGCATGCCTGAACAACGTAACTATGTAACAGGAGCAGAGGATTTCAGAATCTGGTGAATTTTCTGTTTTCATAAATTGGCTTACTAGGAGTGGATATAAATATTTCTGGTTTCAATTTCCTTTTTTGTAATGGGAGCAGAGGGTGCTGTCTCGGGAAGGAAGATTCCCTGAGTGTTTGAATACATCAAAACATTTCTTCCCATTTTGTTTTTCCATTGGAAAACCCAGTGGATTTAACAGCCAGCCCCTGTGGCCATCCAGTTACAAGTCGGTGTACTCCTTGCTCCCCTGGGAAGGTGACTTTCCAAGCCAAACAGTGGCTGTGGCCTAATCTGCAGAAGCAAGCATGAAGAGAAGCAGCTCCAGAGAGAACATTTACAGAGTAGCTGCCCAGACCTGGCTCGCAGCTAGACTAGGGTTCTCAGTGTCAAGCAACCAAATCGGCTTGAGCTGATTTAAAACTGACAAAGATTTTTCTTATTCGTTTTGAATAGTATGCTGATCTTAGCAATCTTCTTAACCCAGAGAGACACAATCACAGTGAGAGAATGCCCAGTTGACAATGATTTTACAAAACATTTTATATCTCCCAAACTGATTTTGTGAGTGTGTACATACTCAGTGGTGTCCAACTCTTTGTGACCCCATCAACTGTAGCCCGTTCCTCTGTCCATGGGATTATCCCAGCAAAAATACTAGGATGGGTCGCCATTTCCTCCTCCAGGGGATCTTCCTGACCCAGGGATCAAACCCAGGTCTCCTGTGTCTCCTGCAATGCAGGCTGATTCTTTACCCATTGAGCCACCTACTTAATCTCCAAGCTGTAGAATGCACAATGACTTCTAGGAAATTTGATAAACTGTTTTTCTTAGTATACAATAGACTTTTCTTTCTTTAACTTGCACCTTAGTGCCCAATTAAATAATAAGCATGCCAATTAAAAATTAATAATAACATGTAATTAGCTTTCAAAAACTAGTGAATTTATCAAGAGATTAGGCATTGTTGTTATTTAGTCGCTAAATTGTGTCCAACTCTTTCTTCACCATTCCATAGACTGTAGCCCCCTAGGTCATTCTGTTCATGGGATTTCCCAGGCAAGAATACTGTAGTGGGTTGTCATTTATTTCTCCAGAGGAGCTTCTCAACCCAAGGATCAAACCTGGGTCTTCTGTATTGGCAGGTGGATTTTTATCACTGAGCTACCAAGGAAGCCAGATTAGGAATTAGGAAACCCTAATTTTAAACCTAGCTTGTTAATGATACACTCTATTTCCATGCTATTTCTCCCATTTCTGAAACTAATGTAAAACTGGAAATGTCAAAATAGTTAATAGCTAAAAGTTTAGTAATCACTCACAAGTAGTAGTACATTCCATGAGGAGGTACTCTTTAAGAATGAGAAATAAGATTGCCCTCTGGGTTTTACAACAAAGATCTACACTGAGATGCACCTTAAAGAAACAAAATAGCCTGCTACACAATTAATAAAGGTAAGAATGGTAGGGAGACTAGATCTGCCCCAAAAATAGAGGAAAAGGAGATTCACAGTATAAACATTAACCGAGCCCAGTCAATTTGTGTTTTGAGGAATGAAACTCCAGCCAGCTTCTTCATAGTATCTGGTGCCCAGTAGGTATTTTCTTAGAGCAAAAATGCACACACCGGGCCATCTTAACATAATGCCATAAAGTGAAGTCGCTCAGTCGTGTCCGACTCTTTGCGACCCCATGGACTGTAGCCTACCAGGCTCCTCTGTCCATGGGATTTTCCAGGCAATAGTACTGGAGTGGATTGCCATTTCCTTCTCCAGGATAATGCCATAAGTCTCTCACAAATACCTCCTCTCCTAAGCCTCCTCTCCTAAGCCTTTGCTCCTCAACATTTCTGCTGATTGTTTGGCTTCTTACAGGGGAGGATAACGAGAGGAAGAAAAATTAAACAATGGGCTCCCCGATCCCTAAAGGTTTTATTTCTCATTGTAAATTAATAAAAGTACTATTCTGATCTCATATATCAATCTTTTGAGAGGTTTGCTAATTGAACATCCCCAGTCCAATCAACTTCAAATTACTGATGAAACATTTTCTAATCTGTGACATTTAGAGCAGACTCTATTGAACAGTTAAATTCTCCAAGGCTTCCCCAGGTAATCCCCTCTGCATTGGTAAAGTGTCAAACAACCCTTTTCTGCTCCTATCTACACCCTTACTAGTGAGCACAGTGCACTCCAGGTCAGCTACAGGATGTAAACACAATGGTGGATGCACAGGAATGACATCCAGAAGTTAACTTTCTTTCCTGTCTTCAGTTGAAACAGGCCTCACTTGCCTCACCTCCCTTGATCTCTATAGCAAATACAGCTCCTAGCACATAGTAGGCCTTCAATTTATATATGTTGAAATGATGGCTGCTCTTGTGCATATTTGATGGTCTCTCACAAAGGATAAGAAGGCAACTCAACATTGTGGGAGTATTTTTGTGACTGTATATGGCTGGGATGATTTAGTCTCAGAGTGTAATCCTAAAAACAGCAAAACTTCCCAAAACTTGGGAGACTTTTTGTTTTAACAGATACTTCTCAGGTTCCCAGGGGAAAAAAAATAAAGCAAAGAAATGAGGATCATACAATCATCACCAGCTCAGGGCCTCTCCGGGGTACTTGCTAGTGATTCAGCCCTCCCCTGCCAAGTCCCTTCTGCCTTCCAGCAGGGTCCCAGAGGATTCCCACTGCTCCTTGCTCCAGTCCTCAGCAACCACAGTAGCTCCTACTATCACTGCTCCTCACCAATTCTGACCTCCCTGTGTGGAACAGTGAGGACTAGCTCTGGCTTCAGGTGTGTTTCTATAACTCTCTGAGCTCAGATCCTGCCTGCAGCCATCTTGAACCTGTGAAGAAGTGATCATGGGGCAGGTTGCATCCCTTCATAACTGCTAATGTAAGTCCCAGGGTTAACTGTCACCAGAGAGCTGTGTGGGCCCCAGGTGTTCCTCAGAGCGCAGTGAGGAGCACGGGCAGGTATCTCACCCCTGCTGCTGCTTTGGGGAGAGGCTGCTTAGTGCTGCTGCAGGCTGACACCTCCACTGGTCCCATGGGGTTCAGACAGTGCCAGAAGCCCCACTGCAAACTTGAACAGACCAGGAAGAGATAGGCACAGGCTGCTGTCCCAGAAAAAGAGCCAGACTGGGACCTCAGCAAGAAATCTTGGCCCTGCCCAGATGCCACATATGTATACCTTCCAAAGGTCTTCCCTCTTATTCTCTTTCCAAATACTGCATATGGATAAAGTTTACTGCTTCTCTCACCATGTCCAGAGGATTTCTGCTTTCCCCCTAGTCAGTTTTCCTGCGTTGGCACAGGGATGAGGAAATATCCAGTCCTGGAAGGCTTATTGCATTTTGTTAAGTAAAAGTGAACTTTGTAGTTGGCAGATTTCTTGATCCCCATATGGGTGCTAAGTAACAGTCTTTAAAAGATAACATGTGCTAAGTCGCTTCAGTCGTGTCCGACTCTTTGCAACCCATAAACTGTAGCCTGCCAGGCTCCTCTGTCCATGGGGATTCTCTAGGCAAGAATACTGGAGTGGGCTGACATTTCCTTCTCCGAGGGATCTTCCCAACCCAGGGATCGAATCCAGGCAGATTCTTTACCTACTGAAGCTGCGAGGGAAGCCCACTGAAAGAAACACAGGGCTGTAATAATAGCATTGGAATTTCCTTTGATACTAAGGATGAGGTTGGATAATGACCTGGACATTTATGTATGCTAAATTGGAGGCTCGCTTTTTGTCAGAAATGGAGAGAAAGACATAATAGATGAGATGCATAGGTAGAGAAGTAAAATATAATGCCAAGAGTTTTCAACAATTGGTATTTGATTTTGATATTAAAATTATATATAAGTTTTATAATATTAAGTTTTATAATATATTTATATAATAAGTTTTATAATATATAAAATTATATATATATAAAGGTAGACATAGTTTAAAAGTATATAAAATGTGACTTTTGTAACTGAAAATTTTTGATTAGGTTAAATACCAAGTTGTGTGAATTAAATTGGATACAGTGGATTAAAAGATCAATCAGGGTCAAGCAAATATTGCATAATCACAGCTTTTCTAGCTACTAAACAATTACTGTACTCATGTTGTAAGATTGTGGGAAATAATAGGAAAAATAGTGAACAGTTTAAGAAAAACAATAATGCAGCAGCTGTGAGGTACATGTTCAGTCACAAAGAGTCAGAACATTGACTCTTTGTGACCTCATGGGCTGTAGTCTGTCAGGCTCCTCTGTCCATGGAATTTTCCAGGCAAGAATACTGGAGTGGGTTGCCATTTCCTACTCCAGGGGGTCTTCCCAACCCAGGGACCAAATCCAGGTCTCCAGCATCTCCTGTATTGGCAGGCAGATTCTTTACCATTGCACCACCTGGGAAGCCCAATAACTCCTAAAAACATTTCATAATCTGGGAATACACCTAGTCTGTCAAATAATGCAAAAGAAAATTAAATTTTTTTAATATAATTGCATCTGAAAAATTATTGTCTATAAACCCAGAGAAGAAACAATATAAAGTGAGAAAATAGTCAAATCAAATCTAAGCATCCTTGAAGCAACTTGAATATTAACAGTTATTGATCATTTAAAATCCAATGGTATATTTTTTCATATCTGGGAGTTTATATTAGAGATAAATCATATTTTTGGCTAAATTAACAACCAGGTAATGCTTTCCCTAATGAAATATATCAGCTCACATCTTGAGAGTCTTCTGAAATCTTTCTCAGCCTATACAATTTAACATTTCTTCAGACTGTGGTTATACAAAATGAAATAGCTATTTTAAAACCATCTGCTTATTTTTCCTAAGGTAGACTTTCAAAACAGGATAATTTAATGGATTTGAGTTTTGTGGATTTTGAGCCTCAATTGTGTCTTGGCACTGAACATTAAATCAGCTAATTACCAAAATGCCATCTAATTTTACAATGACCTTAAATCTCCAGTGAACATTTAGTGGTCTAGTGGTTTGGGAAATGTAGGTGAGGTGAAGTGAAATTCTATTGAACTTAGCTACAACTAAAACTGACATAATTTTCCTCTTAGTTTTATTTCAGGTATGAAAGTAAAGGCCAGATTAATTTTTTTACTCCATAAGATGGCAATCTTCACTATTGCTATGAGGGAACTGAGGGCATCAACCACCTAAGCAGCCAAGGACCAGAACTGAGGATCTTACTTCCAATTTTGAGTCAATTTTCCCTGACATTTTGATGGTAAGATCAAAGCTAATTTGCATTACTGATAAATCAAAATTATACCACGAGTTCTTTTATACCCTTCAAGGGATTTTTCCACTCAGATAATCCTGAGAGAATAAAGGTTGCTGTCATGTACTCTTTTTAAACAGAATTATATTCACAGGACTTCCCTGATGGTCTAGTGGTTAAGAATCCGCCTGCCAGTGCAGAGGACATAGGTTTGATTCCTGGTCCAGGAAGATTCCACACGCCTCTAAGCAACTAACTCCATGCACCACAACTACTGAGCCCATACTCCACAGCCTGCAAGCCACAACTACTGAGCCCATGTGCTGCAAATACTGAAGCCTGCACACTCTAGAGCCCGTGCTCTGCAAAGAGAGAAGCCACCGCAATGAGAACCTGAGCACCACAAATAGAAAGTAGCCCCTGATCACCATGGCTAGAGAAAGCTCATGCACGCAACAAAGACCTAGCACAGCCACAAATACATAAATAAAAACTGTATCCACGGTAATCAGATTGTACACAATTATTAAATAAATGATATTATTAAATGTATGATATATAATTTTCTGACTTCCGTTGACTCGCTAGCTTTCAAAGGCCTCACTCTATCTGAATGATGAAATAAAGGCAACTGCTTGCAGAGAAGGAAGCTGAAACTAATTGGGGAGAAAGAGATGAGAGCAAGATATAGAATATCTCTTATCCACAGAGATGATATTGTTGGAGAAAAAAATACAAAGAAGTATTGTAACATAGACATTGAGACCCTCAGCAGAGTACACTCACAAAAGATGTCTTTTACTCCACAGTTATTTTCTCTGAGCACCATATTGAGATCTCCCCCACTTAGTAATAATTAAATATGTTATGAAGAAAACTTCTCTATTAGTTATAAGAATGTAAAGCGTCAAATAGTATGATTATTGCATCGCAGTTAAACTGCATCTGCCTATAAGGAGCCAAATTTCCTCTAAATAAGCATACTTTTACTCTCAGTTTAACATCTAATCAATAGAAATTTGAGAGAGATAAATAAAGAAGAATTATAGAGTAGGCTGTATTTGCTCACTTGTGGTTATTATTATTAAATAAATATTAATAGTAAAATTAATAAAGCATCAAAGTTATATTAAAACCAATGAGCAATAGCAGCAAATCCCCAACTTTGAAGAATGCAAGTACTTTCTGTCCTTCTCCCAAGTTGGATTCAGTGATGCATCTTCTTAGACTCTGACTCAAGGGGCAGGGAGAGGCTGAGAATGGAGATTCTGGGAAACAGCAGATAGGGCAAAAGGAAGAAGGAAAATCCAGGAAGAAGAGACTCCCAGGTTCCAACTGGAGACAAATTCCATCTACATGTTCTACAAAGAGCCCCTAGGAGAACAATTAAGACCCTCAGAACCTCAATGTGTCCATGATCTGACCTCAAAATAGAAGAGGTTCTTTCTGGTACCAGGCCAGGACACCTACCCTGCTGAGGTGCATGAGAGCATGTTTAGGGGTCAGTAATGAAGTATTCACTCTAGGAAAGATAATGGGGACAATATCGAAACTACAAATGCAGTACTGTACCAGCATTTAAATAGCAACTTGATAAAACACAACAGAGGGAGCTAAAACTGATGGATGCAATCTAAAAGCTGGCATCTCTCCCAATTTACTATTTAATTAATTAACACAGGAGAAAAGTTGCATTTTCTTGTCTGGCATTTCAAAACAATAAAGTAAAAATAAGATGCCATTCAGAATTCTAAAGCAACCTTGCTGGAGCACTCACATTCATTAAAGCTATCATTAATTACAGAGTTGGACTAAGGCTTATTCATTAGAATTCACATGCATTATTATATTATTCAAGGTTAAATTAGATTTATATCTTTCTGTACAAGTACATTAATAAAAAGACATGTAATAATACAGAGGAAAACATATACATGTATGTGTTTAAAAGTTGTTTACCTTTTCTATTATGGTTCCTCTTTTTTTTCATAGGACAGTGGAAAGTCACAGGGTGATACATCTAACAGTAATCTCCCTTTACAATGATGATCTGACCTCAAAAAAGAAATGGTATTATTGATCTGCCATTATATGAATTGAATTTACGGTCATGTTGGTGATTTCACTGAGTTATCTGCTTTCTCCTGCCCTATTTTGGAGGCTGGAAATACAAACTATAGTCCTGAGATAAACTTTTCTTTTGGTAAAGCTAACAACCACCTCTGAGGGTTGAGTCTATGACTTTACACTCATCAGTAACTCTGGATAAAAATTAAATAAGCTAAGTAATAAAACATGCACACATCACCTCTTCATCTCCTCCCCTCCTGGCACCCAGATGCACACATATACATGCATAAATACGCATACACACTGACAAACCATCAGCCCTGCATTGTGTAGAAGTGCAGTCTCCTTTTCAACAGACAGAATGCTTCTTCATGCAAAGTCCCTAAGTATGCATATGATACATATGCATAAAACATCGCTCCATCTAAAAAAGTTACCACATCCCAGATGAAACTTTGAGGATCTGATCAGTGAAAAAGCAAGTTTGAAGTTGGAGGTGACAGAACTAAGAAATTTTTAAATTTTATCTTCTTATAGACCTTTTTTACTCTATGTACCAGTAACTTTTAATACTTTCACATACAATATTTTTACTATATTTAAGATGACAGATATGAAATTGTGTTACTTTAATAACTTAATTTTAAGACGGACTTAACAGGACTTAACCAGGACTTAAACAATGAACTCCTGAAGTGTAAGGTGTCTGGGAACATTAACCCAGACACCTAGCACAATGACTGCATGTGTGAGTGTGTGTGTTAAGTTGCTTCAGTCATGTCTGACTCTTTGGGATGCTATGGACTGTAGTCTCCTCCTCCTCTGTCCATGGGATTCTCCAGGCAAGAAAACTGGAGTGGGTTGCCTTTTCCTTCTCTAGGGGATCTTCCTGATCCAGGGATCAAACCTGGGGCTCCTGCCGCATCTCCTGCTTTGTAGGCAGATTCTTTACCGCTCAGCCACCCGGGAAGTCCCAAAATTGTTTACACTTGGCAGGATAGTTGGTAGAGTAAACAAATGTTTGAACAAACAGACCCTGCCCCACAGGAGAATAGTGTCATAGGGAAGACAAACATTAAAGTGATTTCAGCAAAAAATTACATGATTACCAGTGTACAAAATATTTGGGAAGGTATAGGACACTGGACATGCTTAATGAGAAGAGTGCAGAATTACCTTGACTGTTGACTCAGCATTTGTCTGGGGCACAAGGAGAGCCTCAAGGGGGGGAAAAAAAGGAGTAAAGAGAGAATAGGGCAGCATGTATGAGAGACAGAGGGGGATAATTTCAATCCGAAGAAAATCTAGAAAGAAGTTATTCAGGATATGTACACATTTTGTTGTATGTTATTTCCAAAACAGGTAAATGTTTCACACTTTTGTGTGTGTGTTTGAGTTTGTATTTAGCTTGTGTGGGGGGTGGCAGCCACTGGGATCTTTTGAGTGCTTATAAATGTCTTAACCTAGCTCTATAAGGGAACCTGAGCTTCTCTGAACACTAATTTTTAAGCTGAGACTTAAATGATGAAGAAGAATTAGTCAAGTAAGAAGCTTTCTTCTCTTCAGGATATCAGAAGAGACTTGCAAACAGAAGTACATGGAGCATGTGAAACCACCCAAAATTGTCTGAGACCACAGCCCCATTCATCTCTTTCCTCTTCTCCGCAGGAGTCACTGTGAAAGGCTGATGCATCCAGGTCCTGTCATATGTGCACAACAAATGGCCTTGCTGTGAGGGCCACGTCAGAATATTAACCGCAGGCAAGTGGGCAAACACGGTAACACAGACACACAGCTCAATTTGGTACAGCTTTATTTATGTAACTGGGGCTTCCCAGGTGGTACAGTGGTAAAGAATATGCCTGCCAATGCAGGAGACACAGGAGACATGGGTTTGAAACCAGGGTCAGGAAGATCCCCTGGAGGAGGAAATGGCAACCCACTCCAGTATTCTTGCCTGGAAAATTCCACGGACAGAGAAGCCTGGCGGGGTCACAACAAGTTGTATGCGACTGAGTACGCATGCATATTTATTGTAAAAAAAAAATTCTGAACACATAATATAATATGTGCCAGGCCCTAGGTTACCAGAGAATTTCCTACTCTGGGTTCTTACAGGGCCACTGCCTGATCTCAGCTGTCTTCGCTTGAAATCTTCTCACCTGACTCCCAGAGAGGTATGACGTCTCCTACTGGTTGTATTCTGCCCCAGCGTCCTATGTCCCCTAATCCAAACCAACCCAGCCACTGTCTTCAGTCCACCCCAGAGCCCTTTTTCCCTGAGAACTAAGGCAGTAACAGGCTTTATATGTTATCCAGGATTATGCCCCACTCCACGCTCACCTGCTCTCTGCTATTTCCTTGCTGTTATTTCTGTGAAATCAACCAGACCCTTCCTTGTGTGTGTATGTATGTACTCAGTTATCCAACTCTTTCTGGCCCTATGGACTGTAGCCCGCCAGGCTCCTCTGTCCATGGAATTTTCCAGGGAAGAATACTAGAGTGGGTTGTCATTTCCTTCTCCAGGGGATCGTCACAACCCAGGGATCAAACCTGCTTCTCTTGCGTCTCCTGCATTGGCAGGCAGGTTCTTTACCACTAGTGCCACCCGGGAAGCCCAGACCCTTCCTTAATAGTATGCTATTAATATTACCAAAAACCCTTCAAACAAGCAGCCACTTTCTTTCTGTTTCCCATACAGAAATCTCTTGGAGTAGTATTTCTTAATACTCAACTTTCAACCCATTCTACTTCTTGCAACCTTAACATAGTTCTTTGTTTGACTCAGCATGTTTTCTTCCTGATCACACTTTTTCCCCTCCTTTCACATACTACCAAACCTGATTTCAACCTTTACTCATTGGTTTGTTTCCTTACAGTTAATCGCCGACTCACACAAATTAACATCTCTACTCACCATAAAGTAGTGAAAACATACGTAATTGTGGCAGTAAAGGAAATCACAATCTTCAGATTAGATTATTTGGGGCTTATTGTTATCTTAAAACTAATCTTTATGATTTATAATATGAATATCTTATTTTCTTTTATTCCTTCTATTCAGAAACAATTGAACATCTTCAAAATATAGAAGATACAAAGGAGATGAAATAACTAGCCAAAGGGAAACTAAAATTAGACAAAACAAGAAATCCAGGGTAAGAGTAATTCACAAAATGTGTGCTGTAGAGTCTAGGCACTTGCCATAAATAATTCTCTGAAATTTTAAAATAGCAACAAAATGACAGAAGGAAGCTTGTTCAATTACATAATTCAAAATGCTCAGAAGCTTACAAAACAAACTAGTTGCTCAAGAGAAGCAGAGTCATCTGTGGTGAGGAGTTTCTGCAGGCTCTCAATAAAACAGTGTGATGAGTGAGCGGTGTTCCCAGCTGCACCTCCACAGCAAAAGCAGTCACGGGCTTCCTGAGGCTGCTTCTCCTACCTTCTCTGGACTTAAGCTGTTCACAAGATTCTAAACTGCAGTTCAGTAAAAGTCACCATAGCAGGAGCCAAAATAAGACTATGTAAAGACAGATTTCTGATCATTTTTCTTTTATCTGAAGACAAAATAGACATCACCAGAAGAAAGTACATAGTCCTCAGGAAATCCTCCATTAACTTTTCTTCTCCCAGCTGAGCATTTCTGACAAATTTGCAAGTCAGAAAGGAATGTTGGCAATTTAGGGTATATTCACTTCCATTAGTACTCAGCAGAACTGGGGATGGGTTTCATGTGGTTTTATAAAAGTTAAGGAAACAGATGGGAACTGAGGAAACATTTGTGGGCTAAGCCAAGATTTTCCTCAGAAAAGAATTTTGGATTTATTTCTAATATAGATAAAAGGGTAAATGCCAAGATTTTGCTATTGAACACAACTGTGATGGTTTAACCTAGAAAAATCAATGAGGTAACTGTTAACGAACATCTCCCTATGCAGTCTTTTTTTCCCCCAGTTTTGTTTTTTTTTTATCGTGGTAAAATACACATTTAAATTTATTATCTTAACCATTTTTAAGTGTACAGTTCAGAATATATTTATGCTTTACATACTTTGACTTTTCAAGAAGGGATCATTTTTATAGACCCTAACTCTCACAATGGCTCTGAGTTTCAGTGGCTTTTGAGTTATTTGTAAGCATAAATAACCAGAAATTAAACTGTGTTCATACAACTTAGTCCTGACATCTGTTTGAGAAATTTTCAGGAAAAGTTTCAAATATGTAATGTACAATTGTTCCTGATGAATTTCTTTACCAGTTGATAAAATACACAAGCCTGGTCACTACTGGAAAAAGCTGCCCTGAAGTCTGGTCTGGAAATTCTAGAATGAGAGTTAACCAGAAGGAAATTGCTTTTTAAGCATAAAAATTTATAATATACTAGATTTATAATTTTGGGAAAACATAAAGCTGTCCTTTGAAAAATGAGACCAGATTTTAGAGCCCAACTGATGGTTTCATCTGTGGGAAAATAATTAAAGCAACAGATTGTCAAGGCTCACTTTCCTCCACTCAGACTGAACCTTGAAGGGTCCTGAGAGGCATGCCACACAGAGTGCCCTGACTCTAAAGGACAGTAACCGGTACTCCTACTGCATAGCTTATGATATCCTGAAGTCATCCGGTATACTTCACTCTTCCACTTTGATACTTCGGAACCAGATGTTTTCTTCCCTAACTACTCAGTTATTGGTATTAATTAATTTGACAAACACCTATTGAGTACCTTTTACACACTATGCATTCCAAAACAAATGAGCCAGGAATCATGACCCTAACAAGCTCACAGTCTGTGCTTCCTACTGATGGTCCAAGATGTTCTGATCAAGAAAAATATCCTTCTTTGTCCTTATTATACCTAAGAATCTCTATTACAGAAAACCAGGAGATTTTTTTACTCCCTGGGAATAAACACATCTCACAGGTATATTTAACACAGAATTATATAAACAAGTTTCCTCAAAAAAAGGAACCATACTTACCATTAACTGAGTGACTGAATTCAGTTGTGTGATGCTATTATTCCCTTGGAAGGCCTGTCACCTCACTTGAAATGGCTTAAGTTCAAGTTTCTTTGTCTGACACCAGAGCACAACTTCCTATAATATGGGTCTCTGCCAGTCCAGCATTTGTGAACTTGATGCTTCATTCTAGCAATAATTTCCTATCGATGTTTTTTCTCTCTTCACCCTATCACACATAATGTCTATGAACATAACACTCTGATTTCATTCTGTCATTTCATTGTTCAGAAAATTCCAGTGATTGCCCAATTTCTGGTAAACTGTGACTAGCCAGAAACTCTCCTAAGATTATGCCTTCCCTACTTATCCAACCCCATCTCTTATTCCTCCACAGTAGTTGTACCTCAAACATCTTTAGCTTTCCGTGGTTCTTGCTGCTGGGAAGCCTTTGTCTCCCACCTTCATCCTCCCATTTCAAGTTCAGTTCAAATTAATCTCTGTTCTTTTGAACTCTCTTCAATTGATATTGCCCACATCAATTTTCTGAAATTAGTGACTATTATTGGTATAGTTCTTTAGAACTTAATCTCATACTGCCTTGGACTGTTATTTAACTGATTCCTCTCTGCAACTTCTCGTTCCAAGGGGATTGTAAACTCTCCCCAGAAAGAAGGGGCTCATCTTAAAAGTCGTATGTACTTGTGTCTCCTCCTAATATTAGGCAATTGTTATGCATACATTTGGTGTCCAATACATTGAGGAAATAGCTATGGAGTGAATGAATGACCACTGACTGCAAATACATTTTTTTTCCTTCCCTTTGCAGTTGGTGCTTGCCTTAAGTCCTGTGTATTCCAATCTCAGTGTTTTCAAAACTTTCCAACCACAACCAATAGGACGACATTCTTTTATACCGTGATCTCGTGTGTATGTGTATATACACATACACGTATGCACATATACATAAACACCTGAAACAAAATTTTACAAAACAATACATATTATCTACACTAAGCAATATATTCCAATGTTTTATATCCTGTTTTTTAAACACACTGATCATGACACATTAAACTGATTTCATTGCCAATAAAGAATTATAATCTACAGTATAAAAACTTAATACTTCTTGGATCAATATGAGGCATATAATATTGCTCTTGAAAAATCCTTAGACCAAAACACTGCCATGAATACTCATTCTGTTACTGACAGTTTGAGCTACAATTATTATCTTTACACAGTTACCTTGAAACAACATCTTACCGTATTCCACCATAGAATTTAGAATCAGCTTCAACTCCTCCCACTCTGCCTTTTGAAAATTGGGACACAGTTAAATAATAATACACAAAATGTCCTTTAGCTTTCTATTTCTCGTCTTGACAAACTTTAGTGGCATATAAATAAAAATTTCCAGGACTAATTTTAATCAGACCACTTGCAGATGATAAAAGTAGATACATTCATATTTTTGTTTCTTTACAATAAGAGCATGAGTTTTTGTTGCATCTGGGAATTTGAATCCCAGCTCTGCTGACTTAACCTGAGCAAGTTACTTAAACTGAACCTCCATTTCTGCATCCACACAATGGAAATAATAGTATCAACTTCAAAGGATAGATTTTTGGGGGCTCCAAAATCACTGCAGATGGTGACTGCAGCCATGAAATTAAAAGACACCTACTCCTTGGAAGGAAAGTTATGACCAACCTAGATAGCATATTGAAAAGCAGAGATATTACTTTGCCAACAAAGGTCCATCTAGTCAAGGCTACAGTTTTTCCAGTGGTCATTATGGATGTGAGAGTTGGACTGTGAAGAAAGCTGAGCGCTGAAGAATTGATGTTTTTGAACTGTGGTGTTGGAGAAGACTCTTAAGAGTCCCTTGAACTGCAAGGAGATCCAAGCAGTCCATCCTAAAGATTAGTCCTGGGTGTTCATTGGAAGGACTGATGCTGAAGCTGAAACTCCAATATTTTGGCCACCTCATGCGAAGAGCTGACTCATTGGAAAAGACCGTGATGCTGGGAGGGATTGGGGGCAGGAGGAGAAGGGGACGACAGAAGATGAGATGGCTGGATGGCATCACCGACTCAATGGACATGAGTCCACCAACTCCGGGAGTTGGTGATGGACAGGGAGGCCTGGAGTGCCGCGATTCACGGGGTCGCAAAGAGTCGGACACGACTGAGCGACTGAATTGAACTGACTGAAAACAGGCCATGCAAGTAAAGAGCTTATTATAGGGCTTGGGACACACAAGTGTTCCATAAATGGTAGTAACGTTTGATCACTGTAACAAACAAGTAAACGTATCGCAAACTTCCTTTTAGGGTCATAAAGAAAGATTTAGTCATAAGAACAGAAGTGAGATTACGTTTTCTCTTTGTAGTCAGACTATACATATAATGTAAAATTCCACTTCTGGTTTTACAGATCATTAATACCCCTAAGAAAAGGCTCTATTTGTGGTGCTGGATAATCATTATATAATAAGGAATGTCTACTGAAATTAAGGCTTCCCCGGTGGCTCAGCGGTAAAGGATTCGCCTGCAATGTAGGAGACAAAGCCTGAGCTACGGGTTGAATTCCTGGACTGGGAAGATCCCCTGCAGAAGGAAATGGCAACCCACTCCAGTATTCTTGCCTGGTAAACCCCATGGACAGCCCATGGGATCGCAAAAGGGTCGGATACAACTTAGAGGATAAACAACAACTGAAACTAAAAAATTTTATATATATATATAAGAAAAAACTGCCCAGTTTTGCTAATTTCATTTAAATTTGTTTTTGCTTAATAAAAAAATTCTTTTTAACTCGTTTGTGTTGAAGTGTGCTTTAATTCAGCAAAATACTGTACACGATACGCTACATAACACTCAAGATGTATAGGAGCTTGCTTTGAATAAAGCGAGACCCGGCGCTTCATTTCAGCCTTCCAAGTCAAATTTTTATTCCAGTTGTCTTTACAATATATTCCTTCTTACTTCTATTCTTTCATACCCTCATCTTACTTAGGTCTTGCTACTTACACGGTATTCTTAACCGCATTTCGGCAGTTAACAGTAAACAACTACGTTCCCACAGAAAGTGTTTTCCCCCTAACCTGTTCAATTTAGCACTGCAAAACAGCATATCTTGTCTATTCCTCCGGAAACACTGGTCTACACCCGACCAGGCACAGGGGAGTTGCATCCCCTTTCAAAATTACTTAAGTCATCAACATTCCCCTAGCCCCAGCTCGCTCGTTTGCTAACGAGAGCTGCGATGTGTTGAGACAAACACTTCGGTCAATTTAATTGAACCGAAGTGGAGACCTCTGGGGATGAACTTTCAGTCACTACACTCCTGATGATACGTGTGCGTGTTGGGCTGCTGAAGGAACCAAAGAAAGTAGAGAGCCAGAAGCAGACCTGCAACAGGAGGTCTGCAACAGAGGAGCCTGCCAAAAGCTGCGGCCTTGGTATACCAGACACAGCCGTTTAAATTAATCCAACCCGCTAAATGAAGGCGGGGGTGGGGGGGTGGCGCCGACGCGGCGATCGAGAGCCCGCCCCCCTCCACGCGCGCCGCCTTCCACCCACACTGCTGAGCCCCGGCCCTTGGTCCGCGCAGCCTCTTTCGTCACGTCCGGGCGCGGCCCGCCCAGGTGGGGCCGGCAGCCGGGGGCCGGGGGCGGAGTTGTGGCGGTACTGCGGGTGACAACGGTCAATAATGAAGGTGGCTGCGGCGCGGCAGCCGACTCAGCTGCGCCGGGTGGGGGCGGCGCCGGGACCGCGCCTGTAGGACCTCGGAGCCGGCGCGGGAGATGGGGCCCCAGCGCGGGGAGTGAGGCGGCCGCGGCGAGCGGAACTTCAGCCGGAGGGGCTCTCCTGCTTTCCCCTCTGGCTCGTCAGCCTCCACCTGGAGCCCCTCGCCCCCCGCGTCTCGCGGGACGGGAACGGCGACGGAAGGGGCATGTGGCGCTGGGTCCGGCAGCAGCTGGTAGGTACCTCCGCCTCTCACCTCTCGGACGCTCGCTCTTGCGCGGCTTCTCGGGCCCGGGTGGCGGGGAAGGGCCGGCGGCGCAGAGCCGCGAGGCCGGAGCGCGAGCTCCGGGCTAGGCCTCATTGGAGGCGGGTCCGGGAGCCGGTAGTGCCCCGCGCAGCCCCGTACACGTCTCATCGCCGAGCCCGGGGCCCCGAGGCCGGCGGCGGGAGGCTGCCGCTTCCTGGTCGCGCTTCTCGGTTACTCCCTCTTTCTCGCCGCTCCGAGACCAAAAGTGGATGCGGAGCGGGGTCGGCGTCTCGGCTGAGGAACTCGGGCGGGGGGACGGAAAGAGAGTAGGTGTTGGGGAGAGAGAAGAGGCTCGTGTTTCCTGCCTTTAACAGTTTGGGACTGGTTTGAGTGATGGGGACGGCGAGGATCTGTCTCCAGCCCCATCTCCTCGCTGTTTTCAAGGTTGCGTGGATTATCAAGGAGAAGCATAACTTGTCTAGTCTAACTCCTCTCAAAGAAATTTTACCCGAAGCCTGGGTAAGAAGGAATATTCTAAAACCCCGTCTAGTTGCGAAGCTAAGTGAGAGAATTATGAAGGACCGTTTTCTTCCTGCCTTGTCCTCACCCCACCTCAGGTGAAACTTTTGGAATGGGAACCTTACTTTTTTCCGTTCTCGAGGCAATGTGAACGCGACCGATTTGGAACCAATGGTTAACTTTTCAGTTTTACTGAAACATCTGGAGAAAAAAAAGAATTTTAGAAAAGTGTGATTTAAGGCATATAAAAAGCGCCACCTTTCTCCGAATTAATTCACAAAGAAAACTTTCTTGCTTGCTGGCAACTACAGACCCCAAAATACAACGGTAAGGCAACGTTGATAGTTAGGAGTGAAATTGCTCCCGGCTGAAGAAGTCTACGATTACCTCCATGATGTCTGTTCCTAGTTGCTGGTTAATTTCTAAATCGCATTAGTAATTAAATGCTGCTACAATTCGGTGTTTTCATTTACTAATTTAAAAGACAATGAAGCAGAAACGGTTTTTGTGGGACTGTAAAGATTTTTGGGGACTAAAAACATTGATACCTCCTTTTACCTACTCTAGAAGAGCATTTTTATGTTTAAGAAGTATGCTGTTTTAGAGTCAGCCTTCTGTTAATTCATTTGGCAGGGGGCATCATTCTCAAAAAAAAATACCTTATGAATAAAACTAGAACTGCCTGCCACTCCCTCAAGCACATGTTAGCTCTCTATTTTTAGGTAATTGTGAATTCAGATATCCCAGATATATTCCTTATTAGACAACCAAGCTAATGATGTCGTTATAATACCAAATTGTTGTAATAGTTTGGCTTTATTGCAATAAGCCGCAGCTGGGTAACTTGACTCTAGAAGTTAATTATTTCAAGTCTGACTTCATGCTTTTGATTTGCCCATCTTCATGTATAGAAATCTTGTTTACCTGATGGTGTTTTTGTATGCCAGTGGTTTTTTCTAGTTTTTCTTAGTGGATTAAGACACCACTTCTCAGTGTTAGGTATTTTTTGTTAACTTGGATAAAATCCTGATTGTATTCTCATCTTCAGAATAGGCAATTTGTTAATTTTTTTAAAAAATGGCTTCAGCCAAACACAGCTAACAGAAGGGCAAAAAGTCTTGTGTGGTTAATTTACAAGAAATGCGTTATGGAGTGATTAACAAGTTGAACAAGTTGCCGTGCATAAAAAATGCTATCTCTGATATTAGTCACTCACTTCACTGGTTTTACTTTTAAGTTATCAGATCTTCCAAGTATGTAATCAGACCTGTGCCTATGTAGGAGTTTGTCTCTTTGATTAAGTTTGTACAGTCACTTAAATTATATGTAAAGGATAGTGAATACACAGAGTAATAAGTATATTTTACTATCCCAGTCATAAACTGCCTTCCTAGTTACTGCACCAGAATTATTCAGTTCGTAGGCTAGTTTAAAGTATACTTCCATTTGCTCAATGGGTTGAGTTTTTCAGCAATAGAGTCACTAGACGGGCACAGCAACCTGCTCCAATACTCTTGCCTGGATAATCCAATGAACAGAGGAACCTGTCCGGCTGCAGTCCATAGAGTCGCAAGAGGAGGACACACACACACAAAGTTCAGATAAATAGGACAGCTTTGGAGAGGTTAATAAGCAGATCACAAAGACAGGATTTTTGAAATTAAAAACATTATTTATTGTATGAATCCTGATTTCTGGCCTCTTAAGTTGTTGTGCCAAAAAAAAAGTTTATTGTCATTTTGTTACAGAAACAACTTGTATTTTCTATTAATTCCTTGTTAAATTAAACACAACTTGACTGCTTATCTCCACAAACTATTTTCACTTCTTGACACAATGAGAAAAATAGAGGAGGTTGTCAGAAAGTTGATGTTTTTCTTTGGGAAAGTAGACTGAAAAGATTGAACTATCCTTTCCTTTTTCATTCTTCGTTTTTGAGCTCACAATCCTTGTTATTTTACACTAAGAAAGTTTTCTTACGATGTCTTTCTGGTACAATGAGTATTATTCTAGCATCACATGTGTTAACTCATTAGAGATGGCAACACCTCGATTATGATAAGTGCCAGTAACCCGTTGTAGTTTCATATTTAGATTTTTATGGTAGCCATTAACCACAGTGGCTATTAAAATTTTAATTAATTAAAGTGAATTATCAACAACAAAATTAATTAATTAAATTAAAATTCCACATGGCTATTAGCTACTGTATTGGACAGTTCAGAATAGAACATATTCATTATCACAGAAAATTTTATTGTACAACACTATGTTAGATTTAAATGAAAATCTTTGTCAATTCATATTTTAATTGACATGTAATATTTCTTTACAGTACAATGTAATGCTATATTTTTAAAGCACTTGCTGTGTGCATACATAATAAGCTAAATACTGGGGACACAGATGTTGGTCAGTGAGAGCCTTATTTATCTCTGTATTTCATGTCTCACACAGAACTTGACATAAGAGTAGACACTGGGTACATGTTTTTTGAATAAATGAATAGGTGAGAAGATAAAAAATTAATCCATATTATTGCTTCTGTGTTTTGAGATAAAGTGACAAAATTCAAGATTGACCAGTCCAGAGGAAAGCTGGAAACTCACTGTAGTTTTTAAAAATACGACTTAATGTTGTTGTACTAGGATACAGTTTCTTAAATTGTTCTATAAATGTAGTCCCTTCAGGTTTATATCTGCAGTGGCAGAAGGAGGCTAGTAAGATTGTCTTCTGATTCACTGAGAAAAATGGTAAGCCTAAAAGCCTATTCACATTCACCAAACTTGTTTATTCCTCTGTTCTCTTTACACTTGTCACAAAGAAAAGTATGACAGTCCTCTTTTCCAGACTCACCAGTCTATTTGTGTTCTTTCATCCTGCTCTCCGCATCAATTATCTGTAGTCTGTTTACTCTTACTTTTTCTTTAAGCTGTGAACACATTAATGC
This sequence comes from Bos mutus, assembly GCF_027580195.1. Classification (NCBI taxonomy): domain Eukaryota; kingdom Metazoa; phylum Chordata; class Mammalia; order Artiodactyla; family Bovidae; genus Bos; species Bos mutus. Next base: position 83,309,159 of record NC_091617.1, on the reverse strand, counting down.
CTCCCTCTACTAATTTACTTTGCCCTGTACCTGTGTCAAAATGTTTTCAGTTTTCTAAAAAATAGGTCTTTCCTATATAACTATGCTGTCCAGGACTCTTTGAAATGTGGCTAGTTCAGACTGAAATATGCTTAAGTATAAAATACACATAGGATTTTAAAACCAGTGTAAAAAAAAGCATGTAAAATATCTCAACTTTTTATATTGGTTACATGTTGAAAAATATTTTAGATTTATTTGGTAAAGTAAAATACTGTAGTTCATTTTGCCTGTTCCTTTTTACTTTTTAAAAAATGGTTACTGGAAATTTAAAAACTACATAAATGTAATGCCGTATAACATTAAAAGTGAGCTCATTTTTCCTTATAGCACATTATGTAAGTCTAGATATCTTAAGCAGTAGACTAGTCTGTAAATATCTTGGGATGGGCTATATTTTATCTTTAGAACCCTTGCACTCAAGACAGCAGCTGGCCCATTGGAGGTACCCACCCACCAAATGTTGGTTGACTGAATATCAGGTTTCTTTCCACATCAGTTTGGAAGTACCTGTGTTCTTTGCCTTTCTCTCAAGGAATGAAAGAGGAGTAGGCCAAGGAAGCAAGGCCTATGGTGGTGTTATTTTGGTGTGGCTAAGTAAATTTTAACCTCAAAAGTTAATGTTTTGGGGCTTCCCTCGTGGTCCAGTGGTTAAGACTGCGTCCTTCCACTGCAGGGGCTGCAGTTCAGTCCCTGGTCTGGGAAGTTCTGCATGCTGCAAAGTGCAGCCAAAAAAATATTAATGTTTAAGATCCTAAATCTTAGAATATTTGCTTATTTTATCTCTGTGTTCAGACATATATCCTCAGATACTCAGTTTTTCATTTGGTTAAAGAGGTCAAGCATTAGTGAAGTAAAGTGAAAGTCGCTCAGTCATGTCTGACTCTTTGCAACCCTGTGGGTCCATGAAATATACAGTCCATGGAGTTCTCCAGGCCAGGATACGGAGTGGATAGTCTTTCCCTTCTCCAGAGTATCTTCCCAACCCAGGGATCAAACCGGGGTCTCCCACATTGCAGTCCAGTTCTTTACCAGCTGAGCTACCAGGGAAGCCTGGTCAAGCGTTAGTGGAATCCCAATTATCCTAGCTGTACTGAAGTAGGGACCTTGCCCAAATGCTCCAAAGAACCTTGTGATTGCCACTATCATTATTAACTATCCTCTTTATCCCTACAGTCTGTTTTCAACATAGCAGCCAGAGTGATCTTACTAAAACACAGGTTAGGTCATGTAATTCCTGTCCTTCTAAGAACTTGCCTTCTTGCTCAGAGTAACAGCCGAAGTTTCTGCTAGATCTGTATCCAGGTCCCTGCCCAGACCACTTCTCATCTCCCATCATTCTTCACCCACTTTGCTTTATCCACATACACCTTGCTGTTCATCAGAAGTGCAGGACGGATTTCATTCAGTCTTAAGATTGTTGCCCTGGCTGTCACCTCTGGCTAGAATGTACTTCGCCCCAGTTAATTTGGTGGCACCTTCATTCCCTTCCCCTGGAGAAGGAAATGGCAACCCACTCCAGTATTCTTGCCCGCAGAATCCCATGGATGGAGGAGCCTGGTGGGCTACAGTCCACGGGGTCACAAAGAGTGGGACACGACTGAGCGACTTCACTTTCACTTTCATTCCCTTCAAGTCTTTGTTTAGATGTTATCATTGAGGCCTTTTCAGTGTTAAATTGTAAATTGCCACCTCCATACTTCCCTAGCCCCCTTCCCTGCCTTTTTGTTTGTTTCTCTTAGCACTTATGACTATTTAACATATTTTGTACTTTACTTGTCTCATTTATATCATGAAGGGAAGGATTTTTGCCTATTTTGTTTTAGTTCTCCATGTAACAAAAACTTTCTCAACCTGCATCCATACTTTTAGGTAACACTCTTTCTTTCTCATTTATTCATTCACTCAAACATTTTCTGAACATGTACTCTGTGATAGCATATTGCCAGACTCTGTAACAACCAAAATGAAGCAACCACTGCCCTATCCATTCTTCTAGGACTAATGGATATTTGAATTTCTGTCCGTTTTTTTCCTGTTTAAAAAAATGTTGCAATGGCCATTCTTGCTTGTGTGTTTTTTTAAATTGGCATACCTAGAAGTGGAATTGCTGGGCCATGGGGTGTGCACTTTATGACTGTTACTAAATATTGCTAATTATTTTCCAAAACCATGTTCCCCTTTCCCTACATCTTGGTCAACACTTTGTACTGTCAGACTTGAAAGAACTTAACCAATCTGGTGAGTGTGAAAGGTATCTCATTTTGCTTAATTTGCATTTTCCTGATTGCTAGTGAGATTAAGATGTCCTGTATTTCTTCTCTTTTTTAAAAAATTTATTTATTTTTGGCTGTTCTGGGACTTTGTTACTGCGTGGGCTTTTTCTCTAGTTGAGCCAAGCTAGGGGGGCTACTGTTCGTTGTAATGTTCAGTCTTCTCATTGCAGTGGCTTCTCTTGTGGAGCACAGGCTCTGGGGTGCAGGTTTCAGAGGTTGCAGCATGTGGGCTCAGTAATTTCAGCTCTGGGCTCTAGAGCGCAGGCTTAATAGTTATGGCACACTGGCTTAGTTGCTCTGCTCCATGTCGGATCTTCCCAGGTCAGGGATTGAACCGTGTCTCCTGCACTGGCGGGCAGATTCTTGACCACTGAACCACCAAGGAAGCCCCCTTTATTTCATTCATATGAATAGATTACCCATTTTTCTGTTGAGTGGTTTGTTTTCTCCTTATTAGTTTCCTTTGTAGTCTGGATGCCAATTCTTTTTTGTGTATGTGGTGAATATCTTCCAGCCTGCACTTTGTATTTAACTTGATGTCTTTTTTGATATTTTAAATTTATTTGTAGGTAAACTTATTATTAGGTGAATGATTTCTACTTTTTATTACTTATTTAGGAATTCCTTCCTAGGGTCATAAAGCTGTCTTTCTGGCATTTTCTTAGAGTTGTCTAAAAATCTAGTTTTACAACATTTAGGTCTTGAATATGCCTGGGATTTATTTTTGTATATGGAATAGTGAAAGTGAAGTCACTCAGTCATGTCGGACTGTTTGTGACCCCATGGACTGTAGCCCACCAGGCTCCTCCATCCATGGAATTTTCTAGGCAAGAGTACTTGAGTGGGTTGCCATTTCCTTCTCCAGGGGATCTTCCTGACCCAGGGATCGAACCCGGGTCTCTCCCGCATTGCGAGCAGACGCTTTACCGTCTGAGCCACCAGGGAAGCCCTATGTGGAATAAAGTAGAGAAATTTATTTTCTCCCATATAGAAAGTTGTTTGTCCCAGTACTGTTTATTGAATGGGCCATCTTTTCTCCACTAATCTCTGTTGTTTGCCTTCTCTGTCATATTGCCTTCTCTGTCATATACCAGTATTCCCTTTGTGTTGTGTTCTCTTTTTAGGCTCTCTATTTGGTTTCACTCATCTATTGATCTGGTGGTGCATGAATAATATAGTACAATATCTTAATGTAGTGTTTTATGATATCTGACCAGGCAAAATCCCCAATCCTTTTCCCACCCCTAGAATTGCTTTGGCTCTCTACTCTTCCATATGCTATTTTTTATTTGTGTCATCAGTTTGTCTAATTCTGTGGAAAATCTTTCTAGGATTTTGATTGGCTTTGCATTGAATTTGTTAAGTTCTATTAATATTTTTCTCTTTGATTATGTAGAAGCTGTAGATTGTATTTTTATCCTTTTATTCTCTCTCTCTACTTACAAATAATATAGGGATTTACAAGATTTTGACTTGTGTTCCCTCTTACCTTCCACATTACTATTACTTAATAGTTTAACTTTGTTTTTCTTTTACCAGCTTTATTGAGAGATAGCCACATATAATTTTCTCATTAAAGTGCACAGTTCAGTTTCTCAGTATATGCTTAGAGTTGTGCAGCCCCACCACACTCTGATTTTAGAACATTGTTATACTCCCTAAAAGAGATTCCCTGTCCACTCTCTCTCTCCATTCCCCCCGCAAGCCACTAGCCCCACTAGCCCCCAGCTGTGATCAATCACTAATCTACTTTCTGTCTCTATGGTTTTGCCACCTCTGGACATTTTGTGTAAATGGCATCATACAGTATGTGGTATTTTGTGATGGTCTTTTCAGCTAGCATAATGTGTTCAAGGTTCATCTGTGTTGTAGCATATATTCATACTTCATTTCCTTTTATTGCTAAAATTGCATTGTATAGATATACCAGAGATTGTATTCATTCATCAGTTAATGGACATTTAGTTGGTTTCTGCCTTTTGGCTGTTAGAAGTAATGCTTCCTTTTCCATTCATGTGCAAGTTTTTTGTGGATGTATATTTTCATTTCTCTTGGATAAATACGTAAAGAGTGGAATTACTGGGTCATGTGGTAACTTTGTCAGGAATTGCCAAATGTTTCCAAAGTGATTGCTCTGTTTTACATTCCTACCAGTCATGTATAATATAAGGGTTCCAATGTCTTTATATCATTGCCAATACTTGTTTTTGTCTTTGATTCTAGCTGTGGTCATGAACATAAGTGTAACTCATGGTTTTGATTTATATTTGCCTAAGGACACGACTGAGCGACTGAATTAAATGATGATTTCAAACATCTTTTCATGTCTCTATTAACTGATTTGTTTGTATTTTGTGAGGCTTTTCTTGATGAAATGCTTATTCAGATCTTTTAACACATTTTTAAGTTTTCTTTTAGTTATAAGAGTTATATACATATGTTCTGGATATAAGACCCTTACCAGATACATGATTTCACAAATACTTTCTTCCATAATGTTTGTGGAAACGCAAAACATTTAAACTCAAAACATTCTCTAGCTTTTTACCTGTTATTCATTTTGATTTACTACAGTGATTTTTTTTATTCATCATTATTTAATTTAAAGTTTATTTACTTGCACGTTGGCTGTGCTGGGTCTTCTGGTTGTGGTGAGCAGGGGCCGCTGTCTAGGTGTGATGTGGCAGCTTCTCTTGTGGAGTGCAGGCTTCAGCAGCTGTGGCTCCCCAGCTCTGGAGCACAGGCTCAGTAGTTGTGGCACGCCGGCTTGCTTAGTTGCTCCGTGGCATGTCGTGGGATCATCCCAGACCAGGGATCTCACCCAAGTCTCCTGCGTTGGCAGGTGGATTCTTTACCACTGAGCCATCAGGGAAGCCCACCGTTATTCTTGAATATCACCTCTTGCCTATGTATTTACTTTTATTCTTGCTGACATACATTCTTTAGTTATTTTTAAGCAAGGCTTCATGTGTGGTAAACTCCCTTAGTTTTTATGGCTTAAAAATGTCTTTATTCCTAATTATTATTGAATACTAATTTAGGTAGATTCAGAATTCTAGATTAACAGTTACTTTCACACAGCATATTATTATTATTGTTATTTTTGGCCACACTGTGCGGCATGCAGAACTTCCTCAACCAGGGATCGAACCCATCACTCAGCATATTGAAGATACTACTTATTCCTTTGCTTTCAGACATTTATTGGTGGTGTAAAGTGTGCTTTTAATCTAATAGTCATTACTTTGCTGATAATCTCTGTAACATCGTTTTGAAGATTACCTCGTTGTCCTCTATTTTGCAGTTTTACTATGCTGTGCTCACATTGTTTCATATGATTTTTGTTTCTCCTGCTCTACTCTTGTGTGTGCTTTCAATTTGAAAGCTGTCGTTTCTACAGTTCAGAAAATTTTACAGCTTTTTTTCCCCTTTAAATGTTGCTTATCCGACTTCAGTTTTCTCATTCTCGAACTCTTGCTTGATCTTTATCTATGCTCTGTGGCTCTTGCCTTCTTGTTTATGTTTCTCATATGTTTTCTCTCCGTGCTGCTTTCAGTGTGAATTCTCAGCTCTAGTTTGCAGTCACCAGTTTTCTCCTGTGTCCATGGGCTAGGCCTCTGGTCTCCCGCCTGGCCTGCCTCACTTCTCTCCCCTCACCTCCCCCTTCCCCTCACCTGTCTTCCCACCCCAGGCCTCAGCAGCAGCTCCTAGCAGGAAGGGAGGCTCCAGGGCCAGGGAGGAAAAGCCATGGGCTGCACTCCAGTCTAGAGTTTATCCTTGTCTTCTGAATTTTTAATTTAAATGACTCTCCCCCACCCCGCCCCAAATTTATTATTGGACCTCTTTCATTTCCATTTGTTCTTGATGCATATTTGCCTGATTTGTTTTGTAGTATTTTGTTCTTAAAAAAAAAAGTATTATTCTGTTACCTCTTTGGAGATTTTACACATATTTAAAAGTACACAGCTGTTTTTAGCCTCCTTTCAGTTGAACCTGACTCTTGGACCTCGGTACAAAAGGGGATTGAACTTCAGACTGCCTATTTCCAGAGCCAGAGTACCAAAGGCTCAGCCCCTGATCAGAAGAGATTACCTTATTTTAAGCCTAGCTAAGTCGTTTTAAAGAGGAAAAAAAAATTTTTTTTTAATCTATCTTGTGAAGTAGAAGAAGAGTTCAAAGTATGTACTTTTCCAAGGTTACTAACTAATTAGTGCTAGAGGCAGGACATAACCCAGAGTTTTTGCCGGGCATATACGAGGGTGGAAGAGAATTAGCAGGAGCAGCAGTTTTCCCTATATATCTCTTTCCCATTCCTTCCATTTTTAAATCTAACCAAGAGGGAGGCAAGAGGAGAGAATGAGTTGGGGAAAGAAATTGTAGGTAGCAGTGGTATTCTGGAGATGGAGGAGACAGGTCTGAGAGGAAAAGGAGAGAAGCAATCAAGAGTTCCTGTAGTTTAGCCAATGTGGCCATTTTCAAGTTGACATAATATTCTAGGTACTAGAAGAAGCTAGGCCTTGCTTGTACCCTAATATGTATCTCCTCTTGCATATGTTATCTAATATCAAATGAAATACATTTTAATTGATTTTGAACATTGTGGCAAATTTTTTAGAAAGGTTTTCAGTTTTAAATGCCTTTTTTCACCTTATACCTTAGGAACCACAAAATTGTTTTGATATTTGAGAACCTCGTGATGTTGATGTAGAAATTGGAAATGCTGAAAAGAGATAGGATAGTTGTCCTTTTTTATTAGTAACTTTTATTACATTTGTAATGAAATTATGCCATAGTTTATTTTTATATATTTAAAGTTGTTATTTAACTATTCAGAAGAATGTGTTTGATAATTTTCTGTAGGAAAAAAAGCAAGTCATCTAGTGACTTACTGCTATTTCAGTCAAAATTTTACTCATTTTATCTGATTTTCATTTCACTCTTTGTGTTTATTAAAGGCATTTTTTTTTTAAATGATGTTTTATTCAGGGCAAGGGTCCTGACTTCTCATTTTGGTATTTTCATAGTACCAAGCATATTACCTAGCACATAGTCAATGCTCATAGTATTTATAATGAATTTTTTAAATTAAATTATAGGGTCACTTAACAAATGAAATACTAAGTTGCTTGATATTTCAGAATGGTCGAATCAGTCAGTCAGTTCAGTCGCTCAGTTGTATCTGACTCTTTGTGACCCCATGAACCGCAGCACGCCAGGCCTCCCTGTCTATCACCAACTCCCAGAGTTTACTCAAACTCATGTCCATTGAGTCGGTGATGCCATCCAACCATCTCATCCTGCCGTCCCCTTCTCCTCCTGCCTTCAATCTTTCCCAGCATCAGGGTCTTTTCAAGTGAGTCAGTTCTTCGCATCAGGTGGCCAAAGTATTGGAGTTTCAGCTTCAGTATCAGTCCTTCCAATGAATATTCAGGACTGATTTCCTTTAGGATGGACTGGTTGGATCTCCTTGCAGTCCAAGGGACTCTCAAGAGTCTTCTCCAACACCACAGTTCAAAAGCATCAATTCTTCAGTGCACAACTTTCTTTATGGTCCAACTATCACATCCATACATGACTACTGGAAAAACCATAGCCTTGACTAAATGGACCTTTGTTGTCAAAGTAATGTCTCTGCTTTTTAATGTGCTGTCTAGGTTGGTCCTAACTTTTCTTCCAGAGAGCAAATGACTTTAATTTCATAGCTGCAGTCACCATCTGTAGTGATTTTGGAGCCCCAAAAATGGTCTGTCACTGTTTCACTGTTTCCCCATCTATTTGCCATGAAGCGATGGAACTGGATGCCATGATCTTAGTTTTTTAAATGTTGAGGTTTAAGCCAATTTTTTCACTCTCCTCTTTCACTTCCATCAAGAAGCTCTTTAGTTCTTCTTCACTTTCTGCCATAGGGGTGGTGTCATCTGCATATCTGAGGTTATTGATATTTCTCCCAGCAATCTTGATTCTAGCTTGTGCTTCTTCCAGCCCAACATTTCTCATGATGTTCTCTGCATATAAGTTGAATAAGCAGGGTGATAATATACAGCCTTGACATACTCCTTTTCCTATTTGGAACCAGTCTGTGGTTCCATGTCCAGTTCTAACTGTTGCTTCTTGACCTGTGTACAGATTTTTCAAGAGGCACGACAGGTATCTGGTATTCCGATCTCTTTCAGAATTTTCCAGTTTGTTGTGATCCACACAGTCAAAGGCTTTGGCATAGTTAGTAAATCAGAAGTAAATGGTTTTCTGGAACTCTCTTGCTCTTTTGATGATCCAACAGATGTTGGCAATTTGGTATCTGGTTCCTCTGCCTTTTCTAAAACCAGCTTGAATATGTGGAAGTTCACGGTTCATGTACTATTGAAGCCTGGCTTGGAGAATTTTGAGCATGACTTTGCTACTGTGTGAGATGAGTGCAATTGTGTGGTAGTTTGAGCATTCTTTGGCTTTGCCTCTCTTTAGGATTGGAATGAAAACTGACCTTTTCCAGTCCTGTGGCCACTGCTGAGTTTTCCAAATTTGCTGGCATATTGAGTGTAGCACTTTCACAGCATGATCTTTTAGGATTTGATAACAGCTCAACTGAAATTCCATCACCTCCACTAGCTTTGTTCGTAGTGATGCTTTTTAAGGCCCACTTGACTTCACACTCCAGGATGTCTGTCTCTAGGTGAGTGATCACAGCATTGTGATTATCTGGGTCGTGAAGATCTTTTTTGTATAGTTTTTCTGTGTATTCCTGACACCTCTTCTTAATATTTTCTGCTTCTGTTAGGTCCATACCATTTCTATCCTTTATTGTGCCCATCTTTGCATGAAATGTTCCCTTGGTATCTTTAATTTTCTTGAAGAGATGTCTAGTCTTTCCCATTCTATTGTTTTCCTCTATTGCTTTGCATTGATCCCTGAGGAAGGCTTTTTTATGTTCTTTGGAACTCTGCATTCAAATGGGTCTATCTTTCCTTCTCTCCTTTGCCTTTCTCTTCTCTTCTTTTGACAGCTATTTGTAAAGCCTCCTCAGACAACCATTTTCCCTTTTTGCATTTCTTTTTCTTGGGGGTGGTCTTGATCCCTGCCTCCTGTACAATGTTATGAACCTCTATCCATAGTTCTTCAGGCACCCTGTCTATCAGATCTAATCCCTTGACTACTTGTCACTTCCACTGTAATCGTAAGAGATTTGATTTAGGTCATACCTGAATGGTATGGTGGTTTTCCCTACTTTCTTAAATTTAAGTCTGAATTTGGCAGTTTGGCAACTTAGTACAGTGCCTAGCATAGTATCAAGCATTTTTCCTCAGTAGATACTTGGGTACATATTGGTCTCGTAAGATTTTTTGCAGTGAGTGTAATTGAACTTTAAAGCTTGAATTGTAGACATTCAGTTCAAGTCTTAATCGTATTTTACCTAGGAAGTTGTTTCTTCACTATTGCATCTCCTGAGCAACAAAAGGGATATAAATATCCTTCCTTATCTCACTTCTCCACTGTGCTCTTCATTAGTTCAGAAAATTCGAACAAAGATTGAGGGTGAACTTGACTTTTTACTATTGAAGGCAGGGAAGTTGTTCTCTAATTTTGGGTTTTTCTATTGAAATTTAAATATTGTAGAGGAACCGGCCTCTAAACTTAGATTTACAGGAGACTGTGGATCCAACTCCTATGCAGCATTAAAGGGAGGCAGTGCTTACCTACCAGTGTTTGATCAACTATTTTTCCAGCATATATTTGCAGAATTAAAAACAAAACAGCTTAGGAATTTATTATGAGACAGTGAAAGTCAAGTCCTAAGTAATTAGAGATACTGTTATCAGTCTTTATATAATGCCTTAGACCATGAGTTCCCTCATAGTGTTTCCTGTAGATGAAGTTTTCAGTGATCTGGGGCAAAATGAGAAATACCGGGTCAGTGTATCATGCACATGTCTGTTTGTTTGTTTGTGCGTCTTTGCTCTAACTTATATATGTCCTTGTTTTTGAGGACTGTGCTTTTAACTTCTTAAAAAAATAGCTTTTTTAAAAAAAATAGTTTTAGATTTTCAGAAAGTTTATGAAATAATAGAGAATTCCTATACATTTTTCTCACCCAGTTTCTCTTATTGTTAACATCTTACATTACTATGCTACATTTGTTATGCTAATAAACCAGTATTAATACATTGCTATTAATTAAACCCCATACTTTATTGCTAATTTTTATACATGGCGAAATAATCACCACAGGAAGTCTAGTTAGCATCCATCACTACACAAGAGTTACAGAATTTTTCCTTATGAGAACTTTTAAAATCTACACTCATAGCAACTTCTGCGTATACAACATTATTAACTATAATTCCATGCTGCACATTACATCCTGTAACTTATTTTATAACTAGAAGTTTGTACCTTTTACTTCCTTCACCCATTTTACCCACTCCCCAAGCCCCACCCTGGCAGCCACTCATCTGTTTTCTGTTATTTCTGTATTTATGAGCTTGGGCTTTTTTGTTTTTGGTGTTACATTCCACGTATAAGTGAGATCATACAATATTTTGTCTTTTCTGACTGACTTTTTTCACTGAGCATAATGCCCTTAAAACCCATCTGTAGATTTTAAAAGATTTCATTCTTTTTAACAGATGCCATTCTTTTTAATGTTGTTATTGTTTAGAATTTTATGGTTGTCTTTGTAGATTGGCACATATTTTAAGATATTAAATTTTGAAGGTACTTTGTAAAGGATTAAGTATTCTTGTCTGTGGCCTCAGAATTGTAAACCCACTGCTTCTGATGTACTGAGGAGGACCCAGGAAGCCGTCTTCATTGCCATTGTTGTTTATGATTGTGAGTAGAGAAAGAGGAGCCTTTAAAAGTGTTTGAGAAATCTTAGTAGAAATTTGTTCATTCCTCTGTCTCCAATTTGGACACCACAGTTAAATTTAGTAGTTTCACTTGTTATCCAGCCAGTGTTCAATTGTAGGTGTAGGTATAGGTAGATCAAGAAAATTAATTTAGGGTTCTTGGTTACAGAAACCTTAAATTCTCTCAGTGAAATCTGTAATTTTAAAATTTGATCTAAGCTAAAACTACTTCACAGATTAATTTTTATCAGAAATATCTCTGTGATTCTATACACAGAAATCACCAGTTTTGCAAGTAAGAGACTATCACAGTTAAATTATGGCCAAATAGGAAACTTCTAATCCAGAAAATCTGTGGTTAAGTCCCAAATGGGTGAAATTGATACATTTTTAATTGTAGTAAATATACTTAAAATTTGCCATTTTATCCATTTTTAAATGTACTTAAAATATCCAATTGTGACATTGTTATGCAGCCATCGCCACTGTCTGTCTCCTGAACTGTTTGATCGTTGCAAACTTTATACCCATTAAACACAAATGCCCTTTTACTCTCCCCTCCACACCTTGAATAAATGCCTGACAAAGTATGAATTTGTCAACTTTTACTCCTTATGTAAGAGGAATCATACAGTTTTGTCCTTTTGTCACAGGCTTAATTTCACTTAGCATAACGTCTTCAAGGCTCTTCCATTTATAGCATGTGTCCAAATCTCCTTCCTTTTTAAGGCTGAATAATATCCCATTGTACATACCACATTTTGTTTATTCATTTTTATGTCAATGGGCACTTGGTTGTTTCCACCTTTTGGCTATTGTGAATAATGTTGCCATGAACATGAGTTTACAAATATCTATTTGAGTTTTTACACAGAAGTAGAATTGTTGGATCATGTGGATATTCTGTGTTCACTTTTCTGAGGAGTTGCCATATTATTGCCACGGGGCTGCTACAGGTGTATGCTGGAATAGGGAATTAGGGTTGGGGAGTAACAGAAGAGATAAGCTTCCTGTAAGAGATGAACTTCTTATAGTAAAGTATTTGCAAATGATTTAAGAATTTTAAAGTTAAGCTCAGTTCAGTCACTATCACATCCAATTCTTTGCAACCCCATGGACTGCAGCATGCCAGGCTTCCCTGTCCATCACTAACTCCCAGAGCTTACTCAAACTCATGTCCATCGTGTCAGTGATGCCAAAGATTACTCTATATTTTGAATCCTGTAGCTGGAAAGCTAGTTCCAACCTACCTCTGCAGTAGGAGCAGTTCTTGGAAGCCCAGACTGGTCTGATGGATGGCAGACTACCTTAAATCCTAAAATGAAAATTATGTAACATGATTCAAAAAGTTGAAATTAAATTATTGTGTTTACATCATAGGCATTTTAAGTTATTTCTTCTCACCTTGATTTGGGCTGTTAACAGTGTAAAATTATAATACCTTCATATAGATGTATTTTGGGCTTCCCAGGAGGCTCAGTGGTAAAGAATCCGACTGCCAGTGCAGGAGACACAGATTCGATCCCTGAGTTAGAAAGATCCCCTGGAGAAGAAAATGACAACACACTCCAGTATTCTTGCCTGGGAAATCCCATGAACAGAGAAACCTGGTGGGCTGCAGTCCATGGGTTTGGAAGAGTTGGATACTACTGAGCAACTGAGCACAACACAACATAGATGTTTTTTATTTAAAGCCCATATCCAGGAAACAGTAATTCACTATTAATTTTGTAGATTTGGTAAGGTACATTAAATCATTATTCCCCAGAAGCATCGTTACATTGGAACATGTAGGCAACAGAAATCACTTTCTATCATACAAAGTGTGTGACTGAAATAAAGCTTTTGATCATTTCTTTTAATAACCAGTGCCATGAAGTTTTGATTCTGGAGCTTCTTTTTATGTTATTTTTCATGGACTTTTTATTTGTTTTGTAGCTTTTTCTTTGTATTTTGGAGGAGACAGATCACATATAAGAATGATTACATGTACAGATTTGATCACTAAGCTCTAAAAATATTCTCTTAGTTTTGTTAAGGAAGTGTGACATTTAATTACAGGACTGTAGTTTTAGTTTTTTCTTAGCTTTTATTTGTAATGCTTGTATTTTTTATAAAATTTTTGAGATTTTTAAGAATAGTACAGAGGTTGGTATATTTGGTATCAAAATATGTTATGATTCATTTCCAAGTACCACTTTTTGCCAAAGACCAGCTTCTAAAAATTATAAGCTGTTTTCTGGTTTGGTTTTTCTAGACTTCATGAGTTTGCTGTTACAAAAGAAATCTCTTTCAAATCAGTCCCATGTGTTTTCCATTTTTTCCTTGAATGCCATTGTGGGGCTTTTTTCCATCTTAAGTATTCATCCATTTAAAAATACTTGTGGTTTTTACATATGCTCACAAATCCAGACAAAAAAGAGGTTTTTAATTTCATACTTTCTTAGAATATGAGAGTTTTAATTTTTAAATAAAAATTAAATTTGTGTGCTTCCAAAATCCTATACAGTTGACTCTTGAACAACACGGGTTTGAACTGTGCAGGTCCTCTTATATGTGAATCTTTCAACAGTTAATACTACAGTACCGAAGGGCTGATTCAGAGCATGCAGAAGGCCAATTCTGAAGTTATACTCAGAGTTTTGACTGCATGGAGGGTTGGCTCCCCTAACTGCTGAGTTGTTCAAGAGTCAACTGTACTCTACTTTTTAGCAGGTGCAAAAATCAGGATGGCTAGAATAGCATCACTGTATCTCAGTTCCTTTACTCAGGACAAGATGAAGTCAGAGAAGAAAGGAGCAAGCCATCCAAGGTTCAGGGTGTGAGTGGATAGTCTGGGTGGACAACAGAAAGTAATTTGCCAGAGGCTTCTGGACCCTGATGTGTGTGGCCTTAACCTAGTGATTAGGGAGTTCAGATTGTGCAGTACCATAGAATTGCTGATAATGCTTGCTAGAAATAGTATGAAACTATGCTTGAACTTCACACTAACAGTATAGTTATATAATTAATTCTGATAAAAGGTATTTGTTTTGATTTCTGTTAAAGAAATTAGAGGCGTTATTGAAATAAAAATCCTCTGTGTCATTTTTAAAATACGGAATATTGAGCGGGGCAGCTAAGTATAAAAACAAGACCTTAAAGTGGTTCTAGCTTTCTTTATGTCATCAAAATCTGTTGAAAACTATTGTGTCATCAGAAAAATACTTGTTCCCTGGTGGTCTAGTGGTTAGGATTCTGCGCTTTCACTGCTGTGAACCAGGTTCAATCCCTGGTCAGGGAACTGAGATCCTGCAGTGTGGCCAGAATTAAAAAAAAAAAATTTTAATGCGTGTATACACAAATTTGCATATAATTTCGGAGACACAGACCTGACGCCCTGCTCTAAGTCACCTTTCTCATTTTTGGACAGTTTTATTTATTTATTTTATTTAGTTCATGCGTACGTGAATTTGTGGCAGAGAAGATGATGTTCATGTATTGAAGTTACAGGTTTAATTTCCATGAGGAACGCCTGCTGCTGCTGCTAAGTCGCTTCAGTCGTGTCCGACTCTATGCGACCCCATAGACGGCAGCCCACCAGACTCCACTGTCTCTGGGATTCTCCAGGCAAGAACACTGGAGTGGGTTGCCATTTCCTTCTCCAATGCGTGAAAGTGAAGTCGCTCGGTCGTATCTGACACTTAGCAACCCCGTGGACTGCAGCCTACCAGGCTCCTCCGTCCATGGGATTTTCCAGGCAAGAGTACTGGAGTGGGGTGCCATTGCCTTCTCCGAGGAACGCCTAGCTATCCTTATACTGTAGTCACAAATATAAAATCTAAGTATTTGGTGTGTGTACAAAAAATACACCCACATGTATATACATGCCACTGATTATAACAAAATTGGATAAGGTCATTTGAATTAATCACTGGAGAAACAATTCAGAATGCTTAAGTGGGTATTATAGCCTCTTTGGGAATAAGGAAAGACGTGCTATCATTATTTTCCTTTTGGTATTGTCATCTTATATGATTTCCTGAAATATGGTGATACTGAATTTAAAATTCAGTTTAATTTAAAACTGATTTTTGGGACATTTCAATATATCTTCCTGAAGTAATTGTAGAAATCTCAGGAGTTCCAGCATTTGTGTGTGATCACTGGTTCATTCAGTAGAGAGGGATGGAGAATGAGCATTTGCTTCCTGTAAAGAGCATGCATTTATATATAGTATATTCATACTATGAAATATGAGAGGTTGTAGTACTAATATCATTGTATATTTTGGGGTAAGGTCTTAGATTCTTTGTTTTTTGTTTAACTTTAGATGTACATAGTAATAATCTTTGGATTTAGCAAAAAGAATTTTGTATCCGTGGTTCTCAGTCTCAGTTGTCTTGACATCTTAAAGATTTATATCTTTATATAAATTTGCTCAGATTTGCTCTTTTTTCTTTTATCTCAGAAGCTTTACATGCATGGTGTATAACTTAGGATCTAGGTTAACATGATTACAGAGTGGATACAGAATAAGTATGTTCCATGGAGTCTAGCACTGCAGTTACCTGTGTGTGTCTCTTCTTGTCTTATGTACTGTATAGACAAACTTCTGGTGGACCCTCTTTGAGAAACACAGTCATAGGCTACAGCAGTAGCATTCAGACTGTTCATCTATTTACTGTGTTGGAGCATATTATGATTTGTTTGCATATTTAATAAGTCATATTATCCTTCACGGCTTAACATAGTGCTTAATCTCAGTAGATAGTTGTTGGTTGAATAAATGGTATACATCTTTAAATGATTATGATATTCCAGATAGACCAGTGAGTTCCAACTCTGATTTTGAAACCTGCCTTTTTCTCCCATGAATTATTATAGGGCACAGTTATGAAATGTTTAAAAGAAAATTGATGAGGAAAATAAATATGTGCCACATTTTATCCTTAAACTGATTTTGAAATCAGATACATAATGGCACATTCACATCCACAAAGTGTGGTCATCACTTTAAATAGCATAACAGATAAAATAAAACTTCATTTCTTAATGGTGCATACAAATACATATAATTTGCACCACTGTGTGCTAACTGTTTCTAAGATCACAAAGTAGATTGTTTAAAACCATGAACAACAGCCATTGAAACCCAAACATAGCACTACTACTATTCTAATGTACTAAACAAAATATTCCCCTAGGTAATATGGGAATCTCCACTATCCTGTGTTTGTCTGTACTTAATGGAAATTTTACAGGAATGCCAAGCATGGAAAGGCAGCCATATTATTTAGTAGATTACTAGCTTAAGAGCACTTAAATTATAAAAGTGGATCATTGTAGTTTATGAATACCAAGTTTAATTGGTCTCTTAATAACTTCATAGTACTAGTAAATAGCCCTTGACCATCATGAAAAACATGTAAATCTAAGAAAATTTGAATCATTGCTGTTAGAAACAAAAAAGGTCCTGCATTTGGTGATTGCTTTCAACCTGTGAGCGCTTCACTATGGCTCAGACAGTAAAGACTGCCTGCAATGCTAGGAGACCTGGGTTTGATCTCTGGGTCGGGAAGATCCCTGGAGAAGGAAAGGGTAACCCACTCCAGTATTCTTGCCTGGAAAATTTCATGGACAGAGGAGCCTGGTGGGCTACAGTCCATGGGGTTCCAAAAAGTCGGACATGACTGAATGACTTTCACTTCAACCTGTCAAGGGTTCCCCGATCAAAGAAGTTTTGAAGATTTACTTGCCATTCTGCAAAAACGGAAACATAGACCAACGGAACAAGATAGAAAACCCAGAAATAAACCCATGTACCTTTGGGTATCTTATTTTTGACAAAGGAGGCAAGAATGTACAATGGGGCAAAGACAGCCTCTTCAATAAGTCATGCTGGGAAAACTGGACAGCTACATGTAAAAGAATGAAATTAGAACACTTCCTAACACCATACACAAAGATAAAATAAAAATGGAATAAAGACCTAAGTGTAAGACCAGAAACTATAAAACTCTTAGAGGAAAACATAGGCAGAACACTCGATGACATAAATCAAGCCAAGACCCTCTATAACCTACCTCCTAGAATAATGGAAATAAAAACAAAAGTAAACAAGTGGGACCTGATTAAACTTGAAAGCTTTGCACAGCAAAAGAAACTATAAGCAAGGTGAAACACAACCCTCAGAATGGGAGAAAATAACAGCAAATGAAACAACTGACAAAGGATTAATTTCCAAAGTATACAAGCAGCTCATACAACTCAATACCAGAAAAACAAACAGCCCAATCAAAAAGTGGGATAAAGATCTAAACAAACATTTTTCCAAAGAAGACATACAGATGGCTAACAAACACATGAAAAGATGCTGAGTATCACTCATTCGTAGAGAAATGCAAATCAAAGATACAGTGAGATTTCACCTCACACCAGTCACAATGACCCTCATCAAAAAGTCTACAAACAATAAATGCTGAGGAGGGTGTGGAGAAAGGGAACCATCTTTCACTATTGGTGGGAATGTAAATTGATACAGCTACTATGGAAGGATGGTATGTAGATTCCTTAAAAATCTAGGAATAAAACCACCATATAACCCCCAAGGAAGCCAAAATTGAAAAAGACACATCTGTCCCATTGTTCATTGCAGCACTATTTACAATAGCTAGAACATGGAAGCAACCTAGATGTCCATCAACAGATGAATGGATAAGAAATTGTTGTACATATACACAGTGGAATATTACTCAGCCATAAAAAGGAATGCATTTGAGTAAGTTCTATAGAGGTGGATGAACCTGGAGCCTATTATACAGGTAAAGTAAGTCAGAGAAAGATAAATATCATATACTAACACATATATTCAGAATCTAGAAAGATGGTACCAAAGAATTTGTTTGCAGGGCATCAATGGAGAAATAGAGACCAGAGTTATGAACATGGAGAGAGGGGAGAAGAGGGTGAGATATATGGAGACAGTAACATGGAAACTTACATTACCATATGTAGAATAGATAGCTAATGGGAATTTGCTGTATGTCTCAGGAAACTCAGATAGGGGCTCTGTATCAACCTAGAGGGGTGGGATGGGAAAGGATTTGGGAGGTAGGTTCAAGAGGGAAGGGACATATGTATACCTGTGGCTGATTCACGTTGAGTTTTGACAGAAACAACAAAATTCTGTACAGCAATTATCCTTCAATTAAAAAATAAATTTTTTAAAAATAAAAAGATTTACTTGCCACTTTGGAAAAGAGTGTAATATTGTAGGAATGAAGTATCAGTATTCTTGTCACCAAGGCAAACCTTTCCACTGGAGATGATTACTAAATGTACCTTAATTGAATGTCTTCTAAATTTGAAGCCAGAATTATAACATATTAATATACCCACATGTGAGAGAGTCGATTGATAATGTAACTAGCATGAAGAAATGCTTGTATGGACTGAATCTGGGCTATACAGTGCATTTTTAAGTTCTCTGGGAACAAAGCTCTTTGAAACCGAGTTGATCTGGGTGTAAAATAAAATGTAAGCCTTTGTCATCAGACATGGTAGGTGCTGACTAGGCCTTAGCTACGCTGGGCTTCTTCATCACTGACTAGGAATCAGAAAAAGACTAGGAAAAGAGAAAAGCAAGGAACTAGGAAAGAGGATAGCAAGGAACCCCAGGAATGAAAGAGAAGGAAAGAAGCCTTCACGAACTTCTGTAGATCTTCTGTATGATTATTCTTTTCTTGTGGTTGCATCTCTGACAAAGAATGGACTGTTTTTCATTACCAGAGGTTATTGCCTAGTTAGTTTATATCTAAAGAAAATGTACCTGTTTACTTTGAAAGGGGCTTCCCTGTTGGCCCAGCTGGTAAAAAATCCTCCTGCAATGCAGGAGACCTGGGTTTGATCCCTGGGTTAGAAAGATCCCCTGGAGAAGGGAAAGACTACCCACTCCAGTATTCTGGCCTGGAGAATTCCATGGAGTGTATAGTCCATGGGATTGCAAAGAGTCGGACAAGAGTGAACTTTCACTTTTTTTGAAAAAAAAAGAAATGGCTTAAATAGATTAACCCTATATACAGTTCAAGGCAAGTGATAGGTATAATAGGATCAATTAAAAAGTACCACCAGTAAAGAATCATGACAACTAACTTTTCTGACAATTATTTTTCTTTTGCTTTGCCTTAGGGTTTTGACCCACCACATCAAAGTGACACAAGAACTATTTACATAGCCAACAGGTTTCCTCAGTATGGCCATTATACACCTCAGAAATTTATAGATAACCGGATCATTTCATCTAAGGTAAGAATTAACACTTCTATTATTAAAACTGTGGTTATGTACTGCTTTAAAAAGTGATTTGTTTGTGTAGTATACATTTATATCCTTAAAAATACAGGGAAATGGTGGTTGGTAGATGTATCTTAACCAAAATTGTAAACTGTAAAATAAAAAGAGTTGCTGGTTCCTAATGTCAGATAGCCAGTATTCCAAAAGGTACCCTTAGTTTAAACTAAGGAAGGAATTAAACTAAGGGAACTAAGGAAGCAATTGAACTAAGGAACTTACTTCTATACCATATGCCAGGCACTGTATTAGGTACTTCTTGTACTATTTAATCCTTACAACAACTTTAATATATGTTTAATGAGTGTTTGTTATACTCATTTTATATCAGTTTCTCCAACTGAAGTGCTGGAAAATAATTTACCCAGGGATGTTAAGAGTTTGAACTCAGTTCTGTGTAACTTTAAAGCCTGACTTCCTCTAATTTTATCATTCTTCTATAAACATTTTATAGTACAAAAGAACCTACTCATTCTTACATATTCTTCCTTGTTTCATTTTTTTTTCCTGTGGCATTTTGAAGCTGTCTTAGTCTATTTTGAAGCTGAAGATTATAGAATAATGCTATCATCTGTCATGACGGATATGTTTTCCTTGCTGTCTAATATGATAACCATTAGCCACATAGGGCTGTTTAGACCTTGAAATATAGTATGTAATTGAGGAAGTTAATTTTTAATTTTGATTTATTTTAAATTGTCAATAGCCACATGTGACTAGTGGCTACCTCACTGGACAATGCAGTTATAGAGGATGTGAGTCAGAAACTGAGGGTAAAGTTCTTTAAGCATTGTTGTTGTTCAGTCACCCAGTCGTGTCTGACTCTTCGCTACCCCATGGAGTGCAGCACTCTAGGCCTCTCTGTCCCTCACCATCTCCCAAAGTTTGCCCAGGTTCATGTCGATTGCATTGGTGATGCCATCCATCTGTCTCATCCTCTGACACCCTCTTTGCCTTCTGTCCTCAATCTTTCCCAGCATCGGGAACTTTTCCAATGAGTCAACTGTTCACAGCAAATGACCAAAATACTGGAGTTTCAGCTTCAGCATCAGTCCTCCCGAATCAGCAGGGTTTATTTCCCCTAAGATTGACTGGCTTGATCTCCTTGCTGTTCAAGGGACTCTCAGGAGTCCTCCAACACCACAGTTCACAGGCATCTTTGAGCATGTGTGTTTTTGTTAGTCACTCAGTCGTGTCCACTCTTTGTGAGCCCAGGGACTATAGCCTACCAGGCTCCTCTGTCCATGGAATTTCCTAGGCAAAAGTGCTGGAGTGGGTTGCCATTTCCTTTTCCAGGGGATCTTCTCAACCTAGGAATCAAACCCAAGTCTCCTGCATTGCAGGCAAATTCTTTACCATCTGAGCTACCAGGAAAGTCAGGATAATAGAGGAGCTTTAGATAAATGACATATTTCTTAGTAAGTGATGGAAGAAATAAAAGTCCTTCTTGAAAACAAAATTTTTTAAACACTAGGTATAATACCCTAGTAAAGTAATGCTCAAAATTCTCCAAGCCAGGCTTCAGCAATATGTGAACCGTGAACTTCCTGATGTTCAAGCTGATTTTAGAAAAGGCAGAGGAACCAGAGATCAAATTGCCAGCATCCACTGGATCATGGAAAAAGCAAGAGAGTTCCAGAAAAACATCTATTTCTGCTTTATTGACTATGGCAAAGCCTTTGACTGTGTGGATCACAATAAACTGTGGAAAATTTTGAGAGAGATGGGAATACCAGACCACCTGACCTGCCTCTTGAGAAATCTGTATGCAGGTCAGGAAGCAACAGTTAGAACTGTACATGGAACCACAGACTGGTTCCAAATAGGAAAAGGAGTAGGTCAAGGCTGTATATTATCACCCTGCTTATTTAATTTATATGCAGAGTACATCATGAGAAATGCTGGACTGGAAGAAACACAAACTGGAATCAAGATTGCCGGGAGAAATATCAATAACCTCAGATATGCAGATGACACCACCCTTATGGCAGAAAGTGAAGAGGATCTAAAAAGCCTCTTGATGAAAGTGAAAGAGGAGAGTGAAAAAGTTGGCTTAAAGCTCAACATTCAGAAAACTAAGATCATGGCATCTGGTCCCATCACTTCATGGGAAATAGATGGGGAAACAGTGGAAACAGTGGCAGACTTTATTTTTGGGGGCTCCAAAATCACTGCAGATGGTGACTGCAGCCATGAAATTCAAAGATGCTTACTCCTTGGAAGGAAAGTTATGACCAACCTAGATAGCATATTCAAAAGCAGAGACATTACTTTGCCAACAAAGGTCCGTCTAGTCAAGGCTATGGTTTTTCCAGTGGTCATGTATGGATGTGAGAATTGGACTGTGAAGAAGGCTGAGCGCCAAAGAATTGATGCTTTTGAACTGTGGTGTTGGAGAAGACTCTTGAGAGTCCCTTGGACTGCAAGGAGATCCAACTAGTCCATTCTGAAGGAGATCAGCCCTGGGATTTCTTTGGAGGGAATGATGCTAAAGCTGAAACTCCAGTACTTTGGCCACCTCATGTGAAGAGTTGACTCATTGGAAAAGACTCTGATGCTGGGAGGGATTGGGGGCAGGAGAAGGGGACGACAGAGGATGAGATGGCTGGATGGCATCACTGTCTCGATGGACGTGAGTCTGAGTGAACTCTGGGAGTTGGTGATGGACAGGAAGGCCTGGAGTGCTGCGATTCATGGGGTCGCAAAGAGTTGGACACGACTGAGCGACTGAACTGAACTGATAACTTATATACAATAAAATTCACTAATTTGATGAATTTTGACAAATGTATAGCATATGACCACCATCATTAAGATACAGAATACGTTTGTCACTCCAAAAAGTTAGTGGCCATTCTCCCTTCTCTTCACCTCCAACAATTGCAACTGATCTGCTTTCTGTAATTATAGTTTTGTCTTTCTAGAATGTCATGAACAATGCACTGTAGGAGTCTTGTGTCTGATTTCTTTTCACTTAACACAGTACTGTTGAGAACGATCTTTGTTGCTACAAGTGTCAGAATCTGTGTTCATTTCCTTTTTAGTGCATATTAGTTATCACCATAGGTTTGGATAGTTTATGTTCTGAATTTGGGTCATTTTCCTTGGAGGGTTTCACTACTGGTATTTTCCCCTTAAGTTTCCAGTTGCTTTTCTAGCCCTGAGCTCTAAATCTTTGTCGTATTTTGTTGATAAGGGAGTACTTTTCCCTACTCTTTGACTACCATAGCTATGTAAGTTGGATAGTATCTCCAGGCTAAGAAGCCGTTGCTTATAATTCATACACCTTCCATTTGTAATTTTTTTTAAGTTAAACTCTCTTCATGTTTCTATCTATATTTTGGACACATTCCAAGGTTTTAAATAGTTGTTTTAATCTAGTTTTCATAATTCTTATCTGCTAGGAGTTCACTTAAATTGTCTTATCTGCTAGGAGTTCACTTAAATTGAAGAAAGTAGGGAGACCATTCAGGTATGACCTAAATGAAATACCTAACAATTATACAGTGAAAGTGAGAAATAGATAAGGGACTAGACTTGATAGACAGAGTACCTGATGAACTATGGACGGAGAGTTCGTGACATTGTACAGGAGACAGGGATCAAGACCATCCCCAAGAAAAAGAAATGCAAAAAAGCAAAATGGCTGTCTGAGGAGGCCTTACAAATAGCTGTGAAAAGAAGAGAAGCAAAAAGCAAAGGAGAAAAGGAAAAATACCCATTTGAATGCAGAGTTCCCAAGAATAGCAAGGAGAGATAAGAAAGCCTTCCTCAGTGATCAATACAAAGAAATAGAGGAAAACAATAGAATGGCAAAGACTAGAGATCTCTTCAAGAAAATTAGAGATACCAGGGGACCATTTCATGCAAAGATGGGCTCAATAAAGGACAGAAATGGTATGGACCTAACAGTAGCAGAAGATATTAAGAAGAGGTGGCAAGAATACACAGAAGAACTATACAAAAAGTTCTTCATGACCCAGATAATCATGATGGTGTGATCACTCACTTAGAGCCAGACATCCTGGAGTGTGAAGTCAAGTGGGCCTTAGGAAGCATCACTACGAACAAAGCTAGTGGAGGTGATAGAATTACAGCTGAGTTATTATCAAATCCTAAAAGATGATGCTGTGAAAGTGCTGCACTCAGTATGCCAGCAAATGTGGAAAACTCAGCAGTGGCCACAGGACTGGAAAAGGTCAGTTTTCATTCCAGTCCCAAAGAAAGGCAATGCCAAAGAACGCTCAAATTACTACACAGTTGCACATCTCACACGCTAGCAAAGTGATGCTCAAAATTCTCCAAGCCAGGCTTCAACAATACTTGCACTGTGAACTTCCAGATGTTCAAGCTGGTTTTAGAAAAGGCAGAGGAACCAGAAATCAACTTGCCAGCATCTGTTGGATCATCAAAAAAGCAAGAGAGTTCCAGAAAAGCATCTATTTCTGATTTATTGACTATGCCAAAGCCTTTGTGTGGATCACAACAAACTGTGGAAAATTCTTAAAGAGATCGGAATACCAGACAACCTGATGTGCCTCTTGAGATATCTGTACACGGGTCAAGAAGCAACAGTTAAAACTGGACGTGGGACAACAGAATAGTTCCAAATAGGAAAAGGAATACATCAAGCCTGTATGTTATCACCCTGCTTATTCAACTTATATGCAGAGAACATCATGAGAAACGCTGGGCTGGAAGAAGCACAAGTTGGAATCAAGATTGCTGCAAGGACTATCAGTAACCTCAGATATGCAGATGACATCACCCTTATGGCAGAAAGTGAAGAACTAAAGAGCCTCTTGAGGAGAGTGAAAAAGTTGGCTTAAAGCTCAACATGCAGAGCTCTAAGATCATGGCATCCGATCCCATCACTTCATGGCAAATAGATGGGGAAACAGTGGCAGACTTTATTTTTTGGGCTCCAGAATCACTGAAGATGGTGACTGCAGCCATGAAATTAAGAGACACTTACTCTTTGGAAGAAAAGTTAGGACCAACCTAGACAGCATATTAAGAAGCAGAGACATTACTTTGCCAACAAAGTAATTGTCTAGTCAAGGCCATGATTTTTCCAATAGTCATGTATGGATGTGAGAGTTGGACTATAAAGAAAGCTGAGTGCCAAAGAATGGATGCTTTTGGACTGTGGTGTTGGAGAAGACTCTTGAGAGTCCCTTGGATAGCAAGGAGATCCAACCAGTCCATCCTAAAG
Source organism: Bos mutus (assembly GCF_027580195.1). Classification (NCBI taxonomy): domain Eukaryota; kingdom Metazoa; phylum Chordata; class Mammalia; order Artiodactyla; family Bovidae; genus Bos; species Bos mutus. The sequence continues at coordinate 83,284,455 of NC_091617.1, read as the reverse complement.
GAAATCAGTCCTGAATATTCATTGGAAGAACTGATGTTGAAGCTGAAACTCCAATACTTTGGCCACCTGATGCGAAGAACTTACTCATTTGAAAAGATCCTGACGCTGGGAAAGATCAAAGGTGGCGGGGGTGGGGGCGAAGAGGACGACAGAGGATGAGATGGCTGGATGGCATCAGTGACTCCATGGACATGAGTTTGAGTGAACTCCAGGAGTTGGTGATGGAAAGGGAGGCCTGGCGTGCTGCAGTCCATGGGGTCACAAAGAGTCAGACAGGACTGAGCAACTGAACTGAGGAGTTCACAGTCTGTTGATACTTGAAACTGAGTTTCCTGGAAAACTTTTGAGATTAAATATATGAATGTTTTGATATTCAGTCAAATGTAGTAGTATTAGGTTTGGTGTTTTTGACCAGGTTTCAGAAATGTAGACTTTTAAATAAATGTTGCCTTTTTTCACGTACATGAAGACTGTCTTTCTCATTACTCCTCTATTATTATTCCACTAATGTTTTTTAAAACTTCCAAACCAGATTACCTGCTATTCCATAAACTCATGTTTAACTTCCCTACCACCTTGCCTTTGCTATGATTTTGTTTTGATAACCTCAGTTTTTAAGAATATAAGTTGTATATTTTTGCAGAGAAAGTAGATTTCATGTTTTTTAACCATATTTCAAGAATGTAGACATTTTATGTGTGTGTGCATGTTCAGTCACGTCCTATTCTTTGAGACCCTATGGACTATAGCCCGCCAGGCTTCTCTGCCCATGGGATTTCCCAGGCAAGAATACTGGAGTGGATTGCTGTGGTCTCCTCCAGGGGATCTTCTGGACGCAGGGACTGAATCTGCATCTCCTGCAGTGGCAAGCAGATTCTTTACTGCTGAGCCATCAGGGAAGCCCAGATATTTATATAGGCAGTGTCTGGGGGTTTTTTTTGACCATAGTTGAGCCTGGCTTCTCAATGTTCCCTTTTACTACCTTTCTACTCTCCTATTATTTCCCTAGACTCTTTTCAGACTGCATTATCTTCTCTCCCACAAAGCCATGAGGAACTTCCTTCTTCTCTGCCTTTGTTCATTCTTTCTTTCCTTCCTGAAATGTTCTCCGTTTGCCCCCTATTTTCAGCTGTGAGTGGTTCCTCTCTTAAAGCCCATGTTGATTGTGACCTCCTTCATTAAATTTTTCTTGCTTATTGAATTCTTTGTATATTCCTTCTTTTACTTTATCTTGGATTATAGCTATTGATATAAATATTGTTCTTAATCCTCTCTATTTAAACTTGTTATCTTTGTTTCTCTTATTATGTAGGTGCCTTGCACATTGTAGATGGAAAATATGCCTTTGTTCAATTTAATTCACTATATAGTAACGTCTTATCATAAATTTAAATTTCCTTCCGAAAGATTTAATTTTATGACCATGGTTTCATTTTTTTAACTAATGTCAGACCTTTGAAGGGCAGTGGTAAAGTCATATAGGTAATTGTAGAGAAGATACGCTTCTAGTTCATTTTTCTTAACTGTTATTACATAATTAAAATAATTTTAAAGCATAATGAATTATTATTTTCCTTAGAAGATTTTCATGTGTTTAAATATTATTCTACTTGAGTGCCTTCTCTGTGTATGACAGGACCAGCACAGAATTTAGACTCAGTCTACTAATGTTTACCTGAAAACAACAATTCCCAACATTTATAAGCTAGCTCATGAGAAGTTTTTGTTTCTTCTCAGTTTTCCATTGTATTATTGACCTAGCCAAAGAAAACATCCTGAAATTAATTATCTTATTGCTAACTTACATATTTAGTTGCTCTTTTCAAAATTCTGAGAGATAAAATGTATTATCACTATTATGAATCAAATAGATTGATGTAAACTTAGAACATTGTCAAGTTAGTTCTTATAAAGTTTTATACAGTTGCTCTGGTGATTAAGAAAGTTGTTAGAAATACTATGACCCTTGTAGGGACAACTGTCTTTTTACTCCAGTTAAGATCAGCTGGTAGTGGTTTGACCCATTGTCTCACGTACACACATTGAGCAGTGACCTCTTTTGGTTCCAGGAAGTATCTGCCTCTCTTCTCTCTAGAGTCGTGAACATGGTTCCCAATCTCAGATTCTAGAACCACTGGTGACACTACAACCACAAGAAAATGTTTCAGGTATCCCAGATTAGGACTGAAAATATAATTCACCTAAGAAAGGCTGTTAGGTATTGTCCTATTCTTCATACACCCTTGAGTCAAATAGGCTTTCATGGGTTCTTCTGGGAACCTAGGCATATTTATAAAATTGTTCATAAGTGAATGTTTCAGGTCTCAAAAAACTGATTAAGGGAATTCCCTGACAGTCCAGTAGTTAGGACTTCTCACTTTCACTGCCGAGAACAAAGGTTCAACCCCTGGTTGGGAAACCAAGATCCTGTAAGCCATACACCAGGGCCAGAAAAAAGAGAAGAAAAAATTGATTAAGAAGTGAATTTCCGACCTACAGAAATTAGAACCATCTTCCATTGTACCACAGAAAATCTTGAATTAGTCAATAACCAGTAAGGCTTCATTCATTACCTGACACCAGGAGAGTTACGGAAAAAAAGTTTTTTCCCATCAGTGTTTATTTGCCTATTTATGTATTCTGCTAGCGTTTTGCTATCTGTGTGCTATAGTGTAAGTGCTGAAGATAGAGCAGTAAATAACACTATGTTCCTAGCCCCGGGGATCTTATATTCTGCTAGGTGAATGGACATTGGGTAAAGTAACAATACTGTAAAATGTTTCCCTATTTTATTTGTAATGGTGTTGTGTATAGTGAGTGGCACAAGTAAAATTTATATGGTGTTACCCTACCCCCATAATGTAGCATTATAGGCTTATAAACTGATTAATAATATAGCAACAGACACATAGCGATTAGTATGAGCTAGGTTCTGTCCTTGCTGCTGCTGCTAAGTCACTTCAGTCGTGTCCGACTCTGCGACCCCATAGACGGCAGCCCACCAGGGTCCTCCGTTCCTGGGATTCTCCAGGCAAGAACACTGGAGTGGGGTGCCATTGCCTTCTCCAGTGCATGAAAGTGTAAAGTGAAAGTGAAGTCACTCAGTCACGTCTGACTCTTAGCGACCCCATGGACTGCAGCCCACCAGGCTCCTCCGTCCATGGGATTTTCCAGGCAAGAATACTGGAGTGGGGTGCCATTGCCTTCTCCGAGGTTCTGTCCTTAGCACTATATAAATATATCAGCTCATTTAATCTTTGTAACAACTTATACAGTATGCTTGTTATAACTGTCCTCATTTTATAGAGCATAGAATGAAGTATAGAGAGATAGATCCAAGGTCCTTCAGTGACCATGAATTAGGATTTAGATCACAGCAGTTGTTAACCTTTTACCATCAATGTTTATAACCATTATACTCTACTATCTCACTGTAAAAATAGACATTGTGACAGATTTTCATGTCCTTTATGAGATTTTCTTCATGGCTATACCAGTGATCACTTAACTAAAGTAATTTTTAATCTTTTTCACATTTCATATCCCATGCGTACTGAGGAGTACTTGAAGAATTATACTGTCTCCTTTGTTTCTGACGAAACCTAAAGAGAATATTTATAAAGTAAACTGAATCCAGTGTTAGCATTTTTATCAACTCCTAATTCATCTTTAAATTTATTTTTATTTATTTGGCTGCCCTGGGTCCTAGTTCTGGCACATGAACTCTTAGTTGCAGCATATGGGTTCTAATTCCCTGACCAGAAATCCAACACAGGTCTCTTGCATTGAAAACGTGGAGTATTAGCCATTGGACCACCAGGGAAGTCCCTTAATTCATCTTTCAACATTAGGTTTAGTTTTGTGTAATCAAAACCCAAAATAAATTATTAAAATATTATTTTAGATCTGCCATCTCCAACTTCTAAAAAAACTAGGAATTTAATAGCAAAATTGATAGGTTCCTTTATCTCTCTTTTAAAGTTATACTAAAATTGCCAATAAATAGTAAAAGGTAAAAAGTAGAATAAAAGCCCTGAAACTCTAAAAACCAGATAGTTTTTATAGCATCGAGTTACATGAATTTGTGTAAGGGCTTGATATATCTGATGTGTCCAAGTTTTCTTATTATTTGTATAAAATACATATTATTTTAAAATATTAACTTATCTTTTTGTTTTTTGTTTTTTAGTATACTGTGTGGAATTTTGTTCCAAAAAATTTATTTGAACAATTCAGAAGAGTGGCAAACTTTTATTTTCTTATTATATTTTTGGTTCAGGTAAGCTTTATCACTCCATAAATTGTTAAGTTGATAGACATGAATGCTAAACATATATCTTCAAGGAAAAGTTAACATTGCGTTCTAAACCATGTGACTATGGGACCCATTTTTTTTTTTCTGCAGAGCTTCCCCATTGTATTCAGTGAATACAGTAATGTAAATCACATCCAGATATCTGAAAAATAGCCAGTGAATTTTAAGATCCATTGTATTTTGTTTTATCACTTATGTATAATAGTGCTGATAATCATAATTAAAGCCAAGAAAATAGCATCATCCTTTCAAATGTTCTGCCTCAGAAAATAAATACTTTGGCTTTTAATATACAGCACTTGTTTTTGGTACATTTCTGCCTGTGGAACCATCTTTGTACAAAATTAATCTTCCTTTGGTTTTTCTTTTTTTTTAATTTATAGATTTTACTTTTAAAAGTTTTTATTATAATTTCTAAGAATCTCCATGAATATAGATTTTTATCCAGGAGGCCATTTTCTTAACTTTAAATCATTGTAAGCTCTTTAGTTTTTAGTTTTTCACATTGTGCTTTTTTTCCCCTAATATCAGAATATCAAGAGAACAGTATGAAACTTGAGTATAAACCAAGATTTAGAATTAGTGATTGTCATTTTCCTTCAAAGAGGTTTTTCTTTTCTGATGATACGTTAGCAGTCTCTTTCAGTGTGGCACTGAATTTTTTTTATAAACTCTGAACTTTTCTCTCCATAGAACCTGGACCTTCAAAAGAAAAAAAACTTGTGAAGTAGTCACCTTAAAGCTTGAGGAAGCTTTTCTTTAATTGCTTCCCTTTGTGAGCGGAAAAGGAACTTTTGGGTTTTTTTTGTTTGTTTGTTTTTTAATCAGTAGACCATCAGCTTGTTTAGTCAAAAAAATGAGAAATTTACACTTATTACATACAAGTAACATGCATTTGTGAAATTACTGCCTAAGATCAGGAATTCAGCCTGTCTGTGGAATAGAACAAACTTAATTGGCCTAACCAGAGTAAACCAATATTAATAAATTATTAGACCCATGTTCTAAATAACCAAATATAATTACTGCAAATATTTCTTCTAAAGCAGTTTATTGAAACATCAGTTGTATGATTTAGATAATTGCAGCATCGTTTGTTTTCCAAGTTGTACCCCTCTGGCTCTACTAGCTGTAACAAAATCACTTGTAGAAGGAAACCGTTTCCCTAGTCCCATTTTTTGTTTTCTCTCCAGTGTGAGTTTATTCTGGATCCCAGAATAAAAATTGACAGATTTTTTTTTTTTTTAGCATTTCTCTGGATGGGCAAAGAAATGTGAATTGAAATTCTGAATAGCTGTAGCTCCCCTCCAAGACAAATACTGAGGAAGACCTTAAGTACTCTGTGTGTTAAGAAAGCAGAGAAACTGAGTCCACTCTAGCAGTATTTGTGGGTATGCAATAGATTTAGATAGTCTACTAACCCCATATAATGGCTAACAGTATACTTGTGAAACTGTGAAGTAAACTACATTCACTGCATAATCTCTCTCAAGTTACTTTTTCATCTGAACTATGATACATATTTTGTATAATGTTTTCAGATTTCCCAATAATTATAAGATTCTACATGTTAATAGTGATATGTACAATATAAAATATAATACTCTGCATTCTTTCTTTGTTAATGCAGCTTATGATTGATACACCTACCAGTCCAGTTACCAGTGGACTTCCATTGTTCTTTGTAATAACAGTTACTGCCATAAAGCAGGTATGAAATATTTTATGTTGCTTGCTTTCTTCCCAAGTCATTCAGAAGTTTTCTCCTCCAAAGTAAGATTTATTGTTGCGAAAGTAATTTTCATAAGAAAGCAAATTTAGGGCTTTCCTGGTGGCTCAGAGATAAAGAATCCACCTGCCAAATCAGGAGACATGGGGTCAATCCCTGATCCAGGAAGGTCCCACATGCCATGGGCAACTAAGCTTGTGTATCACAAATTCTAAGCCTGTGCTCTAGAGCCCAGGAATCACAACTACTGAAGCCTGACTGCCCTAGAGCTTGTGCTCTGCAATAGGAGAAGCCACTGCAGTGAGAAGCCCATGCACTGGAGAGTAGCCCCTGTTCCCTGCAACTAGAGAAAAGCCCACACAGCAGTGAAAGACCTAGCACAGCCAAAAAAATAAACAAAATTATAAAAAGAAAAAAAGCAGCAAATTTGTTTGATTCTGCATATGGTAAAAATTAAATTGAGGTAAGCCACTCTTATCAGGTACTTGGTGACTGATGGGATGATTACAATTATTAAAGTATGTTGTTCCTTTAACATACCTAAGAAGTATCCAAAAGCAAGCATTTTGTATGTACAAACCAAGTTATGTGTGAAACAGATTGTTACAGTCGTCTTTGTAGAGTTTGGTAGTATTTAAAGGATATATAATTCAAAGGAAGGGGATGTGTTTAGGAGTGAAGCATGTACTTCTGGCATGAAATTTTTGAATAAAAATTGTATAGTGCTTTCCTACTTTTTACAACTTTCTCTGTGAAATTGATTTTTATGTAAAGTTGTACTCTAAGGGAATAGCTTCAACTAGATCTGATTTGATATTAAAATCTAGGTGTAGAAAAACCGTATTATTGGATAAACATGACAAGAAATTTAAAAAATCCCTAGAAACGTCATGTTTATATAGTTACCACTTCTCAAAATATCTGCTCCCTTCCTCTTGAAAGAGTTAATTTGAATTTCCATGTGCCAGTTTGATGTTTTCATTTTGTAAGATTTAAGGATAAGGTTTAAATTGACATAGAAACAAAATTGGCAAACATTTTATAATTCTGAGATGTAGTTTATTTATTACTTATTTGATAAAGGTAAGGGAAGTCTATAAATTAACAGTTAATCTTGTGTGTCTGAATAGCACGCTACTGGAGAAGGCAATGGCACCCCACTCCAGTACTCTTGCCTGGAGAATCCCATGGATGGAGAAGCCTGGTAGGCTGCAGTCCATGAGGTCGCTAAGAGTCAGACACGACTGAGCGACTTCACTTTCACTTTTCACCTTCACGCATTGGAGAAGGAAATGGCAACCCACTCCAGTGTTCTTGCCTGGAGAATCCCTGGGATGCTGGAGCCTGGTGGGCTGCTGTCTGTGGGGTCGCACAGAGTCGGACACGACTGAAGCGACTTAGCAGCAGCAGCAGCAGCTGTAAGTTTGATTTCCCTTTATTCACTGGTCTGTTGGAGACTGCTGCTGCTGCTAAGTCACTTCAGTCGTGTCCGACTCTGTGCGACCCCAGAGATGGCAGCCTACCAGGCTCCCCCCGTCCATGGGATTCTCCAGGCAAGAACACTGGAGTGGGTTGCCATTTCCTTCTCCAATGCATGAAGGTGAAAAGTGAAAGTTAAGTTGCTCAGTCATGTCCGACTCTTAGCGACCCCATGGACTGCAGCCTTCCAGGCTCCTCCGTCCATGGGATTTTCCAGGCAAGAGTACTGGAGTGGGGTGCCATTGCCTTCTCCACTGTTGGAGACTAGGATTTGTGTAAGTCAGTAAGCATCCAGATCACTTAATACAATTACATATTCATTTGGTTTTTTAGATGTCATTTATTGCATCAAAGTAACAAATATTTGTCCCTTGGACTTCTTTTTTATATATAATTTCTTCTTTGGTGATTTCATCAAGTCTAGTGGGTCTAAATTTACATGTATCCTGCAACTATGCTCTGAACTCCAGACACACACATAAAACAGTTTGTGCTTGCAAATACAACTATTTCCTCTTGGACACCTTAAACGTTTCCTGACCTGTGTCACTGTCTCATTCACTACTCTGGTCTTTTTGCTTATATCATTTCTCATTCACTACCTATTCTGTTGAATAAATGCTTGTTTTAGGTTGTCTGTCACCTTCATTTGAATGTTTAGTTCTCTGAGGGCAGATACTTTGTTTTATATTATCAGTTTGTTACCAGTGACCAGAACAAGGTTATGCACATATTTGACATGAAATAAATATTTGATAGATGAATAGATGAGTGAGTGAACCTCTTGAATATTTTTAAGAAAGTGTTAAATGTTGAAATACTTCTTTCCTTGGTTTCCCAGTATAAATTTAGCCAAATAAAGAGTGGATTTAGTTGGAATATGATGCTGTAACTAAGTTGAAAAGATGTTGGTGAGTTTATAATATATCTGCCAAAGGAGTGAGTTTAATATAATAATAATAACTTACAACATGTCTCTTTCCAAAGTGAGTCATTTGTCAAGATGGGAGACATTGGAAATGCAGCAGATTTTAAGGATAACATCATCAGTTTAGTTTTGAAATGTTTAATGTTATTTGTGAGACATCAAAATGGAAATATTAAGAATGCATTTGGATATTTAAGTTTATTAGAGTCTGGAAATACAAGCTGGAAATAGAAATTTCAGAATTTTTTGAAGACACAGGGATGAAGAAATCGGGTAGTAGGAAGTAAGAGAAGGGTGAAAAAAGGGCCCGTTAAGATGATACAGAAGGAGCCTCCCATAGTAAACTGAGAAGAAGTAACTGAAGAGGTACTGTGAAAACCAGGAACCTGTGTGTGATGAAAACCAAGTAAAGAGAGTGTTTCTAGTAGTAATGAATGCCAAAGTAGTCTAACATGGTTCTAATGAATGAAATGTTTGGGGGAAATTATGTTTCCCTTTCTCATTTGATAAAAAGTATCTCTGGGGAAGGGAATGGCAATCCACTCAAGTATTCTTGCCTGGAGAATTCCATGGACAGAGACACCTGGCGGGCAAGTCGGACACAACTGAGCGACCAACACACACACACACATCTTCTAATTACACAACTGAGCGACCAACACACACACACACACATCTTCTAATTATACTAAGAGGGGCTTTTTTTATTCTTTTGATGCTTACAGGGTTATGAAGATTGGCTAAGACATATCTCAGATAATGAAGTAAATGGAGCTCCTGTTTATGTTGTTCGAAGTGGTGGCCTTGTAACAACTAGATCAAAAAACATTCGGGTATGCATTTAATAAACAATAGAAATCAATTATATATTAAAAGGAAAAATTCTAATCTGATTATATTTTAGTTAAAGTCTGCTTTCCTACATTAAAATATTACAGTAGACCACTTGTTTAGAATGCAATAAAAATAAGTCCTGCCTTTTAAAATCTGTATATTCACTTTTCCCCCAAATTCTTCATAGGTGGGTGATATTGTTCGAGTAGCCAAAAATGAAATTTTCCCTGCAGATTTGGTGCTTCTGTCCTCAGATCGACTTGATGGTTCTTGTCACGTTACAACTGCTAGTTTGGATGGAGAAACTAACCTGAAGGTTTGTACATGTGTATGTTTGAGTGTGGCTCTTAGTGAACAAAACATCTCTGGATTATAGTGATATTTTCCTTTGGTGAAGGTAATAAAGTTTGACCTGATAAAGGAGAAATGTTTTAAATTACTATTAATTACTTCATGAAAGTATACATTTTACTTCAAGGTTAGCCTCACATGGTTTAAGCAAGTTAAGAAAAGTAAAAAGTGCTTTGGAGAAACTATAATCTTTTAATATACTGGTGCTTTTTTAAATAGCGGGCACATTTAAATTTTTCTCAATTTTCAAAGTACAATCAAAGATTTTACTTGATTCACTTTTTTCTACCTATTAAATGTATTTGCAGTAAACTTTGAGCAGTGATGACTATTAACACACTTACAGACTTAATTTCCTTGTATGCAAATGCCCTTTGTAGACCGATAGTCACAGTAGCTCTTTTCACTGCTTGTTACTTTACATTCTTCTTTCTCTTCTCATCTGCCATCTAGCTTAGTGATCTCAAGTACAGAATGCTATGATTTCATTTGTAAAAGAGATTTGAAATAAATGATGTCTAAGGTCCCATTTAGATCTCAAAACTATGGGCTTTAACTTTTCTTTTTTTCAGACACATGTGGCAGTTCCAGAAACAGCAGTATTACAAACAGTTGCCAATTTGGACACTCTTATAGCTGTGGTAGAATGTCAGCAACCAGAAGCGGACTTGTACAGGTATGATGTGATAGTCATCATATTCATCTTAAGTCTGTTTACAGATCTCATTTTTTACAGTCATAAACATGCAATGAAATAGCTGTTTGAAAACATCATTGGGGGGAGCAAGGCGGGAAATCAATTAAATGCGGGCAAAGCTAAAAGCAGAATTTGGCAGAATTCTAAGCTGAAGTATTAAAAGCTGCGCTTTTATTCACATGTTTCTCCTTATTATCTTCTACTTTGGTGTGAACTGGCTTTATAACAATAGCAGTAAACATTATAACAATAATAGTAGTTATGAGGGAAATAAAGTTATTTCCTTAGAAGAAAATAATCTAATGGTGTGTGTGTATATATATGCACTCAGGCACATGTATATGTGTGCTCCATGAAGGGCCATGTCTTTGTGTTTGTTAGGAACTAACTCATTTTAACACTGTAAGTCATCTTTCAGTGAGCTATATGCTAATTATTGCCATCTATGAAATGGAAACAACTTTCATTATTAAAAACTTCCATGAGAAAACTACTCATTTTTACTCAAAAACGGGTAAGAGTAAAAATCACAACCACATTGTAAAAATTGACCTCAGCTTTTTGTCATTCTCTGCATTTGTTGGCTTAAGATGTAATCATTAGTCATTGGCTTTTTCAGATCTCTTACATATCTTTGTTCTGGATCCATATATTTATAATGGAATTTTCTCTGTGTGGTATAAAAACGTTACATTTTCATCAAAAACAAAAACAATGTGGAATTTTCCACTTAACTATAAAAATTGGAAGTTCTGTGCATTTAAATTATAAGATAGATTTAACTGTGAAGAATTCAGTGCTTTGAGTTCTATATTGCTGTTATTTCTAAGTCTCAGAAAAGGATGAATTATAAAAAGATTGTTGAAAACTAGAAAATGATGCAGCATTAAGAAAGCATATAAGATTAATAATGAGATCAAATGTGTAATGCTTTGAGTGGTTTTGCCTTATTTGAAAAATGGGGAAAAAGTTTAAAAAAGCTTTTTAAAATAAGAAGTACAACATTTTATTGTCACCACTGGGAGCACCTGACCCCCAGGTCTGCTCTTAATCAGAATACATGATTTATAGCCAAATGTCAAGTCATCTTTGAACTTGTATGCCTATCCCCAACCAGGGTTCTATTCCCAGGCCCAACATACTCTTTGAGTGTCAGAGTTGTGGATAATTGCATAAAAATTACAGTATTCTGCCTTAGGAGGCTGCAAAACAGAATGGAGAAGGAGAGTGGCAAATTCAAGGAAGCCATAGGCAGAGTCCAAGCAGTAGTTTTTAGAGGGCAAGAAAGGCCCAGAATGTCAGTAGTCACAAGGGGAACGAGATACTGAGGTCACAATCTGTTGGAGAATGAAGGATAGGAGAGGCCTGGGCTGGGAAGCAGTCCTGGTCCAGAAGGGGTCAAGCCAGAGTTAGAAACCCTGGAGGCTGTGAATCAAAGCTCAGTGGATCAGGGGACTCTGACACGAAGGAGTTGGACAGCTGGTCAGAATGGAGAAGGTGACAGCATCACCCATGACCTGTAGCAGCAGCAGAAGCAGGGTGAGGTTTCTCTCACTCATGGGCCCAAAGACTTTAAGTAGCAAGTGGATGAGGGTCATGTTGTCACACTCCATGGAGGCACTGTCGTCATTCTCATTCTGGTGCACTGTCACTAGCCAGAGGCTCTCTGCTACTCGTTATGGTAGAGCAGCCCCATGACGGTAGGAAAAAAAGGCATAAAGTTAAAGGAAAAGACATAATCGTCCCAGTAATCGCCTTCCAGCTCCACTAGGAGGTTGAAGACAATGATGGAAGCAGAAATGACTAGCAACTGGCCAGCCTCTAGGCCATTAATTCCTGCTACAATTTTGATGGCAAAAGTGGGTGAAATAAACCATGAGAGCTAGTGAGACAGCTGTGGGCAGCAACAACAGCTTATGGCACCAGCACATATTTGTACATCATCTGCAAAGCCCAGGAAAATCATGCAGGGGATGGCAGGGAGCACACTGCATGGTGGGGGAAGGCTTTACACTGCTCCTCCACAGATGGAATGGGATGAAGCAGAAGAGCATGAGAGGGAAAACAGCACCACTGATCACTCCCTGAGAATCTAACAATACTAATTTTTTAAAGCTTAGTGACTGATTTACCTTTGTAATTTCTAGTATGAATATTGGATCATTCATACATGCAAAAGACTGGTTTTGTTTCATGTATAAGAATAGTACCAAAACTTTCTTGAAATTTTCCACCTATTGATGTCGTAAATGTAATATTCGTTTTTTTGTAACATGATGAATTCTTTGATAGATTCATGGGACGAATGACAATAACTCAACAAATGGAAGAAATTGTAAGGTAAGAATAAATTTGCATTATCCAATCACTTTTAAGTGAAAATTGTTTCAGGGAGGGAATTGTTTCCTCCCCGTTTAGGAAAATTAGGTCTTCACTTCAAAATCATTCCTCACAAACTAGAGTACTGGGCAATCTAGAACTTCTTTACTCTTCTGTTTGGTTGCTTGGTTGTTTTGGTTTGTTTTCCCTCAATATTCAGGTTAATTTCTGGTACCTACATGAAAAACTTCTTGTCATTTCAAAGATTTTATGATAGGGTGAGATTACATTGTTACGCATGACCACAAAGCTGAATTTAGAATAAATCTTGGAGTCAACCCTTGAACGTCTCATTAGCATTCCACCTATTTTCTGGAGATGTTCAGTTTATACTGGCTGCATAAAATAAGATACTAATATAAAGAACTGAGAATTTGTTTTAATAAAATCCTCAAGACAAGCCACCAAAAATATGCATTAGGATGAATTCACATTTTTAATATAAGTTAATATAGGGGCACGTTCAGTGAACTCTGTGACAAGGTCTTTGTAAATTTAGGGACCCCTGCTGAACAACAGTGACTGGGTTTTATTTTGATTTCTATAGTGACATAATGGAATGCTTGTGTGGATACATAGTATGACTCGCATTAAGATATTGTGGCTGGTAAAGGAAAAGAGCAATTATGTTAGCAAGGAGAATGTTTTGTTTTTTTTGTTTGTTTTTTAAGGGAGCCTTGTTCTTTGCTGAAGCAACCAGAGTGAACTAATAAATTTTTTAATTTGAGGCTTTCTACCATTATATCCTAATTTTATATGCCAACTTGAGCTCAAAGTTTTTCTATTCATTGTTGGAACCAAATGAAAAAGAACTGTAATAAGTCTCCTGAATAATTGATTTTGGAATATCCATTCATTGTGTTCCAAATATATGATCTAATAAAACCATACTTGTTATACATAGCCAAACACCTGACCCCTATATTCATTGGATTTTTTTTTAGTGTTTGGGTTTATAGACCTCTTCAGAATTGGTTCAGATTCTGTTTAATTCAGATAACCTTGTATGTATATTTCAGAAAAGCCTTATGATAAGGAATATCAACAAAATTAAAGCTTTTTAGTCCATCCATAACAGAGTTATCATTTGCTATCACTAAGAAAATACAATTTTCCTTTCTAGTTATTTCTTCTCGTTTTATATCTCCATTATGGAGAGAAATTCATACAGCAAGAAGAACCCCATGCTTCAAGAAGTATGCAATGCAAGTAGTCAAGTTGCAGTGTTCATCTTGCCTAAAAAAAATACTAACTCACTCACTATGCTATCATTTGTAACCTAGTATAATTTTAATTGTGCAGAAAACATGCAGTAATACACAAATCATAATACAATTTATGTTTACATTGCTTTTTTTCTTCACGCAACCTGTTTACATTGTATTTTAATTCTGTATTTTCCCTTTGAAAACTGTTTATTGATTTTGGTCAAAATTTTAAAATTTCATCTTCTGTAAAACATTTTTAAGTTACCACTTAACATCACTTAATTTTGTTTTATGTCTAAACTTCTAAAAGTAGTGGCTTTCTGATGATATCTACAGGCATAATCTTATTTCTGAGTCATTGACCTTAAAATGACTGAAATTCTAAAGCAGATATTTGTTGTTACAGTAACTAACATCATGATTGACCTAGACAGCTTTATACTAGCTGAGATTTTGGTTTTATGAGAAAGCATTGTTGTAAGTATAGCTTTGAGTCCCTTCTGTCTGCTAAAGATGCCATTTAAATTTTACTTGAATTTTTAATAAATTTAATGCTTTTGGTTATTTTTCCCCCTAGACCTCTGGGGCCAGAGAGTCTCTTGCTTCGTGGAGCCAGATTAAAAAACACAAAAGAAATTTTTGGTTTGTATATATTGAAAAATTTTAATAATAGATTTGTTTTGATGCTTTATATGAAGTATTTTTGAAAGCACAGCATTTGTGTTATATTGGTTAGATAATTTGTCTGTGATAATTTTCTTTCAAAGATTGTGTTAATATAATTTTGTGTTATATTTTTTCTTAATTCTGACTTTTGAATAATAGATTGGAACCTTGCTGTTATATTTTCTTTGTGAATACTTCGTGCTAAGAAGATAATTCTGGCATTTGTATTAATGGTGTTGAGAACTATATAATCTGGCACCATGGTACAATAAACCACTTGTATTATTCCATTATAGTTAGATTGGATTGTTAAAACTGCTAGCTCATTTATTCCTTCAGTAAATTCTTAATGATCTGTGACTGTGTATCAGATGCTGTTTTTACATACACTGACTGGATTAAAAGGATAAATAAATAGTGTTCTTGCATTGGAGATCTCAATTCACTATGCTCTGAGTCAACTCTAGGTAAATTGTGAAGTTAATGATAACCTTTAGCTGTCAACTAGCTCCTCACCTTTAAGGAATGGCCACTAGCTTTTGAGCTCTTCTTTCTCATTCTTTTGTTTTCTTTTAACTGTACTATATCTTATCTCTCAGTGTTAGGCTCTCTGATAAAGAAATCCATAATTTTTTAAAAAGGAGAGTAATGAGTGTGACCAAAATATGGAGAGATTGGAACTCTCATACATTGCTGGTAGGAGTAGAATGTTCCAGCTGCTGTGGAAAATAGTTTGGCAGTTCCTCAATAAGTTAAACATAGAATTATAAACATATCACCTGGCAATTCTACTTCTAGATATATACCTTAAAGAACTGAAGACAGGTGCTCAAAGGCTTGTATGAGAATGTTCATAGCAGCACTGTTTACAATAGCTCAAAGGGTAGGAACTGCCCAAATGTCTATCGACTAATGAGTGGATAAACAAAATGTAGGCTATCCAACTAATGGAATATTATTCCCCTATATGAAATGCAGTACTGATAAATGCTGCAACATAAACTTTGAAAACATTATACTGAGTGAAATCAAACAGAAAAGGCCACATGTTGTATGATTCCATTTATATTAAAAGCCCAAAATAAGTAAATTCATAGAAATAGAAACTAGATTAGTGGTTCCCAGGAGCTGGGTAGGGGAATGGGAAATGATTGCCTAATGGGTTCAGGGATTTTTTTGGGAGGAGGGGGGCGTTAAATATTCTTAGTGAGGATGGTTGCACAACATTGTGAATGTAACTAAGTACCTCTGAATTAAAATGGTAAATTGTACGTTACGTGTATTCTGCCACAATTTAAAAAAGGAAACCATAGTAAAGTTTTATGGTTTAAAAAGTCCAAAGAAACCTCCAGGACTTTTAGGCTCTCTCATATAATGCTGTATTTTAACACCTCTCTAGCAGTAATACCTTTCACAGTCTTAAACTTTAGGAAATTTAGATGAATTTAAATTTATTTAAATTTATTTACACATATTTATTTACACATAAATATGTGTATTCCTTTAGATGAATTTGCTGCTGTTTTCCTAAGCACCGCCTCTCTGTGTTGTACCATTCTGTCTGATTTCTCACATTTCTATAGTTTTGGTGCCCTTTATCATTTGAGTTGTAATCTCTGCCTTTAAGGAATAATTCTAATAGTGAAAATTCCAGCACAGATCTTTAGGAAGAGAGCATGATGAATATTGTTCCTCACATCATACTGCTTAGGAATAGGCATAAACATCTATTGATCGTCTTTCTGTTTCTAGGTATTTTGCTAATTTGTCACACAACCTTGCAACAGTTTTAATGAGGTTATTTTTTCCCATTTAAAGATGGAGAAATTGAGACTCGGAAAGATTAAATAACTTGCTCAAGGTTGCAGAACTAAGTGGCAGAGCTAGCATTCAAACAAAGCTCTAACTCCAAAGTTTTTTTTGTTGTTTTTTTTTTTTAATGAGACTGCTCTTACCTAATTTCAAGACTGCTCTTCCCAGTTTTAGTCCCATTATTACTGTCGTTCTCTCTCATCTCAGAGTCTTTCTCATAGGCACATGTTTTTAGAATAGCAGTTTCCTTGTATTTACTTCATTTACTGTGACAGATGACCATATTATCTTTCCATTGCTTATGAGATTATGTCTAGACTCCAGATCCTGGCATTCAAGGCCTTTCAAACTGACCCCAATCCATTGTTGGAACCTAATAGAAAGTGCTTTTCCATTTCTGTCTTTGCCTTATAGTTAGTGCACTATTTGCTGTATCTGTAATGGCATTCTCTGCTATCTTTATCTTTCCAAATTCTTTGCCCCATCAGTTCCAACTCAAGTAATACCGCTTTCATTCAAATGTCTCAGTTATCATTCAGGAACAGAATCTATATGGCTTTCTCAATCAGCAGGCTGAATGACTGGAGTCTCCCAAAAACCTCCAGGACTTGAAAGCCGAATTCTAACAACTGTCAGTTGATACATTTTTTAAGTTGCTTTCATGCTAGTGAGTACATTCCTTTTGTGAAACATAGTGGAGGATTAGTTTAAGTCTGTTTTGTTTTTCAGGTGTTGCTGTATATACTGGAATGGAAACTAAGATGGCATTAAATTACAAGAGCAAATCGCAAAAACGATCTGCAGTAGAAAAGTAAGAAAACTATTTTATTTACACATAAATAGGACTGTTGATATGGATATTATATATGTATAAAATACGTGGTATAAATATATGTTTCAAGTCAACAAAAGATGGTATCCTTGAGGATAGGGAGAGTTTCTCATTTTTATTCAATTCTGATTTATTGACATACAGTTGATGAATAATATTAGTTTCAGGTGTAGTATGTGGTGATTTGACATTTGTATCAATTATGAAATGATACAATGAGACTAGTAATCGTCTGTCCCCATACAAAGTTATTGCAATATTATTGACCATATCCCTTATACAGATATTACATCCTCATATCATTTATTTTATAACCAAAGGTTTGTACTTCTTAATCCCTTTCACCAATTTTATCCATTCCCCCAATCCTATCAGGCCAACCACCTATTTATATCTATGAGTCTGTTTTCATTTTGTTTTTTTAGATTCCACATATAAGTAAGATCATACGATATTTGTCTTTCTCTGTCTGACTTAGTATAATGCACTTTAGATTCATCCATGTCACTGATGGCAATATTTCATTTTTTATGGCTGAGTAATATTCCACTGTGTGTATATATACCACATCTTTTTTATCCATTCATCTATTGGTGGACACTGAGGTTGCTTCCATATCTTGGCTATTGTAGATAATGCTACAGTGAACATCGGGTGCGTATATCTTTTCAAACTAGTGCTTTTGTTTTCTTTGAGTAAATACACAAAAGTGAAGTTGCTGGACCATATAGCAGTTCTATTTTTACCTTTTTTGAGGAAGCTCCATATTGTTTTCCATAGTGGCTGCACCAATTTACAGTCTCACCATTAGTGTATTCAGTTCAGTTCAGTTGCTCAGTCGTGTCCGACTCTTTGCAACCCCATGGACTGCAGCACGCCAGGCTTCCCTGTCCATCACCAACTCCCGGAGCTTACTCAAATTCATGTCCACCAAATCAGTGATGCCATCCAACCATCTCATCCTCCGTCATCCCCTTCTCCTCCTGTCTTCAGTCTTTCCCAGCATCAGGGTCTTTTCCAGTGAGTCAGTTCTTATCAGGTGGCCAAAGTATTGGAGTTTCCGCATCAGTCCTTCCAATGTATATTCTGGACTGATTTCCTTTACGATGGACTGGTTGGATCTCCTTGCAGTCCAGGGGACTCTCAAGAGTCTTCTCCAACACCACAGTTCAAAAGCATCAATTCTTTGGCACTCAGCTTTTTTTATAGTCCAACTCTCACATCCATACATGACTGCTGGAAACCATAGCTTTGACTAGACGGACCTTTGTTGGCAAAGTAATGTCTGCTTTTTAACATGCTGTCTAGGTTGGTCATAGCTTTTCTTCCAAGGAGCAAGTGTCTTTTAATTTCATGGCTGCAGCCACCATCTTCAGTGATTTTGGAGCCCCCCAAAATTAAGTCTCTCACTGTTTTCTAATTGGTGTATTAGAGTTCCCTTTTTTCCACATCCTTACCAGTACTTGTCATTCATTGTATTTTTGATGATAGTCATTCGGACAGATATGAGGTGTATCTCGTGGTTTTGATTTGCATTTCCCTGATCATTTGGGAAAATGTCCAATTAGATCTTTTGCCAGTTTTTTAATCTGATTGTTTTTCTGATGTTAGGTTGTGTGAATTTTTATATATTTTGGATATTAACCTCTTGTCAGATATATTATTTGTAGAGTTTTCTCTCATTGGGTGGGCTGCTTTTTTGTTTTATTGATAGTTTCCTTCACTGTGCAAAAGCTTTTTAGTTTGATATAGTCCCTTTTTGCTTTTGTGTCCCTTGCCTGCAAATATATATATATATGTATATATTTTGAGGAGATGCAATAGGTATATGTATATATTTTGGCCATGCCATACAGCATGTGGAATATTAGTTCTCCAACCAGGGATCGAACCTGGGCTCACAACACTGAAAGCTCAGAGTCCTAACTACTGAGGACCACCAGGAAACCACCCCTCCAAATATTAAGATCAATGTCAAAGAGGAATGGATGCTTTCTAACATTTATGTATACATGTAGCATTTTGCACAATATTTGGCATATTGTAGATGCTAAAATAATGATTTTAAAATAAAAACTGTTGAATAATAATGGAACCACTTGAGCGGACTAAACCTCCTACAGAAAAGAATTATAAAATCTGGACAGAATATTAATAAACAAGTATTTGAAAGCATTGGAAAGTGATCAAAAACAGAAACTGGCAAGGAGTCTACTCCTGAAAAATGACAGCAGCAACAAGGGGGAGTGCAGCTTTTTACCTGAGGGCCCTTTTTACTTACTGTGCTGCTGCACAGGCTATGAGAGAGCCTGAGCTTTATCGTGTGTAGACGTTAGAGGACAAAGTTCAAAGCTGAAGGAGCAGCTAAAAAGGGAAAAATCATTTTAAGGGAATGAACTCCAAAACAGGCACATAAATTCTACCCAAATGACTGGATAAAAAGAAGCAATTAAACCCAATCTGAGAATAAAGAGAAGAAATATTTAAAATGTAGGCTTTAAACAACAGAATAAAAAACAAGCAATAGACAAAATTAAGAGCCAAAAGTTGCTTCTTTGCAAATATTAAAATAGGTAAATCTATACCCAGATCGGACACAACTGAAGTGACTTAGCAGCAGCAGCATACCTAGATCGAGGGATCAAAGGGAAAAGAAGTGGTAGAAGAGAGAAAACTTAAAAAGATTTGCATTGCCTCATTTCAAGACAGTATAAAGCTACAGTAAGTTTTGTATGATTTTAGCATGAAAAGATAGTTCAGTAGGTTAAAATATAGAGAGTTGAGAAATAGTGATTTTCAACTAAAGCATTAAGTGAATTCAGTGAGGAAAAAGTCTTTTCAACAAATGATGTAACAACAATTGGATATTCAAATGGGAAAAAAAATAATAAACTTCAACTCCTGCCTTACACTGTACACCAAAAAAATTTTTAGGATGGATCATAGATCTAAACATAAAAGCTAAAACTATGAAACTTTTAGAAGAAAACTTTGGGAGATATCTTCACAACCTGGAGATAACTAAGTATTTTTTAGGACACAAATAGCATAAATAAAAGGAAAAATTGATAAACTGGACTTCCTCAAAGTTAAAAACTTCTCATCAGACTACACAATTAAGGAAATGAACAAATAAGCCACAAACTGGGAGAAGATATTCACAAGATCTATCTTACAAAGAACTTGTATTCAGAATATATAATGATATATTAAAAACTCCTATATGTTTATAATAAAAACAGCCCAGTGAAAAAAATAGGTAAGATATGAACAGATACTTCACAAAGGAGAATATACATGTGGCCAACAGGCACATGAAAAAGTGTATATCATTAGTCACAAGAGATACAAAGTAGAACTACAAAGAGATACCAAGACACACTTATTGAAGTGGTAAAAATGGAAACTGAAGGTTCCAAGTATTGGCAGATAAGGAGCAGCTGAAGCACTTCTAAGTAATCTGTGGGTCAAATAGGAAATTTCAAAGAAAAAATTTGTAAATACCTAGAAATTAATACAAATACAACAATCACATTTTGTAGAATGTAGCTATAGCAGTGCTGAGAAGAAAATGTATAGTACTTGTATTAGGATTCTCTAGAGAAACTAAGCCAGTAGTTTATACCTAAGTTACATATAAGGGGAGATTTATTATAGGAATTGGTTCACGTGGTTGTGGAGCCCATGAAGTCTCAGTCGGCCAAATGCAAGATAGAGACCCAGGAAACTTGGTGGCATAATTTAGCCCAAATCCAAAGTCCTAAGAACCAGCAGCTCTGAGGTCCCTAATAAAGAAGAGACAGAATTTCTCCTTCCTTCGCCTTTTCTTATTGTTGTTGTTGTTCCATTTGAGCCCTCAATGAATTGGATGATGCCTGCCTATATTGGGGCTTTCCTGGTGGCTCAGACAGTAAAGAGTCTGCCTGCAGTGCAGGAGACCCATGTTCGATCACTAGGTCAGGAAGATACCCTGGAGAAGGGAATGGTTACCCACTCCAATATTTTTGCCTGGAGAATTCCATGGACATGGACAGAGGAGCCTGGCAGACTGCAGTCTATGGGCTTGCAAAAAGTCAGACATGACTGAGCGACTAGTTGCTATATTGGTGAGGGCGTATGTCTTTACTAAGTCTATTGAACTAACTATCTCTTCCAGAGACACCCTCACAAACACATCCAGAAACAATGTTTTACCAGCTCTCTGGTTAGCCTGGTCAAATCAACACACAAAATTAACTGTCACAGCACTAAATAATGATATTGAAAAAGAAACACCAATGACAAATTGAAATTTAAATTATACCATTTGCAGTCACCACTCCCAAAGAAGTACCTAGGTGTACACCTAACAAAATCCATATAAAATCCATGTGCTGAAAAGAACAGAATGTTGATGAAGGACTTTAGAGATAAAATATTAAGCTTGCCCAGTGAAAAGAAGAGGGATTTTAAAGTCAATTCATGACTTGTATGATTTTGGGAAATCTACAGAACGATTTTTTAGTTTTGGTCACCATCTTTAAAAAGGATGCAATCTCTTCCTCACAGGTTTTTATAAATATTAGACAAGGTTGTTTTTTGTTTAACATAAGACAAGTTAGTGGTTGTGACAGAAGTTCTATAAAATATCAGTGCTATACAAATATTAGTTATGTTTGCACATAAAGTAAGATAGGTCCTGAAAATGTAGAAAATCTTTTGATAATTATTTACAGTAAAATAACTGGCCAAAACTGTCATTTACTATAAGCATTTTGAACAGTAGCTTAACTATAGTAAATATGTTTGTAATCGTATGTATCTGTTCTTTTATTTCTAGTAAATAGATTTAATTGAATGGTCATAAATTGTGTCATTTAGATAGCTATCATAATATCTTATATATTTAGTGTCTTATTTAATACCAATAATAATTTCCAAACAAATGAGTATAGTAACATGTTATTGATACATTTTATATTCTCTTTTTTTCATTTCAGGTCAATGAATACATTTTTGATAATTTATCTAATAATCCTTATTTCTGAAGCCATCATCAGTACTATCTTGAAATATACATGGCAAGCTGAAGAAAAATGGGATGAACCTTGGTATAACCAAAAAACAGAACATCAAAGAAATAGTAGTAAGGTATTTTATGATGTTCTTGACTCTGTTATAAAGAAAATTTTATTCTTTGGAAATTTTATATCTTTTAATGCTTTGTAGTGACTTCTGATAGGAGTTATCAGTGTCATCCCCTAAAAGTATTATTGTTGAAGGATATCAAAAGGATATTGCATGTGAAGAGTAGCCAACATGTTTGTACTGGTATGCTTTTTACATTTTGGGACATAAGCAATTATATTCCCTATGACATAATTTGAATGGTTAAAGAAGATCACAAAAATTTAGATTATCTGTATTGGCATTCCACTTCAGTACTAGATATTGAAATTTTCATTCCATTTACTGTATATTATAGATTATAACTAAAGAGTAAATTAATTAATTTTCATTTCTATCAGAGTAATTCACTGGGCTTCCCCAGTGGCTCAGTGGTTAAGAATCTCTGCCTGTGATGCAGGATACGCGGGTTCAATCCCTGGGTCAGGAAGATCCCCTGACTGACAAGAATGGCAACCCATTCTTGTCTAGAAAATTACAGGGACAGTGGAGTTTGGCGGGCTACAGTCCATGGTGTTGCAGAGTCAGACCTGACTGAGCAGCTGGGCACAGGCTTGTGCATAGGCACAGAAAGTAACAAATTAAGTAATTTGGTTTTAATCTTTTTTCCTTTCTCTTTAAGATTCTAAAGAGCAATAAATGTGTTGAAAGGACAATTCAATAAATGAATTTCAATTCATGAGGCTATTCTGTTTCAGAATATAGTTAATAGTCTATTTAAATGTGAAACTGATTATTTTCTTCAGTGATGATAAAGAAATTCTCATATTTTTTCTTACCAAAAATCATTTTTTTCCCACAGATTCTGAAATTTATTTCAGACTTCCTTGCTTTTTTGGTACTCTACAATTTCATCATTCCAATTTCATTATACGTGACAGTGGAACTGCAAAAATTTCTTGGATCATTTTTTATTGGCTGGGATCTTGATCTCTATCATGAAGAATCAGATGAGAAAGCTCAAGTCAATACTTCTGATCTGAATGAAGAACTTGGACAGGTAAAAATGATCCTTTTGTTTTTCTAATTTGTTATTTTTATCAAAACAATAAATGTACAAAAACTAATAAAACTAAATATTACAAAACTTATACTAAAAAACAGCCCCACTTTCTTTGCTCCACACCTTGTTTGTTGTTTCCCATTTTGAAATCTTAAACTGTTCTTCATTATTTAGCATTGTATTTTTATATGGTATTCTTTCTGGATTTTTAAAGTTGAGACATTATTTACTATGAAATATAAAGATATAACCCTTACACTATTCCTTCTACACACATCTCCAGACATATACCCACTTTGCCTCTCCAATAGCTCCCCAATATTGTTAAATCACAATTTGGGATTTAATAAATATTCACTTACTGACATTATTAGAACTGTTTTGTTATAGTTTATTAACTCCTAGTTCTCTCTGTGTGCTGTGTAGTACTATAATTACATTTTTCCTATGTATTTTGGTTTTGTTAGACTTAATTGTTCTATTTTTTCATTCTCTTAATTTCCATTTACCACAAACAAATCTGATGAGTGTATGAACCATCTCTCACATATGCAAACACAGCAGGTAATCTAGGATTTCCTTTCTCTTTTTTATTCTGTTGCTCGCTTTCTCTTTTGAAGCCTTTCATTTTTCTGCTTCAATTTGGACTTCTTTCTGGACCAGCTTCTCAGCTGTCACCCTGGACTTCCTTTTCCATCACCCTAGAACTTCCCTTGTCTCCCATCTGTTTTAAATTTCCTGCCCTCTGCTTCCCATGTCTTCCCACCTGTTGCTTATTCTCTTATTTTGGTGGACCACATCTTCTAATAACTTCTTCGGAAAGGATGCATAAGATGGATATATTTTGAGTTTTTGCATGTCTAAAAATATCTTTATTCCCTTCTTACACTTGATTAATAATTTAGGTTGAGAATTATTTTTCCTCAATATTTTCAAAAGCAGTTCTCCATTTTTTTCCTGGCTTCCAGTGTTTCTATGAGAAATCCAATCCTATTCTGAGTCTCAGTTTTTCTATGTGATCTGTTGTTTTGTTTCTGGAAACGTTAATGTTTACAATCTTCTCTTTGTGCAATGAATCTGAAATTTTATGATGATACACCTTGGTGTCTTTTTTTACTCCCTTTGGGCAAAGAACTCCAAGTCCTCTTAATCTAGAAACATGTCCTTCACTTCGAGGAATTTTCCTTATTTCTTTAGTAACAAGTCTGTTTCTGTTTTGTGGAATTTTATTTCTGAAATTTATTAATTTGGGTGTCAGACCATTTATCCTAATTTCCTAATTCTCTTTGAATTTTCATCTCCGTGTTTTTATAATACGGTTTCTGGGAGAAGTCATGCACTTTTATCTTTCCACCTATCTTTTGGTTTATTTCTATGATAATATTTTAAATTTCTAATATTATAGTATATCAGAACAGTGTGTTTGTTTGGCTGTGCCCTGTGGTTTGCAGGATCTTAGTTCATCAGTTCTGCTGTAATGTGACATATCCATTACTAAAAATCACTGTGCTGTGTAAAATTACTTACTAAAAACCACAGGGTTTATGGGAAAATGGGATTGGGGTATAACATAAACTTTGTCAGTAATACATTTAAAATGAAAAGGGAGGAACCTAATGACAACAGTACTTGCTAAATTATTAAGAAATACAATAAATATGGTAAATACAATAAATAAGTACTACAATAAATACGGCACTTTATGAAAAAGACCTAAAGTATACTTGTAGAAGTGGCCATCAGAAGTATTGCAGCTGGTTTTTGTGTGTTATTTGAATTTATTTATTTGGCTGATGGGTCTTGGTTTTAGCATGTGGGGGCATTCAAGATCTTATGATCTTTCAGTTGCGGCATGTGGAATATAGTTCCCTGACCAGGAACTATTTCTGCTGTTGATTCAACAAAAACTATCAGTCCCCTCTATAGATGAACGTAACTCTAAAGATGCCACAGACTTAGAAAAGTCTATAAATTTTAAATGTTTTGTGTTACCCTGCATCATTAATTATTTGTACTCTCAACATGAGTATATCAATGTTAATAGGTAAACAACATCAGGAGACAGAGGGCAGCTTTTTTTTTTTTTTTTTTTGTCTAATATAAGACCCTGAACAGAAAAGTTTGTTTTCTTTTCTATCTCTAGGTGGAGTATGTGTTTACAGACAAAACTGGTACACTGACAGAAAACGAGATGCAGTTTCGGGAATGTTCAATTAATGGTACAAAATACCAAGAAATCAATGGTAGACTTGTATCTGAAGGACCAACACCAGACTCTTCAGAAGGAAACTTATCTTATCTTACTAGTTTATCCCATGTTAACAATTTATCCCATCTTGCAGCCGGTTCCTCCTTTAGAACCAGTCCTGAAAATGGAACTGAACTAGTAAGCAATTTTTAAGTTAATAAATAGGAATTTCATTTGAAATGGTAGTTCTTTGTAGTTGGTGGGTTGTAGGAGAAAATGTTTTAAATGTTAGTGGGGCAAGAAATACACATTTGAAATGTTTATACTTTGGTTCAGCATTGAGAATTTATAGTCATAAGCAAACTTAAATTGTCACTTATTATGTATCTACTTTAGTTCTCTAGGTGTTTAAATGAGACTAAGTTAAGGAATGCGCTTCTGCCTTGAAGTAAATAAGACTTTGTTAAGGAACACAGCTTAAATTTATTTAATACCTTTTCCATCTCAGTTCTGCCACAAAATAGTTTTTACCTTTACTTGCAATTTGGTTATGTCTACTGAAAAGATAGTCAGATGTTAAAGGGTCATAAGCAAACATGATGTCTTAACTCTTTGGAGTCAGAAGCAGCCAGCTAGCTATTGCTTATGCAATTCAAGATTATAGCACTCTTGTTCTACATCTTTATCAAATTACAAACTGTATTTAATGGCATTTTTTAGAATTTTGTTTCTGGTTTCCCACATGTTATTTGGTATTGGTATTTTTATTGTGAATATTAATTATGTTTCTGCAGATTAAAGAACATGATCTCTTCTTTAAAGCAGTCAGTCTCTGTCACACTGTGCAGATTAGCAGTGTTCAGACTGATAGCATTGGTGATGGTCCCTGGCAGTCCAGCTTTGCACCTGCCCAGTTGGAGTACTATGCATCTTCACCAGATGAAAAGGCTCTCGTGGAAGCTGCTGCAAGGTAGTTTAAGTATAATTTTCAAATCTTCAGAAAAATACCTTTTAAATAAAAGTGTGAAAATACAAGAAAATACTTTTAAATTCTCAGACAAAAAAGCACATAAAAATATTCTACATAAGAATGTGAAATGTCATTAATTTTGTTGTCAAGCTTGCATTAAGTCATATTTTGAAGAGATCTCTTTAAAAGTCTACTGCATTCTGCATGTGTGCTCAGTCCTGTCTGACTTTGTGACCCTACAGACTGTAGCCTGCCAGATTCCTCTGTCTGTGGGATTTCCCAGGAAAGAATACTGGAATAGTTTGCCATTTCCTCCTCCGAGGGATCTTCCCAACCCAGGGACCGAACCTGCATCTCCTGCACTGGCAGGCAGATTCTTTACCTGCTGAGCCATCGCGGAATACCCATACCCAAAGTTAACAACAAGCCAAAGTAATTTTGTTACATAAATTTTAACACATTTATTATAGGCTAGCAGTGTTATCAAATAATGGCACTTCTACTGGTCCTTTCATTGCTTCAGTCTTCTGATGGCAAGTTTTACTCTGACAGCAGAAGTAGTGTTGTAGTAGGTCCAGGCACCACTAGCTACTGTCTGATTGCTATGAAATATGTTGTGAGAAATACTTGTGTGTGTATTGTTTTGTACCAACTCTAATCCTTTAAGTTCTTAAAAATAATGCTATATATTCTCAAAGGAAATACTTTAATACATCTTAAACTTATATTTTAAATGTTTTTACTCAAGTCATATCGTAAAATATGAAATGTTGTTCAGTTGCCCAGTCATGTCCAACTCTTTGCAACCCCATGGACTGCAGCATGCCAGGCCTTCTGTCTCTCACCATCTCCTAGAGTTTGCCCAAGTTTATGTCCACTGACTCAATGATGCCATCCAACCATCTCATACTCTGTTGCCCTCTTCTTCTGCCTTCAATCTTTCCCAGCATCAGGGCCTTTTCCAGTGAGTAGCTGTTTGCATCAGGCAGCCAAACTACTGGAGCTTCAGCTTCAGCATCAGTCCTTCGAATGAGTATTTAAGGTTGATTTGCTTTAGGACTGACTGGTTTGATCTCCTTGCTGTCCAAGGGACTGTGGAAGAGTCTTCTCTAGCACCAGTTTGAAAGCATCAATTCTTTGGCACTGTGCCTGCCTTCTTTATGGTCCACCTCTCATCCTTTATATCTTATATTTCTTTCTTCTTTTATTTCCTAGATTTGGCATCGTGTTTGTTGGTAATTCTGGAGAAATTATGGAAGTTAAAACTCTTGGAAAACTGGAACGGTAATTTTTTTCTATATGTAATTTTCTATGTATTGAATACTATAGAACAGGAATCGGTAAAGTGACCCAGAAGCCAGATCTGGCCTACAGCTTGTTTTTGTATAGCCTGTAGACTAAATTGCATTTTTAAAATGTTTTCAGAAACAAAAATGCAACAGAGATCATATATGATGTTCAAAGCCTAAAGTATTTGCTATCTGGCACCTTAAAAGTTTACCAAGGCCTGCTCTAGAATGATGTCAGTATTACATTGTATCTCATCACAATAATAATATAATGGTCTGAATCTTTCATCTGTACTTTAGCTTAACGGTCCTTGAATTTACTTATGTGTTTATTTTTACATGTAAAGGTAATGAGTTTTATGTTTCTACTCACTAAACAAAAATTTCTTTATCTTTCCAATGATTTTTATCTTTCAAACATTAAGGAACTGTTGTATCATTTCCAATACTTCTACTGTTGGATAAAGTAGTCCATTCTTATCATATTCATATATCTTTTGTGGTTTTTATCAGTTCTGATCACATCTCAGCTCCAGCCCTGCTTGTCCAAACTATGCTTTTCTGAACTAAATAGTGCCCAGTCTTTGACCACTTCTATCTGGGACCCTGTCTAGCTCATTTTATCAACTTCCACACTTGACCATCAGACACCAAATTCTTCTGCAGCTCCCTAGAGAGATCTTCCCCGTACCCACCCTGCCGCCCCGCAGCTGTCCTGTCCTGGGTTTAGAATCACTGCTATAATGAGCCTCTGTTACTAATGTGAGGGCTTATATTTCTCAGATGTGTTTGGTCAGAAAAAAGGGTTTAGAATCAGTCACCCTTTTTAGTGAGGAAACATGAAGCTGGGCAGATATGCATTCCAATCCTTGCTCTGCCACTCATATGCTTATTTGGCTTAGGCAAATGAATATGCCTTTCTGAGTATAATAGTCTTCATCTGTAAAGTGAGATAAGACCTACATCCTTTGGTTTTCATGGGTGTTAAATGATAGAAGGTATGTAAAGTATGTGGCATTCCATTAAGTATTAGACTGACCAAAATGGTCATTCACGTTTTCCCATGAGATCTTTTGGCAAAACCTGAATGAACTTTTTCTCCAATCCAGTACTTAATAAAAGTCTGTTCCTTCTTTTTCTATCTTGTTAATTGACTCATGATCCATCATCTTAAAAAATATAGTTGAGATTAATTTCTTGTTCTGAATTAACCATTTTATCTCTTATGGGGGTTCTTTCCAAATAGTCACTTCAGTTCAGTCGCTCAGTCATGTCCGACTCTTTGCGACCCCATGAATGGCAGCACACCAGGCCTCCCTGTCTGTCACCATCTCCCGGAGTTCACTCACACTCACGTCCATTGAGTCAGTGATGCCATCCAGCCATCTCATCCTCAGTTGTCCCCTTCTCCTCCTGCCCCCAATCCCTCCCAGCATCAGAGTTTTTCCAATGAGTCAATTCTTCACATGAGGTGGCCAAAGTACTGGAGTTTCAGCTTTAGCATCATTCCTTCCAAAGAAATCCCAGGGCTGATCTCCTTTGAATGGACTGGTTGGATCTCCTTGCAGTCCAAGGGACTCTCAAGAGTCTTCTCCAACACCACAGTTCAAAAGCATCAATTCTTCAGCACTCAGCTTTCTTCACAGTCCAACTCTCACATCCATACATGACCACTGGAAAAACCATAGCCTTGACTAGACTAATAGTCACTTAATATTATTCAAAAAAGTAAAGATTTTGTCTTTCTTATTTTTTTTCACTTAGATACAAGCTGCTTCATATTTTGGAATTTGATCCAGATCGTAGAAGAATGAGTGTAATTGTTCAAGCACCTTCAGGTAACAAATCTAAACTTTTATGAATTTGTACTTATTTAATATTGTATTTGAATTGGTTTGCCATTCCCTTCTCCAGTGGACCCCATGAACAGTATGAAAAGGCAAAATGATAGGATACTGAAAGAGAAACTCCCCAGGTCAGTAGGTGCCCAATATGCTACTGGAGATCAGTGGAGAAATAACTCCGGAAAGAATAAAGCAATGGAGCCAAAGCAAAAACCAATACCCAGTTGTGGATGTGACTGGTGATAGAAGCAAGGTCCAATGCTGTAAAGAGCAATATTGCATAGGAACCTGGAATGTCAGGTCCATGAATCAAGGCAAATTGGAAGTGGTCAAACAGGAGATGGCAAGAGTGAATGTCAACATTCTAGGAATCAACGAACTGAAATGGACTGGAATGGGTGAATTTAACTCAGATGACCATTATATCTACTACTGCGGACAGGAATCCCCTCAGAAGAAATGGAGTAGCCATCATGGTCAACAAAAGAGTCCAAAATGCAGTACTTGGATGCAATCTCAAAAACAACAGAATGATCTCTGTTCGTTTCCAAGGCAAACCATTCAATATCACAGTAACCCAAGTCTATGCCCCAACCAGTAACGCTGAAGAAACTGAAGTTGAACGGTTCTCTGAAGACCTACAAGACCTTTTAGAACTAACACCCAAAAAAGATGTTCTTTTCATTATAGGGGACTGGAATGCAAAAGTAGGAAGTCAAGAAACACCTGGAGTAACAGGCAAATTTGGCCTTAGAATAGGGAATGAAGCCGGGCAAAGACTAATAGAGTTTTGCTAAGAAAATGCACTGGTCATAGCAAACACCCTCTTCCAACAGCACAAGAGAAGACTCTACACATGGACATCACCAGATGGTCAACACTGAAATCAGATTGATTATATTCTTTCAAGACACAGATGGAGAAGCTCTATACAGTCAACAAAAACAAGACCAGGAGCTGACTGTGGCTCGGATCATGAACTCCTTATTACCAAATTCAGACTGAAATTGAAGAAAGTAGTGAAAACCACTAGACCATCAAATCCCTTATGATTATACAGTGGAAGTGAGAAATAGATTTAAGGGCCTAGATCTGATAGATAGAGTGCCTGATGAACTACGGAATGAGGTTCGTGACATTGTACAGGAGACAGGGATCAAGACCATCCCCATGGAAAAGAAATGCAAAAAAGCAAAATGGCTGTCTGAGGAGGCCTTACAAATAGCTGTGAAAAGAAGAGAAGCGAAAAGCAAAGGAGAAAAGGAAAGATATAAGCATCTGAATGCAGAGTTCCAAAGAATAGCAAGAAGAGATAAGAAAGCCTTCTTCAGCGATCAGTGCAAAGAAATAGCGGAAAACAACAGAATGGGAAAGACTAGGGATCTCTTCAAGAAAATCAGAGATACTAAGGGAACATTTCATGCAAAGATGGGCTCGATAAAGGACAGAAATGGTATGGACCTAACAGAAGCAGAAGATATTAAGAAGAGGTGGCAAGAATACACTGAAGAACTGTCCAAAAAAGATCTTCAGGACCCAGATAATCACAATGGTGTGATCATTCACCTAGAGCCAGACACCCTGGAATGTGAAGTCAAGTGGGCCTTAGAAAGCATCACTACGAACAAAGCTAGTGGAGGTGATGAAATTCCAGTGGAGCTATTTCAAATCCTGAAAGATGATGCTGTGAAAGTGCTGCACTCAATATGCCAGCAAATTTGGAAGACTCGTCAGTGGCCACAGGACTGGAAAAGGTCAGTTTTCATTCCAATCCCAAAGAAAGGCAATGCCAAAGAATGCTCAAACTACCGCACAATTGCACTCATCTCACACACTAGTAAAGTAATGCTCAAAATTCTCCAAGCCAGACTTCAGCAATACGTGAACCGTGAACTTCCTGATGTTCAAGCTGGTTTTAGAAAAGACAGAGGAACCAGAGATCAAATTGCCAACATCCGCTGGATCGTGGAAAAAGCAAGAGAGTTCCAGAAAAACATCTATTTCTGCTTTATTGACTATGCCAAAGCCTTTGACTGTGTGGATCACAATAAACTGTGGAAAATTCTTCAAGAGATGGGAATACCAGACCACCTGACCTGCCTCTTGAGAAACCTGTATGCAGATTAGGAAGCAACAATTAGAACGGGACATGGAACAACAAACTGGTTCCAAATAGGAAAAGGAGTACATCAAGGCTGTATATTGTCACCCTGTTTATTTAACTTATATGCTGAGTACATCATGAGAAACGCTGGACTGGAAGAAGCACAAGCTGGAATCAAGATTGCCAGGAGAAATATCAATAACCTCACATATGCAGATGACACCACCCTTATGGCAGAAAGTGAAGAGGAACTAAAAAGCCTCTTGAGGAAAGTGAAAGAGGAGAGTGAAAAAGTTGGATTAAAGCTCAACGTTCAGAAAACGAAGATCATGGCATGTGGTCCCATCACTTCATGGGAAATAGATGGGGAAACAGTGGAAGTAATGTCAGACTTTATTTTTCTGGGCTCCAAAATCACTGCAGATGGTTACTGCAGCCATGAAATTCAAAGATGCTTACTCCTTGGAAGGAAAGTTATGACCAACCTAGATAGCATATTCAAAAGCAGAGACATTACTTTGCCAACAAAGGTCCATCTAGTCAAGGCTATGGTTTTTCCAGTGGTCATGTATGGATGTGAGAGTTGGACTGTGAAGAAGGCTGAGTGCCGAAGAATTGATGCTTTTGAACTGTGGTGTTGGAGAAGACTCTTGGGAGTCCCTTGGACTGCAAGGAGATCCAACCAGTCCATTCTAAAGGAGATCAGTCCTGGGTGTACTTGGAAGGAATGATGCTGAAGCTGAAACTCCACCTCATGCGAAGAGTTGACTCATTGGAAAAGACTCTGATGCTGGGAGGGATTAGGGGCAGGAGGAGAAGGGGATGACAGAGGATGAGATGACTGGATGGCATCACTGAATCGATGGACGTGAGTCTGAGTGAACTCCGGGAGTTGGTAATGGACAGGGAGGCCTGGCGTGCTGCAATTTATGGGATTGCAAGAGTCGGACATGACTGAGCGACTGAACTGAACTGAACTGAATATTGTATCTAATACAATTTTTTAAATGTTCATTTTTCTTTTTAGGTGAGAAGCTTTTATTTGTTAAAGGCGCTGAATCATCAATTCTCCCTGAATGTATAGGTGGAGAAATAGAAAAAACCAAAATTCATGTAGATGAATTTGCTTTGGTAAGTGGAAATTTCTCTGATTTAAAAACCATTAAAAATATATATGAAAGATATTTGCATTAGTATTTTATCAAAAATTACAGTAATTCTGTAGTTCTGTTACATTATGTGTTGGTTCCTCATTCTTTGGTTAAATACTGACCTTTTAACCTGCAAACATATATCTTCTGTTTGAACCTATTACAGCCAGAGTACTTATGGCTTTAAGGACCCCTCAAATTGCTGCATTATAAAAGGAGGGATTTCCCTAGTGGTCCAGTTATTAAGACTTTGGTTCCACTGCAGGGGGCACAGATTTTTATTCCTGGTCAGGGAATTAAGATTCCCACACAGCACAGCCAAAAAAAAGGAGGGGGTTATACAAAAAAATCTCAAGAATGTGTAGAACTAGAACCCTCATACACGCTATGGAAATATAAATGATATGGCCAACTTTAGAAATAGTTTTACAGTTACTCGTGCAACACAGAATAATACAGAGTTACTATATGAGTCAAGGTATACATCCATAGAATTGAAAATATACATCTAACAAAAACTTGGACACAAATGTTTGTAGCAGCTTTATTCCTAATAGCTAAAAACATGGAAAAACCCAAATGTCTGTCAACTGATGAATGGATTAAACAGTGTCCTGTCTGTATAATGGAGTGTTAATTGGCCATTAAAAGAAATGATGTTCCTTTGTTAAGTGAAAGAAGCTAGTCACAAAAGGCCACATATTCTGTTTATATGAAAATCCAGAATAAGCCAATTCATAGAGCCAGAAATCAGATTAGTAGTTGCCGGGAGCTGGAGTAAGGGGGAAAAGGGAAGCGTCTGCTAATGAGTATGGAATTCCTTTTGAAGGTGATGAAAATGTTCTGGAATCAGATAGTCATGATTGCATGACTTCATGAGTACACTAAGGACCAGCTAATTGTACTCTTTAAAGTGAATTATGGTATGTGACTTATGTCCCTCTTAATAAAAGAATGTAGGAGAATCTTACAAAAATAAAGTGCTACAGTTCATGTGAAGAGGAAACTTATTAAGCAGTTCTATCTCAGTCTTAGAGCTTCATGATCTCTCATTTCTGCATTTCTGTAAATGTTTGCTCCATACTTATCTCTATACATCTGCCTCTTTACAGTTTCTTCTCTCCCATTACTTATTTTCTAATTGTTTATGGTCTAGTTCATCTACCACACTGTAACATCTGTAAGAACAAAGATATTCTACTTTTCTGTCATTTTAATATCTAGAACAATGCTTTCACTAAGCTGGGACTCAACAAATACTTGTTGCGGAATGAATTAATTTCATTTGTTTATAACTCTGATAGTCTCTTGACTTATTTAAGAGAAACAGGTGTTTATAAATATAGGTCATATGTAAATCAAGGAAAGCCAATATTTAGAAATCTACTAAGTAGTGACCTGCCTCTTGAGAAATCTGTATGCAGGTCAGGAAGCAACAGTTAGAACTGGACATGAAACAACAGACTGGTTCCAAATAGGAAAAGGAGTACGTCAAGGCTGTATATTGTCACCCTGCTTGTTTAACTTATATGCAGAGTACATCATGAGAAACACTGACTGGAAGAAGCACAAGCTGCAATCAAGATTGCCGGGAGAAATATCAGTAACCTCACATATGCAGATGACACCACCCTTATGGCAGAAAGTAAAGAGGAACTCAAAAGCCTCTTGATGAAAGTGAAAGTGGAGAGTGAAAAAGTTGGCTTAAAGCTCAACATTCAGAAAACGAAGATCATGGCATCTGGTCCCATCACTTCATGGGAAATAGATGGAGAAACAGTGTCAGACTTTATATTTTTGGGCTTCAAAATCACTGCAGATGGTTACTGCAGCCATGAAATTCAAAGATGCTTACTCCTTGGAAGGAAAGTTATGTCCAACCTAGATAGCATATTCAAAAGCAGAGACATTACTTTGCCAACAAAGGTCCGTCTAGTCAAGGCTATGGTTTTTCCAGTAGTCATGTATGGATGTGAGAGTTGGACTGTGAAGAAGGCTGAGCGCTGAAGAATTGATGCTTTTGAACTGTGGTGTTGGAGAAGACTCTTGGGAGTCCCTTGGACTGCAAGGAGATCCAACCAGTCCATTCTAAAGGAGATCAGCCCTGTAATGTCTTTGGAAGGAATGATGCTAAAGCTGAAACTTCACTACTTTGGCCACCTCGTGCAAAGAGTTGACTCATTGGAAAAGACTCTGATGCTGGGAGGGATTGGGGGCAGGAGGAGAAGGGGACGACAGAGGATGAGATGGCTGGATGGCATCACTGACTCGATGGATGTGAGTCTGAGTGAATTCCAGAGTTGGTGATGGACAGGAAGGCCTGGCGTGCTGCGATTCATGGGGTCGCAAAAATTCGGACACGACTGAACGACTGAACTGAACTGAAGTAGTGTCATATAGTATTTTAAAACCTTTCCTTTCTGAGTCCTTTTATTAGAATCTTTATTTTGGGTTTTTGTGAGGAAAATGTAAGAAAAAGAACTTTTATAAGCTTTCAGAGTTAGATGCCAACTTTCAGATATTAACACCATAAGAAAAATTGATCCTTGGTACAATCAGATAATCAAACATGTATTCCTAAGTTTTGTATAATTCCAAATCACCAGTGAAGATACAATGATACAATTAAAAATCATTCATTCTGTGACTCTAGAAAAGTATTGGTTGGTTGATAATGACCACCTTACAGTCTTCTTTATTTGAATTGTGAATTTGTCATACCATGAAGCCTCAGGAAATTATAGTCCCCTTTGCTTAAAAAAATTTTTTTAAGTAGATAAAAGTAAATTTTTAGTGGTTAAAACAAGAGAGTAGAACCTAGTGCTGCCTCTTTTGATTGGCCTGAAGGTACCT
The DNA here is from genome assembly GCF_027580195.1 of Bos mutus. Taxonomy (NCBI): domain Eukaryota; kingdom Metazoa; phylum Chordata; class Mammalia; order Artiodactyla; family Bovidae; genus Bos; species Bos mutus. Next base: position 83,248,657 of record NC_091617.1, on the reverse strand, counting down.
TTGTAGAACTTTTTACTTCCCTGGTAAAAAACGGTTCTAAAATTACAGATAGATCATGTTTATGAGCATGTCTAGGCTCTGTAATGTTCTACAATTCAGTGACCTTAATTATTATGAGCAACTTTTTAAGAACCCATCAGAAATTGAAAGAGCTATGATAATATGTATCCCACAATTCAGATGACTGTGGTTTTGTAACAGTTTCCTGACACTAGATGATGATAATTTTTAAATTTGATAGTTAATTTTTGGTAATGGTATCCTCAGTTTATTTTCAATAACTTTTTGATTCCCCATTAGTTATTTTCGTTCAATTTTGTCTTTAATTTTTCTCTTTTAGAAAGGGCTAAGAACTCTTTGTATGGCCTATAGGCAATTTACATCTAAAGAGTATGAGGAAATAAATAGACGTTTATTTGAAGCCAGGACTGCCTTGCAACAACGGGAAGAGAAATTGGCAGGTGTCTTCCAGTTCATAGAGAAAGACCTGATATTACTGGGAGCTACAGCAGTAGAAGACAAGTAAGTATCAGATAAATAGTCAGTGTCATTTTTCTCATAAGAATTTTTCTAACCAAATATTTGTAATACATGACAAACTCCACTTTTAACATTTTATAGTGACTTAATGTGTTTAAAATAAAAAGTTAAAGCTTTAATTTTTCCCAGTCAATACATATAATTTTTGTCCTAGTCAGCTATCTGAAATACTTGATAGAATCCAGCCATGTATAGTTTTAAGTTTTTAGACAACTACTCCGTGTGCCATTCAAAGATTTTAAGCTCTTGCTTAATTCTCCAGCCTCACCTCCTGCCATTGCCACCTTCTGCTTTACATTTCAGCAGTACCAAACTGTTTTGTTTTCTGAACAACAGTGAAGACTGTTTTAAGTAAAACTGTTCTGTTTTTGCCTTTTACACTTTGTAAAGCTGTGCCTTCTGCCTGGATCATTTTTCTCTTATCCATCTATGAATACCCATTCATAAATTATAGTTCATATATTACCCGCACTCTAGGAAGATCTTTCCTGAGTCCTAACACTATTAAAAATTCTCTTCTTTGGGAAGCCTTCATGTTTTGTAGGTAGTTTCTGCTGTTGTCCTTGTGACAGTATATTACAGTTACTTATTTGAAGACTTTCTACTCTGTTAGCCTGTGAATTCCATGCCATCTGTTTATTCATTGCCTTTGTTCCCTAGCCTCTCTCTCCATGTATGTTTCACTTTCTTGAATTATTGAATTCTACAAATTAAGTATATTGTTAGGTTTTTTTCTACGACCTAGATCTAAGGTGTTTGCATTTTTTTAAGATCTAGTGTTTCATTTACTTTTCAGTGGTCCTTGTGAGATTTCTGAGGTTCTCTGAGGTTATGTAGACCTTTATTGTCTGCAGTCTGATTTTTGAACTACTGATTTAAGAGATTTTCTTATCAAAAAGAAAATCTCCTAATTTGAAATTTAAGACTTTTAAGAAATAAGTTTGTGAAGACTGTATAGTTAGTTGGTTTTATAAAAATCAACTTCAAAGTACAGTCTTAAAATACAAAGTTGTAGGTTTTATATTTAAGCTTACATAGTGCTCCAGCATATTAATACCCTGTGAGCTTCAAAAAACCAAATACGTTTACAGTAGTAGTATCTGTCACCAAAATGAAGAGGAAGGAAACTTAACAATTGTAAGAATGCATACATGTTCTCATCAAGGCAGTATTGACCCAGGCGATTCGTATCTGTCACCTCAAATGCCCCACAACTCTGGAATGCCCGTTGTGACACATGTGTCAGCATAGAGTTGTAGATTTTGTATTAGCCAGGTGATCACTGATCTGGGTTATTCTTGTTTTTTCCCTAGTGGGAAAAAAAGTCGGTGGTTTTACTATACTGTAGCATTCCTAGGTTAAGGAGTTCAGAATTACCCTACTTGTACTATGTGGTTTACACTTAAAATTTGGTCAAAAAAGTATTCTCTGTGTTTCTTTTGTTTTCAGACTACAAGATAAAGTTCGAGAAACTATTGAAGCATTGAGAATGGCTGGTATCAAAGTATGGGTACTTACTGGAGATAAACATGAAACAGCTGTTAGTGTGAGTTTGTCATGTGGACATTTTCACAGAACCATGAACATCCTTGAACTTTTAAACCAGAAATCAGACAGTGAATGTGCTGAAAAATTGGGGCAGCTTGCCAGAAGGTAAGAATATAGTTACCTGCATCATGGAGTTCAGGGGTCAGGAAGCTATTGCCCGATGGACCCAAATATGGCCCACTGCCCTTTTTTATAGCCCATGTGCTCAAAATAACTTTCACATTTTTTTTCCTTATTGTTAATTCTTTATTGCATGCCTGTGTGCTCAGTTGTGTCCAACTCTTTGCAGCCCCCTGGACTGTAGCCCGCCAGGCTCCTCTGTCCTTGGGATTTCCCAGGCAAGAATACTGGAGTGGGTTGCCATTTCCTCCTCCAGGGGATCTTCCTGATCCAAAGATGGAACCTGGGTCTCCTGTGTCTCCTGCATTGGCAGGTGGATTCTTTTCCTTTATTGGGGTGGTGCAATCTCAGAACATGATGACTGAAGGTAAATGGGTAGTCACATTTTTTAATGGATGAAAAAGAAGTCAAAGAAGAGTAATATTTCATAGTGTGAAAATTACATGAAATTAAAAATTTAATGTACTTAAATTTTATTGGAACAGAGCCACATTGTTTCATTTACACATCAGCAAAGGCTTTTGTGCTCCAACAGCACAATTGAGTAATTGGGACAGAGCACTTTTATCATTTCTCATTGCTATTTGATATACTGCAAATCACAATGACACAGTTATAGCTCATTGTTTTCTGTGCCACACTGCTGTATGGCAGTTTGGTATATTTTTATTGTCAGTATTTAACTGTCATGTCCAACATAAAAAGAAAAATGGACTTTTAATATCATACTCTTAAAGCACAGTAGAGTGTTGATTATTTTATTATCAAGTTAGATGGCAACGCATTATGTTTATTATTCAGTGACGATATGGTTTAATATACTGCCTGTTTCAGATATAATCAGATATGAACTAAAAATCTCATTACCGATGGTTCTTTTGTAATGTAAAATCTCATTACAGATCAGCATTAACAGATGGACATGTGCCAGCTGACTTTGATAGAGGACATGAACTTTGAACCCCAATTAAAATGTTCTTCCCCTAACAAGAAAAAGATTTCTGTTCTATTATTTTTAAAATTATATTTAATGATTATTATTAGATTTTTTTACTTAAAATTTTTATCAAAATTTGTTTCTTCTTTGGTAATGTAAGAACCTATATGATATCTTCAATTTAGTCTCATGGCCTGCAAAGCTTAAAATTGAAATATTTACTTCTGGTGCTGTATAGAAAACATTTACCAACCAGTGATACAGTTCACATGACCAGACTGGGAATGCACATGCTTTTTACTGTTCAAAGATACTTTCATGAGTATATATGCTCTTAATTTGTTCTGTTTTTCTCTATATCTGCTTCTTTAGGTAGAACTTTTTTTAGGAGCCCTCATTTAACACAATTTCTTTAAATTTTATTTATTTATGGCCATGCTGCATGTCTTTATTGCTGTGCAGGCTTTTCTCTAGCAGTGAGCAGGCTTCTCATTGCAGTGGCTTCTTTGCTTCAGAGCATGGGCTCAAGGGCATGTGAGCTTCAGTAGTTGTGGCTCCTGGACTTCAGAGCACAGGCTCAGTAGTTGTGGTGCACAGGCTTAGTTGCCCTGCAGCCTGTGGAATCTTCCCAGATCATTGATCAACCTCTCCCCCCCCCCGCCCCCACCGTGTCTCCTCCATTGGCAGGCAGATTCTTCACCACTAAGCCACCAGGGGATCCCCAGTTTGTTTGTTTGTTTTTCTTTTTACCTTAAATAGGAGCGCTTCAGTGTAAGCATGAGGGTTACTTGTATGTAGGTATCTGAGATGTCCTACTGGTATTTGTCTTTGCAGTCTTATGATATTAATGCAGAAAAACAAATATGAAAAGATGATGGCCACAGTTGTCACTGTACATTCAGTGCTTTATTTATGTTTGTTATGCAGGGATTGATGTGATACTAAATTTTGGATTTTATCAGAGAAAAGCTTATTTAAGGAATGTTTTATTTTTTTAATATAAATTTATTTATTTTAATTGGAGGTTAATTACTTTACAATATTGTATTGGTTTTGCCATACATCAACATGAATCCACCATAGGTATATACGTGTTCCCCATCCTGAACCCCCCTCCCTCCTCCCTCCCCGTACCATCCCTCTGGGTCATCCCAGTGCACCAGCCCCAAGCATACAGTATCGTGCATCGAACCTGGACTGGCAATTCGTTTTAAAGAGACAGTACAACTTTCAGAAAGGTCTTTGCTTGAGCTCAAAAAGGTGGTTGATTTAGGTTAATGACACTGGTTTTGAAGCAATGCCAACACTATTGTGGCTACTTAAACATTTAAGGGCATAATGTTCAGAACTCCCTAAAATATACAAACTAATTGTTCAGAATCATTTGCTTCTTAAATATTACTCCTGATTATAAAAGTAATAAATACTCATTTTAAAAGCACTGAAAATAAGATATGATTAGTAATACAGCCATCTGAAGATAATTGTTATTTGTATTTTCAAATATTTTTAAGTCTTCTATATATGTGCTGGTGAGTCTGTTAAGATCATGGGTATTGTTCATTTCCCTTTTTGTACAAAAGTGTATTATATTTTGTATTATAAAGTGAATATTATACCTTAAAATTAATTTTAAGCTTGGTACGTGAAATGTATGTTTCAGAGATACCATTTTAGTGGAATATATTTTCTTCCTTTTCTTTTTTTCTTTTGCTGAGTCTCAAAGCTTGTGGGATATTAGTTCCCCAACCAGAGATTGAACCCAGATCTCTGCAGTGAGAGCACAGAGTCCTAACCACTGGACCACCAGGGAATTCCTGAAATATGTTTTCTGAGTTAACCATATAAGTCAATAGGATTTTGATTTACAGACTTTCAGGAAGTATCTGTTCTAAAAATCTTAGATATAGCAAAAGAATTCCATACCTTTGAAAGCTTTAGTGTATGTATCTAATCCTTCAAAAACACATTGATTGTCTCCTATGTAGGCATTTGGGATAGTCATATAAGGTGTGTTGTTTATTCCCAGAATACTTACAATGTGTCAGAAAAAAAGAAGTAAATATATTGTCACAACCATCACAACTGAATTGTAACAAAGGCAAGAACAGAGAACTGTCTGTGGACCAAAGAGGGAAACTTAGCCCAAGTTTATCCTTGAAACAGCTCTGTACATTAGAACTCTGTACATTGGAACTCATGACTGTGTTGTCTCCTGTTTTGAGATGTAAACTTGTCAGAAAATAACACCAAGAAGCAAAGTGACCCGTGTATGCAAATTCCCAGAGCTGAGAGGCTCATTCAGGCAATTGATACTATCAATTGTAGCTAACTATGGCCAGGGAATGGAATAGATGGGAGAGGATGTGGGAAATATTGAAACATGAGGCTACAGAAGTAAGCAGATGCTACCTTACTGTGTGCCAGAACTATGAGGTGCTTTTCCATATTGCATAAATGTTACACCATGGATTGTGTATGCTGATTTATGAACCCTGTCCAGAGAAAAACCTAACTTAGTGTGCCTTGGAAGTGTTCCCAAGGAAAACTGATCTGATCTGTCCTACTCTTGGCTACTGCTGCTTCTGAGACCATGTGCTCAGGCAGTGCTTACACTGAATGTCTGTAGATAGCAGGGGTTGCCAAGTAAGTTCAGCCAATAGAGAGGAAAAATAGTCATTTTAGATGCTGATTTCAGGTATTGGAGAATTGATAAAGGAAGTATACATTTTTTTAAGTTTATATTGTAAAATGTTCATTGCTTTCCACTTACTATACAGTGCAACACTAGTTACTAGGCATATTATGAAGACATCATTTTAACTTACAGAAAAAATTTAAGTATTAGGAGACTGAAAATCATCAGTATGTTTAGTTTTCATAACTTGTCGCTCATTTAATAGTCTTCTTGCTTATCATTTAAAAATTGAGGGAATAGCTGCTATGGAAAATGGTATGGAAAAAATTTTAAATAGAACTACCATGTAATACAGCAGTTCCACTCCTGAGTATTTATACAAAGGAAATGAAGTCACTGTCTCAGAGAGATCCACACTTGTGTTCACTGCAACATTATTCACCATAGCCAAGAATGGCAACAACCTAAATATCCATTAATGTGTGTATGGACAGTGAAAATGTGATGTTCCTTCCACACATGAAGGAATATTATTCACCCATAAAAAAGAAAGAAATCTTGCTTTTTGTGATAACATGGATGAATCTTGACAACATTATGCTGAGTAAAATAAGTCAGACAGAGAGAAACACATACTTATATGTGAAATCTAAAAAAAAACAATGATAGAATGGTGATTGCCAGGAGCTGGGCTGTGGGGGAGATGGGGAGGTGATAATCTGAGGTACAAACTTCCAGCTTATATATAAGATGAATAAGTTCTGGGGATCTAATGTACAGTATGGTGGCTGTAATTAACAGTACTATATTATATATTTGAAAATTGTAAAGAGAGTAGCTCTCAAATCTTATCACTACAGACCAAAAAAAAGTTTTTACATGAAAAGATGGAGGTATTAACCCTATTGTAGTAATCATTTTTGCAGTATATATGTGTATCAGATCATGTTGTATACCTTAAACTTACATATATGTCAATAATATCTCAATAAAACTGAGAAAAAAAAATAAAATGAAAATGTATGGATGTTTCTCAGTAGCAGTCCTGCTATACTATGAACCCAGTGGTGAACTGTAGTATTTTCCTTTTGCTGAATTGAACACAGTGCTACTCTGAGTGCTGGCCTTCAACTGCATAAGCTTGCTCCAGAATGTAAATCTATACACTGCTTCTTTCACTGAGAAGTTCTTTTTACCAAAGGCGGAGTGGGGTGAAGCAGCTGAACAAAATAGTGTGCTCAATAATATACTTTATTTACATACTGATGCAATAACATACTGATTATGATAACATACTTGTTTTCTCTTTCTTGTCACAAATAGTCCTCTCAACTGCCAATAATTAGACCATGTTTTGAAATAGTCCTCAGTATCATGTATGCCCACAAGAGAGGTGTTATCCATGTTCCACCATTGTAATACCTGGCATTACACTCCATTGTAGGGTTAAATATCAAGAGACAATTGATGGTTTCTTCATTCCTTGCCTTGCTACTTAAATATACAGTGAATCTAGCTTGTAAATTTTCCTGAACATTCTTGATTTCATTAAATTTTTTAAAATTAGAACTTGCTAAATATATAACTAGTTATATTTTTATTTTTCTAAGATTTTTTATACAGTTTGAGAGAATATCCTCAGATTATGTGTCACAATTCACATTTTAAAAAATATAGTTTCTGTGTGTGTATCAGATCAGATCAGTCGCTCAGTCGTGTCTGACTCTTTGCAACCCCATGAATCGCAGCACGCCAGGCCTCCCTGTCCATCACCAACTCCCGGAGTTCATATATATCAATTCATTGTAAAATTGAATATCATCTATTTTACTCTTCATATCAATCACTCTCAGTTCTACTTAATCTTAACTTTCAAATGGTAGAACTCTATTCCCTGACATGTCAGTTTTGTAACGGTGAAGTCTATGGGTGAATTATCCAATTTCCAGTAAGAATATTTTGTTTACTAAATAAATGAAAATACTATGGCTTTATACATGTCTTACAGAGGATATCATCATTTTCTTTTTTTTAGGATTAGAGAGGATCATGTCATTCAGCATGGTCTGGTGGTAGACGGGACCAGTCTGTCTCTTGCACTCAGGGAGCATGAAAAGCTATTTATGGATGTTTGTAGACATTGTTCAGCTGTAATGTGCTGTCGTATGGCACCGCTACAGAAAGCAAAGGTACGTTTATTTCATAACAAGTCCCATTGAGATACTTTGATTTAAAAGTATTCTTTAACATTAATGCCTCACATAGTTCCATTTGGTGATATACAGTATATGAATCTTAACCAGGAGTCAGTTACTTCTCGTAATATGAATTTTAACCATATACATTAGGCCTTTGGAAATTTCACAGTAAATATTGAAGTTTCAGTTATTCATAATAACACAGAAATAGATCATTGTAACCTAGAAATGACCATGTGATAGAGAGCAGTTTGTGATATTCCTGAGACACAAATTTGAACTACAATAACAAGTCTCATGAGTTCGTTACTTAACTGGTGAAGGAGCCTATAAGACTTCAGTTCATCTGCACCTCTAGGTCATTCTGTTGATCTTTGCTTATTCTTGCATTCTCATGAATTGATAATTCTCTTTGTTAAAAATGAATGTTAAGTGCTAAGTAGAACTTTAATAAGGAGTTAAAAAGCCAATTAATTGTGATATGAAGCTGTAGTTCAGTTCAGTTCAGTTGCTCAGTTGTGTCCGACTCTTTGCGACCCCATGAATTGCAGCACGCCAGGCCTCCCTGTCCATCACCAACCCCTGGAGTTCACCCAAACTTATGTGCATCAAGTTGGTGATGCCATCCAGCCATCTCATCCTCTGTCATCCCCTTCTCCTCCTGCCCTCAATCCCTCTCATAATCAGAGTCTTTTCCAATGAGTCAACTCTTCGCATGAAGTGGCCAAAGGATTGGAGTTTCAGCCTCAGCATCAGTCCTTCCAATGAACACCCAGGACTGGTCTCGTTTGGGATGGACTGGTTAGATCTCCTTGCAGTCCAAGGGACTCTCAAGAGTCTTCTCCAGCACCACAGTTCAAAATCATCAGTTCTTCAGTGCTCAGCTTTCTTCACAGTCCATCTCTCACATCCATACGTGACCACTGGAAAAACCACAGCCTTGACTAGATGGACCTTTGTTGGCAAAGTAATGTCTCTGCTTTTGAATATGCTATCTAGGTTGGTCATAACTTTCCTTCCAAGGAGTAAGCGTCTTTTAATTTCATGGCTGCAGTCATCATCTGCAGTGACTTTGGAGCCCCAAAAAACAAAGTCAGACACTGTTTCCACTGTTTCCCCATCTATTTGCCATGAAATGATGGGACCAGATGCTATGATCTTAGTTTTCTGAATGTTGAGCTTTAAGCCAACTTTTTACTCTCCTCTTTCACTTTTATCAAGAGGCTTTTTAGTTCCTCTTCACTTTCTGCCATAAGGGTGGTGTCATCTGCATATCTGAGGTTATTGATATTTCTCCCAGCAATCTTGATTCCAGCTTGTGCTTCTTCCAGTCCAGCATTTCTCATGATGTACTCTGCATATAAATTAAATAAGCAGGGTGACAATACACAGCCTTGACGTACTCCTTTTCCTATTTGGAACCAGTCTGTTGTTCCATGTCCAGTTCTAACTGTTGCTTCCTGACTTGCATATAGGTTTCTCAAGAGGCAGGTCAGGTGGTCTGGTAAAACTGTGAATTTTCCACAGTTTATTGTGATCCACACAGTCAAAGGCTTTGGCATAGTCAATAAAGCAGAAATAGATGTTTCTCTGGAACTCTTGCTTTTTCGATGATCCAGCAGATGTTGGCAATTTGATCTCTGGTTCCTCTGCCTTTTCTAAAACCAGCTTGAACATCTGAAAGTTCACGGTTCACATATTGCTGAAGCCTGGCTTGGAGAATTTTGAGCATCACTTTACTAGCGTGTGAGATGAGTGCAATTGTGTGGTAGTTTGAGCATTCTTTGGCATTGCCTTTCTTTGGGATTGGAATGAAAACTGACCTTTTCCAGTACTGTGGCCACTGCTGAGTTTTCCAAATTTGCTGGCATATTGAGTGCAGCACTTTCACAGCATCATCTTTCAGGATTTGAAATAGCTCAACTGGAATTTCATCACCTCCACTAGCTGTGTTCGTAGTGATGCTTTCTAAGGCACACTTGACTTCACATTCCAGGATGTCTGGCTCTAGGTGAATAATCACACCATCGTGATTATCTGGGTCGTAAAGATCTTTTTAGTACAGTTCTTCAGTGTATTCTTGCCACCTCTTAATATCTTCTGCTTCTGTTAGGTCCATACCATTTCTGTCCTTTATCGAGCCCATCTTTGCATGAAATGTTCCCTTGGTATTGCTAACTTTCTTGAAGAGAGCTCTAGTTTTTCCCATTCTGTTGTTTTCCTCTATTTCTTTGCATTGATTGCTGAGGAAGGCTTTCTTATCTCCTTGCTATTCTTTGGAACTCTGCATTCAGATGCTTATATCTTTCCTTTTCTCCTTTGCTTTTCACTTCTGTTCTTTTCACAGCTATTTGTAAGGCCTCCTCAGACAGCCATTTTCCTGTTTTGCATTTCTTTTCCATGGAGATGGTCGTGATCCCTTTCTCCTGTACAATGTCACGAACCTCCGTCCATAGTTCATCAGACACTCTGTCTATCAGATCTAGTCCCTTAAATCTACTTCTCACTTCCACTGTATAATCATAAGGGATTTGATTTAGGTCATACCTGAATGGTCTAGTGGTTTTCACTACTTTCTTCAATTTAAGTCTGACTTTGCCAATAAGGAGTGCATGATCTGAGCCACAGTCAGCTCCCAGTCTTGTTTTTGCTGACTGTATAGAGCTTCTCCATCTTTGGCTTGAAAGAATATAATCAATCTGATTTCATTGTTGGCCATCTGGTGATGTCTATGTGTAGAGTCTTCTCTTGTGTTGTTGGAAGAGGGTGTTGCTATGACCAGTGCGTTCTCTTGGCAAAACTCTTATTAGCCTTTGCCCTGCTTCATTCCGTATTCCAAGGCCAAATTTACCAGTTACTCCAGGTGTTTCTTGACTTCCTACTTTTGCATTCCAGTCCCCTATAATGAAAAGGACATCTTCTTTGGGTGTTAGTTCTAAAAGTTCTTATAGGTCTTCATAGAACCGTTCAACTTCAGCTACTTCAACATTACTGGTTGGGGCATAGGCTTGGATTACCATGATATTGAATGGTTTGCCTTGGAAACGGACAGAGATCATTCTGTCGTTTTTGAGATTGCATCCAAGTACTGCATTTCGGACTCTTGTTGACCATGATGGCTACTCCATTTCTTCTAAGGGATTCCTTCCCATAGTAGTAGATATAATGGTCATCTGAGTTAAATTCACCCATTCTAGTCCATTTCAGTTCGTTGATTCCTAGAATGTCGACATTCACTCTTGCCATCTCCTGTTTGGCCACTTGCAATTTGCCTTGATTCATGGACCTGACATTCCAGGTTCCTATGCAATATTGCTCTTTACAGCATTGGACCTTGCTTCTATCACCAGTCACATCCACAGCTGGGTATTGTTTTTGCTTTGGCTCCATCCCTTCATTCTTTCCGGAGTTATTTCTCCACTGATCTCCAGTAGCATATTGGGTACCTACTGACCTGGGGAGTTCCTCTTTGAGTATCCTATCATTTTGCCTTTTCATACTGTTCATGGGGTTCTCAAGGCAAGAATACTGAAGTGGTTTGCCATTCCCTTCTCCAGTGGACCAATTCTGTCAGACCTCTCCACTATGAGCCATCCGTCTTGGGTAGCCCCATACAGCATGTCTTAGTTTCATTGAGCTGGTGGTCCCTGTGATCAGATTGGCTAGTTTTCTGTGATTATGGTTTCAGTGTGTCTGCCCTCTGATGCCCTCTCTTAACACCTACCATCTTACTTGGGGTTTCTGTTACTTTGGATGTGGGGTATCTCTTCACGGCTGCTCTAGCAAAGCGCAGCCACTGCTCCTTACCTTGGACGAAGTCGCCCCTCCTGATCTTGAACATGGAGTAGCTCCTCTCAGCCCTCCAGCGTCCATGCAGCCACTGCTCCTTGGACGTGGGGTTGCTCCTCTTGGCCGCCGACCCTGACCTGGGATGTGGGGTAGCTCCTCTCGGCCACCGCCCCTGAGCTCGGGCGTGGGGTAGCTCTTCTTGGTCGCCGCCCCTGACTTCGGGCGTGGGGTAGCTCCTCTCAGCCGCTGCCCCTGACTTTGGGCGTGGGGTAGCTCCTCTCGGCCGCGCGGTCCGTTGCAGCCGATGTGGTTCTGCGCGGTCTGTAGTTAGGAAATATTTAATGTTCAGCTATGATTCAAGTGAAAACCTATACAAATATTTTTTGTAACTGAAACCGTCACAAGTATATGCTTTGAAATATACATCTAAACATATTATTTCACATGTAGAGCTAATAAACTGTACATCCAGGTGTGTTTTTGTTTTTTTTTTGGCTTCATGGGGTTTTATTACAGTGCCTGTTTTATTATTATAACCCTTATACCCCAGTCTGTGGACATTAAACTGGAGACCAAACAGACCTAATGCCTAAATCCTTTAGAAAAGTGCATTCAAGTATTCCAAAGAAACCTTTCTTTAGATTTCATTGAATTTAATTTTGATGGCTTTTTAAATTTTTAAGAAACTTTATTACAAGAGAAAATAAATATCTTTCCTCTGTATCAAATGAAAATAATTTCTTGAGAGAAAAAAATTGCCTGACAAAGTTCAATTAATTGTAGTTAATTTTTTACACAATTATTAAGCTTTTTATAAATTTAAGCTGTGTTTAACAGATTCTTACATCCCATCATAAAATCCAAAGACCACAATCTGTTTTGTTGTCATTTCTGAAAGACATTCCTAACGTCTTAATGGAGACATTCCTCAAACAGTGAACCCCAGTGCATATTACTGTCCAATGTAAAACTAATTTTTTATTGTTCTTAAAGCAGATCATTTCAGATAAGTAATTTTATATAAATATAAGAAAATTGAAATTTTATTATAATTAATGAGTTGTATGTCTTTCAGGTAATAAGACTGATAAAAATCTCACCTGAGAAGCCAATAACATTGGCTATTGGCGATGGTGCTAACGATGTAAGCATGATACAAGAAGCACATGTTGGCATAGGTGATTGATATTTTTTCTTTGAACTTCTAAAGTTATAATTATTTGATGATAAATCTTTTGTAGAATAAAGTACAATGTCACATATACGAATGAAAACTAAATGCAGTGGTGTAATATATCACATCGTATTTCTGTCAGAAACCTATCATTATTAAGCCCAATATTTAGGATTTTTTTAAAATATTCATTTGGCTGCCCTGGGTCGTAATTGCAGCATGGGGGATCTAGTTACCTGACCAGGGATTGAACCCAGGCCCTTTGTTTTGGGAATGTGGCATCTTAGCCACCTGGACCACCAGGGAAGCCGCAAGATGTTTTAATTGCAAATTTTCAAGGAAATAAATACCACTAGTGAATTTTATCTTCGCCAGTTCTTCTTCCCAGTAAAGTTAGTTTAGTTTTACATGCAATTTTGTACCTTTTTAAATACTTTTACGCAGTATTTTTATCATTTTTAAATTCTAAGTTCATGATATATATAATTATTCTTATTTTAGAATATTATTATTTACTTTATACATTAGTCTAAAGATTTTGGAATGTATTTTAAAGATAATTTTAGAGACAGGAAATTATACCAAACTATAAAATTTCAAGTAACTTTCTAATTTAATAACCTTTATGCTAATTTTTTTCTATTTTTGCCTAAAATTTTTATTAAATTCAGAATACTAAAATCATTTTATTATATTTATATTACCATTCATTTCCCACTTAAACCGTATTTTGACCTGTCTTCCTCAATAATTTTATTGAGGAAGCAAAAGAGAGGAGTATGGGTTTTTGTTGAAGGATAAAATTTTAGAGTTAGAAAAGAAGATAGTCCTTGCTCTGGAGTTGACTATGTGATGAATACTGATCAGGTCCCATATTTCCAGTGTATCCCTCAAATCAGCTTCTTCCTCTTTGGGATAATTAACTCTTCATTTTGTAAACTTCACTTTCTTTATATTGTTTATACTGTTGTTTCCCAGAAATCTTCATGATAATTTTATAACTTATTATATCATATGTTAGAGTATAAAAAGCTACAATACTTGTAACAGTTTGATTTTATCAATAATATGATAACAGCCAGACCAGTGAACAGAATCAGTTCGGCACATCTGGAAATTTAGTATGTAACAAAGGAGATGTTTCAAATAAGTAAGGAAACAAATTATTTGATTTAATAAAACACTGATATAACTAGTTATTTGGGGGGAAAAAGTGAGTCCCTTTCCATTGCTTATAGCAAAACAAATTCCAGATGGATTAGGATTTAAATAATTTTTGAAGGCCATAAAAAATAATAGACTTTAGTGAATAATCCTGTTATTTGAAGTATGGAAGGATCTTTTAAGTACAAAACCAAAGAAAGCAAGGAACTGAAAAGGAAAAAGATCAACATGTGTGACAGAAGTAAATACTTACATAAAAAAATTTTAAAGACAAACTAGTAAAGAATATTTGTAAAATAGATGATAGTCTTAGTATTCCTATTATGTGAGGTCTTAATTTAAGGAGAATAAGAAAAACACTCTAGTAGAAATCTCCGTAATAATCAAAAAGTAAGTTAAAATTGCCTGTCAGATTGGCAAAAAAAAAAAAACCCTGAAATGGACAAGGGTATAGACTTCCCAGGTGGCACTGTGGTTAAAGAACTCCCCTGCCAATGCAGGAGATGCAAGAGATGGGGGTTCAATCCCTGGATCAGGAAGATACCCTGGAGTAGGAAACGGCAACCCTCTCCAGTTTTCTTGCCTGGAAAACTCCATGGATAGAGGAGCCTGGTAGACTACAGTCCATGGGGTCATAAAGAGTTGGACACAACTGAGCACACAAGCATGTAGATTAACAAATGCCCTTAAATGATGTTAGTGGGCACGTAAATTGGTACACCATGCATTATTATATATAACAATTTTAAATGTGTGCCCTTTGGACTTCCCTGGTGATACAGTGGATAAGAATCTGCCTGCCAGTGTAGGGGATGTGGTTTCAATCCGTAGTCCAGGAAGATTCCACATGATATAGAACAACTAAGCCTGTGCACCAAAACTGCTGATCTCTCGTGCCACGACTAGTGAAACCCTCATGCTCTAGGGCACGAGAGCCACAACTAATTGAGCCCACATGCTCCAGCTTACGAAGCCCATGCTCCTAGATCCTGTGCTGTGCAATGAGAGAAGCCATTGTAATGAAAAGCCTATGCACCACAGCAAACAGTAACTCCGACTTGCTGTACTTAGTGAAAGCCTGTGCATAGCAAAAATAAAATGTGTGCCCTTTGACCTAGTGACTAGGCCTCCAGGAATTCCTTTTAAGAAAATAAATGACTATGTTAGCAAGCACATATGTCCATATGTAGTAAGTAAACAATGTCCATAATGTAGAAAGTGATGAAAGCAGATTACAAAACAAATAATCCCATCTTTATGTACTTATTTGTATGTATGTTAAGTGAACATACATGAAATATGCATAAGAAAAACTTCTAAGAGTATATAGACCAGAAATAGTGGTTTACTCTAGGAGCTGTGAATACAGATGATTGTCTTTACATGTTGGAACATTTTCATCCTTTTATGACAAAAATAGAAAATTTTAATTTTGAAAAAATAATTTTTTCAATTCTGGTTTCACATTGAAAAAACAAACTTGGAAATAACTTTTGAAACCTAATGAACTATAGTAACCTCAAAAAAAGTGCTCATATTTGTGAGATAAAATTATGTACTGATTTCAAGTAATATTGTACATTTTTCTTTTAAAAAGCACACTGAGTTTTGTGTGTGAGTTTTAAAACTGTTAAACATGGTTATTTTGACTTGATTCAGCATATTTTTTGTCCTTGGAAATAGAGATATGAAAGCTGTTTTATGGCATTCTCTTCATTAGAATAAAAAAATGTTCTTAGATCCTGAACTTTTAATATTTTATATCAATTTTATTCTAATTCTTTGAAGATTGATGTTACATGCCTAGTATATGTTATAGCTTTGTATTAATTACATATTTGATATAAATAGAGCAACCTTTTGGGAATCTATTGTCTACTATAATTTAGGATATAGTGATCCTAAATCCAGGTTCAGCTGCTACAGATAATTAAGGTATTTTCAGGCATATCTTAAAATTTACATTTACCAATTATCAGTGAACTAACCTTTTTGTTCCCTGTATTACAGGAATCATGGGTAAAGAAGGAAGACAAGCTGCAAGAAACAGTGACTATGCAATAGCTAGATTTAAATTTCTCTCCAAATTGCTTTTTGTTCATGGTCATTTTTATTACATTAGAATAGCTACCCTTGTACAGTATTTTTTTTATAAGGTGAGTTTCATGGAGATATTTTAGAGTTAATTGATAACAGTATTTGAGGTTTCAGTTTAAGGAATGTTATTAATATTACCATACAAATTAGTCTGAAATTTTTTTCTATAAGTCAAAATAATAGTCTATGGCATATACTTTTATTATTTTATCATAAATCTAATGTGTACTCACAGAAAGCAAATCAGTGGTTGCCTGAGGCCAAGAGTGTGAGTGAGAGAATTGACTAGAAAAGTATATGGGAGAACTTTGCTTGACAGAAAAGTTCTTTAACTTGATTGTGGTGGCGGTTACATGGATGTATGAATTTGTCAGGACACATCAAAATTCATACTTATTTTATTCCATGTAAATTAGAACATGAATGGTTTGATTTCTTTATTGTTATTTTGTCCGGAACCAGTAGTAAGTTTTAATTTTATCTCCAATATTGTGATTTTAAGCAGAAGTTCTTAATCTTTTTTGGGCCATGAATGACTGGTAGTCTAGTAGTATAAACTACTCAGTATAGGGATTTTAGATGTATAAAATAAAATGCATAGAATTACAAGGAAGCCAATTATGTTGAAATATTGTTCTATCTCTTGACCCTTTGGGCAAAGATGGGATTATTTGGAACCAATGTTAAGCGCCTCTGAATACCAAGACATTTACTACATCAGAGTGTTCTGTGTTGCATGCATTTCTATAATTAGTAGCTGCAGCCCAATGAAAGAACACAGGTAGATTGTATAATGCTAATAGACGATGTTGGCAGTTTTTTCTTAGCTTATTATAACAACTTTTGCTGTGACCTGGGCTTCCCTGGTAGCTCAGCGGTTAAAGCGTCTGCCAGCAATGAGGGAGACCCGGGTTTGATCCCTGGGTTGGGAAGATCCCCTGGAGAAGGCAATGGCACCCCACTCCAGTATTCTTGCCTGGAGAATCCCATGGACGGAGGAGCCTGGTGGGCTACAGTCCACGGGGTCGCAGAGTTGGACACGACTGAACGACTTCACTTTCACTTTCAAGGCTTTTGTAATGGAAAGAGATTTTGATCACTCCATTTATTGTATTTTAAATATTTTTGCATTTTAAAGTAATTTTAGCCCTAAAGTTTAAGCAAACCTTCCTAATTGTATTTTGTATGAAAAGTATTGAATAATAGTTATAAATTCAAAATTATCATATTGTTTGGCAATGATAGGAGTCAAAGGTATTTTCATTCTGACATTTGCAGTGCTTCATAGACTACTTTTAGGCATTTTTTAATAAAATGGGATTCTTATTTTCCTATTTTTGTATGGACAAGTTCTTATGGGCAGATCTACTTACCATATCAACTGAGATTATTTTCTGGACTCTTTAATAAAAGTCATTTTTATAAATCATTTCTCATTTAGACTTAAATATTTCAATTATTTCCATTTAATCTTGTTTTTCAGAATGTGTGCTTTATTACACCCCAATTTTTATATCAGTTCTACTGTTTGTTTTCTCAACAAGTAAGTAAATAGAGTCTTTTGTTTTATCCTTTTAGATAAAGAGTAGAGTATATGTGTTCAGGTTTTGTTAAATACTTGGAGGGACCTTTTCTATTTTTCCTAGTCCTACAGATAACTAACTAGACATAACTTTTCTTATAGTATATTTAATTAGCTTAGCGTCAGTATTTCTTTTTTCTGATTTTCAGTTTGAAGTGAGTGTGAATACCAAAAAAATATTTTAACTGTGGATGCTTTTTTTAAAAAATAGATATTATTACTCTTAATAGCTTATGAGAGGACTTTGCTATTTTCAACTTATGTATAGTACTTCTATAAAATTCATATCAAGCCAGGCCCCATAATTGTTGGAAGATTACATCATTATTTATTTTTTGACTCATAGAATTTTTTTAAGATTTGAAAGAAACATAGTGATTGAGTCCAGGGATGACATATAGGTTTCATCTCAGAAGGTAAATAATTAAATGGAGGTTCCAAGAGTGCTATATTGAAAAGGGTTCTGAAGCTATATGACTATATGCTCACAGGGAAAACTTTGTCATAGGTTAACAGTAGCTATAATGAACACTTGATGGGTCTTTTCTTTGTACACATGTCACACAGAGAAGGAAACTGAAATCCATAGGGATTAAGTAACTTGCCCAGGATTACATAGTTAATAACTAAACCATGCTTGGACCTATTGCTTCTGACTACTTGAGCACCCTTCTCACATATCATACTCAGCATCTCTAATTGATCAAGACATTTGTTCTAATTTATTGAAAGTTTTAATTATCTTAGGTTTTTGGGGTTTTTTTAAATGAGTTTTTTCCTACCCTTAATCACCGTTTTCTCCTTTGTTTACAACCTGGAACTCTAAATTTGAGACATCTGCTTGGACATTGATTGCTAGTAAAAATGTTTTACTTGGATGAAATAGAGAATGCTGTGAGAGCATGTGACAAGAAGACTTAACCTATTTTGATTAGGTTTTCAGGGAATTTATAGTACAATCTGAGAGACAGTATCAATGTTAGTAAAAGCTATATGTGAAGAATAGGCAAAGTGCTAAGCACTTAGTACCAACAGTAGTACATATAACTGTTTAGAAGAAGCAGCTATCATCAGGAATTTGAGCCAGTGTTTTTTAAGTTTCATGGATCATGGATTAAAGAAAGTGTAGGACTTAGGTTGGAAGACAAAGCTATGAAAGCAAAACTATATGTGTAGCGTATCAAAGGAATAATAACAAGCCTAGGACACATGTAAGAGAATTGTGTAAAATTACATCCCAGTGGTCAAATTAGAATGTCTTGAAATATAGATCCATCTGACTGTAATAGCAGAATCACGTGACATAACAAAATATTCCAATTTCCACAAAGAATATAAATGTAGAAACATTATGTTTATATAAGAAACCAGTTCAGTTTAGTCGCTCATTCGTGTCCGACTCTTTGTGACCCCATGAATTGCAGCACACCAGGCTTCCCTGTCCATCATACTAAAATGGATTCAGTGTAAACTGAAAATATGTAATTTTTATGATGCTTCTTTGTAATTATATGAATAAGTATAATAGTAATGTAGGCTAGAGTCTACAAATTCCTACAAATTTCTCTTTCTAGACACTATATGACAGCGTGTACCTGACTTTATACAATATTTGTTTTACATCCCTGCCTATTCTGATATATAGTCTGTTGGAACAACATATAGACCCTCATGTATTACAGAACAAACCCACCCTCTATCGGTAAGTGTTTTCCAATATTAAATGTCCATACCACCTCTTGCAACAAGTAGTACATTATATTTCAATAGTTATCCATTTTTAAAAGTATCTTAAAAATAAGCAAGTATATCAGGCAGTTTCTTGGTGATTAATGTCTTACTAAAGGAAGTACTTAAGTTCTCGTATGATTTATAGGTGTTGAACATTGAAGAGAATATTTGAATGATTTTTCCAATGTTTTTAGGAATGAATAGTTTGGTCCTAGGAATGCATTGAGCAGTTGCATAATTTGCACTTACTGTTTTAAACCAATAATACTCTGTTTCATGGGTACACACAAAAGTTATTCATTACTTAGTTGTCTCTAGAGTTCCTAAAAAATAGTTCGTGTTCTAACCCTGCCAAATTTATGGGTAGTAATTGATGCAAAATATAGAGTTGAGGCCATTAAATCCCATCCCAGGCCCCCTGGGTTTTCAGGACTAACTTATGATTACCATATTTACTTGACCTTTACGCTTATAGAGATATTCAGTTATCCAGAAATGGCAGTAACTTACCTTGATTTCCCAGGATATCTAGGGCTAGGCTTGACCCAAGATTGTGCATAGTTGTTTAGTCGTGTCTGACTTTTTGCAACCCCATGGACTATAGCCCGCCAGGCTTCTCTGTCCATGGGGATTCTCCAGGCCAGAATACTGGAGTGGGTTGCCATGCCCTGCTCCAGGGTATCTTCCCAACCCAGGGGTTGAACCCAGGTCTCCCGCGTTGCAGGAAGATTCTTTATCATCTGAGCCACCAGGGAAGCCCAGGAATACTGGAGTCGGTAGCCTGTTCCTTCTCCAGGGGATCTTCCCAGCCTATGAATTGAACCAGGGTCTCCTTCATTGCAGGCAGATTCTTTAGCAGCTGAGCTACTGAAGCCCTGACCCAAGATTGGCACAGACTTTTCTTCTCATAATAGCTGTTGATAGATTGTGAACTCAGTTAGGAACGTCAGTGCTGAACCTAGCTCACATGACTCCACCATAAAGAAATAATCATGGCTGAGTTATAACAGAATATAACAGAATTTGACAAAGAGGGAATTCCCAGGCAGTCCAGTGGTTAGGATTCTGGGCTTTCACTACCAGGGGGCCAGGTTCAATCCCTGGTCAGGAAACTAAGATCCCATAAGGCACACATTAGGGCCCCAAAGAAAGTAATAGCAAAGAAACAGCAACTTTACACAATTAAACTGAAGAATTATGTATCATAATTAATCAAAATCAAAAATATATCATATTTCCTTATCAAATGAGAAATTGTATTTGAATATGAGAATTATAAGCTATTACACAGCTGTATGATTTACAAGCAGTGGTTTGTAAATTAGGTTTTGTTCTTCTAAAATTTGTAAGCAATTTTAAATTAAAAAGCCATCTTGTTTTTTAATTATCAAATGGTAATAATTATTTAGATAAATAATAAGTCCTGATGTATTTTTTTTCTCTTTTTTTTAAATTTGCAGAGACATAAGTAAAAACCGTCAATTAAGCATGAAAACATTTCTTTATTGGACCACCTTGGGTTTCAGTCATGCCTTTATTTTCTTTTTTGGATCCTATTTTCTCATAGGGAAAGATACATCTCTGCTTGGAAATGGCCAGGTAAAATATACAGTTTTTTACCCAATGTTTTTAATAATTAATGTAGTTTGGCTTTTGATAACTTTCTGTCATAAAAAATAAAGTAAAATTACATTTAAGTTATAAAGTTGTATATATTAAAATGTAATTATTAAAAGGTTTTAACTTATTTTTAATCAAATTTCATACAAATGAAAATTAAAACAGAAAGGCAGTGCAGTGTAATTTTAATGTGAAACTCAAATTACCTAAGTAGTTTTGCGGGTTCAAAAATTAATTCATATAAGGGGATATATTCATTCCATTGCATGCTGTTCACTTCAGGATTGTGTTTTAATAATAGCTACTGTTTATTTAGTACTTAATATTGTGCTCAGTGCTTTACATGCTGCATTTCCATTAATCCTCACAGTAATTCTATTGGCTTTTTCAAATGAGAAATAGAGACAATGTCTAGGGTTTTGCTTTTAAATGGATGTATATTTTTTTTTTGGTAAGCTTAAAAAGTGCTGCTGTACTCTTTAGTGCACACCAGCAATCCTGAAGATGTCAAGGTACAGTTTAGAATGGCCATATTTCTGAAATTTAAAATTGGAAAGGAGTGCCACACAGTTTGTTGCTTCTGTGTCCTGACTGGAATGCTCATGTTGAGAGATTCTTTGCAGAACTAGGCCTCTCTCTCTAGGCTTAACTAGATAGGTTAGGAAGGAAAGAAATAACAACTGTAGTCCTGTGATAGACTGAAAATACTTGTCACCTTTCAGTTCAGTTCAGTCGCTCAGTCGTGTCCGACTCTTTGCGACCCCATGAATCGCAGCACACCAGGCCTCCCTGTCCATCACCAACTCCCAGAGTTTACTCAGACTCACGTCCATCGAGTCAGTGATCCCATCCAGCCATCTCATCCTCTGTCGTCTCCCTCTCCTCCTGCCTCCAATCCCTCCCAGCATCAGTCTTTTCCAATGAGTCAACTCTTCGCATGAGGTGGCCAAAGTACTGGAGTTTCAGCCTCAGCATCGGTCCTCCCAAAAAACACCCAGGACTAATCTCCTTCAGAATGGACTGGTTGGATCTCCTTGCAGTCCAAGGGACTCTCAAGAGTCTTCTCCAACACCACAGTTCAAAAGCATCAATTCTTCAGCGCTCAGCCTTCTTCACAGTCCAACTGTCACATCCATACGTGACCACTGGAAAAACCATAGCCTTGACTAGACGGACCTTTGTTGGCAAAGTAATGTCTTTGCTTTTGAATATGCTATCTAGGTTGGTCATAACTTTCCTTCCAAGGAGTAAGCGTCTTTTAATTTCATGGCTGTAGTCACCAACTGCAGTGACTTTGGAGCCCAAAAAACAAAAGTCTGCCACTGTTTCCCCATCTATTTCCCATGAAGTGATGGGACCACATGCCATGATCTTCGTTTACTGAATGCTGAGCTTTAAGGCAACTTTTTCACTCTCCTCTTTCACTGTCATCAAGAGGCTTTTTAGTTCCTCTTCTCTTTCTGCCATAGGGTAGTGTCATCTGCATATCTGAGGTTATTGATATTTCTCCCGACAATCTTGATTGCAGCTTGTGCTTCTTCCAGCCCAGAGTTTCTCATGATGTACTCTGCATAGAAGTTAAATAAGCAGGGTGACAATATACAGCCTTGACATACTCCTTTTCCTATTTGGAACCAGTCTGTTGTTCCATGTCCTGTTCTAACTGTGCTTCCTGACTTGCATATAGGTTTCTCAAGAGTCAGGTCAGGTGGTCTGGTATTCCCATCTCTTGAAGAATTTTCCACAGTTTATTGTGATCCACACAGTCAAAGGCTTTGGCATAGTCAATGAAGCAGAAATAGATGTTTCTCTGGAACTCTCTTGCTTTTTCGATGATCCAGCGGATGTTGGCAATTTGATCTCTGGTTCTTCTGCCTTTTCTAAAACCAGCTTGAACATCTGAAAGTTCACGGTTCACATATTGCTGAAGCCTGGCTTCGGGAATTTTGAGCATTGCTTTACTAGTGTGTGAGATGAGTGCAGTTGTGCGGTAGTTTGAGCATTCTTTGGGATTGGAATGAAAACTGACCTTTTCCAGACCTGTGGCCACTGCTGAGTTTTCCCAATTTGCTGGCATATTGAGTGAGCACTGTCACAGCATCATCTTTTAGGATTTGAAATAGCTCAACTGGAATTCCATCACCTCCACTAGCTTTGTTCGTAGTGATGCTTTCTAAGGCCCACTTGACTTCACATTGCAGGATGTCTGGCTCTAGGTGAGTGATCACACCATAGTGATTATCTGGGTTGTAAGATCTTTTTTGTACAGTTCTTCTGTGTATTCTTGCCACGTCCTCTTAATATCTTCTGCTTCTGTTAGGTCCATACCATTTCTGTCCTTTATCGAGCCCATCTTTGCATGAAATGTTCCCTTGGTATCTCTAATTTTCTTGAAGAGATCTCTAGTTTTTCCCATTCTGTTGTTTTCCTCTATTTCCTTGCATTGATCACTGAGGAAGGCTTTCTTATCTCTTCTTGCTATTCTTTGGAACTCTGCATTCAGATGTTTATATCTTTCCTTTTCTCCTTTGCTTTTCACTTCTCTTCTTTTCACTTGTTACCTTTAGTTTCTGTTTTCTGCTGGCAATACTTAAGAACTCCAAAATATATTTGCTGTTGGGAAAATATGACGTTTTATCTGTGCAACAAACATTTATTGAGGACTAGCCATTCCCATGTCAGAGAAGGCAATGGCACCCCACTCCAGTACTTTTGCCTAGAAAATCCCATAGACGGAGGAGCCTGGTAGGCTGCAGTCCATGAGGTCGCTAGAGTCGGACACAACGGAGCGACTTCACTTCCACTTTTCACTTTCATGCATTGGAGAAGGAAATAGCAACCCACTCCAGTATTCTTGCCTGGAGAATCCCAGGGACGGGGAAGCCTGGTGGGCTGCTGTCTATGGGCTCACACAGAGTCGGACACCACTGAAGCGACTTAGCAGCAGCAGCAGCAGCAGCCATTCCCGTGTACTATACTAGTGCCTAGATTTATGAGAGAAACCAACACACTCGGTTATAGAGCTTAGAATCTTGTGAGAGATACCGGAAATGAGCAATTGAAATAACACAATATTCAAGGGCATAAAGGAAATGAATTTCAATATTAGGCTTTAACCATGCAAATCCCTTTAGGATGTAGAATAGGAACATACATATTATTGCCACTTGTGAGGACATGCTTAGCCAGGTTTGGAATCTAGTTTGTGTAGCATGAATGTTAACAGCATTTCCCCCAAGTAATTGAATTTTATTGAATTTTTTTCTCTATGCCAGGTGTATTCCATGTATTAACTTACTAAATTGTAACAACAATCCTATATGAGGAAAATATATGTTACTTTTTTCATATTAGAAAAGTAATCTCAGGTTAAGAAACTTGCCTCAAGTCACATAGTAAATAAATTACAAAAGTATAATTCAATATTATATAATTGATGTATAATATTCTATACTATACAGTATAAATATGTATAATGTCAAAGCCTGTATGCTTTGCCATGATCCTAAATTCTGTTGAGAAACAATTATTAGCCTGGTACACTTCTGTGCAGTATTACCACCTGTGCAAGGACCATCAAATATATATATATATATATATTTATTTGCCTGTGCTAGGTCTTGGTTGCTGCTCACAGGCTTTGCAGTGAGCAGGGGCTACTCTCTAGCTGCAGTGCAATGGCTTCTCATTGTGGTAGCTTCTCTTGTTGCGGAGCAGGGGCTCTACAGTGTGGTCTTAGTAACAGTTGTGGCCCATGAGCTTAGTTGAGTCTTTGCATGTGGGATCTTTCTGGACTGGGAATCGAACCTGTGTCCCTGCATTGGCAGGCAGATTCCTAACCAATGAATCACCAGGGAAGTTCAGTCATCAAATATATAAATATATGGATGAGCATGCCCATTTCCACCTAAAATACTGGGCCAAAAATGGGACAGAATAAACAGGGGGAAAAGTTAAGAAAAAAGGAAAATGTCATTGGATAAAACAGAAGTTAAAGAGATCTCTTTTGTGCTAGTTACTTTTCTTCTGATTTTGAAATACTATATCCGAAAAATATACAAAAAAAAAAAACCCCACCTGTTCTCCTTGTACCGTAATTATTCCTATCATTTTTACATATTTCTATTATTTTTTCATTAACCTCAGAATTTATATCCTCTTATTTCTCAATAACCTTATCATCATTTTCCCCTTAGTATTGCCTTAGTGATTTTTCTTATTAAAAATGCTTCAAAAATATTTTTTCATAGCTACGTAATATTCAGTTCAGTCGTTCAGTCCTGACTCTTTGCGACCCCGTGAACCGCAGCATGCCAGGCCTCCCTGTCCATCACCAACTCCCGGAGTTCACCCAAACCAATGTCCATTGAGTCGGTGATGCCATCC
Source organism: Bos mutus (assembly GCF_027580195.1). NCBI lineage: Eukaryota > Metazoa > Chordata > Mammalia > Artiodactyla > Bovidae > Bos > Bos mutus. The sequence continues at coordinate 83,223,133 of NC_091617.1, read as the reverse complement.
AACCATCTCATCTTCTGTCATCCCCTTCTTTTCCTGCCCTCAATCTTTCCCAGCATCAGGGTCTTTTCAGATGAATCAGCTGTTCCCATCAGGTGGCCAAAGTATTGGAGTTTCAGCTTCAACATCAGTCTTACCAATGAACATCCAGGACTGATCTCCTTTAGGATGGACTGGTTGGATCTCCTTGCAGTCCAAGGGACTCTTGAGAGTTCAAAGGCATCAATTCTTCCACGCTCAGCTTTCTTCACAGTCCAACCCTCACATCCATACATGACCACTGGAAAAACCATAGCCGTGACTAGATGGACCTTTGTTGACAAAGTAATGTCTCTGCTTTTCAATATGCTGTCTAGGTTGGTCATAACTTTCCCTCCAAGAAGTAAGCGTCTTTTAATTTCATGGCTGCAGTCACCATCTGCAGTGATTTTGGAGCCTATTATATGGCATAAATTATTTAAGAATATTACAGTTTTGATTTGCTTCTAGTTTTTAGTGACTTTATTTTAAAATTAAATCTTGAGCATGCTTTATATGAAAGAAAAAATCTTAATGAAAGGTAAATTGTTGTTGGCCCTATGGTATAAAAGTTTTTTTTTTCTTTTTACCATAAGTTAACTACCATTTTTTTAACTCAAATTGTATATCATTAAGTTCCTTCCCCTTTTAGTCTACCAGTTCTGTCACTCAGATATATGCCACTAGAAATTAATCTACCACTCCCTGCCACCAGTACTAGTAGATAACAGTGGGAAAGGGGCATATGTTACAGTCGGTCAGATTGGATTTACATCCTAGCACCTGAAGTTATCATTTGAGTGATTTGGGATGAGTTAGTTAACCTCTCTGAGACTCAGTTTCCTCCTTCAAAATTAGGAGCTTAATTACTACCTTATAGGTTTGCTGTGAGGAATAAATGATATATGTAGGGTGTTAGGCATAGTGGCTAGCATACAGAAGTACTCAACCTTCAGAGTATTGTTATGATTGCTATCAAGTCTTTTTACTGAAGACCTTGTCCTACCCAATCCCATCTAGCCTACTTCTCCCACAAACTCTCTCTTTAACTGTGTAACTGCCCTTGCTGGCTCTCTCAGAACATGCAACATTCATTTCTAGTGTTCAAAGCCATTTCTGTTTCCTCTCTAGAATGCTGTTGCCTCTTTCTCTTATGACTGTCTATTCTTCAGGGTTGAGCCTAGGTTGTAATTTTGAGAAAGAAAAACCTTTTTGTATTTTTTACTACAGAATTTTTTTTTTTAAGTGTTAATGATTTTAATTACTCTTTTATACTATACATGTCATCAGCTGTTGAAACCTAATCATCAAATGATAAGAGCTCTGTGTTAAGATAGAAATATACTATTTTATATTTGTATTCCACAGAGAAGTCAGTATCTTTATTTTAATTCAAATGATTTAACCACTGTAATTGCCAATCAGGTCATTAAAGGCACATATGCAATTTAATTCCTAACAGTAGATATAGATTTATTTTATTTAAAGCTTGTATGATTGAAATGTCTTTGATTATCTAGTTCATTGCATACTTTTCCTGCATATTCTCTTATTCATGAGAATATTTAAAGCACTATTAATACTCCAATCAATAGGAAGTTATTCATATACAGAGAACAGAAAAATATACATTGCTTCTTACGGTATCATCCAACAATTGGTCAATGTTTAAAATGAATAATAAAGAGATAGTTTGTACTGGAGAACTGAACAACTGATTAACTCTATAGAAGGTAATTGTCTTATAGATCAATGTATAGTTAAGTTAAACCTGTTACAAAATTGGAAGAAGTTATATTTTTTTTTTTTTACTATTTCTACTTCCTGGCCTCCTCTTCTCCCTTGAATGTACTCCTGTGGGACTTTCCCCCAAAGCACTCTCATCCAAACCATGTTCTTTATGGTCAGCAGCACCCATTTTATTGCTAAATCCAAGAGCGTGCCTCAGCCCTTATGAACTCAACCACTGGGTACAATTTATGCAGCCTTCCTGCCTGCCACAGTATCTTCTCTCAGTCTCTATAAGTTACTTTGGCTTCATTACCAGCTATTCCTTTTCAGTCTTTTAGGGACCATAGTAGCTGCCTTCTTCCTGCTTCCATTCTTTCCCTTCCTACTATCCATTCTCTGCACAGCAGCCCAAATGAGCTTATAAAAATGAAAAAAATTTTGGACTACCTCTTGGACTGTATTTCCTACCACCTTCCCTTTTAGTCACTCTACGCCAGCCACACTGGTTTTCTTGCTCCTTCAGACTAATTTATTCCTGTATTAGGACTTCTGCACTTGCTGTTTCTCTGCCTAGATTCTTTTCCCTCATGTGGGCATGTGGCTGAATCCCTTAATTCCTTCAGGTCTCCTGAACTATCACTGGCTTGACTCAGACTTTCTAGACCACTCCAGTAAAATCCTGTCCCTCCCACTTTCTGTCACTTCCTGTAAGTTTATTTTCTGCCTTTTCTACTAGGCAAGCTCCATGAGGTCAGGAATGTTACATTATTACTGCTTCATTCCCCAAGGTCTAGAATGGTACTTGGTATGTACCATTATTATAGATTCTCCGTTATTATATCTTGATTGGCTTTACAAGTGAATAATGAATCATCTTCTTTAATTTGAAGTATATGGTTGGCTTTATTAAATAATTAGGTAGCAAATTAAGTTAAAAGAAGTGACTTAAAAACCCAAAACATTGTGTTAGAAAATGTTTTGAGCATTTGTCTCTTCCGAGCAGGAACAGATCCAGGTTTAGTAGTCTAAACCTTACTCATTTTGGCAGGCCCTCTTTAAGTGAAAAAAACATAAAACTATAATTTCAAACATAAGTATATGTGAAAATGATTGTGAGTGACATAAATAGGTTCTATTTAACACAAGCCAAATAAGCCCAACTCAGCTTCTCTTTAGCTAGATCCCCAAATCCTCTCTGCCACTCACCTCATCGCCAGTTAAACTAAATTCAAGGGGAAATCACAGAGAAATAGTCTTAAGTTATTGCTGCAGTTGAAATAAACTAGTTTGCTAATTTACCCAAAAAAGAGAATGTGAATTTGTTTTCTACAGCTCCCTCTAGGTCCTTAAATGCTCGAATTTTAAATTATTCTCTGCTTCAAAGGAAGATACACATAATTAGCCCCAATCTGGGCCCAGTAAAACCAGATACTGAGAGGTAGATATGTGTGGTTGTTACCATTTCCAGGCCCAGGTGGCCTGACTGCATTAATTAACTGTTTCCATATCACTGAAAGAGGAGCTGGCATTCTTGAGAGCCAAATTGAGTGAGATACAATGTTTTTTCAGTATTCTAAGTCATTTCTAGAGATGATGAAAGCAGAAAAAGTCAATATGACTTTTCCATTATTTTCCTCTTGACAAATAAGCTCCCCAGATCAGATCAGATCAGTCGCTCAGTCGTGTCCGACTCTTTGCGACCCCATGAATCACAGCACACCAGGCCTCCCTGTCCATCACCAACTCCCGGAGTTCACTCAGACTCACGTCCATCGAGACAGTGATGCCATCCAGCCATCTCATCGTCTGTCGTCCCCTTCTCCTCCTGCCCCCAGTCCCTCCCAGCATCAGAGTCTTTTCCAGTGAGTCAACTCTTCGCATGAGGTGGCCAAAGTACTGGAGTTTCAGCTTTAGCATCATTCCTTCCAAAGAAATCCCAGGGCTGATCTCCTTTAGAATGGACTGGTTGGATCTCCTTGCAGTCCAAGGGACTCTAAAGAGTCTTCTCCAACACCACAGTTCAAAAGCATCAATTCTTCAGCGCTCAGCCTTCTTCACAGTCCAACTCTCACATCCATACATGACCACAGGAAAAACCATAGCCTTGACTAGACGGACCTTTGTTGGCAGAATACCCTCAAATAAAGGGACATTAATGTTTCATTGTTGATTGTAAGAACCATTATTTATTGGTTACTTTTTTACCTTTTAAGCTATTTGTTTTTTAATTGAAGTATAGTTATAGTGTTGTTAGTTTCACATGTATAGCATAGTGATTCAGTTGTATGTATACATATATATATTCTTTTTCAGATTCCCATTATAGGTTATTACAAGATCCCTGTGCTATACAGTAGGTCCTTACTGTTTACCTGTTTTATATATAGCAGGGTGTATATGTTAATCCCAAACTTCTAATTTATCTTCTCTCCCCACCCAACCCTGCTATCCCCTTTGGTAACATAAGTTTGTTTTCTGTGTCTGTGAATCTGTTTCTGTTTTATAAACAATTTCATTTATATCTTTTTTTTTTAGATTCTGTGTATGTGACATCATATGATATTTGTCTGACTTACTTCACTTAATATAATAATCTCTGGGTGAATCCATGTTACCAAAAATGGCGTTATTTCATTATTTTTTATGGCTAAGTAATATTCCATTGTGTATATACACCACAGCTTTATTCATTCATCTGTCAGTGGACATTTAGGTTGCTTCTGTGTTTTAGGCTATTGTAAATAGTGCTGCTATGGACATTGGGGTTCATGTGTCTTTTCAAAGTAGTTTTCTCTGGTTATAAGCCTAGGATTGGGATTGCAGAATCATATGGTAACTGTTTTTAGCTTTTTAAGGACCATTATTCTCCATAGTGGCAGCATTAATTAAATTCCCACCAACAGTGTAGGAAAGTTCTGGCATGGTGGCTCTTTGTTGCACTATGTGGGCTTTCTCTCATTGCGGAGCATGGGCTCTAGATCACCAGGCTCTGGTTGCAGCATGCAGGCTTAGTTGCCCCTAGGTATGTGGGATCTTATTTCCTGGACCGGGGATTGAACCCACATCCCCTGCATTGCAAGGCATGTTTATAACCAGTGGACCACTAAGGAAATCCTTCTGTAGACTTTTTAATAATGGCTAGTCTGGCACTGTTAGGGGATTCCTCATTAATGAAATTTTGATTTGCATTTCTCCTATAATTAGTAATATTGAACAATTTTTAATATGCCTGTTGACCATCTGTGTGTTTTCTTTAGAGAAATGTCTACTAGGTCTTCTGCCCATTTATTTATTTTTTTTTATAATTAAGCTGTATGAGCTGTTTGTATATTTTGGAAATTAATCCCTCATCTGTAGCATCATTTGCAGATATTTTCTCCCAGTTCATAACTTGTCTGTTTGTTTTGTGGATGGTTTCCTTTGCTGGCAAAAGCTTTTAAGTTTAGTTAGGTCCCATTTGTTTATTTTTGTTTTTATTTCCATTACTTTAGGAGACAGATCCAAAAATGTATTTCTGCATTTTATGTCAAAGTGTTCTGCCTATGTTTTCTTCTAGGAATTTTACGTTTAGGTCTTTACTTTCTTTAGATTTTATTTTTTTATATGGTGTTAGGGAATGTTCGGAGAAGGCAGTGGCACCCCACTCCAGTACTCTTGCCTGGAAAATCCCATGGACGGAGGAGCCTGGTAGGCTGCAGTCCATGGGGTCGCTAAGAGTCAGACCTGACTGAGCAACTTCACTTTCACTTTCACTTTCATGCATTGGAGAAGGAAATAGCAACCCACTCCAGTGTTCTTGCCTGGAGAATCCCAGGGACGGGGGAGCCTGGTGGGCTGCCGTCTATGGGGTCACACAGAGTCGGACATGACTGAAGCGACTTAGCAGCAGCAGCAGCAGGGAATGTTCTAATTTCATTATTTTACATGTAACTGTCCAATTTCCCAGCACCACTAATTGAAGAGGTTGTCCTTTCTCCATTGTATATATTTGCCTCCTTTGTCATAGATTAATTAGACCATTGGTGCGTGGGTTTATTTCCAGGCTTTCTGTCCTGTTCCACTGATCTGTGTGTCTGTTCCACTGATCTATATGTCTGTTTTTGTGCCAGTATCATACTGTTTTGATTACATTAGCTTTGTAGTATAGTCTGAAGTCAGGGAGTATGATTCCTCCAGCTCCATTATTCTTTTCTCAAATTATTTTGGCTATTCAGGGTCTTAAGCGCTGAGTTTGTCATTTATTTTGAATTACTTAGATAAGTTTTTTTGCCATTGGAACCCATTTGTTTTTAAATGACTGGTCTTTTAAATAGTTTTTTTAAAACCAATGGTAAAGATTATGACTATTTGGTGACCTAAATTGACATAAAATTCTGGTTATGCTCTTATTTGTGGAAATTAAATCCTGATATTCTTTGGGGAATCTGCAAATCTGCATTTTTAATAGGAGAAGGCAGTGGCACCCCACTCCAGTACTCTTGCCTGGAAAATCCCATGGGCAGAGGAGCCTGGTAGGCTGCAGTCCATGGGGTCGCTGAGGGTCGGACACGACTGAGCGACTTCACTTTCACTTTTCACTTTCCTGCATTGGAGAAGGACATGGCAACCCACTCCAGTGTTCTTGCCTGGAGAATCCCAGGGACGGGGGAGCCTGGTGGGCTGCTGTCTATGGGGTCGCACAGAATCGGAAACGACTGAAGTGACTTAGCAGCAGCAGCAGTCAGTTTTGGCTAAAAAGCCCAGGGCAATACTATCTGACTGGCATTAACCGTATTTTTACATGGAATCCTTTGAGTCATTCCACTAGCCATTATCTTTCCTTTCAAGTGTTGGTTTTGTGTATAAATTTCTTTTTACTTGATCTTTCTATTATGTGTCCAAAATACAGTGGCAGGTATTCTCTTGTGACTTTTGGCTGGAGTGGTTTCAGAAAATAATTATAGTTGAACAGGGTTTATTATCATATTTACTGTGTGACAGGAGTAAAGCAGTTACTAACAGCTGTATCAATTCAATTCAATTCAGTAGCTCAGTCGTGTCCGACTCTTTGCAACCCCATGAATCACAGCACACCAGGCCTCCCTGTCCATCACCAACTCCCAGAGTTCACTCAAACTCAACGTCCATCAAGTCAGTGATACCATCCAGCCATCTCATCCTCTGGCATCCCCTTCTCCTCCTGCCCCCAATCCCTCCCAGCATCAGGGTCTTTGTCCACCTCCAATGAGTCAACTCTTCGCATGAGGTGGACAAAGTATTGGAGTTTCAGCTTCAGCATCAGTCCTTCCAATGAACACCCAAGACTGATCTCCTTTAGTATGGACTGGTTGGATCTCCTTGCAGTCCAAGGGACTCCCAAGAGTCTTCTCCAACACCACAGTTCAAAAGCATCAATTCTTCAGCGCTCAGCCTTCTTCACAGTCCAACTCTCACATTCATACATGACTACTGGAAAAACCATAGCCTTGACTAGACGGACCTTTGTTGGCAAAGTAATATCTCTGCTTTTCAATATACTATCTAGGTTAGTCATAACTTTCCTTCCAAGGAGTAAGCGTCTTTTAATTTCATGGTTGCAATCACCATCTGCAGTGGTTTTGGAGCCAAAAAATATAAAGTCTGACACTGTTTCCACTGTTTCCCCATCTATTTCCCATGAAGTGATGGGACCACATGCCATGATCTTCGTTTTCTGAATGTTGAGCTTTAAGACAACTTTTTCACTCTCCTCTTTCACTTTCATCAAGAGGCTTTTTAGTTCCTCTTCACTTTCTGCCATAAGGGTGGTGTCATCTGCATATCTGAGGTTATTGATATTTCTCCGGGCAATCTTGATTCCAGCTTGTGCTTCTTCCAGTCAGTGTATAATTGTCACTAAAAACTATCTGTGCCACACAACTTCAAGCCTGTCTTTGAGTTTCCAGTCTGATAATGTTATCCAAAGGATCATTTATGTAATCAACATAATAATGCTTTATTGTATTTCTTCTCATTCTCCTTTAACTTTACTAATCTAGGCAGATTTCAAATGTACCTGACATAAATGATGCAAGTGATTTTCAGTAAAGAATGTGGTTATTCTTTGCATCACTTCTGTTTCAGCATCATTTTAACATGTAATACAATACTAGTTTATTCTTTATGTCTTAGATGTTTGGAAATTGGACATTTGGCACCTTGGTCTTCACAGTCATGGTTATTACCGTCACAGCAAAGGTATGATACAGAAATTAGAAGCATGGACACGTTTTGTCTATATAATTCTAATTTGCTTCATTTATTTTGTGATATAGTTTTTCTTTTTAGTCATGCATAATTTCATGGATGGCTAGTTTGATAATTCATTTTAATTTTTGTCAAATTCATTATGAATTCATTTTTTAATTCATTATTTTGGAAAGCCTCAGCTGATTTTTCTAGTCAAAGGAAAGTTAACTCCTCAATACCCACCTGTGAAATTGTGCTTCTCTATATGTAATGCAAGATAACACAAGCTGGTTTAGCCCATGGAATTGATAAAGTACTCATGAAATTTTAATGCTGCTTCCTCACAGAAGAAAAATAGTATAAACTTGAAATTGTTCAATTTCATACTAGGAGCTTTTCATTAATATTTGTCTTCTGAGGGACTTTGCCATAGGAACTTTTTAGTCACTTATTCTTGGGTTTTATCTGAGAAGTTAAAGATTTATTAATTTACATTAAGGATTTTTTAATTTATTTTTTTAGATGGCTTTGGAAACTCATTTTTGGACCTGGATCAATCATCTTGTTACGTGGGGATCTATTTTATTCTATTTTGTGTTTTCTTTGTTTTATGGAGGGATTCTCTGGTGAGTTACTATATTGTATTTTAATTATATTGATTCAACTCTAATATTTATTATGATAGGTTTGAACAAATTCTGCTCAGAATAGTTTTAAGAGCCTATCCTGATAAGAAATTTAGTTCTTTCAGTTGATCTTACTAATAAGGAAGAAAAAAGAAGCTAACAATTACTGCATTCTAGTGTTTTACCTGAGATATTACATTGATTCATCACAATAATCTTACTATCCCTTTTTTTCTATTTGGATACTGAACTGTTTAAGATCACAAAGGTTAAAAATAGGATTTACTTGAAAATTATTGTTCTTTATGCTAACCATAGTATTGATACCTCTAAATTGTTACTAATGTATATAATAAAATAAGGCACATAGAACCATTAAAGTTTCATGAAAAAGGTAACTTTATCTCTGAAAAGTAAATAGTGTGCTGTATCTTCATTGCTAAAATCAGGTATTCAGCTTCTCTGATAGATCAGAAATGAATGCTTATCCTAAAGAATCCTAAAATTCTTTGATAAGTCATGGACAACTGAAGTCCCTGAATTAGAGTATTTATATTACATTGCCTACTGTGTCTGCAAAATATTACAAAAAGCGGGTAAAAAACTTGGATTGGCTAAACATTAACTTTCATTAGGATTATAAAAGGATGCTCATGACTATCATTTGCTTTTAATCCTCTTTATTTCTTCATTTTTTCCTGTATTTCCCCATACTGCTTTGAAGTGATATGTACAAAACCCCAAAAATGGTATCTTGACAAAACCTATTACTGTGTAGAACTAGTAATATTTGTGAGTACATTTATTTTAAAATAAGTGTATAAAGAAGATCCTCTAACTAGAGCTTTTCAACCTAAAATTTTGGTTATCAACCTTATAGTTGCTTAGTAGAAAACATTTTATTACATACTTTTTCTTGCTTTTTTAACCTCTTAAGTCTGTATTACTACATAATTCTTTGGATTTCCTACCACTGGGATAGAATAAGTCAACTACTTGCCACTTCCTAATTATAAAAACTATGGTTGTCATTCAAGCGAATTAAATTGGATTTTATTTTTGACAATGAAAGTATATCACATTTTATTAGTTAATTAAATTACATTAATTTGAAATTTTGAACATTTTACCGCTGTATACCTAAAATTGTAACCTTCGAATATAGTGGTTTACTTAATGTCTTGATTTAAGAATCTGTCTTGTCAGTTTCTTCTTTTATTAATCCCACTTTCTTTGCAGGCCATTTTTGAGTTCCCAGAATATGTACTTTGTATTTATTCAGCTCCTATCAAGTGGTTCTGCTTGGTTTGCCATAATCCTCATGGTTTTTACATGCTTATTTCTTGATATTGTGAAAAAAGTATTTGACCGACAGTTCCATCCTACAAATATCGAAAAGGCACAGGTAACCACATTTTATATACAGTACCTTTTGAATTAGGAGTGTTTAATGAATAGTTGTCATTATAATTTGCTCCTGTTAGAAAATAGTAAATTAACTATTCCTGTATCAAGTATTTTGCAATATAAATGTTGTTAAATGTGATACTGTTAAAATTGTATTAAGTTTTTGACTCCTAAAAAATTATAATTTTAAAAATTTTATAGAAGTAGATTAGAAATATAAAACTATCAAGTCATATCCAAATAATAGTATAAATATATCTTAAGTAATATCACAGCATTCTATCAAATATATATAATTGGGATATATATTCATGTCTTTAGAATCATTAGAATTTCAGTAGTACTTCTTTAGGTTATATTGTTGTCAGCAGAAGAAAGAAATAGTTCTTTAACCTAAATAACTTCTACATAATGGATTTTTACAAAATATTTTCTCTCATTGAATACTCACTAAAGTATTTAAACTACAACGGGTATTAACAATGTTTACATAGTGTTTAAGAATATGTTCTTAAGGACCTGATCGTTGTGAGTTCAAAATCCTCTTTCTACCACTGGGTAGCTCTGACTTTAAGTCTCAGTTTCCTCATGGGTAAAATTATGACAGAAGTGTCTATTTCATTGCATTTGTAATGAAGATTAAATGAAATAATTAATATTCAGATAAAGTGGATGCTCAAGAAATAAAAGCTATTTAGTGGAATGTACCGTCTTTGTAATTTGACTTGTACATAACCTGGAAATACTAGTTTGTTCTGTTAACTGTACCATGGCATTGAATATATATCCTCAGGAACACATTCTAATCAACTTCTATGCCCCTGTAAACACCAAGCTTATTAATTGTTTAATGGGGGATGGGGGTTGTTGTTTTTGCATGTTTGTTGTATGCAAAGCAAATTTTTGTTTAAATTTTGGAAATTTAGTTGTGTGTTAATGCTACAAATAGAATAAGTGCTTCCTAAGTATTTAGAGATTAGTTAGGCTTCTTAAATAGTATATGGTTTTAAGTTCAATTGATCATATTAACATTTCTTTAGCATTTATATGCTTTGGTCCCTCAATTCTAGCCAGTATACATTTTAACACCTTTGAAGCAGTGCAGGCATCTGAAGCCTGACAGACTTAATTCAAATACTGTTTTAACCATAGAATGTATATTCTTAAGTCACTTCCTTAAGCCTCAGTTTCTTCCTATATAAAATCAGAATAATAATTACTACCCTACATGATTGTTAGAGACAGTTAATATGAAGCACCTGGGTCTGTATGTAGTAAGTCCTCAGTAAGAACATAATTATAAGAATGATTTGGATGCTGTTCTAATACTGATCTTCAGCTGGGGCTGAAAAATTTTGCATAATCTGATTACTCTGTCTGCCTGTGCATTTATCTATATCTGAATATGGGCAAACTTTTCCACTGTGCAAGATATTACTTAAATGTATATCAGAAAGGTTTGCCTTTTTTCTAAGCTTCAGAGATATTCTTGGTAATAGAATACTAGTTTTAATACATTGACTATTATACTTTTTCTAGACCATTATGAAGAACATTTTTGTCTTGTCTGCTTGCCTAAAGTTATATTTCACCAAAATAGATTAATGACATCACTTAGAAACTTAAATTTTTATAAAAGTAAATCAGAATTATTTACATTTATACTTGGAAATTTTCTTTAGGCAGAGTATTTACATACTTACATCTTTCAAAGAGATTTCTTAATGATAATACAGGATGATAATGTTAGTCCTTATTATTTTTATAGGCCTCTTTTTAAAGGATTACACAGGAAGTATTTGATACCTTAAGATGGACGCTTAAACAAGAAAAAGTTAAAAGTGCTTTATATTTTGGTTCTTTTACCATGGGTTTTAATTGATTTAAAAAATGGAGTTAAGAAATCAATCATTTTTCTATGTCTGAAAGCCTGTATAATCTCCCTTTTTACCCCCACTAAATTTCTTTTAAATGATTTGACTGGATGTTCAACTGGGGTCTGATCTAAAGAGGAGAAGAATGTATATATGTGTAAAACTGTGTCCCTTTGCTATACAGCAGAGATTGGTCCAACATTGTAAATCAATTGTACTTTCGTAAAAAATGAACATATAAAAATAAAGAGGAAATCTCTACTTTCACTCAGGGATTTTTCCTAGCCTATGGGGGATTTTTCTGTTTTTGTTAAGACAGTATATGGTCCTTCAAATCCCATGTGTGATGTTATTTTTTTGCTATAGTCAGTAATTTTTATTGTTTCAGACTTGTACTGTCACCTCTAATTTCAAATGATAAAATTGTTAGAAAGCTGTCAGTTCCTTACTTCATTTTGCTATCATCCAAATAGTAGCAAGAAAAATTATATCACAAAAAGAGTTGGCAGCATCGATTTTGAGTTTTTCCTGCAGAATAGCAATGTGGTAATAAGAGTAAATTCTTGGGATAGCAAAGCCAACAGCCCTACAAATGTCAGTCATGTATGTGTAGCATGTATGATACTTCCTGCTCTTGTAGGAACAAATGTCTTTACAAAGCTTGTCCTGTGTCTGTCTCTTAGATGATAAATACAGCTCACTGACTTGTTGTATGTCCCATCCCTTTTCTGTCCACTTATAGATGTACTCCAACACAGTCGCTTTCAGTGACGAGTTCATCGCACTGCAGCCATTGTCGAGGGCAAGGAATCAGCTGAGCAAACTTAGGTAGAGTAGGAGGAGTAGAACCTCGTTAACTCTTCTGCATGCTAAAGGTCAATTTATATTCAAAAGATGGGCAGAGGCATGAATTAAGAGTGGGGCATTTTTGTTAGCACAGCTCTGTCTCTAATTTGACCTTTACCATTATGTATGTTAAAACCTAAAAAATATCCATTTCTTTGAGATGAAAATTCAGCATAACAGGACAGAGATCTGTACTTTGTTATATGTTTTATACCTTAACTACTTTCCTAACACAATTCTAATGCTTCTGCTTGTCATACTCGTATTTAAGAATGCTCCTGCATGTTGAGTAATTTAAGCTACAGAAATTCATCATAAAATTTAAAGTTTTAAGTTTCAGTTACTTAGAAGTGAGAGTTGCCTATTTTTTATCTTGCCTTAATATGTGTTGTAATACACATGCCTGTTTGTCTTTGTGCACTGTAATGCTGCTGAAATGGTTCATATCCTTGCTACTGTTTAGTGCATCTATAAATTGAATAATAGATTTTGTATCTCATATACATCTTTATCTCTACCGACAGATTCATTCTGTCAGTTTCTGCAAAAAATAATTAGTAATCCCAAGATGTCTTTTGATGGAACAGAATGAAAGTTTGAATCCTAGAACTTTTCATATTAAGATACCAAAGTTATATATTAACTTCAATTCCAATCTCGTTTGAAGAGGAAAAGTAATATAACTACAATTTTTTTCTTTATTTTTAGTTTTGGCACCTTTCAGCTTCTCACCCTGGATTTTTAATCATATGTATTTTTAAAATTCTTTTTTATTCTGTAGATTTCTAATCTGTGTTCACTTGATCAAATGAATGACTTTGACAAAGCCCTGCTTAAATAACTTATGTAACCCTGTAATTTTGAACTCTTCCAAATTTTACCAAACCTTTTGATTTTATTATTCCTATTAGTATGAGGGTTTTTGAAATATTCTACTTTGAATTACAAATATGTAGATGATATATAAATGGGAGTTTAAGTGGTAGTCAACTAAATTTCATGTTTAAAACGAGAACTAAAATGAAAACGAACTTGGAAGATTTACCTCCAACTTTGGTTAAGCCAAATATGTATATCATTTGTATCTATATGTGCCTTCTGAAAACTGTGTACTTAGCACATTTTTGAACATCTGATTATGAACCTTAAGGCAGTAGGAGAACTCATTATTTAAAAGAACACTCTGGTAAGCAGATTTGTGAGGATTAACTTTTGCATTGTGAATAATCTTAATATTTTTATTAAATTATATTTTCACATATGGTGGCTCAAATCAAGCAACATTTTTTGAGCAGTGATAGACAAAGAATGAAGCACAGAAATTGTAAATTAAAGATATCCCACTCCTTAATAGTGTAATAAAATAGTAAGCTTAACATTCATTCATCTGTGAAAGAATACAATGGACGCAGGTACATTAGTCACGTTGTATTTCCTACAAGTCACTCTCCAGTCAGGTCGTGTAACAATGGCAGACCCTGTTGGGTAGTCGGTAGGCCTGAGTGCTAGCCCAGCATGCCCTTGGCACTGCACCCTCTATATTCTAATCAGATTAGTCAACTCTGAGCTTCAAGGTTCTTCACCTATCAGATGACCATTTTATATACTATAGTCTTATTCACTTACTGTCAGCATCAGCAAAAAACAAAAAGAAATATAATCAACCAAAAGTCAGGCAGAAATAACAGTTGCTTACATGAGTGGTGAATGACCACTGGATGGGCATTTGCTCATAGCTTCATGAAGAAAAAGTGCCCACAAATATCTGTCTGCTGGTGCACCCTGTGAATTTAAATGCATCTTGTTTTTGAACCGTGTTGAACAGCATTCCTGGGTGTGGTTCAGGATAACTTGTTTACTATTGTGACAGGAAAATTATACATGTATTGAATGTCTTTAAGAGTTTTCAAATTTTTTATAAGGTTAGTATTGATACTTCTTAAGAACCATTAACACAAAGCTATTAATAATTTTTTTAAATAAAAGAAAACTCATTTTTAATATTTTCCACTCCCTTATAAAAAGCAAAGCTATAATAATAAGCTATCTTTACATAAACTTACTGTACTCTTGAAACCAAGAAATTCTACTTTATTATGTATATAAGAAATTTACTATAGCATTTTTTATAGAAATAATTATTCATTAGCCCTAAGACTGAGACAACACATAGAAATGAGGGAAAAGTATGTTTTATTGAGGTCTTTTTTTTTTTTTTTTTTTTAAGAAAGGTTAAAATTTTTAAATTAGCTTGGCCATGGGCACATATTCCTTAGAAGGTCTCTAATACTTAAAATATAGAGGGAATTCCCTGGCAGTGCAATGGTTAGGGCTCCACGCTTTCACTACTGAGTGCCTGGATTCAGTCCCTTGTTGGGAAATTAAGATCCCACAAGCCATGAGGCATGGCCCCTGTGAAATAGAAAAGGCAAAGAATAGAAATTGTTTTAAGTTAGTTAATACTCACTAAAGATATTTTAAATTAAGGATTTAATTGTTTACTAAATCAAGTCAAGCTTCCCCCTTACCCATATGTCTAACATTTGAAAGGCTATATGATTGACCCTTCCACTCTGCTGAAGTTAGAGAAGTCTTCTGAGAAGGAGCATGAGAAATATGAAATAAGACATACCTTTGCAATAAGAACCCTAATTGTTAGTGGAAAGGAATTTAATAGAAGAACTTGAATTTTACTGACAGAAACCTGGTTTTAATTTAACTTTGTACCCTGGATAACCATGGCTTTATTTTGTGTGGTCTGTTGTATGCTCCTTAAGAAGCTCCTATTAGCTCTCTTTTGTGACAGTAAATGAATGTGGTGTTGTGTGAACTTTCATTTGTGCCTCACAGATTGTGGACCCTGACTTGCTGTTTTGATTCTAAACTTATATACAGTGAGAGTATTGTTCTGTAATACGAGACTTGTTCCTTTTCTGTCCTTCCAGATGGAAGAAGATAAGGGTTCAGTCAGCTCAGCATATGAATTTGCTGAAAGCAAGCACAGAGGGGAGGACAGTGGGCACCTGCTAGCTGAGGCTTGCAGCCAGCAGGACAGTTGTTGCACGCACTAGGTAGTACTGCACTGGGCCTTCCTGGGGTGTCCGCTACACGCTTAAGCTTGGGGCACGCTGTGGGAGGACTGGCCTCACATTCCAGTTTTTACTTTACTCATTCCTTCACTGTTTCTCATATGTTGTTTTTGTTTACCTGTTTTCCTTTTTTTGTGATCTTTACATTTTTCTATATGTCTGTACCCGAATATTTCATTAATCTTCCTTTGGAGTTAAGTTAAATCTTACTTTACTTCAGATTCTGTCTTATTGTCTTATAGTGAAAAATTTATTCCTTTTCACTTCTTTTGAAAATATGTCATGCTATTTCTCTTATTTCTGAAATCACTTTTCCCACTTTGTAGCTGTGTGTCATTTTATCCATGTTAATGTAGTTAGACACCACATTACTTATCTAAGTCTCCCCCTTGAGTTGAATGGTCAAATGACTGAGTGCTTAGGCCTGGTACTGAATAATTTTCTGTTGACTGATACTCACCAAACTCTCAGTTCTTAATTTTCATTAGCTGTCATAGTTACATCTTTGTAATAGAAAAGTGTGAATTTAAATAAAGACTTGATTAACTCCCCTCTTGAGATATAAATCCTACCAACTACTTCTAGATCTGATTGGGATATGCAAACTATTTTAATTGGTAGTAACCAAGGAAGATAAAAATTCTTACCACTAGTAATTATATTTTTACTTGGACTGTTTGCCACTTTGGATATTGTAATTACTGGTCAAGAAGGTGCTATTGTGTCATCTGAGATAACCTTCATAAATGGAGAAACTTTAAAACAAAGCTACTTGAAGATTGTAAATCAGACAGTGGAACAGGTACAGTAATTTGGAAAAAATGTGAATTATATTGAAAAGTGTTTTTAAAATTAGATTCTTTTAATGAATTGCCCAAAATGGAAAATGCTGGAGATTAGTCAACTGTCAGTCATTATTATTATTAGTTGAAAAGAAATCCAAAAGAATTCAAATTTTTATTTTGTTCAGGGATATTTCATGTGATTATCTTTACAACATATTTATCTTGTATTTTGATAAATATAGAAAGATTTTTAGTTTTTAGAACATGCACTCATTGGCTGAAAGGAAAACTCAGCTGAAGGGCGCACTGGTTAAAAGGGGATGCTGGCTGGGATTTAGATTATGTCCTGGTTATTTCCTACAGCAGATAATCCTTTTGGGTCCTGACTATGCTAATACTGTGAAATTATGTCCTCTGTGATAAAAGTTCCCCAAAGGTTCAAGCTCAAGTGGATATTTCAAAAGACATGTATCTGGTGCTGCTTTGCTTTAATATATCCATTAAAATGTACAGTATGGTTGAGAATTGGGTTCCTAGAATGCCCCTATTAAATAATAGGGGCCTTGTTACGATTACTTTTCCAAAGGAATGATAAGTGAATTCTTCTATCATCCTGTGACATATGGTCTCTCTTCCTATAAATAAGAAAGCAGAAGAACCCTTAGACCATGGATATGATTTTAGTAAAAGTGCTGGAGGTGTAACCCTGATCTGCAGTTTTTTTCTGCTTATCACTAAACTTAAATGGGTTGAATAAAAGTATTTTGAGTATTTCTGTCTTTGGCATATATTTTGAGGTAAAAATCACTTTTAAAAATAAGTGTTAAATAATCCCTCTCATCTATATTTTCTTTCTTGAAATGGCATTTGTTTCTCTAATCAAAATTTGGTTAGCCTTACCAAATCAGACAGAGAGTTATGCTGAGCCTTAAATGTTACCATGGGCCATAGACTCTCCTAGTTATCTCCCTCTATGTCACCTGCCTCTTAGGCCTTCATTGTTCTGTCATTTCTTTCTCTCTGGATTCTTGGCTCTACTCTGGATGCCCTTTTCCAGCTTGCACCTAGAAGCTACCATAGAGATATCAACAGGATGCTAGGGCTACTAAACCTTCTCATTGTGGATCAGGGTACTTAAGTCCCAGACCTGAAATCTGCCACCACCACCACCATTTTAAGCAGTTTCAACCAACTACAAGTCACCTTCCTCTCCTTGTGTGACAAAGATAACATAGAAATACTACTTCATTTAACAAAGCAGCTAACTACAGAAGAACAGAAAACCTAAATGGCCTATATTCAGTTATTTGCCACTAAAAGGTACAGTTTTCTGAATGAGTAAAATTTTGTAAACAGAATCAAACATTTAAAAGGCTGATAATAATAAGGCATATCTGATAAGTGTGACACTTTACAAACTAATGTTATTTTCAAATCTGTGCTGACTTACTGAACAGCTTTTTCATCTGGAGGTCAAAATGAAGAAAGATATTAGTATTGATATTATTTCTACCAAATAGTAATGATATGCTGTGTATGACTGATACTTAGAAAACTGATTTTTTAACATCAGCTCAGCTGATTAGTTAATAATTGCTATTCAGATTCACCATCTCCATTAAAATAAAGAGTTTTATCAAACTGTTTCACAGATATCTGTGAAATAGTTTGATAAAACTCTTATTCATCTAAACTACAAATTCCTAGTCAGATATTGGGTTGGTTTTTTGTTTTGTTTTGTTTTTTGGTAATCACATTATTAAAAGAGTCTCAGTCTTTTTGAAACAAGGAATAAGCCAAATTTATTACAATAAGCTTGCCTAATAATGTATGTTTATTTTCATACTTAAATTTAGGCAACACATATGGAAATCTCCTTTCTAAGGATCCCTAAAAGTCAGTATAGAGGTATTTTGCTTATAACTATCTTTCAAAATTGTTTATTTTATTTGGGGAGAAGGAAAAAAGGGAGGGAGTCTAGGGAAGGTAAATATGACTTGCAGCATGTTTTGGAGAAAAAGGCCTTGAATAAGAGAAGCAGTTATTTAAATACCATCATTAAACAGCTACCTCTTCCAGCTCTCAATAAGGACTTGAAGCTGATACTGGTTTTAGGGGTTTTACTGTTCTTAACCAAATTTGGAAATTGGTAATATTCGATGACTTTCTTGATTTAAAAGAAAAACATTTCCTAAACAGGAGCCTTTTTTTCTCACCATCATTATAGTTTAAGGCTTCTTTCCAAATACCTCCTATAAGGCTAAGCAAGATATTCACTTTGATTATGAAATATATAAAACAATTTTAAGACCAAAAGAACAAAGAACAAATGTGGTTAATAGTTTGATAAAACTTTATTTGATTTGATAGGTAAAATGGCATGGGAGTGACTAAAAAACTTAGAAATGTTATGACAGTTTTCCAAAACTTAGAAGATTCAAGAAAGATTTTTGTAGAAGCAACAGGAGAAAATTCTAAATGTTTGCCATCAGTGATGTGAAAATATTGGATATAAAAGCAGTAAGCTAGAATTTATTTCAGAAGGGAAGTTCTGTAAAGATGAAAAGTTCCACTAGCCTTACGTACCCATGTTGGCTCTCCATAGCTGTTTTGCTTGGCAGCCCTTTTAGCTCTGAGTTATGTGGTTGTTTCTGAGAAGTGTCGTGGAGAGTGAGTCTTACCAATAAATCAAAATTTCTGATAAGTTAAAAGGTAACTTTTTAGTCCACTAAGTAGGGTCTCACTCCCATTATTTTGCTTTATTTCTTTTCTAGTATTTATTAATAGTCTTTTTTTTTTAAAGGTAATGACCCTCTCTCCTTACTTTGAATGAAATGAGACCTAAATGCTGCACTCTCAGTTATACTGGAAGCTATGATACGAGATCAAAGATGTATATATGGGAAAGTGGTAGAACTTGGAGGCTTGCTAGAGAACAGTATAGTGTTTCCAGTAGATAGCTTTACAGAAATGCACTTAACCAGCATTTTCAAAGCAGGTGCGGGTTTTCCCCCTTAGGGAAGAAAAAGAAATGTATTTTACTTAGTGTGATCAAAGGGTAATCTGAGAAATCATTTCTTTATATATGTTTGACATTTTAAGATGTTTACTCTGTGTTAAGTTGCCCATAATTTAATACCTGTCCTCAGGTTTTAAAGTAAAAGGTGATGAGTGCAAAGAAAGATAATTACCTGAAGTCAGATCCAGACCTAAGCACTGTTCTGCATGTATTAATATGTGGACACTCAAAATGCTGTTGACCTTATGGATGTCATCTTTAGTGAATCCCTGTCAGTTGGTTGAACCCCAGCAGTTAGTGAAGCATATGCTGTTAAATTAAGAAGAACCAGACAAACTCCTTGTTCGAGTTTCTAGTCTAGTTCAGTGCTCTCCAGATAAATCTGATGAAGGACCAGATTGTTTTCTTGTTTTGTTGTTCATTTCTAGTTCACCATAGACCAATACTTTTGTAAAATACAATAAAAATGAATTACTAGGAAATGAAATTTAAAAGATATATAAAATAAGCCCCAATTTTGAAATTATTAGATTGAACAGTTACAAAAATATTCTTGTCAGATTGCAGTAAAATTGTCTAATCTCTTAATCTCACAGATCAGATGCATTTGTGTTCTCATGGGCCAGTAACTGTTTTCAGACCAACAATGATCCATAGATCACACTTTGAGGCACACTGGTCTTTTTGCCAGGGGGCACGAGTAGCAGCTGCTCTTTCAACACTTAGGCTAAATATGTGCTGAATACACATCATGCTTTTCTGCCCACATAGTTACTCATTCTTTTTGCTTAGCCTGGAATGCTCTTTCTCTCCCATCTTCAGCTATTGAAATCCCATCCAGTCTTCAGTATGCATTTCAGATGCCATCTTTTTCATCAAAATACTCTCCCACTAATACCAACAACAACAGCTGGTTTTGAGCTTCCCTTCCCCTTTTTTGATGTTTGTAGTCTGCCTTATACCATAATTATAAGAAGGCAGTATAACGGCGTGGTAAAGAGGTTTGGGCCCTGGATTCAAAGAAACCCAAGATTCAAGCCCCAGCTGGGTGAGCTTGAATATATTTTTAACTTCTCTGTTTCCTCATCTGTAAAATGTGTTTAAGTCTGGTGCCTATCCCAAAAGCAGTTATAAATGAGATAATCCACGAGAAGCTTCTTACCTAGTAACTGGCACACAGTAAGCATTCCATTAATATAACTTAATTATAATTTATATTAATAATATATATATTATATATAATTAATAATTATAATTAATTCATATAACTTAATTATAATATAATTAAGTAATAAGCCATTATTACTTGTTTCTGACTTACCTCCCACCCTTTCTTTTCTTTATCCTTAACTCAGTAGATTGTCCCCTATAAAAACCAGTGCAGTGCCTTGCTCAATGAAATACAAGGTGAATTTAAGTGCTTCTGCCATTTAAATGATACAACCAACCATTGGAGTAGAATCTAGAGAGAAATAGGTTACTGAGAGTTAGACAGGTGGGAAGATTTTATAGAAATGACAGTATTTAAACTGATCTTGGTGTTAGGAGTCAGCATGCTGCCCCTAATTGGTAAAAGGCCCTGACCCATGTTCTCAGGCAAGGAACACTGCCTGGTTGGCTGTGTGGACACAAGGAGCATTTAAAGGTAGAGTAGGAAAGGCAGCCTTAGGTCAGGTTATAAAGGGCTTTACAGGCCTGTCTGAGGTGTAGTTTCTCGCTGAGCATGTGGGAGTTGTAAAGTTCTGCTTCCTACAGAGGCTGGTTTTGAGACAGAGGAGGCTAGAGCCCAGTGACCCAAGAACGAAACTAGGAAACTAGTTAAATCCTGTTACCTAAACCAAGATTTCCTAAAATCTTCCACTGAATATTAATATTCCTCCTGGTATTGATTAATTAATGTTCCCTGGGGGGAGGGGAAGAAGGGAAGTTCACCAAAAAAAAAACAAATTTGCACTACGTCTAACTCTCCCCCTGGAGACTGACCATAAAAACATGACTTCTTGGCAGTCCTTTACTCACAAAAGTGTTTAGACATTCCTTGAACTAGGGTTTCTCAAACTTAACACAAAACTTTTTTCATGCGATGTCTGTAAATATCTCAAAAAACACAGTTAAGAAGTAGTACTGTAAAGAGTCCTAAATCAAGAGCATTATAATGAAAGAACAAGTTGAAATTTGGCTATTCCTCAGTGTTCAGCAGATCCTAGGACATTGATGCAGTCAGTTCATTGCCAAAAAGGAACCAAGTTGTCTCACGTTGCCTGGTATTTGACAGGGTTATTATGAGCAGGGTTTTCGCTGGACCTAACCAGTTGTTTCCCTGGTGGTTCAAATGGTGAAGAAATCTACCTGCAATGCAGGAGACTCAGGTTCAGTCCCTGGGTCAGGATGATCCCCTGGAGAAGGAATCGGCAACCCACTCCAGTATTCTTGCCTGGAGAATTCCATGGACAGAGGAGCCTGCTGGGCTACTCATGGGATCGCAAAGAGTCAGACACGACTGAGCAACTAACTACTTTCTTTTACCAGTTGCTTAGGTTCAGAATGCAGGTTATTTATGTTCCACCATGCTTGTGTCTTCTGTCCATTGTGCCATCCATGAATGTACCCTGTTGCCATGCGTGTACTCGACACTTGGTGACTCCCAACCTTTGTGAACTGCAGCACTCCAATGAATCTATTTTTGTTGTTTTCCTTCCTCTATTTTTGAAAGATTTGTTATGCAGTATGTTATACATGTAAAATAAATGAAAATAAGTTTGTTTAAAATGATAATCCTTGAGAAATTTAGGAGTACCCTTGACTGTGTCAAAACCAGGTTGGGAATCATTGGGCTATGTGGTTATACCATTTTTCCCCCTTACTCTAACAGGATTGAAATTATTAGCACTGTGGCTTTAAGTAATCTTGCCAGGTTGTTTATTCCTCCTCAGTATAAAGTTTGCATACTTACAGAAATTCAGTTTTAAATCTAAATAGTACAACTTATTTAATCGACTTTAATAATCTATCATCAGTTAATTTTTAAAAAAACAAGATGAGCTTATTATGGACATGATTAGCACTTAATAGTTGCTTAGCAACTTAAGGCAAATGATGCTTTTTTCCAAGAATTATTTATGGTGTATGTATATATATCTATATGATGTTTAGAATTTAGCACATAGTAAACACTTTGTAAGGTGTTTGCTGCTGTTGGTGTTATTGCTGAAGATTGGAATTCAGTCCTGCCTGGTTATTTCCCAATCTTCAAAATAATTTAAACTCTGCTTTTCTCAGTTACTGGATATTTTTAATTGAAGTTGCAGGAGCAGTTTCACCTAAAAAGTTCAAAGAATTAAACTTCAGTAAGTTTCTGAGTGGTTGATGTATATTGATCATAATATATTAAGATACTGAAATCCACAATCTCGGGACTTCCCTGGCAGTCCAGTGGTTAAGACTCTGTGCTTCCAGTGCAGGCAGGGGATGTGGGTTCCATCCCTGGTTGGGGAGCTAAGATCCCACGTGCCGTGTGATGGGGCCAAAAGATAATTTTTTTAACATTTTTTTAAATCCACAAACTTTCCAGATTTATACAAGATTCAGCTACTTGTTTTATATAACCATTTTACTCAACCTCTAATTTAAGACATAATGCCTTTTAGTCACTCTTAAAGTCTTCCATACCTTTCCATATTATATAAAATATGTATACATTGCTTTTGGTTTTAAAGCGCTTGTTTTTTTTTTTTTTTTTTAATGCTTTTTGGAAGTCCAGATCTATCAGTAACTAATATTTTTCTGCTTCACCTCCTTCAGCTTACTGAAACAAATTCAAGTATCAAGTGCTTGGACTCCATGTGCTGTTTCTCAGAAGGAGAAACAGCGTGTGCATCTGTTGGAAGAATGCTGGAGCGAGTAATAGGAAGATGTAGTCCATCCCATGTCAGCAGGTGTGAAATTTCTCTAAGTAGCCTTTGCTGCAGATGAGTATCCTATAAACTGGAACAGGTTGAACCTACATCTCTAGATAATCTAATCAGTCAGCTCCTGCCTTTACCAGTTGAAGCAGGAAGTGTGCTCTTTATTAGCACTCTTTGATGCTATTTCACTTTGTGGCTTTAAGATAGGGGGTTCTTTCACTACCAAAGGAAGATAAAGCACCTTTGAAGAGACTTTTCATCTAATGAACAAAAAATTTTTGCTTTACACTCTTTCTCAAATGTGGTGAATAGGAGTGTGTATATGGTACTCTTGTTTTTATAACTTTCTCTTTTTTGTTATACCTATACTATTTTATTTCCTGTATTTTGTTTGTTTGCTTTTTGTATTTATAAAATAATCTGCACATAATAGGAAAATCAAGAGATTTTGCTTTTCTTATTCTTCATGTATATTGTCTAGTAAGTCACTTGAGACTTTGGGATATTTATAAACATAAAAAAGGCTGTATTTCTGCTCTCCTACACCTTTTTATCTGTGTAATGAGGTTTTAAAATAAGTTGTAGTTTTAAGTTTTTACTGCTCTTTATGGTCTAATTAAAAGTTTATAAGTTAGAACGGGTCTTTAAATTATGGTTTAGAAGAATTTTATTGTTTTTTGTCCCTTCCCAAATGTATTTCTTGAATTAGACTTGTACTTTTGAATCATAACAAAAATACCATTTTTACCACTTAAATTATTTAAAAGTGAAATTGATTCAGTTCTTTCTACATTTCTCCAAGAGACATAGTATTATTTAGGGAATATTAAGAAATAGAAAATTGTTTCACACTTTGGTGTTCTTTAAGTGGATGATATTATAAAGTTCCAAAGTGAGAGCAGCAGTGCACTCGTGCACATGGCGTGTTAGAGGTGGCACAGATGGATGGTGATTCCACTGTCCACAGAGTGCCACATGAAGTAGCATCACTTTCTATATGTGCCACACTGGAGAAAAGTTTGGAAAGACCCCATGAGCAGGAAATCAAGGGTAGTGGCAACGCTGCTTTTATCTGTTGATAAAAGAATTTTTAATATTTGGTTGGGTTTATGTTTTAAAAGTGAAGAGCATGACATTATTCTTATTATTATATTCTTAATTATTATATATTATTATTATAAGGTACATTATTCTTGTACCTTAGAATTCAGGTAACTTTTACTGGCGAACTTGTTCACTCCCACTTTGCCTTTAGTTATGGCCATTTCTTTATGGTACAGTTGAATTTATAAATAGAATTCTTTTAATATGTATATGGTTTCAGTCCCCATTTGTTGATTATAATGTGATAAGAATATTTCCATAACACTGTGACATTATTTTATAGTAATTTTATTCCATATATAAGAATTACTATGAGCAGCTGAATTTATTGGGACATGTATGACTTACAAAATTGTATTATAAAATGCATTATAAGAAATAGTTCTGTCATGTACCCAGGCCAGTGAGTCTCCCAAAGGAAGTTCCAGAGAGACTGATATATATTATTTTACTTGTTAAGACAGGTTTACTGCACAGAACTAAGGTGGGAATTAGACTAAGAGACTACTATAGAACTTGTATAGAATTTTTTATATATCTTTTCAGCGTGAAATTTCTGTTTAATGACAATAAACATCTTCACTAACTACTAAAACAGACTAGAATTAGTTTTAAATGAGCCCAGAATATTTTTCTGTTCTACATATATTCCCACTTTCTGGATATCGGCTATTAAGGTAATATGCCCCATTACTCTTAACACAGCCATTTTTTTGCTACATTATCCCTTTTGAGCCTGCCCGAGGGATTATATGGGGTTTCTTTCTGCATGGTCTATTGAAGGTGTCTGTTCTCATCTGTACTTTTTTTCACTTAAAGTTGTATCTCACTTTTTTCTTTTGTAAGAGTTTTTTTTTTTCTTTTTTGCTAATAAAATGTTTAACAGTAGTGAATATCTTATTTGACAGACTATAAATAGCTTTCCAGTTTTGTTCAGCATCTCCAGTTATGTTATTGGTTACTACTGTCGTTATCTCTGAATAATCCAAAAAGTCTTTTGAGATTTGTTCTATTTTTTTTTTTAGTGGATAAAATTATGTAATATGCAAAACCACTTCGTGCCTTTCTAAGGGCTATATGAAAATTACCACAGATCCATTAACATTATATTTAAACTTTGAAAAGTTATTTGTTTTTGTTTTTTACATGTAATTGCTTTAGTGAGGTACATTTGGCATTCTGTTTTGATTTTGGAACAGCTTCTATTCTACATCTCTCTCTCATGTCTAATTTAAAAGGACAAGATTACGTCTATTACAAGATGTAGAATCCCTTGGATATTTGTTCCATTAACTTTAAACATAAGAGATAATGGTAATCACTTGAGGAATACAATTAGTGCTTTCATATAACACATTTCTAATAAAACTAATAAAGTTTTACCATCCTTTATTCTACTTACATTTTATTAATTGATGTTGTCAAACAAATATGCCATATTGCAAGCTATGTTTCAAAGGTAGCATCATGGTGCTCTATAAAAGATATGCCATGTTGTACTCTGAAGGGCTGTGGTTCAGCAATAAATGCTTTTCTGTATGTAATTTACCAACAGTTACTTATCCTAATCAAAATTGTCTTTTAAATAGAAAGGAGTTAATAGTTAATATATAACTCAGTGTTTAATGTTCTGTCAAATATGATATTTAACAATATAAATGCACATATGTGATTTGAAAAGATCAAAAATGAAAGCTTACCTAAGAGGATTTTCTATGTAAGCAGTGGTTGAAAAACAGGAAAAACTAGTATAAAATATTGGTTTAGGAGTGTTATTTATGGTTATGTTTTGTCATCTGTGTCTGAGCATACTTGTCCTTGCCTGAATACTAAGAAATGTTCACAGTCTCATTTCATTCATTTATTTTACAAATACTGAGTACCGACTATGTACCAGGCATAGTTCTAGGTACTAGAGAGACAGTAGTGAACAAGCCCTTCTTAAAGGAGGATAGATACTGTTTAAGTTTTCTGGAAACTAGTAAAATTAGAGAACCTGTAAATCACTGGTAGTTGTTGCTTGTTTGTCTTCCTCTTCGCCAACTTTGTAAAGTTTTCTAGATTATAAACTTCATTGTGATTATGCTCACTTAATCGATTTAAATTGGAACTGCATACAAACTTTAGAGTCTCTAGGAAACAGATTTTTTTAGAAAAGTGAATTTGGGCCATTTTAAATGCTACTCTTTTCCTCTAACATCTTTATTTAAGGAAAGTGGGAACCCTGGAAAAAGTTGCATAAAATGTATTTATTGTTAAGTGCTTTTAAGTCTTCTAAGAACAGCCACCTTTAACTTGGTAATTCTAAACTGTCCTTGAAATAGGTTAGGCTATTTTAAGCATGGCAGGCTATTTTCAGTCTTAAGTTTTTTAGCTGAAATTGGTACAGCTGCAAATAAATTACTGTATAATGAATTGCTTATGGTCTTTTCATTCAGACAGACAGTAGTTAACTTTTTACAGACCAGCAGAGGATTATTTGTTCTTAGTTAAGTGAAAATCTTAGTGATTTCCAGGTGTCTTTGATACCTGTTGAATATTTACTTTGTTCAAGCTAATTATGCTAAAATGTTTAGAATAGAATTTATAGCTGAAAAGAAATAATAATATAATATGAACATACTGTTACTTCATTCTAAAGCTTTTGGTAACTGGGCTTTTTGTTTGTTTGCTTTTGTTATGTCAAATACAGCCTAGTTGCTTTTCAGTAAAACCAAATGTGCATAACTCTTAATAACATACTTGTTTCTTACTGAATTGGTAAGATTTTAAGAGTGTCTCATGCTTTACTACCTATAGAAATTGTTTTAATACTAGTGAATTTTGGCTAATATTTTTATATGATGACTAGAGCATTATTTTCCCAAATTTTTATATAATATAAATAGAATGTTTGGTCATTCAGTGCTAGTAAAAAGAACTTCTCTTTAGCTTTTAAAAATGAATCAATCAGTGCTTAGTTTAATACTCAAACTGAATTTTGCTCCTAAGTTTTAGAGTTAATTTTTTTCTCAAGTGATACATAGGTCCTGGTGAGCCAAACTTTTCTCTTATTGTTACTTTAGATCATGGAGTGCATCGGATCCTTTCTATACCAACGACAGGAGCATCTTGACCCTCTCCACAATGGACTCATCTACTTGCTAAAGGGGCAGTAGTACTTTGTGGGAGCCATTTCAACTCCTTTCCTAATTTGAGTGTGAGCATCCTGGTAACGGCCACACTACCTCTGTGGAATTACTTTCTGAAATCCCTGATACTAGTTCATGCCCACTCATAGTTACAATGGCAAACAAACAAAAAGCGTTACCATGCACCCGTGTCAGCCACCCTCTTAAAAATTTGTGAATAAAGAGACATTTTTCATCTCTTTATCTGGGTTGTCCCCATGTGGTTATGGGACTCCTAATGGCATTTCAGCCTTTTGCTAAGGCCACTATATTTTAATATCAAGGTAGAAAAGGGAGCCAATTCCTAGTTAATTGTATTTTTTAGTATTAGCTTGGTTATTGAGTCTTCTATTTAAATCTGCTTCTGTAAATTATGCTGAAAAGTTTGCCTTGAAAACTCTATTTTTTTATTAGAGTTATATTTGAAGCTTTTCATGGGAAAAGTTAATGTGAATATTAAGGAATTTTGGTCTCTCAGTGACCCATGTTTGTTAATTCTTTAGTGCTTTCTAAGTTCACAGAACAAATTAGGAGAATGCATTTCCAACTGTTATTTACTTGCACTATGGGTAGTATTGATAAATATATATCAGTCCCAAACTTTCTCTCAGTGTACTGTAACACAACCAGTTAAGTTAACCATATACATGCAAAAGGTATATCATATCATATATAAATCAAGTCCATTCACCAAATTTCTAATTAATGTTTACTATTTTCATGAAAATGTAAAGAACCTATAGTGGGTAAATTAGATACATTAGCACATTATTTAATGTGTTTATCATTGGATCTTTTGCATGCTTTAATTTGGTAAATATATGTCAATTTGTTTTTTCTTGTCTATCTGAAGGCTTTGTTTGTAGTATTTTACAGTGCTGTTGTGAAGTCCAGCTATATCAATAAAAAAGTTTGGAAAGTATTTAAATATTGCAAATACTTTTAATTATATGAATCAAAATTTTAGGATAATTAAATCAGTAAAATGAGAAGAGCCTCTTTTTGTGACTAACTTAGAATTGCTCTTGCCTTTCAATAAGCTAGCTCTTAGAATAAAGAATTTCAGATGAGAATCCTGTTATTTTTAGGTTAGTATGTTATCTAAGTTACAGCAGCCTACCACAGTAAAGTCAAGTCTGCCCAGTGTCCCATTATAAGGTATGGCTATAGAATGTAAATGAAATAAACTCAAAAATGCTAAATTATATGGGGTAATGGCTACAATAAATTTAAGTGCTATAAATGATTAATCAGGTTTGTATGACTGCCATTAATTCACTGCAGTTCCGTACTTGATTTTCATCCTGAATTTAATGTGATCCAGTGCTGTCATTTGTTTTGATAAAAAGTAATGTTGTTTTAAAATTTGGAAATGATTATTTAAGAACTGTTCCTAAGCATATGATTGAGTACATATACATTTAAAATTGTATGGGAACGGTTGCCAAAATTTTCTGAATGTGGTAATTCCTTTCTGTACATTTATTTTTTGCACAACCCTTCCACTCCTTTCCCATTTCATGAATATAAGACTTCTAGAATTGGGCTGGTAGGGAAAGAATCATACAATTAAGACTTCACCTTTGTTTACTGGTAAGCTATTTTCTTGCCAATATAACATTTGTCTGCTTCAATAATGCAAGGATATATTAGGTTATAAATTTCAGCCTAAATATTAATTTTTGCAAATAGTCCATCTTTACCTTAGATTGGATTTAGGAAAATGCTGTTATTCTGGAAATACTATAAAGGGATAATAAAAATTTAGTATGTACCCTCACCAGTTCATGTTTCAGAAGAGGAAATATTGCAGAAATTTTTCAGTAGCGTATTAGTGGATGACAATGCCAAACTTGCTCTTAGAATGTCTTGTAAAATGTTCATATAACAAAATGACATTTGGTAGCCAGGCATTGCATCTACTTTGGTGTTTATTTGCCATCAATTTAACTGACTACTAATACTAGGGAAGGACTGCAAAGCCATCAGGCAGTCTCTGACCAACTACAGCAAGGCATGAACTTAGCCAGCCTATTTGGTGCTCAAAGTATGATTGATATAATTTTCTGCATTCACCATTTGAAGTTATTTAGGAACTTTGTATCTGAAAAATAGCATCCACTGACATGCTTATCCTACTCTGTTGTTCAAAACCTACTCCCTTTAAAGGAATTCTTGTAAGAAAAGGATTTTCTGTTAAGAAAGTAACAGTGTTGTCTGCAAACTTCCAATACTTCTGTGTGCTAGATAGTCATTTTGTAAAACTGTTACTGCATAATGAGTATTTGTAAGTTTTCCTCCTTGCATATCTCTTTAAAATTATTTGGAAAGTACGATGTTGATAATTAACTTACTGTTATCCTACAAAACCAGGTACGATGCTACATGTGTTATTGCTAGTTACTGGTCTCAAATCTATTTGCCTCGCTTGCTTGTGTTTACCTAGCCTGAAGGCTGTAGCCCTGAAGATAGTAGCAATCGCCAAGTCAGTTTCCAAAATTGCCCATCAGCTGCTTTAGGTGACTCAGCAATCCTGCCTCGACTTTCAACAAGCATTAGGCTCACAGTGGAAGGAATGAGTGTGGGCCAGGGGAACTATAGCTACCCAGGCTTGCTGTGGAGTTGAGAAGGAAAAAGGGGAGAATTAAGTTTGAATTTCTCTTAACTAACCTCCTCCTTGGGTCTTAATCTCTCTGATGTCCAGCAGCTTCCCAGACCTGATCCAGACTCTGGCACTGTCCTGAGTAGGAGATTAAACAGAGGCAAATCAGCTAGTTAGGGAATACCTTTCTCCAGCCAGGGTCATTTCTACTGCACAAGATTGTGAAATTGGCCTTGTGTGATAAGCTTGAGACTCCTATCTAATAGGCAGGAGTCACAACCACTAAAATATTTACAATTTATACCAAAAGTTTTTTAAAATACACTACTATGAAAAGTTTTGGGGGCTGGAGAAAAGGAAAAAATCATCCCATGTCTGTGTTTTTGCTTTAAAGATCAATTTAGGGTATAAGCAGGTGTTAATAAAACTCACACACCAAAGAGTTATATGAAACATGTTTTGTTATTTTTGGCCCTCCTTTAGAGATACTTTTATTTCTATCTAAAATGACTTCTGTTTTCATAAAAACAGAACATTATTCAAGTGCTGTTTGAGATAACCTGAATGATATTACTTCAAAAGATCATAACTAATGATATGTTTGTAATAATGGTGATTGTTAGATTTTTATGAATAATAAATAGTTGGAAATACTATCATAACAGTTTAAAATTCTGGACCTCAGACACTGTGGCTATCTAATAGAACTTGTTATCTTCATTGTCAGTAAATGTAGCATACTTGTTGTGCAGCTCTCAGTAATTTTTTAAAGTTTATGAAATTATATTAAATAAAAATTTTCCTATATAAGTCAGTCTTTTTCCATTATTTAAATGCATTTTAAACCTCTCTCTGCTCATCAAAACCAGCACTGCCAAGATTTTTTAGTTAAATTTTACTGCATTTATTCTCCAGTAAAGAAATGTTATTATATGCCTTTCACTAACTGCAGTTTTCAGAAATCCAGTTCTTTTGTTACCCAAGTTGTATAGATTATCAGTACAGTTTCTGAAAGCTGTCTGATTGAAATGTACCGACTGTAAAGATCAACACACTTCAACTATAAATGCATCATTCATGAAAAACCAGCCAGTGTAAATTTGGAAATGCCTTCAATGAATAGAAAATATGTGTTTTCTGGGACTTCCTTAGCAGTCATTGGTTAAGACTCCAATGTTTCCAATGCAGGGAGCACAGGCTTGATGCCTGGTCAGGGATCTAAGATCCCATGTGCTGCATGGTGTAGCCAAAAAATTTAAAAATTTCAAAGAAAAAGAAATGCGTTCATTAAAATATACTATATTTATATCTGAAATATTCCACTGTCCTAATGATGCTCAATCATTGTAAACACATTATTTCCTTGCTGTTTATTAAAAAGGTAAGCTATTGTTTTTGTACATGTGTTAGTATTTGCAAGGGAAGACAATATATATTTTATTTCTGAAATGAGATAGAACATGATCCTGGACAAGTCAATTTATCTAGGCCTCTGTTTTAAAAGGAGTTGAGGACTCAGACTATCTTTGGGATATTCAGCCTTTAATGTTTATTGTACAACATAATGAATCATGTTCCTGATGATTAAGACATAGGGCAAGAAAGTAAAATTTTATGGGCAGTATTTCACCAGAACATGTAGTGAATTCAAAAACAATTGAAGTTTTATTTTGAAGAGTATTTATTTTGACTCAAAAACAAAGCTGTTGTATTTGGTTGGCCAAAAGGTTCATTCAGTTTTTTCCTAAGTTGGCTTTGGTAGTGCTTAAATTAGTTGTCTTTAACTTCATTTGAAACAATTTTGTTAGATTGTACTGTGACAGTTGTCATATAAATGTGCATTTTAAAAAATCAATTCATGGATTTTTGTGTAACCATTTTAATATTGAAGATGGAATAAAACAATATTTTCAGCTTTTTATTTATTCTTTATTATTTTAAGAAAGACAAAAATGCATCTGAAATGCAAAAAAAAAAAGATAAGTGTGGTATATGAAGAAGGTACTGTGATCAGCGTTATATACCATGCAGAAGATAGCCAACATACTAAAAATATCCAAATCAAGAGTTGAAAATCATTTGCACCAGCTTGGTTATGTTCATTGCTTTGGTGTTTGGGTTCCACATAAGTCAAGTGAAAAATAAAAACCTTCTTGACCATATTTCTGCATGTAATTCTCTACTGAGACATAACAAAAACGTTTCATTTTTAAAACAAATTATGATGGGCAGTGAAAAGTGGATACTGTACAATAATGCGGAACAGAAGAGACCATGGGGCAAGCACGATGAACCACCACCGACCACACCAAAGGCCAGTCTTCATCCATAGACAGTGATGGTGGGATTGGAATGCTCATGGTGGGATTGGAACGAAGTCCTCTGTTGTGAGCTTTTTCCAGAAAGCTAAACAATTCCAACAACCACTGCTCCCAATTAGACCAACTGAAAGGAGCCCTCAACAAAAAGGATTCAGAATCAGTCAACAGAAAATGTATGATCTTCCATCAGGATGACACAAGACTGACTGACTTCGATGACTGGACAAAAGCTGTTACTGCTCAGCTGGGAAGTTCTGATTCATCTGCTGTATTCACCAGATATTCTAACTATGATGTCCATTTATTTCCATCTTTACAAAATTCTCTTAATGGAAAAATTTTTAACTCTCTGGAAGACTGTAAAAGTTACCTGGAACAGTTCTTTCCTCAAAAAGATAAGTTTTGGGAAGATGGAATTTTGAAGTTGCTTGGAAGGTGACAGAAGGTAGTAGAACGGAATGGTGAATATGTTGTTCAATAAAGTTCTTGGTGAAGATGAAAAATGTGTCTTATTTTTACGTAGAAAACTGAAGAAACTTTTTGGCCAACTCAGTAAATTGAAGTGAGTTCACGTATCTGTGAACACCTGTTTTTGGAAGTAGCAGATTTTAAGGTAAAATGGTCTGTATTCAAGTAAAATCTGTGGACGGTGAAGTGCATTGATTTTAGGATTACATTTTATCACTTTTGACAAATGTGTGTATCTCTGTAATCCTAACCCAGATAGAGAACCTTTCCATCATCTCAAGTGTGCAGGAAACTTCTCTCCCTTTCTGCCCTTGGCAACCATTTTTTTCGTTGTTTTCTGTTCACATAGACTAACTGTACCTGTTCTTGAATTTCATATAAATGGAATTGTACATTTTCACTTTTGTATGTTACTTTGTTTACCATGTCAGTGATATTCATACATCTGGTTGCATATATCCATAGTTTGGAGTATTTTTTTGCTACTCAGCAGTGTTCCTTTTTGTGAACATCTCACAATTTATCCTTTCTCTGATTTATGGACATTTGAGTTATTTCCAGTTCGGGGTGATCATAAAGTTATTATAAACATTCTTCATGGACATGTTTTTATTCCTATTAAATAACAAGTAGAATTGCTGGGTCATAGGTAGGTCTATTGGAGAAGGCAATGGCACCCCACTCCAGTACTCTTGCCTGGAAAATCCCATGGACGGAGGAGCCTGGTAGGCTGCAGTCCATGGGGTCGCTAGGAGTTGGACACGACTGAGCGACTTCACTTCACTTTTCACTTTCATGCACTGGAGAAGGAAATGGCATCCCACTTCAGTGTTCTTGCCTGGAGAATCCAAGGGACGGGGGAGCCTGGTGGGCTGCCGTCTCTGGGGTCGCACAGAGTCGGACACGACTGAAGCGACTTAGCAGCAGGTAGGTCAATGTTTAATTTTATGAGACACTGTCAGAAATTTTTCCCAAGTGATTGTGGGTGCCATTTTATGTGCACTTGTGTGCAATAATGTGAGTTTCAGTTTTATTATAGCCTATGATTTTAATTTGCATAACATGACATTTAACTCCTTTTTATATGTTTACTAGCAATTTATATTTTTCTGAAATATCTCTCGATGTCTTTGGCCATTTTTTTCAATAGGCTGCTGGTCTCATTACGGAATGGTTGGAATCCTTTTCATAAGGATGTCAGTTCTTTGTCAGATGTATTACTTGCATTTTTCTCTACACTGCTC
Organism: Bos mutus; assembly: GCF_027580195.1. Lineage (NCBI taxonomy): Eukaryota > Metazoa > Chordata > Mammalia > Artiodactyla > Bovidae > Bos > Bos mutus. The sequence continues at coordinate 83,188,720 of NC_091617.1, read as the reverse complement.
TGCCTGTATATTTTCTTACTGGTGATTTGAGGAGCCAGGAGTGTTTTATTTTTATGAAGTTCTTTTTTTTTCCTTTTTGATTATGTGTTTTTTGTGTCTTATCCAAAATATTATCAACCCCAAGTTCATAAAGGTAATTATGTTCCCTTCTGAAAGCAGTCTAACATTTAAATTCACAATCCATCTTAAATTCATTTATGTAAGGATTGAAGATCTTCCTTCCTCCTAACTCCGTAAAAATATGTTTGGTTTAGCTGAATTGGTTGAAAATGTTCTCAATCTCCATTGAATTCATTTGGTGCCTCTTTAAAATTAACTGACTGGGGAATTCTCTGGCAGTCCAGTGGTTAGAGCTCCATGCCTCCACTGCAGGAGGCATGGGTTCAATCCCTGGCCTAAGAACTAAAATCCCACAAGCTGCACAGTGTGGCCAAAAAACTGAAAAATATATAAAATTGTATAAATATAGGTCTACTTCTGGACTGTATTCATTTATCCTCATACCAGTAGCACACTCTTGATTGCCATAGCTTTCTGCCTAACTTTGAGATCTGGTGGTAAGTTTGGCTATCCTATCTAGGTTCTTTGCATTTCTATATAAATTTTGGAACCAGCTAATGAATTAAAAATCCTGATATGGTTTTGATTGCTCTGAATTTATAGATCATTTTTGAAAGCACTGACATCTTAATATTGACTCTTGTATTTCATGAGCATGTTATCTCTCCATTTGTCTTAGGTCTTTTAGGAAGGTTTTGTAGTCTTCAGTGTAGAAATCTGGCAAACTTTTGTTAAACTCCTAAAATTTTTAAGGTTTCTGGTGCTGCGGTAAGTAGAATTATTTAATTAATCTTCCAGTTACTCATTACTGTTCTACATAAATGCAGTTAATTTTGTGCCTTTGACTTTGTAACTTAACAACCTTGCTAAATTCAACTTTTCTTTTGTGTAGAACCTTTTTGATTTTGATACACAATATGTCATCTAAGAATTGTTTCAATTTTCATGTCTTTTTATCTCTTGTTGCACTGGCTAGAATTTCCTGTACAATGTTTAATAGATATGCTGAGAACCATGAATGCTGCTGCTGCTGCTAAGTCGCTTCAGTCGTGTCCATCTCTGTGTGACCCCATATCCATCTCTGTGCGACCCCATAGACGGCAGCCCACCAGGCTCCCCTGTCCCTGGGATTCTTCAGGCAAGAACACTGGAGTGGGTTGCCATTTCCTTCTCCAATGCAGAAAAGTGAAAGTGAAGTCGCTCAGTCATGTCCAACTCTTAGCAACCCCATGGACTGCAGCCTACCAGGCTCCTCCGTCCATGGGATTTGCCAGGCAAGAGTACTGGAGTGGGGTGCCATCGCCTTCTCCGAGGTGTTGAATTTCAAAATTTTTCCATTTTTTTCCTCCATTTTTCAAGATGATTATGTGATTCTTTATGTTTTAGTTTGATAATATTGTGAACTGTCCTGGTTGATTTTCAATGTTAAACCAACTTTGTATCTCTGAGATAAATTTCACTTGGTTATGATGTATTACCCTTTTATATATTGCTGTTTGATATAGTAATGTTGTGTTAAGGGCTTTTGTATCTGTGCTTATGGAAGGATATGGATCTGTAATTTCATTTTCTTAAAACATCCCTGTCATGTTTTGGTATTAGGGTTATTACACTGGCCTCACAAAAGTTTGGGAAGTGTCCCTTCCTCCCCTTTGTTGGAAGAGTTTATAAGGTTGATGTTATTTTTAACTCTTAATATTTTGAAGAATTTACCACTGAAGTCATCTGGACCAAGAGTAAGAGGGGTTTGGGGGCATTTCAGTGAGGATATTGTGGATCATGACAGATACAGGATTATTCTGTTTCTTTGTGAAAATTTTGATGATGTATCTTTTAAGGAATTTGTCCATTTTATGTAATTTCCAATATTTCTGACATAATTCAGAATATTTTTAATATCTTTTTAATGACTGTGGGATCTGTATTATGTTTCTGCTTTTCTTTTTTATATTGGTAGCTTCTTTCCTGATTTTTTTTTTTTTACCTGACAAATCATTCTAGCGATTTAATCAAGTTTATTGATTTATTTCAACAACCATTGGCTTTTTAAATTCTATCCATTTATTTCTATTGCTTCATGCTCTCGTTTTTATTCCTTTCTATTTTGGTTTTAATTTGCTCTTCTGTTTTGGCTTTTTGGAAGCTTAGATAATTATTTTAATAATTAAGACATTAAAACTATACATTTCCCTCTACTGCTTTAGATGCATCCCACAGATTTTATTTTTGTTGTTATTCAAAATCAATAATATTTTATTTCCTTTACGATTTCTTTTTAGACCCCTGGATTATTTAGAAGTGTTTTGATTTTTAAATATTTGGAGGATATACTTTTTTTTTTCCTTCCATTCGCTACACTTTTTCTTAATAGTGTTAGGATTTCCAGTTCTGTGTTAAAACATTTGTGGTAATAAGGATAGCTTAATCTTGTTTCTTACCTTAAAGGGAATGCATCTAAGGTTAACCCATAACAATTATACACAGGTGTTGAACTTCATGAAGTGATTGTTCTGGTTCAGTTAAAATTATCATGAAATGTTTTACTCATGTAGAGAAGTATATTGATGAATTTTTCTGATATTAAGTAATCCTTGCATTATTAGCACAAATTCTGCTTGTTCATGATCTGTTATTTTTAGTGCTATGTTGGATTCATTTAACTATTGCTTTATTTAGGATTTTGCATCTGTGTACATAAACAAAATGGGCTTATAATTTTTATTCTCTTGGTGTGGACTTTTTATTAGATGGGGAACTTCCCCACTTCCCCATTTTCTGGGTTCTGCAACAACTTACATAAAACAGCTATTGAAAGTTTGGTAGAATTTGATAGAATAAAAACATTTAGACCTGAGGTTTTTTGAGAGGACAGGTCTTTTGACTACTGTTTCTAATACACTTTTTACAGCTAGTGAGAATTATTCCTATACATTTTATATAATTCTAGGAGTTTATCCATTTTAAATATTTCAATTTAGTTCATAAGACTTTACCTCCATATGTCTGAAATAATTTATCCTTCCTGGGTTATTTTCCATACATTCTTTGGTTTCTTTTTTTTTTTAATTGAGGTATAATTGACGACAACATTAGTTTCAGGTGTACAGCATCATTTTATATTTGTATACATTGTGAAGTGGTTAATCAGCATAGTTAACATCCCTCACCAAAGATAGTTACCAAATGTTTTCTTGTGATGAGAACTGTTAAGATCTCTTAGCACTTTAAAACTTGTAATACAGTATTTAGTCACCATACTGTCATTACATCCTCATGACTTGTTAACTGAAAGTTTGTACCCCGTTTTGACCCCCTTCATTCATTTCACCCAACTCTTAAGCCCCCACCTGTAACCAGTCTTCTCTAATCTATGAGTTCAGTTTTCTTGGGATTTTTTTTTTTTTTAATGGTCTTTGGTGGCATTTTTAGGGTTTTCTGTATATATGTCATCTGCAAAGGTATACTTATTTCTGATTTGGATGCCTTTTATTTCTTTTTCTTGCTTAAATAATTGCTCTGCTTAGGACTTTCAATACTATGTTGAATAAAAGTGGCAAGAGGGGACATTCTTGTCTTATTCCTGATCTTAGAGGAAAAGCTTTTAGCTTTTCAGTGTTGAGCATGTTATCTGTGGACATGACAAATGGCCTTTTTTATGCTGAGGTGAATTTTCTCTGTACCTGCTTTGTTGAGAATTTTACCATAAATGAATAAATTTTGTCAACAGCTTTTTCTTCTATCAAGATTGTTGTATGATTTTTATCCCCCATTTTGTCAATACAGTATATTACATTCATTGATTTGCAGATATTGAACCATCCTTGGATCCTTTTAATAAATCCTACTTGATCATGGTTTCTGATCCTTTTAATGTATTCTTGAGTTGTTTGCTGGTATTTTGTTGAGGGATTTTGTATGTATGTTCATGAGGGATATTGGCCTGTAATTTTTCTTCTTGCAGTGTCCTTTTCTGGTTTTGGTACCAGGGTGATGCAAACCTTGTAAAATTGGAAGCACTTCCTCTTTTCCTATTTTTTTGGATGAGTAAGATTTGGTATTAATTCTTTGGTATTAATTTTGGTATAATTCACTAGTGAAGTCATCTGGTCCTAGAGTTTTTGTTGGGAGGTTTTGGATTGCTGATTTAATCTCCTCTAACTAGTAATTAATCTACTCAGGTTTTCTATATGTTTCTAGAATTTATCCATTTCTTCTAGGCTAGTCAGTTTGTTGGCATACAGTCATTCATTCTGGAGAAGGCAATGAAACCCACTCCAGTACTCTTGCCTGGAAAATCCCATGGACAGAGGAGCCTGATAGGCTGCAGTCCATGGGGTCTCTAAGAGTCGGACAAGACTGAGCAACTTCCCTTTCACTTTCATGCATTGGAGAAGGAAATGGCAACCCACTTCAGCGTTCTTGCCTGGAGAATCCCAGGGACAGGGGAGCCTGGTGGGCTGCTGTCTATGGGGTCACACGGCGTCAGACACGACTGAAGCGACTTAGCAGCGGCAGCAGCATTCATAATCTCATGATCCTTTGTATTTTTGTGGTATCACTTGTAACATCTCTAACATCTCATTTTGAGTCCTTCCTTTTTCTTGATGAGTTTAGATAAAGGTTTGTCAATTTTGTTTACTTTTCAGAGATCCAGCTCTTGATCTTCTCTGTTGTCTTTTAAATCCATTTCCTTCCATCTACTAATTAGAGTGTTCTTTATTCATCTTTTTCTAGTTCCTTTCTAGGCACTTCTCACTATGAACTTCCTTCTAATAACTGTATTCCATTAAGTTTTGGTGTTATATTTGCATTTTTGTTTGCTTTAAAGTATCCTTTTTTTATCCTTTCTCGATTTCTTCTTTGATCCTTTGATTGTCCAGTAGCATGTTGTTTAATCTACATATTTGCAAATTTTCCAGGTTTGTTCTGTAATTGATTTTTAGTTTCATGCCATGTACTCAAAAAAAAAACAACCTTGATATGATTTCATTCTTCTCAAATTTATTAAGACTTGATTTGTGGCCTAAAATCTGTCTTGGAGAATGTTCCTGTGCACTTGAGAACAATGTATATTTTGTTTCTTTTAGATGAAATAGTCTGTATACGTCTAAGTTCATCTGGTTTAACATGTCATTTAAAGACAATGGTGGGGTTTTTTAATTGATTTTTCTCTGGATGATGTATTTATTGATGAAAATGGGACACTGAAGTATCCTACTATTACTGTATTGCTATCTATTTCTGTTAAGTCTTAATATTTGCTTTATATATTTAAGTGCTTCTATGTTGGGTTTATAAATGCTTACAAATATTATATCCTTTTGTTGGATTAACCCCTTTATGTAATGTCCTTGTCATTTATTATAGCCTGTTTGTCTCATGTAAATATAGCCAAAACAAGTTTCATTTGATTTCTATTTACAAGGAATCTTTTCAGTCCTTTCACTTTCACTTCCAGTCAGTGTGTGTCTGATTATCTTAAGTGCATTACTTGTAGGCAGCATATAGCTTGGTCTTGGATTGGTTTTTATCCATTCAGCTGCTCTGCATACTGGTAGGTATATACTCATTGGCCATTTGTGCATTGTTTTCAGGCTGTATTGCAGTTCTTCTGTTCCTTTCTCTTACTGTGTGATTTGATGGTTTTCTTTTGTGGTGTGCTTAGATTTATTTATCCTTTGTATATCTATTATATGTTTTCCTGTGTGGTTACCATGAAGTTTACGTATAACAAGTCTTTGTCATTGCTAACAACTTAAGTTTGAACACATTCTAAAATTACATTTTTACTTTCCCCCAGTTACATTTCAGTTTTTGATATCACATTTAACTTTTTATATTGTATATCACTTTTTTTTTTTTTACTACTTTAGTCTTTAACCTGTATGCTAGCTTTATAAGTGACTTATGTACATAGGAATTAAGCTTTATGTAATCTAAGCTTTCTATGTCTTTTAGTGATTAAATTTATAAGAAATTTTTAATTTCCAAGTACTTGGGGTATATATTATTTTTAATTTATAATTCTGTTATAGTCAAAGAACATACTCTATGATTTCAAACCTTGGGACTGTAGTAAAAGCTAGCATGGGATATATCTTGGTGAAAGTTCCATGTGCGCATCCAAGACTTTGTTTCTGGTTCTACATTTAAAGAAAGTCGCCACTCCATCCTGACAGCAAAAGTTGAACAGATTGAAAAATCAGTAACTCTTCTTGGATTCATGAGAGACTGGAGAATAGAGGGCAAACTGCTACCCCAATATTGGAGAGGTAAGCAAAGACTGGAAAAAAAAAAAACCAATACACTTGGGACAGTTACAAAAGGTATAACATATGTACACACGGTAATATCAGTAGAAGAAACAGAAAGGAAAAGAGATAATTTGAAACGACAGATTTTACCCCAAATTAATGGCAGAGACCAAACCACAGATCCAGGAAATTCAGAGATCACCAATCTAATCTGAAGAAAGCCAGAGTTTAAGAAGAAAATAAAGATTTTCTGAAACAAAAACTGATGGAATTCATTCACCATGCATGAAACATTTAGAGAATGAGTGTAATATAGGTCAAAAACTCAGTCTGTATAAAGGAAGAGCAGTGAAGAAGGAATAAGTGATGGTAAAATTAAAACTTTAACAGGAAAACGGTTTCTTCCAAACACCAACAATGTATTTGATTATGTGTGCTAATGTATATGCTTATATATAAATGAAGTGAATAACAGCAGTTGTACAAAGGAGGACTTAGGATTATTTTGTTACTATAATGTATACTACCTGTGATGTGTTATTTCATAGTTGACTTGGATTAGCTATAAAAGTATATACAAATTCTATGGCATCCACTAAAAAAGGTGGGGGAAAAAAGTATAACTAATATGCTAATCTTAGAATATGCTATTAAAACTACAAAACGCAGAAAAAGAGAGAACCAAGGGCAACAATTAGAAAATAGTAATGAATATGAGAGGTATTAATATTAACCACTGTATCAGTAATCACTTTGAATGTCATTGGAATGTACCAGTTTAAAAATAGATTGGTCTTGGTTTTAGATCCACTCTGACAAACAGTATGTTATCTACCAGAAACCCATTTTAAATATAAAGAGATATATATTAAAAGGATAGAAAGAAAATATACCACACTAATGCTAATCAAATTAATGCTAAAAATAATTTTCAAGAAGAGCAGACTTCAAAGAAAGAAACATCAGTAATAAGGGCATTAAATAATGATAAAGGGGTTAGTTCATCAAGAAGGGGTTAATGTGTATGTGCCTAAAAACAGCATCAAACTATATGAGGCAAAAACTAATGGAAATAGATAAATTCACTGTCGGAGTTAGAAATTTCAACAACCTTGATCAGAAGTGGACAGATCCAGCAGGCAAAAATCAGTTAAGGATATAGCTGAATTAAAAGTCAATCAACTGAATAAAATGGACATCTGTAGACTGTTTTATCCAACAACAGAATACAAAGTCTTCTCAAGCTCATAAATATTCACCAAGATAGACCACATCCGGGACAAAAAACACACCCCTTTAAAAGACCCCTTTAAAAGAACAAATTATGCAATATCTGCTCTCAGAACTTAACAGAATTAAACTAGAAATAAGTTACAAGATGACTGGAAAATCCTAAAACACATGGAGATTAAGCAACACTTGTAAGTAACACAGGGGTCAAAGAAGAAATCAAGAGAAATTTCAACTGAGTATTTTGAACTAAATGAAAACACAACTTAGCAAAATTGGTGGGATGCAGTAGAAGTAGTGCTTAGAAGGAAATTTATAACATTTAAGTGTATACGTTAGGGAAAACACAAAAATCTAGAATAACTTCCATCTTAGGAAACCAGAAAGAGAAGAACAAGTTAAAACCAAAGTCAGCAGAAGAAAAGAGAACTAGAGCAGAAATTAATGAAGTTGAAAACAGATAGCAATAGAGAAAATGAATGAAACCAAACTATGGTTCTTTGAAAAGAGCAATAAAATTGATAAATCTCTAGCCAGGATAACTTAGGGAAAAAAGAGGACACAAATAACTAATACCAGAAATGAAAGAGGACATCACTACAGATCCCAAGGATCATTAAAAGGATAATAAAGGAATATTATGAACAACTCTGTGACCACCTAGAATAAACTGACCAATTCCTTTAAAAACACAATTGTCCAATGCTCAAACAAGAAGAGAGAAACCATCTGAAAAGGCCTATATCTCCTAAAGAAAGTGGATTTATTGTTAATAACCTTGCAGAACAGCAACAAGGCCAGATGCACTCACTGGTGAATTCTACCAAACATTTAAGGAAGTAATTATACCAATTCTCTTAGAAGATAGGAGAGGAAATACATTTTACACTCATTCTTTGAGCCCAGCATTACCCCTAATACTGATATCAGATAAAGACATTATAGACATCATCGAAAAAACCTGTAGACCAAATATCTCTCATGGGTGGAGAAGATCTCCTGGACAAGGAAATGGCAACCTATTCCAATATTCTTGCATGGAAAAACCCCATGAACAGAGGAGCCTGGTGGGCTACAGCCCATGGGGTCATGAAGAGTCAGACACAACTTGGCAACTAAACCACAGTATCTCTCATAAGCATAGATGTAAAATCAAACTTTTAGCAAATCAGGAGGGGTGCTTCAGACTCATAGCATTTCCTCTCCCCTTTGATTTACAACTAATTGGACATCCATAACCCAGAAAAAGTATCTGCACAGTACACCAGGTGACCCGAGAGAGATCCATCTACCTTACATCCAAAAGTGGGTGCATTGGGACCTCAGAGGAGGCAGAAGCCCCAGGACATTAGTGGCAATGGTGGGCTAGCATGCCATTCTGGCAATGGAGATGGAGGGCAAAGATAGTGGGGGTCTCCGTGGTCACACATGCTGGAGGGACCCACTGCTCTGAGTAGAGGTTACAGTGACTGAGGAGAGGGAAAGGGAAAAGACGGTAAAAACCTAAATGTCCATTGACAGAGGAATAAAGAAGATGTGGTACATATATACAATGGAATATTATTTAGCCATTTAGAAAACAATGAAATCATGCCATTTGCAGCAATGGGTGGACCTACAGACTATTGTACTAAGTGAAGTCAGACAAAGACAAATATGATATTACAAGTGGACTCTAATTTTGTAAAATGATACAAATGAACATATTTACAAAACAGAAGCAGACTAGCAGACTTAAAGAGATCAAAAACAATCCTGTGGTTACCACAAAAATGTTGAAGTGGATAAATCAGGAGCTTAGATGAACATAACACACACTACTGTAAATGATCAACATGGACCTACCATGTATGGCACAGGGGATTCTACTCAATATTCTGTGATAACCAATGTGAAAAATCTGAAAAAGAATGAGCGTATATTTTAGGTATAACTGAATCACTGCTGAAATACAACATTGTAAATCAACTACTAATAATATTAAAATAAGAAAGCAGAGAACTGAAAGGATGTATTTTCTGCTGTCTACCCCAGGATTCTGGCAAGAGGACCACCCATAAATATATTCAAGGATCCCTATACCAGGCTTTAGGCAGCCCCAAGTGCCAATGATATGCCTCACCCAACTCTGCCACTGCCCTTTTCTCCCCTATATTTCTCACTGCCAACTTACTCTTTCTTTACGTGCACACTCCCAACCCCTTAGTGGTGAGCGAGCTTTGAGAAGAGAAATCAAAAACTTGTGCTAGAGTGCAACATTCTGAAAAAAATGAAGGTTCCTAATTGCCAACCTGTTGAATCAAAGTCTTACCTAAATAAGAAAGGTGTTCTCTACTTCAAATGCAGCAGCAAAGGCACTTTTCATCAAATACTATTGAAAAGAATCATGGTATTACAATTTCACCAAGTTTTTACAGGAACTGAACCCAAGACACAGAATATTGTGATCTAAAAGATAAAGAATTCAAAATAGTTATGAAGAAATTCAACAAGCTATAAGAAAACTGAGAAAGGTAATACAATGATCTCAGGAATAAAGTCAATGAGTAGAAGGAGTACTATACCAAAGGGATTGAAATTCTAAAAAAAAAAAATTCCAGGGCTCAAGAACTTAAAAGAGATGAAGAATGCATTAGAAAGCATTGGATATAGGGCAGGTCAGATGGAAGAATGAGCTCAATAACAACAATATAGAAGTGTTTCAGGTGGAAAAGAAGAGAGAATACTTTTTTGAAATGAAGAAACCCCATGAGAATTTACAGACTCCATTAGAAGAGCCAACATAGCATTAGTGGGTATACCATAAGGAGAAGAGAGAGAAGAGCTGAGCACATGTTCAACAAAATATAGCTGAGCACTTCCTAAACCTGGGAAACTGGATATACTGGTCCATGAAGCTAATAGAACATCTTATCTCTATGAAAAAAAAAAGACCTCCAAGATACATTAAGACTCAAACATCAATTATAAAGAATTTTAAAAGCAGCCATTGGAAAAAAACAAAATCCATAACCTACAAAGGAACCCCTATAATGCAATCAGCAGATTTATCAACAGAAATTCTACACACCAGGAGAGAGTGAGATGACATATTCAAAGTATTGAAAGATAAAAATTCAGTCAATACCACCCAATGCAGAATGACATACATGCACTACTATACATAGATCATAAAGACCTAATGTATAGCACAGGGAACTCTACTCATTTCTCTGTAATGACTTATTTGGGAAAATCATCTAAAAGAGAGTGGATATGAAACTTCTGTGGCAGTCTAGTGGTTAAGAATCTGGCATGCAGGGGCTTTGGGTTCAGTCCCTGGTATGGGAAGATCTCACAGACCGCAGAGCAAGTAAGCCCGTGCACAACCACTGAGCTCTTGAATTCTGGAGCCCACACCATAACTAGCATCCATGCACCATAACAAAAGATCCCACATGATGCAACAAGACCCAACGCAGTCTAATATTTTTTTTAAAAAAAGGTCAGATATATGTATAACTGATTCCCTCTGCTGTAGAGCAGAACCTGACAACACTGCAAATCAACTATACTCCAGTTAATAAAAAGAAAATACCCTATCCAGCAAAGTTAACCTTCAGGTAGGAAGGAGAAATAATAGCTTTCCCAGACAAACAAAACCTCAAGGAGTTTACCACCACTATACCTGCCTTAAAAGAAATGTTGATTAGAGCTCTTCAAGATGAAATTAAAAGGCAAAGAAGTACACAAAAGTGATTAAGGTGATAGAATGGAAAAACTAAAATTTTTAGAATAGTATATGAAACAATTACAAAAGTTAAAGGAGGACATTAAAAATTACTATAGCTACTAAAACTTAACAAAGTCACAGCATAAAAAAAGATAATCTGAGAAATCAAAAATACAAAAGGGGAAGAGTAAAGGATGAAACAGACAAATGGAAATAAATTGCTATCAGCAAAAAAAAAGGACTACTGTTTCTATGAAATATTTTATGTAAATCTCATGATAACTACAAAAAGCTACAGCAGACACACAACATAAAAGAGAGTAAACAAATCACCATGGAAAATCACCAACTTACAAAAGTGAAAAAGTGAGAAAATAACCAGAAGGCAAAAAAAAAAAATGGCAGTGGTAAATCTTTACATATCAATAATCTCCCTAAATGTAAATGGGTGGAACTTATCAATCAAGAGGAACAGACTGGATGGGTTTAAAAAAAAGAGAACTATATGCTGCTTACAGGAGACTTATTTCAGCTCTAAAGACACACATATGCTCAAGGTAAAAGAATGGAAAATGATATTCCAAGCAAATGGAAACCAAAAGATGGTGAAGCCATACTTGTATCAAACAAAAGAGACTTCAAGCCAAAAGTGGTAATGAAAGTCAAAGGTTATTCTATAATGATAAAAAGAGCCCATACATCAAGAAGTTAGAGCAATCAGTAATATATATGCTCCCAACACCCAAGTAACCAAACGAATTAAGCAAACACTAACACCTGAAGGGAGTAGACAACAGTAGAATAATAGTAGGGAAGATCAGTATCCTACCATCAGCAATGAATAAATTGTCCAGACAGAAAAACAATAAGAAAATGTTGGAATTAGGATAAATGGACTTAACAGTCATGTGCATAACACTCTATGCAACAGCAGCAGAATACACATTCTTTTCAGGTACACATGGAACACTCCAGGATAGATCATAAAATAGAACACAAATTTTACCAAATTTAAGAAAACTGAAATCATACCAGCTATCTTTTCTGACCAAAATGATATGAAACTAGAAATCAACAAAAAGATCTACAAATATGTGGACACTAAACAGCACAATGGGTCAAAGAAGAAATCAAAAGGGAAATTTAAAATTATCTTTAGGAATTTCCTGGTGGCCCAGTGGTTAGGACTCTCTGCTTTCACAGATGAGTGTGTAGGTTTAATCCCTGGTTGGGAAACTAATATCCAAAAGCCAAATAAAATTATCTCAAAACAATGAAAATGGAAATACAACATATCAAGCATTAAGTACATATTAAGAAATCAAAAATATCTCAAATAACCTAAAGATAACCAGAAAAAGAACAAATCAAGCCCAAATTAAGCAGAAGAAAATAGTACAAAGATTAGATTGAAAGTAAATGAAATAGAGACCAGAAAAACAACAGAAAAGAATCAACCAAACTACAGGCTGCTTTTCTGAAAAGATATAAAGAAAATTAACAAGTCTTTAGCTACACTTAGAAAAAGACTTCACTAAAGTTAGAAATGAAAAAGGAGATGTGACATCTGATACTAGAGAAATACATAGGATCATAAGACTACTTGAACAATTATATGCCAAAAATTACATAACCTAGATAAGATATATTTCTAGAAACATAAAACCTACGAAGACTCAAGCAGGAAGAAACAGAAAATCTGAATAGACCAAAAGTAAGTAAATTGGATCAGTAATCAGAATCTCCCAACACAGAAAACTCCAGGACCAGATGGCTTAATTTAGAGATTTTTACCAGACATGTAAAGATTTTAACACCCATCGTCCTCAAAATTTCAAAATATCAAGGAATGGGGAACACTTTCAAACTTACTCTATAAAGCCAGAGTACCTTGATAGTAAAACCAGATATGGATAATGAAAGAAAAGATCAGTAATCCTGATGCCGGGGCTAGGGGAGGCAGTGTTGGGAGGAACCTTTAACAGATTGGGTATCAAAGAAACTTAATTAAGGCTATGTATGATAAACCCACAGCTAACATTATACCCAGTGAAGAAAAATTACAAGTGTCTACCCTAAGATCAGGAAAAAGACAAGGATGCCCATTCTCACCACTTCTACTGTACTAGCTAGAGCAGAACAGAATAGAGTGCCCAGAATTAAATCCTAGCATACACAAGGGAACTAAGCACACCAAATGTGGAAACGATACTCTTCACAGATCGTGCTGGGAAAATTGGAGAAACACATTCAGAGCAATGAAATTGGTCCCCTATCTCACATCACTCAAAAAAAAAAAAAAAAAAACTAGAGAGACTTTCCTGAGATGCCAGGGTTAAGATTTCACTTCCACTGCAGGGGGCACAGGTTTGATCCCTGGTTGGAGAACTAACGTCCTGCCTGTTGTGTGGCCAAAAGAACAATGACAACAACTGAAAATAGATCAAAGACTTAAACATCAGACCTGATACCATAAAACTCCTAGAAGAAAACACAGGGAAAATGTTCATCGATATTAGTCTTGGCAGCAATTTTTTGGACATGACACCAGAAGTACAATCCATAAAAGCAAAAATCAATACGTGCGAGTACATCTAACCCAAAAGCTTCTGCACAGCAAAAAGAACAAAATGAAAAGACAACTTACAGAATGGGAGACAAAAATTGCAAACCGTGCATCAGTTAAGGGATTAATATCCAAAACATACTGAATTCATACAACAACAAAATGTAATTAAATGGGCAGAATTAATACACATTTTCCCAAAAAGGACTCAAAACAGTCAACAAGCACATGAAGATAACATCCCACTAATCATCGGGGAAGTGTAAATCAAAACCACAGTGAGATAACACCTCGCACCTCTTAGAATAACTATCATCAAGAATACAAAAGAGATGCCAGTGAGCCTGTGATAAAAAGGAAACCCTCATTCACTGTTGGTGAAGATGTAAACTGGTTTAACCACTATGGAAAACAGTATGGAGGTTCCTCAAAAAATTTAAAAATAGATCTAACATATGATCCAGCAGTTCTACCTCTGGACATATATACCCAAAGGAAATAAAAACAGGATTTTAACATGATAAATGCACTTCCTTGTTAATCACAGCGTCATTCACAATAGCCAAGCTTATGGAAACAGGACTTCCCTGGTGGTCCAGTGGTTAAGAGTACACTTGTCAATGCAGGGGACACAGGTTTAATCCCTAGTCCAGGAAGAACACATGCCAAGGGGCAGCTAAGCCCATGTGCCGTAACTACTGAGCCCATGAGCCCTAGAGCCCGTGCTCTGCAACTAGAGAAGCCACCACAATGAGAAGCCTGCACAGCACAACTAGATGCAGCAACGAAGACCCCAGCACTGCCAAAAATAAAACTTTCTAAGAAGAACCTAAACTCTTAAAACTGAGTATTGTCAAGATTTCAGTTCTTCCTAAACTGATCTACACATCCAACGTATTGCCAGTTGAGATTCTACCAACTGCACTATAGAATGTGTATGAGCTATAGAATTTGTATTCTACAGTTACTGCATGTTCCATAAACATCAACTGTGATTTTCAAATCAGTATGTGTGTGTGTGTGGCTTTTAGACAGTTTTATCAATTACTGAATGAGTAGTAAAATCTCCAACTGTAATTAATTGTGAATTTGCCCATTTCTGTCATTTTTTTGCTTCATACATTTTGAAGGTCTGTTATTAGGTGCGTACACATTTAGGATTCTATTCTGATGAACTGATCTTTTATCAAAGTGAAATATCCTTTTATACTTTGTATTAACATAGCCATACTACCTTTTTTATGCTTGTTTACATGATACATCATTTTACTTTTAGTCCTTCTATCTTTATATTTAATGCATGACTTGTATAAAGCATCTACTTGGGTCTTGCTTTTTGTCTATTCCAAGTCTCTTCTAATTAATATAATCATTAATATATTTGTATTTAAACTTTACATCTTGCTGTTTTCTATTGTCTCTTGTGCTTCTTTCTTTCCTGCCTTCATTCTGGTTATTTTTTAGCATTCTGTCTCTTTTTAGGTTTATGGTTATACCTGTTTTCAGTGGCAATTCCTAGGATTTACTAAACATCCTTACATTGCTCAGTGGTAAAGAATCTGCCTGCAATGCAAGAGCCACAGGAGATTTGGGTTCAAACACTGGATTGGGAAGATCCCCTGGAGGAGGAGATGGCAACCCACTCCGGTATTCAAGCCTGGAAAATCCCATGGGACAGAGAAGCCTGGCAGGCTACAGTTCATAGGGGTCACAAAGAATTGGACACAACTTAATTAGCATCCTTGCAGTGAATATTCTCTCACCTCATTTATAAGAATCTTACAATAAAAGTCCATTGACTCTTCAATCCTTTGTACTACTGTCATGTAGTTTATTTACATTTATAAACCCAACTAAACACGTTTTGCTTTAAACAATTATTTTAAAGAAATTAAGTTTTGTAAAAGTATTTTATAATGCTTTCCAATTCCAATGAATATTCAGGACTGATTTCCTTCAGGATTGAAAGTACTATAAAAAGTATTTTTATATTTTTAAAATATAAAAGTATTTTATTTTATAATACTTTCAATCCTGAAGGAAATCAGTCCTGAATATTCATTCTAAGGACTGATGCTGAAACTGAAACTCCAATACTTTGGCCTCCTGATGTGAAGAACTGACTCACTGGAAAAGACCCTGATGCTGGGAAAGATTGAAGGCAGGAAAAGAAGGGGACGACAGAGGATGAGATGGTTGGATGCCATCACTGACTCACTGGACAGATTAAGCAAGCTCCAGGAGTTGGTGATGGACAGGGAGGCCTGGCGTGCTGCAGTCCATAGAGTTGCAAAGAGTTGGACACAACTGAGCAACTGAACTAAACTGATGGAATAAGTTGTACTTTTTAGTGTCCACTGCCTGAGAAAACACATAAGGATGTAAAGACCCCTTACACTTGCAACGGTATACTAGAGGTACAACCTGAAGCAGAACCATGCGCGTGTGCTGAGTCACTTCAGCCCTGTCACTCTTTGGGCTGTAGCCTGCCAGGTTCCTCTGTCCATGGGATTCTCCGAGCAAGAATACTGGAGTAGATTGCTATGACCTTCTCCAGGGGATCTTCCTAACCCAGGGATGGAACCAGTATCTTCTGTGTCTCCTATATTGCAGACGGATTCTTTACTGCTGAGCCACCGGGGAAGCCCCCAGAACTACCCTACCCAGCATTTAAAAATATGTGTGCAGTTTAGACTGTCAAACTAGAGAGGCAGTTTTTCATTTCCTGGGGTAAAATGTACAGCTCCAAGATCCAATGCAGGATTATCCTGCCCCAAAATGTTCAAGTATCTGGCTATCCTTTGGGACATTACTTATTTTTACTTGTTTGAGAGAGTAAGAAACATTCATGTCTAACAGAATACTTGATTTTCCCAGATTTCTAATCCAATGGTCTCCCATTATGCTACATGACAGCATCATCTATACAACCATTTCAATTAGACAGTTTTTCCTTCCCTCCCAAAATACAACCCATCATTAAATTATCTGACCCCACCTTTAACATATATCCTTAGTTTGCCCACCTTTCTCCTACCATTGTCACACTAGTTCAAACCAGCATCACACCTTGTCCAGACACCAACCTCCTAACTCACTGGGAATCATTCTCAAAACAGCAGCCAGTCACCTTTAAAAAGCAAGGTTTTTTCTTTCCTGTTTTAAAATCTCCAAAGGTATCTCATTGCACTCCTTGTGCTAGCTCACAAAATCATACGCAATGTGGCTCCTGCCTGCCTCTCATCTCATGGCCCTGTCTCTGCTCCTCAGCCACCTCACTGCCTTACCTTCCATTCCTCAAACTTGCCAAGTTCATTCATGCTTCAGGGACTTTCAACTACTGTTGTTCTCTGCTAATCTAGATCACATGGGTGGCTCCTTTTGTTTTGGAGCTCCAGCTCTGCAGAATCCCCAGAAGTAGGACTAGGTAGTTACCTTAAAAATAAGTAAACTAAAAAACTTAGATAAAGGTTGTGATCCAGTGAGCTAAACTTTCTTCTCACGTCTCTAAGCAAGTTACAGATTTGGTTGTTAATGAATCTGGAAATAAAAAGTATCTGAGAATCCAATTCATTAATTTTTCTTATTTCCCTTGGAAAACCTTCACATTTAGTGCATGTAGTATTAGGTAAGGCCATACTGCTGCACCAGACACCCAACAACAAAGAGCCTTAAAGAGAAGAGGTGTAACGTTCTCTGATTACATTCTGTGGAGAGTTCCAGTAGGTACTGTACAACATGACAAAGTGGGAGTTGTTCCTGGAATGCAAAGATGGTTCAATATATGAAAATCAATCATTCTGATACGCCACAGTAACAGAGTGAAGGACAAAAACCATATGATCATACTAACTGATGCAGAAAAACATTTGATAAGACTCAATACCCTTTCAAATAGATGGGGAAACAGTGGCTGACTTTATTTTTCTGGGCTCCAAAATCACTGCAGATGGTGACTGCAACCATGAAATTAAGAGACGCTTTACTCCTTGGAAGGAAAGTTATGCCCAACCTAGACAGCATATTCAAAAGCAGAGACATTACTTTGCCAACAAAGGTCCATCTAGTCAAGGCTATGATTTTTCCAGTGGTCATGTATGGATGTGAGAGTTGGACTATAAAGAAAGCTGAGCACAGAAGAATTGATGCTTTTGAACTGTGGTGCTGGAGAAGACTCTTGAGAGTCCCTTGGACTGCAAGGAGATCCAACCAGTCCATCCTAAAGGAGATCAGCCCTGGGTGTTCATTGGAAGGACAGATGTTGAAGCTGAAACTCCAATACTTTGGCCACCTGATGCTGGGAAAGATTGAGGGCAGGAGGAGGAGGAGACAACAGAGGATGAGATGGTTGGATGGCATCACCGACTCGATGGACCTGGGTTTGGGTGGACTCCGGGAGTTGGTGATGGACAGGGAGGCCTGGTGTGCTGTGGTTCATGGAGTTGCAAAGAGTCGGACACAACTGAGCGACTGAACTGAATAACCTTTCCTGTTACCCCACCACCACTGACAAAAAAAAAAAATCAACAAACTCGGAATAGAAGGAAACTACCTCAGCATAATAAAAGATTTAAAGATCATATATGAAAACTCCACTGCTACATTATACTTCAATGGTGAAAGATGCAAAGCTTTTCCTCTAAGATCAGGAACAAGATAAGGATGCCCACTCTTGTCACTTCTACAAGGTATCTAAAGTCCTAGCCACAGCAATTAAGACAGAGAAATGAAATGAAAAGCATCTAAATTGGAAAGAACCAAAATTATATTTGCAGATATTATCCTTCATGTTGAAAATCCAAAATTCCATACACACACATATTGTTTTAATATAAAGCAAAACAAAAGAAGAAATTCAAAGGGAGAAATAGACAAGAGCATAATAAAAGTAGGCGACTTCCATATTCCATTGTCATCAATGGATAGATCATCCAGACAGAAAACCAATAGAGACACTTAATAACATTTGAGCAAATGTTTAACACCTAGAATATCAAAAGAACTCTGACAACTCAACAACAAAAAAATAAATAACCAATTCAAAAATGGGCAAAGGACTTAGTCATTTTTCCAAAGATGATATATAAATGGCCAACAAGCATGTGAAAAGATGCTCAATATCACTAACAAGAGAAATGTAATTAAAAACCACAATGAGGTATTACCTCAATTCATTAGGATGACAAATACAAGAAAGGGGGAAAGAAAGGAAGGCGGGAGGGAAGGAAGGAGGCAGGAAGTGTTAATGAAGATGTGAAGAATCTGGAGCCCTTGTGCACTGCTGTAAGACTAAAACGGTGCAAGTGCTGTGGAAAACAGCCTAGACGTTTCTCAAAAAATGTAAACAAGAAATGGCACAGGATCCAGTTATAGCACTTCTGGGTATTTATCCAAAAGAAGTGAAAGGAGGGTCTCAGATATTTGCACACTTACGTTCACAGCATCACAATTAATAGCCAAATGTCCACTGACAGATAAATGGAGAAACAAAGTAAAATGTGATATATACTTACAATGGAATGAATTCCTGTCACATGCTGCAGTGAGGATGATGCTTGAGGATATTATGCTAAGTGAAATAAGCCAACCACAAAAAGATAAATACTGTGATAAAGACTCCATTTATATGAAGTACCTGAAGTGAAGTGAAAGTCGCTCTGTCATGTCTGACTCTTTACGACCCCATGGACTATACAGTCCGTGGAATTCTCCAGGCCAGAATACTGGAGTGGGTAGCCGTTCCCTTCTCCAGGGGATCTTCCCAACCCAGGGACTGAACCCAGGTCTCCTGCATTGCAGGTGAATTCCTTACCAGATGAGCCACCAGGGAAGCCCTATGAAGTACCTAAAACGATCAAATTCATAAGACACACTAAGTAAAATAGTGGTTACCAGGGGATGGAATGTGAAAATGTTTTCAATTCTATTTCTAGGAGTAGAACTGCTGAGTCATATGCTAACTCTATGTTTAACTTTCTGAGGAACAGCCAAACTGTGTTCCACAGCTGCTGCACCGTGTTAACATTCCCACCCATGTACAAAGGTTTCAATTCATCCGCATGCTCTTCAACACTTGTCCTTTTCACTAAAGTAATTCTTGAGGGTGTGAAGTGATAACTCACTGTGGTTTTGGTTTGCATTTCCCTAATGACTAATGATGTTGAATATTTTTTCATCTGTATATATGTTCTGGAGAAAGATCTATTCAAATTATTTGTTCATTTGTAAATTGGGTTATCTTTATTGTTAACTATAGTTCTTTATATATTCTGAATACAAGTCCCATTATATTTTTAAAGTTAAGGGAATGTCTATTGATATAATTATTATAGCTTTCTATACCACACTTCATTAATTTCCAAAATATTTTCAAGTTATAATATTTTTTGATGAAGTACATCAAAGGTTACCTTAAACATAAATTTCATAGAAATTTTAAAATATAAAGCAACCAATACATTTTCAAACAAATGAATTTCAAGCTGAAGAGAGGCAGGTATGGGGACCCATCAGTTAAAAGAAATTTATAGATATACAGAATATATGGACCTTATTTTGAAACCAGACTTGAACTGGAAAAATAAATTATGAGACAATTTAAAATGCTGACTAGATAATTACTAAGAAATGGTTAACATTTAAGCATGATAATAGTGTTTTGGTTATCTTTAGGAGCTTTATGTATCAGACATACATACTGAAATATTTACAAATGAAATTATTTGCTACCTGGGACTTGCTTCAGAATAAATCAGGGTTGGGAAGATGGGTACCATATAAATAAATCAAGATTAGCCACATGAATTGATTGTGTTGAAGTAGGTTCATTATACTAATCTACTGTTGTATATCCTGAAGTTTTCTATTACAAATAAACACTACTCCAATGTCTACTGTGTCTAAGAGCAAAAGTGGCTGGAAGCAACTAAACAATATCATCTAAAGTTTTACAAACTGAAAAAATTCATTCCCAGAACAAAAGAGCTCTGGGAAAATTAATAATGAGACTGACATGTCTGTGCAATTATTTATACAACATTTTAAGTATTACCACCAGTCACAGGCTAACTGGGAACTTACATCAAGCACTGTACACAAAATAGCACAATGCAACAGCCATCAGCATCACTCTTAACCTACACAGTTCATTTCCTCACTGGAGTTCACTAAGGGACTGGAACCCCCACTGAAGAGTACAGTAACTACCCTCACTGATTTGCAGAAAATACTGCCTTCAACCAAATATATGTACACAGCGAGTAATTTTATAATCCCTCAGGCCACCTTATACTCAACTAAACTGCACATCCAAAAGACAAACAAATTAGGATAGCTAGATATATATAACTTGTACACTTAAAATACAGATCTACCAGGATGACAATAATAAAAATAAATATATTCACAAGGATTTATCAAAACTGTAACCCTACATATTGTGTTAGGAATATGTTTAAATGGTACAGCCACTTCGGAAAAGTTGGGCAGTTTAGAAAGTCAAACGTAAAATTTTGAAACAAGCCAACAATTACACTCCTAGGAATCTACCTGAAAGAAATTAAAATATATGTCCCACATAATGACATGGGGAATGTCATTATGGGGAATATTCACAGATTATTCATAATAACAAAAATGTAAACAATCCAAACGTCCAGCAATTGGCGAATGAATAAACAAAATGTAGTATATCTACATAATGGAATACTACATAGCAACCAAAAGAATTAAGTACAGGTATATACCATAACATGGATGAAGCTCAAAAACATTATGCCAAAGGAAAGAAGCCAGAAACAAAAGACTTCAGATTGTATGATTCTAGTCACCTGTAATTTCTGGACAGGGGAAATTTATAGAACAGATCAGTGTGACTGCCTAGGTCTTGCGGTAAGAGCAGGAACCAACGCAAAGGAGCATGAGAGGAACTTCTATTAAGGCTGATGGAAATTTTCTAAAACTGGATTGTGATGGTTTCAGAACACTATGAATTTACTAAAATTTAATGAATTTACTAAAATTTACTGAATTGTACACTTACAATGGTTGGATTTCATGGTGTATAAATTATACCTCAATAAAGCTGTTGCTATTGAGTACCATTACAACAGTCTTATGAATGACTATTTTAAAGCTCTGGCTTTCATTACATGTAATTTCAGTACAGTGAATTCCAACACACTCTCAGGATTAAGAATACTGAAAACACAAGTATTTTCAAAAGATTTCATGTACACACATCTCTAAATCTTACTGGTCAAATATTGCTCTTTTACCTCTGTGTCATGTAACTACGTAACAAGAGCGCTGTCTAGAGCTTACCTTAGCATTTCTCCTTAGCCCCTAGCTTATGCCCTACAGTACTCCTTTTTGTAAAAATCTCATTTGGCATTGCCCAAGTTTTCCATTAGATCCAAAGTTTTATTTCATAACCTGAAATAAAATTAATAGTTATAGTAAATGTGTGCCTAAATATATATACTAAATATAAAATGAATATTATCCGTTTGTTTTTCTTTGCTTTGCTCATTAAGCCATTCATATGTTGCCTCTATTTCCAAACTTTTTGTTTTAAATCAAGCTTTGTTTTTACTATTTTTGGTTCTAAACTATTCTTCACTTTAAACTTATTTGATGGATTCTTCTCTTCAAAGCAGTGCTACTTTCCATAATTAAGCCTGCTTTAATTTCAATCTGACTCTATCTCTTCCTATTCCACTGTAAAATGTTCCCTCTAAGCCAGTTATTAAAAACAGAAAAACACCTTTTTAACCAAGCATTTTTCCCCAGACCAAATCTCATATGCAATGCCAATAAGATACAAGAGATAAAGTAGAAAGCTTCCGACCTCATGAAATACAGCAGCCTCAAGGCGTTTCTTGAAAAACAATGCTTTAAAAGTTATAAGCTATACTGATTTCTGCACAGCACAAACAGAAAAGATAAGGTGAATATAAATAAGCAATACTTTTAAGAAAAACTTGGATATACTTAGATTAGAAAAAAGTTTTAGAAACTCAATTTTTAAAACATAAAATGATTCACCAAGTATCTGTCTTTAAAACTCCATAAAGACATTACTTTTTAGGAATTCCATCTACTACAACAGCTGTGCACTTTTTTAAAGTCATAATTTCCTTATTTATGGCAGATTAAAGATGAAAGAGAAGTCAAAAGCCACATTAACACAAAAGAAAGTTGTCAAATAAATGAATTTGTCAGCAAGAAATGCCAATTACCCAACAGGCAGTAAAGAAAATAGATAGCAAGAATGCTCTGGTAAAACCATTTATGTAACTGTATTGAGTTTAAAAAAAAAAAAAAAACAGAACTATCCGCCTCCAGAATCAAATACAAATCAAACAAATATTCAACCAAAATGGCGACAAAGAGTAAGGGTAAACCTGGAAAAGGGGATTTGTACTATTAGGAATTTTCAAATGTAAAACTATAAAATATAAACCACTTCCCCTTGTGAAATCAAAGGTAAAGGTATCATAACTTCACCACATTTCTATAAAATAAAAATAGAAATTATTGCTATATGATTGTAAAAATGGAGGCAAGTAGAGTTCAGAAATATACTTGTTTATAATCAATTAAATGATGAACCATAATTTGAACCCTAATTATCACATTATGTAGAAATCACAATCCGGTATTGTGTGCTCAGTTATTAAGATAAATGTTAAATAGTTCACATTTTAAAAACATTTTATCATTACATTATCAAATTTGATAAAATCTTATCAAAACATCTATGTATGCAATATAAATCATGTTGTTAAAAGTATAAAGTAACATTTAAAGAAAACTGCTGAGGTGTCAAATAAGTATTTTCTATTAAATATATACAATTTAACATTTAGAACTCCATAAATTAATTCTTGCTGAAAGTTGATTCAGGTTTACAAAGGCATACTTTGTGAACTATAATAAATTTCCCCAGCACCACTTTCCTTTATTCCAAAATTCTTTCATTAGGTTTAACTTTCTTCTGTCATTCATATGTAAAAGTTACAGAAGGTTTACAATACGTAGTCTTCATAGTAACATGTTTTAAAAAAAATCTAAGCAAAGTGCACGTTAAACTGTCTACAACTACTCAAACCTCTTGATTATCATCAAATAAAAAATAGATGAACACTTCATTCACTTAAATCTTTCTGAGGAAAAAAAAATAGTATACCTTGCTTAAATAAGAATTTCCCAGTAAGGGTATTATATAAAAGATTTCCCATGTTATTTTATTAACTCTCTTTCACTCATTAAAACTTTTTAAAAGTCTAATGAAGAACATATACTTACAAAGCCATATTACACAACTACAGTACTGTTAAATAAAGCAGCCCAGTATAGTTGTAAACATTTCAAATATAGTAAACAAGACTTGGCATGTCTTTTCTCCCAAAAACTTGCCATTACAATGCTCTTTCCATTAATAATTATCCTTTCTAGAAAAGTTTTCCGGTATATTTTAGTCTTTAAAAGTATTACACTGAAATAATATGTGAAAAGATTTAGTCATGGCAATTTCACTGAAGCTTTTATTGCCTCTGTTGGTAATATGACAGGGATGTAAGAAACACAATTGAACTTACAGAGATATGCAGATGATAGTCACTAAAGATAACCTTGATCTCAAGTATTTTTATATGTGGGCACTTCTAATTTTATACACTTTACTATTTAAAAAGCATTACATTTTAAAATGTGTACCTGTTTTGACATTTGGCAAAAAGGAAACTGTACCTGTGGTTCAGTTTAAAACAAAAGAATCAGCATGGGGAGTTAACCAAAATGAAGACTGAAACACTAATTAATTAAAGCAATTCAAGTTGTGTGTGTGTGAGCATGTGTGTCCCTTTCAACCTGTCAATCTCACTCTTTCACACACACTCACACACACATGGCCATTATGTGTAAGCATTCTTAGTACAAAATATTCCCTACGTAACCAGACATTTATCCTCAGAAAAATCACACCACATTAAATCAGTCTTCTCTTTCAGGCCCTAGTAATAGTATTGTTTAATTCTAAGATGCCATCATAGAGTTAACAACCTTAACTTTTATGCTACATAATTATATTCAAAGCTTTATGTATTGTTTTGTTTATAATTACACAGTAATTATAAATGTTTAGTACCAAACTGATGACAAACACTATTTTGTTGAAAAGGTCTTGCATTTAAAAGGAAAAGTCTGTAAAACCCAAGGCACTAGGCCACGAACCAATATCAGACTTATATGAAAAACAAGTTCTATTGGGGAAAAAAAGCTAATCGGATCTCATTTCAAAACACAGCATACTGGAATTAATTAATCAATTCAAAAACAATACCGTAACTCAAAATCTTTAAGACAGGAAACAAAATAGTACATATATATATATATATATATCTTTTTAAAATATTTCATAATTGAAGTTCCTCTTAATATTTACAAATACGAAATCAGGAAATACTGAAAGCAGCAGGATTCTTCTTTTTTCTTTTTTTTTTAAATAACCAATTCCAGTAACCTGAATAAAACTGTCAAAATTTTCTTTTGATAGAATCATATTTTTGAATTAAAGTTATGATTAGAATATTAATATCTATGGGAAGAGCTTTCTAGTCAATTTCAAAATCATGTAAATAAAAAGTAGTTTTAATATATCCATTTCTTAAAATCATTTCCGCATCTACATTATAATGTACTGCTTTTCTGAAGTACATTCCTTTGATAATTTCAACATTAGACCTTACAGAGTGCCTGGATACACCAAGCAAAATCTACTCCTGCTAAAAACCAGTCATCCAGTCTCTGAAGTTTTACATTTTTTCAACCAGCCTTAAAGAAATGTTTAAAAAAGCAATAAACCCTTCTTCACATGTCAAGAAGTGAACAGAGAAATGAGCATTTTCAGCATGAAAGCAGTTCACAGGTCTTGTAATAAAAAAAAAATAGATACAAGATACAGTTCTGCTTTGATGTGAAAACTGAGCTAATCTGAGTGAAATAAAACATAGTAGAAACTAAATAATTTATGAAAATAGAAGCCAGATTTGTATTTTGCATCAAGTGCATGCTTGCTTGAAAATCCTTGCTCCTCAAGTATTTGGCAACCACAGTGATTAGCAGTTAAAACAATTTCAACAAAATAAGAAGTCATCAAAAATGGACTATTTGTCTGAAAGAGCAGTACCTATAAGAATTGAACTTCATGGCTCATTACAACCATTTTCAAAATTTAATTCCTACTTCTTCTTATAAATTAAGAGAATTTCATTTGTGTTCCATAGTGTGCTGACAAAACAAAAAAAAACAAAAATAAACCCTCATGCCTAAATTTAGAATATTGTATTATGTAGCAATCTAAAACATTCAAACAAATTAAATAGTTTAACTTACTTAACAGGCATATAAGCATTTCAAAATCATAATGAAATCCAATTATGAGGTGCATAATGTAGACGGGAGTAGAATCTAACATTATGCAGATGTTTTTCTAAATAAAAGCCCCTGTAAGACAACTATATATAAACATGGGTAAGATAAGTGCAGACTAGTTCTGTGGAACCTTTTGAAATCGAGGGTCTAAAACACAATAAAATTTTGGGTAGGCACACCAAATTATCCTAAAATTTTTTCACGTTGGTTATTTTGACTTTTTTCATCAGATACTCTACTCACATTAACAATACATGTAATTTGCCAGAAAAAAAAAAAAAATCCCCCCATACCAAAACACCATTCCAGATCCGGTACACTTAAATATATCACTCTCACTGGAAGTGCTATCAGCATAGTCTTTGCAACTAGCCCAAAGCATATATTTAAGAAGTTTTTATAAACTGTGACGTTCATATGTTTAATTCTTATGCCAAACTTGTTTTCTGATGAAGACAGCATTGTGCTTTATGCAAGAATGGAAACTTCAAAATAATCACCATAAAGCTTCTAAGACTTATGGGAGAATAAACTAGGATGGTCCACAGATATAAGATGAAATCCACAATGTTGGAATAATAAATGTTTAGAGCGGCCCAGACTAGAAGACAAGCCCAAACCACCATTAGAAGAATGAAATACGATATGGTCCAAGATGTATCCTTAAAGTTTTGTCTCAACCCTCAGTCTGAATTATGAGGATTGATCTTCAGTTCAGTCCAGCCAGCAGAAATTGACTGTGCAATTTTCCGTTGTATTTATTGTACAGACTATGTACATTCTAGAAGGTTCCTTCAGTGCTACACTGTTGTACTTTTTGTCCCAGCAATTTGAGGGCGTGCAAATTCCACAAAGTCATCAATAAGAACAGGCCATGCTCCTGTGGGGGGGATATGTGAGAAAGGAAAGAAACAAAAGCAGAAATAAGGCTAGTATTTAGCAGAATCCTTATTTTTTCTTAAATATCTTCCCTACAATTGTTAAAGCATATCATTATAAATATCCACACTGATAAGACCTCCAAATTTCTAGTTCTTTAACGTTTCAACCTAGAATATTCCTTGCATTTTCTCTTTTCTATTACTCCAACACTTGATCATTCTCTGAATGATAAAAAATAACACTCTTGGTAATCAGTAATATATGGTTTTCTGAAGGCCACTGAAGTAATCTGGTCAAATCCAGCCTTGATATGATGACACACTGCCAGTGCTGAAAGCATATTAAGTTGGAGTTAACCTTTTTCTGCATTTTAGGGCAATCTTACAAAGGAAATTAAAAGCAAGGATCAGACACTAACCTATTTCATGATAATAAATTACTAAAGGATTTTAAATTATATATATGCATGCTCTATACATGCTTCTATGGCAACTTCCAAATCAGCAAGGTCTCCACTTTTGATAAGGCGTAACAGAAAGCACAATCATCAATTATTAGTCATTTCTCAATTCTTAAAGAAAACAATACATGACAATGAAAACAAAGATAAGGAAATAACATTATCTGTGGTTAGGTTAAATAGTTCAGGACACTTTTAAGGAGACCAACGTTACTAAAGATTTTTCAAAAAATACTGTCTATTCAAAAATATCAAAATACATCTTGCTAATTCTCAAGGGGAAGCAGGTAAGTACGTGTGAAGAGATCAATGTAAACTACTACCAGTTCCAGAAAACAAAAATATCCTGGTAGTGGATGGCAGTTACCTTTCTAAATACATGAAGAAACAGCAGAAAACTATTCAATCAGTGAATATTACTTAATGCCAATAGTGCTACAGTAGGAAAATAAAGTCCCATTTCCATGTGGCCTAAGTCACAAAACTCAAGGAGTTTACAATCAAGCTCACAGACAAAACAGACAATAAAAATATATATTATATATATAGGCACTATAAAAGTACATTAAGAAAAGAGTAAGTTCCTAAAGTAGACTGAAAATCTAAAACATGAATGAAAATCACTCATGCCTTTCTGGAAAACATGAATACAGAGTTGGTATTTAAGGAAATAATACAGATTGGTAAAAGAGGATGAAGGCATTTTCTACATTCAGAAGAGCACAAATAAAAGCTCAGAAAAGAGAAACCTAAGAAAAACAGAAGTAGACAAGAAGTTCCAGGGTGTATGATTAAAGATATTTTTAAAGAATTGGTAGAGCAAAATATTCATTACCTTCTTCATCATAATTAGACATGTCATCTGCAATCATTGTACTGAAGTCTAAAAGAAGATTCCAAGTATCTTTTGGTATTGATCGTTTATGATGTTCCTATTAAGGAAAAAAAAAAATAACAAGAAGCATCCAATTCACTAAAATAGGGTTTCAAAAAAAACAGTCCAGAAGATGCTGAATACAAGAATTCAAAACAACCTATGTAATAAAATTCTGGAAATCAAATTTCTCATTCTACGTCCAATACATGCTCTGAAATGAGTTAGGCATCCTTTAAAATGTTAATTTATCTTCAAACAAAGCAAAAATTTAGAAAACACCAAACCGCAGAAAACATGAACTTACCAACAAAAATTTATTCCATAAGTCTAAGAATTTAAATCTTCCATTAAGCACTAAATTCCAGTAGGCAATGGCCATTTCTAGATCTGTAATATTAAAAATAAATTATGTACTTCAAATGCCAGGAATATTTGTCCCTGAAAAAAAACACCAAGTAAGACAAAGATAGCCTTAATTAAAAAAAAAAAAAAAGCCTTGTGTCCTGAATACTTACATAATAAAAATTTCCTATAGATTTAAGTCCAAGCTTTATATCCTGCTTCCATCACCAATGCGTGGTTTCTTCAGGGCAAGAAGGGTATCACTTACCTCATTAGGGGTTTCTGAAGTTTAAATGAGATAATGTAGGTAAGCATGTTTGATTATGTCATAAGTATTGAAATGTTAATGTATACCAGACCTCAGCCCTTTTGACATTTTGGACCAGATCATTTTTGTTGCGGGAGGCTGTCTTATGCATTACAGCATTAGCAGCATCCCTGGCCTCTACCCACTAGATGCCAGTAGCAGTTTCCTATCCCCAGTGGTGACAACCAAAAACATCTCCACATATTGCCAAAGATCCCCTGGGATGCAAAACTGCCCCAAGATGAAAATCACCAATGTACATGTATAAGCTGTAACGCAATGAGTTGCTATCCATAATCCTAATTAATCTTACATTCCAAGTTGTTGGCTCACTGATCCTGACCGCAAGGAGACCATTAAGAATACTGATTAAAAATTTTAAATTAATAATAAACTAAGTCTGTCTTTTTAAAAGTTTGATGAAGAGGATATAAATGACTATTTAACTGGAGCAGAGAAGAGTAAAGAAGCAGTATTACTGCATGACAAAATATGTATCTGTCTTAAAAGAAGAACTAGTAGTTATATCAAGTTATAGAAAAGTAGTTATATCAAGCTTTTATGAGTAAATTTACATTTCCAGGTCAGGAAAAATTCCATTCCAAGTAACTTAAAAGTTCTTTTTGATATGATCTCCAAACTACTCTGAAGAATCTGAAGAATCATGAGAGACTAAGACTCCAAAAACAGGCTCACATCCTACCTGAAAGAAAAACATAACAGGACATAAGGCAAAAAATCTCCCATCTTCACTAGATCCTACGCTCTTCAAGGACAGGGACTACATATCCCCGAACTAGCACTGAAATACACAGCAGGCATTCGGAAACTGGGGAATGAACAAGCTTCCTACGGTTCTAGTTACAAATATGCACTCACCTCCAAATCCATCGTTATGTCTTCCCTCAAACTCAATGGAAAAGGTGCCTCTTCTTTTCTCCTATCCAAGGTTAAGCCCCTAACACCATTACTCTGGATCCAATATGCCATCCTGCCTTTTAGTTTACAGATTAGTTTTCTTCTCTCCTTGTATCCTCAACTTTGCCCTGTCTTCTGGCTTCCCCCTCCACAAAGGAACATACTCAAGTTATCAACTATCTTTAAAAAAAACTTTCTTTCTTCTATTTCTCCATCCCCTTACTAGCTACCCTCTTTCTCCTTCCCTTCACAAATTATCTTGAAACAGTGCATGGAGTCTTCTGCTTTTATTTTTAATGTGCTCACGAAAACATGTCTGAAAGTCAAGTTCAGATCCCCATGTTTTATGAGAACTAGAAACAGGACATCAGTCCCTAATCACAAATCCTTTTTAATCTTTGCAATCTTTAATGCTCTACACCAAATACTCCTTCCAGGTTCTTTACTTTTATTATTTTCCTTACCAATCAAACATAGAGCATACCAATCAAAGCAGAAAGATAACGTGCAGTAAAATTGCTGCCATTAGCCTGTCTAGTAGGATTTGCTGTTATTAGCATGCTTAATGATATCCTTCTTCACTTCAAATGCATTAAATTTATGAAAACTAAGCTTATTACTGTGTTAGCGTTTTTCCTTTTTAGAAAATAATAATGAGAAACAATGAAATATTCAAGTAATTGTAAACCCTGAGACAATTATAAATGCCTCAGGTTGTAAAAGAAGAGAACTTTTTGTAATCTACATTCATTGTCCAATTTCTTTACCCCTCAGACACTTTAATTCTATAAACTAGTGTCCACCTTCGTCACTCACCCCACTGAAAGTAATCTCTAAAGGGTCACCAAGCCCTTCTGGTTGCCAAATAAACCTTAATGTCCTTAATTTACTGGGCTCTCTGCCATATTTGACAAAATTGAGCACATCTCTGGGATGGAACTGTCGCTTCTTTTAGCTTTAACAGTATTACTCTACTGATTTTCCTCTGTCCTTTCTGGCTTTATTTTCTTTTACTTCTCCTCTTCCTTCCTTCATCCATTAAATGTTGATATTCTGTAGCACTGAATGTCAGTAATAACCACTTCTACTTCTCTCATATTTTTCAAACCTTTACCTTCTTTCAAGTTGTATGCTCAACCATCTCTAACAAGTCCTAAAATCTGAAACTTCTCTCTATATATTCTTGATTCTTACATCTAACTGCCTAAGGGTATCTTCAACTGGATATCCACAAACAACTCAAATTCAATAGGACTCAAACTCAACTCTTTCTACAGATCTACCATTTCCTTCTCTTTCAATGAATGTTATCACTCTACAGTGTTTCTCAGTGAAACGCCATTTTTCACTGTAAGGAACAGTCCTATGCACTGCAGGTCCTTGAGCAGCCCCCTAATTCTGAAAGAAACCCTGTCATTATAACAATACCAAAAATACCACTTGCACATCTCCAAACACCCCCAAATGGGGGTTAATACTAACTTCCTCATCACAATTTCAAACAAAGCTTTCTCATTTTGGCTTCTAAGTACCTTCTAAATCTCTCTCTCTTCTCCATTCCCACTTTCAGGGCCTATGCCAGGGTCCTTTTTGTTTCTAGCTTCATAAGCAATTTCTCTTCCTATAGTTCTGCCTCTATTCCTTTTAAAGGACCACACTGCTTTCAGATGGACCTTGCAGGCACACAAATTTGGTTTCACTTCCATGTTAAAAGTCTTCAATGATTAAAACAACGAGACACCACTACACACGTTTTGGAATGCTCAAAATCCAAAACACTGACGATATCAAATGCTGGCGAGGATATGAAGCAAAAGGAACTCTCAGTCACTGCTGGTGAGAATGCAAAATAGTACAGCCACTTTGGAATAGTTTGACAGTTTCTTACAAAACATACGCTTACCATATGATCCAGCAATCACATTCCTAGTATTTTCCCAAATGAACTGAAAACTTGTATCCACACAAAACCCTGTACATGAATGTTTACAGAAGCTTATTCATAACTGCCAAAACTTGGAGGCAACCAACATATCCTTTAGTAGGCACACATATAAACTGTGGTACATCCAGATGAAGGAAAATTGTTTGGTGCTAAAATGAAATGTGCTATCAAACCACAAAAAGATATGGAAGAAAACAAATTCATAATAATGCTATTAAGTGAAAGAAGGCAATGTGCAAAGGCTGCACACTGTATGATTCCAACTAAAAAAGGCAAAACTTTGGAGATAGAAAAAAGATCGGTGGTTGCCAGCAGTTAGGCGGGAGGAAAGGATGAATGGAAGAGCATAGAATTATTTCAGGAAGAATGAAACTTTTCTGTATGATGTTATAATGGTAGATACATGTCCTTATACATTTGTCCAAATTCATAGAACATACAATACCAAGAGTGAACCCTAGGGTAGGAATAAATTAGGAGTTCGGGATTAAAATATACACACTATTATACATGGAGTAGAGAACCAATGAGGACCTAGTGTATAGCACAGGGAAATATATTCAATATCTTATAATAACCTATAATGAAAAAAGGTGTATGTGTATAAACACACACACATATATATCTGAATCACTTCGCTGTACACCTGAAACACAACATGTAAATCAACTATATTTCAATAAAATTTTTAGAAAGAAAAAGAGTGAACCCTACTGTAAAATTAAAGTTTGGATGATAATGATGTGTCAATGTAGGTACAACTGTAACAAACATACCTCTCTGGTGGGGATTTGATAATGGGAAAAGGTATGTATGTGTGGGAGAATAGGATAACTGGGAAATCTCTGTATCTTCTGCTCAATTTTGCTGTAAATCTAAAGCAATTCAAGAAATAAAATCTATTAACTTCTAAAAAATCTGCAATGTTTCCCACTGCCTTCAGATAAAATCTACAATTCTAGTCAAATGGACTCACTTGCAGTTTCTCAAAGGTGCTCTGTCTCTCACCTCCAAGAAATTGAACTTGCTAATCTTTCCACATTCAAGATAGCTTCTTTTCCTTTTGGTTTTGAAATAATATATTCATTCTTCAAGGATCAAATATTATAATCTTTGTGAAGACTTTGCAAACTCACCCAGACAGACAAAGATGCTCCTAACTCCATGCTCTCAGAGTAAGCAGTCAATAAATGTTTTTGGATGAAACAGGAATACTCAAATATTAATAAATTTTTATTAGGAGCTGAAACACAGAAGATTAAATTTTACAGGAATAAAATGTCAATTGCCACAAGCCTATGAAAAACTGCCTGCCCTTCAGGGACTTCCCTGGTGGCCCTCTGGCTAGGACCCAGCACTCTGTCTGTCTGGGCCCTGGGTTCAGTCCCTGATTAGGAAACTAAAATCCCATAAGCTGCACAGCGCAGACATTAAAAAAAAAGAAAAGCTGCCCTTTAGTCAGAAATGTCTGAATGACAGAGAGAACAGTTCAGCTAGACAAAAGTGGTTTAATGTAGTAGTTTAGCATCTTAAATCTCAACTCTTCCCCTAATTAAGCAGCCCTGGGCAACTAAGCTCATTTCTCTGTAATTCAGTTTAAAATAAAGATAATAGTATCTACCCTCATGAGATTGTTGTAAGAATTAAATGAGAGAATACACATAAAGTATTAGAACAATCTGGTAAATAATATGTTCTATTACTATTGTTTGAGTTATTTTTAAAACTATTATTATATATTCTGAAGCAGTATGGGAAAGAAAAGAAACTCAATAATGTAACAAGAAGCAACAACAGCAATTAGAATAAACAGAAGGGTAACACAGAGGGAAAGAGACACAAGAAAGTCCTAGTAATAGTATTACCTAAAACAGATACTTGCAGAATGAAGCCTTAAGCCCTTATAATAAAATAAAAAATGCAAACAGAGGTAATCCCAGTGTCACTCTTTCACAGAGAATCAACAAGGGCTATGTGCTGTTTCATAAAAGATGATCAGCTGAGTGCCAGACAAAAATGGACATGAATTGAGACTGAATCCCCTAAAGGGAAACAAAATGTTGCCAACTCACTAGGGAGGATGAATGGTGATTTAAAATCCTTTTCACAAAGTCTTAATTTACCTAGAAATATCTAAGTTCAGTTCACAACATAATACAATAAAAAGAACATAAAATGTGGAGTCAGAAGATGTGAGGTTCAGTCCCAATTCTAACAACTCTAAAGTTATGTGACCTTAAAAGTCAGCCTCTCTGACCAGGAGTTTCCTTATCTTAATGACAAAGAGGTTGGTTTTACTTAGCTCAAAGTGTTGTTATAAGAACCAAATGGGATTGTGTAAATAAAAATACACATTAAAAAACTCTATAAAATTATTTCTAAATATTAAATGTTTAATAAATGTTAAAAATTTCTAAATTCTAGGTGAACTGGCAACAGTTTATAAGAAAATAAAGTTCAGGTTTAATAAGTTTAATAAGTTCAGGATGATCCTAAAAATAATATGGCTGTTAAAAAACAAAAGCAATTTTTCGACAAATTAACAGAATGAACAGTCTTCCAAAAAATAACAGACCCATGGTGTTCTACATTAAATAGCCACCTTCTGGAGTATTATATTCAGCTTTAAGAATTCTATTTTGAGAGAAACCAAGAAACTGGAAATGTTATCTAGGGGTGACAGCAACAGGAATAACAAAGGTCTTCTCAAATGAAGAATAGTTTGGAATGCTGACTTGAAAAAAATGAGAAAGGATAAATGAGAAAAATCTTGAAAGGGTTAGCCTTCCTTTGTGCTGCTGCAGAGGACAAATAAAAACAGTTGTAAAAGTTGTAAGGACAAAGATGTCATAAGGAAAAACAACAACAGTATTCTGTGATAAGAATGAACCACTTTCTAAAATGACATGTGTTCAATTCCCACCCTGTATGTTCAAACATAAAAGCTAAATGAGCATCAGGTACAGATGCTACATTGCATAGGTTAGATTTAACACAGAACTTATGAAATCCCTTTCAAATTTAAGATTCAGAAGACTACCAGAAACGGCAGGTGACTGAAGCAGAAGGTGACAAAGGAAGTATCCTATCCTGGTGTCATAAGAAATAAGGTTACAGAAAATGAGAAAATATGGGAAACACCAGCTCTCATTATAGCTAGCCCAGCTATTTATAAATAAACCACAATGCTGTCACTGTCGCTCTCTGCCAATTTGTTTTGGGCCTCAACTCTTCTCCTATCATCTCCTAATTCCTTTCTGCCAAATATTATAATTTAAGAGCCCTGTAAACCCTTAGAAACGCTGTCAAGAAAACTTTCTTTTTAATTAACTTCAACTAAGCAAGTCATTACATTTCCTGACACCCAACATCAGTGCAAAAACAAAAAGAGAAATTATGATTTGTCTTTTATTATTTTTTTTTAATTAAGACTTTTTAGTTTTAGGTTTATGGAATTGAGCAAAAAGTACAGAATTCCCATATATCTTTATCCCACGCATGTACACTATGTCATTTCAGTCATGTCCAACCCTTTGGGACCCTATGGACTGTAGCCAGTCAGGCTCCTCTGTCCATGGGATTCTCCAGGCAAAAATACTGGAGAGGGCTGCCACTTCCTCCTCCAGGGAATCTTCCAATCCAGGAACTGAACATAAGTCTCTTGTCTCCTGTCAACAGGGTTCTTTATCACTAGTGCCATGCTACTACCTTCCCCCATTTTTAAGATATTGCTTTGTGCTGTGCTTAGTCCTTCAGTCATGTCCAACTCTTTGCAACCCTATGGACCATAGCCCGCCAGGTTCCTCTGTCCATAGGGATTCTCCAGGCAAGAATACTGGAATGGGTCGCCATGCCCTCCTCCAGGGGATCTTCCCAACCCAGGGATGGAAGGAAGGTCGCCCTCATTGCAGGCCGATTCTTTAACATATGAGCCACCAAAGAAGTCCAAGAATACTGGAGTAGGTTGCCTATCTCGTCTCTACAGGACCTTCCAGACCCAGGAATTGAACCAGGGTCTCCTGCACTGCAGGCAGATTCTTTACCAGCTGAGATACCAGGGAAGTCTTTAGTATATTTCTTACAAATGATGAGCCAATATTATTAGCAAAAGTGTATCAGTTTACATTAGGGCTCACTTTGTGCTGTACATTCTACAATTTGGAGCTTTTTTAAAACAACTTTTAAATTGTGGCTGCTGCTAAGTCGCTTCAGTCATGTCTGACTCTGTGCAACCCCAGAGACGGCAGCCCACCAGGCTCCCCCGTCCCTGGGATTCTCCAGGCAAGAACACTGGAGTGGGTTGCCGTTTCCTTCTCCAATGCGTGAAAATGAAAAGTGAAAGTGAAGTCACTCAGTAGTGTCCAACTCTTAGTGACCCCATGGACTGCAGCCTATCAGGTTCCTCCATCCATGGGATTTTCCAGGCAAGAGTACTGGAGTGGGGCTAGATACACATAAAATTTATAATCTTAAGCATTTTTCAGTGTATAGTTCAGTAATGTGAGTTACATTCCCACTATTGTGCAATGAATCTCCAGAACTCTTCACCTTAGAAAACAAACTCTACACCCATTAAACAATGTTACTTTTTTCTTAAGCTCAATACTTACTACAGAATAAAACAATTTTAAAATCTAATTCTTCAGTATACTTTTCTCAACTTTTCCTGTAATCTAAAATTCCAATATACCATATTAATATAAAATTAATATGCTATAAAACAGCTATAAAATGTCAATTTTATCTTTGCCAAATACAATAAAAACTAAGATTCAATATCAAAACTACATAGTCACCCAAAAATATCATTTATACTGTGCTCTAGTGAGAGGCAGAGATATAACTAAGCAATATGTCAGCCCCATTTAAATCAACATCTGATAGTCACAATATTTTCTCTATTCGTATCAAAATATTGTGCTACATTTTTAAACACAACAGAAATAATTATTTCAGTACATACATGTAAATTCAAATGCTTCAATCGATTTTTATTTGTGGGAAGAGAAAAGGAGACTAGAAAAAACAATCCACAGATACAAGACAGAGAAATTAACACTGGGTATCCCAGCTTATTTTGTCTGCAAAATGAGGACTTTTCCTGGAAGAATAAAATCCAACCGAAATTAACTGAAAAGACAACTTCATCATTCCAAATTTTGCTTAATAGATATTTTGTATTCAGTCACATTTAGTCCCTCTTTGGGTCAATTCTCCAGTACAAATATTGTACATTCATCCCTTCCGCTAGCTTTCAGTCACGTCCTGTGTGTGCATGCTAGGTCGCTTCAGTTGTGTGCGAGTCTTTGTGACTCTATGGACCGTAGCCAGCCTGGCTCCCCTATCCATGGGATTCTCCAGACAAGAATACTGGAGTGGGTTGTAGTACCCTCCTGCAGGAAATCTTCCCAACCCAGGGATCAAACTTGCGCCTCTCCTATATTGGCACGCAGGTTCTTCACCACTAGCGCTACCTGGAAAGCTTTCAGTCACTTCCTCGGTCTAATTCCATAATCCTTTTCTCATTTTTTCTCGCTAATCTAAAATATAAAGAATGATTAGTACAAGAGGCCCTTATTAGCCTCTCCTATTACCTTATCTTCAATTACCTTGTCTTCAAAATCAACAAACAAACTCACTTCCATCATTTAACGTGCTGTGCCTCCATTTCTTCATCTGCCAAAAAAGGATAAGTCTCTAGCACTCTATGAGTGGCACATGGTAGCTGGTGAATTACTGAATGAAAGAATGAGTAACTCATAAAGTTGTTAAACATGAAATGAGGCAGTGTATGTAAAGTACTTAGCACACTGCGCCACCATCATGATCTTCAGTGCATCCCCACAGCCCACAGATTCCAATTTAAGCCCTTCTGTCCTGTTTTTAAAAAGAAGTCTTATTAAATGAGTCTTATTGTGTCTCACAAATTTATGCTCCAAACAAGCATTTGCACTAAAATCAAATCATTTTCTCTCTTCTACAAAGAAGCCAAGCTTATTTCTAAAGTCTGAGACCTTCATTTATAACTACCCTCTCCCTGGAACATCTTTCATCTTCACTTACCCAGCCAAATATCAAATCCTTGAGTTCACATTCCCTCTTGCCCAGGAAGCACTTCCCAGCCATTCCTGCTTTTACTCATTTCTCCTTTTATCTAAAACCCTATTTTGTATTATGTGCTACTGTCTACCTTCTCTGAATGATCTGCACTGAAGCTTTTACTTCCACTTCCTTAGCCATCATCCCCAGAGCAAATGTGTGGTTATTTCTACAGTATAAACTGACTGATCTAAACTGTTAACAGTGGCTATTTTGGGACAAGATGATAAATAAAAATCACCTTTTTATTCTTTCTTACAGTTTCCAAATACTTCAAATCAAAAAGAATAAATTTACAAAAAAGAATAGAGTCACATTCTAAGACTCAGAAATTTTAAAATGCGATTTCAACAGATACACAGTGAAAAACTTATGATCCTAAGATCCTACAGTATCTTCTGAAAAATAAACAAGCAAACATACATACCTATGTCAGTGGAATTTTAATATTTCCTGTATTGTAGTTCTTAAAAAAAAATCAGTGGTTCATATATAGTACCTAGAGTAACCCTATTATTGAATAGGCAGGGTATTTTCTGATTAACTAGAAGTTCATTGTTTCTCATTGTTTTTCAGTAGCTGATAATAACTTTATGCTCAAAACAGAACTTTCAATTACAAAACAAAAGTGACATGGTCAATGTAGATGAACGTATTTGAAACACCAAATATAATTTTTAAAAATTCTTACCTAAACCTTTTTGTCCTGGATTCTTCGCAAAATTAAAAGTAAACTGGTAGAAATCCTTAAATCGTCCCGGTTCTTTCAATTCTTGCTCCATCTTGGGTATCTGGGCCTTTAGTTTTTCTATGCTGTCACATCTATACAAAATTAAGTTTATAAAAGATAAGCTTTTTCTTTATAAATCAAAAACTTATTTATTCCTCTAACAGTTTATTTCATAGAACTCTTTTTAAAAATCCATTAAAATATCTTTTTAAATTATATAAACAAGTATGGGATTAGCTGGAAGAAGAAAAGTTCTAGAGCGATTAAAGGTTAGCAATAATCACTATTTTTAAGAGAAATGGGCTATGA
Source organism: Bos mutus (assembly GCF_027580195.1). NCBI lineage: Eukaryota > Metazoa > Chordata > Mammalia > Artiodactyla > Bovidae > Bos > Bos mutus. Next base: position 83,149,594 of record NC_091617.1, on the reverse strand, counting down.
CTTTTAATTATGTATTCATGGGACAATCAATACACCCAAATGGTAGAAGTCAGCTGTAATGAACAGATAAGAATGTATAGCAATCAGCTCTGCAATCATCAGTTTAAACTGCAGCAGTATTCCTTACATGGAAACAATCCACAGGTCTAGCTTCCAAACAAATTGAAAGTACGGTCTCTTGGCTAGGTGAGGAAACAGGCATTCCTCTTGAAAACTTCTCATTATATTCAAAGTACCATCTCCAACTGAAGTTATCTCAAATCAGTATTAAGCTTTTTTCTGTATCTGAAACCATTCAATTTCCAAGGAGCTTAAATGGATTCAAGTACCAAGTCCTACTTTCCTTAAGGTAGAAATCTTCTATCTGTTATAGATTCCACAAACCAATCACTATACTTTTTTTCCTTCAAATCATTTTTGCTTTTGTTTTCCTTTCATGGTCTTTGTAACACCTCCCAGATTATTAGTTTGTAAATTAAAATTCTGCTTTGGAAGTTCATTACATTTTACATGAACTCACTTTTGAATGAGGGAAAAAAAGAGTTCCAGTGAAACCGGTCCTAGTATAGAAAACTCCAAACCGGTCCTAGTATAGAAAATTCCAGCAAGTTCAGGATAAGGCTGGCTTTGGCTATAAAACCGTGTCGAGACCAGATATTAATTTACTGTTTCTTAGCTTTAAATTCACCCTTCTTTGCCCTACTTTGTGACTGTTTGCAGTGGACTACAAATTGTGAGACTTCATTTTTTTTCTTGTCAGCTGGCTCACCACTAGGTTCTACCAATAGAGGGCGATGAAAGGCTGGAAGCGGAGGAAGGAATTTTTCTTAGCCCAGTCTTTTCTGCAGAGAGCGAGGGTTTCAGTGTACTGGGAGGTCCTAGCAGTGCAACTTGCACGGCTCTCAGCAAGTGACCCTTAGAGCTAGCTTCTTCTCCGAGAAGCAGGTAGCATGCTCCAGAAGTAGCCAGGCACCGTCTTCTGGGGTCAGAATCTTAGCCTTGTGGGGATCCTCTTAAGCTTCCAAGTTCGTTCCTTGTTTCCTTCCCTCAGCTCCAGGGGTGGTGACAGCTTCTTACAGTTACCACCTTTGTTATACTTAGAATTTTCTTTTACCCCATTTACACAATATAACAATTTCTAAAATTTACCCTGTTCAAATCACTGGTATGGTTTGTGTGTCCGGTCTGGACCCTGACTGATTACAATGTCCTTCAGGCTCTCAAGAATCAGAATGACTGAATTCATTCTGATACTTTAATACTACCTAACTCTCTAGTTTCTCTCTACTTCTATTTCCTCATTTCTTAAATGCGAGTATAACCACTACTACAGTCACAAAACTGGTGTGAAGTGGTAGGTGAAGTACTTACTAAGCATAGTTCCTGAAATGAATGTTCAACAAACGTTCAGCTTTTATTATTCAAAAGCACTCACTAAAAACATTAAGGACAGCCTGTCACTGATCACAGACTGAATACTTTCAGAGCCTCATTAAATGTAGACAACTAGTGGCCACAGGTAAAACCTCTACCTATGACTTTTCAATCTATTTATTAACAAGACATTTAGCTAACCAGTTGTCAAGGTTTGTGTAGAACAAAAAGTAATTAGTAACTTCCAAGATTTTTAAATTCTAGGAGCTTGTTCACAAATTCAGAGTTCACCACCTCACATTAGGAAATAACTTAAAACTTGCTCACTTCACTTACCCACATAAAATATTAAAGCACAGTAATTTTAATACTAGTGAACCTCCCCTAGAAACAAATGATAAAAGCATAAAGCAAACAGAACAGAACAGGTTGTACTAACTACACAGATAACTTGACATGGGAAGGAACTAGCATATTAGCCCATTTCTATTTACAGCAATGTCTGAGGCAGAGATATCAGTTCCACAGTAACTCTTACAGCACTGCACCTAATTTCATATGAAGATTATACACGCACCCTAATTCTGTCATGCCATCCATGAACTCCTGTTTGGAGAACTCGCACTGTGTTGCTGCTCTGAACTTCCACGCGATGATCAACACACTGATGCTGGCTGGATCGAGGGCCAGGTCATCACAGAACTGCTGTATACCATCTATTCCAATTTTATTTTCATCTTGAGGATCTTTAAAAACACCAGTACAATATGAAATTAGTGCCATACTTTCTATGCTATTCCTAAAACTGAGAAACGGAATGCTTTCTGTTCCATATTTTAAAATGATCACAACAGACCAAAAATATGAAGAAATAGTTTTAACTGTTATTTTCCCCTGTAATATTTAAAGCCACTTTACCCCTGAAACAGCATTCTTAAACAGCAAGATAGGCACTAGATAGGACCTGGTTTTTTAAAAGTCTCATTTATTCATATGAAAAAAGTCCCATACTTACACAGAACCAGAAAATCTGACATTCCTATACAGGGGAAAAAGGATTTTTACTGAACATATCCACATTTTACAAAGGAACTCTAAACAGTATTCTATACAGAAATTCTTTTCTCCTTGAAGTTTAATTTCACTATAGAAATCACTTCTTAGATAACACCAGAAAAACCAAACTGTGTGATTCAATTCTAATCACAAGACAAACATCTGCTATTCAAATTAAAGAAAATCCCCAACTATCAAAATTTACTTTTCAGACAGCAAAAATTTAGACACAAATACAAGGAGAAAGAAGTACTCATAAACTTTGTCAAAAAAAAATGTGCACATCTTTTGACTTTGGGGCAAGAGCTATATATAAAATATCAATATAATCCCACCTTTGGAAAAACTTTGAAATAATTGTATATATATATATTTCTGCATAAAAGACACAGAAAGTTGAACACCAGGCTATTAAATATTGGTTCTCTCAGGAGAATAAATAAGTAAAAGACATAGAAACTATTGACTTTTTCTTTATTAAATCTATTATGTATTGTTTAACTTTTTAAAAGTATATATTACTTTATAATTATTTAAAAGTTATTAAAATTATTAGGCAGGTTTCCTTAAAATTGGCTTAGCTGAGTTTTATGAAAATGAGGAAAAAACCTAGTCCCCCCAGTCCCCATTCTCAAACTGGGTAACAGAGGAGGAAAAAAGGAGGCAAATAAAAGGGAAGGAAATAAAGACACTAAGAAGAAATTTTAGTGAAAAGAGGGAAATAATTTTTCAGATTTCTTAAATTAATTCTAAGATCTAAAGAGCTCTGTTAAACACATCTACCCGATTAATGTCCTCTGTATTATTTGATTTCTCTCAAGAAGCATGTAACTCTGGAAAACCTGGTTCAAAAATATTTAAAGTCACAAACACTCACCTTTGTATCTACTGTATAGTTGTTCTAACTTCTTCCTGTCCAATGATCCTTTTACACTCTCTCGTATATAAAGTTCAGGATTTTGAAAAAAATTGTCTGTTGCAACATCTAACTTCCAGTCATTTTGAGACAGACAACTTACTGCTGTTTTTTCACTAGATTGTGTGAAGATCATAAACTGACGAACTTTATCCTTCTGCGATGATTTCAACTTGTTCTATTGAAACCAGAAAATAAACTGAAACTCTGTAACGTCACAAAAGACTAAGTATTTCTATACTGCTGACTAAATCATTTTTAGCAATACACATGCCTCATAAAATAATAAAACATTTAGCTTAATGTTTTGATCTATTAATAAGGCAAATTTTTAAAAAATCTAAAACACAAAATCGCTGTCATTTTGGAAAAGAAACTAGGACAGAGGCAAAAGAAATTCACCCACCCTGCATTTCTCCTAAAAGTGGGTCCTGTGAGCATGTACAAAGGCTCTAGGAGGGAAGCAGAGCTAACTCTCAAAACCTTAACCAAGCACAAAGCTCCAAAGGATGCTTAAGGAGTGGTGGGGAAGATGATATTACTTAAGCCAGTCAGAACATTCAAGTGACCCTGAGGAACAATGAGATTAACAGATATTTGTTGCAGTCCTAAAACACATTATAAAGGATATGGGGTACAATTCTCCCCAACCTCACCAACCACCCTATTCACCCCCCAACCCCAGTTTTCTTGCTATTTTTACCAAATGTGACAAGCAACAGAATATGAGGTACTCTACATTTCTCCTTACAAGGGTCAGGAACCAAGATAATTATCAATAGAATTTCTTCATATTTTCAATCAAACCAGAAGCAGTGAAATATGAACAAGTACCCTGCATCCTCCCAACCAAGGTAATCTTTAATAGAATTCTCCTTCTTTCACCATGAAAGAAATTACCTTTCCCATGGCCTGAGCCTAGCAGACATTCTCTCTAGCCAGACTCTACTGTAATAACCTTCTCACTGGCCTTGTGTTGACACATACTCATTTCTCATCTGCCCTGAGTCCTAAGCAAAATAAAGTAGGGCAGTTAGGCCCTCCACTCTCTCCCAGTTTCAAGGGCCACATTCTTTGTCTCCTCATGCAAGCTGTCTCCTCTGTAATTTCAGCCTCCCCGCTATTACTCTTCCCTCTCGCAAGTCCTAATACCATCTCTCAGCAAAATACTTGGGTTCTTCCTGAGCTATTATTGCCAATGAAGAGAAAAAAGCATGGAGTAGGACACACATTAATAGATACAGTGTCCTGTGGTTTAAGCAACACATCTGAGAACCCAAGCATTTTTGATCTGGCCCAGACAGACAGATCACAAACCTCAATCCCGATTGTACAGATGAGAGAACAGACCCCAAATGTTAAGGAATTTGTTAAAAGAAAATCACCCAGGTTATTAGTAGAAATGGGTCAAGAACAGAAAGATCTCATGAATCTGAGTTTTACTAATCTTTCTATAAACCACACTGCTTGCTGTACATATTTATAAACCTTTTGAGGTTTTCAGGAAAAAGACTAATGAAGATATAAATATTTCCACCTTTCACAGAGTAAAAATAAGGCTGTGCAAAAATCAAATATGAAAACCAACCCCATCTTTAATACCCTGGAGTCTAATCTGTCAGCCATACTCTTCTCTCTCTGTAAATGTGTTATTGCTTAGGATTACACATTAAAATCTCAACCTCCATTCTCCATTAAAATTGAGAAACTATAAATTTACTAGCCTCCTGTTATTTCATAAATAAATCTACCACTTCTAGACACCAGATAACTCATATCCCATTTATTTGACACATCTCTCAAATGTCTAGGAGTCCCAACTTGAAAAGTATCTAAAGATGTTATTCAACTGCAAAAAACCCACAATGAAATTAAATGACAAGGAAGATACCTGTCTTAATATACTGTTGAACTGAAAGGAAACCACTCTGATTTCAACTTTTGCTACCGAAAGCTATTTTTAACATGAATATACCCTTTCTAAGAGATATAATACATGTAAGTGATACAGTATGTAAGAAATGTAGTATACGACATACGTTTTAATCCTCTGAAGAACAGGGAAGTACCTGAGGGTCATTATGATCATCACTGACCACTGTATAATGTTGCACAAAGTGCTGGAGATTAACCTAGAAGGATAACAACTACAGGCCACAATCTGGAAATAACTTTTTAATTAAACATTTCCATTTTCCTAGAAGTTAAGAGGCAGCAAAGCAATCAACATTATTGGGGGGCGGCAGGGGTGTATCATACAGTATTAAATCCCATGTTATTTCCTGAGGCTTGAATGAGTTTTGAAGAGAGGGAGGAAAAACACAGCTTAAGTCACTTCTGCCAGTCAAAAAGTTGTTCACTGTACTAATGACTTCCTGTCAGAAAGCAAGATATTAGAAAATTGAGGGGACAAAGATAAAAAACAGTCATATCCATAAAAACTAATAACAATTATATAAGTGAATTAACTCCATCTCATATCTTACTTGAAATAAAAGTATAAATAATGTCCATGTATATGCAAACAGAAATTATTTTAATGGGTTTAAATTTCCAGTATATGGGGCAATATATTTTAAGAAAAAGGGCTGCAGCTACCCATTTGCAACACCACAGAGGCTAATGAGTGATACCTCACTGAGAACCGACAGTACAAATTTCTGCTAGGCCAAGTCGTAATGAGCAATTCCATTGTGCAAAGTCTGACGAGCACCCTCCCTTTTTTTGTACTTTTAATGCACTCTGACCTTTCCTCTGTCAGCTCTCTGTGCCTAGAATAAATCTTACCACCTGCTCTCTTACTAGGGAAAGGCTGCCTCGAGGAAGCTGGAGTGGGCTACACACATCCGCCCTTTCCCCAGGCCTATTTAGGAGAGCTACAGCACACCCATCCCCTTTGCCCAGGCCACAAGGGGGCACCAGGCAAGCAGTTCTGATTTTGAGGGTACAGACCAAAGATTTAAATTTCTATCAACTTGAGAAAGAGGAAAAGGGTATTTAGACAGCAAAGAAGTATTTTATAAGGGATGAGAAAGTGGACAGAAAACTGAGGTGGAAGAAAAAACAGATGGAGAGTCTCTATTTCTACTATAAACCCAGTGGGTATCTTCCTAAGAGCAAAAACATATGACAACTGCAATGATTCAGCACTCAAATGTAGTACATGCTATTTAAGACTTACTTAAAAGGAACAAACGAGGGTGGTCATTTAACAAGATTAAGCAATACAATCTTTAGGACTCAAGTGTGAAAACTATCTAGAGATTATCAAATTTTCAAGGAAATTCAATACTGGCAAAGTACGTAAAATGTATAAAATACAGAATATACCCTAATTATTATGGCATCCGGTCCCATCACTTCATGGCAAAAAGATGGGGAAACAACGGAAACAGTTACAGACTTTATTTTTGGGGCTCCAAAATCACTGCAGATGGGTGACTGCAGCCATGAAATTAAAAGACGCTCCTTGGAAGAAAAGCTATGACCAACCTAGGCAGCATATAAAAAGCAGAGACATTACTTCACCAACTAATATCCGTCTAATATCCGTCTAGTCAAAGCTATGGTTTTTCCAGTAGTCATGTATGGATGTGAGAGTTGGACTATAAAGAAAACTTAGCACCAAAGAATTGATGCTTTTGAACTGTGGTGTTGGAGAAGACTTTTGAGAGTCCCTTGGACTGCAAGGAGATCCAACCAGTCCATCCTAAAGGAAATCAGTCCAGAATATTCACTGGACGGACTGATGCTGAAGCTGAAACTCCAATACTTTGACCACCTGATGCAAAGAACCAACTCACTGGAAAAGACCCTGATGCTGGGAAAGATCGAAGAGAGGAGGAGAAGGGGACAACAGAGGATGAGATGGTTGTATAGCATCACCAACGTGATGGACATGAGTTTGAGTAGGCTCCGGGAGTTGGTGACAGACAGGGAAGCCTGGCGTGCTGCAGTCCATGGGGTTGCAAAGAGTTGGACACGACTGAGCGACTGAACTGAACTGACCCTAATTATTTCTAATTCTAGCAAAACAAAGGGGAAAGAGACAGGAAGGAAGAGAGGTAGGGAGAAAAACAGAGAAACACTGTGTCTTGTAATAGAAAGCTAATAACAATTATATCAAAGATTACTAAAGTTAGAAATACTATAATCTGAACAGTAAAAAGCATCTACTTTCTCATCTTTCCAAAATTTAAAAAAATGTGGTTATCAGTATATAGTTTAATACTTAAATTTAGCAGATGTTTCCAATTTTTTTTCCACTCAAGAACTTTGGAATTTACATTTAAAATAACAGTTTATCTGGGGGGGAAAAAATCAAGACAAATACTTTGGACATAGCCAAGTATACAGCCAAGTGAATGAACTTGACAGTCTACTGCGATAGAAGAACAGGGACTCAAAAAAAGCTTTAAAACAAAAAATGATAATAAAGTTACAAAAGTACTTCCATCAAGAAAAAAACTGAACATGGAAAATTATTTTCTAGGTAACAATTTCAAAATAAAAATAATTTTAACGGGTGGCATTTTTAAAACAAAAAATTAAGATTTTATTATTCCTATTATTCTGAATAGAATCTCACCCTTAAATTTCAATCTCGTACTCTTTAAGTTTCAAATTCAGTCTAAACTCCAGAAAAACAGATACCAAGGCCTTTATATTTTTAAAAGAATTAATTTTCTAACTCAATTCTAGTTATTTCAGGATTTGATGAGTCTTACCTCACAAAAGACAATGTTTTAAAAATTCAAACACTGTAATGATCATCCATAATTTTCATTAAAAGCTCTGGATGTAGTTCTCATGTGTTTACCATATAATTAACAATTTAACTTCATCTGAAATTTAGAAGAGCTGGTTTAAGTCCAGAAAGTCATACTTTCTATATATGATACATAGTATCCAACAGATATAGCCAAATGTTACCAACATCCCAAACCACTCATCTATAAAAAGGCCTTCTCACAGGTTGTAGGTCTGAAATCAAAAGTTCAAGAAAAATCAATTCAACTAACCAGGCTACTTTCTATTCCCAGAGAAGACTTTCACCTAGGGGCAAAGTTCTATCAGAAAGCCAGGCTAAGAATCTAGGTAGGAGTCACTAGAAATTCTCTTCCCTTCTACCTGCAACAGAGAGGTGAATGCAGACTGTCAAATCAGACTGGCAGGATTTTAATCCCACCTGTGCCTCTTAATTGCTGTGTGACTTTAGGATCATTACTTAATCTCTATGTGCTTCAGTTTCTTCATTTGTAAACAGGGTGTGAATGTTATCTGAACTGATTAGAGTTAAACTCTTAGAACTGTAACCAGAACATAGTAAGGACTCCTTACAAGTCCACAAAGAATATACTCCAGAGAAAAAAATAAGTTTGTGTAAGTAAGATAGTAATAAAGAATAACAACTACCATAATCAGAAAACTGAAAGCTAACATTTGAGCTCCTACTGTGTGCCAGCTCTGTGCTAGATATTTAATTGTTAAATAATCAATTGTCCAAGCTGCCTATCATTGATTCTTTTTTTTTCTAACCAATGTGGAGATCAAACCTCAGAGCTCCTTTTATCTAAAGACAGACTCACCCAAAACGTAGCAGAACCAGAAATGAAACCCTGGTGCCTAGCTTCAAGACATGCAGTTTTTCCATTTATTTTACACTGTCGTCAAGTGAGAGAGAAAACAAAAAGGGCAAAAGTGCAACCACTGAGCAATTACTGTGTGCACTGCGGGGAGAGGGGATTGTGAGCAATATTTCTTCACCTATTTTTATGGAAAGTTAAATAACTAATCAACTGGCCTTTTTCGTTTCAAATGTATAAAATTTTCATTCTGACCAAAAATTGCACATTAAGCATTCCCTTACTAACCAAAAGACTAATTTAAGGGGAGAACTTCCTTTTAGGTTTTTTGGGGAAGAGGGATAGGGGAGAAGAGGTGGATAGACTATTTCTAAGAAAAATGTGTTTACTGTCCTGTCATAGTCTATTTTTAAAAACGTGGCCACAATCTATAGCTTTAACTATAGAAAGGCGAAAATTAGGGAAAGTCAGGGTTTCCTTTTCCAATAGAAAGTTCGAAACTCAGAGAAGAAACAAAACATGTACAGATTATAGCCAGAAAATACAATCAAATGTGTACAATTTCAAATATTAAGCAAAACAAAACCCCAAAGCCTCAGTATTCACATAAATTATAATCTGCAGTTTAGAACAGTTACTTAAGGCCTGTGGCTCTCATCATTCATCTGTATACTTCCTGCACTTAGATGACAGTTAAAATGAACTCTTCTTAGAGAGATGCTGCACTAGCTCTAAGTCAAAAGTGGAATAACGTACTATACTATGTAATCACTGTACCTAATGATGTTTTATATAATGGTAATTCACCTGAAAAAATATTTCAGAAGTACACTTGTAAGATCCAGACTGATTTTGTAGTTTTTAAAGGATTTTCCTCAAAGGTTTTAAAAAAATGTTCCACTGGTCAAAGTTTATTTTTCTCCTTCGCATCCTCAGAATTATTTTTCAAAAGATGCTTACCACTGTAAATTAATAAATGTTTTGATTCTGGTTTAGAGAAGACTGCTCTATTAAAAAGTTATTCCTGATTACCTTTGATAATAGGACAGAAATAACCTCCTTAAAGTACTTCCGTTGGTCATATTTCAACTCATATCTCAAACTTAAAGCCTGAACATCTAACAAGCAGGCAAGGCAGCTAATTTAAATTTGATCTTTCTCTCCACAAACATCTTTTCTAATGAAATCTCATATTAACAAAGAAATTAGTAAGGTGAAAACAAAACAACAAAGAATTAAATGAGATTTTTAAAGTCTCACAGTTAAAGAAGTTATAATAATGACTAGCATTCAACCATCATGGATATTTGTTTCACAAAGAGAATAAATGATCCTTGAAAAACGAAATCTAATTCTAAAATTTGGTGTCTACTCAATTTCTAAACCTAGAAATATTAAAATCCTTGAATAGTAAATAAGTGCTCTGTTTGCTGAAATACAAATATCTTAGTATTACAAAGGAATCGGCCATGTACTTCAACTTAAACTCTGTTGCTGAACGCTATTCAGTGTTAAGGGATTCAAAAGTGGATTGAAACAGAATTCTTTAGCAAAAAACTGTTTAAAGTAAAATCTCTCTTAAAATTTTACAATGCAAATAAGCAGTCTAATCACTTTTACTGGGTACTAATTATCTGAACTGAACTGAATTATATAAAATGGATTCAACAAAATGATGAAAGACACTTCAGTGGCATTTTCCCCTTTTGTTTTGGCTTTTTCTTAGGTGGGGATATACATCTAAAGTGACTAGGTAAACTAGATAGTCAGCAGGTTATTCAAGAGCTTGTTTGTGTCCACAAAGCAATTGAATCCTATTTGGAACTATCTCTCTTCATCAAATGTCATGGCTAATACTATCACAACTTGAGCAACATACACTCAAATTTAAAAGGGGGCTTTCTCACAGATTTTCATTATGCTTTATTCAACCTATGAAGTCATAATCAAAAGAGCCACTTGACTCAAATAAGCTCAGCTCTTTTAAAACTTAAAAAAAAAAGTCCCACCACCACGAGTTAATTTTACTTTCAACTTTTTTACCATATGTACCAAAAGAGTTCTAATTTTTCAGTTACTTAAATGTTTACATCAGATCATCTGATTTGATACGGAAACAACTAGGTCACTATTCAATACAAGGAAGAAACCAGAGTGAAATCAATCAAAAATTCCACACTCATACGGAAAGGCTGCTTGCAGGGTTTTAAAAAAAAAAAAAAAGAGGAGGGGTAGACGAAGTGTGTAACCAGAGACCAGGATTCTAATCCCTTGCTCTCTCACATACTAACTCTTTACCTTGGTCATCTCTTTAGAAACGCTGAACGTCCTTTTTCAGACATGATACAAGGAGGTAGCAATATCTATCTCACAAATTGGAATGGAGATAAAAAACAGCTGTGAATTGTTTGACTAGCAGAGGGTATGTTCTCAATAAACACTAATGTCCTTCCTTCTCTCCAAAGGCCCAGTTTTTTTGCATAGTCATTAAATGACATGCCAACTACTACATACTCAAAAACAATCTACAAAAGAGATTGTACTCTGCTGTTTTTATTAACTAGCATGGCTAGGTAAACTTGATGTTCAACTACTATTTATTAAATATCGGGCAGTCACCTTACTCAGAATTCAAAACGACACACAGAAGCTGCATTTCTTCTTGTCTTTAAAAACTGCTTGGGACGTAATTATCTGTAACAGGACACTATGAGACAGTAGAAACAAGGTCTATCATACCATTCAGAATCCTTCACTGGCTTCCTATTTCTCTTGGAGTAAAAACACAACATCCTTCCAATGTCCACCCATGCCCGTCTCCACTCCTTACCACTCACAACTCATCTGCTCCAATGCCCAACATGCCCCTCTCCCCCAACCACAATGCTCCAGCCACACTGGACTCACTGCTCCTCAAACTCACTGACCACATTTCTGGGTGGCTTACTCCTTCATCTCCCAGTCAGCTCAAAATCGACTTCATCAGTGGTGCAAACATTGTTTTGCACCCCCAATTCTACTGTGCCCCAACACGCCCAATTCCCCCCATCCAACACTGCTTTTCTCCCAAAGCACTTTACACTTTCTAACACAGTAAGGAAGAAAAAATATATATACTATGCTTATTATTTGTCTCTCCCTAGTAAAAATGCAACCCTCATCAGGGCAGGGATTTTTATCTCAAGGGGAAAAAAAATATATATATATATATATGTGTGTGTGTGTGTGTGTCTATACATATATATACATATGTGTTTGTGTGTCTATGCGTGTGTATCCACATCCCCAGTGCCCAGAACAGTGCCTGGCATACAGTAGGCATTTAAGAAATAATTATTAAAATTAATTAAGGCCCTCCCTTAATCTACTTATGTATATGCAAAACAATGTGAAATAGGAAGACAACCTTGAACAGGCCTACATTAATCTAGACTTACAAACTCTGACATTTGTTGAAAATATAATCTTAAATCTCAAAGTCCACACATAAAAAAAAACATTAAAGACATAGTAAATTAACAGCACTAACCACTCATCTGAATTTTGTTATTTAACATTTTCATTAATAACACTTGGGTTTCCCTCTGTTTAAATGAATAAATTAACTTCAAATCAATTTTCAACCACTTCATTAGATTTCATGTGAGCTAAGACTATATGTACCACAAGTACTGGGGAAAATAGTAAAACCAGGAAAAATTAGTTTCAGTTCTGCAATTAATAATTTTGCAAACTTGAACCTCAAAACCTCTTTGATCCTCAATTTCTTCTTCTAAAAAGGGAAGAGGAGTCAATTAGATGATCTCTGAAGATATATTTCAGGTGTAAAAATTTCATGATGCTGTGAGTGTATAAAAATCTAGTAGATTACACAGTCTACAACTTCTCACACATCTAAGAAAAATCATTAAAATCAAACATTTTAGCTGAATGTACCTTTATCAAATCCTGTCCTCTTACGAATAAGAAAACAAGCCAGAAGTCAAACACTTTTTAAAAAGATTGTCAGGAGTAACAAAATATTGTCTAGTTTTGGAGCTATTTTTGGCCTCTATGTGGGTGTCAGGTAGGTTAAATGAACAAACTTTTTTCTTACACAAAATAGATATTAAAAAAAAAATTCAGATATTCCATCATTTAAGTCTGACCCCGAATCCCAGAAGTGACAATATAACATGTGCTCTAGAGATGGACTGCGTTACACACACTAAGAAACATTAGCCCCAAAATTGTATCAAGAAATAATTGTAAGTATAATAAACTTACAATGAAAAACTAGAAAATTCTTATGGCCTAAATTCTTTTTGGGCCTGTGGTGATTTAGCTTCCAAACTAACAAAAGCATACCAAGACAATTCTGGTGACATGATCTGAGTTCAGCCACAAAAAAGTTTTAAATTAGTAATATCTTCCCATTACTAGTGTAATTAAATGAGTTATGGCTAAGTTCCAAAACTAGCTACTTCAATGGCAATAAAAGGACAAATGCTTACAAGTCCCAATACAAGTTGAACTCTCATTTGAATCAGGTGAATCCTGAATTCATGAACAGGTAATGAGCATTATCAACACCTTGGATTCCAGAGGATAATGGTGATTGGAGGCTATTATGAACAGAACGCATTTCGATGGGCTCACTGGGTGTTTACCAGGGAATTACATTTCATTACTTCAAGCTTACTCCTGTAAGCCAAGCGTCTGGAAACTTTAGGAGTAACATCTATGACCGTCAAAATACTTAAGAAATTGGAAACTGTTTAGTTTACCCCTGCTGGATCTTTGAACAATGTAACGTCAATCTAAACGTTAACCAGTACTTTATGGCAAGTTTTCTTACAAATACAAATGGTCAGCTTTCATGGAACTTACCGCAGAACCTAGATCTTGAGTACATGGTAAACGAAACCACATATTCATACACGACACCAAAATTCTAAGTTGGAGGCTGAGACGAGCCAAGTGTCATTCAGCAGAAATAAGACCAACCAAAAACAAAGACACTGGAGCAGACACACATACACCCTTCTCAAAGAGGCCTTTATGTTCCCCATGAGCAAAAGGACAATAATATCACTTTTACTGTCTATTCATACAGTAACCTGCGTGGAATTCAACTCATGCTCAGACTACAATGCCAAACATCGCTTCTGAAAAACAAAAAGTCCAAGAGTCAGGTACATTATTACCAAACTGTAAACACATAACTTGAACACCACGTCTTGAAGCTTGTAGGACATTTTCCAAACAAAAAAGCAGAGGGGACTAACTTGACAAACTGTTTTTTAAAAATCACAAATAGTCTTTAACTGGCATAATAAAGCAATTACTCCTCCCACCTCAAGGAAACAAAATATGTGCTCAAAAGGTAGCAAGTCTGTTTCTCCTAATTTTATGAAATGAGAACAGGTTACACTTCCGTACTTCCCCCTCCCCCCACGTCCCCCCAGCTCAGCGGTCTCCCATGTTCTCAGAAGAGGTAAATATAACCTCCACCAACTGGCCAGTGAAACTCCCATTTTCCAAGAGCACGGGACACAGCGAGAGGTGATGGAGAAAGAAGAGGGCTGTTACCCCGCCCCAAGCAAAACTGCCTGGAGACTTGAGGGGTGCTGGAGCCGGAGCGGAGGAGGGAGAGGAGCGCCGACAAAGTCTTTCCTTCTCTCCGGCGGGGCGGAGGGGGAAGCCCCGGCTCCGGGCGGGGGGAGCCTCCTACCCGGAACCCCTGACCCCGGTCCCCGGCCAGACACAATGGAGCCGGCGTGGGGGCCGGGCAGGGACCTGGCCGTTGCCCCATCCCCTCCCCCCGCCCCAACGCCTGCTCCCGCCGCGTCGGGCCCAGTGAGGGGCACTGGGGGCCGCTCCCCGCGTCCCAAACTCCCCGGGGCTCCCGACTAGGCCCGGCTCCGCTCCGCCTCCTCGGCTCTCGCGTAGCGGCGGCGCCCGGGCGGGAAGGGGCGAAGGAGGAAGGGAGAGGCAGGGAAGAGAGCCCCGCCGGGGAGAGGGACGGAGGCCGCAGGCCGAAGCTCGGGGCGGCGGGGTCGCCGCGGGGCGGAGGGCGCTGGGGCGGGGGTGCGCGGCTGCGCCGGCCCCCAGCCGGCGGGGCGGGCGGCCGCAGTGCCTCACCATGTTGGTGTCCTCCAGGCCTCTCCCCTCCTCCTCCGGCTCCGCAGCGAATGGACGGCGGCGGCGGCAGCGGCTCCTCTCACGGGCTCGCCCGGCTCCCGCTCATGCGCAGTGCGGGGCGGCCCCGGCGCGGCCCGAGGAGGCAGCCCCGGGCCTCCGGGAGGCGGAGGGACTGGGGCGGGCGGCGGGCGCCCCGCGCGGGGCTTCCCCCGGGTGCGGGGGTCCCCCCGGGTGGGGTGGGGGGGGGCGCGGGCGGGGCAGGGGGCGACGCACGCACCGCGCGCGCAGACATCCTCCCGCCGCGTCCGGCGGCCCCCGGCGTGTGGGGGGCCGGGGGACACCACCTACGCTGCCTACGCGCTCCTTACGCCGTCCGACTGCCGGGCCGGGTCTCCACCGACTGGAGGAGGGGAAGAGCGGTGGCCGAAGACTTGAGCAGCTGGGGACCACTTGGAAGGGCTAGGACTGACGCGCTAGATCCGACCCAAACCACCCCTTCCCATCAATACCAAAAGGCGGGGGGTGGGGGTGAAGGTGTAGGGGTGGAGAAAATAGTAAAAACACCTCCACCCCCAAGTGTTTTCTTCTCCCAGACCAGTATCTGGACTGCTTCGGGTCCCCCACGTGGACATACCGGAGGAAACCATGATCTCCCATGTGGGAGCCAGAATGCCCTTTAGAATGGCCCAGACTCTTCCCTGACCTGTGTCCACAGGAAGACCAGTGGGATGGCCCTAGGATTCCAGGCGAGGAGGACTGAGGTTTCAGGGCCTCATTCATGCCATTCTGGTGTCGGATAGAGTGCCTTGCTCTAAATATGCGCTTAGTTCAACCTTCCTAGGATAAGTTTGGAAAATAAAGAACTATCTTTTTTTTTTTTTTTTTAACAAGGGTTGATACGATCTTGGTTTTAAGTCTCATGAGTCTCAGGGTACCTGGATTTTCTGCCGGGGATCAAATGTCACAGGGAGTACAAAAGATTCTTTGGAGTGGTCCCTGACCTTAAAAAATTGACTATCCAGTTAAAGAGATGAGACGCTTTCACAAAGGAAGGAAATAAGAAAACAGGTAATAAAGCAAACATCAAAAAATCACATCTAAGACTGAAGCCAAAAAATCTGTATTGCAGGACAGAACCAACCTGAGTGGAAGTGTTATCAATCTCACCTGTTATCACTGTACTCAACAACATCCTTTTCCCCTCTAATACTAGCATAGGCTGCCAGATCAACCCAGTGACTTCAGGGCTTTGAAATTCTTATCAAAACTTCTTTGGCTGTTCCGGGGGCGGGGGCCTCCTGACACTTCCTGGAGCAGCCATGTATCAGAAGCTCCCAGGACTAAGACCCATCCCTGGCTACCAATAAGCACATATCCGTTGTTTTCACCAGCCTTCAGTGTGCACATATTAATGTCCCAGACTCCTTGCTAAGCCCTGGGAAAATATTCAGTAAAGACAGACCAGATCTACTTAATGCAACAAGCCTGAAGCTGGACCACAGCCATAGATGTTCTCCTTCCAGGAATTCACCTAGCATTTGACCTGAGATATCAAGTAACATCTAGGGTCTTAATGTGGAGAAGGAAATGGCAACCCACTCCAGTGTTCTTGCCTGGAGAATCCCAGGGACGGGGGAGCCTGGTGGGCTGCCGTCTATGGGGTCGCACAGAGTCGGACACAACTTAAGCGACTTAGCAGCAGCAGCAGCAGCAGGGTCTTAATGAGGATTCACTGTCTCTCTTTCCACAAACTTATACTTCACTAAGGTAACAGCTCATGGGTTTTCTTAAGCTCTTTTTCCTGACTGCCAACTCCAGCAAGGGCTTCCCTGGTGGTTCAGCAGTAAAGAATCCACCTGCCAATGCAGGAGACGCAGGTTCAGTCCCTGGGTCAGGAATATCCCCTGGAGAAGGAAATGGCAACCCAGTCTGATGTTCTTGCCAGAAAAATCCTATGGATGGAGGAGCCTGGAAGGCTACAGCCCATGGGGTCGCAAAAGAGTCAGATATGACTTGTCAATTAAACAAGAGCACCTCCAACAAACGGTTCTTCTGACCTCTCTACTGCATTTGAACACTTTTGCCTTAGATTTCCTCTCCATTATGTTCCATGATTCCACTTTTTACTATGTTTCCTCCTTCCTCTGTGCCACTCTCCTTTGCTGGCTCAGCTCTCTTTGGATCTTAAATGGTAGGCTTTTCAGAACTATCCCTGAATCTCTTCCTGTGTATGAGCTGTGTCATGCTCTCACTCACAGTTCCACAATGTCAACTATTATCTATATCTTCAGGAGTCGTAAATCTTAACTTCTAGGTCCTGAGCAGCAGGCCTGCACACTAATTTTGATTACTTCACCAGCCTGTCAATCTTGACAGATCTAAAACCTTATCCACAAATCTGCTTTTCCTCCTGTCTTTTTCTCAGATCAGCCAAGTCAGAAATTTAAGTCATTCAGGACTCCTTCTACTTCATCCCACTAATCTAATTGCTCACCAGACTTCATCAGTTTCACTTCCTAAATAATTTTGAATCTGCACTCTATCTTCTATCCTCCTATACCCAAGCCTCTATTGTATCTCTTCTCATCAGTAGCCTCTTAACTCAAGTTCTGGCTTCTACTCTTCCCCTACCATTCCAGACTTCTCTTGCTATAACACAAATCTGAGTTTCATCCTTAACATTCTCATTGGGCTCCATAAATGTGAGCCCCTTTGGTGTGGCATCCAAGGCTCTCTCCCCATAATTTGTCCACTAACCTTGCAATTTTCCACCCCCTTCCACACAAATGCACCTCATATTTGTTTTAACAACCCAAGCCTGCCATCTCTCATTCTGCTATCCCTGGGTAGCAGGCTAACACTGACTGAGGGCTTTCCATATTCAAGGCACTGTGTTAAACCCATACACAGCCTAAGTCACATAATCCTCACTTCAACCCTATGCATGCATGCATGCTAAGTCACTTCAATCATGTCCGACTCTGTGCAACCCCATGGACAGTAGCCCACCAGGCTCCTCTGTCCACAGGATTCTCTAGGCAAAAATACTGGAGTGGGTTGCCATTTCCTTCAACCCTATAAACTGTGCCCAAAGATTATACCCACTCACAGAGAGGTTGAGTAACATGCCAAATGTTCTTCAGCCAATAAGTAGTAAAGCTGAGATTTAAACCCAGACAGGTGGCACTGGTGGTTAAAGAACCTGCCTACTAATATGGGAGACATAGGAGATATGGATTCAATCCCTGGATTGGGAAGATCCCCTGGAGGAGGGCATGGCAACCCAATCCAATATTCTTGTCTGGAGAATCTCATGGACAGAGGAGCCTGGCAGCTGCAGTTCATAGGGTTGCATATAGTCAGACAAAACTGAAGCGACTTAGCATGTGTGCAGTCTGGCAACAGACTCTATTCTCTTAACTATTTCACTGCTATTTCCTACCTAAAACCTCCATGCTCAACTCAGAGACCATCTTCTCTGTGATAAGCTCCTGACCTCATTCCTTGCATTCCACCAGGTAGGTATGTTTCTCCTTCTGTACTTCTGTGACAGTTTATATACACTTCTATTATGCTTATGACATCATATATGATAATGTTTGCCTCCATGACCTCCCCTGCCAGACTGTGCACTGCTCTAGGCCAGAGACCCAGCAGCATAGATCTCTGAGTTTTCAGTGTCAAAATGAGTGCCTTGAATATAGAATATATATATATACACACATACACACATATATACATACTCCATGGTAACACTTGGATAAATTAAAAGAAGGATGATACCTGACTGATGTTTTGATCTGCCTTAAGACTGTGCCTATATTGTTTGTTATTGTAATGGGATGTCTTTACTCCTTGGCAGATGTATGTTATACCATATGGTCAGATGGTAAATGTAGTAGCAACTGTACCCATTACTGCACTTCCAAGTTACAGTACTGAATGTGAAACGGAGAATTATTACTCAGTCATTGTGGTTGAGTGAGAGAAACATACTTGTTAAAATTGTCCTGATTATTTTTAAATGGAAAATTCCTAAAGATAAAGCATAAATTACATGATTTAATTAACTAAAGAATGTTAATTAACATGTTCATATCACTCTTTTGTCATGAGGTTTCAAGTATTTAAGCTAAGAAGTTGATGTTTTTTAAGTACAGAATTTGTAGAGATTATTTTGTGCAGTGACAATCTCAATATAGCAGGAAATAAGGTGGAATTCACTATCATCCTGCCTCTCCCCCACTAGAAATCTGTATTTACACATAGATATAAAAAAAGATGTTGATATACAGATACACATATATTTATGTCACACACCTCTGTGTATGTATAGTGAGTGCATACACACATATAGTCACTGTATACCTATAGCTATATAGACAAAGTAATATTCAGTATTTGTATATAATACAATTTTCAAGGTAAAACATGCAACTATTTTAAAATAATTGTTGCCTTTAAGTTTAAAATTCATGTTAAGACATTATATTTTCTGGTAAAATTGTTGCAAGTCTGTTTAAAGAAACATGTAAAACCAAGGATTTCATACTTTCAAAATCTATGTTTCAGCAAAAAGAAAGAGCGTAAGTAATCTGAAAAGACAGATTGCTAACATTTCTGGTAGTTCATCTAGCTAAAATTAAGCTTGCAGGGTAACTATGTAGACACAGTTACAGTTCAAAGGCACTAGTCTGGGACGCACAGCCAGCACCCTCCCACACTTAAGTGGACTCAGTTTTGCCCAACATTTACATAAATGTGCTTATTGAATTCAAGCTTGCCTATTTATAAATATGTTAAGAGTAAATGAGACTGACCAAGGCAATCTATTTTAGTTTAAGTAAAACATAACATTTAGATTTTATCAGTCCAGAATTATAATTTTTTAAAGGGTAAAGCAGATAGGACTAGGCCTCGGGGCAGGGCTGTCTAGTGTGAGAACCATGGTCCCAAATTCACACCAAACTCACCAGAGTAGGGGAAGAGCTGAAAGGTTTGGGGTTCTCTTGTCACTGACAAATGTTACCAGGGATGTCAAAGAAATGACTGCCTGAGCCTCTCCCCCACATTCCGAACCATTTGAAGAGGAATCCTTAATTAGGACAAGGGAATAAACCTCAAGGAGTGTCCCTAGGAAACTGGGTACCATTGTCCTCCTCACAGAAGAGAACTAACAAAAGCAGTATTCCAGTGGGTCACCCTCTAAATAGGAAAATGGGAATATTCACCAGAGCCAGTCTGTCACCTCAAGGAACATGTGGATCTGTTGATTTTAGCTGCTCCACACTCATGGTAGAGGAATGGACTTGCAGTAACAGCTGAGACTGGAGGGCCAGCAATGGGAAAGCGTCTGAGGCCATCACTGATGAGGTCACAATGCCCTACTGTCCCAAGATGTCCATCCTGGACCTCCCTGCCTGGCTCAGCTTGGTCCCGCCTTCATGAGACTATGGCTCAGACCAGGTGTCTGTCTGGAACAACTCTGATCAGTTGCAAAGAGTAAATTCGTTGAGATCTTAATGACTGAAACAGTTCTGCAGGTAGTAGGCTAGATGATCCCCTAGAATCCCAGGCATTTATTCCTGGGTACTTTTGGTATCCTCACCAAGGCATTCTCTGCTGATAATGACAGAGGAAAAGCTGGTATTGAATCAAAACCTTGCTTTTCTGTCTTTATTCAGTGAATAGTGCATGTCATGCAAATTTCTTTGGGACTTGTTATTCTCAAAATGAAAAGACTGGGTTGAATTATGAGATTCTATCAACCCCTAAGTTTGTTTGGTTCCTTTCTGGTGGTCTATTGTGAACTGTCCTGAAAGGTCAGGAAAGTAGAGCTTGTCTCATTCATTCACTCATGCATGCATTGTGACATGTATGAAGCACTTATGCGAGCACTGCAGTGTCTGACAAATATAATGCAAGCCACAAATGTGAGATACATATGACATTTAAGTTTTTCTAGTATTGAAAAACTTTTAAAGTGAAAAGAAACAGATTTTTAGCTGTTTCATTTTTCAATATTTAACCCAAGATATCTAAGGTATCAGCATTTCAACATGTACTCCAAATATTGAAATATTTTACTTTTTTCCATGGTAAGTCTTTAACATCTGATGTGTATGTTACACTTAAAGTCATCTTAGTTTGGACCAGTCACATTTGAAGTGCTCTGGTCCAAAGCTGAATGGCTTTGGACATATGCTGAATGGCTACTGTATCAGTCAGCACTGGCCTAGACAGTGGCTGGCCTGGAGAAGATGCCCAACAAATAGGAGTAATCAGTGACCTTACTTCCAGGAAATAGATGAAAACCAAAGTAAACCTGGAATATCAATATATAATCAACAATAGTACAAAAGTGGGTTCCCTCATGGCTCAGCATTAAAGAATATGCCTACAATGCAGGAGATGAGACTCGATTCAAGCCCTGGGTAGGAAGATCCCTTGGAGGAAGGCATGGCAACCCACACCAGTATTCTTGCCTGAAAGATCCCATGGAGAGAGGAGCCTACAAGGCTACAGTCCATAGGGTCACAAGGAGTCAGACACAATTGAGTGACTGAGCACACATGAGCACAACAATATGTAGCATTTGGGAAGCTAACATAATTCAATTGGAGGGGGAAAAAAAATGGCAAGAGACAACAAGAGAAGCCACAGCAATGGAAAGCCCATGGACCCCAACTAGTGTGTAGTCCCTGCTTTCTGCAACTAGACAAAGCCCATGTGCAGCAGTGAAGACCCAGTGCAGCCATAAATTAATAAATATTTTAGAAAAACATTGGCAAGGTGGGTGATAAGAATTCTTCCTTTGTTTTTTTTGTTTGTTTGTTTGTTTTTATTTCATGCCATAGGCATGTGGGATCTTAGTTCCCCACCCAGGGATCAAACCCACACTCCCTGAATCGGAAGCTCAGAATCTTAACCACTGGTTGGCCAAGAAGTTCCAAGACTTATTCTTTAAATATGCACCTATATCTGGGATAAATGTTTTTCAGTGTGCATAGCAAAATAGGAAAATCACCTCTACACATTTATAAATGTCTACCAAGCAACAATAATATGCCTGATCCTTAAACATGTCATCCTATTAAATGTAATTTCTGTATTTTTCAATCAAAAGAAGACATATTAAATACTGAAATGCCTTTCACAAGCACTTTAGAATTTTGAGGTGTTTTTCTCAGGGCTACACAGTAAGTAATGCCATTTTCTCTGCTCCCTTCAAGATATGTCATTCTTTTCAAAGAAATTATTTGGGATGGGTGATGAGAGAAGAGTTTGGTGAAAGAGAAAGTTTCTGTGCAAATGTTGTAAAACTTTTAAAAAGTTAATATCAAGGTCAGGTTAGCCCTATAGCACTGTGAAAAAGAAAAAAAAAACTGTTAATATTATGAAATTATCATTTTGAAAATAAATATACAGAAAGAGGACGTCAATGAAGGAATCTAAAGATGAAACCCAAATAGGTTAATCTGTTGGGGGAAACCTGGAAACACCCTTTAGGACATTTGGGACAGGAGATGACAGGGCAAAGTTCTTTAGAAATGAAATGTGACCTGGCCACCCTTAATTGACCACAAGCAAAAGACAGGAAAATGTGGCTGCAGATCAACTGAGTAATGAATTTTAGAGAATTTGAAGAGGTCCCCTGATTTGGTTGATAGTCTGATGGGGAAGAAGGGTGCAAGGGTGAGGGTTGAGTGGAGGGGAAGCAAGCACGGAGGTCCAGGGTCCGGCCTGACTGGTGAGCTCTCAGAAGGCGTTGGCTGGTGACAGCACACTTGGCAGATCAGGTCTGGCTGGAAAGAATCACCAGGGAGGGGTTAGGAGACAGGAAGGGATTATTTTCATTCCTGATCGATAGGATACAGCCGTACAGAGTAACAGCAAGCTGTGAAATGCGAAAGAGAACACCTAGCTTGGACTGGGTGCATGTGACAGGGCCACATACCTTGGGTGAAGAGGATGGCCCAGAGCCCAGGTTCTCAGTCCTCTACCCTCTGAGTCAGGTGTTTCATTTGTTTGGTTGATCTTGTGGCTGAGAAGTGCCAAAGATTTGATTCCAGTCTTTGAGATGGATGATTTCTCAAAAGAAATCATGAATAATAGTTATGAAGTGACCTGCAACTGGAATATTTTATTTATATGAAGTTCTGATCCATTTTTTTTTTCCTCTTTACATTTGTATTTCTCTTTAAGTATTTATTTTTATGTATTTACTTGGCTGTACTGGATCTTAGTTGGGGCACATGTGATCTTTGATCTTCATTGCAGCGTGCAGGATCTTTAAGTTGTGGCATGCAGACTCTCAGCTGTGCATGTGGGATCTAGTTCCCTGACCAGGGATCAAATCTGGGTCCCCTACTCAGGAAGCATGGAGTCTTAGCCACTGGACCATTAAGAGAGTCCCTGTAGTTCTCTCTATTTAACATACAAATTGAGGAGTGGCATCAGCTTTGAAATATTTGAAATAGACCTATGGGATGACATGAAAAAGTCACAGACTAAGACAATGGTGTTCTAGTCTGTCTGCATATGACTGAGCAAATCATACCTGTCTCCTTTGGCCCTCAGTTCCTCTGACTGGCAAGTTTGGATTAGATCAATTCTTGCTTTCCTCTCAACTTCAAATCTGAGCTTTGTTCAAAATTTCAGGATATGTAATTGTTCTCAGCATTCATTGAACACCTACATGTCAGCCACAGTATGAAGTACTATAAAGAAAGAACTAAACAGTTCCAGCATCATTGCCCATCCACCCCAGGAACCTAGGATCAGGCAATGTGGAAACTATGAGACTTGAAGAAAGAGTCTTTGGGCAGGTTTACAAGCACTGCATCCAGGTAACCCAACAGGATTATGGGTAAAGGGAGGCTGTGTGAAGCAGAGAGTGTGGGCTTTGAGTTACCTGGATTTGTGCTTGAACCAGACTCTATCACTTATTATGAAGGCAATGTCAGCATTTTCCTTAATACAAGACCCAATTCCCTCATCTCTAAAATATCTACCTCAGAGTATTGTGTGAAAAATCAGTGAGAAAAAGACCACAAATAACAAATGTTGATGAGGATGTGGAGAAAGGGACACTTCTACACTGTTGATGGGACTATAAATTGGGGCAACCACTAAGGAAAACCGTATGGAGGTTCCTCAGAAACAGAAAACAGAACTGCCACATGATCCAGCAATTACACTGCTGGGTACATATCCAAAGAGGACAAAAATACTAATTCCAAAAGATACATGCACCCCAGTTTTCACAGCAGCATTATCTACAATAGCCAATATATGGAAGCAACCTAAGTGTGCATCAACAGATGAATGGATAAAGAAGATGTGAGAGTACACACATATACATACACTGGAATACCACTCAGCTATAAAAAGAGAAGTTTTGCCATTTGCAACAACATGGAGGGACATCTGGAAGGTATTATGCTTAGTGAAGTAAGCCAGACAGAGAAAGACAAATACTATATCACTTACATGTGGAATCTAGAAAATAAAACAGATGAATGTGCATCTAACAAAAAAAGAAACAGACTTACAGATATTGAGAACAAACTAATGGTTACCAGTGGGGAAAGGGAAGTGGGGAGGGGCAAGATAGGAGTAGGGGATTAAGAAGTACAAACTACTATGTATAATATAAATAAGATACAAGGATATATTATTTATACATATATATTTATACATATTAAATATATTAATTATATATTATATGCATACATATAATATTGTATGTATTATATATATATTAGCGAAGGAATATAGTCAATATTTTATAATAAATTTAAATGGAGTATAATCTATAAATAACTTTGATTCACCATGTTGTCCACCTGAAACTAATATAATATTATAAATCAACTATACCTGGCAGGGATAGGAAGGGCTTCCATATAAGCCACTTGTTTCACCACCTGCCTGCCTGGTGGGCACATGTCTACTTGTCAGCCTCGGGATGCCTCTGATCTCTGGCAACAGCCAGGGATTGGTCTTACAGCAAGAAAACACAGAAAAGAAAGAATGGGAGCAAGTATACAAATAAAAGGGCTTCTCAGGCGGTGCCAGTGGTAAAGAACCCACTTGCTAGTGCACAAGACATAAGAGATGTAGGTTCGAACCCTGGTCTGGGAACATCCCCTGGAGAAAGACATGGTAGCCCACTCCAGTATTCTTACCTGGAAACTCTCATGGACAGAGGAGCCTGGTAAGCTACCGTCCATAGGTTTGCAGAGTTGGACACAGCTGAAGCAATTCAGCACGTACACATGCAAGTAGAAAATTATTTACTAATTCCCACAATGTTATGTGTAATAATGCTTAGCAATGAGGAGAAAAATCATCTGAAAGAATCATACATTATTTGGTTTTTGCTACCAATTTACTTTTATAGGAGTCTTGAATGATATAGTTCTAGAATTAGAGCTATTACCCCAACTAATGTTTGGAAAGATAGCAATACAGATCACAACACAGACCATTTTCAACATGTAAAAAAGTCTAACAGAAATGGTTTAGCTAAAGAAAAGCTTTCTACTGCTAAAATGATTGAAATTCTTTCATTTTAGCTGGAACTGTTTTAGTTCAAAGTAGTAATACATATTACTCCAAGCTCATTATGAACTGCCTATGTTCTTTCATTGCTTAAAAAAAAGTGGAGAAATTACTTTATGACTTCTTTAAAAATGCATATTGATAGGGGAAAAAATGGTTTAATACCAAAAGTCTTTGTTGATAGAAATAATTCAGTTCAGTTCAGTTCAGTTGCTCAGTCGTGTCCGAGTCTTTGCGACCCCATGAATTGCAGCACGCCAGGCCTCCCTGTTCATCACCAACTCCCAGAATTCACTCAGACTCACATCCATCGAGTCAGTGATGCCATCCAGCCATCTCATCCTCTGTCGTCCCCTTCTCCTCCTGCCCTCAATCCCTCCCAGCATCAGAGTCTTTTCCAATGAGTCAACTCTTCGCATGAGGTGGCCAAAGTACTGGAGTTTCAGCTTCAGCATCATTCCCTCCAAAGAAATCCCAGGGCTGATCTCCTTCAGAATGGACTGGTTGGATCTCCTTGCAGTACAAGGGACTCTCAAGAGTCTTCTCCAACACCACAGTTCAAAAGCATCAAATCTTCAGTGCTCAGCCTTCTTCACAGTCCAACTCTCACATCCATACATGACCACAGGAAAAACCATAGCCTTGACTAGATGAACCTTTGTTGGCAAAGTAATGTCTCTGCTTTTGAATATGCTATCTAGGTTGGTCATAACTTTCCTTCCAAGGAGTAAGCGTCTTTTAATTTCATGGCTGCAGTCACAATCTGCAGTGATTTTGGAGCCCCAAAAAATAAAGTCTGACGGTGTTTCCACTGTTTCCCCATCTATTTGCCATGATAAGGAGATTGTAAAAGGGTAGGGTCCCTGGTCAGGGAACTAAGATCTCATATGCTGCCTGGTACAACTGAAAAAAAGAGTTCATTGTATATTTGTGGGGAGTTCTCTGGTGGCCTATTGGTTAGAATTCTGGGCTTTCACTGCCTTGACCTGGGTTTGGGGAAGCTAAGATCCTGCAAGCTGCACTTTGTGGCCAAAAAGTTGAACAAAAAAAATTAAATTAAAAAATGAAAGAGTAAAGAACTTGGGAACCATTAAACTAGATAGCAATAGATATTAGAATAGATATTAGAAATTGACCTTTCAAAATGTTAAAAATATACTTCCTTCTCATTGATGGGATCTTCATGTATAATATGAATCTAAAATCAAATAATAGTGGCATCTGATTTTCTGTTTAGTAACAGTGACTTAAATGATCACATTCATATAATTCAATGAATTAAGGGGAACAACTTCAACAAAGAGGAAATACAAGAAAAGAAACAGTTTCTGAGAGTGTACCAAGTTTATACTCAAATTTCAATTCCAGTTCAAAACAATTCAAAAGAAAAGCAAATCACTTTCACCTTGCTTGTAAAACTGCAGAAAATTAAGATTTTTATTTTGTAATTTTCCATTTGTTTTACAGGAAGCTTTTTGATTTAGATTTTTGTTGTTGTTTAGTTTAGTTTTTGTTGTTTGTTTAGTTGTATACTCTATTGATTAAATCAATCCCAATGTCAAGGAAGACAAGAATTGAGATGGTGGCAGATGTTACTGCTTCTAACAGATACTGTATATAAAAGAAAAGTCAACCAGTTTCCACGTTGTGGTTTCAATTAGAGCTCAGAATGAACAAACTCACCCAAGAGAATTTAGGATTCCACTGGCCTTGAGGAAACTCATAAGATGAATCATTTCTGGTTTATTCCAAAATAAATATAGATTTTAAACTTCAGGCAGGAGTCAGGTTTCTCACTAACCAAACTACCTTTTCAATCTCCCTCCCAGGTAGCTGCCTCTAAGTAACGCAGGGCAGATACTGAGACCTGATCACAGGCGTCTGGTCGAGGCCCAGGGGGAAAATGCAGGCAGGCTGGCCTGGGGTATGAAGGTGGAGAGGGTGTCAAATGGTATGTTGGGTTATTGAGGTTCCAGTCACATATATATCAAAACATATATTAAAAATAGTGTTTTGATATCCCATTCAAAGAAAGACTAAATAAGGTATAATTTTTTACTGTAAAAGTTTTCAAATATATACAAAGTACACCAAATGGTATCATTAATTCTCATGCACGCATCACCCAAATTCTACAATTATCATCTCAAGTCCAGCCTTGCATCATCCAACCCTACTTATACCATGGCCTGCATCATTTTGATGCAAATCTCAGATATTATTATTTCATTTGTATTTTAGTATCTCTAAAAGAAGCGGTCTTTAGGGGGGGGGAAACACAATACCAGTAACTCATCTAAAAAAGCAACAATAATTCCTTAATATCATCAAGTAAATGTGTTGTCTTTACATTTCCCTGGAGTGTCTACACAATTTTTTAAGAACATAAACTTTACTTAGAAAGTTAATTAACTCAGGTTTATGTTCTTGATTTCCTAATAATTTACAGACTCCTTGAGCAGAGGGACTGTGTTTTGTTTATGCCTGCTTCTGAGTGCTTTGCCAATACTTACACCCAGATTTCACAGTAAAGATAATTAATTAAACATGTAATGAGAGCTTTTTATGACTTTCCATGTAACTATATTCAAATCAGAAAAAAGTCATCACAACACCTGTCCAGATTTTTGGTACGGGAAATTGAGACAATATAGATCCTCAATCTCTTGAATTAAATTGAAATGAAAATGTTATATATGACATGAGCAAATGCAAATCTGAAACACCTGGCTACTAAAATTCTCTCTTGATAGTTATCACAGTTTCTGACAACCTGAGAAATTAATTCTCTAGAGAGAATCTGTCAGTTTTGGCATGCTATTCATGGTCACCAAATAAAAGTAAGAGAACATTCTTGATAGGAGGAAGATCCTATGAATTTTAATACGAAAATGGAAGGTTTGTCTTGGATTAACTCAAGATAAAGAGTTTTGAAAACCTATGCACAAGGGATTTTCCCTTTTGTACCATCTCTCCACCTGTTTCCTTTTCACTTCCACACTAGTTCTAGTTCTTTTTTAGTGTGGACAAATATATGAATTTATAGGAAAAAATAAGTGAGAGATGTATATCCTTAAGCATATGATCCTAATAGGAAAAAAGAAAGTTTTGTACATCAAAGTAAGTTCTACTTCATTTTATAATAGCAAAAATTTTAAATAAGCTGAATGTCTAAGATGAGGAAAATGGTTATATAAATTATATCCTATTTGATTACCAGGATAACTAAGGAATAATTAACAAGTTTTTAAAGTTAGAATTATGAAGACCATGTAACAACATGGAAGATGCTTATGATGTGTAAGTAAAAACAATCAGTGTTGAAATTTTATGAACATAATGATTTTGATTATGTAAACAGTGTACCTGTAAATAGAAGGCTGAAAGGAAATACAGTAAAATAATAATAGTGACTATGCTAGTGTGGGGGAATTATGCATGATTTTAAAAATATATTCCTGGCCTTTAGAATATGCTAAATAAATAATTTTCTTTTATTTATTTTAAAACTAAAAAGAGTATTAAATTTAAATACACTTTCTTCTTATTTCTTTATTTGGCTGCACCAGGTTTTAGATCCAGCATCCAGGGTTTTTAATTGCAGCATGTGATATCTAGTTTCCTGACGAGGCTCAAACCCTCTGTATTGGGAGAACAGAGTCTTAGCCACTGAACCACCAGGGAAGTCCCTGTTTTCTTCTTTTTAAAGTATGTATCCAGCTTGCTGCTGCTAAGTCGCTTCAGTCGTGTCCGACTCTGTGCAACCCCATAGACAGCAGCCCACCAGGCTCCCCCATCCCTGGGATTCTCCAGGCAAGAACACTGGAGTGGGTTGCCATTTCCTTCTCCAATGCATGAAGTGAAAAGTGAAAGTGAAGTTGCTCAGTCATGTCCTACTCTTAGCGACCCCATAGACGGCAGCCTACCAGGCTCCTCTGCCCATGGGATTTTCCAGGCAAGAGTACTTATAAATACATAAAACAATATTTATATTTTTATATTTTTATTTATATATAAAATATAATAAAAGAATCAGGTTAACTTTTTAAACATGGTGAAATAAAATATAATTTCTTTTTTAAGTTTTACTTCTTTTACTTAAGTATTAAATACTATAAAGTATTTAATAACATAATACCTAGCAGGGATCCTTACACATTAGGTGTTTGACGTATATATTGGCTGAATAGATTCGAAAATGAATTCATTTGTGCATTCATTCAACAAATATTTGTTGATGACCTGCTTCACCCAATGAATATTTTTGCTGACTTAGAAAAGGTTCAAATGATTTTTTAAATTATGAAATATGCATAAGAATACAAAAACATAAGTGCACTGCTTAACAAACTGTTGTGAAATGAACCCCCAAGCCAGGTTAAGAACCAACATTACCGGCACCCTAGAACACCCACACCTGCATCCCTGACCCCAACCCCTGCCGGCAGCCAGTGGCCACCAGGACAGAGGCAGATGTGTAAGGACACTTGGGAAACTGCAGGGCCTTCGCTTCCAATGCCCTGGGCATTTGGTTTTTTGGTAAAGTTTGCAAAAGTAAACATTTTCCCACCTTTGGTTAAGACCTCTGTGTACTTTCATAGCTAATTTTGTATTCCTCGTTTCACCTTTTTTTCCTTAGAGTCCCCACAAATTGTATAAGCTTCAGTTCAGTTCAGTCTCTCAGTTGTATCCAACTCTTTGCAACCCCATGAATCGCAGCACGCCAGGCCTCCGTGTGCATCACCATCTCCTGGAGTTCACTCAAACTCACGTCCATCGAGTTGGTGATGCCATCCAGCCATCTCATCCTCTGTCATCCCCTTTTCCCCCTGTCCCCAATCCCTCCCAGCATCAGAGTCTTTTCCAATGAGTCAACTCTTCACATGAGGTAGCCAAAATACTGGAGTTTCAGCTTTGGCATCATTCCTTCCAAAGAATACCCAGGGCTGATCACCTTTGGTTGGATCTCCTTGCTGTCCAAGGGTCTTCTCCAACACCACAGTTCAAAAGCATCAATTCTTTGGCACTCAGCTTTCTTCACAGTCCAACTCTCGCATCTATACATGACCACTGGAAAAACCATAGCCTTGACTAAACAGACCTTTGTTGGCAAAGTAATATAAGCTTCAGGACCCATAAAATCTGAATCTGCCCGTAGACCACTATCCTGACTATTAGGTATTGTTAGCTTCCAGACAGGTTACACAGTGTAAAACTGTGCCGTTTCCCCATTTAGAATGTGCCGGATAGTTCTGTGAGTACTACCCCTTGGCTACTCCGAGAGTTACTTAGAGAAGAGAATTGACTGGCCTTTCACAGGAGCATGGTACGCGGTGTGGGTTGGCGTTTCACAGCTGTGGCCCCCTCAGAGCTGGGAATAGATCTCACTTGGCTCTCTCTTCTTTCTGAGACATACTCAATACATCTCAGTGATGCACAGGGAGGACAAGGCCAGCCTATTACCTCCAGAACTAGTCTCTCTGAGGTAGAGCTGCTAACAGACACCTCTCTTGTTAGGCACACAGAATATTTATCATAAACGTGAATAGTTTGCTAACGTTTTGAAAAAATAAAGAGATATCATGTAAAAAGTCGGCTTTCTGACTTCTGGTAAGCAGTTCAAAGATGTGCCCACTTCTGGGCCCACATTCCCACCTGACCTGGCACCAACTGGGTAGAGCTGCAGAACAACTACTTTCTGAGGCCAGACCTCCTCCCTGAACTCATTACTTCACTTACAGGTGTTGTCTGAGTATTTGGTCCCTTTATGCATTTGTATTGACAATCTAAGGTGGCTCAGTTGTAACAGAATCCACCTGCTAATGCAGAAGATGCTGGTTCAATTCCTGGATCAGGAAGATCCACTGGAGAATGAAATGGCAACCACTCCAGTGTTCTTGCCTGGAGAATCCCATGGACAGAGGAGCCTGGTGGGCTACAGTCCCTGGGGTCACAATGAGTCAGACACAACTGAGTAAGCACGCATGCACAACCCATTACCTTGTAGTAATACAAAATGCTTTCTTCAGTGATCCTTAAAAAATTAAATGTAAAAATAAGAAGGAACAAACTCCCCTCAAATACTCCATGATGACTTTCTTGCCAATATTTCCTGAATCCTTTACAATGGTGCTAGCAAGTCACCACCTCAAATGGAGTTAAACTATCTAAATGTACACAGATGAAGAAACTGAGAAACACACAAAGGTTCATCTCAAATGAAATAGTTTCCTGATCAGAAACAGTAAAAAGCAGCTAAACATATCTTTAGATCTGTGCTTACTGAATTTTAAGGTGTATCAAACTCTTACCTGGAGACCTTGTTAAAACACATGGCTGGGTCCCCTTCTCAGAGTTTCTGATTCTGTAGGTGTAGGATGGGGCTGAGACTTTGTATTTCTAAGAGGTCCTCAGCTGTTGTCCACTCTGCTGGCCTGGCATGCTTTCTGAGAACCACTGAGGCATGCTATTCAAAATGCGATTCCCTGGCTAGGTGCCTGGGAGTCTGTTAAGAATGGAGAATCTCGGGCCCTGTCTAGCCCAGTGGGATCAGGATCTGCAGTGGCTTGTGGGAACATTACACAGATGCGCTGGACTAACTTGTCACTCCCAAACCTTCCTGGGGCCTTTGTTAACTATGCAGAAGGCCAGTCCTTCCCCTTAGAAATTTATTCAGAAATCTATTCTTGTCAAGTGCTCCAAGTGATTCTTATCAGGAAAGTTTAGGGAAAATAGGCTAATGGTGGTATTAACAAATCCAAAGCAAGAATATATTAAAAAAAAATAGGAATGAGCAAATGAAAAATTTTAAAGTGGGAAATCCCGGGGAGAAGATTGGTAGCTTGTCTTCAACTTTTTGGGGCTTTGGAGCCAACAGTATGCATTGCTTTTGTGGAGAGAGATGCATCACATTGTCAGGTCCTTTACCATGCAACAAACTCCCTTCTTCTGGGTTCTTGCTCAACAAGAAGCCTCAACATTATAATTTGGCTTCCAAGTGTTTTTTGCACCAGGAGAAACACACCACTCAAATCAATACATGTATTCTGATTTGTGACAGATACATTTCTCACTGTGAATCAAAAAATAATTAAGGTATTGATATATTTTTCTGTGGGTTCTCTTAGTGTCTCTAAGAGATCAAACCACTTTTGTTTTAATAACAAAATCAAATTTCTGGGCTCATGTGTATGTTATTCTGTTGGAGGAAGGGACAAATATTTTTGCCCATAGGTAGGTGTTTGTGTTCAGTCATATCTGATTCTTTGCAACCCCATGGACTGTGGCCCACCAGGCTCCTCTGTCCATGGGATCTTTCAGGTGAGGATACTGGCATGGGTTGACATTTTCCCCTCCAGAGAATCTTCCTGACCCAGGGATTGAGAATTACATTAGCAAATAATAAAATTATGCAAAAATATACAAGAAATAAACATTTTAAAAAGTTAAGAGTTAAAGAAATTGTCTTAAATTTTAATTCTTTCAGTTTTATAAGTGAAATGCTGGCCTTGGTGAGTCCTATGTTTTCCCTTAATCTGTTTTCACATTCTCCAGGAAGAGGGTGAAAACCTGCCCTTCTGCTTAGAAGACCTTAACTGTTACTGAATCTACCTACATTTTTTTCCCAAACATCAGATGTTTCCAAGTCCTTTCAAGTATTATAAATCTCTGAGAATTGAGGAACTCATTGCCTCCATCTACTGTCCAATCCCACAGTTTTCAAGTGGGAAATTAACAAATTCTTTGTCAATGTTGAAACATGGTATTTCTATTAAGGCTTCAAGTGGATAATCTTATTCTAGAAATGAGGCCATCAGAGGATCGGTTTGTTTGGAGGATATTTTAATGTTAACCCCCATTCTGAATCTATTTCCAAAGTTCCAATTCCACCTTAAGTTACACTGAGTTTTTAAAGGCATCTGGCCAGTTGTATGACTGGGATCCTCTGGTCAAGCAAACATGAGGGCCCTGGTACCATTAAGTTCTCTGGGTGGAGATCTGAAAGCATGAAAAGATATTCAGCCAAGGAGGAAAGGTTTTCAGAAAATAGGTAAGAGTGTAACTGAGCAAGACCCTATGGGTACTTCGGGGGAAAGACCCCCTCCCATATTCTCTGCTTTAGCTCCTCTCTGGAGTACCTAGATAATAGTGTATGAGGCACATTTCCTGAGTTATTTTACAGATGTGAAAGTCAGTTCAGTTGCTCAGTCATGTCTGACTCTTTGTGACCCCATGGACTGCAGCAGGCCAGGCCTCCTTGTCCATCACCAACTCCCAGAATTTACTCAAACTCATGTCCATCGGGTTGGTGATGCCATCCAACCATCTCATCCTCTGTCGTCCCGTTCTCCTCCCCCTTCAACCTTTCCCAGTATCAGGGGCTTTTCCAACGAGTCAGTTCTTCACATCAGGTGGCCAAAGTATTGGAGTTTCAGTTTCAGTATCAGTCCTTTCCATGAATATTCTGGCCTGATTTCCTTTAGGATGGACTGGTTGGATTTCCTTGCAGTCCAAGGGACTCTCAAGAGTCTTCTCCAACACTACAGTTCAAAAGCATCAATTCTTTGGCACTCAGCTTTCTTTATAGTCCAACTCTCACATCCATACATGACTACTGGAAAAACCAAAGCTTTGACTAGACGGACCTTTGTTGGCAAAGTAATGTCTCTGCTTTTTCTATGCTGTCTAGGTTGGTCATAACTTTTCTTCCAAGAAGCAAGCATCTTTTAATTTCATGGTTATAGTCACCATCTGCAGTGATTTTGGAGCCCCAAAAATAACAGTCTGTCACTGTTTCCATTGTCTCCCCATCTATTTGCCTTGAAGTGAAGGGACCAGATGCCATGATCTTAGTTTTCTGAATGTTGAATTTTAAGCCAACTTTTTCACTCTCCTCTTTCACTTTCATCAAGAGGCTCTATAGTTCTTCTTTGCTTTCTGCCATAAGGGTGGTGTCATCTGCCTATCTGAGGTTATTGATATTTCTCCTGGCAGTCTTGATTCCAGCTTGTGCTTCATCCAGCCTGGCATTTCTCATGATGTACTCTGCATATAAGTTAAATAGGCAGGGTGACAATACACAGCCTTGATGTACTCCTTTTCCGATTTGGAACTAGTCTGTTGTTCCATGTCCAGTTCTAACTGTTGCTTCTTGACCTTCATATAGATTTCTCAGGAGGAGGAAACCCTTTAGGGAGCTTTATATTGGCACCTTTACAATAAATGCTGAGCTTTCCTTCACTGCAACCCAGTGTCAGTAGATTAACTTTACTGCAAATTGGTGAGCAGATCCCAGTTTGGTGTGGTAATAAGAGGAATGTAAATTCTTGATGAATAAAACTGTTACCCCACCCCACTCCCCCAGGAGATAGCATTATATAGTTAGCACAGAATTTTGGAATGAAAAGTCTTGGTTTCAGTTTTGGTCCCAACAACTATTGAAAATATGATTGTGTCGAAGTTTCTCATTATCTCAGTCCCTTCAAATTTTTATGAGGATAATAATGGTGATGTGAGAGTTGGACCATAAAGAAGATTGAGCACCAAAAAATTGATGCTTTTGAACTGTGGTGTTGGAGAAGACTTTTGAGAGTCCCTTGGGTTGCAAGGAGATAAAACCAGTCAATTCTAAAGGAAACCAACCCTGAATATTCATTGGAAGGACTGATGCTGAAGCCGAAACTCCAATGCTTTGGCCACCTGATCAAAGAGTCAACTCATCAGAAAAGACCCTGATGCTGGGAAAGATTGAAGGCAGGAGAAGAAGGGGATGACAGAGGATGAGATGGTTGGTTGGTATCACCAACTCATCGAACATGAGTTTGAGCAAGCTCCAGGAGATGGTGAAGGATAGGGAAGCCTGGCATGCTGCAGTCCATGGGGTTGCAAAGAGTTGGACATGACTGAGTGACTGAACAACAACAAAATCGTGGTGATACCTCTTGGTGATGAAATGTCAGTACATCCTAAAATGGGCTTCATAAATGTGAGTTGTTACTGTGGGCACAGTAAAAATACCTTCAACTATTTGGTGTTTTTAACTTAATTTTTCAATACTTCATTATTAGTCTTTGACCCAGCAATTCACTTCAGGGAATTTATCCTAACAGATATAATTGAGTATGGGAAAAAAAGATATTGTCACATTATTCACTGCAGCATTTCTTAATAATACTAAAATGCTGAAAACAACCTAGATGCCCACCAATAAGTGTCTAGCTGAATAAATTATATCCATTGGGTGGAACAAATGGAATGCCATGCAGCTGTAAAACAAAATAAGGAAACTCCCTATATTTTGTTAAGGAAGGCTCTCTAACACACATTACTAAATAAAAAAGCTAAGTGCAGAACTTGACTTTTACTGTAGAAGAGAGGAACAAAGGGAAAGCAGTCAAGAAACAGTAGTCAGTAGAGTGCTCCTCAAGGGAGTGTACCTAACAATCTGATACATATCTTTGAGTTGTTTGCAGGAACTCTGGTCCCCACCCAGGTGATCCCAGACTAGTTGGAATCTAGGGAATGATGATATTGACCTTTTCTGACCCTCATGACTTCAATTAACTAAAGCTTGGCCTGTCAATCTTTGCTCCAGTTCTACGCTGAATTCCCCCCGCTCCAGCCCCTTCGTGAATATGCATATACCACAAAAGCCCCTTCATGCCTATGTAGAACACTGTTAGCTTAAAAATTCCCCAGGGACTTCCCTGGAGATCCAGTGGTTAACACTTTACCTTCTAATGCAGGGGTTGCAGGTTCCAGCCCTGGTCAGGGAACTAAGATCCCACATGGCTCACAGCCAAAAAAACCAAAACATAAAACTGAAGTGATATTGTAACAAATTCAGCAAAGACTTTAAAAATGGTCCACATCCAAAAAAAAAAACAACAATTTTCCCCAATTTTGTTGTTTGGGACACTGCTTTGGGAGAGATCCCTGTGTTCTCCTTACTTGCTGAAAGTAATTAAGTCCTTCCTCCTCCCAGTGTTTGGCTTGGTTGTATCTTTGGAGGTGAACTCAGTTTTCAGGTAATAAAGGATACACAACAAACAATAGTGGTTAACTAGGGAATTTCCTGGTGGTCTACTGGTTAGGATCTACTCTTTCACTACCCAGGGCATGGGTTTGACCCCACAAGGCGAGTAGTGCAGCCAAAAAAGAAAAAAGTAGTGGTTACTACTGCCAGAGGTGATGCGGCTGTGTGGGAGGGAAGGAGATTTTCACTGTATATATTTTTATATATATTTTTGGATTTTGAAGCATGGGAATATATCCAGTTCAGTTCAGTCGTTCAGTCATGTCCGACTCTTTGCAATCCCATAGACTGCAGCACACCAGGCCTCCCTGTCCATCACTGACTCCTGAAGCCTACTCAAACTTATGTCCATCAAGTCAGTGATGCCATCCAACCATCTCATCCTCTGTTGTCCCCTTCTCCCACCTCCAATCTTTCCCAGCATCAGGGTCTTTTCAAATGAGTCAGTTCTTCACATCAGGTGGTCAAAGTATTGGAGTTTCAGCTTTAGTATCAGTCCTTCCCATGAATATTCTGGACTGATTTCCTTTAGGATGGACTGGTTGGATCTCCTTGCAGTCCAAGGAACTCTCAAGAGTCTTCTCCAACACCACAGTTCAAAAGCATCAATTCTTTGGCACTCAGCTTTCTTTATAGTCCAACTCTCACATCCATACATGACTCCTGGAAAAGCCATAGCTTTGACTAGACAGACCTTTGTTGGCAAAGTAATGTCTCTGCTTTTTCTATGCTGTCTAGGTTGGTCATAACTTTTCTTCCAAGAAGCAAGCGTCTTTTAATTTCATGGCTGAGGTCACCATCTGCAGTGATTTTGAAGCCCCCTAAATAAAGTCCGTCACTGTTTCCATTGTCTCCCCATCTATTTGGACCAGATGCCATGATCTTCGTTTTCTGAATGTTGAATTTTAAGCCAACTTTTTCACTCTCCTCTTTCACTTTCATCAAGAGGCTCTTTAGTTCTTCTTTGCTTTTTGCCATAAGGGTGGTGTCATCTGCCTATCTGAGGTTATTGATATTTCTCCTGGCAGTCTTGATTCCAGCTTGTGCTTCATCCAGCCTGGCATTTCTCATGATGTACTCTGCATATAAGTTAAATAGGCAGGGTGACAATACACAGCCTTGATGTACTCCTTTTCCGATTTGGAACCAGTCTGTTGTTCCATGTCCAGTTCTAACTGTTGCTTCTTGACCCGCATATAGATTTTTCCACAGTTTGTTGTGATCCACACAGTCAAAGGCTTTGTTGTAGTCAATAAAGCAAAAGTAGACATTCCAAAATTAAATATTTATTTGAGAACAGACTAATAATATTTACATGGCTGAGGAACTAAACATGTGTGGCTTATCTTAAATATACGATAGCATGGAATGACCTCAGCAGGGGTCAGTTCTGCGAGAGGAGCAGGGAAGGTCGAGGGCAACTGTGGATGAGAAGTCTGTTTAGATGGAGACATCAAAAAAGGAAGCTCTGTGTGTGGCCAAATATGTAACAGGAACAAACAGGCAGGTGCCAGTCTGCCTGAAAATTAACACGAAGGCTGCTTTCAGTAATGGAGAAAACCATATGGCTTTTATGATATAGGAGGTAATGAAAAAGGAATAAAAACAACTGGGAAGACAGAGACATCCCAGGTTACCTTTATTGTTGTTAGTGATTTTGAAAATTATTTTCTGGTGGTGGGAGTGGTGTATGTGGAATGAGAGTTATTTCAAATGTAATCAAAGGGTTTAGGAAAATGCTAACCAGCAGTGGTAAGAACAGAGAATGTTAGCCATCTTGGGAGGGAGGAAGTTACATACAGGCTGTGGTTGGAGGCTTCAGGGAAGGCAACGCAGTGCAGGAGACTGAGTCCGAATCAGAGGCACCAAGGCATTCTGCTTCCTGGGATCCAGCAGATGGGGAGACAAATGTCAGGCTGACAGGGTAATCATCGGTATCAGGGCTATGATATCTGCTAACGGTCAAGGCACTTGCAGAAGAAATAGTGTCTCCAGGGTTACTCACAGGGTGTGGGGGTGGATAGGCAAGACAGCTCCCACCCAGCCAGAGACTTTGAGAGTTGTGAGCAGGGCCTCCTGGGATGCCCTATACTGAGTACAGTCTAACTTATACTCTGAGACTCAGACTCTGAGTCTACCCAGACTCTGAATTAGTAGTTAGACTACTAACCCCAAGGCTGCAGCTCCCTGGGGCCAGCCCTCAGGGAGCAGGGTGTCATTAGCAGAAAGGGACTAATGACCCAAGACTCCCTACTCTGGGCTTGGAGCAAAGCACTTGGGGACAGCCATCTCCTCCAGTCTCACCATGCAGTTTAAATCACATTTTCCTTTTCCTGGGTATTTTGAAGCTTAGTGTGAATATCTAGGAGTGCTTTTTGAGATCCTCTGATGAAAGGTGCAACAGAAATGTAAAGTATTACTATCAACACGGTAAATATTTTAACGGCAACAGCAGAAGTTCTATGTGTAGGCAGAACATAGTTGCACATTCCAACACCCAATATTCCTAAGGGAACCACTGGGGAGTCAAAAATGGTACTTGTGCAAGAGAAGAGAAGCCAGTGATAGTGGGGGAAAAAGAGTTGAATTAAGTAAGAGCCCTCTCTACAATGCTGACCAGTGGAATGGTAATGCCCACTCAAACAGGCTTTATCCAGATACCAAGATTTCCCCTCCAAGTACCAGCCACAAACATGAGTGACAACTGATGTGGATGGTGGAGCAGGTCCAGGCCCAGCCTTTGCGCAAGAGGCAAGCTGCTTCTGGAAGCACTGTTGTCCCGTTAGCAGGCAGACAGGCTCTGGGACATGCCAGCCTGGCAGCTGACTGTTGTAGAGGGAGGGGCTGATGGAGGCTTCCCCTGACAGCACCAGTCTGCCTGAGGTCGACAGGTGCCTGGCTGACCCTGGAGCGGGCTAGGGCTGAGGGAGTGGAGAGAGGGGATAGAGTGATGCATGACCAGGCAGGATTTTTTTCCCCCACCACAGGTCCTGGGAATTTTGCTGGCAAGAATAATCAGCTGGGCTTAATTTAGTGCAGTTTCTTAATTGCTCTTACGCAGTAACTGAAGTTAGAAATTACTAATAACTGCCAGGTGAGTATAAATGATGTTTCAAGCACAGTGCTATAGTCAGCCTCTATATTTTCTCATTTAATCTTCACAACTCTGGGAGGTAGTGCTACTACCCTCATTCACAGGCAGAGCTCTGAGAAGGTGAAGGACATGCCCAAGACACTACAGTAAGTGGTCAGGCTAGGACCTGAATGCAGGAACTGTAACTCCAAAGCTGTTTTGTCTACAACACTATGTGTCTTCCTCAATGGTTAAAAGGCAACCATCAGGGCTCTGAAATTTTGTTTTCTTGGTTATTATAGTCCTAAAACACACTGCATCCAGAATGTTATTGTCAAAGATAAGGTAGCAAACAAGCTTTCTTCCAACTAACAATATGGCTCAGGTTTTGATCCATGCCTATAAATGGATCTTATCCAAAAAAGAACTACTTTGAAGTCAAGAAGACATGAACATGGACCCCCTGGCCAGGCTTCCATATTTGGTGCCTCTTTCGGACTCACTGTCTCCAGCCTCTTTCCACTTTCCAATCTATATTCCAGACTGTGGCCAGAAATAACTCTGAAAAACCTGTCTGTTTGAAAATCTCCAGGGCTCCCAACTGCGTTCAGAATAAAGCCCGTCCCAGACGGGCAGCCCCGCTCGGCCACGCCCCCCACGGCCCAGCCCCCGCTGGATCTCTCTGAGCCCCAAGCAGTGCGCACTTTCACACCTCGCTGTTATTATTAGCCCTGCTAGTTCCTTTGCCTGCAATGGCCTGGGCTTACCTTCTTTCTGCGTCTGGCAAATGGCTTTCCTCCAAAGGCTGGTTCAAATGTCACTGCTGCTCCCTCAGCGTCCTGACCCAAAGCAGAATTTATTACTCCAGTCGCTTGACCCTCCCCGCTGAGGGCACCTGGTGCCCAAGCATATTATACCACTCACCATCAATTACAGTACATTACTGGATACAGCTGGATCTTGTTTCCCGTTAATTGAGGCAAGGGCAAAAACCATTTCTTACCATCTTTGCTTTCAGAGGCCCAGGTATACACCAAATGCCCTAAGTGTTTTAGAAGAAATAGATGTAGTTATGTGCAAAGGAACCACTCACACAGCACCACAGCGATGATCTCAAAGAAAGTCCCCAATATATGGATAACTGGGGTAGCTGGCTTCCAATTCCTTCTCTACACATCATTACTTGTGATCCACAGAGCTCCTCCACCATGAAATAGAGAATAACTTTATCTTGTGCTCCTGAAGGGTATGAAAGGGGTCATACAGCAACCCCAAATTGCTACCAAGGCACCTTCGCTCTTCCCTCCGGTCAAAAGAGGAAGTTTTGTTTACACAAGGGAAAAGGCTGTGTTGCTAAAAGTATAGTTAAAAGCACTGGTTTAGGATAGTCCCTGGTGCTCCAATGATTAGGACTCGACGCTTTCATTGCTGAGAGCTCTGTGCCATCACCAAAAAAAGCCCTGGTTTTGATGGTCTCTTCCTTTACTTCCTCATGACTATCTATCTGTAAGCACCTCTTCCTAACTGGTTTTCCAGCCTCTAGTCCTTTCCTCTTCCATCCAACTTGCAAATTACTGCCAGAATAAATTTTCTAAAATATTATTTGAATATGTAATGTATATGATCACCAAACATCCAGCTGTACAACGAGAACACTAAACCGTAACCTGCGTCTACCTGAACATACTTCATACATGTCAACCCCTTGCTTAATTACCTGGAGCTGATCACTGTCTTTAATTTTTAATTCTACTTTTTAAAGAATGTTTTATTAAAGGGGAAATGGTGGGGGAGAGGTAAACTAGGAGCATGGGATTA
Source organism: Bos mutus (assembly GCF_027580195.1). NCBI lineage: Eukaryota > Metazoa > Chordata > Mammalia > Artiodactyla > Bovidae > Bos > Bos mutus. Next base: position 83,108,048 of record NC_091617.1, on the reverse strand, counting down.
ACATATAAACTACTATACATAAAATAGATAAGCAACAAGGACTTACTGTATAGTACAGGGAACTATATTCAATAATCTGTAATAACCTATAACGGAAAAGAATCTGAAAATAATATCAAACTGAACCACTTTGCTGTATACCTGAAACTAACACATTATCAACCAGCCATACCTTAATAAAAAAATAGCTTTTATATATATATATATATATACACTAATCTAGTTGATTTTGCAAGTCTGTAAAGATAGTACCATGTGTCTATCTCCTGGTACATGCTATTTCACTATTATGAATTCGAATTTCATCCATGCTGATGCTCTTGTTTATTTTGCTGTTACATAGTATTCCACTGTGTGCCATACCACAGTGATTTATTCCTTCTCCTGCCAACCAACTCGGATCCTTTCCAAAGCTTTGCTATTACGGGTAACGTGGCTATCAACATTCTTGGTGCACAAGTGTGTTTGTACATTTCTGAACTGGGATGTTAGGTCATAAGGTATACAAATGTTCACCCTTATGAAATAATATCAAAGTTTTTTTTTTAAACAGACTCTAATAAGCCAGATAAAATTTTCCCTGCTGAAAAATAATTCAGTGTAACTACAACTTGCAAGATAAAATCTAAACCTGCCATTCCATGCCAGTTACCTTCTGGTCCCAAACTAAATTTCATACTTTCTCTCTTATTGTCCCTACTCACCCATCCAAGCACTTCCCTCTCCAGTTGGGCAGATTTGCTCCCGAATATAGAACCCAACTTGCTCATTTTCAACAGTGTAGGCTCTGCTCCTTCCTTTCTAGTGTATAATTTCCATGCACTCCTGCTACTGCCCTTGGGTTCTCCTTCCTTAAAGAAACCTACCCTGTGCACACCTGCCCACTGAAGTCTCTTCCCCCAACTCCTGAAGACCTGTATTCTGCACATCATAAGCCATCAGCCTTCACCCAGACCCACATCTTAGTGTGTTGAGTTTCTTGCTGCCTTGTTGGAAAAATGGATGTTCTAACTGCTGTGTGATCAGATGTCCTTGGGAACTCAGCATTTCCAAAGTCAGTATCTAGTACATTTCTCACCACTCTCTTGACAATGGAATTACTTAATTTTGGATTTGATTGTTTTCCACATAACGTTTCACATGATTATGTCTTATTTTCCCAATTAAGTCATCAGCATCTTAGAGTACAAAGACCATATTTTAAAATTTCATTGCAGTCTCTACAACATTGAATGCAGTCTCATGTGTGCAGCTAGAACTCAATTCAACAAATATTTAACACTTCAGTAGATACCTGAAAATGAAGAGGCTTGAAAGTATGTTTCTAGAAAAATTATATTCTAGCATACAATTTAGATATTATATATATGTGCATAAAATACATATACACAAAAGCTTAAATGTGTGGATATACATTTGTACAAGCTTAGCAAGTACAATAAAGACAAAGGCGGTCTGGATAGAAACTTTCCAATCACAAAAACAAGAAACAAATAACATCCAAGCCTTTAAACTGCCTAAGAAGTTACTCTTTGGCAAAAACTCTTAGGTTGAGTTTAGTGCTATGGCATCTGTCTCTGAAATATGTTAATGTTCATTTTTGTCATGACTGTGCCTGGGAGATAACTCATTTAGTTAAGTGACCTTTTCTCTCTCAGTTCTCTTTTGATCAAGTTGCTGCCCACCTGCCTAAAAACAATGCATGGTATAATATTTGAGGCAGAAAGAAACCATACTGTCTCCCAATTTAAAAAGTATACTTTAATTTTATTAGTATGAAATATTTTGAGAGAATTTATTGTATTTGTGACCCAAGTACATGATTTTTAAACATGAAAGGGTTTTAAGCAGAATCATACAATCATTTAGTAAAAGTGCTAGTCGTCAGATCCCGAGAAAAGCAGGAAGGCACTTTCTCTTTTTGGTGTGGATACTGTATTGAACATGTTGCTTAACTGGCTGTTTATTTGATGGAGTTTAATCTGCTTCCCTTTCGTCAGAGTCTTCCTCCTCAAACTCGACTAAAGGAGCGTGTCTGTTGGCCTGAGAACCTTCTTTGTAGAATACCTTCTTGATTGTGCCATCCTTTGGCGCCTTTATGGTATGCTGTAGAGACACAAGGCATGGCAGACAATGGCTGTGATACTAACGAGGGTTGAGCACACACCAAGTCAAGACACAGGAAGAGTGAGAAATGAAGTCAGCTGCTTTGATGTTTTGTCATGTATCAGTGCTTCCTGACCTTTCTCACATCGCAGCACACTGAGAAAATCAAAACATGTTTATGGTGCACTTGGGGGTTGAGAGGCGTCATTACCTTGATACACCTGTAAACCATTCAAGGTCAATAATTGGGAAGCTCTGGATTAGCTAGTAATTCTCAGCCCAAGCTTCACAGTAGACTCTCAGCTGGGAAGCTTTTAAAAACTACTGATCCTTGGGCTCCCCTACAGGAAACCCCAATTCAACCGGACTAGGGAAGGATTTTTTCCCCCCTGATATTTAAAATGGTCTTAACTTACAAAATAAGACAAAAGAAAAATTGGGACCGACAGCTCCCAAAATTTACTTGGCAAGTGAACCCATGATTTCACTTACTTCCATTTTCATGGCAATCATAACCATCAGAGAGTCTCCAGCTTTTACTCTGTCTCCAGCTTTCACAAACACCTAGAGATTCAGAGCGACAGGTTAATATCTAAAAAGAGAGGTCCCTTGTGATGGTCTACATGCGATCTGACAACTGGGCAAATTATACACCTGATCTGTGGTGCGCAGAGTTGGTACAAACGTACAGAGAAGTATGTGCTTGTCTTGTCTGCCAAAGGCAAACACACTGGCCCCAGTCAGAGACCCACAGGTCCGCCTGGCATTGCAGGCACTGTCATAGTGGGGTCACTCCTTAGTTCCCCACCTTCACCACCCCCGCCCCATCTAGTTTTTCTTGAATCAGTGAATACATTCTACATATTTCAAGTCTTTTTGTTTTCTCATGAACAGACAGACAAGACATATCACCAACAGGGAAGGACTATAGGCCCACGTCGCTTTATTGTGCTTTGCACATAATGCCTTTTTTTTTTTCCTTTTTTTAAGAGATTGAAGGTTTGTGGCAACTTCATCAAGCACGTCTCTGGGTGCCATTTTCCCAACAGCATTTGCTCACTTTGTGCCTCAGTGCCACATTTTGGTAATTCTTGCAATATTTCAGTATTCCTCCACCAGTAAAAAGATTATAACTCACTGAGAGCAGTGATGATGGTTAGCATTTCTCAGCAATAAAGATTTTTTAAAAATTTTATTTTATATTGGCATATAGTTGATTTACAACGTTGTGTTAGTTTCAGGTGTATAGCAAAGTGATTCAGCTATGCATACATCTAAGTATTTTTTAATTATGGTATGTATGTTGTTTTTTTTCTAGACATGATGCTATTGCACACTTGACAGACTACAGTGTAATCATAACTTTTATATGCACCGGGAAACCAAGAAATTCATGTGACTTGCTGTACTGTACTTGGTGGTAGAGAACCTCACAAGTAGAGATACTGTAGTATCTCTACGGTATGCCTGTACTACACTTAAATGTCTTCACGACAGGCAGAGTGCAGGGTCTTGCCTGGCTTTCTAGTTTTTAGGTTGTTAAAAGAATTAAACTGGTTGGCAACCCAGAAAAAAATCTCTATTTTCCTTTTTTCAAGTATAAATTAAATCATATATGCCATATGGTTTTACTACTTCTCGGTTAACATGGTTTTAAGTAGTTTTTAGAAACATCACACAGTAGAATTAGGTTCTGAAGTCAATGCGTTCAGGCCAAATTGTGAAAAATGAGAAACACGTCTCAAAGCCCCTCGATCACCCAATGTTGAGTGATAGTTTAGTGGCATTCGATGAAATCAACAATCTGGGTTTAGGCCAGTTATGAGGGGAAAAGTGCATCTTCAATTGTAAACCTGTGCAGGGATGCCCATATGATGAGGGGCCTGTTGGGAACTGAGACTGAATGAGTGAAAGGCAAGTGCAAGTTCCCCAGCCCACTGCCCTTCTGGGGCAAACATTTCCACACACGAGTGGTGGGTGAAATCATTCACACTATTTAAGTAGTTGTTTTCTTCTTCTATTTGTTGGTACCAAGGATTTTTATGACTTAAATGCAGTTGAGGGCACTCTATTGTACGCAAGTAAATAAAAGGAGACCACTGGTCTACCACCACTGGAAGTCATCACCAGTATGGATCTCATATCTGAATATATACTGCATTCAACACCAGACACGTTGTTCTTCACCAATACCTTTCAAATTTGGGATAATGCTTGGTGAATGTTCCATTTTAGTCAACTACTTTGATGGAATTCTCACTTCAAAGAAAAGTCCTTATCATAAATTAGGTAAATTTATGATTCACTGAAGACTGTAATATAGAACTTGAATCTTTGATAGATCTTCTTGTTTTCTTGAAATGGATGCTTTCCAATGAACAAGATTTAGAGAGGGGGAGAAGGATATATGAAACAAAGTTCAACAAAGACATTTATTGGGACTTACTGGACATCATTCTACATACATTCATGTCAATACCTTTTCAACAGTTCCAGTCATAGGAGCTACAGCACCCCCTTGGGTTTCTCCTGAGCTTGCTGAAGACAAGTATCGGGGAACCGGAATGCCAATCTGAATACTTCCATCCTATAAGTAGAAATGATATTTATAGGATATATATATAGGATGTATATTTATAACATAAATTAGAAATGAAATTAAGATATTATCACTGTAGTTTTATGAATAGGCCTGAGGTGATGATTATTTTCAAGCTATTTGTTAAATATGAGTCTTATTTAATACCAGGATTCTAACTAGCTTTGTGAAAGTCGGTCAGTCATGTCCAACTCTTTGCAACCCTCCAAGGAATTCTCCAGGCCAGAAACTGGAGTGGGTACCCTTTCCCTTCTCCAGGGGATCTTCCCAAGCCAGGGATCAAACCTAGGTCTCCCACATTGCAGGCGGATTCTTTACCAGCTGAGCCACAAGGGAAGCCCAAGAATACTGGAGCAGGTAGCCTATCCCTTCTCCAGCAGATCTTCCTGACCCATGAATTGAACCAGGATCTCCTGCATTGCAGGTGGATTCTTTACCAACTGAGCGTCTGAGCAAATTACTAAACCCCTTTCAGTCTTGATTTCTACTATAAAGAAGTAATGGCATACATACCACAGAGGGGATTAAAAGAATTAAGTACCTAACTGTTGGTAAAAGACAGCCACTGTCTACAAGCCATTTTAGTAGCATCTCCACTCTCAGTTCCTTAGTCTAAGCCAGGAACTCTTCTTAAGAAATATATAAAATGTCCTTGATGGTCTCAATAACGTTATGAGGTGGGTATTGTTACTTATTCCTGTTTATAAATAGGAGAACTAAAACCTAGAGAGTTTAACTTGCTCAAGGTCAAGCAGATGCCGGTAGGGCCAGGATTTGAAAGCAAACAGCTTCACACATCAGAACTCATCAGTTCAGTTCAGTTCAGTCACTCAGTCGTGTCCGACTCTTTGCAACCCCATGGACTGCAGCATGCCAGGCCTCCCTGTCCATCACCAACTTCAGGAGTTTACTCAAACTGATGTCCAATGAGTCAGTGATTCCATCCAACCATCTCATCCTCTGTTGTCCCCTTCTTCTCTGCCTTCAATCTTTACCAGCATCAGGCTCTTATTCAAATGAGTCACCGCTTCGCATCAGGTGGCCAAAGTATTGCAGCTTCAGCTTCAGCATCAGTCCTTCCCATGAATATTCAGGACTGATTTCCTTTAGGATGGACTGGTTGGATCTCCTTGCAGCCCAGGGGACTCTCAAGAGTCTTCTCCAACACCACAGTTCAAAAGCATCAATTCTTCAGCACTCAGCTTTCTTTACAGTCCCAACTCTCACATCCATACAAGACTACTGGAAAAATCATACCTTTGACTAGATGGATATTTGTTGGCAAAGTAATGTCTCTGCTTTTTCTATGCTGTCTAGGTTGGTCATAACTTTTCTTCCAAGGAGCAAGCATCTTTTAATTTCATGGCTACAGACACCATCTGCAGTGATTTTGGAGCTCAAAAAATAAAGTCTGTCACTGTTTCCACTGTTTCCCCATCTATTTGCCTTGAAGTGATGGGACCAGATGCCATGATCTTAGTTTTCTGAATGTTGAATTTTAAGCCAACTTTTTCACTCTCCTCTTTCACTTTCATCAAGAGGCTCTTTAGTTCTTCTTTGCTTTCTGCCATAAGGGTGGTGTCATTTGCCTATCTGAGGTTATTGATATTTCTCTTGGCAATCTTGATTCCAGCTTGTGCTTCATCCAGCCTGGCATTTCTCATGATGTACTCTGCATAGAAGTTAAATAAGCAGGGTGACAATACACAGCCTTGATGTACTCCTTTTCCTATTTGGAACCAGTCTGTTGTTCCATGTCCAGTTCTAACTGTTGCTTCCTGACTTGTATACAGGTTTCTCAGGAGGCAGGTCAGGTGATCTGGTATTCCCATCTCTTTAAAAATTTCCACAGTTTGTTGTGATACACACAGTCAAAGGCTTTGGCGTAGTCAATAAAGCAGAAGTAGATGTTTTTTTTGAACTCTCTTGCTTTTTTGATGATCCAGCGGATGTTGGCAATTTGATCTCTGGGATTCCTCTGCCTTTTCCAAATCCAGCTTGAACATCTGGAAGTTCACAGATCACGTACTGTTGAAGCCTGGCTTGGAGAATTTTGAGCATCACTTTGCTAGCGTGTGAGATGAGTACAATTGTGTGGTAGTTTGAGCATTCTTTGGCATTACCTCTGTTTGGGATTGGAATGAAAACTGACCTTTTCCAGTCCTGTGGCCACTGCTGAGTTTTCCAAATTTGCTGACATATTGAGTGTGGCACTTTCACAGCATCATCTTTTAGGATTTGAAACAGCTCAACTGGAATTCCATCACCTCCACTAGCTTTGTTCGTAGTGATGCTTCCTAAGGCCCATTTGACTTCACATTCCTGGATGTCTGGCTCTAGGTGAGTGATCACACCATCATGATTATCTGAGTTGTGAAGATCTTTTTGTATAGTTTTTCTGTGTATTCTTGCCACCTCCTCTTAATATTTTCTGCTTCTGTGAGGCCCAGACCATTTCTGTCCTTTATTGTGCCCATCTTTGCATGAAATGTTCCCTTGGTATCTCTAATGTTCTTGAAGAGATCTCTAGTCTTTCCCATTCTATCGTTTTCCTCTATTTCTTTGCATTGATCACTGATGAAGGCTTTCTTATCTCTCCTTGCTATTCTTTGGAACTCTTCATTCAAATGGGTATATCTTTCCTTTTCTCCTTTGCTTTTTGCTTCTCTTCTTTTCATAGCTATTTGTAAGTCCTCCTCAGACAACCATTTTGCCTTTTTGCATTTCTTTTTCTTGGGGATATTCTTGATCACTGCCTCCTGTACAATGTCACGAACCAGAACTCATGCTCTTCACCAATCCATTCTACTGCCTCTGCCATTATACTGTTATAGCACATAGACTATGGAAGCAATGCCTGGCAAAAGGAGATCATCCTTGACTCCAAATATACAGTTTAATTACTGGAATACTGAAGGCATCTCATCACAAAGTACTCTGGTCTGGAAGATGGTTCTCAAGTGTGAGAAGGCTCTGAAGAGGTCACAGGAAATTTGATAATCCACTTCCTTTCTTCGCCCACACAGAACGCTAAGGTCTCCTAACAAGCTCCTAATCATATCCATGCCAAGCCTACCTCAACCATCCTTCAACTGCCAAGAGACCACCACTAACCCACACGCACCTCCCCTGTAAGGAATATCTGGTCCACAGACTCCTCCCACAATGGTCACCTCCTCCCAAGTCTCCACAATTCCCAGTGCCAGGAGGACAGTGGTTGGGGGAAGTGTTTAGAGTATTTGAGAATTAAAGGAAGAAATGGATATGTGTCTGTCAGTGAGAATCTGTGAGAACAGATGTGGTGAATGGAGAAATAGAGAGGTAGAAACGTGACAAAGATTCAGACTGAAAGGGGGATAGACACAAAGTCACAGCAGTGAGAGAAGGAAACAGGGTGTGCTGCTCGCCCTCATCCCTCTGAGGGCACTGTGTGGCATGCAGGATCTCTGACTAGAGATTAAAACCATGCCCCCTGCATTGGAAGCACAGAGTCTTAACCACTGGACTGCCAGGGAAGTTCCAAAACAGGATCTTTCTAATTTCTCAGTGGAATACTTCTGGTCAAGCAATTTTCTCCCAAACTCCAATAGTGTTATTATAAAACACTAAAAAGACATTACCATGGAAAATAGGTAAATAGTGTTTTTCAGGATAATTAGCTTAATTTTACTAGCAACTCCATTAACAGAAGATTTCAGATAAGTGCAGTCTCCCTCACTGCAAAGATCACCAAGGACATGGAAAGTTTTATCTTCAATCTGAAAAAACAAAAAATTAAGATCCTTAAAGTAAATGAACAACCTTACAGAATTAAAATCAAAATCAATTCTTTACTGTTAATAGTTTCAAAAGGAAACAGGTAAAAACATTTTTTTAAATCATGCAGGAAATTTCCTAAGATTCATAAACAAAATAGTCTAGAAAGAAACAGCAGTAAGATAATTAAAAGAAAAAAAAAATAGTTATGTAACATATCTACAGTAGCACCATAATGCTACGGATAAAAGTTCCTTTAAGAATAATAATAAGAAAGTGAGATAGAAATACAAATCAAAGTAAGAAAAATTATTAAAATTCAGTTGAGTATATTATATGTTAATACTCATTTCTGAGTATCCAAAGTAAATTGAGTTTTACTGTGCAAAAGTTAGTGATGAATAACGCCAGAATCTCATAATTAGACTGATTTCTTTTATCTCACCAACATGGAGATTGAATTTATGGGTTTTCAGTTATGATTTAAGAAGATAAGTTAGGTGGAGATTGAGCACAGTTTTCTTACTCTGAGAGACAGAGTACCAAAGAACAGATTTCACACTTAATCTTTTCAAAGTAGCTGACAAAAGGACATGAAATCATGCTGTTCTAAAGGATGTTTTCTCATTTATATACACAAGAAAAAATTTCCCCTATACACATAAAATTCATTTAAATCTTCTTTATTTTTCAATTCCCCTGTTAAGAGTCAGAGTCCTGTGGCTATTCTTTTCAAATATATTATATAGGTTAAAGTGAAATAGGTCACACTGCAGTATTTATACATGGTTCTCATCTATCCTAAGTTAAATATGACATTTCACTCTGCTTTGTAACCTACTAAGACAGCCATTTGAACGTCTGTGGAATTCTCAGGATATAAAGGTTAGATTGGGAACAGTTTTGTTTAAAGACGTATAGAAGCTCATTCTAAATTTGTGAAGGTAGTTCCATGAGCAGACCAGAACAAACCTGCAATTTACTTTACCATTTACCAAGGGATAAGAAGGGGTCCCTAAACCAGAGGTTACCAATATTAATTGCAACCCATATACTTAAGTTGATTTCCCATCATTTGTCTGAATGACAGAGAAAGGAAATCAATGTGTCTCAAAGTGTTGGGGAATCTAAAGAGCATCATTGATAAATTCATTTTGTTGGATTTGAAATCTCTTAGCTCATAGGAAAAATGATTTATTCTATTTTCTGAATTTTATACTCACTATAGGAATTTGGTTGAGTTCTCACATTGTTTTTTAATCCTTTGGCATTTTATTTTGCCAATGTAATGGATTTTTTAAAACTGAGGTCTATCACAAAAATTTTGACTAAAGAGCCTCAAAGTATGACCTGTGGATCCCTTGGGGTCCCCCAAGCCCCTTAAGGAGTTCCACAAAGTCAATCAATTTCTTAATAACATCATATTGTCTTTTTTCTACTCTCGTTCTCTTACAAGTATATAGTGGAATTTTCTAGAGATTCTAGGACACATGATAATGATATTACTCTGATGGCTAATGGAATGTGTGCTTGGTGATAATCTTTTCTCAGTTTATCCTGCAACTCAACAACAAAAACCCAGCCAGATTTTTTTAGAAAGGCAAATAACTTGAATAGATATTTCTCTAAAGAAGATAAGTAGGCAATTAGCAATGAAAAGATGCTTAATATCATTAGTCATTATGGAAATACAAATCAAAACCATAGTAAGATACTACTTCCATACCTTAGGGGTTTTTTGTTTTTAATAAAAACAACAACAACAACAAAACAAAGTAGCTAGAATATAAGTGTTGGCAAGGAGGGATGTAGAGAAATTGGATTTTTTTGTGCACTGCCAATGGGAATGTAGAATGGTATGGACACTATGGAAGAGTATGGTAGTTCCCCCCAAAATTAAAAAGAGAATTACCATATGATACAGGAATTCTACTTATTTGGGTACATGCCTAAAAGAATTGAAAACAGGGTCTCGAAGAGATACTTGTATACAGATGTTCACAGAAGCATTATTTACAATAGGCAAAAGATGGAGGCGACCCAAGTGTCCACTACTCATCTATGTATTTAGATTGGATAAATAAAGTGTAGTACATACATACAATGGAATATTATTCAGCCTTAAAAAGGAAGGGAATTTGGATGGATACTACAACAATGGAAGGGCCTCAAAGACACGCTACGTGAAATTAGCTAGTTACAAAGGAGTAAGCGCTGAATGATTCCACTCATACGAGGTACCTAGAGCAGTTCAATGTGCAGAGACAAAGTAGAATGGTGATTGCCAGGGCCCAGGAAGGGTGGGTGGAGGAGGGGGAGTGGACCCTTTTAATTGGGACAGAATTTCAGTTCTGCAGGAGAACAGTTCTGCAGATGGATGGTGGTGATGGTTGCACAACAATGTGAATGATTTAATGCCATGAAATTGTATGCTTAAAAATGGTTAAAATGACAAATCACATATTATGTACATTTTAAAAACAAACATTAAAACAATAACACATTTTTTTCTCGGTGTAATTTTCTAAACAGTAAATATTAATAGATGTAACTAATACAAACAAAAACTCTTTGGGGAATCTCAATAACTTTTAAGAGTGTTTTACAGAGGTCTTGAAACCAAACATTTGAGAACTGCTGCTTTAGATATAAATACATTCACATAATTTAGGGGCTTTTTAGATGTCTTATATCAAATATTATTATCATTATTTTTTTAACCAAGTTTTTATTCTTAAGGAAATTACAGCCAAACTGAGTAAATAATCAGAAACTATATAGGGAGTAATTTTTCCAAATTGGTCTGAAATAAAAGCTTATGACATTCTCCTAACTATAGTCATGATAATCAATGGCTTCAAATAAAGTAGAGAGTGAAAACATGCTCTACTCAGTATGAGAGAAATCAGATTCAGCTCTGAGCTGTAGAACAAAACCAAGGAGGCTTACCTGCATGCTATATGATCCATCACGGTTATATGTTACAGCTATGGCTACATCTTTACGGAAAAAGTGGGGAAATTAAAGAACAGTTAGAAGACATACAGTTTATTCAGTAACTGAGGTTCTGAAAACCTCACTTTCAACCTAAGGAAAACTAGTTTTTAGGGATATCAACATCTTTTAACTCCCTGACAATAAAATTTTAAAAAATTAAAAAATCAGACAGGTTTCAATAAAGGTGAATTTCAGACTTTTCTTGTTTAAAACTGAAGTTCTAACTCTTTTACAGTTATAGGATATTTCGGATATTTCCCCCTCAACAAGAAAGGCTGTAGTGTCATAGTAGAAAACGTAATTAATTGGGAAAGAGAAGTTCTGGCTTAAGGCCCAAATCTGCCATCCATGGTATGATCATCTCTGTGAGCCTAAGACATTTAAACTCCTGCTTTTCTTAAAAGCTATATATGATAAACCCACAGCAAACATTATCCTCAATGGTGAAAAATTGAAAACATTTCCCCTAAAGTCAGAACAAGGCAAGGGTACCCACTCTCACCACTAACTATTCAACATAGTTTTGGAAGTTTTGGCCACAGCAATCAGAGCAGAAAAAGAAATAACAGGAATCCAGACTGGAAAAGAAGAAGTAAAACTCTCACTGTTCGCAGATGACATGATCCTCTACATAGAAAACCCTAAAGATACCACCAGAAAATTACTAGAGCTAATCAATAAATATAATAAAGTTGCAGGATATAAAATTAACACAGAGAAATCCCTTGCATTCCTATACACTAACACTGAGAAAACAGAAGGAGAAATTAAGGAAACAATTCCATTCACCATTGCAATGAAAAGAATAAAATACTTAGGAATATATCTACCTAAAGAAACAAAAGACCTATATATAGAAAACTATAAAACACTGATGAAAGAAATCAAAGAGGACACAAATAGATGGAGAAATAAACCATGTTCATGGATTGGAAAATGAGTATACTACCTAAAGCAATCTATAGATTCAATGCAATCCCTCTCAAGCTACCAACGGTATTTTTCACAGAACTAGAACAAATAATTTCACAATTTGTATGGAAATACAAAAAACCTCAAATTGCCAAAGCAATCTTGAGAAAGAAGAATGGAACTGGAGGAATCAACCTGCCTGACTTTAGGCTCTACTACAAAGCTACAGTCATCAAGACAGTATGGTACTGGTACAAAAACAGAAATATAGATCAGTAGAACAAAATAGAAAGCCCAGGGATAAATCCATGCACCTATGGACACCTTACCTTTGACAAAGGAGGCAAGAATATACAATGGAGAAAAGACAATCTCTTTAACAAGTGGTGCTGGGAAAACTGGTCAGCCACTTGTAAAAAAATGAAACTAGAACACTTTCTAACACCATACACAAAAATAAACTCAAAAGGGATTAAAGATCTAAACGTAAGACCAGAAATTATAAAACTCCTAGAGGAAAACATAGGCAAAACACACTCTGACATAAACCACAGCAGGATCCTCTATAACCCACCTCTCAGAGTAATAGAAATAAAAGCAAAAATAAACGAGACCTAATTAAACTTAAAAGCTTTTGCACAACAAAGGAAACCATAAGCAAAGTGAAAAGACAGCCTTCAGAATGGGAGAAAATAATAGCAAACAAAACAACTGACAAAGAATTAATCTCAAAAATATACAAGTAACTCCGGAAGCTCAATTCCAGAAAAATAAACGACTCAATCAAAAAATGGGCCAAAGAACTAAATAGACATTTCTCCAAAGAAGATATACAGATGGCTAACAAACACATGAAAAGATGCTCAACATCACTCATTATCAGAGAAATGCAAATCAAAACCACAATGAGGTACCATCTCACGCCAGTTGGAATGGCTGCTATCCAAAAGTCTACAAACAATAAATGCTGGAGAGGGTGTGAAGAAAAGGGAACCCTCTCACACTGTTGGTGGGAATGCAAACTAGTACAGCCACTATGGAGAACAGTGTGGAAATTCCTTAAAAAACTGGAAATAGAACTGCCATATGATCCAGCAATCCCACTGCTGGGCATACACACCAAGGAAACCAGAACTGAAAGAGAACACGTGTACCCCAATGTTCATCGCAGCACTGTTTATAATAGCCAAGACATGGAAGCAACCTAGATGTCCATCAGCAGACAAATGGATAAGAAACCTGTGGTACCTATACAGAATGGAATATTACTCATCCATTAAAAAGAATACATTTGAATCAGTTCTAATGAGGTGGATGAAACTGGAGCCTATTATACAGAGTGAAGTAAGCCAGAAAGAAAAACACCAATACAGTATACTAACGCATATATATGGAATTTAGAGAGATGGTAAAGATAATCCTATATGCAAGACAGCAAAAGAGACACAGATGTATTGAACAGTCTTTTGGACTCTATGGGAGAAGGCGACAGTGGGATGATCTGAGAGAATAGCATTGAAACATGTATATTATCATATTGTGAAACAGATCGCCAGTCCAGGTTCAATGCATGAGACAGGGTGCTCAGGGCTGGTGCACTGGGATGACCCTGAGGGATGGGATGGGGATGGAGGTGGGTTCAGGATGGGGAACACATGTACACCCATGGCTGATTCATGTCAATGTATGGCAAAAATCACTATAATACTATAAAGTAGTTAGCCTCCAATTAAAATAAATAAATTAAAAATAAAATAAAATCAAATCCTGCTCTTCTGATCCATTCTGACCCATTAACTGGGTATGAAAATGTAAATGATTAAATGAATGTGAAAGCACTTTATAAACTGTATCAGACTATACAAATATAATGCAAAATATACTTATATCATTATGTGACTAGAGAATAGGTTAAAGACTACGCTGCTGCTGCTGCTGCTAAGTCGCTTCAGTCGTGTCCGACTCTGTGCAACCCCAGAGACGGCAGCCCACCAGGTTCCCCCGTCCCTGGGATTCTCCAGGCAAGAACACTGGAGTGGGTTGCCCTTTCCTTCTCCAATGCATGACAGTGAAAAGTGAAAGTGAAGTCGCTTAGTCGTGTCGAACTCCTAGCGACCCCATCAACTGCACCCTAAAGACTACCCTAGGAGATGGAAATTTTGTGGAAGAGCATGCAGACCAAAGTCATTTCACCTACACCTGACACATTAACCAGCACTCTGAGGCTCCTAGCTCAAGTCTGTTTCCAGCCTGACCTTCCTGCTCCAAAACTCTGGTTAGTCATTCCCAGCAGGATCCTCCACTGGCATCTTAAAATAAACCTAATGGGGCCAACAAATCATCTCCCCTTCCACCTGCCTTCCCTCCTGACCTGTCAACTCCATGACTGACACTGTTTTTCTCATCATCCAGGTTTATAACTTGTCATTCTGGCCTTATCCTCCATCCTTTGCTTTTCACCTCCAATAGCCACCACAAAGCTGCCAAGTTCTTGCCCCTGAAGACCTGTGCTCTACATTTCTTCCTGTCCATTCCCATCACTCTACTCTGGTTCAGGCCCATGGCTTCTGGCCTGGCTGACTTAAGAGGGCCTCCCTAAATTTCCTGCTTCCTGTCTCAACCATTCCAGCTGATGCGGCCCAGCATGGCCCCCCAAAACTCAAAGTACTTGGCTTGGTATGGAAGGCACCAAACTCCCAGTCCTGTTGCCCACCATCCTTCTATATAGCCCTGCGTTACAAACAAATGGGAAACCGCACCATTCATATTCTCCACACGTGCCTCTGGCCTTCTCCACAATTGTGCCTCTTTGCTAATGCGCCTCCTTCCCACTTTGCTGGTCCCCAGCCACACCACCTGAGACTCCCTCCATCATTCACATCATACTCACTCACTGTCCTTGGGAAGAGTCTGTTTAGGTGGAACAAATCCTCTCTCCTGTGAACATTTAGACTTCTGCATATAAAGTGCCATTATGATTCTCCCCTCATCCAATTTTAAATGACAGTGATTTTTCTCTTTATCAGTTGTTTTTAATAATTGCAAAAAATATTCACAAAAGTTAAATACTGAGGTATATAAAAAGTGAAAGTCCCCTTTATTGCCCAGATGTATTATTAAACACTTTAATGTGTGAATCCTTTTAGACCTTTTTGAATGCATAAACTTATATTTTTCTTTTATAAAAATAACATATTGCTATACACATTGTTCAGCAACCAGTTTTTAAAAATTAACATGTGACATACATGTCTACTTTGCTCTTTCCATAGTAACGAGGAGATAATTTAATAATAATGATTTTGATGATGATAGCTACTGTTGACTGCTTGCTCTAGGTCATTCAACAAGCTAAAATGCTTTATATGTATTGTCTCATTTAATATACACAACAACCCAAGGAAGCAACTGCCATGAGTATCTCCACTTATAGCTGAGGACACGAGATGCTTAGAGAGTGTGACTTTCCAAGGGTCATAGACAAGAGGGGAGCAGAATTCAACCCATAGAATCTGACTCCTGGGCCTGCATTATTAAGCCCTACACCATCCATATATAACTTCTCCTTTGCCAAATGGTAAACGTCTTAACATCTTTTTTTACTTCTTCACATTACTCAGAATATTTTGTGTTTTCAAAAACTTTGTACTGAGTGTATGAATGAATGAAACTTTTCCTCCCTATATCTTATCAATATCTTTACACTTTCTTAAGAGAAAATATATTCAATTACACCAGATCAGTTTACTTTTAATTTATAAGATACGAAAAGTGTTTAACTGACAGGAATGCCAAAAGAATCATAGTAAAGACACTGCCGGGAAAACTATTTTATACATTATAGAGTAACTGAATTTGTTCCTCTCTCCTCTAGATACTTAACCCCCACAAGAGAACCTTAAATATCCTCTTGTAAATTTGATATGTGTTTAATATCCTCTTATATGTTTATATAAGGTATATACATTTAGCATGGTGCAGTGTTAGATAAGCACATGTTCCCTAGACAGTGGGTTCAAATTCTGGCTCTACCAATTACTTTTAGTATGACTTCAAGAAAACTATTAATCTCTCTAAGCTTTGGTTCCCAATTTATAAAGTTGACACTAATAATAACACTGACCTCAATGGCCTATTCTGAAAATGCAAATGAAATAATCCATGGAAAGTGCTTAACAAAGGGCCTGATATATATCAAACACTCAATAAATCTTAGCTACTGTTATTGAGGGTAGGGCAGGGTTCTGTGAAACATGGCTATAACAAAGGAAGATTATTTTTCAAGCTTTAAATATATAAAATGCTGGGTTGTTTTTACTGAGATCATCAGGAGTTGGTTCTCCTTTAGATTCACAAATGATTTTGGGCCCTTAGACTTCCTGTTTGGAGCACTCTCTTATTCAACCATGGTCACTACTGATTAGCATATATGAGAGACTCAACATAATATTTCTGAAAGCTGTTATATTCAGACCTGGATTATCATTGAAAAATACTACAAAAAAGATGTAGTGAACATCATTTATATTGATTTCTCAATTATATATTTTTTTAAAATTGAAATGCAACATAATTCAAAATACTGCTTAGTAAAAATTCACACCAAGTAATACCATTGGCTCCTATGAATTATAATCATACATGTGATTTTTCTGTTTAATTCAGGTTGAAGAGGCCACTGAAACTTTGCTGCTGATACCTGTGTTCAGCACAGAGGAGTCTAGAGCAAGATACTCCCAGATTTTGCTGTTTTTTAGGATGAAATAACTACAACAGCATAAAATGGATAGGTTAATCACTCACAGAAGGCTGCTTTATAAGGGATCTTTGCAAATGTTCTTTCCATGTACTCAATGCAAATAGGGCAATGACCATCTAGGTTCAGAATGAAAAAATGCCTAAAGAGCTACTTATTAATGAGTGACTGGTATCTACCCAGAGTTGAGGTAAAGAAAATCCTACTCTGTCCAGGGAGGAGGGTGCTGTGATGATCTCTGTTATACTTGGTAGGCACATTCTGACAATGGAGCTCCCACAGTTCAATGAACCTCACATTCAAGGTTATCCATCCCTCCCAGCTCTGGCTCTGCACCCCTCTGACTTCCCAGGTAAACTGTCCTGCAACAAAAGAAATACAGCCAGTTGTTGTCATAGGATTCTGGTTCCTCTGGAACACTGTTCAAGCCACAAGTTTACAAACCATCTTCTGGCTTAAGTGTCATCTCTTTCAGACTTCAGTTACAATAAATCAGGTCCCATACCGGGCCCATCAATTAGTTGGCAATCAAAAATCAATTTTCTACTGGAAAAGTGGTGGAAACAGCACAGGGGGCAAGGCCAGAAAGACTGGGTGTCAGTCTTGGTTCTGCTACTTAATAGCCTTGAGTAACTGCTCCTCCCCTATCTCAGTTTCATCAGCAATAAGCGGGTCTAACAGTGACTCCCCCTCTTTAATGCTGCCTGGTGAGCAGTGGGGTGGGCAATCCTCCTCCCCTGGAGAAGTTTGGTTATTTTCTTCTTTAGAAGTCATACAGACTCACAGAAAAAAATGGCAGAGCCATGAAAGTACAAAGAAGAGGAGGGAAAAAAGTGCCTCAAATCCTAGCATCCAATGCTAATCTCACTAATGTTTTGTATATATTTCATTTTCCTATGTATGTTTTAGGACCTATTTTTAAAATATTTACCAAATATAAAACAAGTGTGAAAAAGAAAAATAAATATCATTAACTCTACCACCCAGAGCCAGTCAATTCTATTATTTTGGCATGCTTCCTTCTAATGTTTAGGCTAAGGATCTTAAAAAATGTAATTGATCATGGCCAGGCTGAATTCTTTTTTTCCAGTAAATGTGATCTATTTCTATGAAGCACATTTCCTTTTTAATAACACATTACTTACTGTTTTCACCATCCCTAAGAGTCACGTTTCTAGAGTAACACATATTCAGTCTTCTTCCACAGCTGGATGCAAAAGGAGAGTATTGATCTAGAAAACATTTAAAATTCAACAACAAATTCATGAACATCAAGCCTACTAACAAAAGAAAACATAAAACAGAGGTCCTATACTGACAGCTCAAATATGTTTTCTTTATTCTATGCAATGCTTTAAATTTAGACACTTTTATTCACATCTCAGGAAATTTTACATGAAAAAAATCCCAGTTTGTCTTGAAAAATCAGAATATTTACAACCTCAACTTTCCACCTCTGGCAGCATAAACTGCACAGTGGTCACAATTCTGACAGGGCAAATGCATTCCAGGTCGCCCGGATCCTCACTACTCACTAGTTTTCTTTCACCTGGCCTCTTCTGCTCTTCTCTGTTACTGGTCTTCCTCTAGAGACTTGTGTGTTCACCCTCTGTTAGACAATTTCCAGGAGCTATGGAGTAGCTAAATTGAAGCAATTTATTCTGAAACTCCTCTCTGGGCTGCTTATAAATTTTAATTTAAAAAGGAAAGTGAGAGTAAGAGGACACTCCATTCCAAAAAAGCTAAGTCCAGGCTGAGGAATACCAGATGGGGTACAGGTAGATGCGTTTATTTAATGTAAAAGGACAAAATGAGGACAGAGCACAAATCTCCAAATGTAGCTATATGTTTTAAGCTTTCAATATAACTTAAAATGTTACTTATTAATTCATGTATGGCTGCGCTGGGTCTTTACTGCTGTGTGGGCTGTTCTTGTCTAGTTGCGGTGGGCGGGCTTCTCACCGCAGTGGCTCCTCTTGTGGAGCACAGGGCTCTAGGCTGCAGGGGCTTCAGTAGTGGCAACACATGGGCTCAGTAGCTGCGGCTCCCAGACTCCAGAGCACAGGCTCAATAGCTGTGGTGCACAGGCTTAGCTGTTTCACAGCATGTGGGATCTTCTTGGACCAAGGATTGAACCTGCGTCTCCTGAATTGGCAGGCAGGTTCTTTACCGCTCAGCCACCAAAGTGAAAGTGAAGTTGCTCAGTCGTGTCCGACTCTTTGCAACCCCATGGACTGTAGCCTACCAGGCTCCTCTGTCCATGGGATTTTCCAGGCAATAGTACTGGAGTGGATTGCCATTTCCTTCTCCAGGGGATCTTCCTGACCCAGGGTACGAACCCAGGTCTCCCACATTGTAGACAGATGCTTTACCGCCTGAGCCACCAGGGAAGTGCCTGGGGGGAGCCCTTAATATCACTTTCTTGAATGAATCTAGAAAAAGATCCCAATAATAGGATCCTATAATAATATAATAATCCTAATAATAATGAAGGGATAAATGGATTCAGGGTTTTTTTTTCCTGTTTGCTTCAAAGATCAGAGGTAGCCTGAGGAAATATTATGGAGCAAATGTGGGAGAGCTCAGATTTTGTTCAACCAAGTGGGAAGAACTTCTTAATGGAGAATTGACTGAAACTGTAATTGACTAATGAATTTTCATCATGAATTTCCAGCTTCCTGAGGTGTTAGGAAGATGCTGGGCAACAACTCAGTGGGAATGCTGAGGCAGGGATGCATACATATGGCAGCCAGGATGAATCTCTGTCATAGTCCCAGATTCTATGGCATACTCAGATTCTATGATATGATGAAATACCTAGGTATCTAGCTAGTCAGAAATTTGATCTCAGAATAGAAAAAGAGAGGAAGGGGACTTCCCTGGTGGTCTAGTGGTTCAGAATCTGCCTTGCAATGCAAGATACTCAAGTTTGATCCCTAGTCAGGGAACAAAGATCCCACACGTCGCAGAGCAACTAGGCCCAGTTGCAGCAACTGCTGAGCCCACACGCTCTGGAGCCTGTGTGCCACAACTAGAGAGTCCGTGCACCACAAGAAAAGAGCCCATGTGCCACAATTAAAACCTGACTAAGCCAAATAAATAAGTAAATATTTTTTAAAAAGAGAGAGCAGAAGAATAACTCAACAATAAATTATGGGTAACTTCAGGGAATCTGAGCATCTCCAGCACTGTCTTGTCTCTAGGACCAAGAAAGCTGCTGCCGGTATGCAGGATACAACAAAGCAGGGAGTGGTGAATAAAAGAAGTTGGAAGGAAATAAAAAGTGAATTAGAAAAAACAAAACAAAAAGAAGTTGTAAGGCATATCAGCATGAGATGTGGGGAGAATTGGTGTTTTCTTGAAAATAAGTCCATCTCTATGTTGTTTAAGTGATGGGTTAAGTTACACTGAATGGGTTAAAGCATGCTGTTGGGTGCATGAATATTACGTAAAGCTCTTTACTTGATACTAAGAAACACTTTAGCAGAGGATGGTGTCAGTTACTGAAGGAAGAAAAGGGAGGCAGGAGTGGCAATAAAAAAAAGAAAACTGGGAGTTTCTGGTTGCCTAGTGGTTAGGGTTCTGGACCTTCACTGCTGTGGCCTGGGTTCAATCCCTGGCTGGAGAATTGAGATCCCATTAGCTATGCAGCATGGCCAAAAAAAAAAAAAAAAAAAAAAGCATGTTCAATGATATTCATAAAATTTTGCAAAGCAGAAGAAATAGAAAAATATTCCATACCTTGTGTCTGAATTTTGAAGACATCAGATACAGCTTTCTCCTTGAGGATGAGGGCCAGAGCTGCGTGACATAAAAACTCCTTGGCTGTGGTCTTCCGGTCGGGCAACAGTTCTTTGCGGTGTTGAGGGATGAAATCAGTGTGCACGTTCCCAGCTTCAAATTCCGGGTGGCCAGACAGGCTAAGGAGGAAGTCAATGTTGGTGTGCAGTCCAACAATCTAGGGAGGAAAAAATGTCCATGTCCCCAGTGAGTGGGGAAAACAACATACTCAGGAAAACATTTCTATGGCATCAGCTCTTTCTTTCTACTAAGTATTTTCGACCATGACTAACTCTCAGGAAAAACAAAACAAATTCATTTCACCATTATTATGCATTTGCACTTCACATTATATTAATTTACTATGATAAACAGGATGTAGGAAATGGTGTTGGGAAGGTGGTGTGGAGATGTTTAATTGACTCAAGTTAGGAAAGCAAGTAAACATTAAGAAACTGAAATGAGATTTATGTGCAAGATACTGAAGACTTGCTTCTCAGAACACTCCCATGAACGAGGAAAACTGCAGACAGAATAGGACTGCTACACAGCGGGGGGGTGGGATTATACGACCTGAAAAGAGCTTCCTCTGAACATTAAAATTCAACTTGTACACACTGATATAAAAATAAGAAAAGGTATAGAATTAACCCAAATCCACCCAATAAATGGGATCTAGGACAAAACCGGCTGTCTGAGCTCTCAGGTTCATTCATTCATTTTCTCATTCATCCATTTATTTAATAGCCATTTACTGAGAGCCTTTTAGGTGCCAGGCTCTGACCCCAGTACTGGGACACAGTGAGGAACAAAACAAAGTCCTTGCCATCACAAAGCTTACATCAAGGGACAAATAACAATGTCTATAAATATCTACTATAATGTCAGATGATATGAAAAAAAAATAAGGCTGGCTAAAGGAACAGACAGCAGCAAAAGGTCCTGTGGGGAGGCCTGGGAAGGACTCTAAGGATCATGGTGAGCCGGGCAGAGGGCAGTGAGGAGGGAATCACATGGGGCAAGAAAATTCTGGAGGGAGAAAGGGAACATGTGGCTCCATGCTGGGTGTGTCAAAGGAGTCACAAGGAGGCCGGTGTGGGTGGAGCCACAGAAATCGGAGGTTTGATCAAATTCATGAAATATAGTCACCTGAATATCATGGGTTAATAAGAAATCCTTCTATGACACTAAATCAGCATGGTATGGGGCTTACTGCAGCAAGGAAATTTATAGCTACAGAAAAGCAACAAACTCTTTCAAATGGATAAAACTGAACATAATTATTTTCCTTGGCAGAAAATAACATCAGAGGATTGGCCACACTTGTGTTGCTGGCCTCATCCACAGGTTGAATAGAAATTTCACATCGGATCCCACTGAGGTTAACGCTGATGCTAATAGTTTTAGTCCTGCAATCTTTCCTTTCTAGCTGAAATCAGGAAGTCTTCAAACTCTATTCTGACCCATGGGAAATACTCCCATGTGAAATAATTTTGTTGTGACATATGGGAAATTGGTAGAAATAAGTTGACAAGGACAAAGGTCAACCAGTCGTAATGGACACGCTTGGCTGTAGAGATCCAGAGATCATCACGGTCACTAACACGGCTCCAGCTCACTCACATTGTACTGTCGAAGGCTGTACTTAAGTTTCGTCAAGGCTGCCTGGCGATCAGCAGCCCACACAACCAGCTTTGCAATCATGGGGTCATAATGCATTGAAACTTCATCTCCTGAAGTTGAAAAACCACAGAAACTAAAGTTATAACTTAAAAGAGAGAAAATATGACAAGCAAGACATTCTCCTGGGGCTTTCTGTACATTTCACACTTTATTCTCATGACAGATATCAGTACCACCACTTTATTCACGAGGAACTGAGGCTCAAAGGGATTTAAAAACAGAAGTTGAAGGAGGGTATGGCTATCAAGAGCACCATGCCCCAAAAGAGTCATCCAACGACACACAGGCTGGCTTGCCCCATCCTAACTTCTTCTGAATCTTCTTTTTCCTTCTTGTTTTGGAAGTCAGTGAAAACCCTCATATCACAATCACTTCTGTCCTTGTTTCCTTGCCTCCACCCCCTCAGTTTCCTCATCAGAAAAATAAAGAAAATAATTCTTCTATCCTATATGGTTGCTGGGAGGAATGACAATCAAGTGCCAAATTGCCATACCTGGCAGAGCTAATAAATAGCAGCTGTGTCAGAGTCTCAGCGACCAAGAAACTGAACTATGCACATCTCACTGGTTAGAAATGGTTCAAGTAAAAAAGATGAGGTATATTACAAAGAATATTGTTCAAAGATGTTTTTGTGATTTTGGCAGATCACTTGACCCCTCTGAACCTCAGAGTCTTCATCTATACAATTAAGAGGTTAGATTACACTCCCTTATCCACCCATCCATCCATCCACCAACACATACCGAACACCTTCTAGGCCTCAGCTTGAGCAAAGTCCTGCAAATATAACGTAGAAGACCTAGTCCCTCTTGTACGACTCCTAGTCTAATGGAGAAATTAGACAAGGGGCAAAAGATCATCATGAGATGATATAAAGGGGGAATCCCAAGGAATACACAAGGGGACACAAAAGAGGGTTGGGGAAAGCTTCCTGTACTAATTATCCTTCCCAGGGCCAGGATAAATCAGGGAGTCTGTCTGAGAATTATATCTGTTATCCTTTGAGCACTTTTATTAAACTATACTGCAAGCTTTGCTTGCCTTAAATTCCTTTTCTTTCCTATTGCAAGTCCCCTCTTCTCTCTATGAAGTTTCACTGATACGCTAAAAAATTTACTGACTACCAAACTTGCTGTAGGTTATCCAGAGCTCTCAAAATGCTGCCAGTTTATTGTTGTAGTTATTGTTCAGTCACTAAGTCATATCTGACTCTGCAACCGCATGGACTGCAGCATGCCAGGCTTCCCTGTCCTTCACTATCTCCTGGAGTTTGCTCACACTCATGTCCACTGAGTTGGTGATGTCATCCAACAATCTCATCATCTGACACCCCTTTCTCCTCCTGCCCTCAATCTTTCCCAGTATCACGGTCTTTTCCAATGAGTTGGCTCCTCACATTAGGTACCCAAAGTATTACAGCTTCAGCATCAGTCCTTCCAATGAATATTAAGGGTTGATTTCCTTTAGGATTGATTGGTTTGATCTCCTCGCTGTCCAAAGGACTCTCGAGGGTCTTCTCCACCACAATTTGAAAGCATCAATTCTTCGGTATTCAGCCTTCTTTACGGTCCAAATCTGACATCCATACATGAATACTGGAAAAACCACAGCTTTGACTAATATGGACTTTTGTCAGAAAAGTGATGTCTCTGCTTTTTAATATGCTGTCTAGATTTGTCATAGCTTTTCTTCCAAAGAGCAAGCATCTTTTAATTTCATGGCTACAGTCACCATCTACAGTGATTTTGGAGCCCCCCAAAACAAAATCTGCCACTGTTTCCATTTTTTCCCCCATCTATTTGCCATAAAGTGATGGGACCAGATGCCATGATCTTTGTTTTTTGAATGTTGAGTTTTTGAGTTGTTGTTTTTTGAATGTTTGAATGTTTTTTGATTGTTTTTTGAATGTTGAGTTTTAAGCCATTTTTTTCATTCTCTGTTTTCATCCTCATCAAGAGGCTCTTTAGTTCCTCTACACTTTCTGCCATTAGAGTGGTATCACCTGCAATTTATTGTTTAGAAGTCCTAATTCCTCGTTTTAGCTTTCTAGACCCTATACGATTTGCTCTTATTCCATATCTCCAATTACTCACCACCCTGAATCCTTTTCTCCAGCCACATATTCTCTCAGTTCTTCAAATACACCTTTTGTTAAATCCTCTTCTCTTCACTTTTCTGTGTGCTTTTAAATCTGTCTATTCAAATTCACTCCAGACTTCCTCTTAGAAACATGTCCCGATTACACCAGCCTAACATAACCTGCTATTCCTGAGAATTTCTATATTTTATCACTCACCATCTGTATAACTTCTCTGGCAACTAAGTTAAGGTGGCAATAGATGGTGGTGGCTCAGATCATAGACCTGGAGCCAGAATGCCCGCGTCTACATCTTGGCTCCAATGGTGACCTTGGAGAAGTCACTTCTCTGTGCCCTTGTTTCCCCATCTGGAAAATGGAGGTGATCATAGGGTAGTAAAGGAGCCCCTGGAGGAAAAACCCCTAGAACAGTACCTGTACATAGTAAGTGCTAAATAACTGTTATGACCGTGGTTATTAATCATATGTGAACTATACTAGCTTTTGCATTGTTATTTTTTAACTTTTTAAAATTACTGCTTAGCTTGCACTAAGTTTATTAATTTTTCAGTTTGACTTTTAGTACCTTGAAGGCAGAGTGCCTTGGGCTGGGCAGATATCAGTCCCCTTAAATTGTATTTGGAACTAGGCAAAATAAAAATATAAACAATACCAGAAAATATTTGTTGCTGAGGTTTGACTAAGTGCTGCTGCATTTCAAAAAAGACTGCAGTACTGCTTAAAAATACTAGTTCTTCTTTTTTAAAAAAAATAAATGTTTAGCCATCTGTTTTATTTTTAATTTTATTCTTCATAATCGGCTGCAACGGGTCTTAGTTGCGGTATGCAGGATTTAGTTCCCCAACCAGGGATCGAACCCCAGCCCCCTGCATTGGGAGCTTAAAAGTCTTAGCCACTGGACCACCAGGGAAGCCCCAATACTAGTTATTCCTTAAAAGTGACTATTCCAAAGGAAAAGATTACTGAGAAATCAAAGAAATCCTTTATTTTGAAAACCTAGATACATCCACAAGACACAGGAAAAAAGACCCTATCCAAAACCAACAATGTACCAAAAAATTTAACCACCGAGACTTTGTCCTTTAATTTCACTTTACCTTGCCGTACTCCAGTTTCAATCCTAGTGGTAAGGTCTGCTCGAGGGGTGGAGAGATGCACTAGTGGTCCGGCCCCCGGCATGAAGTTATTGTTAGGATCTTCTGCATATATTCTAGCTTCAAAGGCATGGCCCCGCAGAGTTATTTCTTCCTGGCTCAAAGGAATCTTCTCTCCTGCTGCAATCTGGTAAAAGAAGAGTATGTGCTTATTATGAAAATCCACCTGATAGCAGCTATGAGACTGTATAAATGGTCTTGCCTTTTTCTACATAAAATGTACATTTGGACTTTATAATGAAGCCAATTAAAAACTCTCATTTTGTCCACCCACTTGGGTATTAGGCAAAAGCAAAAATAGATTAAAAAACAGATGCAGCCTGGAAATATTGCATTAATTACAATAAATCTCTACAATTTTAAAATAGAGAAAACAGGCAAACTGATGACTAAGTTATAAATATCAGTATCAGTGCTTTATCAATATAATGGAAACTAAAATTTCTTACTGGCAAGATAGTCTCAGTTTTCACTTAAAATATTAGCACTCAGTTACCATGTCAATCTTTTCTTATAGTAAATTGTTAGTTGGTGTTCAGGACTATATTCACAGCTATGGCTAAAGTATGGCATTTGTCATCTTTGTCATCTTCACCACCAAGTGATCAAGCAAAACAGGCAGGGGAACACG
Organism: Bos mutus; assembly: GCF_027580195.1. Taxonomy (NCBI): domain Eukaryota; kingdom Metazoa; phylum Chordata; class Mammalia; order Artiodactyla; family Bovidae; genus Bos; species Bos mutus. The sequence goes on along the minus strand of NC_091617.1, from coordinate 83,081,576 downwards.
ATGTTTTTAAATTTTGTTATTTATATATATTGCAGGACACCAGATTATAAACAGGATAATCAGCATTGTTAATCATTACTCTAATTACTATTATTTTGGCTCTTATATACCGATACACCAAATCTCTCTCTTCAACTAGAATAATTTGGAAAAGGCTACTGGAGGGCACACTGTCACTCTTCACTCTACCCTTGTATTTTCCTCCAAGATGAGAAAATGACAAACTGAAATGGCAAAAGATATTGGGAAAAACTCTAGTAACTCAGCAGCACACTGCATTAGATAGGTAAGTATAAAACAAGCAAAGGTTTCATCTCTCAAAATTTGTAAATAAGAAAAATCAGGAACTACAACAGTGAAAATGAAAGGAAAATGGACTAAACTGCATGCCTTTAAGGCACAGTGTTTGGAATCAGAGACTTTGCAGCCCTACTGCCTGGGTTCAAATTCTGTCTCTATACTTTTTCTGTTTCAGGCATACTCAATTCTGGGTAAGTTTCTGTAACCTCTTAATGCATCAGAGAACAATGCCTGGCATACAGTAAATACTCGGTAAGTGTTAGCTTTTATTTTTTCATTCCTATCCTTTATAATAAAATTCTCTGTAATATTTTGGTACGGAATTCTATTTGTTTTAGCATAAAAAAGGAAAAGAACGACTATATGTTCATATTCTAAGATGTGATTTTATTTCTGACTATATAGTTCAATTTCAACCTGACTTATCTTTATCTGTTTCCCTCTGAAGTTGGCTTCTATCTGGACCCAGAAGAGACTGGCCCAACCATGTTTCTGAATACTTGGAAATCTATACCATCTGAGTTCACTCAGGCTTAGACATTGACTCTTTGGAATCCCTTGGACCTTGGACATTTCACCAGCCTCTCCTAACACTGCTAACCATCTGAGCCTGCAGCCAGGGTGCTCACATCACTGCACACGCACTCCAGGAAGCTAGTGACTCGAGAGAGAGGTCCTGGAGCTTGAACTCTTGATTCACCACATGGTAAGACCCACTGTTTTACCTCTGCTTGGAAGCCAGGTTCCCAAGTGTCTTGAACAGCATAAATAAGGTCCAGTGGCATCCCTAAGCTCTAGAAACCTTCCCCAGATAATGAAAGCCTATTTCTCTTTCTCGAGCTCTTACAGTTTCTCGACTTGCAGAAATAAATGCCTGCTGGTTCCCCCTCATATCCAAAAGCCTTCTTTTCCTTCATTCTTAGAAACACTTACTCCTTCATGATTTAAAAATCCTGAACTCTCCTGGTTACTACTCAAGAAAAATTATTTTCCTTGAATTCTGAAAACATAAGCACTCTTTCCAAAAGTTTCTAAACCCAACACAGTTTTCCTGGCACGTCCTAACACTTACTAGCCTGATGTGTAGCTCCTAAGGCTACAGAGGCCAGAGGAATCTTATGGCTCAATTAAAACCACCAATCATCCCCAAATAACCAGCAAAAGGAATGTTATATTATTGTCCACAGAAATTTTGCAAAGATAAAATTATCAAAATAATCAAAACTTTAGCATCACAACACTGAAAAAATAATCTAGATTCAGGATATATAGAGAACAAATAACTCTACAGAGATTAAGAACATTCATACTACTTAAAAACATTATTATATTAAAAAATAGACTGTAAAAATCTACTGTTTTTAATAAAGAGAACAAAACAGTCTAAGTTATTATCATTAATATTTGAAGCAATAAGCTTTGTAAAACTCTGATTTAGGCCTGTGAGGAGAAGCCATAGATGTAATAGTTCAGTAGAATACAGTAGATGTGTCATAGCAATGTCAAAGTGCTTTGACATTTTTTAGACATTTATTCTAAATGGCCACACTCATCCTTTTATGGGCCATCAATAGTGTGTCAGAACTTGCACAGAGACCACTCTATGAATCTGAACTGTTCCTTTAGCTCTTCATTCTCAACTCTTCCTTAGCTTATTTCACCTTGGCAAGCATCTATCCTGCCTCTAAACTCTAATAACAGCCTGGTCCTGAATAATGTGGCTTCAGGTAGAAGACAAGGCTTTGTGTTGAGACAATGTGGTCACAAGCAAGCCTCAGTGACAGCAGCTTACCTGTTGGCTGCCCCAGGTCTAAGGGGGAAGGATGGTAAGTGACATTAGAAATATGAGTCCATAAAGTGCATCAAATGTAACATCACCATTATCTTCCCATTTTCCTATACTTATGACAACCACAAAGAATTGAACCCTTATCCAAAGTGACACCTTCTTTTAAGAGTCCAGAAGGGAACACATTCTCAACACTGATCTTTAACAGAAAAAATACTCCCACCCTAAGTTGCCATTCCACCAAGTCAGTTCCTGTGATCATCTCGGTGACAGGATGTTCCACTTGCAGCCTTGTATTCATCTCCATAAAGTAGAAATTGTGCTTTGAGTCCATGATAAACTCCACGGTTCCTAAAATATAAAATACAGTGCTCACATTTCAACAGCATTTAGTCAATAGGAATCAAAATCTTTCACAAAAGATCATATCAAATTTTATGGCTACCTTCATTGAATGGTAAACAGTTTGCTTTTCATGAAGAAAACATCTCACACTTTCCAGCAGCAAATGATTCTCAAAACTAGGGAGCCACATGAAATTTAACAATAGAAAAGTATATTTGGGGTTTTGAGCAAATGGCAAGCCCAAGTTATGAATCAGTCTCAGCTGTCATAGCAGTGAGAACATGACTGGACCATTACTGCTCCTGTGTACCAAGTCCCTAGAAACCTCACACTCTGACATCCCATCTCTCTCTAACTTCGTGGAGAAAAACATAACATTTTTTTTTTCTTCACTGTGGGCTTTGGAAGTGTCTTTAAAAAAGTCCTCCTTCTAGTGACCCACTGGGAGATTACTCAGTAAATAAACATTATGTTAATGTCTTCTTTTTTTTTAATAGAAATTTTCCTTTGTTTTATTATTTTAAACATTTAAAACATTTATTGAGAAGAACTAAATAAATGGAGAAATGTTCATGGGTAGGAAGACTCAACATTATCAAAACGTCAGTTCTTCCCAACTTGTCACATACAGTATCAGGGAAATGCAAATTAAAACACTGAGATACACACCTATCAGAATGGCCATAGCCTGGAACACTGACACCACCAAACGCTGGTACGGATGCAGGGCAACAGACACTCTCACACAAGCTGGTGTAAATGCAACATGGCACAGCCACTTTTGAACAGTTTGGTAGTTTCTTACAAAATCAAACATATTCTTACCCTGTGATCTAGCAATCATACTTCTTAGTATTTGCCCAGATGAACTGAAACTATGTTCACACAAAACCCTGTACATAACTGTTTATAGTAGCTTTATTTATAATTCAGAAATGAGCTATCAAGCCATGAAAACATATGGAGGAAACTTAAATACATATCACTAAGTGAAAGAAGCCAATCTGAACAATGTGGAAAGGCTATGTACTGTATGATTCATTCTGGAAAAGACAAAACTATGGAGGCAATAAAACAATCAGTGATTGTCAGGGACTGGAGACAGAGAAGACTGAAGAGTCTATTTAGGGCACTGAAACTATTCTGTAAGACGCTACAATGGTGGATAAATGTGGGATGCAAGTCATTATCTTTTTCTCCAAAGTCACAGAATGTACATCAAGAGTGAACCCAAACTGTAAACTATGGGCCCTGGGTGATAAAGATGTGTATACGCAGGTTCATTAGTTGTAACAAAAGCACTGTTCTGGTGCAGGATATTGCTAGAGGAGGAGGCTGTGTGTGTAGGGGGACAGGGGGCATGGGAACTCTCTGAACTTGCTGCTCAATTTTTCTCTGAACCTAAAACTGCTCTAAAAAAACTAAAGTTTACTAATTTTAAAAAATGCAATAATTTCATTTTAATGATTTTATTTTAAAATAGGGTAGAAAATATCAAATAGCATTACATATAATTAGGCTAAGTACTGTTTAAATGATTTTTCCCCCAAATATACATGTATATAAACCAACATTTACATTCACATACTGGATCCAAATGTAAAATGTATTTCTTAATGTGGATATAGTCAAAAGTTTGAAAGTCAGTGATTTAAAAACTATATATTTCATTTGCCTTTCAAAACACAAATAATTTTTCCTCCCCCTCTATTAGAAGCAAATATTAACATACCTGCACCAACATAATTTACAGCTTTAGCAGCTCTGACTGCAGCTTCTCCAAGCTTTTTTCTTACTTCAGGTTTAATACCAGGCTATGAAAAAATATTTGAAATAAATTTCCATTAGTACTTCGTTCTACTAGAGGTTTCCATTAAGATTAATGTTACATTAAAGTATTAATGTAACATTAATACTACATTAAAGTATTAATGTAGTATTTAATACTACATTAAAGAGAAAATAAGGATAAATATCTATTTCATCATGAAATACTGTCTTATACCACAGTTCAACTGTCTGTATACCAAAGTATTCTATTAGTAATTTCTATGAATTGCAAATATTACTTAGTACCTACAAAATAACCATCTTTTCTTTTTGGCTGTGCTTTTTGACTTGTGCGATCTTAGCTCTCTGATCAGAGATAGAACCTGGGCCCATGGAAGTGAAAGTGCAAAGTCCTAACTACTAGACCACCAGGGAATTCACCAAAATAACCTTCATGACCATGTGTTCACTTAAAATTACTTGTATCAATGCTAAAACTTTGAACAATCTCTTTTTGTTTCAAGATAAATAAAACAATATGGGTCATATGCCCCAAAATTACTTTGGAATACAGGTAAACCTTGAGATTGCAAGTTAATAAGAAATGTTCAAGGACTTCCCTGGTAGTCTGTGGTTAAGACTCTGCACTTCCACTTCAGGAGGTATGGGTTCAATCCCTGGTTGGGGAACTGAGATCCTGCATGGCACAGCCAAAAAAAAAAAAGGTTCATAAAAAGAAATGTATATCAAAAGTAGGCAAAACTTTTTAACATTGTTCAGTGGTGCTCAACAGATTTTTATTTATGCAATCACTGTTTGAAAATAAGCATTATTGAAATTGTTGACATTTACTTCAGACAGTAGTGCTCATTTCATATGCTAATAAGGTTATGCTCAAAATCCTTCAGCTAGGCTTCAGCAGTACGTGAACTGAGAACTTCCAGATGTACAAGTTGGATTTAGAATAGGTAGAGGATCCAGAGATCAAATTGCCAACATTCACTGAGTAATAGAAAAAGCAAGAGAATTCCAGAAAAACATCTACTTCTGCTTCATTGATTACTCTAAAGCCTTTGACTGTATGGATCACAACAAACTGTGGAAAATTCTTCAATAGATGGGAATACCAGACCACCTTACCTGCCTCCTGAGCAATGTGTATGAAGGTAAAGAAGCAACAGTTAGAACCAGACATGGAACAACAGACTGGTTCCAAATTGGGAAAGGAGTACATCAAGGCTGTATATTGTCACCCTGTTTACTTAATTTATATGCAGACTACATTGTGTGAAATGCCAGGCTGGATGAATCACAAACTGGAATCAAGATTATCAGGAGAAATATTAACAATCTCAGACTTGCAGATGATATCACTCTAACAGCAGAAAATGAAGAAGAACTAAAGAGCTTTTTGATAAGGGTGAAAGAGGAAAGTGAAAAAGCTGACTTAAAACTCAACATTCAAAAAACTAAGATCATGGCATCAAGTCCCATCACTTCATGGCAAATAAAAGGGGAAAAGTGGAAGCCGTGACAGATCTTATTTTGGGGGGCTCTAAAATCACTGCAGACGGTGACTGCAGCCATGAAATTAAAAGATGCTTGCTCCTTGGAAGGAAAGGACAAACTTAGCATATTAAAAAGCAGAGATGTTACTTGGCTGACAAAGGTCCATATAGCCAAAACTATGGTTTTTCTAGTAGTCATGTAAGGATGTGAAATTTGGACCATAAAGAAGGCTAAGTGCCAAAGAATTGATGCTTTCAAATTGTGACGCTGGAGAAGACTCTTGAGAGTCCCTTGGACTGCAAGAAGATCAAACCAGTCAATCCTAAAGGAAACCAACCCTGAATATTCATTGGAAGGACTGATGCTGAAGCTGAAGCTCCAATACTTCAGCCACCTGATACAAAGAGTGGACTCACTGGAAAAGACCCTGATGATGGGAAAGATTAAAGGCCAGAGGAGAAGGAGATGACAGAGGATTAAGTGGTTGGATGGCATCACCGACTCAAAAGGACATGAGTTTGAGCAAACTCTGGAAGATAGTAAAGGACAGGGAAGCCTGGTGTGCAGCAGTTCATAGGGTCTCAAAGAGTCAGACATGACTTAGTGACTGAACAACTTGAAACAGTACAATATATTCTGCAACAGAAATTAAAGTCTGAATATAGTATGAGAATAACAAACTGATTAGCCAGAAACTTTAGATCCATGATCTTTTAGAAATACATATTTTAAAAAACTCATATATAACTTTGGACACAAAAGAGGCCTATAGCAGTAGTAGGTTGCAAAGAAATGTAAATCCCAAAATAGGTAATTCTAGGAGTAGGCCATGATCCAGAAAACAAGCTGAGCCAATCAAGAGGTGGTCTCAAAGAGATGAAAACAATTCTAAAGGGGCAAAGTTGCCAAATAAGAGCAAATAGCTCTCCTATACAATAAAACCTTTAAGTTGGGAATACCATTAGTGTATTTAGGAACATCTGAAGTAGCAGTTAAGGAGTCTTCTTCAGAAAGAATACATTCAATTAACAAGACCGTTCCATTCCTCAAACATGCTGCTGCTGCTGCTGCTAAGTCGCTTCAGTTGTGTCTGACTCTGTGCGCCCCACAGATGACAGCCCACCAGGCTCCCCCATCCCTGGGATTCTCCAGGCAAGAACACTGGAGTGGGTTGCCATTTCCTTCTCCAATGCATGAAAGTGAAAAGTCAAAGGGAAGTCGCTCAGTCGTGTCCGACTCTTAGCGACCTCATGGACTGCAGCCTACCAGGCTCCTCCATCCATGGGATTTTCCAGGCAAGAATACTGGAGTGGGGTGCCATTGACTTCTCTGTCAAACATGCTAGTTAATTACAATTTAAAATCTGCATGGAAACAGTAGCTGTTCACTGTAAGTCAGGTCCAAAGTGGATCAGAGCAGCTTTTCTAGACACTATCCAGAAGGATCCAAGTCCTAGTGTGCCCTCTGAACACCAATCTGCTCCTCACCCCCAGCACCACAGTGAAATCAGATTACTACTACTGGAGAGTGGCTGTTCAGCAGCACTTTGGGGGAGACACAAGCTTCACAGATTTCTGACATCAAAGTCTGGGGTTTACAATATAGAAAAGCTGACAAATTTCTTTACAAGATCCTTACCCCTGGGGCCTCTTCAATGATCTTCTGATGTCTTCTCTGTACACTACAGTCTCTTTCAAACAAGTACACGGCATTGCCATGGTGGTCACCAAACACCTGCACTTCTACATGCCTATTTAAAAACCCAATGAAAAGTCTCCATTTGTAGGTTAAACATTCAAGAAAAAAAATTATATACATGGAATGAGTGAGAAATAAGAAAACTCAGAAAACACTGGAGACCATATCTATGACCTCACAGTAGGAGCAAGTAGCAAATACAAGCTGACAAGGGAAAGACTGATAAATCTGACTATATCAAAATTACAAATTATAGCCACATGTCATGTATTCTCAAAAAGTCAGTGACATTTTTCTTAATGATTGGAGGATTTTTAAAAAGCAACTCTTATAGTCAGATTTTAAACTAAGGCAGACTGAAAATTACAAAGGGTTATTCATAGAAAAGTTAGGGAATAAATTTACATGGATCATTAGTTTTTTGGAACATATTAATATTAAATCAAAAAACAAAAAAAGGCACTTTAATGTTGAGTGTTGCTGCTGCTGCTAAGTCGCTTCAGCCGTGTCCAACTCTGCGCGACCCCGTAGACGGCAGCCCACCAGGCTCCCCCGTCCCTGGGATTCTCCAGGCAAGAACACTGGAGTGGGTTGCCATTCCTTCTCCAATGCATGAAAGTGAAAAGTGAACGTGAAGTCGCTCAGTCGTATCCGACTCTCAGCAACCCCATGGACTGCAGCCTACCAGGCCCTTCCGTCCGTGGGATTTTCCAGGCAAGAGTACTGGAGTGGGGTGCCATCGCCTTCTCTGAATGTTGAGTGTAACATAGTATAATTATCAGAAATCACATTAAGAGTAAATGCACCTAACATTTAAAAAAAAAGAAGGGTAACCCAGACCATTTGGTGAACATGAAAGCATCCTTCCCAGGAGATTGATTTTGATACATTCACACTGTAGTTCATCTCACACATTCACCACTGTAATACAGAAATTATTTTTCAGTTGAATTTTCATTATTTAGTTGCTAAATTGTGTCTCACTCTCTTCCAGCCTGCCAAGCTCTTCTGTCCATGAGATTTCCCAGGCAAGAATACTGGAGTGGGTACGCATTTCCTACTCCAGGGGATCTTCCTGATTCAAGGATCAAACCTGCGTCTCCTGTACTGGCAATTGAATTCTTTACCACTGAGCCACCAGGGAAGCCCTCGGTTGAGCTTTTAGAATAAAAAGTATCAAACATACAAGAAATTTTTTAAAAATCCAGAAAGTCTTACGATGTCCTATTGCAGCACAATGGCTCATTTCTGTTCCTTTTTGTTCACTTCATGAAACACTTCATTAAACAACTTGGAAGATATTTTTTTCCTTGATGTATCACTTCTACTGAATGTTCTATTTAAAAATGTCCCAATTTGTCCAACATATTCTCTTGACAAAATAATAGGAGCTGATTTCTTCCTTTTGGATTTGCCTCCTTGATCTTTCCTGTTTTTATTTACTCGTAAGCTACCAACACCAAACTCATTCTTGCTATCCTCATTTTGAATAAACTCATCTGTGAGGTTAATTAAGAATCAAAAGCCCAAGAGATTCTATTTTCCCCCTAGTATTCTTCCTTTCATTATAGAGATCCAAGTCCCTGACTTTACCACATCCACTGACTCCCCCTTATCCTTCAGCTGTTCCAGGAAAGGAGACACTAGAGCAGGAACTCCAAGTTCTGAAAGGAACACTTGAGGCCACACCAAGAGCACAGAACAGCTCTTTTCTGACTTTTCAGAAATTGGAAACATTTTCCCTTGGCTCTTCCCTCTGAGGATCTGTGTTCTGTTAGGATTCCTACAGTTGTCAAATCACTCTTGTTACTTCCCTTTTTCTGATGATCGTTTTCTGTGTTGTTTTATCTAACGCAGAGATTCTGGAACACCGTGTCTGAGAACCAGGAAGTGCATTAAATCCCAGTCACTCCAATTCAGGCATTGCCGGGGTCTGGCTAGATACACGATGTAGCTGGTTTCTAGTAGGAATGCCTTGATATTTTCTAAGAGTTCTAAAGTTTTTATTTTCCTATTTATACTTTTAATCCATCTAGAACATATACTGAATATAAAGTGAGAAAGGAGTCTGATTTTGTTTTTAGATAAAATAGTACACTTTGAAGACTGTTATGTATCCCAACCTTTCAAATAAAAGCTCAATAGTTCTAATCAGATATATAATACATTTTGATTTCTACTTTTCTCAGTTATTGGCACCACATTCTTCTGGCCCTCCCTTAATTCAACAGATAATTATTTAGCAGAATACAAAATAGTGTGATTATCATGATATTGAAATGTTATTACTAGAAAATACAGAAGACAAATATGTAGAAATGCTAATACTTATAATGATTTTGTTTTCCATCTCTTGTATTTTTCAAGTTTGTAATGTATTCATATTACTTTTCCTGATGCCTATCATGAAGAAAATATTTTGAGACTGACTTTTTTTAAACTGCCACATTCTAAATGAATTTAATTTACTGTGCCATGTTCAGGGACAATTCTAAATTTTGTAAGGCTTGAAACAAAAACAATTTGGGAGCCCACTTTAAGAAAAGTACAAAAAATAGGTATAGAATCTTCAAAGATGCCCATACAAGAGACGGGACTGAAGCTTTAGCTCATCATCTTCAAGGTAAATCTCTCTCTGGTTATTGTTACAAAATGAATTATTCTTGATAAAGTCACTTTTGACTTACAGGTTTATATATGTGTGTGTCTATATATTTAACACAAAATCTATGAAACAAGAAGCTTTTACAATCAGTATCTTATTTTAAGCAATACATATGAAAATAAAATTTCTAATAAAATAAATTAGAAATGCACATGGTATTTGCTATAGTGGTGCCCAGAGAAGCAGTTTAGTGTGGTCACTGCGAGTGTGAATTCCAGAGTCAAATTGCCTGGGTTCAAATCTCAGCTTCACCAATTCCTAACTGGGAGACCTCAGGCAATTCAGCTGACCACTCTGCTGCTCAGTATATTCACCTGAAAAAAAGAGAACAGGGCCTATCTAATGGGACTGTTGCAGGAATTAGATTACAAATGGAAGGACAGCAAGATTACTACTTGTTTCCATGGTGGCTCAGTGGTAAAGGATCCGCCTGCAATGCAGGAGACCCAGGTTCGAACCCTGGCTTGGGAAGATCCTCTGGAAAAGGGAATGGCAACCCACTCCAGTATTCTTGCCTGGAGAATCCCCATGGACATCCACAGGGTTGCAAAGAGTCTTAGAAATATACTAAGATTACTACTTAGTATATGTAAAATACTTAAACTCTGGCACATGGTTAAGTGCAAAATAAGGGCAAGCTATTAGGATTATTTGTTAACATATCACTTATAATTACAATTCAAGTTGGGTAACTATTTCCATTTTCTGAACATCTCAGATCATGCTTACAGAGTTCTGTAATATAAAGCTTAACTTCTTACAAGAATTTTACTTTGAAAAGACTAAATTCCATCAACAAGAAATGCAATGAATGAATTAATGCTACATCTTTATCATGGAACCAATAAACATCCAATAAAAATAATGAGGTATATCTACATTTACTGACAGAGAAAGATGTCTACCATATAATACTAGCATATATTACTAAGGTTCTATTTACTGTTCTTCTGTATGTATCTTGTATTCTGTGTGTCTATGTATAAATGTTTCTATTCATGTAGAAAATGCCTGGAGGAATGCATACCTTAATATAGGTCGAGTGGGACTGAGGAACTTAATGTACTCATGTACTCTTGGAACTTTCTATTTTACATAATGTGCTTGCATTTCTAACTTAATTTTAAAATTTGAATCAGAATAAAAGAGCTGAAGCTACCTTGGTGTGTCCACAAACTTCTCAATCAGCATGGCATCATCATTGAAAGACTTCTTAGCTTCTCTCCGTGCTGATTCTAACTGCTCTTGAAATTCTTTTTCAGATCTAACGATCCTCATACCCTAAGATGGAAAGATAGTTATGTCTACAGCATAAGTAAAACAACTTAGACTAGTCCAAAACAGAAAATACAAGCACGCACAACCTTACTTTTCCTCCTCCGCCACGGACGGCTTTAATCATGACGGGGTAACCGATTGTCCTAGCGTGCTCTTTCAGGCATTGGTCTGACTGGTCCTCCCCGTGATAACCCTCCACCACAGGCACTCCAGCAGCAGCCATGATGGATTTGGATGTGCTTTAGAATAAAAAAATCAATATGCTCCAAAGCTATGGATTATTTCATACAAGAAAAACACAAATACCGCTGAGTCTATAAAATACAATGGAACTTTAAAAAGAAAACACTTTATAGGAAAGAAAGGACTATAGTCTGAGACAACTAATATTAATACAATTGTTAAAATATCTACTAGTTTTCTCAATCCAGTTTTCATATGGTAGTTCATTCCATCCTGTTTTTTAATCCCCAAAAACTGATCAACATATTGATTACCAACAAAAATTATTATACTTGATACTTGAATATTTTCTGTAATGCATTGTAGTGGCATATACATAAGTTATGCCTATGATGACGTAAAGATATATTAACCTATTACCTAGGTCTATTGTAGGTAAAATAAACCATTTCAATTAACCTTCTTATGGCCGTATTTAAAAGATATAAACTCATACCTCTTTATACCCATGTCTCTAATTGCTGATGAAGGAGGACCTACAAAAATAATTCCTTCTTGCTTACACAGTTCGGCAAATTCCATGTTTTCTGAGAGAAAGCCATATCCTGGATGGATAGCCTAGAAGGGAGAAATGAATAGATAAGCTTTTAGTGCTTCCCTGGCAGACTGTGATACGGGTGATGGCATCTCCCTCTGGGGAGGCCTCTCCCTATGCTGTTGATAGGTACATATGGTCTCTATCAGAATATGTTTCCAAAGAGACATCTGAACTTTATTTTTCTAATATACTTTTTAATTGAAGCATATTTGACTTACAATTGAATTTTCATACTAAAGTTCTGAAGCCTTACCTGAAACAGAAAAACCAATATTTCTTTTTATTGTGGTAATATATCAAATTTACCATTTTAACCACTTTCAGTATATAGTCAGTGGCATTAAGTACACTCACAATGTTGTGCAACCATCACCATCATCCATCAACCCCCAAATTCTATACCTATTAAATAATAATTTCCCATTCCCTGATAACCTCTATTTTATTTTCCATCTTTCCTGTACCTGATAAAAGGGAATCAAACAATATTTGTCTGTCTGTCTCTGGCTTATTTTATTTAGCATGCTATTTTCAAGTATTAGAATATCATTCCTTTCTATGGCTGCATAATGGCCCACTGCAGTTATAGTCTACATTTTATTCATCCACGCATCTGTTGATAGACATGAGGACTGCTTTCACCTTTTGGTTTCTGTGAATAATGCTGCTATGAACGTTAGTATACAAGTATCCTGCTTTAAATTCTTTCAGGTATATACGAAATGTCACGGAATATTTGCAGTTAGGAGTAAAGAACTTCAGGGTGGTAAGGCAGGTGAGGGGCGGTTTGCTCTCTCTACAAAGCTGACCTAGAACCGAAACCGTGTGCCCAAAAGTTGCAAAGAGCACCCTTACACAATACTAACTCATTTAGCTTCAGGTCACTATCTGCTGATGCTGCCTTTCCAGAAAAAAAGCTAAGAATCAAACAAAAAGTCATATAGTCAAACAGTATTAAAGTCTGTATATACTTCAGTGAAAAAGGACCCTCTTAGATTTTAACCTAATCACTTGCAACTTACTCAGAGTTTTAAGAAATGTACTTGACTGTCTTATCCCACAGAAGAGGAAAATCAGTAACTGAATGACAGCAAGATTTCTAAGAGAAACATGCTGACAGTGAAAAGGGACAAAAGAGAGGAGAGTAAAAAGTGGAACAGGCTTATGTGGTTTAGCAAGGAGTAAGGCAACTCTCCAACTTCAATAGTCCTGAGGGCATTTCTGTCCTTTTAAAATAATAATTAAGTACATATAATTATAACCAAGAGAATGTGAAAAGAAAAAAGCTTATCCAACCCTATTTCAAAACAGTCCAAAGAACCTTTCAAAATAAAAGGGGTAAGCTTTAGACGTCTGGGAAACTCCTGTGACTAGAAAAACCCACATCTTAGTAACAGCACATAGCAATATGCTAGATACTGAATACAAATAATCACATTTTGATGTCAGCTCAGAGTTTTGTTCCTTTTAAACCAAAGTTCAATTTTAGTCATTTTATATGAAATGTCAAATATTATTTATGTTAGGCAAAGTAAAACAGGTCTACATGCCAGTCCTATCTGATTTTTTAACAGCTTTTTTAAAGGTAGAATTTACAATATGAAACATTCATCCATTGACAGTCTGATGAATCAAGCACATTTATGTAACTGTGCTGTCACTGGACTGTGACTATACCCCAGCTTTAGGACACTTCTACCAGAATTCCTATATGCCCATTTGCATAAATGATGAATCCTTGCTCATAGAACCAGGCAACCACTGACTTGCTTTCTTTCTATATAATTTTACCTCTTTTAGAAGACTCATATAATGGAACCATATAGTCTACAATTTTATATGTCTGGCTTAAACTTATTATAATTTTCTGTGGTTCACCAGCAAAAAGAAAAATAAAGAGTACTGGTGCATACCACAACATGGATATATATACCACTTTTGTTTACAGACTATATGGCTATATCACATTAAAAAAATAATTTTATTTATTTTTATTTAATTTTTGGCTGCACTGAGTCTTCGCTGCTGCCTGGGCTTGTCTCTCGTGGTGAGCAGGGGCTACTCTCTAGTTGCGGTGCACAGACTTCTCACTGCAGTGGTTTCTCTTGTTGCTGAGCACAGGCTCTAGGCACATGGGCTTCAGTAGTCGTGGCCACGTGCTCAGTAGTTTCGGCTGCCAGGCTCTGGAACACAGGCGTAGCTGCTTCCCAGCATGTGGGATCTTCTTGACCAGGGATTGAACCTGTGTCTCCTATATTGGCAGGCAGATTCTTTACCACTGAGCTACCAGGGAAGCCCACACATTTTGTTTTTTATTAATTTGGATTTTTCTCAGTTTTTGGCTGTTATGATTAATGCTATTATAAACATGCATGTATAGGTCTTAATTTTTCTCAGAAATGTTTCATAGTTTTCAGTAGATAGGTCTTAAACTTTTTTACTAAGTATTTGATTTTCATTGATGTTATTGCAAATACAACTGCTTCCTTAATTTCATTTTCTGTGTTTGCTGCTAGCTTCCCTTCTTTTGGAACTACCTACCTAATTCAACAGAACCCCGATTAACTAGATAAATACTCTCTCTTTGTAACTAAGAAGAAAAGCAGCTGTCTCTTTGCAAACAATAATGTTCAAACACATTATGGGAATGGCCTCAAGGAATTTAACTAATTTCATTTAGGGTGAACACTAAGATATATAAACCACAGTATCCTCGAGCATTTGAATGGATTAAAAAGGAAATCTAACAATGCTACCACTACCAGTGGGCTAATTTCCTGGCCATCAGGCAAGCGTTTAGCTGCCAATTCACCCTGGTGCGACACAGGATTGCAAGTCTTTTTAGACTGTTCATCCTTTGGTAATAAGACACCTTTAACACAAAAGACAGAAAACTGGTATCATCTCCTACCCTTAAATCTCTGCCAAAATAATTCCTTCCATGTTTACAGTTAGTGTCTATTCTGCGCTGTGCTTGTTCAAGCATATGCATAGATACAAAGTTGTTGTTGTTATTATTGGCTCTGTCTTCAGCAAAACTGAGATGTGTCTGCTTTCCACGGTGGAGCAGACAATACATAATCCTCAAATTCTTTTTTTGTGTGTGTATGATTTTGAAATGTCTCTGATAAAGTTATTTATTCCTGGTGGCACATTAAAAGAAACTGGAGCACTTTCACAAAACATTCGTGTTTAGGAGCTAATCCAGGTAACCAAGGGGATGGGTGAGGCCTGGCAAAAGCTTTTCACTAAATAATAATATACTTACAAAAAAGTAAGTAAGTCGCTCAGTCGTGTCTGACTCTTTGCAACCCCATGGACTATACAGTCCATGGAATTCTCCAGGCCAGAATACTAGAGGGGGTAGCTGGTCCCTTCTCCAGGGGATCTTCCCAACCCAGGGATCAAACCTAGGTCTCCTACATTGCAGGCGGATTCTTTACCAGCTGAGCCACAAGGGAAGCCCCTTTACAAAAAAATGCACATTGTAAGTATATAGCTTTTTTAAACATAGTTTTCATAAACACTCAGTTCAAGAAAAAAATAATCATCAACATTCCATCAGAAGGCAGAAAGCTCTCTTCCAGGTAATTTTAGGTCCCGCCCAAGGTACTACCATCAACATTTTCTTTAAAAGGCTCCTCAGTGGTTCTAATCTTCAGCCAGAGCTTACTACTACTACCACTTTCCCAGCCACAGGAGACCTGAGACAACTGACAATCAAGAGGACCAGTCTAATGAGCATGCTTACCATTATATCTTCTAGATTCTCTCAATACAGCCATGTCACAGAACAAATTACCAGAAATTTAGCTCATCAGTAAATTTTATAGTGTCTATAAAAATGCCTATGTCAAAATGGCCACATTTAGAATTCTACATGGAAACACAAAAGACTTCAAATAGCCAAAACAATTTTAAGAACAGAGCTAGAGGAACCACACTCTCTGACTTCAGACTATACTACAAAGCTATAGTAGTCAAAGCAGTATGGTACTGGTATAAAAACAGACATACATCAATGGAACAGGATAGAGCCCAGAAAAAAAAAATCCACATACCTATGTTCAATCTACAACAAAGAAGGCAAAAATATACAATGGAGAAAAGACAGTCTCTTTATTATTAAAAGACCACTCTCAATAAGTGGTACATATACAGCCACATGTAAAAGAATAAAATTAGAACATTCTCTAACATTATATACAAAGATAAACTCAAAATGGATTAAAGACCTAAATGTAAGACCAGATATTATAAAACTCCTAGAGGAAAACACAGGCAGAACACACTTTGACATAAATTGCAACAATATATATTTTTTTGATCAGTCTCCTAAAGAATAGGAAATAAAAGCAAAAATAAACAAAAGGAACCACATTAAACTTAAAAGCTTTTGGTCAGCAAAGTAAACCATTGCCAAAACTAAAACATAATCTACTGAATGGGAGAAAATGTTTGCAAATGATATGACTGATAAGGGATTAATATGCAACATATAAACAATTCATACAATTCAACAACAAAAAAACAAACAACCTGATTAAAAAATGGGCAGAAGAACCCAATGGACATTTCTCCAAAAAGGAAGTGCAGATGGCCAACAGGCACATGAAAAGATGCTCAACATCACTAATTAACAGGGAAATGCAAATCAAAACTACAATGAGATATCATCTCACAACTGTCAGAGGGCTACCATCAAAAAGAACAGAAATAATAAATGCTGGTAAGGATATGGACAAAACGGGATACTTCTGCACTGTTGGTGGGAATGTAAATTGGTGCAGCCACTATGGAGGCTTCTCAAAAATCTGAAAAGAGAACTACCATAAACCCAGCAATTCTACTGGGTTCACAGAAGCATTATTTACAATTGCTAGGATCTGCAAGCAACCCAAATGCCCATCAATAGACGAATGGATAAAGAAGATCTGGTATATGTACACAATGGAATACTACCCAGCCATAAAAAAGAATGAAATTTTGCCATTTGCAGCAACATGAATGGACTTGGAAGGCATTATGTTAAGTAAAATAAATCTGACAGAGAAAGACAAATATGATGTCACTTATATGAGGAATCTAAAAAATACAACAAACTAGTGAAGACAACAAAAAAGAAACAGGGAATTCCCAGGCAGTCCAGTGGTTAGGACTCAGTACTCTCACTGCCAGGGTCGCAGGTTCAATCTCTGCCCAGGAAACTAAGATGCTGCAAGCTACGCTGCGTGACCAGGAAAAAAAAAGGCAGACTCACAGATACATAGAACTACCAGTGCAGAGAGGGCAAAACGGAGGGGCAAAATAGGGGGAGGAGACTAAGCGGTATAAACCATTTCGTATAAAATAAGCTACAAGAATATATTCTACAACACGGGGAATATAGCCAATACTTTGTAATAACTGCAAGTGAAATGTATCCTTTAAAAACTGTATAAAAATTTAAAAAAAGAATTCTACATCTTTTGCAAACTTCTTTCAATATCACTGCTAAGTCGCTTCAGTCGTGTCCGACTCTGTGTGACCCCATAGACGGCAGCCCACCAGGCTCCTCTGTCCCTGGGATTCTCCAGGCAAGAATACTGGAGCAGGTTGCCATTTCGTTCTCCAATGCATGAAAGTGAAAAGTGAAAGTGAAGTCGCTCAGTCGCTACGCACACGTTATTCAATGTCTTTTATTAAAACAATCAATATGATTCTTGCCAAAGTGAGGGCAAGGTTTGCTCCCCTAATTGGCAAATAGCCTTTTAGTGAAGAACCCTGTGGGCTTCCCAGGTGGCCCTAGGGGAAAAGTACCTGCCTGCCAATGCAGGAGATGTAAGAGACACAGGTTTGCTCCCTGGGTCAGGAACATCCCCTGGAGGAGGACATGGCAACCCACTCCAGTATTCTTGCCTGGAGAAACCCATGGACAGAGAAGCCTGGCAAGCTACAGTCCATAGGGTCACAAAGAGTTAGATGTGACTTAGCATGAACGCAAGCAAGCAAAGAGCCCTGTAAATTGTATCCTACCAAACTTCCTTTTTGATCAGGCAGCTTTCTCTGGCCTAAGTTTTCTGACTTAATTCCAATCACTATGCCCCAGTAATAGTCCCATATTACTTATTTCTTGCTTTTACTCTTAACCACTATCTGTAATGCTTACAATTCACCTCAAATCTTAAATATCCAGACAAAATGTATGAAGATTATTTGTGTTACTGTAACACTATTTGCATATTGAAAAGCAGAGACATTACTTTGCCAACAAAGGTCCATTTAGTCAAGGCTATGGTTTTTCCAGTGGTCATGTATGGATGTGAGAGTTGGACTGTGAAGAAAGCTGAGCACTGAAGAATTGATGCTTCTGAACTGTGGTGTTGGAGAAGACTCTTGAGAGTCCCTTGGACTGCAAGGAGATCCAACCAGTCCATCCTAAAGGAGATCACCCCTGGGTGTTCTTTGGAAGGAATGATGATAAAGCTGAAACTCCGGTACTCTGGCCACCTCATGCGAAGAGTTGATACATTGGAAAAGACTCTGATGCTGGGAGGGATTGGGGGCAGGAGGAGAAGGGGACGACAAAGGATGAGATGGCTGGATGGCATCACTGACTCGATGGACGTGAGTTTGAGTGAACTCTGGGAGTTGGTGATGGACAGGGAGGCCTGGTGTGCTGCGATTCATGGGGTCGCAAAGAGCCAGACATGACTGAGCGACTGAACTGAACTGAACACTATTTGTGTTCTCACAGCATCTAAAGTAATACTAATCCAGATAGATACCACGTTGACAAACTCCCCAGAATTAACATATGATACATTTGCTATAGAGTCATTACTTACACTGAAAAATGGTCTCAGTGAACTGCCATTAAAAAGGAAAAGGATTTTCACCTCTTTGATTAGAAAGCAAAGATAAAATAAGGAAGCTGACTGGCTTACAAGAAGTTATTTTTGAAACTTCTGATTAAACAACACCTTCCTCTTTCCTAAAATGCCAGACAAGGTCTATTAAATAGGAGCTGAGAGTCAGGAAACTTTTGTTTAATTCTTTCTCTTTCATTGATGAGACAAGTTTTGCTTTCAAAGCACCTGGGGACCTTGGGGGAAAAATGCAAATTATGCATAAAAATGTAAATTATACCTGGCTAGGAGTGAGGCCTAAGAGCCTATATTTCAACCAAATGATGCCATGGACCACACTTTGAGTAGTGAGACTGGATGATTTTGGGTATCATGTATCTTGCGCATTAGATTTTATGTTTGTAAAATGGTGGTAATAATACTGTATCGTGGAAGCTCAAACACGTAATAGATACAAAGTGACAATTATGTTACAGTGCCTGGATTCCTAAGGGCCTTTTACTCCAACTGATAATTAAAAAGTTTTAGAAACAAGCAAATTTTAAATATCTGTGTTTATAAATTAATGCCTACATTGTTCAGTCTAGAAACTCTGATTCTAAAGAAGAGAACACTGATGCAGAAACACATAAATACAAAACAACTGCATATATTCATTAATTCAAATTAATGACTCCCTGTGCCAGGTAACAGGAATGTTGGGAGGTAGAGAAAAAAGTCTCAAATGTGGGTTCTTGTTTTAAGCGGAGCACAGTGGAGTCAAGAAGTCGTGATGTGCATTAAAATTGTCAAACAAGAAAATAGCTAATTAAATCTAAAGATGACTGGAACTGGAAAGCAAATGCTAAAGGAAAAGGCAGACATCAATGTGACTTGTTAGAGGCAGGAATTCAGGTGCTAGTGAAGAGCAAGTCTGGAGCAATTGACTCCTAATTATCCTGACTGCAGCCTTTGTTCTCATTCCACCTTTGCTCTCTTCCACTGGCTGATTCCCCACCAGCAGCCACAAAGATCTTATTAAAATATAAATCAGATCACCTCACTCCTCTGCTTAAAATCCTCTAATAGCTATTTAGAATGAAATGTAAACTCCTTACTAATGCTCTGTATAAGGCCTATAGTAGTCTAAAAGATGCTGCCTCTACCCTTCTCAGCTTCATCATCTACCACTTTCCTCTTGTGTCTTGTTGGTTTTCCAGCTCCAAACCCAACCTTCCACTGAGTTTGGCTACCAGGCTCTGCCAATTACCATTCTGGACAGCTGGTTCCCTATCAGGTTCTACCAGCAGGGGTCACTGTAGGGCAACTGGCAGCCAGGGAAGCTCTCTGTTCCTCCATAGCCCTCACCAGCAGTTCCCGAGATGAGTCTCCCCTGGAATTTTCAGAACTAGCCTCATGCTCCTAGGTAGGGCCCCTCCACAGAGAACTGAGGAAGAGCTGCAGAAGGTAGAAGGTCCTTCCTCCAACCTCTTCGCCAGTCAAAGAGGTAAGTTTTTATCACTAGGTAATTTCATCATACTTTTTTTCTCTTCTAGTCCTTCTAGACAACTGGTGGAACTAATCCCTAACTTAATTCCCCTCTGTTGAAATATCTAGTGGAATTTTACTAACTGGATCCTGAATGACACAGCTCTTCACTGCCTTCCCTCCATCCACACCGAATATTTTTGTCCCTTGAATATAAACCTTATTCACATCTCAGTGTCCTGGCAGTACCATTTGACTGAACTTTTATGGTTGGTTCCTTCTCTTCAGGCAGGTCTCTGTTCAACTGTCCGACTCTCTGCGACCCCTGTAGACTGTAGCCTACCAGGCTCCTCTGTCCATGGGATTCTCCAGGCAAGGATACTGCAGTGGGTTGCCATTTCCTTCTCCAGGGATCTTCCCAACCCAGGGATCGAACCTGGGTCTCCCGCATTGTGGGCAGACGCTTTACTGTCTGAGCCACCAGGGAAGTTGCCTTCCCTCCATCCATATTGAATATTTTTGTCCCTTGAACATCAACCTTATACTCATCTCAGTGTCCTGGCAGTCCCATTTGATTGAACTTTTATGACTGGTTCCTTCTCTTCAGGCAGGTCTCTGTTCAACTGGCACCTCTTCAGAGAGGCGCTGATCGCACTTTTATATGAATATTTAAAAGCATTTCCTAACGAGTATGTAACCCCTTATCCAGCTTTATTTTCTTTCTACCACTTATAACATTCTTATTTATATTAGTTCTTTACTTGTTTCATTCACTGGAAAGGGTGAATTTAACTCAGATGACCATTATATCTAGTACTGTGGGCAGGAATCCCTTAGAAGAAATGGAGTAGCCATCATAGTCAACAAAAGAGTATGAAATGCAGTACTTGGGTGCAATCTCAAAAGCGACAGAATGATCTCTGTTCATTTCCAAGGCGAACCATTCAATATCACAGTAATCCTAGTCTATGGCCTGACCAGTAATGCTGAAGAAGCTGAAGTTGAATGGTTCTATGAAGACCTACAAGACCTTCTAGAACTAACACTCAAAAAAGAAGTCCTTTTCATTATAGGGGACTGGAACGCAAAAGTAGGAAGTCAAGAAACACCTGCAGTAACAGGCAAATTTGGCCTTAAGGTACAGAATGAAACAGACCAAAGACTAATAGACTTTTGCCAAGAGAACACACTGATCATAGCAACCACCCTCTTCCAACAACACAAGAGAAGACTCTACACATGGACATCATCAGATGGTCAACACTGAAATCAGACTGATTATATTCTTTGCAGCCAAAGATGGAGAAGCTCTATACAGTCAGCAAAAACAAGACTAGAAGCTGACTGTGGCTCAGATTATAAACACCTTAATGCCAAATTCAGACTTAAATTCAGAAAGTATGGAAAACCATTCAGGTATGACCACAGACCATTCAGGTATGATCTAAATCAAATCCCTTACAATTATACAGTGTGGAAGTGAGATATAGATTCAAGGGATTAGATTTGATAGACAGAGTGCCTGAAGAACTATGGATGGAGGTTCGTGACATTGTAAAGGAGGCAGGGATCAAGACCATCCTCAAGAAAAAGAAACGCAAAAAGACCAAATGGTTGTCTGAGAAGGCCTTACAAATAACTGTGAAAAGAAAAGAAGTGAAAAGCAATGGAGAAAAAGATACTAAATGCATTTGAATGCATTCCATTTGAATGCAGAGTTCCAAAAAATAGCAAGGAGAGATAAGAAAGCCTTCCTCAGTGATCAATGCAAAGAAATAGAGGAAGGCAATAGAATGGGAAAAACTAGAGATCGTGTCAAGAAAATTAGAGATACGAAAGTTATGACCAACCTAGATAGCATATTAAAAAGCAGAGACATTACTTTGCCATCAAAGGTCCATCTAGTCAAGGCTATGGTTTTTCCAGTGGTCATGTATGGATGTGAGAGTTGGACTGTGAAGAAAGCTGAGTGCCGAAGAACTGATGCTTTTGAACTGTGGTGTTGGAGAAGACTCTTGAGAGTCCCGTGGACTGCAAGGAGATCCAACCAGTCCATTCTAAAGGAGATCGGCCCTGGGTGTTTGGAAGGAATGATGATAAAGCTGAAACTCTGGTACTCTGGCCACCTCATGCGAAGAGTTGACTCATTGGAAAAGACTCTGATGCTGGGAGGGATTGGGGGCAGGAGGAGAAGGGGACGACAGAGGATGAGATGGCTGGATGGCATCACTGACTCGATGGACGTGAGTCTGAGTGAACTCCAGGAGTTGGTGATGGACAGGGAGGCCTGGCGTGCTGCAATTCATGGGGTCGCAAAGAGTCGGACACAACTGAGCGACTGAACTGACTCAACTGAAGGGAACATTTCATGCAAAGATGGGCACAATAAAGGACAGAAATGGTATGGACCTAACAGAAGCAGAATATATTAAGAAGAGGTGGCAAGAATACACAGAAGAACTATACAAAAAAGATCTTCATGACCCAGATAATCATGAAGGTGTGATCACTCACCTAGAGCCAGACATCCTGGAATGCGAAGTCAAGTGGGCCTCAGGAGGCATCACTATGAACAAAGCTAGTGGAGGAGATGGAATTCAGTTGAGCTATTTCAAATCCTGAAAGATGATGCTGTGAAAGTGCTGCACTTGATATGCCAGCAAATTTGGAAAACTCAGCAGTGGCCACAGGACTGGAAAAGGTCAGTTTTCATTCTGATCCCAAAGAAAGGCAATGCCAAAGAATGCTCAAACTGCACAATTGCACTGATCTTACACACTAGTAAAGTAATGCTCAAAATTCTCCAAGCCAGGCTTCAACAGTATGTGAACTGTGAACTTCCAGATATTCAAGCTGGATTTAGAAAAGGCAGAGGAACCAGAGATCAAATTGCCAACATCTGCTGAATTATCAAAAAAGCAAGAGAGTTCCAGAAAAACATTTAGTTGTGCTTTATTAACTATGCCAAAGCCTTTGACTGTGTGGATCACAATAAACTGTGGAAAATTCTAAAAAAGATGGGAATGCCAGACCACCTGACCTGCCTCTTGAGAAACCTATACGCAGGTCAGGAAGCAACAGTTAGAACTGGACATGGATCAACAGACTGGTTCCAAATAGGAAAAGGAATATATTGTCACCCTGCTTATTTAACTTATATGCAGAGTACATCATGAGAAACACTGGGCTGGATGAAGTACAAGCTGGAATCAAGATTTCTGGGAGAAATGTCAATAACCTCAGATGTGCAGACGACACCACCCTTATGGCAGAAAGTGAAGAGCAACTAAAAAGCCTCTTGATGAAAGTGAAAGAGGAGAGTGAAAAAGTTGGCTTAAAGCTCAACATTCAGAAAACGAAGATCATGGCATCTGGTCCCATCACTTCATGACAAATAGATGGGGAAACAATGGAAACAGTGACAGATTTTATTTTCATGGGCTCCAAAATTACTGCAGATGGTGACTGCAGCCATGAAATTAAAAGATGCCTGCTTATTAGAAGAAAAGTTATGACCAACTTAGACAGCATATTAAAAAGCAGAGACATTACGTTGCCACCAAAGGTCCATCTAGTCAAAGCTATAGTTTTTGTCATGTATGGATGTGAGAGTTGGACCATAAAGAAAGCTGAGCGCTGAAGAATTGATGCTTTGAACTGTGATGTTGGAGAAGACTCTTGAGAGTCCCTTAAACTGCAAAGAGATCCAACCAGTCCATCCTAAAGGAAATCAGTCCTGAATATTCATTGAAATGACTGATGCTGAAACTGAAACTCCAATACTTTGGCCACCTGATGCGAAGAACTGACTCATTGGAAAAGACCCTGATGCTAGGAAAGATTGAAGGTGGGAGGAGAAGGGGATGACAGAGGATGATATGGTTGGATGGCATCACTGACTTGATGGTCATGAGCTTGAGTAAACTCTGGGAGTTGGTGATGGACAGGGAGGCATGGCGTTTTGCGGTCCATGGGGTCGCAAAGAGTCAGACATGACTGAACGGCTGAACTGAAATGAACTGGTTTCATTATTTTCTGCCTCAACTACCAGAGTGTAGCTTTAGACACAGGGTATAAACTCTTAGTCATTGCTGCATTCATACTTAGAAGCTGGCACAAAGCAGAAGACCAAATAATGCTTGCTGAGCAAATAAAAGAGTACTTTAGGCACATAGAACAATATAAGCAAATGCTCAGGGAAATAAGCATGATGTGTAAAGATGGAGAAAAGTTCACTGTAGCCATAATAAAGAACTGGTGATGAGAGGTAAGTTTTGATAAATACTGGAAACACTCAAATGCTAGGCTGAAGAGTTTGAACTTTACCTTGTAAGCACTGGAGATTTACTCACTGGGGAATAGGATGAGACAGGGGGCAAGTTATTGAGAAAAAAATAAAGAGTAGGCGGTATTGATAAAACAAGTGTTTAGGAAACACCTGTCTTACAGTAAAAGCAAGTGCTAGCAGTAATCTGCCTAGCACAACTCATTGGATGGGCAGGGGATTTAGAAGCAAGGAAATCAGATGAGAATCAGAAAATCCAGATAAGAGATTGTAAGGACTGGCTGTGTGATTAAAAAGAA
Source organism: Bos mutus (assembly GCF_027580195.1). NCBI lineage: Eukaryota > Metazoa > Chordata > Mammalia > Artiodactyla > Bovidae > Bos > Bos mutus. The sequence goes on along the minus strand of NC_091617.1, from coordinate 83,056,542 downwards.
CTTCTGGAGACAATTCATAGAAAGATTCAATACGAGTTGGCTCCTGTTTTATTTTGAAGGATGAGAGATGTAATAGCAGTTAAGTTTTGAGCCTGAGATGTTGAAAAACCAGGGAGCAGGGCCCTGGAATGAGACTGGGAAGTCAAGAGGGAAAAAGATTCCTTTTTTGATTCTACTTTTCCTTATAATTTAGACCAACATCTAATTCTTTCTTAGGGAGAAATCTCCCTAAGAATCTGATGTTCCTAGGACCTATCTCACAAGATAGAGGATTTCTTGGAAGACAGAGGATCTCCCTCTTAAATATGTAATTAAAACCTCCCTCTACCTGTTTCCCCGAAGATCTAAAGCTTTTACATCTAAAGATCTAAAGCACAGGATTCAGTAAGAAGGTAGACTGGCTGATGAGTGAGAAGGGACACGTCTTGTTTACAATAACAACCCCATTCATTTCAGTTCAGTGGCTCAGTCGTGTCCGACTCTTTGCAACCCCATGAATTGCAGCATGCCAGGCCTCCATGTCCATCACCAACTCCCAGAGTTCACTCAAACTCATGTCTATCGAGTCAGTGATGCCATCCAGCCATCTCATCCTCTGTCATCCCCTTCCCCTCGGGCCCCCAATCCCTCCCAGCATCAGGGTCTTTTCCAATGAGTCAACTCTTCGCATGAGATGGCCAAAGTTTTGGAGTTTCAGCTTCAGTATCAGCCCTTCCAATGAACACCCAGGACTGATCTCCTTTAGAATGGACTGGTTGGATCTCCTTGCAGTCCACGGGACTCTAAAGAGTCTTCTCCAACACCACAGTTCAAAAGCATCAATTCTTCGGTGCTCAGCTTTCTTCACAGTCCAACTCTCACATCCATACGTGACTACTGGAAAAACCATAGCCTTGACTAAATGGACCTTTGATGGCAAAGTAATGTCTCTGCTTTTGAATATGCTATCTAGGTTTGTCATAACTTTCCTTCCAAGGAGTAAGAGCCTTTTAATTTCATGGCTGCAATCACCATCTGCAGTGATTTTGGAGCCCCAAAAAATAAAGTCTGACACTGTTTCCACTGTTTTCCCATCTATTTCCCATGAAGTGAACAACCCCATAATCAAATATAAAAACCTTAGGAATAGTTAAAAAGAGAGAACAAGTTCTATAAATAATAAATAACTTTGTGTAAACTGTACAAAACTTATTCCTCTTGCAATGAAGATTTCTTCATGATTCTATTACCTGTGCGGCAGAGATCTTGGCCACTTGAATGATTTTTTCCATAGAAAGGTAGCTCTGCTGAGAGGGAGCAGGGCCGATGAGATAGGCTTCATCTGCCTGTGGAAGGAATATTACAGGCTTAACAGACCACACAGCTAGGAGCCATGCGTACACTGTACAGAACTGCTGGCTGCCTAAGGACAATGCAAGAACTGAGAAAGCAGCAGCAGCTCATGTCTATGTTACCAAAATTAGCCAGTTTGGAATCTTTTGCATGAGATACCCAAAACTTGACTTTTTATGAATAAAACACACAGAGTGAAATTAAAGTGCTCTGGGTTAGGAAGGAAGAGGCATTAGTCACAGCATTATTATTAGCAACAAGAGTAACCTTAAATGTAGTTAATGCCAAAAACGCAGTTTGAAAACAGACAAAATATACAACAGATATATACAGCAAGAAATAAAATTACAAAGTTTCCTGAAGTTTTATAATTATTACAGTATGATAATACTCCTTCTATACATTTGTGAACTATTTTATACTGTCCCTTAAAACTGTCACATAATCATAGCATCTCTTGAAGCAGACCAGAAGTTACCTCTGTGATCAGTTTGGGACATATCTTTCCATTTCCACATTCCTATTTATTTGAACATATTTATATAACCATACAACAGTTTTAGTTTTTGCTTTTACACAAATAGGGTTAAACTCTAGAGTCACTGTCTGCAATTCCTTTTTTCATTAACAGTACATCTTTCCTTGCTAGTACACATGTCTACCTCATTTTTTTGAAACAATTGCATAAAGTTCCACAGTAGGGAGGTAACTTAGTTCATTTAATCAGGTACCTCTTAACAGACATTCAAGCCATAATGGCAAATGGGTGCCAGCAACATCTTGTACATGACTCCGGGGGCACATGTATGAGTGTATCTCTGGGCGGAGATCTAGAGGAGTGTTTGCAGGGTTGGGTGAAAGACATGACATTTTAATCACTCCTGGTTAATCACCCTTTGAAATGGTGTCATTAATATATATTTCTATCAGCAAATTAATTTCTAACCACGTTAACCAGCACTGAATAGTATCCATCTTGCATAGGAGTAACATGGAAATCTGCTTTTCAAGCTATCAATCTGGCTGAAGTGTAGAAAATATTGTGGGAGGGGGTCAAGAGTAGAAGTAGGCAAACCACGTACAAGGAGGGTACAGCATCTGACCAGGTGAAGATGACAGTGGTTCTGACTTAAGGCACAGGTGGTAGAGGGCAGACAGAAGTGGAAAGAAATGTTTGAGAAGCAGAATTAACAACAACTGGGGATTGTCTGGATGGGAGAGGGAGAATGATGTAGACTGGGGATGAGGATGGGAGATATTCAAATAACCCCCAAATCTCTGGCATTATTATTCTTATAAGCAATGGTACTGCGATCTACTGGGTTAAGGAAGTCTGTAAGAAAAGCAGCTTCAGAAAAGATGAAAGGTGATGAGTTCAATTTCGGACACACTGGTTTGGTGCCCATCCAGGGGGAGCTGGACAGACATGAATCACATTCAAAAGGTAGGGTGGGCTAGAAACTCACTTTTGAAAGTTTTTACCAAAGAAGTTGATGATACAATCTAGAGTAAGAGTGCACAGTGAGAAAAGGAGAAATTGGAAGATTCTTGGTAGGAGACAGAAGGATTCCAGAGCACAGGAAGACAACTGGCCTTGAATGGGAAGAGGACAGATCCAGATGCAGTGAGTGGGTTCTGCGGCAGGAAGCTCAGTCCTACGTCCTCTGTGAATTGGGATCAGGTGAGAACACATGGTAGGTGGAGACTCAGAGGCCGAAATGGAGCAAAATGGGTTCTAGATAGAATCTGAGAGGAAAGTGGCCAGAGAGCTGCATGGGCCTGCTGTGCAGTGTGAAAACCCAGGTAAAGCAGGTCACCAGGAATTTCTGTCAGTCTTTGAAGTCTTGCTGCAGCCAGAAAGAAGGCCAGTAGCTAAGTTCATCCATGGTTGGGTTCTGTCTGGTGTTAGTAACTAATAACAATCACAAACCTCAGGGGAGTAAGGTCCTTTCAGTTATAATTTACAGTTAAGTCAAGGCTCAGAAACATTGAGTTGCCCAAGATCCCTTGGCCAGTAAGTGGCAGTTGTGAAGGCTGACCTCAGTCCTTCTGGGAAATCGAGGATCTGGACGTGCGCCACCGACAGTGGGATCTGTGGGTCAGCTGCACTCTCTGAACCAACCCTTGATGAAACAGGACCTTGCCTACCAGTCAACTGCACCACTAAGCACATGGTTTAGTCCCACTGGTGTTATGTTTGGTTACCAAGAAAAATTATCACTGAGCAGATTGAACTTACCTACTTAGACACTGTTAACACTAGCAAATATAAACTGTCAACCAAGAAGTAAAATACTGACACAATAAACAAGTAACAGTCACTTACAAAATTTGACTTCTGGTTTTTAAAAACGTACCATGTCAACATGCATGGAATTCCTGTCGGCCTCACTATAAACAGCCACAGACTGTACACCCATTTTTTTGGCTGTCCGTATCACCCTGCAGGCAATTTCTCCTCTGTTTGCAATGAGGACCTTGGAAATGTTTTGTCCTGTTTAAAATACCATGAAAACCATATACAAATATTACTGGGGAATTAAGGAATGAGAATGCAAAATATAGTTGTCCCTCAGTATAGGTGGGGGACTGGTTAACTACTTGGTGACCATGAGTACATAACCCCAGGCCTCCTAGAGCCTAAGGACTGATAATGTGACATCACCCTGTGATATCACCCTGTTTCCTCACCATCAGCCAATCAGAGACTTGTGCACAAGCTCATCACATATCCTGAGACCCATCTCCCTCACCTGACTTCTAAAGATGTTGTGCTGAAAACCTTTCTCTGCTCCAGACTTCAATGTTTTGGTTTATTTGGCCTCACTGTCTGTGGGGCACACAAACTTGGGCTAACAATTCAGCTAAAAGAAATGGTAGCTCCAGGATTTGAACCCAGGTTAGCTTCACTCCACGATGAGTGAAGCTCTTCGTCACTCTGCTCCATTGCCTCTATCCCTCTGTACACAGCAGTGTGAGTTAAGTATATAAAAAAATCTATTATGCACACATTAAATAATTAAACCTTTCCTTTTCTTCACAATCTGAAACAAAGCCAAACAGAAGACACTGTCAGTACCTGTGGTTGTTGCATACTTCCTTGTTCTTTGCTTCCAAGCCCATCCCCTATAAAATGAATCCAAATGGAATTACAATTAAACAGGATATATAAGATCTGTCATTGCTTTTTCAGAAGAATCTCAATTTTTTAAAACTTGAAATCAAGTCCAGATAAGACCTTAGTTAAATTTAAAGCCTACAGCATGATTTAATAAGATTTTCTTTGTAGGAAGAAAACAAATATAGAAATTAAAAATTACAGTTCTGACTGATTTCCCTGGCACTCCATGTCCTTGACCAGACCACCTAACCTGCTCTGCTCACTCCTGAGTCTGGCAAGAGAGCCTGGAGTTAGAGACAATTAGAAAGCTAAGGTACTTCAAGATCATCCAGTTCAGCTTTTTTCCCGAACTCTTTTCACTAGAACTCAAAGTAAAAACTATGTTCAACTTTACAATCTAATACAAACACAGAAGTTTCAAGAAAGAAAAATTTCCCTATGTTTCAGTAGTTCCTGTTCTATTCCATTTTATTAAATAAAACATTGATCAAACTACAGTTGGAAAAATACTGATCTAATTCACTCCTCTGGTAAGACAGGTTTGCACAGCTAAGCCCAGAGAAATAAAGGGAACGAGCTGAGCAAAGGCAGTAGAAAGAGTGCTGGTGACACCAAGCAAGTCACTACATCAGTGTTTCTCAATCTTTTTTTCATTACTCCCCACTAAAAAAAAAAATACTAAGGAAAAAGATTTTGTAGGAGGGGTTGAGCTTTGCAGAGCCACCAACAATGGTAATTAACATCTAAGATTTTTTCACTCTCTCAAGAAACAATTTTTATATATATAAGAAATGGAGAAGCAGGGAGCCTAATAATTTGTATCTTAACCAGTTGTAATGTCTAACAACTTTAAGTTCTACCATACCTATTGATACAGTAACTTAACATTGAAACCAACCAAGAACTGATAGAAAGCAGGCCAGATTCATACAATGCCTATTAGGTGTCAGTTAAAAAGAATACCCTTGGACTGCAAGGAAATCCAACGAGTCCATCCTAAAGGAAATCAGTCCTGGGTGTTCACTGGAAGGACTGATGCTGAAGCTGAAACTCCAATACCTTGGCCACCTCATGCGAAGAGTTGACTCACTGGAAAAGACCCTGATGCTGGGAGGGATTGGGCGCAGGAGGAGGAGACGACAGAGGATGAGATGGCTGGATGGCATCACCGACTCGATGGACATAAGTTTGAGTAGGCTCTGGGAGTTGGTGATGGACAAGGAAGCCTGGCGTGCTGCAGTCCATGGGGTCACAAAGAGTCAGACACGACTGAGTAACTGAACTGAACTGATTATAGATACTGCATAACTCACATGTGTAACATATACATGTATCAATAGTATATATAGAAATGTAATTGAACAGGACTAGCCTTTCACTGGAGCAGAGATGCAGGAGGCTAGATTGTTAGAGTGGAGGACCAGACACTCATTGCCCTCTGATGCACACTCAGTCAAAAGCTGATATCCACAAAGGGCTCCTGGGAAGATCCATAGCTTTGGCACTTGAGTTCCACAAGACAGTTTCTCAGGAGGTTACTGCCTTCCCACATCTTTCCAATCACCTGACAGCTTTCTTGAGCTTCAGTGGTGAGGCCAGGATCCAAGTCTCTTCCTATCACAGTCTTCAGATAGGTTTACTGATAAGATTCAAGGCCTGTCCTGGACAAGTGTCTGCTGCTAAGTCATTACAGTCGAGTCCGACTCTGTGCGACCCCATAGACGGCAGCCCACCAGGCTCCCCCGTCCCTGGGATTCTCCAGGCAAGAACACTGGAGTGGGTTGCCATTTCCTTCTCCAATGCAGGAAAGAGAAAAGTGAAAGGGAAGTCGCTTAGTCGTGTCTGACCCTAGCGACCCCATGGACTGCAGCCTACCAGGCTCTTCTGTCCATGGGATTTTCCAGGCAACAGTACTGGAGTGGGGTGCCATTGCCTTCTCCGGGACAAGTGTCTATAAAATTGCAATTTTTTGATAAATCCAGCTAAGACTCTGATTCTGTTTTAAGGACATTGCTGAACTAAAGTCTTCTTCTGCCATTTTCCAGTGTAGACCCCACACACATCACTTTAACTATAATCTTCTATCCCAACAACATTCTGACTGGTCTACTCCATTTTTCACCATTTACAATTTAAAACGCTTTAAAAAACATTAAGAAGTTGCCTTCATGAGATTATTGTACCCTGATTCAAGAATTTCTACACTAGTTTATCCGCATTTAAAAAATTCTACACTAGACTAGATTTCTTTTCTGAGTTACTACAAAATCATAACATAAAAAGATATGTAAATGTATAGCCATGGCTTATTCATGTGAATGTATGGCAAAAACCACCACAATATTGTAAATTAGCCTCCAACTGAAAAAAAAAAAAAAAGATATGTAAAGAAGGACTTCCTTGGTGGTTCAGTGGCTAAGCCTTGGCGCTCTCAATATAGGCCTGGGTTTGATCCCTGGTCAGGGAACTAGATTCCGCATGCTCCAACTAAAAGATTCTGCATGATGCAACGAAGACCTGGCCCAGCCAAATAAATATTTTTTAAAAACTGAAATAAAATCTTTACAAATAACAAATAAATAAATCAGATCATGGCACTCCCTGCTCAATTCCTCCTCCAGTTGTTTCCCTCTGTCACTTAGAATGAAATCCCAATTCTTAAAAAAAAAAAAGACATGTAAACACCCTATATACTGATAAGATTTTAGTTCTGCATGCCATTAACAACTCTAACATTTTCCAGGGTGACAACTATTTGAGAATAGATACCTAATACCTAAAAATTTGAGAGGTAGAGAGAAGTAAGAGAAAATGAGTCTGTATAGTATCCTGAAGAGCCCTGGAAACTTAAGAAAAAATCAGGAGAAAGAGAAGAGCACTAATATTGCTTTCACCATCATATTTTACTCTGGGGCTAGTCCTACACAATTAAATAACTGAAAACCTACATATATACAATAACTTTGGGACAATAAAAGAAAACAAAAAAACTTGAGACTTAAATCATTGAGTCTGCAAAGGCTACTTCTATGGATTGATTCATATGCATCAGATTATATTTAAGAATAAATAGTTCTAATTCTATTTATTCTATTTAAGCCTCTTCACATTAATGTTAATTCATTTAATAAACATAGTCCAAGATACTAGTGTTGTCTCTTCTAGGGATAGTATCATCATCTCCTCCTAAAGAAACTGATGCACTGAAGTAGGTAACTTGCCCAAGATTACTCACACACCCAGTGAAGAGCAAACTGAATCCCCAGAACTCTGACTGCATCGAGTCTGTGCCCTTAAACTATACTATCTTTCCAGGATGATAAACGAGGAGGAAGCAGAGGAGGTGCGAAGAGAAGGCAAAGGAAGTTAAAGAAGCCTGCTGTCTGGAAACCTGGGGGTATCTTCACTGCCAGAGTTATTGTCGTGGGTAAGTGCTAAGTCGCTTCAGTCGCGTCCAACTCTGAGACCCGATGGCCTGTAGCCTGCCAGGCTCCTCTGTCCATGGGATTCTCCAAGCAAGAATACTGGAGTGGGTTGCCAGTGCCCTCCTCCAGGGGATATTCCCCACCAGGGATCATGCATTGGCAGGTGGGTTCTTTACCATAAGCGCCAAAGCTTAAAACCTGAAACTCATCAGCAGTCAGGTTAGCTAGAGTGAGTCATATCTGATATGTACCAAGCTGTTGACAAAACCTATCAGCCCTCTGGACGATAAATTTGCTGTTGTTAACTTGATTTATCTCAGGGAAGGGGAAGAACTCCAAGAGCCCTTAGCATCTTGGCGCCATTTCTTACTGAGAGTCGGACACGACTGAGCAACTAACACACACAGCTGCAGTGCAATCTAGGGCAAGTCGTTGGCTCCTTCGGACTTCACCAGAAGAGGGATTATAACAAAGCTCGCCGCAGACTGCAAGTAGTGAAAGCCCAGTGTGAATGGTTAGCAGCCGCACAAGCGTTTTTCTTGCCCCTGTGGCGAGGGGAGCATGGAGATGGCAGGCCCAGCTCCACCCCCTCCAAAATGGGCAGAAGGCTGAAGGGTGGATGTGTGGAAGGGAAAAAGAAGGGAATCCTCCCGGGATGGGCTAGAATTTTTCTTCTGTCCTTCCTCCCCCTCGACCCTTGGTTCCTCTGCGCCTCTCACAGCGCGCACGAGTCCATTCACTTGCGGGCGCGACAAAGATCCACCGCCCCTCCACCCGCCGTTACCTCGGCGGCAGCAGCAAGCGCGGGACTCGCTGCCACCGGTGCCTCTCCGCCGCCACGAGCAGCACCGACACCAAAGAGGCCGCCGACATGTCCCTCAGCCGCGTAGCTCTCTGACGCCTTAAGCTACGAGCTGCGACCCCCTCCCTACATAAACTTGTCGCAGCTGCGCAGCCCTCTTGTCCTCCGCCGGCCACCGTACAAGTCAAAGCCAAGCAGTAGGCAGACCGAAGCGTGGTGGGGGCGTCTCCACCAAAACCAATCAAAGAACAGAGCAGGGCTTGGGGGCGGCGATTGGCCAGTCGGGTCTCGCGCCGCGGGGGTGTGGTCCCCGCTTCTCCGCCCTTTGCACCAGTTCGTGGAGGGATTAGCTGCGTCCTCAGTTTCTCTGGAATCCGGTTTGCTGTCCCTTCCCTTGGACCTCGGCGTTCCTTGGTTCTGGAACCCTCCTCCTGACCTTTATTATTAAAACCGCACGGAAGCTGGCGAGGCAGAGTCAGGGAAAAAAGTCAAATGGAGTGGGAGCAAGATAAAATTCTCTAGTGGTCTCGAGAACGGTTAAAATAAGATAATTAGCTAAAATTTAAAACAACCCGAACTTTTAGAAAAGTGTTTTAATCGTTGAAAAGAGGAAGTCAGAACCGAAATGAAGAATATCTAGAAAATAAAAGTACTGAAAAGACTACATATAGATGCTTATTTGAGATAGCTAAAATCCACGATTATAGGAAGATTATAATGAAAGCAAGCCATCCTATTCAAGGGTTAGAAAAAAATACAGAGCAAAATTAAGTCATTAGTAAAGATTAAAAGAAAGAAATAAATGAATTTTTAAAACTACTATCCAAGCCTGTATGCAGGTCAGAAAGCAACACTTAGAACTGGACATGGAACAACAGACTGGTTCCAAATAGGAAAAGGAGTATGTCAAGGCTGTGTATTGTCACTTTGCTTATTTAACTTACATGCAGAGTACATCATGAGAAATGCTGGGCTGGAGGAAGCACAAGTTGGAATCAAGATTGCTGGGAGAAATATCAATAACCTCAGATATGAAGATGACACCACTCATGGCAGAAAGTGAAGAAGAACTAAAGAACCTCTTGATGAAAGTGAAAGAGGAGAGTGAAAAAATTGGCTTAAAGCTCAACATTCAGAAAACTAAGATCATGGCATCTGGTCCCATCACTTCATGGCATAGATGGGGAAACAGTGGCAGACTTTATTTTTCAGGGCTCTGAAATCACTGCAGATGGTGACTGCAGCCATGAAATTTAAGATGCTTACTCCTTGGAAGGAAAGTTATGACCAACCTAGACAGCATACTAAAAAGCAGAGACATTACTTTGTCAACAAAGGTCCATCTGGTCAAGGCTGTGGTTTTTCCAGTAGTCATGTATGGATGTGAGAGTTAGACTATAAAGAAAGCTGAGCCTGAAAGAATTGATGCTTTTGGACTGTAGTATTGGAAAAGACTCTTGAGAGTCCCTTGGACTGCAAGGAGATCCAGCCAGTCCATCCTAAAGGACATCAGTCCTGGGTGTTCGTTGGAAGGACTGATGTTGAAGCTCAAACTCCAATACTTTGGCGCTGACTCATTTAAAATGCAATGTTCATTGTAGATTTTAAGACTCAATAATTCAAGAGTGGTATTGGGACAAGTGGCAAACCCTCTACTCACTCCTCACATCTAACACCAAAATAAGTTCCAAATGGATAAAAGGTTTAACACAAAGGATAAAAGTGTTAGAAGATATCAAAGGATATCTTAAGGAATATTTTTTTTTCTAAGTGTAATACAATACTCAGAAACTATAACAGAGAAAGAATTGATAAATTCAACTATTTAATACATAATCTTTTTGAAAACCTGCACAGCAAAGCATACATACCAAAAAATAAATAAACTGGGAATAATTATATAACTTATCACAGATGGAGGTATACTTTCCTTAGTATGCAAATAACTCTTACAAATCAATAAGGAAAAAAGATATATAATGCAAGAGAAAAACTTCAAAGAAGTTTTTCAAAGAGACCAAGGGGACAGAACAGAGAGCCCAGAATATATGATCAACTAAGCTTTGACAAGGGTACCAACTACATCCAGTGGGGAAAGGATAGTCCCTTCAGTAAACACTGTTGGGAAACCTGGATGTGTATATACAAAAGAATGAAACTGGACCCGCCTTACACTACTAGAAGAAAACACAGGGAAAATGCTTCTTGACAGTCTTGGCAATGATTTTTTAGATATGAAACCAAAATCAATGGCAACAAAGGCAAAAATGAAGTTGGGAAAACATCAAGCTAAAAGCTTCATCAGCAAAAGAAACAATCAACAAATAAAGAGGCATCCTGCTGAACAGGAAAAAATATTTGCATACGTCTGACAGGGGTTAATATCTAAAATATATAAAGAACTTATACAACTCAATAGCAAAAAACAAATAATCCAATTAAAAATTGTGAAAGGACCCAAACAGATATTTTCCCCAAAGAAGACATACAAATACCTAACACCTACATGAAATGGTGAGCAGCATCACGAATCATGAGTGAAATACAAATTAGAACCACAATGAGTTATCACCGATTAGGATGGCTATTATCAAAGAGACAAAAGATAACAAGTGTTAGTGAAGATGTGGAGAAAAGGAACATTTGTACACTGTTGATGGGAAAGTAAATTGGACAGTCATTATGGAAACTGTACTCGGATTCCCCAGAAATTTAAAAATAGAACCACCATATTATTCAGCAATCTCACTTCTGGAAATATATATGAAGGAAACAAAATCAGTATCTTGAGGATATATTTGCACTACCACCTTTATTGCAGCATCATTCACCATGGCCCAGAGATGGAACCTAATTATTTTATCAACTAGACGAATGAATAAAGATTATACACTCAAACACATACTCACACATGGCAATAAAATATAACTCAACCACGAGAAAGAAATTCTGTCATTTGCAACAGCATGGATGAACCTAGAGGACATTGTGTTAAGTGATATGAACCAGATAAATACTGCATGATCTCACTTACATTTGGAATTAAAAAAAAAAAAGTCAAACATAGAAACAGAGAGTAGAATGGTGGTTACCAGAAGCTGAGGGACAGGGAAAAAAGGGGAGATGCTGGTCAAAGGGCACAAACTTTCAGTTAAAAGATGAACAGTGAAAAGAAAAGATGAATAAACTCTGTGGATCTAATGTACAGCCTGGTGACTATAATCATAATATATTGTATATTTGAAATTTATTGAGAGAGTAGATCGTGGTGATAATTTCACAATGTATACATATACCAAATCATCTAATTGTACATGTTAAATATACACAATTTTATTTGTCAGTTATACTTCAGTAAAGCTAAGGGAGGTACCTACAAGTATAAAGGGAAAAAGAAAAGAATGTGAGGAGTTCATAGAATGTGCATGGGTTAGTCACTCAGTCATGTCCTACTCTTTATGACCGCATGGACTGTAGCCCGCCAGGCTCCTCTGTCCTTAGGGTTCTCCAGGCAAGAATACTAGAGTGGGTTGTCATTCCCTTCCCCATGGGGATCTTCTCAACCCAAGGATTGAACCTAGGTCTGCTGCATTGCAGACAGATTCTTTACCATCTGAGTCACTGGGGAAATCCATACACAGAATAGGAAATATAAGTATGTAAATAAATATAAAAGACATTTGACTTTATTCCAAATCAAAGAAATACAAATTAAAACTATAATGATATACATATCACATCAGCAAATATCAGAAAGTTTAATTACACATTGTAATTAGTGAGGGGCATGAGAATGTTATCATTATTGAATGAAAATTGGCACAACCATTATACAGAGTACTTTGGTAATAGTTATCAAAACTAAAAATTCACAAACCTAGCAAAGCTATTTCTTAGAAATCACCTGAGATATTGACATTTGAAATAATGTCTGATTAAGGAAACTTACAGTTTCTTTGTTGGAAATAATGAACTGCTTAAAAGAGACTGGTTAAATAAATGTATAGATGTACATTTAATGGATTATTATGAGACAGCCCATATATACTCATATATTAAGATTGATCGATGAGTGAAAAAAACAATGTGAAGAATCGTGGTTATTATTCTATCACTTGTGTAAAACTAGGAGAAAAAATAGGTGCTCTGTATGCAGCAATTTGTTGTTTTTGTTGTTGTTTTAGTTGCTATGTCGTGTCTGACTCTTGTGACCCCATGGCCTGAAGCCCACCAGGCTCCTCTGTCCGTGGGATTTCCCAGGCAAGAACACCGGAGTGGGTTGCCATTTTCTTCTCTAGGGGATCTTCCTGACCCAGGGATCAAACCTGCATCCCCTGCATTGGCAGGTGGATTCTTTACCACTGAGCCACCTGGGAAGCCAGAATGTGGCAATAGCCTCTGGGAAGGAAAAGTTATTCACTCCAGGACAGCAATAGGATAGTGACACCTTTTTACTATGTACCCTTTTGCATATTCTGAATTTGGTACCTAAGCACATAATGTTTTAAACATTTTGTTTTGATGTAACTTCAAACTTACGGAAAAGCTGCAAGAATAGCACCCTTCTCCTCTATATCCCAAGTGTTCATGTTTTATAATGTTTGCTGTATCTTTTTCTCTCCATGTACCTAAACACACACACACACACTCATATACTCACATTTTAAAAACCCATCTGCAAGTTGCAGACACGATGCTCTTTTTTTTACTCCTAATTATTTTAATGTGTATTCTCTAAAACAAAGAGATTCTCTTACTTACCCTGCTCTCTAAACCGACTTGGGCTTGATCCTGGATGTCCATTTCTATCCCACAGTTGATTACTACTAGGCCCATCCAGCTTATTGCTCAGTGAATTTGCCAGAATCCAGCTAAAAAATGATCAGGTCTGGATATATGATTGCTTGGTGTCCCAAGGTCAAGCTTATCAGGACTCAGTAACATGCCAAGAGCTGCTTTTCAAGGGGATGTATTTTTCTGTTGCAAATGGCACGATCTTGGCCTTGTTTCAGTTGCCTGGGGACCATGTCATGATTCTCCCGCTCGAGTTTGCCAAAAATTTCGTATTGTACCCTTGCCCACTGCAGAAACCTCCGGCACCATGAGGTCTTTCTAATTGTAAGGCTCAAGCAGCAGAGCTGATTTCATTGTGGCCTGGAGTTGTTGTCATGCCTGTTCCTACCCTGGCCCCACTCAAAACCGATCACTTTCTGTGTCACTTGGTAAATGGACCGGAGGAGTTTTCCTAGCTGTGGAATGTTGCCACCAGAACCTAAAGAGGCCTAGCTGGCTCTGTGCTTCCTTCTTTGTGGAAAGGGTGCAAGATGAAAAATATCTATATTTTATCTTGGAGGGGACATTCTGGTATGTCCTTGATCCTCTGGGTCTTTAAATTGTTCAGTGAAGTAGTCAGTCCCTGAATCTTCATACTTCCTGGAACACATGTGTTTAACCAAGGCCTCCAGCATAATAATTGCTTTGAGCTTGTCCTGTCTAATTAGCATGACATCATCCATGTAGGGTTCAGTGTGATATTCCGTGGCATATCTGTGTTGTCCAGATTGCTTTGGATTACATTATAATAGAGCACAGGGGAGTTGACAAATTCCTGAAGCAAAGCTATAAATGAATTTTATAGAGCATGGACCACAGAGAAGGCAATGGCAACCCACTCCAGTACTCTTGCCTGGAAACTCCCATGGACCGAGGAGCCTGGTAGGCTGTGGTCCATGGGGTCCCTAAGAGTCGGACACGACTGAGAGACTTCACTTTCACTTTTCACTTTCATGTATTGGAGAAGGAAATGGCAACCCACTCCAGTGTTCTTGCATGGAGAATCCCAGGGGCGGCGGAGCCTGGTGAGCTGCCGTCTAAAAGGTCGCACAGAGTCGGACATGACTGAAGCGACTTAGCAGCAGCAGCAGAGCATGGACCAACAACCTACCTTTGTAGAAAGGCAAATCAACCTGAGCAGCGGCTGGTTCAGACTACCAGCTCCAGGGCTTGAGAGGTTGTTCTTCTGGGGCTGTACTCCATCTGGGGCAGAGTTGGAAGCAGACTGGAAACAGCCCTGCTACTGTTACTCTTTGCTGTTACAACTTTTCTTGGTGTATGTATTGGAATTTCTATACCTGAGTTTTCTTCCCCAAAGTAAACCAGTAATTCTGCCTTGACAGTGGGCATGGGGTAGACAGCATCCAAGAAAAGCTCCCTTGATTTCTACCTCTCCTGGTCTTCACTCCTACATTGTATTAATATTAGGGATAGTTGGTGTGACAACAGAATATGGCAGAAGTGATGGCATGTCACTTCTGTGACTAGGTGGTCAGTCTCTCTCTCTTGCATCATTGCTCTGGGGAAAGCCAGCTGCTATGTTGTGAGCATGCCTATGGATATGCTACATGGTGTGAACTTTGAAGTGAACTTCAGCTCCATTTGAACTTTCAGATGACTGCAGCTCTGGCCAACAGGTGTACTACCACATGGACAGACACTGAGCCAGAACCACCCACCTAAGCTGCTCCAAGACTTCTGACCCTCAGAGACTGTGTGAGATAGTAAAAGTTTGCTGTTTTAATCTGCTAAGTTTCAGGGCAATTTGTTACATAGCTGTAGATAACTAATACAAGACCTCTTCTTATTTATCACAGCCCCTTCCAGACTGTCTGGCATTTAGGAAGTCCTTAATCAATGTTGGTTGGACGAATGAATGAAATGGTAAATAAATTAGTAAATCAGTCAGGTAGTCTGGACTGAGAGTTGAGAAATTTAATTTGTATCTTCAATATGGTTTATCTTCTCAGAAATTCAGTTTCTCTCAAATAGGTTTTCATGTCTAGTAATAATGTGGCAATGGAGACTAGAACAAAATAAATTATTGCTAGGAAGATGATTTAACTTATTGATTGAAGCAACAACCTCCACTAAGGTTGTAAGCAAAATTTTTAATAGCACAAAAACTGAATTATAAGAAATGAATGACATAAGTTAATCTCAAAAATAAGTTTTTATTACCAAAACTTTTAATACATTTCAATATTCTATTAAGACTCAAGTTAGGACTTTGCCAACAGTATTGAGACATAAGAGAGCAAATCAGGAAAGTGACTGTGTCCTCCAGGGCGACTTGAATTATTCCTTTACTAATGAATGCTAGGGGTGTGTGGTCTTTTCTGTTAGTATTCTGACTTAGTTCCTTTCTTTGGTAGTAAGAACAAAAGTGAAAGAAAGTGAAGTCGCTCAGTTGTGTCTGACTCTTTGAGACCCCATGGACTGCAGCCTTCCAGGCTCCTCCATCCATGGGGTTTTCCAGGCAAGAGTATTGGAGTGGGTTGCCATTTCCTTCTCCAAGTAAGAACAAAGAGGAATAAAATTCTTGGCTGCTCTACAGAATAAAATGAACTAGAGTAGAAAATGTGGCCATAAAACTGCAGAAGAAGCAAGTTACCACAAGAGGGGGATCTACGTTCAAGAAAGAAAAGTTGGTTAGCTGTTAAGATTTCTCATTCAAAGAAAAGTATCTTGAAAAGCTTACCCCATTTCTTCATCTTTAGACTCACAGCTTAACAGTCCCATAAAAATGAAAAACAAATGTTTTACAGAGCCTCTAAATTTTCTTTGAGGGAGTAGAGAACTGCATTGAAGATAGGCTCATTTCACTTTCTATTAAGTCCTCTTTTCATGTATTCTAATTGCTTGTCATTCTGGATAAAATCATTTCCTCTATAAAAGGGAGCACATGCCTATGTGAGTCTTCAGGCAGCACTTAGTGTCATCATTCTTGTAGGCAATTTGGTGTAGTGAAAAGACTGAGACCTTGGTACCAGACCAGCAGGAAGTCAAGTTCAAGCTCTCCTACTTGTCAGTCCTGGGTGTTCTCTGGAAGGAATGAAGCTAAAGCTGAAACTCCAGTACTTTGGCCACCTCATGCGAAGAGTTGACTCATTGGAAAAGACTCTGATGCTGGGAAGGTTTGGGGGCAGGAGGAGAAGAGGACGACAGAGGATGAGATGGCTAGATGGCATCACCGACTCGATGGACATGAGTCTGAGTGAACTCCGGGAGTTGGTGATGGACAGGGAGGCCTGGCATGCTGTGATTCATGGGGTCGCAAAGAGTCAGACACGACTGAGCGACTGAACTGACTGACTGACTTGTTAGCTAGGTGACACTTATGTGGCTCTGCCACCTGTTAGCTGGGAAATTCCTCAAGTCTGAGTTTACTCATATTTAAGTTGTGAAATTAAATAAGATGTATATAAACTGCTTAGCCTAGTGTTTGGCATATATGTGTTCAATAGCAAAGGGCCATTATTAATGTTTCTTGCTTCTTATTTAATTCTGTTGTCTGTAGCCACCTAATTCTTAGTCTTTAGTGATTCTGGAGCAGGAGTCAAGACAAAAATAGAAGCTGATCTATTCCTCTTGGTGTCACATCAAATGTCTAGACCACCTATGATATGTCGCTCTTTTTGAGGATTTTTAGAAAACATTTAAAGTGGAAAAGGAAGTAAGTCAATTGCCAGACACATGTATATCATACAAAACATAGTAAAAGTACTGAAAATATATTTTTTACACAAAGCAGAAGCAGCTTTGAAAGTGGAAAAGATCAAGGATAAAATAAATTTCCCATGTGAACACAGGTAACATTAATTACAATTGATTCTTTGGTTTATAATATGGAGCATTTACCACCTTACATACATTATTAATTTAATGTATCTCAAGTGTTCAGTTTCTCTCAAGTAGCTTTTCTTACCTAGTAATAATGTGGCAATAGAGAATAGAACAAAATAAATTATTTCTAGGAAGATGATTTAACTTATTGGTTCAATCAACAATTGACTTTGGTTAAAATATTTTCAATGAAACTAGAAATATTCTTAAATAACTCACCAGATCTTTCATAAGGCAAACAAAAATATCTTTAAATTGGTATGCTGCTTGAACTTACACCAGAAATGATTTTTGTGTGTGTGCGTGAAAGATGATGGTTTACATGGTTGGGAGGATCCACACTCCAAGGGAAGTCCACAACATCCTGGAAACAATGAAAGGGTTCTCTGAACTCCATGCTTTTCTTTACTCCTGGGCACAAATTAGATTCTCTGGTATCCAGAATATTCACGCCTTAAACGGATTGCATAGACAATCAAACCCACAGCGAGGAGACCAATCACGATGGCCGCAATCACAGGAAGCACAATTGTGTAGTCAGATGAACATTCATCCACTAAGGGGAAAAACAAACACAATACAGCCAGTAAGGTTTAGTGAGGATAGACCAGAAAGCAGGCGATGGAGTGAGGAGAATATGAGCTTTAGAGTCAGACCTATGTTTGACTTTTACTTCCTGGGCAGGTTATTTAAACTTGCAATTTACCCATTTATAAAGGAAGCAAATAATATATAAAGTTGTTGAGAGATGAAATAAGATAACCTTCTATTCTCAGCAATTAATAAATATTTAATAATTCTTAGTCCTGTTTTCTTCCAGATATTGTCCTCTGCAAAGTGGGTGTGCTTACTTAAAATAGACTGTGTCACCATAAACATGATCTGTGGAAAACATGTGATGTTTCTCCACTTTATTAAACATGTTTGTCACACTTACAGTTCTCTTTCATTGTTTTTAGTGAGCAAAAACATTGAAAAATAGACCTACTTATGAGAGCTTAAAAGTGAAAGTTTGCAAATTTGTCAAAACCCTTTTTTTTCTTTATTACATTAGAGAGCATTTATTCAGTTCATTTAAAATGTTATCAGTCTTGACTGGAGAAAGATGGAACGTCCTGGGAAAAAAAGGGAACTGAATTGAATACAAAAAAATGAAAAGCTCTATATCTTATTCAAGGATAGATGAGAGGATATACCCTTGAGGCCTTCCATGAGCCAATACTAAAATTATGTTCTGCACCAATAATCACCATTAATGCAGTTCTCACCTGAGGTCCAAGAAAAAAGAATCAGGAGGGACAGGGAAAAGGGAATGGTAATTAGAGACTCCGGGGAAAAAAGCAAAATCCATACAAGATGGGAACTGTGCTTGTAGTATGCTATTTGATTTGACAGTGAAAAATATTTACTCTATAATGATGCATACCTTATTGATTTAACAAAAAACAGTAATATAATCATAAAAAGGATGGCTTCAGAGTATGAAATCCTTATCTTCCATAGCAAGAGGTTTAAAGCTGATAAATTAAGAAATAAGATAAGCTTTTAATTATTTTTTTAGAGAATTATGGTGATAGTTACCATAAGAAACTGTTAATAGAGGAGGGACAAGAAAATGTTTTCCATGAATCCTTTTGGGTATATGATAATTTTGTTAGTTACATACTTGTTAAAATTATATATAATTTTGTTATATATAATATTGTACACATAAATATCTATAGATTTCTTATATAAGAAATAACGTAATGTAAGAAGTTAAAATAATTTGGAAAAAAAATACAAAATTGTCAGATGCTGAGCTTCAAGTCAGCTTTTTCACTCTCCTCTCTCACCCTCATCAAGAGGCTCTTCAGTTCCTCTTCACTTTCTGTCATTAGAGTGGTATCATCTCATATCTACTTTCCATATAGTTTTATACTGTTTAACAAGACATTGTTTAGATATCTTCAAAATACGGAAAAGTTAACAAAGAAAATAGTTGCTAATCACCGTGTTTCTTCCACTCGAATTAATCACTATAAATCTTTGAGGCATTTGTTTCCTCTGCACATATGTGTGTATGCCTGTGTGTGCTCATGTGTATGCTTAAAGAAAAAGTACTGTAGTTTTTAAAAATGATATATGCTCATTAAAAATAATTAAAATGATTTAGAAAGCAGAGAAAAAGAACAATTTCCCAAAAACCAACTACCCAGAAATTATCATTGCTAAAACATGGACAACAGTATTGCAGGCATATTTCTTTACAACTATAATAGATGGGTAGAAAAATAAATAGAAATAAATACAATAAATTTAAAAATAAATAAAAATAAAATGGGATCATGTAAAATCTGTTTTAAGCAAAATTGTTCATTGTAATGTTACTTGCATTTCAGAGAAGAAAAAAATTAAAATCTCAGATCCATAACTGTTTAATGCTTTTTAAACTTAACTCTTCAAATTGATAAAACATATTAAAAAAAACAAAACTATGCTTTCTCTATTCCCGAGAGATGTTTGCTGATATCCTTGTTTGTAATGTGGTTTCTCTCTGACCACATTTCATTGTCAAGCTATATCTTTAAGGAGAGCTCATTGGTGCTGTTTCCCTTGAATTACTTCATGTTTGAGGAAATCTGCCTATTAACTTTTTACTCAAATAATATCTTGGGGCCACACTTTTCCTTAGGATCTTGTACACATTGGTCTATTGTTTGCTGGCTTTAAATGTTATTGCAAAGAAATCTAAGGCCAGTTTCAAATTTCCCCCCAATAGGTTATTTGATTTTTTCAGGGGAAAGGGGAGTTTGTATGTCTAAAGAATTCTTTAGCTTTAAAGTTCTGTGGCTCACTTTGGATATAACATTAATCTTTCTGTACCAGGCTTTTTTTCCTCCCCCCTGGGATACATTATGCACTTTCAATCTCCAACTTCAATTATTTCTTTTAAGAAAACATATTACATTTTAAAAGATATCATCTTTTTATTTTTGAACTCTGTACCTCAGATACAGCAGTTATCCTTACTTTAGATGATCTAAATGCCTAGCATCTTTCCTATAATGAAGCTTAATTTTTATCTGCATTAACTGATTATCTCCATCTTTTTCTCTATGAAGATAATTCAGTTTTCAGCTCTACCTATTCTGCCTTTTGCCTGTTTCCATTTAGTATGTAAGTGTGTTACTTTGATGCTCAATTTGTTTTCTTAGGCGTGCAGTGTCCTATTCACCTCACTCTTTCATTATAACTTCTCCTTTACAAGCCCTGGCACTTCCCAGGTGTCGCTAGTGGTAAAGAATCCATCAGCCAATGCAGGAGACACAAGAGCAACCAAAATTCAGGCACACCTTGATACACATTTGTTAATCAATGTTTGTTTCGTATGTAATTCATACATAATTCTTTATTCACATTATCATTGTGAAGACCTGGAAACAATAAAAATTCCCAGTAATAACAGAACAGTTATGTAAGTTATCATATAACATTGATAGAATATTCAGGATAACAGCCACAGTAATGACACGTTGCACCTTTAGCAGCACAGGGAAATGCTTATGGAACCAGGTAAAAGGGATACCAAACCATGTCCACTGTGTGCTTCCAGTTTGTAAAACAGTATTCTTGAGAAGGAAATACAGTTGACCCTTGAAGGATACCAGTTTGAACTGCACAGGTCTACTTATAGGCAGATTATTTTCAATATTAAATACTACAGTACTGCTCTTCTGGGGATTGTTGGAGGATGCAAGTACGGAGGAAACCACCTAAACGGTGGGCCAACTCTGTTTTACACACAGATTTTCAATTGTGGGAAGTTGGGCAACCCTAACCCCTGGCATCCTTCAAGGGTCAAGCGTACATCAAAATTAACAATGGATAGGTTATCTCCAGGTGCATGTTAGTGAAGGTTTCTACTATCTCTAGGTAGGTTGCAGAGAGAGGGGGTAAATTCAATTCTCCATCAGCTGAAGGGAGAAACCGAGTTGGAACCAGCTGGATGAGCAGGAAGCAGGAGAGCCTAAGGCAAGGGACCAGTGCAGCTAGGGAGGATCAGAGGCCCCCTGTGAGGCTTCCAGAGTCCATCACAGTCACAGCAGCCTCCTGCGCTCAGAAGAGGACAAGCAGCCTCAGCAGTAACCTGTCAGCTCTAGGAGACAATGGAGGCAGCAAGAAGTGGAGGCGGGGCAGCCCCAGAGGATGGAGGAGGAGGCCATTTCCAGATGCCCTGTTTACCAGTCTCAATCGCAGTACCTTCCCCTGGAAGACCCTCCTGGGACATCACTGCAACAGTGGGCAGAACTGTCAGGCCATCAGGCAGCCAGGCATTTATTTACTAATTATTCAAATAAAACTTGTGTTCTGTGTTACTAGAATGTTAATTCAAAGCAGTTTTAAAGATCATAGGTCACAGGAGTCTAAGCAGCAGCCATTACTCTGAATAATTCATTGAAGGTGGTAGAAAGGGAAATTAAACTCAAGTGAATTGCTTTACCTCTCTCTTTTTTATTTTAATTGGACTTTGTCTTCCATCTGCTGTAGGAGACATTTCTATGCTAGAACCTTCCTTCAGTCATTCTACAGGGCGGTTAGTGGCATGTTGAATAAACAACCCGTGCTCTGCAGTACAGAACCTAACAAGTACACTTGAGGTCGAACTGGAAACGGGAGTCTTGCACAGGTACGGGCTGCTGCCTGCTGGAAGGAGGAGGTTGAGACGGATGGCATCTCTCCAAGGCCAAGCCCTTGCTGTTCAGCCCAAGTCACTTTGGGGAACACTGGGTCCTCATGTCCCAGGTTTGCATCAATACCTCCTATTATTGTGAGGAGACAGGAACTCCTGACCTTCTCTTGGAGAGCTCTTGAAGCTGCAGTGTACCCTCCCTACCCCCATCATTTCTGAGAAAAGTGGAGAGAGCTAAAACACCTCAAAGGAAAGCTGTGCACGTCCCAGATAAGTGGTGCTTATAAAGTGGTTGCCAACTTTCATAAACTTTCTGTTAAAACTAATGAATGACACCTCTGGAAAACGTAGAAACACAGCAACAGTTTCTGTTAGTAAAAACAGTTAAAAATATCCAGAAGTCCATTATTCTCCCCTTTCTCTGAAATAGCAACCCCAGTTCTGCTATTTAAATAGTCAACATAATAGAAAACTACGAATAACATTCCAAGCCACATTTTGATAGAACTTTCCCTCTAGACGCCAATCACTCCCAATCAGGAATTTTCTGGTTTACAATTTTTTTTTTTCAGTAAATGTTTGCTAAAAAAGAAAAGTGGGTAATAATATATTTAGGGGAAATACTGATTGGAACTGCCATCCTGGCACCGTAACAAGCATTTGCTTGAGTTACTTTACAACAGGAGGACATGGTAAGGACATGGAGGAACTAGCAATCTACCACCAACTGGAAGAACTCAGGAAAGGTCAAAGGAGACACCACATGTCCTACCAACCTCCCAGAATCCTTCTCACTGGAATCCCTTTCGGCTGAGTAACACGTGCACCACCAGGAAGGACCCTGAGGCAGAATGATTAGCCAGAGAAAACCCAGAAACTAATCCTATCACCATAAAACCCAGGACTAGGAGCCACACGGCAGACTAGTTCGCCGAGGTTCCTTTACCCTCCTGCCCTCCAAGAAGTGCCTCTTCCGAACAAAGTCTCTTGCTTTGTCAGCACATGTGTCTCCTTGAACAATTCACTTCTGAGTGTTAGACAAGAGCCCATTCTCGGGCCCTGGAAGGGGTCCCCCTTCCTGCAACAATGGGTAGATCTCCCTCTTCTTGCCATTTCTGGTTGTTTAGATGCTTTGCCTACTTCCACCCCCTACAATGGCCCAAGTTAACAAGTAAATCTACAAGGAGAGACTAAAATCAAAGAAAAGTAGAGACAAAGCAGAAAGAAGATGTTATGCGGTAGACAACAAATGAAGGTGAAGGAACTGGAGAACTAACATTTATTAAGGCTCTTGTTTGCCAAGATCTTTGGTATATCCTTTACATTGAAAAAATGAAATGTTGGGATTTTTTTATTGTTTTTTTTTCTTTTTATTAATAATACATTTTAACAGTGTAGAATATGTCCTTTTAAAAATGATGGTCTATTAAGACCATTGGTAATTTAAGTAAATCAGGAGGTGGGCAAAATTCAGGAGTTTAAAATCACTTTAGAATTTACTTTGAACTGAATTGGTTTTTTAAAAATAAAGCAAAACAAAAGCCTAGAACTTGAGACTCTTTGAAGCCTATAAGAAAAATCAGCGCAGTTTGAAAATGCCTTTCCCACAGTTTTTCCTTTGGTGTTTTGCTTTCTTCTTCTCACAGGACCCTGCTCACATCCATGCCTCTTGTCCCTAATTCTCCCAGCCAGGTCTGTATTATCAGGTGGATGGAACTCAAGCCCATATGGCCCGGGAAGAAGTGGGGTGGGGGCTACCTGTAGCTAGCTTTGACAGCCTTTGTTGGAAAGCTGGTGTCCCAGTCGGATTGGGAGGGTGGGGCTGGCAACTAGAAAATGTGATCCCATCACTTCAGGCTAAACATGCAGCCAGCATTTCCAAGGCCTTAACCTTGCACATTTTGAAGAAGGTGGGGCTTTACATGCGTTCATATCCTCTACTGGGCCTCTTTCTGGTCACCAGGCATGCTGTTAGCAAAACGGCAAGCAGTACTGCGATACTCAGGCCCACGGCCACAGGGATTTCTCTCCTGTTTCTGTCACTGATGCATTCATCCGCTGCAATTGAAGTCAGAGTAACAGATGTTACAGGCTGGCCACGACGCTGGGAAGTGATATTGCCCCCACCTGCCTCGGCTTCACAGAGAAGAAAGAGATGGAGGTACTGGGCTTGTCCCTGCTGCCTCAGAGGCACAGATGGGTGAAGATGAAAAGGGGAGGGGCCACTGCAGCCCTGGAACTTGCAGTGCCTCTGGCCACTTAAGGGGCATATTACACCACAGGTCCCCCGGCCCCACACCCAAGCGATTCTGATTCTGTGGGTCAGACTGGGGCCCAGGTGATTCTGACATGACTGGGAGGCAGATTCAACTTTGAGAAATACTGGTTAAGGCTAGAGGTCAGGATCAGAATTGTGTCCTGACTCTAGACCCAGGGTAAGCCAAGGAGCCTTGTTGCTTGGTCAAAATCTGCACCAATTCATGTGGCCAAAGTATTCTATTTAAACTCTGTGCCTCTTGAAAGGGGCTGCCAGACAGCCCGGGCTCCTGACACCAGAGAGAGCTTTTGCAGCCTCCCAGAGTTTAGAGAGAAGAGCTTGAGAAGTAGGGGCAGGAGCCTACTGTTTCAGATGACCATTCTCTTTGACAAGGTTGAGCGTTTACACTTGTGGGATTCCTCTCCAGTTCTCCCAGCCCCTGGTGAAAGGCCAGACATCGGTCAGGGCTTCTCTGACCTCCTCCCCACAATGCTACGCGCGTCACACTGTCCTCTGACTCCCACAGCTCTTTGTACTTATGCCTTTCATAACACCATACTGTGTGGTAACTTTTATTTTTTAACTGATTCCTTTCCCCATCTTCTCTTACGCTTTGGTAGAAAATATTATTTACAGGATGACATACGACTTCACACTTGAGTATCTTTAGTGAAATCTGAGCACAAGGACTGGGAATAAGGAGCTGAGCTGAAGTAGGGATGGTGGAATGAACAAGAGAAATATTCTGGCGGTAGAACGGACAGGGTTTTGTGACAATTTATATGAGAGGGCAAGGGAGGGAGAGGAAAAAATGATAAGATAGCTTTCTACATCTCCTCGTGAGCACTGCTAATAGCAGGCCAGGTGTGCTGCTGAAAGGGTTTCATTTCTCACCTCTGCTGCTAAGCGATTTCCCAGACCTGCTCAACTTCCTTCTATACACATGTTCTGAGGGGGAGGGAGAGCAAATGTGTGTACTATTTTTAAGACCACACGATTAAATACAGAAGTGTTTCATGACTTCGTAACGAATTTTTAAAAGAATTTTTCAAACTGAGTATTTTGAGGCAAGATGACAACGTAGGGGCAATACCTACTAGCAAATTTTAATATTTAATCTTAGATTTTAATCTGCACTGTGCTAAAGGTCCAGAATGAAGATAGACATTGTAGGACTCAGATGAAACCTACAGAAATCAGGGGATCCACAGCAAAGAACACTTTACTACTGCCTTTGCTAAATGCTTTTGCCAAGTGTTAATATATCAGGAGTTTTCTGCCCTCACATCTTCAACTTTACAGAGAAATCAGATTCACTTTATAGAAATTTAATTTATAGCTAATTATCTAGCCAAATCAATTTTTGATAGTTGAGAGGTGCTCATATGTCATTGACATATTATGAAAGAGATGTTTTAGAAGCTAAAGGTCAATTCCTGCCCATATACAGAAATCCTTGTAACACTGTTTTCTCAGTGGGGAGAAAAGGGCTTTTTTGGAAAGTCACCCTGGGTTGTCCCTGGTCTTCTTGCTACGACCTGCTTCCCTCTGTTGTGGTAAAAACCCAAAGCAGAAGTTGCATGAAAACTAACTTTGAGGAAGCGCTAGTTCGGTGGCACAGCTTGGATTTGAGAAGAGGAGGTCCAGCTGAGTGTATTTCTTTCTAGAATTATCACATCCTTTTGTTTTCCCTCTGTAAGTGGGAAAGAATCTATTCCAAAATCTTGAATTTTAGCCATCACTCATATTCAGGATGTTTAAACTGTTCTCCAAAGACACTTGAGTTTATCAGTACCCAGCAGCTTGCTCGGGGAGGTTACCGATGGCATTTTCTGACTTTTTGATTGATTATGTGCATGTGTGTATAAATGAGTCAGAATGTGTATTTTGGTCAGACAAGGAGAATGTAACCTACAACAGGAGGGCAGTGGACATGAGTGGGTTAAGACACGTAGGAATTCCTTTTCTCCCCACCAGGAAAACAGTGTTACAAGGATTTCTACCTATGGGCAAGAATTGAATTTTAGTTTCTAAAACATCTCTCTCATAATAACTCAATGACATTAGGAGTACCTCTCAACTATCAAAAATAGATTTAGCTAGATTTTGAGGTTGGTATTGACTTACACAATGGCGGGAGGGCTGGCCAGAGAAACTTGACCCTGAGAGCTTGGTGGTGGAATCATACTGTGCTAGGATGTTCATGTGATTCTTGTTCCTTTGAAAGCTTCAAACAAAAATAACTTAAAACTACCCCTGGTACACTTTCTCAGAAGTGTATGTTTGTGACATAACTCACCATTTCCAAAGTGGTCATCTTCAAAATCAAAGGCTTGAAGCTGGACATTCATTGTTTTCAGCTGAAGGTAGGTTGAGAGCTGGATGCTCTGTTCACTCACACACTTGAAGGAATGCCCAACCACAGTCTCAAACATCATCATTGCATGTTTCAGTCCTTGGTAAACTTTCGCTGAAAACACAAAGGTGAAATAGAGACATGTAAGCATCCTGGCAAATAGCTGTTGAGCCCCAGTTGTTGCTTGGTGGCCCATGAAGCGTTAAATGGCCTTTCTTAAATGTGGCTTTCTGGAGTTCTGCCACCTTCGCCTCATGAAACCTCACCCAGGTGCTCTCTGGTGACTTTTTCCTGCTGTTTGCAGTATTTGAGAGTCATCTCACTTACACTGAATTATGATAATGCTGAAATCAAAACTTTTGGTAATCTTTTCTTCAGTTATTTTAAATCATTTGAGGGCAGAGCTGATGCGGACAATTGTCAATGTTTGGGCACACACACACACAAAAAGTGCCCACAAAAACTTCAGAAGTCAAAGAAGTAAGATTGTTCTCTGAGTCAAAATCACATGAACTCTTTACTAATAATTAATCAGAGCGGAGACATGCAAAGTTACCGAGTTGAGTATTTGCATATCATCACACTAAATGCATTAATAGAGCAAAAGGAAGGACTAGGCCCATCATTGGGAGGGGTTGTTGCATCATTCAGGGAAGCATGAAAAGGAAGAGGCTCATCTCCAACCATCTGAGTGCTGATGGAGAGAGGGACCTACTCAAAGACTGGCACTGTCTCATGCGGGTCACACCCTTTTCAAGGAGGTGAATGCTTAAGGCACATGGAGTTAAACATTTAAATCACATAATAACTCCACATGTTCTAATTACACTTCCACCAGGTACCTTTCTGAATATACTTGGTTTCCCAAATGGGAGAAAATTCATTGACCAAGAGGACCTAACTCTCTGGTCCCCTTGCAGTTACAGTAAGAAATAGTAGCATGATAAATGAACAGATTAGCATTCTGATTTTATACATCAGTTTACAACCTTGGTTTAACACCAGGTTCCTTGAAGAGACAGCTGCTACCTAAGGGTGTGCTAAGGGCTTCTGGGGCCAAGGACCAGACTGTGACCCTCAGTGGATTCACCCACAGGCTGTCAGTGAGGCAGCCTGGAAGTTCCCTCCCCTCCTGCCACTGCAGCTGCATTCACCTGTGTCTGAGATCACATCACCCACTGAGGGTCAGCTCACTGGGTCCGGCACTGTGCAAGTACTTGATGTGCATTTTCCTGTTTAATTCCCACGCTAACTTTCCCATACTAACTTGCCTATTGACATACATGCCATGCCATGTCATGAGGTATGTCATGACAGGTGACATATCTCATCTGTCACCATTTACAGATGAGGAAATAGAGTTGGAAACATTTGCCCAAAACCACACAGCTAATAAATGGTATTTGGACTCAAGCTGTCCAATTCTAGAGCTTGTCATCTTCACACACTGTGCTATTATATCTCCTGCCTGTGTCTCAAATGCAGCATCACAGATCAGTGAGATGAAAAATGAACTAACCAGAAACAGCATCATCGCTGGTGGAACAGGCCTCTCCAACTACTTACCTGGATTTGAGACAGTCAAATAGGCTTCCACCTCACTGATATAATATGACTTCTCACCCTGTAAAACAGTAGTGTGTAAATCTTTGGGTAATCTCTATTTTTATGTTTATGATCCTAGTTTACAAAATGTTTAGGCAGGATTCTAGCTATTAAATCATTGATATGGGAGTTTGGGGGTATGTTGTAATGGAACCATAATTGTGCTTGAAAACTTCCAAAAAAGTAAATACATCACACAGTAAATAAATAATAAGTAATGGCTTGCCCCTGGCTGAAAATTTCTCTACATCATGCTTGTTGCCAGAACCTGAAATTCAAATTCCCCTGGTAAAATCTGAGTCCCTTCAGCTAGGCCATGTTTTTCCCAGATAAAATGCAAATATATCTGGAAGGTGAGTGGGTTGTGGGGTGGGGGGCAAACATTAAGCTGTTATTAGTAATTAGTATCTTAGGGTAGGGATTTAAACCGAGACTATGGATTTGATGGGCTTCCCTGGTGGCTCAGAGGTTAAAGCGTCTGCCTGCAATGTGGGAGACCTGGGTTCGATCCCTGGGTCGGGAAGATCCCCTGGAGAAGGAAATGGCAACCCACTCCAGTATTCCTGCCTGGAGAATCCCATGGATGGAGGAGCCTGGTGGGCTGCAGTCCATGGGGTTGCAAAAGTCAGACACGACTGAACGACTTCACTCATAAACCCCCTGGGAAAAATAGTGTATGCAAAATAGTGTATGTGTGTGGATTTTCCTGGATAGGTTACCAATTACTTTAAACAGATTAATGGGTTCATATCTCCAAGCAGTTAGATGGAACCATGAAGGATTCTGGAAAGAAATGGTTAATCCTGAGATTACTGACTGCTCCCTAGAAGAGGACCTCAGGCTGTGGTTCAAAATTAGAAAGCATTTTATCCAGAGATTGTCTTTTTGGAAAAACAAAACAAACCAAAAAACTCCCTACAGAATAGCCCTATAACTTCTTGAGAGACTCAGAGTATGAAATGTTAAAAGGAATTGAACTAAGATATGAAAGGGTACATTGGAAAAGGAGTTTTTATTTTTTAAAGTAGGTGATTTATGGTGTTACCACTTTTAAGCATTTGTTAGAAAACCATCTGCAAGTAAGAGTTGCCAAAAATGGTAAAGCAACCAAAATGAGAATCTGACACAGAATTACTTTTAGTAGTCATCAAAGGAATTTGACAATAATAATCTTGACCACATCTAGTTCATTTACATATTATTTGTGGATGAAAATGATGATTCCTTACACAGTAAGGGTTCCAGAGTACAAATTGTTCCAGTAAGGTCACTGTTATTAATGTACTGAACTCTGGATCCTATGGTTCACTGAAGCACCTCCACACGCTGGCTTCTCACCTCGTGCCCAGCACTTCTTACCTCGTGTGGAAGTCACCTCTGCCTTGAAGTGAAGTGAATTCTCACAACGACTAGGAGAAGAGATGAAGGCTCAGTGACTTGCCCAAGGTCACAACTCTAATAATAGGTGGCAGGGAAGATATGACTCCAAGCTGCCTGGCTAGCCTTTAACTTCTCTTATAAACACAAGCTGGAATCAAGATTGCCGGGAGAAATATCAATAACCTCAGATATGCAGATGATACCACCCTTATGGCAGAAAGTGAAGAGGAACTCAAAAGCCTCTTGATGAAAGTGAAAGTGGAGAGTGAAAAAGTTGGCTTAAAGCTCAACATTCAGAAAATGAAGATCATGGCATCTGGTCCCATCACTTCATGGGAAATAGATGGGGAAACAGTGGAAACAGTGTCAGACTTCATTTTTCTGGGCTCCAAAATCACTACAGATGGTGACTGCAGCCATGAAATTAAAAGACGCTTACTCCTTGGAAGGAAAGTTATGACCAACCTAGATAGCATATTCAAAAGCAGAGACATTACTTTGCCAACAAAGGTCGTCTAGTCAAGGCTATGGTTTTTCCTATGGTCATGTATGGATGTGAGAGTTGGACTGTGAAGAAAGCTGAACGCCGAAGAATTGATGCTTTTGAACTGTGGTGTTGGAGAAGACTCTTGAGAGTCCCTTGGACTTCAAGGAGATCCAACCAGTCCATTCTGAAGGAGATCAGCCCTGGGATTTCTTTGGAAGGAATGATGCTAAAGCTGAAACTCCAGTACTTTGGCCACCTCATGCGGAAGGGTTGACTCACTGGAGAAGACTCTGATGCTGGGAGGGATTGGGGGCAGGAGGAGAAGGGGACGACAGAGGATGAGATGGCTGGATGGCATCGCTGACTCGATGGATGTGAGTCTGGGTGAACTCTGGGAGTTGGTGATGGACAGGGAGGCCTGGCGTGCTGCGATTCATGGGGTCACAAAGAGTCAGACACGACTGAGCGACTGATCTGATCTGATCTGATAGCCACCCCAGACCAGGCAGTGCTCTAGATCCTGGGAGAAGAATAAGACCTAGATGATTCATTCAAGATGCTCAGTCTTGGATCTCAAAGGCAAGTTGGACAATGTGCTTGGATCATCCATTTGTTTTAGAGAAAAACAACTGTGATCCAGGCCTTTCTTGAGTTGCTTCCAGATACAGTTTATTCGGGTTATTTTTTTTTTCTATCTCTTGGCCACACAGTGTGGCTTGTGGGATCTTAGTTCCCTGACCAGAGATTGAACCCAGGCCTTCAGCAGTGAAAGAGCAGAGGCCTAAACACTGCATTACTAGGGATGTCCCAGATTATTCTTTTATTTGGGTCTCTTTTAGCCAAAGAGAGATCTGTACTACATCAGGGCCACAGTCACTGTTGTAAGATCCCTGCCCCAACCTAAGGACAGAAAGAATCCACTGAAGGGTTTTAAGCAGGGCAGTGATGTAGGGCTTTGTTTTTGGAAACTGGGCTGTAGCAAGAGACTGATTTAAGGAGCAGCAGAACAGTGGTGGTGTCAGGCTGAGCTCCATGAGAGACCTCCTGGAGTTTCTCTCTCCTGTGGCAACTCCTAGATCTATCCTCCTTGTAAAGAAAGGGGGCTTGTATTTCTTTAAAGGTTTTACAGTTTCCTAAGTGCATTTTTCACCTTCTTGGATCCTTATAACAACCCCTCGAGGCAGCATTAATGTTCTTATCCCATTTTACAACTGAGAATAAAGAGGCTCAGAGGAGGCAGGAATCTACCTCTGATTCACATTGTAGGTGAGACAAAGGAAGATCTTGTCTATGGGATCTTGCTCAACGTTTTCCTTTATGGGATATGGAATTACAGAGAAAAAATTGTTGTGTAAGAACTTCCTTTCACATTCCCTGAAATGTAGTTGCCTGTACATAATCATCTATAGGAAGCAAGACTGGCTATATAATTTGTGTGTGCATGCTCAGTTGCTCAGTGTCTGACTCTTTGTGACCCCATGGATTAAAGCCCACCAGGCTCCTCTGCTCATGGGATTTTCCAGGCAATACTGGGGCAGGTTGCCATTTCCTCTTCCAAGAGATCTTCCTGACCCAGAAATCGTACTTGCATTTCCAGTGTCTCCTACATTGGCAGGCAGATTCTTTAACACTGAGCTATTTGGGAAGCCCGTATAATTTGTGGGCCTAGTTCAAAATAAAAATGCAAGATCAAAAATCATTAAGGGACTTTCCTGGTGGTCCAGCAGTTAAGAACCCACCTTGCAATGCAGGGGGCGTGGGTTCAATTCCTGGTCTGGGAAGATCCCACATACTGCAGGGCAACTAAGCCCATGCACCACAACTACTGAGCCCGCGCGCTGGAGCCTTCGAGCCGCGACTACTGAGCTCATGAGCCACAATTACTGAGCCCAGGCACCGCAACTACTGAAGCCCGAGCACTCTAGAGCCTGTGCTCCACAACAAGAAAGCTCACCACAATGAGAAGCCCGAGCAACGCAACTAGAGGGTAGCCCCTGCTTGCCAAAACTAGAGAAAGCCCTGGTACAGCAACGAAAATGCAGCACAGCTAATAAATGAATAAATAACATTTGAAAAATCATTAAGAGTTCCAAGAGGGGAGGTGAAGCATTAAAGTAAGCATGGGCCCTCCCAACTGCATGCCCTGATGGGAAGGTTTGTTCCTGCTCCAGAAGAACTTGGGCTTTAAGGGGCTAGCGCCCATGGTGAGGCCCTCCAGAGCAGATGGCAGTGCCCACACTCACTGCAAGTTCATCTCATGATGTAACAGGACAGAGCCCTAAGCCTATATCCTTCTGTTTTGACTGAGTCAAAATTAGACAAATGTTGACAAAGCTGCTGTCTATCTTCACAGTGAAGGAATAACATGTGTTTGGCAAATTTATATAAACAAAACATCAGAGGAATGTTTAGTTTCCTTGAGATTTCAAGTTTTATATAATGTATGCTGCCAATATTGAATGAGTCTTATTTAGATCATGGTACCCACTTTTTCTGTGGAGTGGTGTTAAAGAAAATAAAATTATCTTTCATTTAAACTGGAGCAAAGCATTTCTTTTGAAAATTCAGAATGTGGCCTAATTTGAATGGTAACAGGGCTGAAGTTTATTCTATATGAGGGGTTGGAAAGTTTTTTTTTTTTTTTTCCGTTGTAAAGAGCCATATGGTAAATATTTTAGGCTTCGTGGTTCTCTGTAGCAGCCACTCAACTCTACCATTCTAGCACAAAAGCAGCTGTAGATGACATATACTCAAATAAGTGTGGCCATATTCCAAAAGTAAACTTCATTTATGGACACTGAAAATTTGAATCTTATATGATTTCCATGTGTCATAGAATTTTCATTTTTCCCCCCAACCATAAAAAATGTAAAATCCATTCTCAGCTTGTGGACCATACATTTTTTCAGTTGTGGGCTGGATTTGGTTGGGGGGAAGCGTAGTTTGTTGACTCCTGGGCTATACCATGAGTAAAATACAAGGTTGCTGAATACATTGGTTGGCTATGAAATGTTAGAGCGATGAATCTCCTATTTGGGAGAATAAAGTGTTGCTAAGAATTTTTAAATATTATTTTAAAAATATGTCTTTGTTCCCATGTAACCTAGTTTGAGTTGTTGAATCTTTGTGAACATTCCAAACATTTAATTTTTTACTTACTCAATAGAAGAATGGGGACAATAGTAATAGGCAACAGTAATCCTCACATCTTAGGTTGATGTGAAGACTAAATGAAGGAATCATGTAAAAAACTGATCACAAAGTCTCCATTCAAATTTTAACTAGCATTGTTAACAAAAAGATTTTCCCTTCCCAGTAAACCTCTCTCACTGAGCTCAAAGGATAATTTTTATCTATATCCTAGAGCTCAGATCCACCACCAACAGAAAGAGAGAACAAGCTGGTGAGCTAAGCTTAGCTAGCCCTATGGATTAAAGAACCTGGCTGAAACTTCAGCTCTTAGTGATGGGGACGGGGTGAATGCAGAGAAGAGCAGTGGGGATGCAGGGTAGGTTGAGAGCTTCAAGCAGGTGTTAACCCAAAGCCCAAGGGAAATTATATGCCACACATTATTCAATTTATAATGTCTGCTTTCTCCTTTGTCACCCATCAGGTTTGTCTCTGCCAGATGGTTTCTCATTTGGGGTTGAGGCTAAAGAATGACAAATATCTACCATGAAAGATTCTTGAAGACAAAGTAAAAAGCCTGTGTGTACCTATCAGCATTGACGAAAGAGGGCCAAGGACTCCTAAGAGCCAAGTATGGTACTTTAGCACCTACAGCATGTCCATTTGAATGAATCACTTGCTAAAGAACCATCTCACTACTCAACCAATGGCTGCTGACAATGTGTCTCCTCACTGTCAGTGTCACTGCAATATCTCATCAAAAAGAGAATTCTGCAGTATTTCATCAGAAAGACTTTAGCTCAAGGAAGTTAAACATCCTCCTTAGCAAAGGACAGGGTCCAGAGAAAGCCAGTCTGTCAAGCCTGCCCAGGAAGGCAGCATACCAATGACTGTGATGCCCAGGGTCCTCTCCTCAACTTCTGCAAATTCTATCATGGGAGTTTCACAATCACAGATGTTCAGGATGTGAACATCAATCAGGGCCCTTTTGCTCAAGGTATGGTTACCATGGGACAGATGGGGTGATATTTAGGAAGTTTGGGATTGACGTGTACTCACTACTATATTTAAAACAGATAACCAACAAGGATCTACTGTGTAGCAGAGGGAATTCTGCTCATTATGTAATAACCTAAATGGGAGAAGAATTTGAAAAAGAATAGATATATGTATGTGTACAACTGAATGTTTTTGCTGTACACTTGAAACTAACACAACATTGTTAGTCAACTATACTCCAATATAAAATAAAAAGTTAAACGGAAAAAAAAAAAGAAAGAAATCTCTACTCTGAATGTCACAAAAACTAAAGAGGCTGTTTACACAGAGGTGCTAATTTACTTTTTGACCCCTTGGCTCAAAGTTCTCTGTGAAGTTTAGATTTACTCCATATTGATTCATTCTTTCATCAAACATTTGGTAAAGATATACTGTGTATAAGGACCTCCTTGATGGCTCAGAGGATAAAGAATCTGCCCACAACGCAGGAGACACAGGTTTGATCCCTGGGTCAGGAAGATCCCCTGGAGGAGGAAGTGGCAATCCACTCCAGTATTCTTGCCTGAAAAATCCCATGGACAGAGGAACCTGGCAGGCTACAGTCCAAAGGGTTGCAAAGAGTTGGACAGGACTGAGTGACTAAGCATAAGCACACACTATATGTAAAGTCAGGGCTGAGCACTGAAGAGTGTGAATAAGTAAAAATCTTGCCTTCAAGATGGCAAAATGTGTGGCAAGTGCATTAGTGGAGGTCAGGGGATATATGGAGGGTCCAGAAACAAAGAGAGGGAAGTGTCCCAGTTTACCTGGGATGGAGGTGGCGATTGAGGTGGGGAGACTTCCTAGGGTGAAGATGAATTGATATTTCATCTCAAAGGATGAATTAGGGGTGGGAGGGGCATTCCAGGCAGAGGGAACCCCACAAGGGAAAGCATGACAGGAATGGTGGGCCACCCACTTGGGACGTTCTGAACAGCGCCCCCTGAGGGGGTTAACATATAAATGCTGATAACAGTTCTCAGGAAGCTGTAAGCTAAGACAGCTCCTAACGCCCCGAAAGGCTGAGGGGAAACACCAGGTGGTTGGGCACTCTTCACTGTCCACGCCTCGATGGCTAACACTGTGTCGCCCTGGGGCTCCTCCCTCTGGGTGCCTGGTTTCTTCCAGGTCCCAGAGTCAGTGCTGAAGGCTCATATTGCCCTTCAAACCAGGTGGGTGAGAAAGGGATAGTACTGAGAACAGAAACATAAACTCTACACAGAGTTACTGACAGATGTGTTGTTTTTAAAACAAACAATCCTGAGCAGGAAGGAAATTGTGGGTAGTAGAGGGTGAGAGGAGATACATTTATCTTGCAGCTGAAGAGTTTGAACAACTCTCAGCATGTCATCTTAATCAAATGAGACATTGACATGGAAAGGGTTTCAGTTCTTTAAAAAATGAAACAGAAATGAGAAAGGAAAACCACCTGTCCTGACCCTAAATGGGCCAGATATCCTGCTCAGCTCTTTCACATACACCAGCCCAATTCATAGCAGCCCTATCTTGAGAAAACAGGTTCAGAGAGACAGCTGTTGATTTGTGCATGGTCACACAGACATGATACAGATAAGTAGTCTTGACTGAACAACATCAACAACAACTTCCCTCCTAGGAGGGGTTTTTCTTTATGTTTCTGTAGCTGGCAGTGTTCAATTTTAAAAATTATGAGTTATTGTATGCGATCTGAAATCTCAAACTATTACCTATATTTCTTTTATTTCTCCCGTTATGTCTAGCTCAGTGTTGGGGACAAAGTAGGTGCTCAGTAAACTCTTATTATTGATAAACTGGCTGAAAAATCAGTCTTGCTAATCAGCATCTATTTATCATCCTACAACTTGGTTTTCCTTTATAAAATCTATTTATGGATGTGAGAGTTGAACCGTAAAGAAGACTGAGCACCAAAGCTCAGCTCACCATTGATGCTTTTGAACTGTGGTGTTGGAGAAGACTCTTGAGAGTTCCTTGGATTGCAAGGAGATCCAACCAGTCCATTCTAAAAGAAATCAACCCTGAATATTTACTGGAAGGACTGAAGCTGAAGCTCAATACCGTGGCCACCTGATGTGAAGAACTGACTCATTGGAAAAGACCCTGATGCTGGGATAGATTGAAGGCAGGAAGAGAAGGGGATGACAGAGGACTAGATGGTTAGATGGCATCACTGACTCAACGGACATGAGTTTGAGCAAACTCCAGGATATGCTGAAGGACAGGGAGGGAAGCCTGGCATGCTACAGTCCATGGGGTTGCAAAGAGTCTGACATGACTGAGCAACTGAACAACAAAAATGTTATTACTAACATGTATTCCTATTTTTTTAAGGCTCTCTTTTTCTCTAGATTTTGCCCCTTGGGGGACATTTAGTGATGTCTGGAGACATTTTGGATTGTCATAGTTGGGGTTGGGTGTTGCTACTGGCATTTAGTAGGTGTCGGCTAGGGATGTTACTCAACAACCCACAAAGCACAGGACAGCCCCCACTGCAAAGACTCATCGTATTAACCCAAGAGTTAATACTGCTGCTGTTGAGAAGCACTGGCGTAGAGGGTAGCAACAAGTGAAAAGTGACTGCAGTGTTGAGCGCGTTTCTCTTGCAGAAGAATCTAGACTTTCCTGCCTAAAGGCATTTCACATAGTTCACCTGTTAGGGCAGAAGGCACAGTGTCAGGGTCCTGAGGCCAAAACACAGGCCTACAACTGTGTTTCGTTGGGTCAACAGTGTTCAGTTTTTTAAAAATGTATTGCTAACTTAAAAAGTCATGTGCTTTTATTAAAAATCTGGATTTCTGCCTTCTCTTGAACACTGGCAACACTGGTCTGTCATTACCACCTGATAGAGGTGATATGTAAAATATTTAACTGGCACAGTAGAGTGGTGGCCATTCAGGACACCTCACCATCCAGAATGAACGCTTACCATAAAAGACAGTGACAGTCCCCAGGGCTAGATGCCAGCCCTGCCACCAGCCTCCTCAGCCCTGGCTGTCCCCTCTGGGGAGGACCGGAGCTCCTGACCCGTCCTTCTCGTCCCCTCACTACTGAGGCTGCTGCTTGTCACCTCACACATACTCTAACATTTTCCTCATACAGATTTAATGGAAAATGAAGTCTTCACCAAAAGTGGGAAAATAAAAAATAAAGATTCTCTGTTTCAAGACAAAAGATATTTTTACTTTTTCGCTACTTCAACTACTTTACAACTAAGACTAAACATACATCAAGGTCTATGTTTAGCCCCTGTAATCTTGGGATTTGTGGCCACCACTTTGGCTGAAACAACTTCTCTTTTAAAATGCAGAAACTGGGACTTCCCTGGTGATCCAGTGGTAAAGACCCTGCACTCCCAATGGTGGGGACCTGGTTCGACCCCTGGTGGGGGAACCAAAGATCCCGCATACCACAACTAAGACTCAGCACAGCCAAGTAACTTTTTTTCAAATGCAGAAATTCCCCGGAAGGCTAAGAGTGGTGGAACTTTTACTTTCTTTGAGACTTTTTGCCTTCTCCGGGGGCATAGCTAAGGCTGGTTTACAAACGCCATTTCTAATTCTCCCAAGGGTCCCACTAAGTAGCTATAACTAGTTCCATTCTATAGACAAGGAAATATGCCCCAAACTAGTCCAAGGTCATGCAGCTAGTAAGTTTTATGACTAAAAGTCAATCTTGATTTGTCCGATCCCGAAGTCTGTGCTCATTGCTCTCTAAGATCTGCTAACCAAGACCCTCTAACTTCAGGGGTCAGTTAGACAGGTAAGAAAGAGACCTGCACCAAGTCCCAGCTGCTAGGATCCTCTTGGCCTGTAAGACACATGGGGGCAATCAGAAAGAGTCTCTCCTTTGAGAGGGGGAATGACCATCACTGTGTCCCCAAGACATTTGCCCATTTCAGTCACTGTAACCATAGCTACCAGCTAGTGCACATCCACTTTCTATGTATTGGATCAAGCTCTTTACAGGAGTAATCTTTAATTCCTTTCTCCCATTTTTCAAATGATAAAAAAATAAAACAAAAAACTCAAACAGATTAAGTTGCCTGCCTGATGTCAAAAGCAGAACAGTAACAGAGTCAAACTGGTAGTCAAGACTCTGACCTCATGACCATGCTCTTCCTCTATACTCTGTTGTCTACTCCCTTCCAGGATACAGCCTAGAAAACCCAGCTCCTGGTTAGTCCCTGAATTTTGCCTTCTATGACATTTGACTTTGGTGTTAGAGTAATACTGCATATTGTGCCCACTGGAAATTTCTGTGGGTCTGTTCATTGGTATAACTTCCTCCTTTGGATGGTTTGCATAGGGCACTATGGTCAGGTTCCCTGAGGCCAAGTTCCCCGCCCAGAGGTCAAGTTCCCCCCCAACCCCACCGAGAGGCATCAAAGCCCTTCTTGGGCTGCACAGAGGAGGCTGAAGAGGGGAGAGAGCAAACAGAAGATGTCGACACTTGCCTCCTCTCCATCTCCATGACCCTCATTCTTATCAGAGAACATCTCAAAAGGCTTTGATGTCTCTTTCCTCTGGAATGTAAAGTGGAGCGTGGGATCGCACCACTGGCCCTGGCGGGGAGAGACAGGGCTGGGGCTGGGCAGGGAAAGAAATGCCAGAGCCTGTCCGTGTAGGGTCTCGGCCTCACCTCGGTAAATGTGAGATTCACAAAGCCGCCCCGGAAATTCAAGAGGAGGTTGGATTTTCGGGAGCCACAGTTTCCAGAGGCTTGAGTTGCATTGGGGTCGATGTTGAAGTATTTCTGAGGTGAAAAGACCTAAACCAAATAAAATAGATGGGCTCAATGAAGAGAACACTTGAGTTGGGAGACCAGAAACACAGGCTAGAAAGGAGTCTGAAACTCGAGGCTAGTGGGTTTTCACTGGGGAATTTCAAAGTCCCTGAAAGACACCTCTCATTTCCAATCTGTTAAGATTTTTTTTTAAATGAAAGAGTGCTCTCACAGTGAGGAGTTCCTTGAGAGATAATTTGTGGCAGCTGTATTCTTGATAAACTGTGTGAAATTTAATTTTTGTTCAGTCAAACATGCTGGACACTACAGGAAATGTTTTGCTGAACTTTTGTTTCAAATAAAAACCTGAATGTGGAAGTTTTACTTGCAATCACAAAAATGGTGTAAAATAGGAAGAATTTTTATAGTGATTCTTTCAGTAAGTCAAATAATCTTAACCCCTCACCCCCAATACCTCCAACCAATCTTCTCATTAATCTGGATTTTTCGTATTCATGTCACAGGTGGTTGGAACAACCATTGAATGCAAACCTCTCATTTCACAGGAAAGTTGTTGAGGCTTGAATGTCATCCAGAGGGACAGGGCCAGGCTGGGGTCAATGCTAGACATACCCCACACTCTGCCCATGCTGGCTAAAAGTGAGGAATGTGCATACTTAAAATTTCGGTGTGTGCTTTCCTTTGTTCATACAGTCACTGTATCAGTGTCTATTTTTACAGGTATTCTAAAACAGGTTCTCTTAATAGAGGACCTTGGAGAAAGGAACTTGCAAGTATCTGTTTCATTACAAGATACAGGATGCAGGGGAATGTTCGTTTTTAGTGAGGCACTCTCACTCAAACTTTTTGAAGCCGTTGTTATGGTCCTATGGCTCCAACTTACCGACACGGAGTCTTGAACCGTCAGCTGTATCCCCATCTCTGCTTTGATACACAGCTTGCTTCCATTGCGAACTTGATAAATTCCCGTCTTGGGTGACAATGGCTGTGGTGCAAGGGTGGGCCTGGGAGCTATGGTGGCAGGCGAGGCCGTTTGGGTGGTGTTGTATGTGGCTGTGGTTGGGCCTGGGGTGTGGGTGGGTTGAGTAGGTTTCTGACTGGTTGTGATGTTGTGTGGTGAGGTGGACAAAGTTGCTGGAAGGGTGGTCTGGTTACTGAGTTGGGTGGTTTTCCCAGTTGTGTGGCTGGCAGTCGATGGCCTGTTTCCAGTGGTGTGAGCCATTGGGTTGACGGTGACTGGTGGTGAACTGGGACCTACACTGAGGCCAACTTTAGCCTCAGTGACTGGAAAAGTCACGTGTGACTTGTTGGGTGTGGCCAGGGTTGTGACTAGGGTGTGGGTTGTTGGAGTGGTTGGTAGGGTGCTCTTTGTAGTTACTGGGGAAGTTGTTGCTAGAACTTCTATGGTTGTGTTTGTGGTTAGGGTCTCAGAGCTGGATGTTTTGGCAACTGTTTGAGAGGTGACATGACCATCTGTCGATCTTGCTGCTGCAGTTTTGTGAGGCACGTAGTTAGTTGGTTGGAGGAGAGAAGGTTTTACTGTGGCCTGTCCTGTTGTAGGTGAAGAATAACCTGTGATTTCTGGAAACACTTTTGCTTGCATGTGACTGTTGTAATGACTGTCATAATACCAAATCGCTGCAAATTAGAAAAAAAATGTTAATATACCAACTAACAACTCACATTTGTTAGTCCCTCCCAACTGCCACTTTAATGTTTCATTAAAATTAACATGCATTTTTTAGATCTGGGGAAAATTTACAAGGATAGAATGGTGAAGGGAACATCACTCAAAATTCTTCCACGAGGTCACAATTTTAACATTTTGATTGCACCCATGTTTTCACAGGATTGTGATCATACTGGGGTTTTTGAAGCAAGGATATCGAAGTGGTTTGCCATTCCCTTCTCCAGCGGATCGCGTTTTGTCAGAACTCTCCACCATGACCCGTCCATCTTGGGTGGTCCTGTATGGCATGGCTCACAGCTTCACTGAGTTAC
Source organism: Bos mutus (assembly GCF_027580195.1). NCBI lineage: Eukaryota > Metazoa > Chordata > Mammalia > Artiodactyla > Bovidae > Bos > Bos mutus. Next base: position 83,015,518 of record NC_091617.1, on the reverse strand, counting down.
ACAAGGCTGTCATCCATGATCGTACTGGAGATATTCTTTCCTTTTGTCTGTACGGGGTGTGGTACTAACACCCCAGAGAGCATGCTCAGCTAGATACCTGAGTGTCAATGTCACTTCATTTTCCATCTTCAGACATGAATCTGGACAGTTCCTGGGCAGAGTGTGTTCCTGGGTAGGATATTGCTGGGATGATCTGACAGAGCTGGGGCAGCTTGAATAACAGGAATAAAGATCTGCTCAGACTTGTACAGTTTTCATAGAATCATATAATCCCAGGCTTGAGAGGGGCCTTAAAGATTATCTAATACAAACCCTAATCTAATGTGTGAATTTTGCTGTTGGATATTTTGTCATGTGTTCAGCCAATCTATGCATAATTGCCTCCAATGACAAGAGATTCAGTTCCCTTCCATTTTTATCTTGCCATCAGTTTTCTAATTGTAGCCCAATTTCTATCATTCCCTTACTTAACCCTTTAGAGTGGTCCAGTCTTTTCCAGCTAAGAAATTAAATTAACCCATAAAGGCTCTGATATATCTGGTGTGCATGTCCTTCACAGTTTGGCTTAAATGTTGGCTCCTTAAAGAGTCTTCCCTGCCCTCCCCACATAGAACAGCTCCCCGTTCCCAAATTCTCCATCATAGTGTTATTTTCATTGCCCTCACTGCACTAATCACAACTTGTAATGATATAAGGGGATGGCATTCAAATATTTAGCCATAAGCTTGGCCAGACAGTGTGTACTGGCCCTGATTATATGTTTATAGATTGTGCATCTCTCCCACTAGATTAAAGGCAACCTCAAGGTGGGAGCTGTGGGTTGTTTTTTTTTTCCTACCACCAGGGCTTGTGCATTGAAGGTATTTAGTGGTTACAGAATGAATGAATAAATAACAGAATGTGTCAGTGGCGGTTATAACACTGTAGACCTCCTAGCATTATTCATATGTTTATTTGGCTTCTTCGGGTCTTGGTTATGGCACCCCATCTTGGTTTCCCAATCAGGGATCAAAATCACGTCCCCTGTATTGCAAAGTGGACTCTTAACCGCTGGATCACCCTCCTCCTACGATTATTAGAAGGCTCAAACAAGGTGATTTGAGTAAAAGCCTTTCTGAACTATTAAGCAGACCTAGAATGTGCTTTATTGTCATAGGTTCTCTCCCAGGTCACCCTTCAGGGCCAAAGGCCTCTGACTCTTTTTCAACCAGAAAAGTTCTATCCTTGTCTCCTTCAGGCACAGAACAAAACCGAAAGTGGACGAGTGTGATGATGTCTCAGGAGAGCTTACGATCAGGTGCACTGAGAGATGGTGCTGTCTCTTCAGTGCTATGGTTTCAAGGTGTTTACCCTTTGTATTTTCACTCATTGGAGTGGGAGCTGCCCAGTGTCAGGCAGTGACTTGGAAAAACACAGGGAAAATGGAAAGATTGTTCTATGCTGGTGTTTATAGAGTCCCGAATTTTGTATCTAATAAAAATCATCCACAAACTCCTTTACTCTCTCTCTTTTTCATCCAATATATTTCTAAGTTGGTACTTTCCCCATAATAATAGCAATAAATCTACAAGCCACTTACTACATGGCAGACCTCAGATCAAGGGTTATCTTTCATCAACTCTTCTCAAAAACCCTTTGACAGGTACTAATCTTTCTGTTTTTCAGATGAGGAAACTCAATTTTAGAAATTTCTATTAACTTGACCATAATTGTCCAACTAGTAAATTTTGGAGCTTTAGACCCAAGCCCCTGTCTGAAGCAAAGCCTGCCCTTGGATCTGTGGATGGGTGGAGGTAGTGTGTATCCCTGGGAAGAACAGTGAGAGAAGAGACAAAAGCAGAGGAGAGAAGAAGAGTAGGGTGCCCCTTCAGTGACCCCAGTTCACCAAACCTGCATCATGGTGGTCCTTAGTGAGGCTTTCAAAGACCCACATGCTAAAACAGTGATCATTTTCCAGAAGAAAAGGCCAACTGTAAGTCCAGTAGTAACACTTATCAATTATTTCTGCACAGCTGGTTTGTAAAAGACATTATTAATGACATTAAGTTACTTGAGACTATTACTAAAGAGTCTCTTGAGTCTTTTCTGTTTCCAAAATGTTTACTTAGACAACTGAAATGTATAATATTTGAGAGTTATATCAACTGATTTTCTGGGTTGTAGATTTGCTTTGCAAATCTTTGTAAAATCACTCCCTGTGGAGCCTTTCTGCCCATATTGTAGAACCTGGGGCAAGGTTTCTCCATTCAAGATTATTATGAAGGTTGACAGTTGCTGAAGATTTATCTTCACAATTCATTTGGGCTAAATCTGAGTTGCTGTTTCCTGGGTCAAGAACCCAATAGGAATCCCATTAGGATCATAGTATTATGATGGAGAAATAGAATTCACTCCCAGACATGGTGTCTAGGAATGTCTGTAGTAAAAAGCAAAGATTGCTCCAGAGAACTCTGGGAGATTGAGAACCACCTGCCTTTTGCTCTCCTGGATGATTAGGTCCTTGATAAAATCCCACTGTGTTTACCTTATGCTTACGAGCTAAAGTAAATCTTTTCAATTGAGTAGAATTTCCTCAACTGAGTAGCACACACTTTCAAAGGGGGAACCTTCCTGATAATACAATTAGAACTCCTCTCTCAGTAGTGATGAATGAGCTCAAATAAAGGGAAAAAACACATTGGCTATTCATGAATGCACAGCACCCCAAACAGGAGAACACTCATGGCACCCTGCCAAGTGTGCTTGGTGTACAGGAAATCTCTGTGAGGTGCCCGGAAGTGATGGCATCTCCGTATGATACATGCCTTTGTGGTGAACAGATGCCTGGGGCTGGTAGGTGACAGGACAAAAAGTGACAGTGTGTTACAACTAAACAACTCTGGGAAATACTGTTCTTATATTCTCCTTCTCCAATCGAGCCCCTCTCCTCCTTTCCTCATAGGAGTGTGAGGTATATAAGATGGGCCGATGATAAGACGGAAATTTGACAGGGGTAGCTCTGCTGTGCATTGAAATATGTCCAAGAAACTTCATAAGTTTGTTAGGTACTCAAGGAAATAACACTCGGAAAAATACTCTGTTTTTACAATATCTATGTTTATGACCACACATATATGCCCAATCTTTGTCAAAATTGGGTCATAGTTTTTAAATGGGTTCTTTGACCCCTAGAGGTTTAGTTAAGTTCTCTGAGACCCACAAAGAGGGAAGTAGGCAGAAGCAAGGGCAGGGCATAACTCAGAATCTCTGAGCCTTCCTCCTGCTCAAAAGAACACAACCTGAAATCTGCACATTGATTTGCCAGGCTCTCACTCCCAGAACCTGAGCATCTCCTCTCCAGGATTCAAGAGACTCAGAAAATGAGTACCCTAGAGTCTTCACCCCTCTAGATGGTGAGCTGCAGCAAGTGGTGTGAGAAGGTTTGGATTTCCCTACAGCTCACAGGAGGATCTGAAAGATAACCCGTCAACCGGGCCCTGGGAAAGCCAGTGGCCACACAAGTACTACTTCTCTAGGTATTTCCCAGTCAGTTGGGCCTTCCTAGAGAGCCTTAGTTTGGTTTCCCTGCCACACCCAATTCAACGGCTATATGGGAGACTACACTGAGCCAAGCTCCTGGCCAGGTACTGGAGGCAGGTCTTTATTCTTAGCGGCTCCAAACCTGTGAGGCAGATACAAAAATGGACTACACACCTCAGTGTGACAGGGGTTATTATTGAAGCAGGCCCTCTGAGTGCTATGGGGTGAGGTGGGGAATCTAACAGAAGAAGTTCTTCAGCCAGACAAGAGAGCAGATGGCATCCTACAGGCAAGAGGAAGAGTTTGTGCAAAGGCACAGGGGCCTCAGAGCCTGGCATGTCTGCAGAACAGCAAGGGGGTCAACATGAAGGGAACAAGGGAGAGTGTGGGGAGGAGGGATAGGTGGAAGGCCAGCAGGGAGTGGGCCTGGTGGGTTTTGGAAGCTACACTTTGCACAGCTGTAAGGAACACAGCTGGAGAGTAAATGGAGCCCCAGGGGCCACATCCAGGGGCAGGGAACTGGGTATAATGCCCAAGCACTTTCTCTGGCACCTCCCTGGGCAGCAGAAGCAATATGAGGCATGGAAGACTGTTTCTGGATGTGTGGGGCAGTAGGGGTCAGCCCTTGGCAAGATTCTGCTCACAGTTTCACAGTTTAGTCTTAGAGCATTTAGCAAAAAGATGCAAATCCTATCTCTGTTAACTTTCGGGGGGACTTGAGACTCAAAGAGAACCTTTGAACACAAGGGGCTCCGGCCCTGTGTTGGGAGACTGCTGGCTGACTCTCTCAAAATTCAGTCTCTCCTTTTTCCTTTGTAAATAGAACCATGAGTTGAAGTTCAGTGCTTACTGCTTGGAATTCATCTCCAAGCCTCTTTTCCAGATGGGAAAGATAGAAATGTGTGACTGAGTTCAGGCCAAAGCAGTAGAAGAGGTAGGGTCATGTGGACCTTCTGGGAAAGCTGCTCGAAGGGAGCTCAGTCATTCCTGGGGCCTCTCTGTTGCCTTCCTGTTTCCTCCTTCTATCAGCCTGCAAGTTGTATGTGATGGCTAGAGCTCTGCAGATGAGAGCTGTGAGGAGGTCTTGAAGGTGGAGGTCATACATAGGGTGGTGGGTCCATGAGAATGAGTCCCCACACACCTGCTCTGACTTCCTCTTGACTCATTTTCACTTAAGAGGGAAACAAACATTCATCTTGTTTAATTCACTATTTGGAGCTGGTCTCTTGTGTGCAACTGAACCTAAATTTGATTGATACCAACTTAAATCCCCTTATTTTACAGGGGAAGAATTTGAGATCAGGGAAGCAAAGTGACTGGAAAAAGATTACACAGTAAGCTTACTTAAAAGCTATGTCTCTCCAAGCAAAATGTCTAATGCTTTTTGCTCATACCCAATTAAGCAAGTATTTCTTGAATATATGCATGTAGGAGCGTAGTGCATAAGTGTAGAACAGGGACCCCGATTTGTTAGCTGAGTGCCTGTGTTCACCTCTAAGAATGTGCAGCTCAGAGAGGAAAGGGCAATGTGGGCATTTCCCCTCCACCTGCCTGGGCATTTATCACACACTCATTGCATTCTTGAATCCCCCAGTCACCTGCCAGCCATTGAAATTTTGCCCACACATTGCTCACTAAGGGCTCCTACTACACAGAGAACTTATGGTTTTTTATTAGTTTGTTCTGTTAATCATAATAATGACTTTCCATTTTTGCCTCCCAAAGAATGTGAAACTCTAATTCTGAAAGGAAAACAGCCTGGATTAGGGCAGCTGGCCTGACTCTTCACCCAACTTTCACGATGATTTGGGTTACACTCCAGTGCAGGTGTGTCCCCATTTGAGCACGTTAGTGGGGCCGTGTGGACAGAGCTAGTTCCCTTACACGTTCAAGTCAGTGGTAGTATAAGGAATTGTGAATCAACAAGCAAGCTTTACGAAGTACATAAGAGGACCCTGTGTCCCAGGGAGAAAACGCTCCTGGTGAAAGCAGGGGATAGGGACATAAAAGGATCATTAAAAGCTTAGCTTCCTAGACAGTCTCTCTGATCTGAAATCCTTGCAATTGAAAAATAAATCTTTGATGCCCTGGCTTACATCCTTCTGAGATGGGGCAGTTTGTCAACCACATCTCATTCATCTTCACAACTTATTGTTACATAATATAAATGTAGCACTTCATTTGAGAAAGGCAGAAAAAACAAAGCGTGACATACTTTCCCCAGAGTGTGTGGCAAGAGCCCCGTTTTTAAGTCCTGGCTCAGTTCTTCACCTCTTAAATGGGAGTGATTTCTACAAACTCTCCCTAATCAGATGCCTAGAACCCATTTGGGAACCACAGGCAGTGTCTCTATCTTCCTGGGTTGACACCTACTCTGCCTGACTCATGGAAAACAATCCAAACCATGGAAGCCTTTGGGAAACAATGAAGTGTGCTCCACATGTAGAGTAATAAAAAGACAGTCCCAAGTCAAATACCCACAGTAACTAAAGTCACTACAGCTATTTCCAGTCTGCTCTGTCCCACCTTGGTCACTGAACTAGAACGAATTTACATTTAATAGGACCAGATACGGTGGGGTCACCATGGAAGGTCATGTGTGTCACTCACCAACCAGAGCCATGAAGAACATCACCACTGCAGGGATCTGCCAGGACATGACTGGGGAGCCAGGGAGCACCAGTGCCTCCCCAAGCAGCTGCTAGGCTCAGCGCTCAGCACGGCTGGGTCTTCTGAATGGTGGGAGGCTGTTGCCAGGGCAGGTTCCTTCTGCCCTTCACTCAGTTGTGGCCGAGAAACCAAAGTCACTTATGTTATGAGAAGCAGCTGAGAGGCCCTCCCAAGCAGTGCGCTGAGGGCGGGAAACCACAAGTGGCCCTCCGGTGAAAGCAGGCACTTTCGGTTCTGCCTTAAGTGTTTGTAAGAAATGGGGTGGGGGTGGGGCATGTCCCCCAGCCCGATTAAGAGCATCTAAGATTATTTTCCGCAAGAGGAGGTGGATCTGTGTCAGTATCTGCTTCCTTCTCTCATAAGCTGGGTCTCCATTTTTCTCTAAGATCTTGAATCTACTTCTGTATAAACCCAGAGACTCTTCTCAGCTGAGAGAAAACCAATCCCTCACTCATGAGGAATGAGTAGGAGTCAAAACTCAGTAGTAGAGCGCTGTCTGTCTCTGTGTGTTCACAAGAAGTCGGAGACAGCCCTGCTCGCTGCTCAAGGTAGCCTTATCTGGCACCCTCACCTTGCAGGGAGTGGGAAGAGTGTGGTCTAAAGAGCTGGGGAGATTTGGGGTTTGAATCTGACCCTGCTAACTCAGCAGGTGTACAACCTTAGGTAACTTCTCAGAGCCTAGGTTTCTTCTGTTGTATAATAGGGATGATAATGCCTACTCCCAGTTGGTTTTTCTGGAACATGAATAATACTCAATGTCTTGGAAAGATGACCTTTTCATCTCTTATCTCCTTCCTGTATTAATTAGATGAAGCAATGATGGTCTCTCAGAGCTGTGAATCCCAGTCAGGAGGAATACGCATATAAGCAGTAGATCAGAGGAATGATGGTTTAACTAACCAACTTGACATTAAAAAATTACCTTGCAATACTGTCCCAAGTTTGCTAAGGAGTTTTAAAGGTTTAAAAATTAGTACTTTTAAAATTTAAAGCATTAATCAGCCATTAACAATATTATAGGTGGTCATTTGGGGCTTCCCTGGTGGCTCAGTGGTAAAGATTCCGCCTCTCAATCCTGGAGACTCGAGATCCAGTATTCTTCCCTGGGAAATCCCATGGACAGAGGAGCCTGGTGAGCTACAGTCCATGGGGTTGCAGTCAGACATGACTGAGACTGAATGACTGAACACACATGCACGCACAACTCCCTTGAGCTCCTGGCACGGGGTGGCTGTAGCCTGATGGCTGTGGGATCACAGGTATTCTTCCCCTTCCACAGTGCCCTGGAGGGCTAAAATCGCTGATGACTCTGACTTCCTTCTTTACTGATACGGCAGGAAATATTCTATTTCTCAAGTCAAAATACTGGATTATAATTGTGGATTTGTTTATTTCTCTTTGCAGTTCTGTTTTTGCTTTGTGTATTCTGAAGCTCTGTCATTGATGTGTAAACACTTAGGCTTGGTATGTCCTCTCGACAGATTTACCACTTTATTATTTTTAAGTGATTTTTATTTTTGGTCATATTCTTTGTTCCGAGACTCAATTTGTTTTTATATTAAATAGTTATTCTTCCTTTTGATTAGTGTCAGTATGGGATATCTTTTTCCATCCTTTTACTTCTAATCTATTTCTGTCTTTATGTGTGCATGTGTTAGTCACTCAGTCATGTCCGACTCTGCAACCCTATGGACTATAGCCTGCCAGGCTCCTCTGTCCATGGAACTCTCCAGTCAAGAATACTGGAGTGGGTTGCAATTCTGTTCTCTAGGGCATATTCCTGATGCAAAGACCAAACTCTGGTTTCCTGCATTGCAGGCAGATTCTTTACCATCTGAGCCACCAGGGAAGCCCTTGTGTCTTTATACTGTTAGATAAAATGAGGCATACTAAAAATTTTTTTAAGTTTATTTGAGCAAAACTCAGTTCAAATTGGGCAGGGTCAAACCAGAAGTAGTTGGGAGAGCTCCACTGATAGAAGCTAGGGGAAAGACTTTTCTAGAGAAGATGCAGAAGCAAAGCAAGGAAATTATTTGATTGGCTGTAGCTTAAGTGGTTGTGTTCTTTGAGAAAGTCTAGCTGGCTGTGTGTGATTGGTTGTCTCTAGGTTTCAGTTTCTTAACCTTCAGACATTTCAGGCATAGGCTTTGGTTTGCTAAAGTGGGTTTCTTGTAGGTCACAAGGGTGGTCTTTTTTCTTTTTCTTTTCTTTTTAAAATATTCAGTTTGACAATAACCTCCTTTTAACTGGGGTGTTCAAACAATATGATTACTGATATAATTACCTTTATATCTATCATCTTGGTGACTGTTTTCTATTTTTTACTGCCCATTCTTGGTTTCATATCTCCTCTTTCTCTATTAACTCTTGGTTAGTTACTTTTTAAAATTCCATGTTATCTCATCTGTTGACTTATCAGTTGTAACTCTCATGTCGTAACTAATATTATCTCATAAAGCAAAAACTCTCGTGTTTTCTTTAGAGTTTAGGGTATATATCTTTAAGGTATCACAGTGTACCTTCAAATGATTTTATACCACTTCACACAGAAGACTCTTACAACAGTTTACTTCCATTTCTTCCCTCTTCACTTCTGTTGTCTTGTCATATGTTTTAATTCGGTAGATGTAATGAATCCCACAACATATTGTTACTCTATTTTTATTTAAATAATCAATTATCTTTTAAGGAGAGGTAAATGATAAGGGGGGATAAAAGGCTTTCATATTTACTCACTGGGACTTCCCTGGCAGTCCAATAGATGAGAATCTGTCTTGCAATTCAGGGGATGTGAGTTTGATCCTGGACTGGGGAAACTAAAGTCCCACAAGCTGCAGAACAGCTAAGCTTGTATGCTCTGGAGCCTGAGTGCCACCAGAGAGTCCCTGCACTGCAACGAAAGATCTGCACGCTGCAAACAAATAGATTTAAAAATAAGTAAAATATTAAAGACTCAATTCAGACAGATTAGAAAATAAATAAAATATTAAAAAAGAATTCTTTAAATTAAAAAAAAAACTTACTCATGTGATTACCATTTCTTGCAGTCTTCACTCCTTTGTGTAGATCCTTGGGTCAGTGGTTGCCACAGTTACCCTAAGTACACTACATACATCATGAAATTACTGAAGTGTTACCTGTGTTTAAGGTATGGCCTTGTTTGCTCAAATGCTTTCTCAGTGTGCGCTCCACCTCAGCTTTAGGTCTTCCCTGGTATGTGTCAGAGTCTCTCTCTCTCCACGCTTTTTAGCTCTCCTGGCAGATTCCACCATTACTGATAGTCACTGCTTGTTAGTCTAGTGCTGGGCAGTAAGCCAGGAGATGCTCTGTTCTGATTAAGTCTCAGTCAGGCAGGCACTCTGTCCCTGGGTTTTGAGGGAGTGTGACCTTCGAATTGTTTCTATCCTTCCCCCAGCATATATGCCCACCTCTTTCTCAGGATCAGAGGTACGGTTTTCATTCCGTTCTCTTTCCCCAGCTGCAGTTGGGCTTACCAGCCTGTAGATTTATCACACCTGTTCTTGAGCAGTTGGATCTGCTTTTGTTCTGTTAGAAATAGGATCCGAGCATTGTTTCCTGTATTTCCTGCAGCAGCTAGTATTCCTCTCCCCTGGGCTATGCACTGAAGGATACTTTCTCAGGAATTTCACTAATTGTGTGTGTGTGTGTGTGTGTGTGTGTGTGTGTGTATGTGTGTTAGAGTGCCCAGTGACACCACTGGAGAAAAGTCTGCTACTGAATGCAAATTTTCATTACATCTGCAGGTTTAAATTTTCTCTTGCAAACTTACACTAGGCCACTAACAAATTTAGCTGAACTCTGCTTGCCGACATGTAGCACTGCCTGCTCCAAGTAGGCAAGAGCTGGAGTTCTCTCTCTTTGTGCAGGTGCCTGTTTTCCTTGGACTTCAGGTTACATGGCTGCCCTGTGAACTCAGCTCTTTCTTCATAAAAGGTGTGAATTTATATATTTTCCAGATTTTTTGATCTTGCAAGTGTGGTGACAGTGCTGTTTCTAGCTTTCTCCATAGTATTATTGTTAATAGCTGCATAGAATTCCATTGTATGTCAGTATAATACTTTACCAACCAGTTTTTAAATTATTTAATATATTTTTAATTTATTGTTAAGGAAACTTAGGAGCTTAAAACAGCAAACACTTGTTATCTCATGGCCCTCTGGTAATAAATTTAAGGGTGGTTTCGGTGGGTTCTTCTGGGTCTGGGTCTCTTACGAAGTTTCAGCCAAGACGTCAGCTGGAGCTGAAGCCATCAGAGACTCGACTAGGGCTGGAGAATCTAACCTCCCAGGTAGCTCACACACGGCTGCTGGCAGGAGGCTTCAGTTCCTACCATTCAAATCTCTCCTTTGAGCTGTTTCTGTGTCCTCTCCATATGGCAGCTAGCTTCTTCTACAGTAAGGAATCCAACAGGGAGAACGAGGAAGAAAGCAAAATGGCTTTTATAACGCAGTCTTGAAAGGCAACCAACATCACTTACACCACATTCTGTTTATTACAGTCACTAGTACAGCCACACTTAAAGGGAGGGTAATTTTACTGCACTTTTTGAAGGGAGGAGTCTCAACTTGTTGCAAGAAAAAAGAGCGAGGTGCAGGAAAGTGGTCACATCCCAGGTTACGTCTGAATCCCTGGGACAGTCACCAAGTGTGGATTCTTGGCTTAGTGCAGGAAAAAATTCAAGAGTGAACCACAGTAAACCGAAAGAAGGTTTGTTCAGGGAGGAAACACACCCCATATACAGAGTATAGACTATCTCAGAAAGCAAGAGAGGAGGAGGCACCGGGGTACAGGGTTGTCAGCGAATTATTTCATAGGCTGAGCGGGATGAGTATTCCAGCTATTTGGGGGAAGGGGGATTTCCAGGAATTGGGCAAGTGCCAATTTTTTGACCTTTAAGGTCATCCTTGGAGCCATCATGGCACCTGCGATATGTCATTTAGAGTACTGATGTTACAATGAGCGTACACTGAGGCTCAAGTCAAAAGGAAGTCGACTCACCTGCCATCTTGGATCTGGTTGGTTCTGATCAGTTTATATCATGTCCTCAGGCTATGTCATTCTTTTGGAGGTTGTGCCCCCCTCCCGTTTCAAATTTGGAGATAAAATGTAACACTACCACAGATATTTAGGTTGTTTCCCATTTCTCACCACTTGTTTTCCTCTTAAAAGTAAACCTAAAATGAACCCTGCACATATAATTCTTTGTTCATTTGTATGAGTAAATCATTAAAATAAATTTCTAGAAGAGGAATTGCTGGATCAAATAATATACTTGTTTTAAATTTTTAAAACTGTTACAAATTGCCTTCTAAAATGCTAGCACTGATTTATACTCCTACCAACAATGCATGAGGGTGCTGGTTTTCCTATATCTTCTCCATCACTGGGTATTATCAAAGTTTTAAATGTTGGGCACTCTGATGATGAAAAATGATATATCACTGTTTGATCTCTTATTTACTGGATTTTGAAATTTTTTTCCTATTCACATCCTTTGCCTATTTCTTTTTCCATTGTTATTGATTTGTAAAAGCTCTTTATATAATACACCAAAGAATTTAGTCTTGTGCCACATGTTTTGAAAATGCATTTAGCTTTTTAGTTTCAATTTTTCCTTTTTTCTACATATAAGTTTTGCCTCTTGCATAGCTTAGTTTGTCAAAATTTTCCTTTGTAGCTTCTGGCTTCAGTTTTTGCCTGGAAAGACTTTATCCTATTCAAGATTCTTTTTACAATGTTGTGATTTTCATGATTTCTTTAAGTCACACATTTGAACAACAGTGAAACCAAGAAAGACCCTGTGGGGCTCCTGGGCATGGAAGCTTTTCAAACAGTTGCTATTCAGGGAAAAGGGGATGCAGAGGCAAGAGAGGAGCAGTCAAGAAACAATACTATAGCCTTGAGGCAGGGTCTTGGTTCTACCTCAAGTGATACACATAACAATAGCTTTGAGCTCTTTATAAAACTAAAGAAAGTGAAAGTGAAGTCACTCGGTCGTGTCTGCCTCTTTGCGACCCCGTGGACTGTAGCCCACCAGGCTCCTCTGTCCATGGGATTCTCCAGGCAAGAATACTGGAGTGGGTTGCCATTTCCTTCTCCAGGGGATCTTCCCAACCCAGGGATCAAACCCAGGTCTCCTGCATTGCAGACAGATGCTTTACCCTCTGAGCCACCAGGGAAGCCTTTATAGAACTAAAAATATCAGCAAACGGAAGATATTAGCATTCCTCATTCCAGATTAAAGGAGCCAGAGAAGCTCTTCAAAAGACCCCCAGAGGCCAAACTAAAGGAATGTAGACCCTGCTCACACCCTAATCTTTATCAGTAACTCTGTCCTTAAACCATTGCTAAAAAACTCCTTACCAAGTTCCTCTGGGTTGGGGACACACAGTTTTTGAGAGGCATGAGCCTGCTGTGTCCCCCTTTGACTGGCAATGCAGTAAAGCTATCCTTTTCTACTTCACCCCAAACTCTTGTCTTAGAGATCTGATTTGGCATTGGTGCACAAAGGTTGAGTTTTTGGTATCAACATGAATGATTTTAAGGGCTGAGATAAACTTATTATTGTTTTTTCCATATTGCTATCCAGAGGTCCAAATACCACTTTTACCCATAATTTATCTTTTTGGTTCAGAACTAATTTGAAGTCCTTTTTTTTTTTTTTTTTGTAGTGTAAATTCTGAGATGTATTTGGGTCCATTTCAAGATTCCCTACTCTGTTCCTTTTGTTAATTTCCACAGTATATGGTCTTTGGCAAATTAAAATTTTATGGTTGTTGAGTCTTAAAGTTGTATCCAACTCTTTGCAACCCTATGGACTGTAGTATGCCAGGCTCCTTTGTCCTCCACTATCTCCCCGAGTTTACACAAATTCATGTCCATTGAGTCCATGATGCTATCTAACCATCTCATTCTCTACTGTCTCCTTCTCCTTTTGCCTTCAATCTTTCCCAGAATCAGGGTCATTTCCGTTGAGTCAGCTCTTTGCATAAGGTGGCCAAAGTATTTGAGCTTCAGCTTCAGTATCAGTCCTTCCAATGAGTATTCAGGGTTGATTTACTTTAAGATTGACTGGTTTGATCTCCTTGCAGTCCAAGGGACTCTTAAGAGTCTTCTCCAGCACCACAGTTCAAAAGCATCAATTCTTTGGTGCTCAGCCTTCTTTATGAACCTACTCTCACATCCACACATGACTACTGGATTATACAGGCCTTTGTCAGCAGATTGATGTCTCTGCTTTTTAATACATTGTTTGGATTTGTCATATCATTCCTTCTAAGGATCAAATGTCTTTTAATTACATTTCTGCAATCACGGTCCTACAATTCTTGCTATTAATAATAGCCATATTCGAAAAGCTTATCCGTAAAAACTGCTGCCAGATTAAAGATGCAATTGACAAATATTTTATAGAGGATTGGTGAAACTATATTTTAAAATGCATTCTATTCTCATTTGACAGTCAACTTGAAATTCAAGAGACACTTAATGCTTGTTGCTGTTTTTGTGGTCAGTAAGTTGTGTCCAACTCTTCACAACCCCATGGACTGCAGCATGCAGGCCTCCCCGTCCCTCACTATATCCTGGACAAGTTCATGTCCATTGAGTCGGTGATGCTATTCAACCATCTCATCCTCTGCCAACCTCTTTTCCTTTTGCCTTCAATCTTTCCCGGTACCAGAGTCTTTTCCAATGAGTCAACTCATACTTGACTGTGGGGAGCGAGCTCCGCCCGTGGCAAAGGTCATGAGGAAGGAGGCTTGACATACGCAAAGGCGGGATCAAGCCTCAGGAGTCTCCCTGGAAATTCTCGAGCAATCTACCCCCAAAACCAGAGTCTGCCTACTTTCTGCTTTGTGCTTTCACCTACACCTCTGACTTTACGGGGGGCTGTCCCCCACTACCTCTCTGAAAAAAGAGTTAGCTTACAGCTCCAGTTAATAATTCCTGGGTGTGACAGTGTTTAACCTACAAACTCCTTTGGAAATCCTCTAGCCTGCCTGAATAGGTTTTTCCGGCCACATGTGATTGTTCAGAGCCTCCCAACTGTGAGAGGCAGGAGATGTTCTAAACTGTGTAAACACAGATTCTTTTGAGTAGTTAAAAGATTGATTAGAAATTGTATTGGTGAAGGGATTTTCACTTGTTGGGCCAATGTTTGCTGCTAAGTCTCCATATCCCTTACCTGCTGTGTCCCTGGCAGTGTATTGATTAATATAATTGGTGTAAGTAGTAGCTTTAATGTTTGTAACCTGGGACCCTTGAGTTAATTCTTTTTCTTGTTATAGCCCACCACACCTTTGCTCTGTAGGAATGCAACTTTATCTAATGCTTTTGGAGGGTGGCTCCTGACCAATCACCTTTAGAGAAAAATAAGTTTTCTGAAGAAAGGGTCTTAAATTGTTAACAGGCCTCCGGGCCAGAAGATGATGCAAATCACCTAACTTTTGCATATGCTAAGTTTGCAGGAAGAAAGCCTGACTTCGATAAGGATCAGGAACTGCTGTCTTTGCATGCCTCTACCCCTTCCCCCATTATCCTCTATGCACAACTTAAGGTATAAAACTGCTTTGGAAAATAAAGTATGTCTTTTTGTTCACCGGAATTTGGTCTCCCCATGTCGTTCTTTCTTTCACCTTCTGGCTGAATTTTTCCTCTGAGGCAAGGAAGCTTGTCAAGCCTACTAATTTTGCCTGGGCTTCTAAGATCCGACCGGGGAGGCCTTAGTGTCTCCTCTCCTTCGGGAGAACGGGAGGACGCCTGCGGCCTTCGTAGGTGACATTAATTCCCTGCTTTGGAATTTTATTCAGCCTCTTTTCTTCACTGAATTTTCCTACTGAGCTATCCTTATTTCAACCGCTTTTCTCCACTAAATTTCCTCACTGGGCTATCCTCATTCTATTACTCTTTATATCCTTAATTAACATTTAATTAAGCAATTGTCTCCTGATCTTCGCCTACGCCGTCTCTCCTTCGAATACCCTGGATCAGCCGGGGCTGGTCCCCGGCACTTGACTGATAAGCAAATGCTAGTGTGGTAACTTAGAATCCTTGCCTGAGAGTTGGAAGACCTGGATTCTAGTTTCTCCTCTGCTGCAGGATGGCTGGGTTACACAGACACATATTAGTAAAGTTGTAATTGGGCAGTGGCTTCTCAACCCCTTTTGGAGCTTGGTGTGGCCATTCAACATAGCTTTCACTACGGGAATATAAGAAAATGTTTTGTGTGCTACTTGCAGGCTGGGCCTTAAAACATTGCTTATACATATCTCCCAAGTTCTTTTTCCTTCCTGCAGGATGGAAGCTGGACATTCTTGAAATTTGCTTTTGACTGTGTAGACAAAGACAATGCTCTAGGGGATGGTAGAAAACCAGAAAGGAGGAACCTGGGACAATAAATGACCATGTGAAGCAGAGTAGACTGCAAGCTCAACTCAGGCTGTTTCACAGACGGAAATATTCTTTAGTCACTATATTGTTGGATCTCTTTGTTATAGCAAAGTCTTTCCTTTTACTAATACATATTGGATGTTATATTTCACAAAGAAAAGGGTTCTGTGGTCAAATAAGTTTGGGAAATCATGAGTTTAACAAAAATATACAGACTTTCGTCCTGAAAGAGTTCTCAGCTCCTTTAATTTACCAGCTGGGATCAACCAAGACAGTAATATGTACTACTTGTAAAGTATATTTATTTTTACATAATTCTTTTTCATTGTGGGATTAACTCATTGAACTCTAACATCTTCTGCCTATTCTGCAAAATATACTCTGGGAAATGCTGGTTTAGAATATCTCTAACTTTTCTAATAATTTCATAATGCCTGGTTGTTCTTTACTGTGGACACAGACTCTGGCCAGATTTTACAGTTCCTATACCAGAGCACTTTGGGGCTACAGAATTCCCATTCCTAAGCAACCTGCTGAAATGAAGCCCTCTAGTGGGCAACAGGGGACATGATTAATTGAGCAACTGCTGCTGCTGCTAAGTTGCTTCAGTGGTTTCTGACTTTGTGCGACCCCATAGATGGCAGCCCACCAGGCTCCCCCATCCTTGGGATTCTCCAGGCAAGAACACTGGAATGGGTATTGAGCAACTAGTATTCATAAAAGGAGGCTGAAGGATTTACCTGAAGGATTTAGTTCTTTTCATTTACCCAAATAGATAGATGACACAAATCTCATTCACAGAAGATTCAGCCTCTATTATTTTTCTGGTTTTTAAGAAGTCTAAAAATTTCAAAATTGCATTTCCCTTGCAGTAGCAGCAGTTTACCATCTTCCAAACACGGCCTCATCACATAGCGGCAGAGTTGTGTGTCACACACTGTGTTGTGATCACCTATTTCCACATCTGACTCCCCCAACTGGACCCAGAAACCTCTCACTCATCTTCATAACTCCTTGGTCTTTCCTGATGCCAGCAGAGAAGTTAAAATCTTCATGATATCTGATTATCACTGTTTTTCCCCCATTGAAATTTTCAGTACCTGGATAGTACTTCCTTATATTAAATTCTTTCTGTTAAAGTAAATTCTTTCTGTTAAAATAACTAGTATACTATAGTGTTTCTCTTGAATGGATCCTGACTGATGGATTAAATAATTCTAAAGAAATACTAATAATTTTGTAAATAAAACTGAAAACAAAGTAATGAAAAATACAAAATAGAAAAAAACTTGAATGACAAAGACATGACTGAAAAGAAACGACTGAGAATAAGTAACTCTGAAAATAACTCAAAAACTAAGTATCTCAAAAGTTCTGAAAGTAAGAAGCTCAAAATATAATGCTCAAGATGCAACAACTGAAAATAATTTAAAACCACATATTAATAACTAAAAACCCCCAAATGAGTGTAAAAATAACCCAGACTCTAAAATAAATGAAAATAAATTACTGTGAATATAGGTAACTCTAAAACTAAATATCTAGGGGAAAAGCCCTAAAATAACTACAGGTATTTTATTCTGAAAATAAAGCAATTAAAAAACTTCAAGTGAATATTTACTATTCAAATAAGTAGCTGTAAAAATAAATAATCCCCAAATTGCCAACAATTAAAAATAAAAACATGAAAATAACTCAGATATTAACAATTGCAAAGATAGATAATTTAAAATAAATAATTCTAAAGGTAACTAATTTGGAAATACATAACTCAAAACAAAGTAACCGTAAATGAGTAACTGAAAATAACTCAAAAACTAAGGAACTAAGTAAGACCAAATAGCTATAAACAGGTAGCTTTAAAGCTATGAAATTAAATAAAGATAAAACTAAAAACAAAAATGAATATTAACTAATTAAACTAAAAATAAATTACTGAAAATAAACGAAGCTAACTTAAAAACTAATAAATCTAAACGTAAATATCTCAGAAGTTAACTTGTAGCCAGCCCTCACTAAGAGGAAACAACCCTGGAACAAAGTAACACAAATATCACAGTTAACATTCTTGTGGGGATTCAGGGAGAAGAGCGCAGGGCTGCCCTGTGGAGTTTGAGCGGCTCCGATCAGAGGTTCTCAACCTAGCTCTCCACTCCCGCCCCAGCAGAAATTTGGCAATGTCTGAAGGCATTTTTTGATTGTCTTAATTTCGGTGAGTGGGTGGGAGGTGCCTCTGGCATCTAGGGGATAGAGGGCAGAGATGCCCCTAAACATTCTACAATGCCCGAGAGCCTCCACAGCAGTTATACCAAAGTCAAAAGTGCCAACATTCAGAAACCCTGGACTCAGCTCTCCAGGACTGGATCCCTAACCTCTGTAGGCGCACATGTGGAGCAGCTAGAGGTTCTCCGCGGAGTCCACACTCTAGGCGCGTCTAGAGGGGCGCAAGGTTTTCCACGGACTCTGTGCCCTGTCCCAGCGCGGGCGCGTGGCGGCATCTGCAGGTTCTCCAAGGGGTCTGCTCCGAGTCCCTGCGCTCGCGAGGCGGCGCGTAGAACAGCCCGAGGCTCCCCGCGCAGACGTGGACCGCTCCTCAGGCTCCGGGAAGATGGTCCAGTCGCCCCCGGGCAGGACAGCGGATCTGTGTGTGGGCTGTGAGATCCCTTTGCTGCTTCTGCTCCGCGCCCACAGAAGCGGCTCCCCGGAATACAATCCAGCCGGGGATGCTCAGTGGTCTGGAACGAGTGTCAGTTCTCTGCAGAGGGCGGCCTCAGGCTCCCTTCTTGCGCCCGCACTGCCTCTGCTCGGGGGAAACTGGCCTTCCCCGCAGGGGCGAGCAAGCCAGTAGACGTCTCAAGCCTCTCCTCAGTTTTGTTCGTGGCCCTGAAATTCCAAGAAGAAAGTCAGGGGAGCAACTGCTAACAAATTGGCTTACTTTTCTTTCCGCGTTCCACTCACGTGTCCTTCTTTTGACAGCCCTTTTTCTCTCCCCGAATGCTTTCTCCCTTCTCCTGACCAGACGTGGAGGTCTCGTAACTGTCGTCCAACCGGAAAAGTCCCGAGAGCTGGAAGGGAAGGGACAGTGATGCAGTGCTGGGGAGGTGGATCAGATCCACACGGCGATTCCCGCTGGCAGGGCGGGGCCACCCCAACTCTCCCACGGGGCCACTCAGGTCCCACAGCAAGAGCCCCTAATTCTGGCCCGAAACCAGCGCATGGCTAAGGAGCCGGTGATGCAGCGCATGCTGGGCTGGGGGTGGGAGGTAGGGGGTGGGGAGTGGTGTGGGAGCCACCTTGCAGATCCAGTGACCTCAGCTTCCTTGATTAAGCCGGGTCCTTATGGGTGAGAATCGTGAAAGGAGGACGAAAGGGAAAGGGGAGAGGAAGAACGGGCAGTAGAAGCTGATGAACAGTGAGGGAAAATACGAAGGAAGTAAGAAGGAAATAAATTACATTCAGGACACTGTTCTCCTTTTCCAAATCTTCTGCACCTTCACAATTGACAGAGGTTTCCATGGAGATAAACTCCCTGCTTGAGCAACCTTAGGGAGGGAAAGTGAAGAATTTGGCCTGCTGTGGGGGAGGGTGTGGGAGGACATTCCCCCCCAACCCACCATGGGGGGTGGAAACCCATTCTCCCCATCTCCGTCTCCTCTCCCAGGACAGGACTGCTTCCCCTGGACCAGGAGGAGGGGTACCTGTTCCAGCTCAAAATTCCCTAACTGTGACTGAGAAGGCGTGTCCACATGGTACTCATAGCCCTACCTCCCTGTCCGCCAAGAAGTCATTGTCTTTTTGTCTTGAGGACCTTCTTGACTTCGCTCCTTCCCACCCTCCTCTCATCCTTACCTCCTTCTCTCCCCTGATAACTGCTTGTTTCCCATCTCCTTGGCAGCCTCTGCCAAATGGCAGTGCTCTACCCGAGGGAAAATGAGAGGGACAGTAAGTACATCCTGCCTCTCTCTCCAATGAGATTCATTTACTAGTTAGCAGCACCACTGTGCACCTGTCCTGCCAGGCCTGTTAAAGACACTGTGGGGAACAGCCACTCCCACCAAATACTGAGCCTGCTGTGTCTGCTGGGATGTCAGGCATTTATCAGAAGTGAAGCCTCACACAACTGTATGGACTTTAGCCCCATTTTACAGATGAGAAACTGAGATGAGAGAGATTAATCACCAGGTTGAGTAAATTCCCTTGGCCTGTAAACACTGCATGAAAGTGAGTGAAAGTCACATCCAATTCTTTACCACCCCATGGACTATACAGTCCATAGAATTCTCCAGGCCAGAATACTGAAGTGAGTAGCCTTTCCTTTCTCCAGGGGATCTTCCCAACCCTGGGATCGAACCCCAGTCTCCTGCATTGCAGGTAGATTCTTTACCAGTTGAGATATCAGGTAAACAATGCAGCTGGAATCTACACATTTTTTATTTTATTTTTTTAAATTACACAGCTTGGCTTGTGAAATCTTAGGCCCCCAAACAGGGATTGAACCCAGGCCCTGGGCAGTGAGAGCTCGGAGTCCCAACCACTGGACTGCTAGGGAATTCCCTACACATTTCTACTCTTTACCCTATGCTCTAAAGACACGATCCCTGTCCCCAC
This sequence comes from Bos mutus, assembly GCF_027580195.1. Classification (NCBI taxonomy): domain Eukaryota; kingdom Metazoa; phylum Chordata; class Mammalia; order Artiodactyla; family Bovidae; genus Bos; species Bos mutus. The sequence continues at coordinate 82,995,310 of NC_091617.1, read as the reverse complement.
AGTGCTGCCAAGTCAGCTTAGGGAGGTGAGCATCTGCAGAATGAGCCCACCTGAGGGAGCCCCGGGTTGAGCATCAGCTGAGTCCCAGATCCCTCAGGAATCTGAGTGCAGGAGAGAGTTTTTAGTTCAAGTGAGAATTCAGGGGGAGGGCATTGGGGTGAGGCCCATGGAGGAGGGCCTTCTGGGCAGAGGACTGGCAGAGGAGAGGGAGTGGAAGGAGCCTGCAGTTGGGATGGGGTGGGGTGGGGCACAGCACCTCTGGGAGCAGGCAGCCAGAAAGTGGGAGCTCCCAACCTACTGTCCGGAGGCCCCTCTAACTGTGTTCTGGGGCCCCATGTCCTCCCCAGAGCAGGGGAGTGGGGGCTGTGCTAGCAACACGGGGAGCAGTGGGGAAGCCTCCAGATGCAATTAAACCTGGCCCAATGCAAGGGCACAGCCTGGTTTAATTCTGGCTCCTGGGAGGTGGTGGGGTTAGCAGAGGAGAACCTGGCTATGCAAGGTGCCTCCCACTGCCCTCCTCCTGATGTGACTTTGGGGCATCCACAGGAACCCCCAGAGATACCTCTTTAGGGTGATCATCCAGCCTGGGTGCCTTACAGGGGCAGACAGTGAGGACAGGATGGTGGTCTTGCTGGGAGGTTATTAGGGAGGAGCGGAGCAGCCATGTTCTTGACCACCCCTGTGTGACCTGAAGAGCTGTGTCTCCAGGGGCTGAGGTCTGAGTGACCCAGACAGTGCCAGGTGCCAGGGACCCTAGAGGGACTCCAGAGGTACCTGCTGGGGCTGGGGCTGGGCCCTGAAGCCTCATCAGCCATAGAACATGGGTAGCCAGCCTGGGGTGACAGTGGGCTGGAAGGAAATATAAGAACTAAAAGCCATGAGGACAAGTTCCAGCCATTCCTCAGGGTAAGCAGCTCCTGGGGTGACATGATGATCTGGTGCTGGGCCCCTCTCTGCTGCTGGCCCTGCAGGATGGGTGCGGGCAGGGGGCTTCTGTCACCCACATTCTCCTCCCTTGGAGGAGAATTTCTGTCACCCACTTTCTCCTCCCTTGGAGGGAGAATTTCTTCTGAGGCAAACTGCATCTGCCCTGGGTGAGCCCTCACATTTCTTCCTCATGGGCCCTGGGCTCCGACAGTAGGAACCACACCCTATTCACCCAGCCTCCCCTGTGGCTCCTGGAAGGAACCCAGAATTCTTAGAACCCAGAAGCCTTGGAGAACATCCCTCAGTCAAAGCCCCTAGTTGTGCAGGGGAGGAAGGTGCAGCTCATGGGCAGTCTTTTACTATATCTTTGTCATTTCCATACTTAATCCCTTTCTCCTGGATTCACTGGCCGTGGACTCTGTGGTACTGAGTCTTGGGTACTAAGTCTTAGTACTCAGGTGGCAGCACTGAGGGGACCCCAAATCAGTCTGGCGGGTCACAGGCACCTCAGCGAATGAATGAGAGCCCATCGCCTGGGGTGGGAGCAAGGGCTTTGGAGGCAGTCAGACCTGGGTGTAGTTTTGATTTTGCCCCTCATTCACTGGCTGTGTGATCTTGGGTAAGCCACTTAACCTCTCTGAGCATCAGTTTCCTTGTTTCTAAAATAATAATATTTATTTTGCAGTGTTGATGTAAGAATTAGCAAAAATGTTTATAAAGTAATGTGGAATTTAATAAATAACACTTATTATGATTACTGTTAATAGTAATTACAGTAATACTAAAGAGAATGTCTCAGAACTGCTCTGGGCACTCCAGTGTGCTATTATTACTCACGTTTTGGGGATATTTGTCTGCCATTGTCTTCATCTTCATAAACATCTGAGAGAGGAAATATTATAAAGGTTAAAAAAGGGCTTTAACAGGAAGCAGATTGTGCATGTGTGCAGGAGCACACACACACACACACACACACACACGAAAAACCAAACCGAACACACAGACCCTTGACAAATATTTAGTTTGAGTACAGCAAAATTTCAAGTGATAGTTGTATTCTTGGAAAATGAACAGAATGACCCTGGTACCAGCCCAGGTCCAGCAGTGTGTTGGGAAGGTTTACCCCGAGTCTGGGACACTCCCAGTCCATGTACAGTATGAGCATAAAGAGTGTTGGTGGAGAAGGACAGGAAGAATAGAAAAGGTGGGTCATGAAAATTCATGCTGATAAGGACGGGTGTATTTTCTTTTCCTTCAGTGAATGATCTTTATAGCACATGTCACATAAATCCTAAAATATTTAGGGAGTTTAGTTTTAGCACCTAGTTTTTAAAATCTTGATCTTTTATTTTGCACAAAAAATGAAATTTACTAACAAGTGAGCCCATTAGTGAGTTTAAACTGTCCTCTTCAGATACATGTATATGTATGGCTGAGTCCCTTCACTGTTCATCTGGAACTATCACAACATTGTTAATCGGCTATGCATGCATCCTAAGTCAGTTCAGTCATGTCCAACTCTTTGCGACCCTATGGACTATAGCCCTCCAGGCTCCTCTGTCCATGGGATGGATTCTCCAGGCAAGAATACTGGAGTGGGTTGTTACACCCTCCTCCAGGGGATCTTCCCAACCAGAGATCAAACCCGCGTCTCTTTTGTCTCCCGCATTGGCAGGCAGGTTCTTTACCACTAGTGCCACCTGGGAAGCCATTAATTTCACCCCAATACAAAATAAAAAGTTAAAAAAAAGAATACATGTTTTTGGTTAACTATAGACTTTGAAACGGAGAAGGCAATGGCACCCCACTCTAGTACTCTTGCCTGGAAAATTCCATGGATGGAGGAGCCTAGTAGGCTGCAGTCCATGGGGTCGCTAAGAGTCAGACAGGACTGAGTGACTTCGCTTTCACTTTTCACTTTCACGCATTGGAGAAGGAAATGGCAACCCACTCCAGTGTTCTTGCCTGGAGAATCCCAAGGACGGGGGAGCCTGGTAGGCTTCTGTCTATGGGGTCGCAGAGAGTCAGACACGACTGAAGCAACTTAGCAGACTTTGAAAATAAAATTAGGGCTTTCCCCTTGCTGTCCACTAGGTGGCATAAAGGGACAACTGTAGATCCTGCTAGTTCAGGGGTGGCTCTTACTCCATGGACTCCAAAGGGGTAAACTGTTTCTTTTTTTTTTAAACTGGAGTTTCCTTTATTCCTCTATTCCTTTAAAATAACTATCTCTACCATATAAGTTAAAGTATATCATTTTCACTTGGGGATTGGGGAGTAGAGAGCTGCTGCTGCTGCTAAGTCACTTCAGTCGTGTCCGACTCTGTGTGACCCCATAGATGGCAGCCCACCAGGCTCCCCCGTCCTTGGGATTCTCCAGGCAAGAACACTGGAGTGGGTTGCCATTTCCTTCTCCAATGCATGAAAGTGAAAAGTGAAAGTGAAGTCGCTCAGTCGTGTCTGACCCTCAGGGACCCCATGGACCGCAGCCTTCCAGGCTCCTCCATCCATGGGATTTTCCAGGCAAGAGTACTGGAATCGAGCTACCTTAAAGCAATACGTAAGCTCCCGAGCTTTCCTTCCCTTCTCTGAAGGAACAAATGTAGGTAACTAATTGCTATTCAATATGCTAATGCAATCTAGGCACCAGCCTAAGAACTTCATCTAATTCTCACAAGACCATACAGTATCACTTCCATTTTGTAAAATAATTGATGAGAACAATGCAAGCACAAATAAGTTAAATAATTCACACAAAGAGAAGGAGCTGAAGTCTGTGAGTCCTCAGTGCTGGGACCCCTAACCGTGTGCAGTGTTGATAATGTGCTCTTTCTCTGCCTTCTAGGAGTCAGCCAGTGGGGTCTTGTTCTGCCTAGTTCATCCTCAGAGCTCTCCAGAGCTCATGACAGGTGAGATCTCCAGGGTACTTGCACCAGTACTAGGTTGGATTAAAATCTTTTGCTTGGTGCCCCAGAGTATAAGCTTGGACATCTACAATGTGGTCTCTATCTGAAGTGTCCATGTCCTTTTCATACCTGTCTCTGGCCAAGTTTTCATTCCAATCCCAAAGAAAGGCAATGCCAAAGAATGTTCAAACTACTGCAAAACTGCACTCATCTCACACACTAGCAAAGTAATGTTCAAAATTCTCCATGCAAGACTTCAACAGTATGTGAATTGAGAACTTCCAGATGTTCAAGGTAGATTTAGAAAAGGCAAAGGAACCAGAGATCAAATTGTCAACATCTGTTGAATCATAGAAAAAGCAAGAGAATTCCAGAAAAACATCTACTTCCGCTTTATTGACTATACCAAAGTCTTTGACTGTGTGGATCACAACAAAGAGTGGAAAATTCTTAAAGAGACGGGAATACCAGACCACCTTACCTATCTCCTGTGAAATCTGAATGCAGGTCAAGAAACAACAGTTGGAACTGGACATGGAACCATGAACTGGTTCCAAACTGGGAAAGGAGTATGTCAAGGTTGTATATTGTTACCTTGCTTATTTAATTTATATGCAGAGTACATCAATGTGAAATGCCACACTAGAGGAAGCACAAGCTGGAATCAAGATTGCTGGGAGAAATATCAATAACATCAGATATGCAGATGACACCAACCTTATGGCAGAAAGTGAAGAGGAACTGAAGAGTCTCTTGATGAAAGTGAAAGAGAAGAGTGAAAAAGCTGGGTTAAAACTCAAGATTCAAAAAATTAAGACCATGGCATCCGGTCCCATCACTTCATGGCAAATAGACGGGGAAACAATGAAACAGTGACAGACTTAATTTTCTTGGGCTCCAAAATCACTGCAGATGGTGACTGCAGCCATGAAATTAAAAGACGCTTACTCCTTGGAAGGAAAGTTATGAAAACATAGACAACATATTAAAAAGCAGAAATATTACTTTGTCAACAAAGGTCCATCAAGTCAAAGCTATGGTTTTTCCAGTGATCATGTATGGATGTGAGAGTTGGACTGTAAAGAAATTTGAGCACTGAAGAATTGATGCTTTTGAACTGTGCTGTTGGAGAGGACTCTTGAGATTCCCTTGGACTACAAGGAGATCCAACCAGTCAATCCTGAAGGAAATCAGTCCTGAATATTCATTAAAAAGACTGATGCTGAAGCTGAAGCTGCAATACTTTGGCCATCTGTTGCAAAGAACTGACTCACTGGAAAGGACCCTGGTACTGGGAAAGATTGAAGGCAAGAGGAGAAGGGGACGACAGAGGATGAGATGGTTGGATGGCATCACCGACTCAATGGACATGAGTTTGAGTAGGCTCTGGGAGTTGGTAATGGACAGGGAAGCCTGGTGTGCTGCAGTCCATGGGGTCTCAGTCAGACAGGACTGAGTGACTGAACTAACTGAACTCTGGCCAAGAGGAAGGGAATCACCCAGAAGCTTTCAGTTGCTTTCAGTTTCCACATATTCTCACAGTACTCTTTATTTATTTATTTATTTTTTAGTGCATATATTGCTGTGGACATGAGTTTGAGCAAACTCCAGGAGACACTGAAGGACAGGGAAGCCTAGCATGCTGCAGCCCATGTAGTTGCAAAGAGTTGGACACGACTGAGTGACTGATTAACAACAAATTTTGTTGTCAGAATCCCTGCCAGTTTCTAGAGCAGCCTGATCCTGCTGCCTTAGACTTTCAGGGCTGCTAGGACCTAGGGTCAAAGAAACTTCACAATTGGGAAACTCTCAGGTAGCTCAGCAACCAGCTGCCCTCTGAGGTGTCTAGTTGGCCTTAGCTGAAGCCTTGCCCATTTAATCAGAGATTTAGTGAGAGTTTTCCCATAAGAATAAAATATAAAGCCCACCAGACAAAGGAAACAGTTGTCATGCTCCAGGAAGTCCTTGATCCTGATCATCAGGAGGCGGGCAGCCTGCTACCTAACAGAGGCAGAGAGGAACACATCTGGTGCTCCCGTCATCCACAGGGACGTGTCCCAGTACTTCCCTGCCCCACTGGCACTGTAAATGGGCAAGTAAAAGGGCAAAAGCCAGACGAGAGTCTGGAACACCCACTATGTATGCCACCAGTGAAGTGCCAGGTGAGAGGGAAAGGGATGTAGAATGAGTGGGAGGGGGATAATGACTTAAGGGTACAACCTAAGGACAACTTCAGCAGCAGGCAGCAGACATAGATTTAACTAGGACTCTTACTATGTCCACGGGTGGAAATGTCCCCCGTGGGAATCAAGACCTTCAGACCCACTGAGGCTGAAGTAGAAGGAATGGGAGGACAATTCCCCATGTGGGTCACTTTGGGTGTGACAATGAATAAGGTCACAAGTCACTCAACCTCTTGGCTCCCATATCCATATATTCTGCCTCCTGGGGTCCTGGTGCCATAAAGTGGCTATTGGTTTAAGGTATGTACTGCATCCTGAGGTTAGCATACCAACCCCTCAGTCTCATGTTCAAACTGCTGCTCACAGGTGCCTTCAAGAGGCTCTATCAGGTCAGCAGCGTCTGAACCTGTGGAAGGCTCAGTGGGCTGGTCCTGTGGTCACATGCCCATGGCTGTTCCTCTTTCGCCAGAATGAGTCTCTCAGACAAAGCAGTGTTCTATTCTCGATGTTGCAAACTGACGCACAGAGAGTAGGACAGGCACAGGTGTCAACCCCACTCACGGTGAATCACTGTACTCTCAAGCTTGGAGGGCCTGAGGAAATCACCTGTTCTCCTCAAGGGCTCAGCACGGGTCTCTGCTGGCAGTCAACACTGGCAGCAGCTAGACTGGTCTTGATGACAGGGAGCCCATGCTGCTGGGACCATGCACAGCCTTCTGTTCTACTGCCAAGACTTCTCCATTCATGAGCCCATTGTGCAGGTACTGGGGTGCCAAGGAAGAAGCCGGCTGACACCTCCTGGCTAGGTCATCCAGTCAGCTTGGTTCTTTGGTAACTTCTCTGCAATGGATGTTCTCTGGAGTTGTTAAAGCACAGCACAAAGATCCTCACATTTTGAGCTCACATCCATATGTTTATGTGCCTCTTCCCCAGTCAGATCATGTAATCTGATGCTAGTTATCATTCAAGAAGGGGTTGGGGAAGGGTTATGAGGATGTATCCTGAGGAGGGCAAGCATTGTCTTGCACAGTAAGTCCCCTACATATGAACCTTCAAGCTGAGAACTTTCAAAGATGTGAACATGCATTCACATGTCCAATCATGTAAGTTAGTTCATGCATCTGGCATACATTGTTGCATGTGTAAAGCCTCTGAAAGTAGTTGTACCTTTGTGTACTTTACTGTACAGTGCTGTGTAGAGTACTGTAGGACAGTAGCTTTATTTCAAGCCCAGGATGTCTGGAAGCAAGTGTAAAAGCAGGGTCATGTAGCTGGTACTGCTAAGAAGCGCCAAGTGATAATGATGGAAAAAAAAGTGAAAGTAATTGCAAGAGTAGAGAGACAAGAGAAAGAAGAAGTAACTGAAGAACCAAAGAGAGTCACACTGCAGGAAATGCCAAGGGGATTTTCTTTATTTGAGGTGGCACTGTTAATTTTTAAGACACAGGATCCAAACCTAGAATGGTACATGAAGATTGCAGCAGCCATTCAGAATGCAATCTAGTGTTACTGTGTCATCTACGATGAAGAAAAAAAGCTAGTACCCAGATATCACTGGATTGTTTTTTGAAGAGGGTAGATCGAATTGAATCCAGCAAGGAACCAGAACCTGTGCCATCAGTCAGGCATGAGTGAAATTGCAGTCTGCCTTCCATCTCCTGTTGCTGATGATCCTTCAGTTCTACCATCTCCTACCTCCTCTCCCTTTTCCAGTCAGTGACTCTTCTTCATAGTGACTCTTATTGACTCAAAGCCAGCCCCTCTATGCCAACTGTTGTACTGTACTTTTCAAGGTACTAAGGTTTATTTTTTGCGTGTTTGTTTCTTATGTATTATTTGTGTATAAAGTATTATAAACCTATTATAGTACAGTATTACATAGCTGATTGAGTTAGTTTGGTATCTAGGCTGACTTTGTTGGACTTATGAACAAATTGGATATAACACACTCTTAGAATGGAACCTGTTCATATCAGGAGACTTACTCTATGTCTTATCTGAGACTTCTGCATAATCTTGCAGGGAGGAGAACGGCTGATCTTCCATCAAGGGGGAATGGCACACTTCTGCCAGTCCAGGGGAACAAGGGCATGCACCCAGATATTCTCCAGTTTTTCGGTTGCACATCTTCCTTATCAGGGCCCAACTTGCCTGCTTCATCTATTGGCACTAGGGACCCCAAATAATCAGGCACCAGACTTGCCTAGGCTGAGAATTCATCCTTCTCTCAAGTATGCCCTCTGCTGTAGGTGATGAGGGGCTGAACACTAGAAAGGAGGCCTTCTGATTCACACACTGTGCTTTAAATTGGCAATTACTCTGAGTCTGCCACTGTCTTCACTCTCTTTAATGCACCAGTGGTGCTTAGCAGTACCCTCCCAGTTCCACATTCCTGATAGTTAATATCTTTCCCAAACCTCTCAAATGCTAGAGACACTGCACCTGCTGATGCATCCCTGTCTGCCTGTGTCTGATCCCAGTTCACCACCAGGGAAGGTCTTAACAATTGAACAGCTACACAGGCTAGGGTCCAAGATTCCCAACATCCCACCTACTGCAGTGATGCCTCATTGCCATCTTCCCAGCAGTGACCCAACACCAGAGTCCCATCCTTTCTAGGACCTCTCCTGGTACTGTCTTAGGTCAGATTTCCCAGAAGCAGATTGTGCAAATGAGTTGAGGAGAAAGGGCATTCAGCTGAAATGTGTAAGGCACTGAGGGCTGAAGATAGAGGAAGGAAGAAGCCAGTGCAGATGAGGGTTCAGCCAAGATCTAGCATCAGCCTGATCACCTAGAAATTCTGGGGCATGGAAGGCACCACAAGTGTCCTATCTGGAGGGAGAAGGGCTAGCTTTTGTGCCCTGAATCAGCCAGAAAAGCTGCCCTAGAGAGAGGCCATAAGCTCTCACGTATTTCTTGGATGGATGGCTCTGGTCAGTTGAAGATTGCAACTGACTAACAAAAAGGATCAGGATGAGGTCTCAACAGCCTCTATTATACTACTGTGCGTAGGTTTTTTTAATTTAAAAACTAGTAGGTTTTGTTTTTAGAGCAGGTGTAAGCTTATGGAGAAACTGAACAGAAAGTACAGATGTTTGCATATGACCCTTCACATTCTCTCCCCACAGTTTCTCCTAGTATTTACATCCTGTGTTAGTGCAGTGCGTTCATTACAATTGATAAACAAGTATTGATACACTATTACTAACTAAAGTCCATAGCTTACATTAGGGTTTACTCTTTGTGTTGTACCTTCTGTGGGTCTTGACAGATGGGTAACACCATGCAGCCACCATTATATCATATAGAACTGTTTCAGTACCCTAAAAATCTCCTGCATTCCACCTACTCATTTCCCACCCCCTACACTGAACCCCTGGTGACTGCTGATCTTTTCATTGTCTCTCATTTTCTCTTTCCCAGAATGTCATATAGTTGGAATCATACAGTATATATAACCTTCTCAGAGTGGCTTCTTTCACTTAGCAATATGCATTTGTTTCCTCCAGATCATTTTAAGGCTTGACAGCTCATTTCCTTTTGCTGCTGAATAATATCCCATTGTATGGGTGTACCATAGTTTGGTAAATATTTAGATAAGTACCAAGGAGTATGATCACTGGACCACATGGTAAGATTATTTTAACTGTGTGAAAATCTGCCCAGCTCTTTGTACTGTTTTGTATTCTCATCAGCAACAAGTGACAGTTCCTATTGCTCCACATCCTCCCCACATTAGTGTCCTATACTACGTTTACCATGTAACTCTCAGTTTTTTGCTGCAACAGCCAATCGTTTGAAGAGCTAACAGGTTTTTGTGAACTTAGCTAGTAAAAAAGTCACCAAAGCTCATGTCATCCTAAGAGTTATTACCATTATATCTTTCTGCCTCCTGAAACCAGCCTGCTTCCTGGCATTTAAGGTGTGTGCATGCATGTGTGCACACACACAGATATACATAAATATATATGGGCACAGTCTACAACCAAGCCTGGACTGGAACACCCTTAACTAAATGTCAGCTGTTCTTCTGCTTACCTCATGTCTTTGGGTCTGATGACCTCAACTACCTGGACAGAGACAGAAGGAAGCAAAGAAAGGCAGCTGGACAATTTGCATCTTTATGCTTTGGATAAAGGAGGAGTTATAACTTTATTAACAGGCTCATATCTGCTCATTTGTAGATTGTACTAATGTTGACTTGTCTGTCCTTAAGCAAAGGATCTTTTGTTTTCTTCAAGAGATTCTTGAACATGAAACACCTCAGGAACAAAACATACTTTATGACTAGACAAAATGGATAAACTCAATTTTCTAACAGTACTTGATAAACTGGAACACCGGTTAAGTGGGCAGCCAAGATATGACTTGATCAGAGATAGTATTGGAGGATAAAGCCAATTATTTAGGAGATGAAAATCTGGTTTTATCTTTTCTTAAAAATGCTTTTTTCCCCATAAGTTAATGCAAAGTCTCCACAGTAAAGAAAAATGAAAATTTCATACCTTCTGGATATTCTGCTACATAGAGGGACAGGCTTTATCTTACAAAGAAAACTTAGGGATTATATTCTATGAACTCTCTTCAGCCATAATTTTTCTCAAGGCTTACTTTTTCTGGTCTGTACTAAGAAGGAAATATGTCATTTTTCATTTTTCAAATATAAAATTTTATAACACACATATACACCCTAGTTGAGAAGGACTGCCTAATTAAATGCCATTGCCATTAATATTTGTTAACCAAAATGGAATATTCAATTCCTAAATTTGTGGCTATCTTCCTGTTAATTTGCCATTTCATGCTTATTAGCATCCAAGGCTCTAGAAGTCTGAATAAGAAACATACACTAGTTAGCCTTGTTCTGGAGTAGGAGTGGGCTGTACATGTTTTGTTAATGGCTTTTTGTAATTTATAGGTGCTCAATAAATGTATTTTGAACTAAAACTCCTTTTAGAGGCCTTTTCCAAATAAAGTATATGCCTGAAGACATCCTTCATGTCCCACCAAACTCATCACATGATAATCTAAAACCAAAGTCTCAAATACTAAATTCCTAATACTTCGATTACAGGCAGTAGAAAAAGCATAAAGAAGGTGTTTTGGGAAAGATTATCTTTAAATAGTCAAGGAAAGAAAAAATGACAACAAAAATAGCACATTCAAGCCCCATAAACACATAATCTATCATGCCATTAAAATACAAAATATAAAAATGCCTCCACATTTGTTTCTTTTTGACCCCATGCCCGATTCTGCCTACCAGAAAACTGACTGATCAAGTGTTCCTAACCTTTTCAGGGAAAGCTTTGGGAGGAGGTGAAATCCATAAATCCTGGATAGAGCAAAATGTACTGTGCCCCCATTCGGTGTCTTTCTTCCAAAGCAGTGGCATGCTGGCAATGCTCTTAACCTATAACCATTTCCTTAAGAGGACAGCTCTTCCAGTGAGGAAATTACTTCTCAATGTGAAATATTTGCCCTCATTTTCATTCTGGCCTAACTGGATCTATGCAAATGAATAGCAGGAAGTTGATTTTATACCTTTCTTCTTACTCACATGATTAAGGAAGGGCTGAGATTCGGGTACTATCTTCCTCAGCTTCTAAGCAGCTGGCATCACCCCTATTGATTTCATGCCCCACTCTACCACTGGATCTTACCTTGACTCCTACATGTGTTGGTGACTGAGTCTTCCTTGCTACCGGTAGCTCTTTCCATATTTTCAATCCAGGGTACAAATTCCACTTCATTGCCTTTGCTTTAGAGAAATACACATGAGCTCCCTACACTGGTTCTCTATGGCAGGAGTGGTATTGCCTCACACCAGATTTTCCCCAGCTAAAGCTTTATGGATCTGCTTCCTATTCCTCCTCCACCTGTGGTCTAAGACTTGCCCCAGATTTCTGGATGACATTTAACAAAGGAATGTTAAAGGGATTCCACCTGACAGATTACGTATTTAACACCTAACTGGCCGCAAATGTTGAAATGGGAGAGGTGAGGAGATGAGTTAAAGCTTATCACCTCCTAGCTCTTCTTACAGAGTAGTTTGCTAGCCTGATGTGATCAGTTATTCAATCAGTTCTTTCATTTATTCACTAAACATTTACTGAGCATCTACCTGAGTGCCAGGTTCTTCTGTAATATGAAGCCTGAGGGAAACTAAAACTAATAAGGCAACCTCTGTGCCCTAGAGAAAATTCATGGTCTAGTGGGGAGAAAAAGCTAAACACGTCATAAAATTATAATACAGCACATTCAATACTGTGATAGGGGTACTCCTTAAGGGAGTGAGTACAGAGAGGAGGGAAAGAGACTCGGCTGTCCACCAGAGCCCTCGCCCCTTCCCATCACTATCATCTCTCTTTATTTTAGGGGAGCCTCTACTAAGCAAGCTGTACATGAACTGGATCCCAGGCTACGGGTTTATTCAGCAAGTGTTTATTGGGTACCTCCTGAGTGCTTTGGAACAGGGAGAGGAATTAGAGATGGAGAGTTTCTAAGTGGGCAGGAATAGATGGGTAAGGAGCACCAGAAAGAACTGAACCCTGAAAGAAGTATGAGTGTATCCTCCTCCAGACAAGGAGGAATGCAGAGAGGAAGGACGATGATCAGGAGAGTTCCGGGTAGAAAGAGAGAAGCTGAATGACTTAACATCAGAGGGTACACTTGCCTAGTCAGCGAAGTAGGAGGCAGGGCAGCCACGTGACAATAGGAGTAGAATTGGAGGTCATAGAAAAGTTACAGAAGACAGCCAGAGGCAAAAGCACTTACAGTAGGTTTCAAAATGGCAGGTATGACTCAACCGCAACTCAGCAACCTAGCATTGGGAGAGATGCCCGAGGCTGGCAGTGGGGCCAGGGAGCTAATAGTTTTTAATTACAAAAGTTAAACTAAATTAAAACTTAATTGGAAATCCCTTGTAATAAGCTAAGTGATGAACAAAATCAATGAAAGCAATTATGTAGTTGCGGGGGGTGGCAGAGGATGAGATGGTTGGATGGCTTCACTGACTCAATGGATATGAGTTTGAGCAAACTCTGAGAGAGAATGAAGGACAGGGAAGCCTGGTATGCTGCAGTTCTGGGGTTGCAGAGTCAGACATGACTTAGCGACTGAACACACACAATTATTTAGAATCAATAGAAACTATCTGCAACACTGGACACCTCTTAAAAATGAGTACACACCTAGTGCTTGCTTCAAACTGTAGATTTCCTTGGTATGAAATTAAAAAAAAAAAAACAAAAAAACAGCACTCTCAAACATAGCTTCCCCAGTAGCTCAGCAGGTAAAGAATCCACCTGCAAAGCAGGAGACACCGGTTCCATTACTGGGTTGGGAAGATCCCTGGAGTAGGAAAGGGCAACCCACGCCAATATTCTTGCCTGGAGCATTTCATGGACAGAGGAGCCTGGTGGGCTACAGTCCATGGGGTCGCAAAGAGTCAGATGTGACTGAGCTACTAACACTTTCACTTTTTAACTCTCAAACATAAGCCAATTTGAATAGATTTTACACGTTGATTTTATACACATGTAGACACATAGAATCGCATGGACGGATGAGCCTGGTGGGTTGCAGTCCATGGGGTCGCTAAGAGTCGGACATGACTGAACGACTTCACTTTCACTTTTCACTTTCGTGCATTGGAGCAGGAAATGGCAACCCACTCCAGTGTTCTTGCCTGGAGAGTCCCAGGGATGGGGGAGCCTGGTGGGCTGCCGTGTATGGGGTCCCACAGAGTCGGACATGACTGAAGCGACTTAGCAGCAGCAGCAGCAGCAGCAGCAGCAGCAGACACATAGAATACTATAAAAATTTATTAAAGTGTGTAGGCTTTGGTCTTATTTTCTTAGCCATTTGGAAAACCTTTCTGCAATCCTGGCTTACCTGGGCCTGGCATCCCTCCCACTCTCTGGCCATCCTGCCATTCCCTGTGTGCCTTGACTCTTGGTCCATCCAGGTTTCTACAGTGAGTTCCATTAGCACTGAATAAAGGAATAAACAATGTGCACATTAAGTGCTCATTTTTTCCACCTGAGCCCAAATTACCTGACTTGGTGAGGGAAACAGCATGAGTTTCTGGGACAGTGATAAGAATCACATTCTTCATTTGGGTGTTGTTCCAGCCTGTGAGAACAGCACCAGGCCTCAACCTCCAGTGGCCCTCACCACCTACACTTGTGTTAAAGCCTAACGCCTCAGTCTGATACTGGAGGTTTACCTCCCTCTCTCTCAACCTCATTTCCTTCCACTCTACCCAGGAACCTCTCAAGCCTGGCTCCAGGTCATCAATGAACGTGCTCCCTTGGAGGCAGCTCAGTAACTTTCATAGGTTCCTGGGTCCACCTTCGTTACCCACGTGATGGGCAGAAGTTGTCCAGGTGCTATGATGGGCCTGCGGCTTGGATTTCCTGCCTTAGGCTCAGGTCCCTGCCAGGACAGGGAGAGACCTTATACCAGGCACCATGCTGCCCCTGCAAAGCCGCCTGCAGCCAGAGCCCCTCCCCAGTGAGCCTGAACTTCTTCTGGTGTCCCCAGGCCTCCCGGTCACAGGCGGTCAGGCCATAAGGGAAGTATATGTAGAAGTTGTCCCAAACCACGGTGCCCCTGCCCTCCTTGACCTGTGCTGCTGGGTCCCACGCAAGGGTCACACTCTTCCCTTTAGTTAAGAGAGTGGGATGTGACAGTGTAGGGATAAAGCAGGGTGTAGAGCTATATAAAGTGATGGGGCTGAGGTCCTGACCTTCCTGATCTGACCACCTGCCTGAGGAACCTCCCTCCCCTATTGCTTGATGTCCCTGCGTCTATGTTCCACCCAGAGTCTCATCTCCTCGCAAGAACCAGCCCAAGGCCCCATTCCTGCTTACTCAGTCACAGGGTGCAGAGGCCTCTCTGAATTCCTAGAGCCCTTGCTGTTGGCATCACTTGAAGTGACATTTCATCAGATCTTCTTGGTGAGCCAGGCTCAGGGGACTTGGTTCTGCTGCTGGAAAGTTTTGTGAAATTGACCCTCTATTTGCCTGTCTGAAGACGAAAGGGGCCGGAACCACGCCTCTGGGCTGATGTTTCAGTTCAGTTTGATTGCTTTTTTCACTCTAAACTACTTGCTAGTGTCTGTTTCTGCTTCTTATCTATATTTTACATTTCTGTCACAACCTAGAGCATAGAGTGCTAGGGCTTGAGGAAGACTTGAGAAATTTGTTTCTGAGGTATTAACTAAATGAATACCAAGATTTTACAACAAACATGTTTTTCTGTGGGGCAAAGCACAATTGGGTGATCTAATTAAAATTTAGATTGTAGATTAAGCTCACTATTGTTAAGATATCAGTTATCACCAAATTGATCTATAGATTTTACACAATCCCAATCAGAATCCCAGCAAGGTTTCTTGTAGAAATTGACAACTGATTCGAAAATATATACAGAAATGTAAAAGATATAGAATAGCCAAAACAACTTTAAAAAGGAAAAACAATGTTGAAAGACTCAAACAATCTGATTTTAGACATTATAAAACTACAGAAATCTAGGATAGTACAGTATTGATGTCAAGATAGAAAACTAAGGCAATTAAACAGAATAGAGCATCCAACAATAGATGCACATATATAAATAGTCAATTGGTGGAAAAAGAGTCTTTTCAACAATGGTAGTAGAACAATCATTAATGTGCACAAAACTAAACTTTGATTGACACCTCATAGCAAATACCATAAAAATTCCTCAGAATGGATCAGAGACCTAAGTGTAAAACTTAAACTATAAAACATCTAGGAGAAAACATAGGAGAGAATCTTTGTTATCTTTAAACAAATATTTATTACACATAACACCCACAGTATGATCTGTAAGTTAAAAAATATTGGATTTCATAAAAATTAAAATCCTCTTCTCCTAAATAGATACTCTTAAGAGAATGAAAAACTAAGCTACATACTGAAGGAAAATATTTGCAAATTACATATCCAATAAATGACTTGTATCCAGAATATATTTTTTAAAAAGTCTCAAAACTAAATAGTAAGAAAACAATGAACAAAAGATTTGAACAGAGACTTCACTAAAGAAGATATATGGATGGCAAGGAAGCACACAAAAAGATGCTCAACCATTAATCACAGCAACTTAAAACCTCAGTAACATGCTACTACACACCTATTAGAAGGCTTAAAATGAAAAAAGGCTGACAATACCAAGTGTTGGTGAGATGTGGAGCAAGTGGAACTTTAATATACTGCTATGGGAGTATAAGATGGTATAACCATATTAGAAAAGAGCTTAGCAATTTCTTTAAAAAGTTAAACATGCACCTGCCATATGACCTAACCATTACACTCTTATTTACCCAAGAGCAATGAAAGCATATGTCTGCAAAACGATTTGTACCCAAATCTTCAAAGCAGCATTAGCACCTCAAAAGTGGAAAGAAGCCAAATATACATTAAGAGGTAAAGGATATGTAAGCTGCTGCTGCTGCTACTGCTGCTAAGTCTATTCAGTCATGTCCAACTCTGTGCGACCCCATAGACAGAAGCCCACCAGGCTCCCCTGTCCCTGGGATTCTCCAGGCAAGAACACTGGAGTGGGTTGCCATTTCCTTCTCCAATGCATGAAAGTGAAAAGTGAAAGTGAAGTCGCTCAGTCGTGTCCGACTCTTAGTGACCCCATGGACTGCAGCCTACCAGGCTCCTCCGTCCATGGGATTTTCCAGGCAAGAGTACTGGAGTGGGTTGCCATTGCCTTCTGCGTATGTAAGCTGGGGTACATCCAAACAATGGAACTCTACACAGGAATTAAAAGGAATATACTACTGCTACACAAAGAAACACGAATGTATCTCAAAGTAATTATGCTAAGTGGGAGAAACTAGACCAGAAAAAGTACATGCTATATGTTTCCTTATGGAATTCTAGAAAATTCAAAATAATCTATTGTGATAGAAGATCAGTGATCACTTGGAGAGCTGTAAAGGGATAAAAGAGGTACAAGAGAAAGGTCATAAAAAGAAACATGAGGAAAATTTGGGGGATGAAAGAGGTGTTCATTATCTTGATTGTGGTGATGCTTTTACAGGTGTGGACATGTGTCAACATTTACCAAATTGTATACTTTAAATATGTGCAATTTATTATGTCAATTATACCTCAATAAAGCTGTATTTTTTTCAATAAAGCTCTTTTAAAAATTGTTTAAGGCTTCTTCCCGGAAACTTTAATAAACTACAATGCATATTTCCAAGCATAAACCCTAGCAATCCTAATTTTACAGTTCTAGGCTAGGACCCAGAAACCTGCATTTGACCCAAGCTCTTCAAGCAATTCCAGTGCAAGTTTTCCCTAAACCACACTTCGTGAAACACTGATCTAGAGAGTAAGGATTTCTAGAACAATATTGTAATTAGAATGTTTGTTTCTGGGGAAAATAAGTAACTTTTCCTACTAGGGTTGTTATATCTTTCTGTATTATGCCTCCAGAGCACTCATATTCCATTAGCATAACATGTATTTAGCATATTATAAATAGTTCAAAGGCAAAATTAAATCATATCTTTCCCCCCATCTTCAGTTCAGTTCAGTCGCTCAGTCATGTCCTACTCTTTGCCACCCCATGAATCACAGCATGCCAGGCCCCCGTGTCCATCACCAACTCCCGGAGTTCACTCAAACTCATGTCCATTGAGACGGTGATGCCATCCAGCCATCTCATCCTCTGTCGTCCCCTTCTCCTCCTGTCCCCAATCCCTCCCAGCATCAGAGTCTTTTCCAATGAGTCAACTCTTCGCATGAGGTGGCCAAAGTATTGGAGTTTCAGCTTCAGCATCATTCCTTCCAATGAACACCCAGGACTGATCTCCTTCAGAATGGACTGGTTGGATCTCCTTGCAGTCCAAGGGACTCTCAAGAGTCTTCTCCAACACCACAGTTCAAAAGCATCAATTCTTCAGTGCTCAGCTTTCTTCACAGTCCAACTCTAACATTCATATATGACCACTGGAAAAACCATAGCCTTGACTAGACAGACCTTTGTTGGCAAAGTAATGTTTCTGCTTTTTAATATGCTATCTAGGTTGGTCATAACTTTCCTTCCAAGGAGTAAGTGTCTTTTAATTTCATATAAATTAAAATTAACTTCATGATCTTGTTACATTTCCTGGCAGAGGCTTACAATTTAAATCAAGAACTTAGGTCTCTTGGTCATGACTGAAAACTGATGCGCTAGTTTTCCAATCACACTTCGTAGTTTACATTTTTTCCATATCTTATGATGCACATCCACCCACACATCCTCCTGACAAGCTCATGATCAGAGGAGACACAGAAAGAGTGTAAAATGGTTTCATTACTGCTAAGTCTCTGAGGACAAAGTTATCTGTCCACGTGTATATAATTTTCCTCATTAAACAACAAAAACTGTTGCCAGTATAAATGATAGGAGATAGGTTTTTCCCATGAAACTAGCATTCCTTAACCCTGGCAACATTACCTGAAAGAAAGATTGCAACTCAGTGGATGAAGCTTGTTTTGGATTTTCCTATCCAATATCACTTGAGAAGACACATGTGAAGGATAAAGCGTACTCAAAGATGATTTTTAGCGATTAAAGGGAATACAGTGAATAACATCTGTGAAAATGGTGTAGGGATAAAAAAAACCTCCGAAAATTCGCTCCTCAATGAAAGCATGGAAAAAATTTGCAGAAATAGCCACAGTATTTTCAGAACACTGGAAATTAAACAAAGGCTTCAGGAGAGCCTTAGTTCAAGAAGACTGGATGAATCTCAGTATGACCGGTGAGTTTGTGGTGTTTTAGTTACCCTAGTCCCATTCTACTCCTTTTTCTTAGTGGCAGCCTTGGAAACCAACAGCCTGTAATCATGGTGAAAATTAGCAAGCTGGCAGCTCTAGGAGGGGGCAGAATGGGGACCCCCTTCAAAGTCTCATTTCCAGAAAACTGTCATTATTTGATTGTCTGGGGGTTCCTTGGAATATCCTACTTGCAAGGCTGTCTTTATTAACCGACCAAGAGCTTGCTCAGTGTGAAAAGCCTTTTCCCCAGGGCTCTTTATATAGAGAAAATATATAGAGGTGATTATTTAATTTCTTGGCTGCTTGAGGCACTGGATAACAGCTGGGGCAAAACTAAGATAATCAAAAAGTAAAAGGAAAAACATAAGAATCCATAGTGGCTTTGAAAACCTCCAAATATTCTGGAGATTCTAGAAGGCCATTGTGCACATGCCAAGGGTTGTGCACACACTCAGGAAAAACCTTAGAAGACCTTATGCTCTCACCTCAGCTGATTTTGAGACTCTGTACAAAAATAAGTGAAGGCTAAGGAAATTGTCACCTGTCTGACTGAGTATTAAAGTTGTGCTCAAAAGTCCACACAGAATTCCTTGGCAAAGACCGAATGTTTATTGATTTCAGGTGTTTAAGAAAACTTCTGCCCAACCATGAAGCAAGCAGACTTCAGTGACCACACAGGACAATGAATATGGGTTTTATAGAATTATTTCATAAAAGTCACTAAATAAACCACAGACTGCAACAATAGCAAACACTGGAGATAGAGGAGAATCTGATTTCCAGAGTTGCCACATTATGGCATTTTAAATGTCTAGTTTCCAAAGAAAAATTATGATGCATACAGAGAAATAAGAAAACATAACCCATACACAGGAAAAAAAAAAAAAAAGGAGTCAATAGAAACTGTCCCTGAGGAAGCCAAGATATTGCACTTTCCAGACCAAGACTTTAAATCAACTTAAAAAAAAAAATGTTTAGAATGAAAGGAAGCCATATATAAAGAACTAAAGTATGAAAACAAACTCTCATCAAATAGAGAATATAAAGAGAGAGAAATTATACTTTAAAAGGACCAAATAGATATTTTGGATTGAAAAGTATAATAACTGGAGTGAAAAATTCACTTCAATGGTTCAATAGCCAATTTGAGCAGGCAAAGAATCAGAGAACTTATACATGAGTCAATTGAAACTACCCAATTTGAAGAATAGAAAGAAAAGAATGAAAAAAATAAACAGAGCTTTAAAAGCTTGTAGGACACCAACAAGCATATCAACATATACCTAACAGGAGTCCCAGAGGACATAAAAAGGGACTGAAAAAATTAATGCTTGAAGAAGTAATGGCTAAAGACTTCCAAAATTCAAAGTAAAATGCTAATCTACACGTCCAAGGTGATCTAAAAACTCCAGAAATAAAAACTCAGAGAACACCCACCTATACATAATATGATCAAACTGTCAAAAGACAAAGAAAGTAGAGATAGCCAAGATGGCAGATTAGGAAGACCACAAGATCACCTCCTTTCATGACTACATCAAAATTACAACAATGGCACCCCACTCCAGTACTCTTGCCTGGAAAATCCCATGGACGGAGGGGCCTGGAGGGCTGCAGTCCATGGGGTCGCTAGGAGTCGGACACGACTGAGCGACTTCACTTTCACTTTTCACTTTCATGCATTGGAGAAGGAAATGGCAACCCACTCCAGTGTTCTTGCCTGGAGAATCCCAGGGACGGGGGAGCCTGGTGGGCTGCCATCTATGGGGTCGCACAGAGTCGGACACGACTGAAGCAACTTAGCAGCAGCAGCAGCATAGAGCAACTACTGATAAGAAACACCTGAAGATTAGCAGAAAAGGTTATCTACAACTAAAGATATGAAGAAGGAACTAAAATGAGATAAATAGGAGGGGCAGAAAAGCAGTAGAGTTAAAACCCATACCCACTGGGTAGACAACCCACAAACAAGAGGATAATCACACTTGCAGAAGTTCTCCCCAAGGAGCAAGGGATACAAGCCCCACATTGAGCTCCCTAGCTCAGCCGTCCTGCACCAGGAAGATGAGCCCCCAGAGTCAAACGCTTTGAAGGCCAGCGGGGATTACTTTTGGGAGAGTTAGAGGGCACTAGAAAATAGAGACTCTACTCTTAAAGAGCATGTACAAAATCTCACATGCTCTAAGACCCAGGGCAGAAGAAATAGTTTCAAAGAATCCTGGGTTAGACCACTTGCTAATCTTGTAGAACTTCCCAGAGAGGTAGGAAGAAACTAGGAACTCCGTGGGAATACAGGTGCTGGCAGCAGCCATATTTAGGAACTCATTCTACCATGAGGATACTGGTGCTGGCAAGTGCCATCTTCCCTCTAGATGATTGGTTCTGGGAAACAGCCCCACTCAGCAGCAGGCCTGATGCCCTAAGACCCCATGAATCTCCAAGTCATTCAGGGACCCAGCCTCATCCACCAGAGGGCCCAGGACACAGACCCACTCACTAGTGGGCCAGTGCTAGTCCTGGGAACCCCTGAGTCACAAAGCCAACTTCACCAGGACCTAGTACTCCTTGCCTGCTGGCCAAGTGGGATGGGGGCCAGCCCTGGCTATAAGTATGCTTATAGTAGTCAGCCTCATCACAACAGAAAAGTCCATACAGCTCACAGAGGAGGCAGTTCTAGAACACATCACTCTGGTGATCAAAGAGAAGTTGGGCCCCATAGAACATCTCCTACATAAGGCCACATCTCTGACATTGGGAAACATAACTGATAGAATATATAGAAATAAAAACAGAAAGTTAGGCAAAATGAGGTGACAGAGGAAAATGTTCCAAATGAAAGAACAAGAATAAAACCCTAGAAGAACTATTAAGCAATAATTATTACTTATTTACCCAATAAAGAGCTCAAGGTGACGCTAATAAAATGCTGTGCTGTGCTGTGCTTAGTTTGCTCAGTTGTGTCTGACTCTTTGTGACTCCATGGACCATAGCCCATCAGGCTCCTCTGTCCATGGGGATTCTCCCGACAAGAATACTGTAGTGGGTTGCCATGCCCTCTGCTGAATGAGCTAAAAAATAGATGAACATAGAGAGCAACTTTTAAAGAGTTTGAAAATATAAAGAACTGAGCAGAGCTAGACAATAAACTAAAATTAAATATACATTAGAAGGAATCAACAGTAGATTAGATGATACAGAGGAGTGGATCAGCAAACTGGAAGACAGAATACTGGAAATTACCCAAGCTGGCCAGAGAAAAGAAAAAGAACTGTAAAAAATGGGGATAGTTTAAGAGACCTCTGGGACAATATCAAGTATATTAATATTTGCACTCTAGGGGTTCTAGAAAAAGAGAGAGAGAAGTTGGAGACATAATAGCTTAAAACTTCCCTAGCTTGGGGAAGGAAACAGACATCCAGGTTCAGAAGCACAGAGAGTCCCAAACAAGATGAACCCAAAGATATCCACACGAAGATAGGTTGTAATTAAAACGGCAAAATTAAAAGCATCAAGGGGAAGCCAACTAGTTACATAAAGTTGCAAGATACAAAGGTAATATACACAAATCTGTTGCATTTCTATACACTAACAATGACCTATTAGAAAGAGAAATCAAGAAAAAATCTAATTTGCAATTGCATCAAGAAGAATAAAATACCTAGGAATAAATCTAACCAAGGAGAGAAAACTATAAGACATTGATGAAAGAAATTTAGGACAACACAAGCAAATAGAAAGTTATACCATGCTCACAGACTGGAAGTCAATACTGTTAAGAATGACTATGCTTCCCAGGGGAATCTACAGATTCAATGCAATCCCTCTCAAAATACCAATGGCATTTTTTCACAGAAGTAAACAAAATAATTCTAAATTTGTATAGTAACAAAAGACCTGAATAGCCAAAACAATCTTGAGAAAGAACAAAGCTGATGGTATCATGAGCTGTGATTTCAAACTATACTACAAAGATACAGTAATCAAAATATGTAGTAGTGGTACAAAAACAGACACACAGATCAATGGAACAATATAGAGAGCCCAGAAATAAACCCACACTTATGTAGACAATTAATCTATGACAAAGGAGGCAATAATATACACTGGGGAAAAGACAGCCTTTCCAACAAATGGTGTTGGAAAACTGGACTGCTACATGCAAGGGAATCAGAATTAACTACTTTCTCACACCATGTACAAAAATAAACTCAAAATAAACGAAAGACTTAAATGTAAGACCTGAAGCCATAGAACTCCTGAAGGAAAACATAGGCAATATACTTTTATTTTTTTGCCCATGCTGTGTGGCATGCAGGATCTTAGTCCCATGAACAGGGATTGGACCTGTGCCCCCTGCAGTGGAAGTGTGGAGTCTTAACCACTGCATTGCCAGTGAATTCCCAGACAGTATACCTTTTGACATATATTATGGCAATATTTTGTGTATAGAAATACTGAACTACTAAGCTGTGCACCTGGAACAAACATACTTTGAAGGTCAATGACCCTTTAATTAAAAAAAAGAGAGAAAGAGAGAATCTAGAAAGTAGCAAGAGAAAAGCAACCTGTATCATGCAAATATTTTTTAGTAAGTTAATAGCTTAACTCTTATTATAAACTATGGAGGCTACAAAATAGTGGGATGACAAAAGTGCTTTAAGTAAAAGACTGTCAACCAAGAAGTCTATATCTATGGTCAACTGATTTTCATCAAGTCTCTGTCTTAATTCAGGCTGCTATAACAAAATACCATATCCTGGATGGCTTATAAATGACTGAAGTTTCTTTCTTACAGTTCTGGAGGCTGGAAGTCTGAGATAAGGGCACCAGCCTGGCTGAGTTCTGTTGAGGACCCTCCTCTGGGCTGCATATTATTGACTTCTGATTGAGAAAATTGGGTCTGGGCAATTGGGTAGGTGAGATCATGTCTAAAAGGGACATACACACAATTACAAAACCCCTATACCATCTAAAGCAAGCACAGGTGCTTCCAGGTACTATGAAAATGTGCCCACAGTTATTTTCTAGGCAAATCATTTTCTTTAACAATATCCCCAATCTCCACACCTCCACACGGATTCCACACAAAGGTGGAACCAGTATACTCCCCAAACTGAAGTCAGCAAGGGTAAACTTACCTTTAATATTGTTTTGTTGTTTCATCAATAATTTACTTATTTCTGAAAACCAACAATCTCTGATTTCTTTTGAAGCTGCCTGCAATTACAGATAAGAAAATACTGACTATTATCACCTCGTACATTAATTGGACAGGACTTTTATTCTCTGGATGACTTTTAGAATGAGATAAAAAACAGTTGCTGAGTTATGGGAACATGATAGGGAAAGAGGAGAGACACCTATGGGAAAGGCATGAATTTTACCTGTAGGATGTATTTTTCAAGTCCATTTTGGTTGGCAATTTCAAACTTTCTGTTGCTCCCCCTTCCAAGTTGGCGAATTGAAAGTGTCATCAACTATTGTAAACAAAGAAGAAAATTCTCTATGCCATCTCTTCCGATTTAAGAATTATCCCTGTCACTCCAA
The DNA here is from genome assembly GCF_027580195.1 of Bos mutus. Lineage (NCBI taxonomy): Eukaryota > Metazoa > Chordata > Mammalia > Artiodactyla > Bovidae > Bos > Bos mutus. The sequence continues at coordinate 82,970,929 of NC_091617.1, read as the reverse complement.
TTCTTTCTACCCTTCATCTCTTTTCTTCCATCTTTCTTCTAAGTGTTTTACTGTTCTCTGTTAACAACCCCAAGGAACATAAAACACAGCTTGTGTCATTTATCTTGTCTGTTTCAGAGGACAACACAGATGATATCATTCCACAGGCACAGCTGTAGCCTTCAACGGTAAGCAAAATGGTGATCTCTCCTTTAATACCTGAGTATGTCACAAATCTCTACATAATAGTAACTGAATTAGTGTCCACTATGAAACATAAATAAAAAGCACTATGAATAAATTAACAACTTTAATTACAAGAGCATGTATGTGTATATGTGATCGCTAGCTATGAAATATTTCTCATACAAGCAAGAGGCAATGGTTGGTGTGGACATGGGTTCCTGGACCCCCAGGATCAGGTGTTGCCTACATTTGTATGAAAAGATGCCTGGTTGAGAAGATGAAATTCAGCCCGTGCTCTAATCTCCAAGACTGTCAATCCTCTGCCTGGACAAAAGAGGGTACTTTTTAATTAGTTTGTCCAGATAGGCTGCCATAGGGTCCCTTTTCTCTACCCAGTACAAAGGCAACCTGAGCCAGCCCTGGGCCTGTTTAGTGACTGATTACAAGCGCTGACTCTAGAATCAGACCTGGGTGGATTCTCGCTCTGTTTGTGGCATCTGACAAGTTAACCTCACCTCTCTAAGCTTCAGTTTCTTTATCTATAAAGTAAAGATAACAGTATTTCTCCCCACAGGGTTGTGCTGACTCCCAAGTGCAATAGGACACCTTTACCTTCATAGACTTCTTAAAGCTGTAGTGAGGGGACAGGCCCTGGTCACTGGGCTCCAACTGTATCTTACAGAACATTATTTCCCGTTCAAATAGATAGATTTGCCTCTGGCTGGGCTTGAATCGAATTAAATCCTTCATCTTATAACGATCTTTGTGAACTGTCCAAACGTTGAAAGAACCATGCATCAACAACTTGCCGAATTTTCCAATATCATCCTTTGGGAAACATAGATACACACAAAAAGGAGCTATTAAATTACTTGATAAAACAGAAGCTGTCAAATTGCAGAGCACCCTTATTTGACGTTTACAATCTTACAATTGTCATTCAGGCTAATCTGTCACTTACCAAAACAACAATTTTATGAGCTTCAATCAGCATGGTGTCATTCAGTTAATAAGGAATAGTGCAGCAGTATAAGGTAATTAACATAAAGCATGTTAGAAATACTTTGAACTAAAAGTATTGGTACTCTGATATCTTTTTTTTTTTTTGGTACTCTAATATTTTTATCTTACAATTAATTTTAGCTAGCAGAATTCCATTTCCTTTTCTTTGTTTTTGATATGACACTACTTAATAAGGGCAAGATATTAATGTTTTAATTACGTTTGAGAAAGCCAGTATCTTTGCTGCAGTATAGATCTTTGGTAATCTGTGGGTTCCATCCTAATTCAGATGTATTTTAACATCTGCCTCAGCAACATGAGAACATAAGAACATGACATTTGTTCTGAAAGAGAAAGCTTAGGATGACCTAATCTTTATAACATTGTAAAGGAAATGGTAATTACATTCAACTCTGCATTTTGGGCTTCCCTAGTGGCTCAGTGGTAAAGAATCTGCCTGCCAATGCAGGAGATGCAAGTTCGATCCTTGGGTTGGGAAGACCTCCTGGAGTAGGAAATGGCAACCCAGTCCAGTATTCTGGCCTGGAGAATTCCATGGGCAGAGGAGCCTGGCAGGCTACAATCTGTGGGGTCGCAAAAGAGTTGGACACAACTTATTGACTAAACAACAACTGCATTTTTCAGAGTGAGTGAACAGTGTAAACTTAATCCCAAATGACAATTTTTTTTGTTTGTTTTTGGTCTAACCTTTTTGGTTCTAAGGCACACACTCACTATGATGCCTCTCCCTCCACCCTCAAATGTCTGGCTGAAAGTCCAAATGAGGTGATTCTGCCTTCTCTGAGCTCTCTCTAAAAGTAGCGGAGTGTGATGAGCTAGAAATGTGGTATTTATAAAAAACTGTATCACTAAAGTACATAATCAAGAATTTATTTTCCAGAATCAAAACACCAAAGGAAAAAATTATTTGAATCAGACCAAGACAGAGATATTTCCCTGTGTTATATCTAGCTAAGATAAATCCTCACAATTTAAAAGTCATTATTAGATATAATGTACATTACTACTACTACTACTAAGTCGCTTCAGTCGTGTCCGACTCTGTGCGACCCCATAGTACTCTTAAATGCAGAGTACATCATGTGAAATGCTGGGCTGGATGAATCACAAGCTGGAATCAAGATTGCCAGGAGAAATATCAATAACCTCAGATATGTCACTTTAACAGCAGAAAATGAAGAGGAACTAAAGAGCCTCTTAATGAAGGTGAAAGAGGAGAGCGAAAAAGCTGGCTTAAAATTCAACATTCAAAAAACGAAGATCATGACATCTGGTCCTATCATTTCATCACAAATAGATGGGGAAAATGTGGAAACAGTGTCAGATTTCATTTTCTTGGGCTCCAAAATCAATGCAGACAGTGATTACAGCCATGAAATTCAAAGATGCTTGCTTGTTGGAAGAATAGCTATGACAAACCTAGACAGTGTATTAAAAAGCAGACACATCATAGTCAAAGCTATGGTTTCTCCAGTAGTCATGGATGGATGTGAGAGTTGGACCATAAAGAAGGCTGAGTGCTGAAGAATTGATGCTTTTGAACTGTGGTGTTGGAAAAGACTCTTGAGAGTTCCTTGGACAGCAAGGGGATAAAACCAGTCAATCCTAAAGGAAATCAACTACAAATTTTCATTGGAAGGACTGGTGCTAAAGCTGAAGCTCCAATACTTTGGCTGGCCACTTGATGCAAAGAGCTGAATCATTGGAAAAGACCCTGATGCTGGGAAAGATTGAGGGCAAGAGGAGAAGGGGATGACAGAGGATGAGATGCTTGGATGGCATCACTGAGTCAATGGATAAGAGTTGGAGCAAATTTGGGGAGATAGTGAAGGACAGGGAAGGCTGGTATGCCGCAGTCCATGAGGTCATAAAGAGGTCATGTCTGACTTAGTGACTGAACAACAACAACATCATGTACCATTAAATAGGCATTAAAAGAATATTATGTACATTGAACTGTAAATACCTTTTTTTTTTCTAATTTTATTTTATTTTTAAACTTTACATAATTGTATTAGTTTTGCCAAATATCAAAATGAATCCACCACAGGTATACATGTGTTCCCCATCCTGAACCCTCCTCCCTCCTCCCTCCCCATACCATCCATCTGGGCCGTCCCAGTGTACCAGCCCCAAGCATCCAGCATCGTGCATCGAACCTGGACTGGCAACTCGTTTCCTACATGATATTTTACATGTTTCATTGCCATTCTCCCAAATCTTCCCACCCTCTCCCTCTCCCACAGAGTCCATAAGACTGTTCTATACATCAGTGTCTCTTTTGCTGTCTCGTACACCGGGTTATTGTTACCATCTTTCTAAATTCCATATATATGCATTAGTATACTGTATTTATGTTTTTTTTTAAAATGACTGTATATCTGAAAGTCTAAATAAAAACCTCAAGGCAATAAATTCTAATCAGTTTCATGGTGTGTGTGTCATAATTTCAGTACTGTTTTCCTCTTTTTCTTTTATAAAATTTACATGTGGTAAATGTGGTGAGTGAAGTCCTCACTGAGGAGTAAAAACCCCAGTTACAAGGCCTTCTCTCCTAAAAGCATGATGTTCCTGTTGCAGGTTGCACAAACTCAGCTTGACCACGAACTAAGACAGGTGGGTAATGGGTTCATATGGATCTGTGAGAAGTTACTCACTCTATACACATACTTCCTGCACCCACTTAAATGTAACCACTCCAGCCCTCAGTGATTGCTGTCTTCTTTTATAACCATTTAATTTATATTACTCAGACATATCAGATCAGATCAGTCGCTCAGTCGTGTCCGACTCTTTGCGACCCCATGAATTGCAGCACGCCAGGCCTCCCTATCCATCACCAACTCCCGGAGTTCACTGAGACTCACGTCCATCGAGTCAGTGATGCCATCCAGCCATCTCATCCTCTGTCATCCCCTTCTCCTCCTGCCCTCAATCCCTCCCAGCATCACAGTCTTTTCCAATGAGTCAACTCTTCGCATGAGGTGGCCAAAGTACTGGAGTTTCAGCTTTAGCATCATTCCTTCCAAAGAAAGCCCAGGGCTGATCTCCTTCAGAATGGACTGGTTGATCTCCTTGCAGTCCAAGGGACTCTCAAGAGTCTTCTCCAACACCATAGTTCAAAAGCATCAATTCTTCGGCGCTCAGCCTTCTTCACAGTCCAACTCTCACACCCATACATGACCACAGGAAAAATCATAGCCTTGACTAGACGAAACTTTGTTGGCAAAGTAATGTCTCTGCTTCTGAATATGCTATCTAGGTTGGTCATAACTTTCCTTCCTCAGACATATAAAGTGCAGGAAATATATTTAGTCAAGGCTTGCAAAAGAAGGTGTTTAATATCTGCCACAGGAACAACTGTATTCAGTAGTTTCTATTTAAAAACTGATTTATACTCCATTTCATTTCAAAAATTAGATTAGTTCAGTTGCTCAGTTGTGTCCGACTCTCTGCAATCCCATGGACCGCAGCATGCCAGGCCTCCCTGTCCATCACCAATTCCCGGAGTTTACTCAAACTCATGTCCATGTCATGAGTCAGTGATGCCATCCAACCATCTCATCTTCTGTCGTCCCCTTCTCCTCCTGCTTTAAATCTTTCCCAGCATCAGGATTTTTTCAAATGAGTCAGTTCTTCGCATCAGGTGGCCAAAGTATTGGAGTTTCAGCTTCAGCATCAGTCCTTGCAATGAATATTCAGGACTGATTTCCTTTAGGATGGACAGTTTGATCTCCTTGCAGTCCAAGGGACTCTCAAGAGTCTTCTCCAACACCACAGTTCAAAAGCATCAATTCTTCGGCACTCAGTTTTGTTTATAGTCCAACTCTCACATTCATACATGACTATTGGAAAAAACATAGTTTTGACTAGATGGACGTTTGTTAGCAAAGTAATGTCTCTTCTTTTTAATATGCTGTCTAGGTTGGTCACAACTTTCCTGCCAAGGAAAAAGCATCTTTTAATTTCATGGCTGCAGTCACCATCTGCAGTGATTTTGGAGCCCAGAAAAATAAAATCTGTCACTGTTTCCATTGTTTCCCCATCTATTTGCCATGAAGTGATGGGATCAGATGCCATGATCTTAGTTTGCTGAAATTTGAGTTTTAAGTCAACTTTTTTACTCTCCTCTTTCACTGTTATCAACAGGCTCTTTAGTTGTTCACTTTCTGCCATAAGGGTGGTATCATCTGCACATCTGAGGTTACTGATATTTCTCCCAGCAATCTTGATTCCAGCTTGTGCTTTATCCAGCCCAGTGTTTCTCATGATGTACTCTGCATGTAAGCTAAATAAGCGGCCTTCACGTACTCCTTTCCCATTTGGAACCAGTCTGTTGTTCCATGTCCAGTTCTTATAAAATATATATTTTCTGTCTGTGTAAAATAAGGCAGACAGAAAATAACCAAGGAGATTAGGGTGAAGAAAAAAATAGAGCTTAAAACAATAAGATAAAGAAGATGTACATAAAACACATACAATAAAGCCATGTGAACCTGCTGCAGACTAGGCTCTGATCTACCAGGCAGTACACAAGGAAATATGGAGAGCTATACAGTTCATTATGTCTGAAGACTTACCCAAACCAGTTGTTCAGGAAAAGCACTGCTGCTGCTGCTGAAAAGCACTTCTAAGTCGCTTCAGTCGTGTCCGACTCCGTGAGACCCCATAGACGGCAGCCCACTAGGCTCCGCCATCCCTGGGATTCTCCAGGTAAGAACACTGGAGTGGGTTGCCATTTCCTTCTCCAATGCATGAAAGTGAAAAGTGAAAGTGAAGTCGCTCAGTCGTGTCTGACTCTTCGCGACTCCATGGACTGCAGCCTACCAGGCTCCTCCATCCATGGGATTTTCCAGACAAGAGTACTGGAGTGGGGTGCCATCGCCTTCTCCGCAGGAAAAGCATATCAACTTGTTAATAAGATATGAAAGAAATTTCTCCCATGGGTCTTCATTAAGGATCACTGCATCAAATGCTGAGCCCACTGCACTGAACCTGGACTTCCTGCACTGGGAGTGCAGAGCCCTACCCACTGGACCACCAGGGAAGTCCCGGCACAGCTTTTTGTTTTAAAATTAATTTATTTTAATGGGAGGCTAATTACTTTACAATATTGTGATGGCACTTGTCATACATCAACATGAATCAGCTATGGGTAAATATGTGTTCCCCCATCTTAACCCAGTCCCACCTACTTCTCCACCCCATTCCTCTGGGTTGCCCCGGAGTACCTATGGGTGCCCTGCTTTATGCTTCAAACTTGCACCGGTCATCTGTTTTACATATGGTAATACACATGTTTCAATGCTATTCTCTCAAATTATCCCGCCCTCACCTTCTCCCACAAAGTTCAAGTCTGTGTTTTACATCGTGTCTTTTTTGCTGCCTTGCATAAGGATTGTTGTTCAGTTCAGTACAGACGCTCAGTGTGTCTGATGCTTTGCAACCCCATGGACTGCAGCACACCAGGCCTCCCTGTCCATTGCCAACTCCCGGAGTTTCCTCAAACTCATGTCCATTGAGTTGCTGATGCCATCCAACCATCTCATCCTCTGTCGTCCCTTTCTCCTCCCCCTTCAATCTTTCCCAGCATCAGGGTCTTTTCAAATGAGTCAGTTCTTTGCATCTAGTCGCCAAAGTATTGAAGTTTCAGCTTCAGCAGCAGTCCTTCCAATGAATAGTCAGGACTGATTTCCTTTAGGATTGAATGGTTTGATCTCTGTGCAGTTCAAGGGAATCTCAAAAGTCCTATCCAACACCACAGTTCAAAAGCATCAGTTCTTCAGTACTTTCTTTCTTCAGCTTTTTTACAGTCTAACTCTCATATCCATATAAAACCACAGCTTTGACTAGATGGACATTTTTCAACAAAGTAATGTCTCTGCTTTTTAATATGCTCTCCAGGTTTGCCATAGCTTTTCTTTTAAGGAGCAAGCATCTTTTAATTTCATGGCTGCAGCCAACATCTGCAGTGATTTTGGAGCCCAGAAAAATAAAGTCTGTCACTGTTTCCACTGTTTCTCCATCTTTTTGCCATGAAGTAATGGGACCAGATGCCATGATCTTCGTTTTTTGAATGTTGAGTTTTAAGCCAGCTTTTTCACTCTCCTCTTTCACTTTCATCAAGAGACTCTTCAGTTCCTCTTCGCTTTCTGCCATAAGGGTGGTATCACCTGAGTATCTGAGATTATTGATATTTCTCCTGGCAATCTTGATTCCAGCTTGTGCTTCACCCAGTACAGCATTTCTCATGATGTACTTTGCATATAAGCTAAATAAGCAGTTTGACAATACACAGCCTTGACGTACTCCTTTCCCAATTTGGAACCAGTCTATTGTTCCATGTCCAGTTCTAACTGTTGCTTCTTGACCTGCATACAGATTTCTCAGGAGGCAGGTTAGGTGGTCTGGTATTCCCATCTCTTGAAGAATTTCCCAGTTTGTTGTGATCCACACAGTCAAAGGCTTTGGCATAGTCAATAAAGCAGAAATAGATGGTTCTCTGAAATTCTCTTGCTTTTTTGATGATCCTATGGATGTTGGCAATTTGATTTCTGGTTCCTCTGCCTTTTCTAAACCCTGCTTGAACATCTGGAAGCTCAGAGTTCACATACTGTTGAAGCCTGGCTTGGGAGAATTTTGAGCATTACTTTGCTAGTGTGTGAGATGAGTGGAATTGTGCAGAAGTTTGAACATTCTTTGGCATTGCCTTTCATTGGGATTGGAATGAGAACTGACCTTTTCCAGTCCTGTGGCCACTGTGAGTTTTCCGAATTTACTGGCATATTGGGTGCAGCACTTTCACAGCATCATCTTTCAGGATTTGAAATAGCTCAACTGGAATTCTATAACCTCCACTAGCTTTGTTTGTAGTGATGCTTCCTAAGGCTCACTTGACTTCACATTCCTGGATGTCTGGCTCTAGATGAGTGATCACACCATCGTTATTATCTGGGTCATGAAGATCTTTTTTGTATAGTTCTTCTGTGTATTCTTGCCACCTCTTCTTAATATCTTCTGCTTCTGTGAGGTCCATACCATTTCTGTCCTTTATTGTGTCCATCTTGGCATGAAACATTCCCTTGGTATCTCTAATTTTCTTGAAGAGATCTCTAGTCTTTCCCATTTTATTGTTTTCCTCTATTTCTTCGTATTGATCACTGAGGAAGGCTTTCTTATCTCTCCTTGCTATTCTTTGGAACTCTGCATTCAAATGGGTATATCTTTCCTTTTCTCTTTTGCCTTTCACTTCTCTTCTTTTCATAGCTATTTGTAAGGCCTCCTCAGACAACCATTTGGCCTTTTTGCATTTCTTTTCCTCAGTATGGTCTTGATTATGGCCTCCTATACAATGAACCTCTGTCCATAGTTCTTCAGGCACTCTGTCTATCAGATCTAATCCCTTGAATCTATTTCTCACTACCACTGTATAGCCATAAGAGATTTTATTTAGGTCATACCTAAATGGTCTAGTGGTTTTTCCTACTTTCTTCAATGTAAGTCTGAATTTGGCAATAAGGAGTTCATGAGCTGAGCCACAGTCAGCTCCCGGTCTTTTTTTTTTTTTTTTGCTGACTGTATAGAGCTTCTCCATCTTTGGCTGCAAATAATATAATCAATCTGATTTCAGTATTGACCATCTGGTGATGTCCATGTGTAAGGTCTTTACTTGTGTTGTTGGAAGAGGGTGCTTGCTGTGACCAGTGTGTTCTCTTGGCAAAACTTTGTTAGCCTTTACCCTGCTTCATTCTGTATTCCAAGGCCAAATTTGCCCTGGTATTTCTTGACTTCCTACTTTTGCATTCCAGTCCCCTATAATGAAAAGGACATATTTTTTGGGTGTTAGTTCTAGATGGTCTTATAGGTCTTCATAGAACCATTCAACTTCAGCTTCTTCAGCATTACTCTTTGGGGCATAGACTTGGATTACTGTGATATTGAGTGGTTTGCCTTGGAAATGAACAGAGATCATTCTGTCATTTTGGGGATTGCATCCAAGTACTGCATTTCAGACTCTTTTGTTGACTATGATGGCTACTCCATTTCTTCTAAGGGATTCTTGCCCACAGTAGTAGATACAATGGTCATCTGAGTTCAATTCACCCATTCTAGTCCATTTTAGTTCACTGATTCCTAAAATGTCAATGTTCACTCTTGCCATCTCCTGTTTGACCACTTCCAATTTGCCTTGAAATTAAAAGACGCTTACTCCTTGGAAGGAAAGTTATGACCAATCTAGATAGCATATTATAAAGCAGAGGCATTACTTTGCCAACAAAGGTCCGTCTAGTCAAGGCTATGGTTTTTCCAGTAGTCATGTATGGATCTGAGAGTTGGACTACAAAGAAAGCTGAGAGCCGAAGAATTGATGCTTTTGAACTGTGGTGTTGGAGAAGACTCTTGAGAGTCCCTTGGACTGCAAGGAGATCTAATCAGTCCATCCTAAAGCAGATCAGTCCTGGGTATTCATTGGTAGGACTGATGTTGAAGCTGAAACTCCAATACTTTGCCCACCTGATGCAAAGAGCTGACTCATTTGAAAAGACCCTAATGCTGGGAAAGATTGAGGGCAGGAGGAGAAGGGGATGACAGAGGATGAGCTGGTTGGATGGCATCACCGACTCAATGGACATGGGTTTGGGTGGACTCTGGGAGTTGGGATAGACAGGGAGGCCTGGCGTGCTGCAGTTCATGGGGTCACAAAGAGTTGGACACGACTGAGTGACTGAACTGAACTGAACTGAATTTGCCTTGATTCATGGACCTAACGTTCCAGGTTCCTATGCATTATTGCTCTTTATAGCATCGGACTTGACTTCCATCACCAGTCACATCCAAAACTGGGTGTTGTTTTTCTTTGGCTCTGTCTCTTTATTCTTTCTGGAGTTATTTCTCCACTGATCTCCAGTAGCATACTGGGCACCTACCAACCTGGGAAGTTCATCTATCAGTGTCCTATCTTTTAGCCTTTCATACTGTCCATGGGGTTCTCAAGGCAATAATTCCTGAAGTGGTTTGCCATTCCCTTCTCAAGTGGACCACGTTTTGTCAGAACTTTCCACCATTGGATCATCATTACCATCTTTCTAAATTCCATAGGGGATAGTGATATGCTTCTCGGAGTGACAATCCCACTGCCGAAGTTAAGCACTCAGTGGAGTTAATGCATGAGTGCTAAGTCGCTTCAGTCATATTCAACTCTTTCCGACCCTATGGACTATAGCCATCCAGTCTCCTCTGTCCATGAGATTTTCCAGGAAAGAATTCTGGAGTGGGTTGCCATGCCCTTTTCCAGGGGATTTTCCCAACCCAGGAATTGAACCCACATCTTCTGTGTCTCCTATATTGGCAGGCAGGTTCTTTACCACTAGCACCACCAGGAAGCCCTAAATTCCATTTATATGCATTAATATACAGCTTTGTGTTTTTCTTTCTGACTTACTTCACTCTGTATAATAGGCTCCAGTTTCATCCTGCTCATTAGAACTGACTCAAATGAGTTTCTTTTTATAGCTGAGTAATATTCCATTGTGTATATGTACCACAACTTCCTTATCCATTCGTCTGCTGATGGACATCTAGGTTGCTTCCATGTCCTAGCTATTGTAAACAGTGCCGCAATGAACACTGGGGTACATGTGTCTCTTTCAATTCTGGTTTCCTAGGGGTGTTTGCCCAGCAGTGGGATTGCTGGGTTGTATTGCAGTTCTAGTCCCAGTTTTTTTTTTAAGGAATTCCACACTGTTCTTCATAGTGGCTGCACCAGTTTGCATTCCCACCAATAGTGTAAGAGGGTTCCCACTTCTCCACACCCTCTCAGGCATTTATTGTTTGTAGACTTTTTGATGACAGCCATTCTGACCGGTGTGAGATGATCCGTCATTGTGGTTTTGATTTGCATTTCTCTAATAATGAATGATGTTGAGCATCTTTTTATGTGCTTATTAGCCATTTTTATGTCTTCTTTGGAGAAATGTCTGTTTAGTTCTTTTGCCCACTTTTTGACTGGGTTGTTCATTTTTCTGTATGGAGTTGCATGAACTGCTTGTATATTTTGAAGTGTAATTCTTTGTCAATTGTTTCATTTGCTATTATTTTCTCCCATTCTGAAGGCTGTTTTTTCACCTTGCTTATAGTTTCCTTTGTTGTGCAAAAGATTTTAATTATGTACCATTTGTTTATTTTTGTTTTTATTTCCATTACCCTGGGAGGTGGGTCATAAGGGATCTTGCTGTGATTAATGTCAGAGAGTGTTCTGCCTATGTTTTCCTCTAAGAGTTTTATAGTTTCTGGTCTTACATTTAGATCTTTAATCCGTTTTTAGTTTGTTTTTGTGTATGGTGTTAGAAAGTGTTCTAGTTCCATTTTTTCACATGTGGTTGACCAGTTTTTCCAGCACCATTTGTTAAAGAGACTGTCTTTTCTCCATTGTATATTTTTACCATCTTTGTCAAACATAAGGTGTCCACAGGTGCATGGATTTAACTCTGGACTTTCTATTTTGTTCCATTGATCTATATTTCTGTCTCTGTGCCAGTACCATACTGTCTTGATGACTGTAGCTATGTAGTATAGTCTGAAGTCAGGTTGATTCCTCTAGTTCCATTATACTTTCTCAACATTGCTTTGGCTATTCAAGGTTTTTTTGTATTTCCATACAAATCATGAGACTGTTTGTTCTAGTTCTATGAAAAATACCATTGGTAGCTTGATAGGGATTGCACTGAATCTATAGATTCCTTTGGGTAGTATACTCATTTTCACTATATTGAGTCTTCTAATCCATGAACATGGTATATTTCTCCATCTATTTGTGTCCTCTTCGATTTCTTTCATCAGCATTTTATAGTTTTCTATATATAAATCTTTTGTTTCTTTAAGTAAATTTATTCCTAAGTATTTTATTCTTTTTGTTGCAATGGGGAATGGGATTGTTTCCTTAATATCTCTTTCTGTTTTTCCATTGTTAGTATATAGGAATGCAAGGGATTTCTGTGTACCAGTTTTATATCCTGCAACTTTACTATATTTATTGATTAGCTCTAGTGATTTTCTGGTGGTATCTTTAGGGTTTTCTATGTAGAGGATCACGTCATCTACAAACAATGAGAGTTTTACTTCTTTTCCAATCTGGATTCCTTTTACCATCACAGCTTTTAAAAGCAATTCTAAAAGAGGCCAGAAGAATGGGGAAGCAGGAAACAAACCCAGTTATACTCTCTGATGACCTGCAGAGGGTGGGTGATGTTAACTAAGGTATCTGCCAAGGCATGGGCTGTAGAGGTTGAAGAGGCCACCTTTGGCAGCAGTGTTTTTGTCCTTTACAATCTCTACACTTCTCATCCCTCCCACAGCCATGGTTGTGATTGAGCAAAGGATGTGAATCCAGAGATGGGCCAGTCCCTGACCACAGAGGCCTGGTGTAAAAAAGATGTGCCAGATGGCCAGTCTGATCCCTGTGAGAACTGAGGAGATCTGAGGGGGAAGCAGTAAGCAGCAGGAATTGTAACTGTGAGATGTGTTATGAGAGGGCTGGAGCTGGAATAAACGATAAGGAAAAAGAGGTATGGAGAAAGTAAGTCACCAGAAACTATGAGGAAGAGGAAAAGAGACTGATGAGGGGAAACCAGTCAGTGAGCAGTGAGAAGAGAGGACATACCTGGCATGTATAGGTAGAGCACACCGGTGAGAACCCCAGCTGATTTCCCAGGCCAAACCTCTAGAGTTGCTATGTGTCCTAGAATTGTCGAGTTCCCACATCCATGACCCCTTTCCTGTCATTGTTCTGACTCTTCTTGAGGCCATATGGTTGCCTTTTCTAGTTAGCCTGTCAGCCTGGAGTTAATAGAGGAAACTGCTGTGTTTTGGGGGATGACTTGGAAGAGATGGGCTGCATATCACTCAGGTAATCTTGCATCAACTTTCTCAGGACCACACTAGTGATGGGATCAGACATCTCAATGCTTGAGGCCCATCCTGTGGTGGCTGAGGGCATATGCTCTGTATAGCACTGATGAAGGACAGGTGTCCATATATTACCATCATGGACACATGCCTGTGTGGAGGCCCCCCACTTCCAAAGGGAAGAGGGTAGGAGGATTGCTCTCAACAGGACCAAGGATGACTTATTGCCATCTTTTCAACCATTTGTATCCTTTCTTTCCAATCAGACAAGAGTTGGTCCCAAGATCAGAGACCACATGCACAACTTCTTGTAGATATTTGTGCCCAAAAGTATTGAATCATTTATTGACAGTTAGTGAGGGCCTGGAGGGACATGAAACTAAATGCTCAGCACTGTGAGGAAGCCAATTCAGTGATGACCTTAAACTGCCTTGAACAGTATTTCCCCCAAAACTCACGTCCACCCAGGATCTCAGAATGTGACTTTATTTGGAAATATGCTCTTTGCAGATGTTGTTAGTTAAAATGAGGTCATACTGGATAAGGGTGGGCCCTAATCCAGTGACTGATGTCCTTATAAGAAAAGAAAACAGAGACACACACAAGAGAAGACAGGACGACAGGCAGAAACTGGAGTGATGCAGCTCTAAGTTAACAAAGTCAGAAGACCAGCAAGAAACAATTCTTTCCTAGAATCTCCAGAGGGAGCATGGGCCTACCAACACCTTGATTTTGGCATTCTTGCCTGCAGAACTGTGAGAGAAAAAATTTTTGTGTTTTTTCAGCCACCCAATTTGTGGTGGTTTGCTATGACAGTTTTAGGAAATAAATATAGCCCCAACCCATTTTTCTACTAGTGATGTAATGGTGTGACCCTCACTTTGGTGTGTTGATGAATCTGATGGGTGTGAGCTCAGAGATACAACACAGGGGCTCCCCCAAACAAATAAGCTAATGAAATGTCAGATGTCTCCTCCATATGGAAAATTATGGCAAAATAATCTAGTAAATGCTACCATTTTCTTATATGCAGAGTATATCATGCAAAATGCCAGGCTAGATAAAGAACAAAATGGAATCAAGATTGCTGGGAGAAATATCAATAACTTCAGATACGTAGATGATACCACCTTTATGGCAGAAAGTGAAGAAGAACTAAAGAGCCTCTTGATGAAAGTGAAGAGGAAAGTGAAAAAATTGGCTTAAAACTCAACACTCAGGAAACTAAGATCATGATATCTGGTCTCATCACTTCATGGCAAGTAGATGGGGAAACAATGGAAACAGTGAGAAACTTTATTTTGGGGAGCTCCAAAATCACTGCAGATGGTGACTGCAGCCATGAAATTAAAAGATACTTGCTCCTTGGAAGAAAACTATGACAAACCTAGATGGCATATTAAAAAGCAGAGGCATTACTTTGCTGGTAAAGGTCCATCTAGTCAAAGCTATGGTTCTTCCAGTAGTCATGTATGGATGTGAGAGTTGGACTATAAAGAAAGCTGAGAGCTGAAGAATTGATGCTTTTGGACTGTGGTGTTGGAGAAGACTCTTGAGAGTCCCTTGGTCTGCAAGGAGATCCAATCAGTCCATCCTAAAGGAGATCAGTCTTGAGTGTTCATTGGAAGGACTGATGTTGAAGCTGAAACTCCAATACTTTGGCCACCTGATGTGAAGAGCTGACTCATTTGAAAAGACCCTGATGCTGGGAAAGATTGAGGGCAGGAGGGGAAGGGGACGACAGAGGATGAGATGGTTGGATGGCATCACCGACTCAATAGACATGAGTTTGAGCAAGCTTCGGCAGTTGGTGATGGACAGGGAAATCTGGCATGCTGCAGTCCATGGGATCGCAAAGAGTCAGACACAACTGAGCGACTGAACTGAACTGAACCATTTTCACATGTGGACATTTTGTAGGTAAGAGCTCTGATGTAAGAATTTAAAATATGCCTATATCAACCAAGGGGCTTCCCAGGTGGTGCTAGGGGTGAAGAAGTTGCCTGCCAATACAGGCGATATAAGAGACATAGGTTTGATTTCTGGGTCAGGAAGATCCCCTGGAGGAGGACATGGCAATCCATTCCAGTATTCTTGCCTGGAGAATCCCATGGACAAAGGAGCCTGATGGGCTACATACAGTCCATGGGGTTGCAAAGAGTTGGACATGACTGAAGCGATTTGTCACAGCAAAGCACAGGGCATATCAACCAAATGCAGAATTTGGCTGAGAGTGTGAATGTAGGGAAGAGCCCTCTTTTCAGTGGTCAGGTTTTCACTCCTGGCAACAACAGCTAAAGGGACAGAGCTATGTATTTTTGCGCAAAGAGGCAGGAAACATCTGGATAAATGAATTAGCACAAAGCTTGATCCAGCAATGAAAAGCAGAAGCTGTGGGACACAGGGGCCTGCGATTACAATTGCCAGAAGCAAAGGGGTTCCTTCCTTTCCAGCCTGATTAAAGACCCAAATAAGTCAGCACTGGGTTCTATATTCAGCATCTACCACCACCCAGGCATGGTGCTGGGTGCCTTATGATTTAATATAGTCACATTTGAAATTCTTACATCAGAGGTCTGACTTACAAAATGCCCACATATGAAAATGGCAGCATTTACTAGATTTTTTAGGCCATTGTTTTTCATATGGAGGAGACCATCTGACATTAATTAATTCTCATTTATTCCTCACAATCACCCTTTAACATAGGTGTTGTGAGAAGCCCAAGGCAATTCTGCTGAGTCATCAAGATTATTTACTCACCCTTATTTCTGCAGCCAACACTATGGCAAAGAAAGCAGGAGCTAAAATAGAAAATAAAATACCTGGCCCTGGCCCACAGTGAATTTGTAATAAAAATAATTCCTTTGTTGAATAACATAAATTTGTTCCAGAAAATAAAAATATTTCATTCAACCATTACTATTCAACTTTGGAACTTGTTCCTGGCAAGTCAGAATTTAAAAGAACTCAAAATACATCTATATTTTATGCATTGGACTAAACAGGGGGAATTTTTTTTTATCTTTTTTTGCAAGGAGAGAGAAGTAAATGACATCTCAGTGTTCCACAAAACAAACTTTCTTTAAAACTTTTTAAAGCTTCTGTGATTAAATTAAACCAAAAACTGAGTGTACACAAAAGGGAAAAAATGTAAATATCAGAAGGATATTTTTTAAGTTGTTTTAATTATGAACTCACCCACCAACTTCCATTTCTTTCCTTCACAATCAAATTAATATTGGATGTCAAGTAGGGAAACTAAGAAGTTAAGGTCTGAATTTATCTCTCCCTACAACACGTGGCTGTAAGTATCTTGTAATAAAGTTCTATGAAGCTGATGCAAAGAATCTCAAAATCACTAGATCTGAGTTAATAGTACTTGAGTTGTTAGTAAACTCTAAACAGAATCAGACAAAGAATATGTTGAGAGGTTGGCACCCGGGATAGGGAGCGAAGAGATCAAAGAAATAGTCCTAGCTGATAACCACATGATTGGGGTGAGTTAACTCTTCTTTTCATGGACCTGTTCCTGAATCAGAAAGCTGAAAAATCCAATGTCTGCTCTTCCATAACTCAATAGGATTATATAAAACTGTCAGGATACATTACTTAATATACTAGATGTAAAGGAAGTTAAAGTCTTAGTGAGAAAGAAACCATAGAGTGTATGTTCTGAGGACACATGGGGAAGAAAAGTACTTTGCACTGGTGTTAAAAAATCTCTAAAATTCTATAAACTCATTCATCTTATTTGGTAACCAGTTTGGAGTGAAATCAGAGTAGATTGCTATTTACTCACATTTTAATCATTCTTTTCTCATAACTTCCTCTTTGTATGTTACTTACACTCAGAATAATAGCTGGGAGTTTCCTGCCCTGAGTACAGGTTTCAGGATATTCTTTTGATTCAGGAAAATGGATGTAATATGGTTAGCTGACATGTGTTCAAAGATAAAAAGAAGAACAGAAAGATGTTCCAAATGATTAAACAAGTTGCTTTCTTGACTTTCCTTAGCCAAAGAAGGAAACAGTTATCAAGAAAACAATCCCCTCTGCCCCACACCGCATGGTTCATGAATACCCTCTTAAATCATGCATCAGTAGTAAGCAGAGAGTGTTTTGGAGTCCCAGGGGACAGTAACAGCATTGTTACCCAGATCTCAGCAAACCCAGTGTAGCCATTTCTGAGATGCTGGCCAGAGAAAATCCAGGAGGGAGGGAAATACAAAATTATAGGAATTTTTTTGGTCCTAATTAATTTGCTTGGTTTGATTTCTGACAAGGAAAGAAATAAAAGGGTCATTTCATCTATCCAGACCTCAATAAATAGAATTTTAAATCCAGGTAAAAATGAAAGGGAAGAAAAGAGAAGGAAAGTATCTGAAATATAATTCTTTGAATACTTGATCCCCATGTGAGAGGCAGAATAATAGCCTCCCAAAGATGCCTGTGTCCTAATCCCTGGAGACTGAGAATATGTTAAGTTACATGACAAGTTAATTAAGATTGTTAATTGGCTGAATTTGAGATATGGAGGTTATCATAGATTAACCAGTTAGGCCCAATGTAATCACAAGAGTCCTTAAAAGTGGAAGAAGTATAGATGATCTTATTTGCAAAGCAGATAGAGACACAGACATAGAGAATAAATGTATGGACAGCAAGGGGAAAGGGGGGGAGGAATTGGGAGATTGTGAATGACACATATACACTGTTGATACTATGTATAAAATAGATAACTAATGAGAACCTACGGAACACCTCAGGGAACTCTACTCAATGCTCTGTGGTAACCTAAAAAGGAAGGAAACACCACAAAGGGGATATATGTATATGTGTGGGCTTCCTAGGTGGTTCAGTGGTAAAGAATCCTGCCAAGCAGGAGACACCGGTTTGATCCCTGGGTCAAGAAGATCCCCTGGAAAAGGAAATGGCAACCCACTCCAGTATTCTTACCTGGGAAATCCCATTAACAGAGGAGCCTGGTGGGCTACAGTCCATGAGGTTGCAAAAGGGTAAGACACGACTTAGCAACTAAACAATGACATGTATACATATAGCTAATTTCACTTTGCTATACAGCAGAAACTAACACACATTGTGAAACAATTATACTCCAATAGGGAAGAGAAATAGAAGAGATGGTCTGAGTGATGTGAAGTGAGAAGAACTCAACCCACTGTTGCTGGTATTTAAGATGGAGAAAGATATCACGAGTGGAAGAATGTGGGTGGCCCTTGTAAACTGGAAAAGGCAGTGAAATATTCTCTCCAAAGGCCTCCAGAAAGAAAGGCAGACACCTTGATTTTAGCCTGGTGAGACTATGTTCTACTTCTGACCTATAGAACTATAAGATAATAAATTTGTGCTATTCTAAGCTGCCAAGCTTGTGATAATTTGTTATGACAATGACAGCAAATACATCTGAGTCAAAATCTAGAGTACTTCACAGCAAAAACAAGCTGTATATTAATTATGTCCCAGGCCCAGTGAGATCACACAGTCTTAGAGGACAGTTTGCCTGGAATGCCTGGGTCTGGCCTGCTTGGGATTAACTCTAATGCCAGAGTTGAGATGACCCAGTCCCCAGCACTCCCTCTTTTGGTATTTTTCTTTAAGCACATGGATTAAGGAATATACAATATATGCTTGTTGGACCTCTTCTTGGATCCGTGATGTAAAATGAGGTTAGACGTTCACTCAGGATCCATTTTCAAAGTAATTTTCACGGAGAAAATAAAGCTAAAGAAGGAAAATCTCTTGATATTTTAATGGTGCCATGAGTGAGAAAATAAATAACTCCTTTAGCACTTTCTCCTGCCCAATATGCTCTGCTCCCTGAGTTCTTGCTTTTTCCAGAGTGTGGATCAGTTTCAACATTTGGGACCCCAAGAATCACAACCCAAGGTTCCTAAAAATGCAGAGGTGCTGCTTGGAATCCCATAGCACACGTGTGCTGACCAATTTAGGTCACTTTGCCCAGAGTCAAATTCCTTCCCCACAGATCAGTTCTCTAACTTTGCCACAGTACCTCCTACCCTTGTAGGATTGTGTCTGCCTTTGGTTAAAATGTCCCAACACTTGCTACAGAACATACCGGACATCCAGTGACTGCTGCCAGGTCCATGGCCAACTCACAGGACTTGATCAAATCCTCCATCATGGCCAAAGCCTGTTGTAGGTCAGCTAAGAAGGTTGAATCCTTGGTCCTCTTTGGCCCATTCTGTGGAAACCAAATGCCTTGTTGGAAATCAAAAGGTAAACCATCTACCAAGTAAAGAAATAAAACAGGACAGAGATAAGGAGTTGTGGATCTAGCCAGCAGGAGTGACTGAGAAGGTAGCTATATCAACCTGTTTCCTTGCTCCCAAAGGTGGCTAAGGATATTTGCTGGTTTAACTATATCTCACACACACACACACACAAGCAAAATCACTGACTACATTTTCTGCACACTATACTAATGAAGAATGAAGTTCATAAAATCATGGACACCATATTCTGGATATTTAAGAGATATCCTGAGTTTTTGTAAAGCATGAAAACTGCAGCCCTTCAAAAAGGCTGCTCTCCCTTTTACTTCCCTATCCCTCAGGGCCTATTGAAAAGTACAGCTTGAGTATCATATTCCTGTATTTAATGTGATAGTCTTTACCTACGGATAAAATCATGCTTAAAACCATTCCAGAGGAGGATATTTGTAAACTATAGAGGCAAAGAATAGGCTGCCATGTGGAGGTTTACTAATGATTTACGTGTAAACACCACAATGGCAGCATTTGCCACACTGAATCTCCCCATTTTCTGTCACTATTAAAGATGCCAAAGAGGTAAGCCAATGTGATCTGTATCTTCCAAACAGGATGAAGACCCAGAATTAAGGAGAAAAAGCTAATTTAAGAGACCAACGAACATTCCAATGATTACTATTGTGACACTTAGGACATGTTAGGGATGGTTGTTTCAGTTTGAAAGTCTTTCGCTTAGGATTTCTATATTTTATTCCCCTGCTACCTAGACAGCATATTTATCTGTTTTCTGGTAAACACAAACAGAAAGACTTTGTTTTTTTGCATTTTTAAAAAAACACAACAATTTCCACAAGAAAGATTAGAGAGCTCTTTGCTGCTCCCCACATACAGCCCGCTTCTTCTTGTCCTCTCCTGTAAGACATAAGCAAAGGTTTGTGTGTTTTTTAAATCTCTGCTTAAACACTGAAGATTAGCATCTTTGAATCAGAGATATGAATGACAGGGCTGATGAATGGAGTGGAGCATGCTGCCTCCACTGAACAACATGTCATAGATTCTTATTTTCTTACTCATGGTAAATACACTCCAGGTCCTGGTGAAAAACAACAGACTCTCACCTGAGTTTATGTCATTAACAAAGGATTAAAAGTGCTTACACCAGGCATCTCCCTCTTTACTAAATACTTGAAACTCAAATTACTTTCAGAGACTCAATGGCTCCTAGTCTCTCTCCTTCCCACTAACCCTTCTCCCACAAGCAAGATGGGGGCTAGTTTTGTGTGATGTAGGACTCTTCCAGTTCCAGTTCAGTCGCTCAGTCGTGTCCGACTCTTTGCGACCCCGTGAATCGCAGCACGCCAGGCCTCCCTGTCCATCACCAATTCCTGGAGTTTACTCAAACTCATGTCCATCAAGTCGATGATGCCATCCAGCCATCTCATCCTCTGTCGTCCCCTTCTCCTCCTGCCCCCAATCCCTCCCAGCATCAGAGTCTTCTCCAGTGAGTCAACCCTTCGCATGAGGTGGCCAAAGTATTGGAGTTTCAGCTTTAGCATCATTCCTTCCAATGAACACCCAGGACTGATCTCCTTCAGAATGGACTGGTTGGATCTCCTTGCAGTCCAAGGGACTCTCAAGAGTCTTCTCCAACACCACAGTTCAAAAGCATCAATTCTTTGGCTCTCAGCTTTCTTCACAGTCCAACTCTCACATCCATACATGACCACTGGAAAAAGCATAGCCTTGACTAGACGGACCTTTGTTGGCAAAGTAATGTCTCTGCTTTTCAATATGCTATCTAGGTTGGTCATAACTTTCCTTCCAAGGATTATGTGTCTTTTAATTTCATGGCTGCAGTCACCATCTGTAGTGATTTTGGAGCCCAGAAAAATAAAGTCTGACACTGTTTCCACTGTTTCTCCATCTATTTGCCATGAAGTGATGGGACCAGATGCCATGATCTTTGTTTTCTGAATGTTGAGCTTTAAGCCAACTTTTTCACTCTCCACTTTCACTTTCATCAAGAGGCTTTTCAGTCCCTCTTCACTCTGCCATAAGGGTGGTGTCATCTGCATATCTGAGGTTATTGATATTTCTCCTGGCAATCTCGACTCCAGCTTGTGCGTCTTCCAGCCTAGCGTTTCTCATGATGTACTCTGCTATAAGTTAAATAAGCAGGGTGACAATATACAGCCTTGACGTACTCCTTTTCCTATTTGGAACCAGTCTGTTGTTCCATGTCCAGTTCTAACTGTTGCTTCCTGACCTGCATATAGGTTTCTCAAGAGGTAGGTCAGGTGGTCTGGTATTCCCATCTCTTGAAGAATTTTCCACAGTTTATTGTGATCCACACAGTCAAAGGCTTTGGCATAGTCAATAAAGGACTCTTACAAATGTTATTAATCCTCTTTAAGTTCTTACTGACATTATTGAAAGTGAAAGTGAAGTTGCTCAGTCTGTCCAACTCTTTGCGACCCCATGGACTGTAGCCCACCAGGCTCCTCCATCCATAGAATTTTCTAGGCAAGAGTACTGGAGTGGGTTGCCATTTCCTTCTCCAGGGGATCTTCCCAACCCAGGGATTGAATCCCGGTCTCCTGCATTGTGGGCAGATGCTTTACTGTAACCCAGGCTAGCTCTACTTGCTCCAGGCTATAAAATATTACCTATCACTTGGGCTTCTTTTAATCTTAAGCCATCCCCACAACACCTTTTGACCAGGGAGGGCATGGAAACGACCACTCCTTGAGACACAGGCCTCATGTTTTTCTTTTTATATCAGAATTTCATACTAGGGGAAAACCAAACAAACAAAAAAAAACACTTGCAAACCACAAGTTTCTTCCCATACTGTGTGACCATCACTTCTTACAAGAGAAACTTGGTTGTCTTAGAATTCACAGACACACACACACACACACACACATTTGGAAGGGAATTGGGCATAATGTATATAGATTTACTAAGGAGTACAAAGAGGTAAATATAAATCATTCATAATCCTACCATTCAGGAAAACAACTGTAGGATTTTATTTTATTTATTTATTTATTTATTTTTTAATTGGAGGATAATTAATTTACAGTATTGTGATGGTTTCTGCCATACATCAGCATGAATCAGCCATAGGTATACATATGTCCCCTCCCTGTTGAACCTCCCTCACACCCCATCCCACCTCTTTTGGCAGGAATCCAAATTGATACATCCACTATGGAGAACAGTATGGAGATTTCTTAAAAAATTAGGAATAAAACTACCATATGACCCAACAATCCCACTACTGGGCATATACCATTAAAAAAACCATAATTGAAAAGGACATATGCACCCCAGTGTTCATTACAGCACTATTTACAATACCCAGTACATGGAATTTCATTATATTTACTTCCAGGCTTTTACGTATGCATTTCACACTTTCACTTACTTTTGTATTCCTGTGAAACATTTTTATGTGGAAGGAAGAAAGTATATTACCACTCTTGCTATTACAAATCCCCCCCCCCAAAAAAACCCAAATCCCCACTTTTAAATTGTCTTTAGTTTTTTTGTTTTTTCCTGACTATGAATTATGGGATGAATATTATTTTAGAAAATTTACACAATAAAGATCATACACTAAGAAAACAAAATCACCATAAGTCCTTCCATGTATAGACAAACACCATTAGCTTCCCTGGTAGCTCAGACCATAAAGAATATGCCTACACTGTGGGAGACCAGGGTTTGATTCCCAGTTCAGGAAGATGCCCTGGAGGAAGGAATGCAACCCACTCCAGTATTCTTGCCTGGAGAATTCTATGGACAGAGGAGCCTGGAAGGCGATAGTCCATGGGGGTCGCGAACAGACACGACTGAGCGACTAACATTCACTTCATTAGCAGTTAGTAAATAAAATAATATTTAATTTCCAGTACCTTAGCCGAACCTCCTTCTAGATCACTTGGGTCCATCTCCAAATCCTCAGGAGACTCAAAATCCAGCAGCCCCTGTATTAACCCAAAAGCCTTATTGAAAATCAAAAAGTCAAATGCTAACTTAATCTATTGTGCAAACAATCTCCAGCCAATGCTAAACTGAGGATGTATATAAATTTGTCTGTTTGTCACAAGTAAGAGGGAAAAAGTAAATGGAATATTCAGCACAAAGTTCCTTCCACAAACATAGAATCACATTGGACACAGTATTTTGCAGCCTGCTTTTTTTCAGCAACTTATTATGAACATTTTCCCACACCAATATACTTTTTTTTATACATGTTTTTAAATTGTGGCAGAGTATTGCATACTATGGGCTTCTCAGGTGGCGCTAGTGGTAAAAACACACCTGCCAATGCAAGAGATACAAGAGACTTAGGTTTGACCCCTGGTTGGGAAGATCCCCTGGAGTAGGAAATGGCAACCTGTTTTGATAATCTTGCCTGGCATTTTCATGGACAGAGGAGCCTGGTGGGCTACAGTTCTTGGAGTCACAGAGTCAGACACCACTGAGCGACTGAGCACAAGCAGAAAGGATTGCATGCTATAGCTAAATCATAATTGATTAATTCCCCTCTACTGTTAAATATTTATGTTAAATAATTTTTTACTACAATAACAGTCTTTATACACTTTTCTTAAGGATAAATACCTAGAAGTTGAATTGTTAATGTTAAGAGTTGTGATACATGTTTCCAAGTTCTTTAGAGAAGGACTATGTCCCCATCAGCCATATATGAAAAAATTTTTCACCATCCCCTAGCCTACTTGGAGTATTACTATTTAATCAAAAAGTTTTGCCAGCCAAATCAACAGAGCAATCCCACCTCACTGCTGTTTTGAATTTGAATTTCTCAAATAACTAGTGAAGTAGAACTCTCAAAAAAATGTTTGTTATTAGCTTTTATTCTTTTGCAAGCTGCCTAGTTCCTTTGTTCATTTTTCTATTATTTATTTTGTTTTTAATTTCAGGTTTACTGAGGTATAATTGACATATAAAATTGTTAGGTATCTACAGTGTGTCTTTTTTAAAAGAGATTTATACAGTTTTAATGAAAATTTTGAGAATAACAATGTCCATCACTCAACCATGAATAAGACCGAGACTTTTTATGACATGAAGGAGATAGAAATAACAAACTCTGAAAAGGAAGGAAAAAAAAAAACAAAAACACTTCAGGCTAGTGCTTTGTGACAGTCAGAGGGAGGAAGCAACTTACAGCCAATAGAGAAGCTAAGGTGGCAAGATGCTTTGAATGACTAAAATTAAGGAAGCTGAAAACATCCTTAGCCAGGAATTTATGTCCTAAGTTGCTTTAGTTGTGTCCGACTCTTTGTGATGCTATGGACTGTAGCCCGCCAGGCTCCTCTGTCCATGGGATTCCCCAGGCAAGAATACTGAAGTGGATTGCCATTTCCTTCTCCAGGGTACAGCGTGTCTTTTAGTGATTTGACACATGTATATACTGTGAAAAGATTCCCCCACCTGGTTAAATGACACATCTATCATTTCATTTCTTTTTTCAGTATGAACATTTAAATCCTACACTCTTGTCACATTTCAATTATGCAATACAGTCTTACCAACTATAGTCACTACATTTTACATTAGAATTTCAGACCTTATTCATCCTTTTATTTATTTTTTAATTGGAGGAAAACTGTGTTAGTTTCTGCTTTACAATGTGAATCAGCCATAATTATATATATTTAACTATATAATTAATGAAATACAATAATATAATATCATTATATATACATGTGTGTATATACACACACACACATATATATATATATAATTAGTAAAGGGTACAAACTTTTATTTAGGAGATGAATAAGGAACTGAGAAAGTAGCATTGACATTATCCTGTGTAAAACAGATAGCTAGTGGGAAGCTGCTATATATTAAAAACACAGGTAGCTCAGACTGGTGCTCTGTGATCATATATTATGGTATATTATAATAGCCTTCCATCCCCTCCTTCCCCTCCCTCCCATCCCACCCCTCCAGGTGGTCACAGAGTGCCAGTCTGGGCTCCCTGTGTTATTAATATATAGCAGCTTCCCACTAGCTATCTGTTTCACACAGGATAGTGTATGTATGTCAGTGCTACTTTCTTAATTCCATATTCATCTCCTAAGTAAAAGTTTATACCCTTCACCTATTCTTTTTTTTACATAGTGGTCTATTTATGACATGAGTTGGATTACATAGGAAACCATCATGACCACTTATTCTAGATCATCTTTCTTGCAATAAGCTAAACTTACTGTAAACAAATTATGTACCATTTTGCAAACCATATTTTATTAAAACAAAATCCAAGCAAGGAAAATTCTCTACATTAAATTTGATAGTTTCCATACATCACTTAGCCTGTTTGACAGAAATAATGAGCCCATCTCTACTAATCTTCTAGATTTCTCATATATGTGTTAATATACAATATTTGTTGTTTTCTTTCTGACTTTCTTCACTCTGTAGAGACTCTAGGTCCACCCACATCTCTATAAATGACCCAGTTTTGTTCCTTGACATATATACACTACCATATGTAAAATAGATAGCTAGTGGGAACCTGCCATAAAGCATCAGAGGCTCAGCTCAGGGCTCTGTGATGACCTAGATGGGTGGGATGGGTGGGATGGGTGGAGGAAAGTCCAAGAGGGAGGGGACATATGTGTAGATAGAGTGGATTCACTTCATCGTACAGCAGAAATGAACACAACATTGTAAAATGATTATACTTCAATTAAAAAAATTAAGTAATAGCAAAAACAAACAAAAAAATCATGAGCTCAGTGAAAGTGAGTTCTATTGTTCCTTAATGCATTTATCTTTAATGTATGCTGGGCTTCCCTGGTGGCTCAGCTGGTAAAGAATCTGCCTGCCAATGCAGGAGGCACAAGAGATGTGGGTTTGACTCCTGGGTCAGGAAGATTCCCTGGAGAAGGAAATGGCAACCCACTTCAGTATCCTTGTTAGGGAAATTCCAGGGACAGAGGAGCCTGGCTGGCTACAGTCCATGTGTTTGCAGAGTCAGACATGACTGAGCACACACGCCTAATGTGTGCTAACAAATAATGTATTAGTATTATCTAATCAACTTGCTATGACATAGACATTACATACATTATGTACTCTGTCATGACTTTTAATATCATAACATCTCAGAAGAAAGTATTAAGCATTTCATAGATACTTGTTTTTTGTTTTTTATTGTTAATTTCTATAGGCTTATTATTAAACATGCTGACCATTTGTCACATATCTTGCTAATACAATATTTTCCCCATTTTTTCATGCGTCTGTTTTTAATGGTATAACCTATCATTCCTTTTCCTTTTTGTTTATACTTAGAAAGCTTTCGCACACCAGGATCCCATGATCCTTCCTAAGGCATGAGGCAGTTGGTCCAATATCCATGCTCTCCCAAATAAGCTGATGGTAAGCACTGCAGGGGGGCTTCCCAGGTGAAGTGGTAAAGAACACTCCTGACGTGGGTTCGATCCCTGGGCTGGGAAGATACCCTGGAGGAGGGCATGGCAACCCACTCTAATATTCTTAAGAATTCCATGCACAGAGGAGCCTGGCGGGCTACCCTCAAAGAGTCAGACACGACTGAAGTGACGTAGCACGCAGGCACTGTCCCTCAGAGTAGAGAACACTCCAAAGTTCTTCCTCTCTTCACGGGCATGCCAATGGTTTAACCTTGTTCTTCCAGGCAGGAAGAAGCTTAGCTATGGGATAACCTGGTCTGTCTTGAGTAGCCTCCCAGGGTTTTTGCACAGACCCCCAAGGAATATTTTATAGTGATCTTGTCTCTTGTTTCCTCAGTGAAATACAAACCTTCGAAGTATTTTTAACATGCATTACCTCACTTAATGTTCCCAAAAAGCATACCAGGAAAGTACAATTACTACCTTCATTCTTTAGGTGAGGGACCTGAGGTACAGAGAAGTTAAGCAATTGCCTGGTTTCACCGTAGCCTGGAATCATCTGAGCCAGACCACACCCAGGATGTCTAATTCCTGAGTCAGTGTTTCTAATCACTATGTCCTACAGACCTCCACGGAAGGTACAGACTTAGCTATTGCATCAACATTGCTTCTATGGGAAAGCTTGAGCTCTTCAGTACTGGGTGCACCAGGCCCAGGAGGTGAAGACCCCTACATAGGTTCTGCTCCCTCCTCATTGAGCCCAGCAGTAGATAGGACTTTTAAAGTTAGGATGACAGTGAAGATGGGGCTGTCAGAGAAGCACAAGGCCCTAAGTGAATGCTTTATCAAACATGCTTATAGATGCCACTCATGGAGGGAATCAGAGGGTCACCTTCCTCACTCCCAGGCTGGTGTGATGACTCCGGGTATGAAACAACAGCTGCAGGTTATGTGATGGAAGCTTCCTGGGGGTCAGCCCTGAGCCAGCTCTTGACCGACTATGCCACCCACTGAACCTATGCGGGAGGGTGAGTGTCCTCACTTTAGAGACAAGGAAACCAAGGCCTGAGAGGCCCCCCTACACTGGCAGCAGCAGAGCCGGTGTAGCCGAAGCTAGGCCTACTGATGCCAAGCTGAAAGGGGGAACTTGTCCTGAGGGCAGAACACTGGTAGTAGCTTAACTGCCCTGAGCCTCCGTTTCTTCACAATCCAGAGCCTCTGGGCGTATGACTGTGGGGATTAAGAAATACATGTGGGAAGGTACTCAGTAAACAGCTTGCTTTCAAATTAACAGAGAGTAGCCACTGGGCAAGACCTACTTATAAAGGTTAATTAAAAGTGGCCCAGAAGAGTGGCCCAGACCTTTCCCCTAGCTTATATGTGGGAAAGCAGCCTTGACAGAGCTCCTGACCTGTGTGTGTGGCGGTGGGGGTGGGGGGGATGGGGGTGGGGAGGCTCCTAGGAGTGTTCTCCTGCAGGTGTGCTGGTCTCAGAGCGAGAAAGAACCACTAGGGGGTTCCGCAGAACAAATTCCTCCTGTTATGCTGCTCTTGAGAAAAAGCCTCCGTCTAAAAGCAGAGGTAGATGCTGCGGAAGAAGAGAAGAATCCAGTGTTGCCTTCTCTCCTCTGTTTAAATGTATGTAACATATTAACAGTGACTTCAGGGAATATCACAACTCTTTCCTGAAGCTCCTTGCCCCAGCTGTAAAATGGAGCAGATGGTATCTTACCTGTAAACATCTTACCAAGAGTAGTGGCCTGTCTGCCTCCCCACTCTCTAAGCTGCAAGCATGTAGTGGCCTTGTCCTCCCTCGCTTTCCTCCCCAGGACCCCTGCTACAATGAGTTGGGCTCTCCTTAGAGATCCCTGTGCTGGCTACACATTGGACTAGCTAGGCTTCCATGTCCCTATGATTCCTTGGTCTTACTCCTCATTGAAGAAGCTGATTTAGACCTGGGGACAGAAAAAGCCTGAAATATAGTCCTAGCTTCACCCTTGGAAGTTGAAGTTACAATTCTATGTGTGTAAGGTAAAGTGCACCATCATACCTACATCTCTTCTCCCAGCATAGGAAGTACTGTCTCATCAACTTACCTTCAACAGCATCTGGTACTTTATAAGTCTCTGACTTGGCTCTCTCAGACACTTAAAAAGAGGGAGACTGTGACCCAGTTGACGCTGGCATACCTTGAAAAGCCAAACAGAAACAACATGAAACAAAACAACACAGAGAGAACAGAAGCAGCAGCATTTAAATACAAGGGAAGTGGCTTCTTCACGGACAGGACAGGGCAGCGGGGTCGACCAGTTCTGTACTGTTTTGGCTGTTCACTCACTTAGCTACTGACTGTAAAATGAGAGACAGAGGAAAGGGGACAGGCTCGGCTAGTATTTTTAAAGGCAAGTAGGGATGCCAGGCTGTTTATTTCTTTTTCTGTTGCTTGTTCTTTTACGTTGTTTTGTTCTCTCAAGAACTCACTTTATTTTGTTTTCTTGTTTTATAACTTTTTATTGGAGTATAATTGCTTCACAATGTTGTGTTAGTTTCTGCTGTACAATGAAGTCAATCAGTTATATGTATACATATATGCCTATTCATTTCTTTTAGAAAGTAAGTACATAAGGAGGGAGACAATGGGGCAGCCTTCTGAAAAGGAGGCAGCCTGTCTTCAGGTTGGGGCTTGGGGGTGTGGGAATCTATTTAAGGGTACATGATAGGCTTATTGATATCATCGCAGGGATTCCCCCAAGTGTGACTTAATTCCATTTTTAAAACCTATCCTAAAACAGACAAACAACAACAACAAAAAAACTATCCTAGAAGAGCACTCCATTTTCTCACCAGGCTACAGCTGTTCCTTACAGGTTGTCCCATAGAGACCCAGGGCAGCATTGAAACTTTCAGTGTGTAATTTCAAAATAGGAAAGACTTTAATAAACATAAATCCCAATGCCAAATTCCTCTTCCTAGTTCATACTTTTAGATTTCTTTAAAAATTGGGTGCCTATGAACAGTGTCCCAGGAAAAGAGTTTGTGGGAGACCTTAGAAATGCAGTGTTACCCCAAAGTAGGTGCAGTCTTGACATTCTTGCCAGATTGCCCTGGCTCGGGGCAGGTTCTTATGGTATTTAAAATATATTTGAAGATCTTCTTTCTAGGTGAGAAAAAGTTAGAACAAGTTAACCAGTTAGCATTTTTCAATAAAAGGTATAATGACATGGTTTATTCATTCACTCAATAGGCCTGGGTATTTTCAATGTGTAAGGAACTAGGGAGGCACAACAAATAATCTTATGCTGGAGTGAGTGTGTGACAAGGAGGTAAACAGAGGGCTATAAACAACACAGATATGAATGGAGTACTGTGAGAGAAGCTCTAGGACTCTGGCCAATAAATAAATTCATGAACAGGAGTTGGATTTTCTCTTTATCCTTTCTCCTCTTCTCTTTATCTGGGAACCCAGATAAATATCTCCCCCAAATGGTTTTGCAGTGAGTAATAAAATGGACAAAAATGTGCTGGTGGCTGATGGCCCCTCCTTTCTTCCCATGTGTGCATGCTAAGTCACTTCTGTCATGTCCAACTCTTTGCAATCCTATGGACTGTAGCCCACCAGGCTCCTCTGTCCCCCATGTTATTCTCCAGGCAAGAATGCTGGAGTAGGTTGCCATGCCCTACTCCAGGGGATCTTCCTGACCCAGGGATTGAACCCATGTCTTTTATGTCTTCTGCATTGGCAAGTGCGTTCTTTACCACCAGCACCAACTTTACAGTCATCATGATGCCAACCCTGCAAATAAATCTAAGAAATAACCAAAAGATAGAAACATCCCAGAAGGAAAATATGGCAGTGGAAGTTTGAACACAAACTAAGTGGTCTGGGCAATCCCTGCCTCGGACATCACCTTCAACCTGCAGCACAGGTCTTCCAAGACATGAAAAGCTACACCGCTATCTCATAGCTAGAGATCAAGAGGGATTCCAAGTGCTGTGTGAACTATATTCTTATTGTATCAAAGGCCATGAGAGGTGGGCACACATTTGCCAATATCCAAGGTATAAAGCATACCCAAGCCTGTAGAGTCAGTTTACCAGCTTCATCCTCTCCATCAGGAGAACCCAGTCCATGGCAGCTGTGCTTGCCACAGAGCCTGGACTGCTCCGGCAGAGATGACCATGTGGCCACTTCCTTGTGGATTTCTGTGTTCTCTTGGTGGATGCTGAGCTGACACCTGTGCTCCTAAAGCCTTCACTTTTTGCTTCTGTGTCTGTACTTTGAGTATCACAGAACATTACATGCCTTGCAGCACTAAAATACACTACTGACCTAAATTTGCTCTTCAGTTCAAAATTCTTTAGCAAAAACATGGGAACTAACCAGCAGCATACAAAAGTGCCTGATTCCCTTACTTCCTTATAGAATAAATCAGGAGGCTAAAAAATTGCTACCCCAAAACTCATATTCATACAGGGAGATGTGATTGCTTAGGAATTGGGAAGACCGTTGCTCAGGTTCAGTTCTCAGCTTTGTTAGTTACAAACAAAGCTATTTGCTTATTTGGTCTGAGGTCAGTTACTTAACCTTCCTTCACTTCAGTTTCTCATCTGTTCAGTTCAGTTCAGTCGCTCAGTCGTGACTGACTCTTTGCGACCCCATGAATCACAGCACGCCAGGCCTCCTTGTCCATCACCATCTCCCGGAGTTCACTCAAACTCATGTCCATCGAGTCGGTGATGCCATCCAGCCATCTCATCCTCTGTTGTCCCCTTTTCCTCCTGCTCCCAATCCCTCCCAGCATCAGAGTCTTTTCTAATGAGTCAACTCTTCGCATGAGGTGACCAAAGTACTGGAGTTTCAGCTCTAGCATCATTCCCTCCAAAGAACACCCAGGACTGATCTCCTTTAGAATGGACTGGTTGGATCTCCTTGTAGTCCAAGGGAATCTCAAGAGTCTTCTCCAACACCACAGTTCAAAAGCATCAATTCTTTGGCACTCAGCCTTCTTCACAGTCCAACTCTCATATCCATACATGACCACAGGAAAAACCATAGCCTTGACTAGACGAACCTTTGTTGGCAAAGTAATGTCTCTGCTTTTGAATATGCTATCTAGGTTGGTCATAACTTTCCTTCCAAGGAGTAAGTGTCTTTTAATTTCATGGCTGCAGTCACCATCTGTAGTGATTTTGGAGCCCAAAAAAATAAAGTCTGACACTGTTTCCACTGTTTCCCTATCTATTTCCCATGAAGTGGTGGGACCGGATGCCATGATCTTTGTTTTCTGAATGTTGAGCTTTAAGCCAACTTTTTCACTCTCCACTTTCACTTTCATCAAGAGGCTTTTGAGTTCCTCTTCACTTTCTGCCATAAGGGTGGTGTAGTTTTTAATTACTTCATTTGTCCCAGAGTAATAGCTTTGCACTTGATAAGAATTTACTACTGGTATTTTGTCTCCAATATCATAAATCATATAGAATTATATGCAGGTTTGTGGTCTGGGTATGAAAAGCTTTGTAAAACTTTAGGAGAGAAATTCTTCTAAGAAAAGATGTCCAGTTAACAATTTCCCAACCATTTCCTAAAATTTGGACAATTTTTATTTGATAATATCCATTTGTTTCCCACAGGAATTTGGTCCTTTTCTCATTCAATAATTTCAATAAATCTTTGCAATAATGATATAAGCAATTATGAAATATTACTAAATTCTGAAACTAGATTTCACATTAGTGGTTTGATTAGTGTAAAGTTGTAAAATGGTATAAAACACTATAGCAATGCTATAAAAGTAATTCAAAAAGGAAATTAATCAGATTGAATACAAAATAGTTTTTAAATTTTATTTATTTTTAATTGGAGGGTAATTGCTTTATAATATCATATTGGTTTCTGCCATATAGCAACATGAAGCAGGCATAGATATACTTATGACCCCTGCCTCTTGAACCTCCTTCCCACATCTCACCCCATCCCACCCGTCTAGGTTGTCACAGAGCACCAGATTTGAGCTCCCTGAGTCATACAGCAAATTTGCAGTGGCTATCTGATTTTACATATGATGATGTATATGTTTCAATGCTACCCTCTTAGTTCATCCCAACCGCTCCTTTCCCACCTGAATCCACAAGTCTGTCCTCTATGTCTATGTCTCCATGCTTCCCTGCAGATACGTTCATCAGTACCATCTTTCTAGAGTCCATATATATGCATTAACATATGATATTTGTCTTTCTCTTTCTGACTTACTTCACTCTGTATAACAGGCTCTAGGTTCATCTACCTTATTAGAACTGTGTCAAATGCATTCCTTTTTATGTGTGAGTAATATTCCATTGCGTATATGTACCAAAATTTCTTTATCCATTCATCTGTCAATGGACATCTAGTTTTCTTCCATATCTTAGCTGTCGTAAATAGTGCTGCAGTGAACATTGGGGAACATGTGTCCTTTTTAATTATGGTTTCCTCAGGGTATATGTCCAGTAGTGGGATTGTTGGGTCATATGGAGGTTTCATTACTAGTTTTTTAAGGAATCTCCACACTGTTCTCAAAGTGGCTGGGTCAATTTGTATTCCCACCAAGAGTGCAAGAAGGTTCCCTTTTCCCCCACACCCTCTCTAGCATTTAGTGTTTGTAGATTTTTTGATGATGGGCAATTCTGACAAGTGTGAGGTGATACTCATTGTAGTTTTGATTTGCATTTCTCTAATGAGCAAGGTTGAGCATCTTTTTATGTGTTTATTAGCCATTGGTATGTCTTCTTTGGAAAAATATTTGTTCAGGTCTTCTGCCCACTTTTGATTGTATTGTTTGTTTTTCTGCATGTCAGTTGTTTCAGTTGCTGTTATTTTCTCCCATTCTGAGGATTATCTTTTTCACTTGGTTTATAGTTTCCTTTGCTGTGCAAAATCTTTTAAGTTTAAACAGATTCCATTTGTTAATTTTTGTTTTTATTTCCATTACTCTAGGAGGTGGGACACAGAGGATCTTACTGTGATTTATGTCAGAATGTTCTGCCTACGTTTACCTCTAAACATGTTTAGCTCTAAACCTTTTATTCTGGTCTTATACCTAGGTCTTTAATCCATTTTGAGTTTATTTTTGTGTATGGTGTTAGGGAGCATTCTGATTTCGTTCTTTAACACAAAGCTGTCCAGTTTCCCCAGAACCACTTACTGATGAGACTGTCTTTTCTTCATTGTATATTCTTGCCTCCTTTGTAAAAAAATAAAGTGCCCGTAGGTGCATGGATTTATATCTGGGCTTTCTATTATGTTCCATTGGTCTATATTTCTGTTTTTGTGCCAGTACCATACTGCCTTGATGACTGTAGCTTTGTAGTGTAGTCTGAAGTCAGGCAGGTTGATCCCTCCAGTTCCATTCTTCTTTCTCAAGATTGCCTTGGCTATTCAGGGTCTTTTGTGTTTCCATACAAATTGTGAAATTGTTTGTTCTAGTTCTGTGAAAAATACCATTGGTAATTTGATAGGGATTGCACTGAATCTAGTTCAATTTTTTGCATGACCCAATTTTATACTACCCAAAAGATTGCTTTGGGCAGTATAGTCATTTTCACAATATTGATTCTTCCAGTTCAGGAACATGGTATATCTATCCATCTGTTTGTGTTGTCTTTGATTTCTTTCATCAGTGTCTTATAGTTTTATGCATACAGGTCTTTTGTCTCTTTCAGTTCAGTTCAGTCGCTCAGTCGTGTCCAACTCTTTGTGACACCATGAATCGCAGCACGCCAGGCCTCCCTGTCCATCACCAACTCCCAGAGTTCACCCAGACTCATGTCCATCAAGTCAGTGATGCCATCCAACCATCTCATCCTATATAGGACTCTCTGAGATTCCTGGATTTGGGTAGCTATTTCCTTTCCCATGTTAGGGAAGTCCTTGACTATTGTTGTTTTTCAGTTGCTAAGTCGTGTCCTGCTCTTTGCAACCCCATGGGTTTGCAGCATGCCAGGCTTCCCTATTCTTCACTATCTCCTGGAGTTTTCCCAAACTCATATCTATTGAGTCGGTGATGCCATCCAACCATCTCATCTTCTGTTGCCCCCTTCTCCTCCTGCCCTAAACCTATAATCTCCTCAAATATTTTCTCATACCATTTCTTTTTGCTGTCTTCTTCTAGGGCCCCTATAATTCTAATGTTGGTACACTTAATGTTGTCACAGTGGTTGCTGAGACTGTCCTTATTTCTTTTTATTCTTTTTTCTTTATTCTGCTCTGCTTCAGTTATTTCCACTATTCTATCTCCCAGCTCACCTGTCTGTTTTTCTGCCTCAGATAGTTTGCTATTGGTTCCTTCTAGTGTATTTTTAATCTCAATTATTGTGTTGTTTATTGACGATTGTCTATTCTTTAATTCTTCTAGGTCTTGATTAAGTATTTCTCATATCTTCTCTATCCATGCCTCCAGTCTATTTATCTGTGCCTCCATTTTGTTTCCAAGATTTTGGATTGTCTTTACTATCATTACTCTGAATTCTTTTTCAAGTAGACTGCTTATTTACTCTTCATTTGTTTGGTCTTACGGGTTTTGTTTTTTTACCATATTCCTTCATCTGCTGCATTTTTCTCTGTATTTTCATTTTGTTTAATTCACTGTGTTTGGGTTCTCCTTTCTGCAGGCTGGAGGATTGTAGTTCCTCTTAACTGTGGAGTCTGCCTCCTGTGAATGAGGTTGGACCAGTGTTTTGTAAAGGTTTCCTTTTTGGGAGGACTTATGCCTGTGTTCTGGTGGATGGAACTGGATCTTGTCTCTCTGAGGGGTAGTGCTGAGTCCAGCAGTGTGTTTTGGGGTGTCTATGGGCTTGGAATAGCTTTGGGCAGCCTTTCTGCTAATGGGCAGGGCTGTGTTTCTTTTTGCTAGTGATTTGGCATGAGGTGTCTGGCACCGGAGCTTTCTGGCCTTTGGGTGAGGCTTGGTCTTAGTGTTGAGATGGAGGCCTTTGGGAGAGCTCTTGTCAATTAATGTCCTATGGGATTGGGAGTTCTCTTTGGTGGTCCAAAGTCCTGTACTCAGGTCTCCCACTTCAGGAGTTCAGGCCTGATCCCTTACTGTGGCACCAAGATTTCACAGGCCTCATAACACAGAAGATAAAACCCCAACTCAATAGCCAAGGTGAAACCAACACTCAATAGCCAAGAACACCCAAAGAAACTCACACACTTACAAAGGGAAAAGAAGAGAGAAAACATAGAAAAAAAGGATAAAAAAGGAATAAAAGAAGAAGAATGCAATCAAGACTGGGGTAAAAATAAATTTATTTAAAATTAAAACATTTTAAAAATGGAAAAAGTAGGTTATGAAAAATAAAAATTTAAGGGATAATTTTAAAAAAGAACATGAAATAATATGAAAAAGAAAAGAAAAAAGGCTGAAAGGTGAAAGGGTGAAAAGGAAAGGAGGAAAATGTATATAGAGTGGCAATTCCACCTCCACCTCCCTAGGAGTTCTTCCAAAACTCAGCTGTTCTCTGGATCTGTTGTGGGGACAGTACAGACTCTAATCTAGCCCTATACCTGTGTGTGCTTTCCTCCAAAGTCCACAGTGGCCAGAGCTAGGGCTTCTTCTTTTGTGTGAACACTCATTGTCCTTTTATATATTCCATAGGACTTCCCTGGTGGCTCAGTGGTAAGGAATCTGCCTGCCAATGCAGGAGACGTGGGTTCGATCCCTGGGTCAACAATATCCCATGGAGGAGGAAATGGCTACCCACTCAGTATTCCTGCCTGGGAAATTCCATGGACAGAGGAGTCTGGTGGGCTATAGTCCATGGGGTCACAAAGAATTGGACATGACTTATCAACTAAACAACAAGACTCAGAGTTTACCTAGTTGATCGTGTGGATTTAGTCCGCAACTTGTACAGCTGGTGGAAAGGTTTTCAATGCTCTTCCTTAGCCACTCTGCCCCTGGAGCTCAACTGTGGTTTTATCTTCACCTCTGCATATGGGTCATCCACTGGAGTTTGCTCCTGAGGCTGCCCTGGAGGACTTGGGTCTGCCCCAGTGAAGACTGGGTATGGAGGTGGCGTGATTGCTTGGATCAGAGACCCTGGAAACACCAGGTATGCGGGGGAGCTGGTGCAGGAGATATGGCTCTATTAGGACTTTTTCTAGCTTCTGGCAACTCCGCCCCAGTGAGGACCGGGTATGGAGGTGGCTCAGCTGGCTGCATTGTGGGGAACCTGGCAGTGCCAGGTATGCAAGGGAGCCGGTGGCCGTGGGTACATGAGATTTTCACAGTATTAGGGTTTTGTTTTGTTTTTTCCTAGCCTCTGGCAGCTCTACCCTAGTGAGGACTAGGTGTGGAGGTGGCACAGATGCTTGGATCCCAAGAAACCTGGATGCGCCAGATGTATAGGGAAGCCAGCAGCCACAGGTGCAGGATATAAGGATATAAAAAGGCTATTAGAGCCTTTTTCTAGCCTCTGGCAGCTGGTGGTCAAAGGGCTTCCTTGGCTGGTCCTTCTATGGTGCTTGGTGCAGCAAGCACTCAAAGGGCCCTCCTGGCTGGGGTCCCTCTCTATTGCTCAGTGTGTCAGGCACTCAAAGGGCCACTATCTCTGGGGTCTTTCTCCATCAGCTGCTAGCATCAGTATGTGAGGGGAGAGAGAGGCTACAGTGATGGTCCTACTCCCTGCACTTGACTCAGCAGTATCACCCTGCCTCCAGAGCTGCCCAGCTTTCCTCCAAGGACATTCTTCTATCTCCTCCCTCACATCCCCTCAGGATGTCTCCCACAGTCAATAGCAATCCTTGTCCTGGGATTGCTCTCCAGTCCCTACCCAGCCACTGTGCATTCTGGAAGACCTGTGTCCCTGTCTGGGGTACATAGGGCTGCAGTACAGATTGTTTGTGTGGTTCTCACTCCATTCAGACCTTCACAGATCAGCTGCTTCATCCTCCAACAGCCTCAAATGCCTTCCCTTTGTCCCAAACTATTCCTCCAATGCGGGGGTTTCACCCCTGCTTCAGTCCCTCCACCCCATGGGTTCAGGTCCAGTCCTACTCACTCTCTTTCTGTTTTTTCCCTTCCTTCCTTCATTCTACCAAGTTTTGTGTCAATCTATGTATTCCCTTCTGGTGGTCAGGGACTCCAGACAGCTCTCAGCTGGTGCTCTGTGAGATCCTCTGCATCTGAAGATGTATTCCTGATGCAAGCTCAGAGAGAGATATACTCTGTGGCCACCTACTGCGCTGCCATCTCATCATCTCCTCCAAAATAGTTTTTATGTATCTTTAATTCTGGTTCAGGATGAAAAACCTATGATAAGGCTGTGATGGAAAACCCAGGTAGGGCTATGGAAGGGATCTTCTAGGTTGGTTAAAGCTCTGAGGGTTGAAGACTATTTCTCCACTGTGTCTAATAGCTTGAAACCTGGGGAATCTTCATTTCCTTGCTTTCAGTTTATCACAAATACTGCTCTTAGACTTATTAGTCCTACTTTGAGCTGCTGAAAAATGTTTAAGTTGTTTAATTTATTGTCTCAGGCTCATTAAAAAAAAAAAAGAGCAAGAGAATGAAAAGAAGGGTTGATTGGGAGAGAGAGAAGAAATGCGAAAGACTTAGAAAGTAGAGGGCATCTGGATCAGGTTTCCCAGTGGCTCAGCAGTAAAGAATCTGCCTGCAATGCAGAAAGACACAGGAGATCTGGGGTCAGTCCCTGGGTGGGGAAGATTCCCTGGAGAAAGAAATGGCAACCCGCCCCAGTATTCTTTCTTGAAAAATTCCATGGATAGAGGAGCCTGGCAGTCCATGGGTTGCAAAGAGTCAGACACAACTGAGCACTGCACTGTACTTGATACCGTAGAAAATAAAGTGGAAGAAATATTTTCTGAGAGTTTCAGTTTTGCAGTTCTTTTGAGAGTGTTAATACAACTTTAGCGAAGAATTTAAGCCTGCTGTTTGACTCTTGTCCTAAGACAATGTCAACCACAAATTGGCACTTGCCAAGGTCATTTGTCACCTCCCTCTATGGAGACTGAATCCTGTGCTACTGCAGCTGTTGTGAGGAGTGAAGCACTCTGTGCTCCAGGGAAGCTGGTGGAACACGTCTTTAGATAGTTAGATATTTTCAGGAACCTATCTTATAATTCCCAATCCTTGCGTCTTCTAAATCCCTTCATGGTGACATCAGCTCCTCATGACTAGCAGAAAACTTTTTGTAAAATAAGTGCATGATGGCACTGAACTCTCGTTTCACCAAAATCTTCTATATTGACCTTCCCCAGCTACCACTTTGGAGCAGTTTCTCAGAACTGCCTCCTGGACTGCAGTCCTCATTTTGCCCCAAATAGAACTTAACTCACACTCGCACTTTGTGCATCTCTTTTTAGTTGACAACAGTTAGCTTAGTCATTCAGAGGAGGATTATCTACCTCAGGGATCAGGGGGGCCAGTCTTCCATTTCAGGAGGCTTTGCAGGAAACCAGGTTTGCAGTCCTTCCCACCCAGCAGGGTGAACTCAGTTCACGCTGGGTGAAGTCCTGCAAAGATCTCCCAGTTTGCATTCAAAGGGCAGATACAAGTTTTTAGACCATTTGTGTTTCCATTTGCCCTTGTCATTTATATAGAAAATACACTATTTAATCACAAGGTTATTTTGATTTATTAGGGGCATAGACTTACTCTCTTGAGAAAGCAACGTGCCAGAAGTTCAGGGTTTTCGGTGCATTTTTCCAATTCTTTTAGAAAAGTCCTAGGGAAAGAAAAGTATAATATTGTTTTGATTTTTATATATATGGGATTAACAAAACTTTTTTTTGAAGTAAAATCACATAATGCCTTAAGAAATGCATAGAAAAATATTGTTTTCCAGGCTTTACCGCTTTTGACTCATCTTCAACATGCTGATTTGGAAGAAAAAAATATATATTCTGTGCCATTAATAGGATTCTGTGAAACCACTCATACCTGTTCGGGTAATTCTAAGCACCAGACAGATTGGATACACTGATGATCTCTGCTGCATGATAGTGACATTAACAAGAACCACTGTTGCTGCTGTTACTACTACTACTATCATTGAAAGCTGACTATAAGTCAGGCATAAGCTAAGTGCTTTGCAAATAGTATCTGATTTAATCCTCCACCAAACCTTGCAAAACAGGGTTTCATAAGTGTGAAACCTGAGGTTCAAAGAAGCTGTATAACTTCTCCAGCAAAAGAAACAGAAATAGTATTTTTATTTCAGCTTTGTGTCTGACCAATAGACAAAGAGATGGGTTAAGAAACAACTGTGATTCCATTCACCAAGCAGTCTCTTCCTTCCTGTCAAGTAGATGTGAGAGCCTGGAGCCATTAGAATGGGTAAAGTAGTAAGCACAAGATGTGGTTTTGTCATCTGTAAAATGAAAGAGTTGGAACGTGATTTCCAAAGTCCCCTCCTTTTCTCATTCTTTAGAACCCAACACCTTGGGCTAAAAGGACAATTGGGCTAAAAGGACAGGAGCTATGGGCTAAAAGGACAGTTGTTTGACTGGTTAGCATTTTCTAACACCCTGGTTCCCAGCACCCCCCTATGATAATAGGTAAGTGGATTTGTGTCTTAGTCAACTTTGTACTCCTAATGCGGAACACAGTGCCTGACACAGAATAGGTGCTCAACAAATGCTGATGTGTGAATAGATGAATAAGGAAAAGAACTCACAAATGAATACAACATCGATGCCTGACTCTAGTACATGCTCCATTAATGTCTTTTCCCTTCTTCCTTGGGGACCTTCTCATCTCATCCCACCCCAATCCAATCCACTGAAGCTGAGTTTCAGCTTTAGCACCAATGAGTATTCAGGACTGATTTCCTTTAGGACTGACTCGTTTGATCTCCTTGCAGTCCAAGGGACTCTCAAGAGTCTTCTCCAACACCACAGTTCAAAAGCATCAATTCTTCAGCACTCATACATACATGACTATTGGAAAAATCATAGCTTTGACTAGATGGACCTTTGGCAGCAAAGTGATGTCTCTGCTTTTTAATATGAAAAGCTGGAACTCCAATACTTTGGCCACTTGATGCAAAGAACTGACTCATTGGAAAAGACCCTGATGCTGGGAAAGTTGAAGGCAGGAAGAAAAGGGTACAACAGAGGATAAGGTGGTTGGATGGCATCACCAACTCAATGGACATGAGTTTGAGCAAGCTCCAGGAGCTGGTGAGGGACAGGGAAGCCTGGTGTGCTACAGTCCATGGGGTCACAAAAAGTCAGACATGACTGAGAGACTGAACTGAACTGAACTGATTTCCATCCTTCTCTTATTTTCCGTTTTCTCTGATAATTTGAATCATTATATACCTGCTGTGAAATTCGTAAAGTTCTCTAATGTTCCCAAAGAGAAACTCCTTGTTATTCTGCAGAACATCTGGAATTAGATGCTTCAGCCAGATAAAATCCATTGGAATGATATATCCCTGCAGAGGTGGAAAGAGAGTAGGTTTTACAAACAGGAACACATAAGATATGATCTGAATTAGACAGTGTAGAGGCCAAAACTTTAATAATTGGGGAGTATGGCACACATGTTTCCTGCAAGCCATTCCTTCAGATACTTTCTTTTGATGTTATAGTCCTCATTGGTCTATCTTCAGAATAAGATGGCTTAATGGCAATGATAATATGATGGCATTTTTACAGGAAGAACAAATCCATTTTTTAAATTTGCCACAAAAGTCAAATGGAAAAGGAAAAAAAACTTACCCCTTATTTTATGACCTGATGCAATTACTATTGTCTTATTTCTTTTATGGCTTTTTAAAAGCTTATTATGTATGGTTATAATCACAGTACATATATAATTTGTAGTCTGTTTTTCTATATGTATTTTTAGACTCTGGTTGTAAATTTTTAAAAGTACTATTTTTAATTTAATCTTACAAGCATTTATTTCAATGTTGATGTTTATTATTAAAAATAATTATTTTGTAACAGTTGACTAATACTGCATTTAGCATCAACCATTCCCGTTTTTATTGGATATTTGGTTTTATTCTGATGTTTTATTGTAAAAACTTTCCATTATAAGTTTTACATATAGTTTATTTCTCAAGATTACTACCTTAGGAAAATAGAGAAAATATAAATTTTACTCTTAAGTAAAAAGAATACTACTTAATACAATGAGAAACAATTCTATTTATCAAAATGTTTAAATTATCACATCTGTTGTTGGCAAGCATATGATGAACCTAAGTGGGGCATTACTAGAATCATATGAGTTGCTACAATCCTTTGGAAGTTATTTTGTTACATGAATCAACAATCATAGAATGCTCTTATTCCTCCTGAAAAAAAAACAAAACAAAAACAAAAAAAACAAACAACATACCAGTTGTGCTATTATAAGACCTGAAACTTTGGTGGGAATTCTAGAGACATAAGGCAACTATCCTGAATTTCTTTCTGCAACAAAATTTTTACAGTTTGAATACATGATTAACATCCCCCTTGCCCCAAATCTACTTACATCAATTATGTTCTTAATCTCTTTTATGTAAGTCACTTCAGTCTCAACCAAGTCACGTATAATATGCCTGAATCAGCAGCAGGTGGGAAGATGAAAGAGAGAG
This sequence comes from Bos mutus, assembly GCF_027580195.1. Taxonomy (NCBI): domain Eukaryota; kingdom Metazoa; phylum Chordata; class Mammalia; order Artiodactyla; family Bovidae; genus Bos; species Bos mutus. The sequence goes on along the minus strand of NC_091617.1, from coordinate 82,928,572 downwards.
AGTGGGGTGGGGGGAAGCAGTGTTTTAGAATTCTTTTACAATAACAGTCATCAATACAGTTCCCCTCAGTGGCTCACCTACTTAGGTTGTAGTCAGTTCATTCTGTTCTGCTGAACACCCAAGGCCAACATCTCACAAAACCACACTCTGATCACTCTGGCATGAGAAGAAACGGCAAAGTTAAAGGACTCAGAATCCATGTATGCAGCCAGAGAATGACCTATTTGTGGGCCATAGTGTGGGGGGCAAGAGGGCAGACACTGGAGTAGAAAATATCAGGTTTGGTTTCTTGGTCAGGAAGGTCTGCCTGATCCCTACATTGCACATGTGGTTTCCTAGATTTTATCTCCAGCCTTCTGCTATTTCATTGCTCACATCATGATCTTTGACCTATAGGGATGCCTTTTTTTGTGCATGGGGTTGGATGCCTGTCCTTCCCCCTTCCTCTGGCATTCCATGTTTCTGTGTGATTGATGTCCTACAGCCAGAAGACATGAGCTTTTTCTGTTTCTATTGGAAAGGCAGGTGGGAGGTGTGGTATGCAGAATTCTAACATGGCCTGCAAGATTCCTGGCCCCTAGTGTACATACACCTCCTCCCAGTTAGTCAATCAAACACTAACATAAGTGAAGATATTTTGCCATTCTGTTTTGTTCCAAATCAGTTGACCTTAAGATAGGTAGATTATCAGGTTGGGCATGTCCTACTCACGTGGACTCTAGATCTGGATCTAAAAGTCAGTGAGACTGGAAGCACAAGAAGGATATAGCACAAAGGACATTCTTCTTTGCTGGATTTGGAGATGGAGGTGGGGTATGCACCAAGGATCACAGGCAGCCTCTAGAAGCTGAGTGAAAGTGAAGTCACTCAGTCATGTCCGACTCTTTGCGACCTCATGGACTATAGCCTACCAGGCTCCTCCCTCCATGAAATTCTCCAGGCAAGAGTACTGGAGTGGGTTGCCATTTCCTTCTCCAGGGGATCTTCCTGACCCAGGGATCTAACCCGGGTCTCCCGCATTCCAGGCAGATGCTTTAACCTCTGAGCCACCAGGGAAGCTGAATGGCCCCCAGCTAACAGCCAGCAAGGAAACAGAACTTCAGTCCTATGGTTGCAAGGAACTGAATTCAGCCACAACCGCATAAACTTAGAAGATAACTTGTAAGAAGTGCAACTGGCCAACACCTTGATTTTATCTATGTGACTTCAGCAAAAAGCCAGTCTTGCTATGCTCAGGCTCCTGAGGCAACAGTGGGCTGAACTGTTAAGCTTGTGGCTGGTTTTCAATGCAGCAATAGAAAAACAAAAGAAAAAGTGAGGCCAGTCCCCACGTCTATCTCCAGACTGTTTTCTTTCTCTCCTCAGGTTGTGTGGCCACACTTTCCTTTTTAGGGCTTTCTTTCGGGCCTCCAAGTGAATCAGTGTTTGTACAAGTGTTCACATGTAGAATATATACATTTGTGGTTTCCTATGAGCTGCTCATGAGTTATCTATTAAACAGTAGCCTACCCTAGAAAATAGTTTATTTTCCTTTCATAAGAATAGATATGACAAATAGGGACAAATAATCAAAGGATGCGATATAGGAAATTCACACAAATGACTATTAGTCTTATAAAAAAATGCTCAGTACATATGAATCCAACAAAAGCATGGTATAAAGAGGTAACAATTTTCAGCTTCTATAGTATGTCAGACATTGCAAACCTCAAAGGAAGACTGGCAGATGAAGATATGAAAACATGCTCAGATAATACTAGCAAAAGTATAAATTTGTGCAAGATATCTTGAAAATAACTCATCGTGATTTAAAACACACACTGACTGGTGTGTGTGACTTAACTCAGCATTTTCACTTCTAAACATGTTCATTGTTTGTAATTAAAACAACAGAACCTCAACAACAACAAGACACAAACTGGAAATTACTTAAATTATGGTACATACACGCAATGAAATGCCATGCAGTTTTTAAAAAGAATGAAGCTGACTGAATCATGCTGATACGATACAGTCCAAGAGTTTTAAGTGAATTAAAAAACAACAACCAAATGTACAACAATGTGTAGAATATGACTAGTTGTATAAAATTCACACTATTTGTGTAAAATGAGTGTGTGTACATACATATATGTAAAATTATCTATGCTTAGAAAATTCATGCCAAGAAGCTTAAAACATTTTTAACAGTGATTCCCTTTAGAGTGATAATGAAGACAAGAAAATAGAGGAAAATTTTTTACATTTTACTCTCCACCCTTCTTCAATCTTTGATTTGAAAAAAAATGTAAGGACTTGTTGGTGGTCCAGTGGTTGAGAATCCACCTTCCAATGCAGAGGACACCAGTTTGATCCCTGGTTGGGGAACTAAGATCCCACATGCCACAGGAGAACTAAGCCAACCAATGACAATGAATGAGCCTGCACACTCCAGAGTTCATGCTCTGCAGTAAGAGAATCCCATAGATATAACAGAGAAGCCCCTTCCCCATGTTGCAACTAGGAAAAGGATGAGTGCTGCAATGAAGACCCAGGGTAGCAAAAATAAAAATTTAAATACTTACTGCGTTTATAATGTTAAAAAATGGTTTACATGACACTTTAAAATGAATGTTACTGACAGTAATGACATATACACCCTATTTGAAAGATATCCTACAGTTTACCCTATACTGTAACTCAATGATTATTTTTTCTTAAAATGAAAAATTTATATCTATTTATAAATGCTTGTTATAAGACAAAACTGATAAAGGACAGCCATTGACCAAGGATACAATTTCAAGAAGTATAATTCTACCAAAAAAGTTACTTCAAGATCATATTTATTAGTAGCTAATGAGTCTCTTGTCCCATCACTTCATGGGAAATAGATGGGGAAACAGTGGAAACAGTGTCAGACTTTATTTTTTTGGGCTCCAAAATCACTGCCGATGGTGACTGCAGCCATGAAATTAAAAGACGCTTACTCCTTGGAAGGAAAGTTATGACCAACCTAGACAGCATATTAAAAAGCAGAGACATTACTTTGCCAACAAAGGTCCGTCTAGTTAAGGCTATGGTTTTTCCAGTGGTCATGTATGGATGTGAGAGTTGGACTGTGAAGAAAGCTGAGCGCCAAAGAATTGATGCTTTTGAACCGTGGTGCTGGAGAAGACTCTTGAGAGTCCCTTGGACTGCAAGGAGATCCAACCAGTCCATTCTAAAGGAGATCAGTCCTGGGTGTTCATTGGAAGGACTGATGCTGAAGCTGAAACTCCAATACTTTGGCCACCTCCTGCAAAGAGTTGACTCACTGGAAAAGACTCTGATGCTGGGAGAGATTGGGGACAGGAGGAGAAGGGGACGACAGAGGATGAGATGGCTGGATGGCATCACCATCTCGACGGACATGAGTTTGAGTAAACTCCGGGAGTTGGTGATAGACAGGGAGGCCTGGCATGCTGCGATTCATGGGGTCGCAAAGAGTCGGACACGACTGAGCGACTGAACTGAACTGAAGTGAATCAGTCTCTAAGTAAAATGTTCCTTTGATTTTTGTAAATCATCCTGAAATTATGATAATTGCTATGTCAGAAAGAAATACAGGCCTCAATACCAATCTGTTTCTAAGAGCCATGACATTAAGTAGGACCACAGCAACAGTTAAACATTTATAGAAAACCAGAGTGCAGCCAGCCTCTTATGCCCCTGTGAAGCACTGGGCTTAAGTAACTTGGCAAGGCTGTTTAAGGATGTATTGACAATTAAATGAAGTCACAAGGCAGAAATAACTAAGTGGTGGGCAGAAGTAAGTCTTATCATTCAACATTTATATAAGAACTTAGAGACCCCTAGGAGTCTTTAGCATCTGACACAAGAAAATATTCACAACTCAGAAGCAAAAAAAATCCCTGGTCAGGTCATGTTCCAACTTCAACTGCTTCATTTTAGTACTTTTTTGAGTGCAATGGATAAAACTCCCAACAACAGGAAGTCCCCTGAACACTGGTGGGCTTCATTTCAGTTCAGGTTAAAAAAAAAAATTCTCATACCATTGTTAGTCATTCTTTTTATTTTCTTCTCCTTTGTTTTCCTTTCAAATAACTTTATAATACTGGAGAAAATTAATGATTCTAGCTGATGATTGCCTGCTTTATTATTCCAAATCACTTTGTTCACAGGAAAAAACTCAAGGATTTAATATCTAAAGTCATCAAGTATATATTATGCAGGTGAAAACATTGGGAGTACTCAAGTAATTTTAAAACTTTAAACATGTAGAGCAATTTATGTCCTGGTGGATATCTACCCAGGGGTGGAACACTGTAATTACGATGGGGTTGATGATGCCAGATCAGCCTGCACGAATGTACTCTACACTAAATGTACTCTCTGGCTTTGATTTACACATAAAAATGGATCTCCCTTCACCCACATCCCTAGGTCATTAAGGAGGAAATGGTAAGGGACTATTTTTTTTCTGAAGCTACATTTCAAGGTAGCATAAAAACATAACTTTGTATGGCTAATTCCATCCTATATAACACCTCCTCTTTGCTTCAGATGACACCATAACCAAGAGACAGGAAAGGAAAGCTTTTTAAAAAGAGGAATGCAGCCCTATTTTGTACACAAGATTATTAATGCAGTATGTACGTGTTAGGATTTCCTAGTAAGTTTCTTCTTTGCCCACACACCTTAATCTGTTCCCTCTTTTAACCCTTGCCCCCATCCCCTCCTCAATTTCCCAGCTCTCCAATAGAAGAATGTTCTTTTGAAAACCAGTCTGTTAGAAGTATATTTTTGCTCATTAACTGTCAATACAATTTGCCATCAAAGGATTTCATTTACTCCTCATAGTCTATCATATCACACACATCAAAACTATTATAGATATTCACTTAAAAAAAGCTAGTTTTCATCTCATACTCTCTTTGCAAAAATGAAACATCTGTTTTTATCCTTTTCAAACCCCAAAGCTTCTGATGTAATGGATATTCATCTTCTTAAACCTTTCTTTTCCTTTGGTTTCTCTTTATTATTCATGTTTCATTTACCAGCCTGTTTCTTCTCTATTCCTTTCTTGTTTCCTCTTTCTCCTTATGTCTAATATTGCTGCTCCCTCAAGATCTGAACTCAAGTTTCTAGACTTCCTTCTCTCCTCTTCCCTCATGCTGTTGACTCTCCCACATCTTTATCTTCCTGCCAAATCTTTGGTCATGCTCAAGCCCAAATGTCTTCACCTGGATGCCTCACAGACACCTCAACACCTCGGGTTGAAGCAGAATTCATCAGACAGAAATAGCATACGTATTGGTACTTACATGCTCCATCACTCAGTCGTGTCTGACTCTTTGTGACCCCATGGACTGTAGCCCATCAAGCTCCTCTGTCCATAGAATTTTCTAGGCAAGAATACTGGAGTGGGTTGCCATTTTCTCCTTCAAGGGATCTTCCCAACCCAGAGACCAAACCCATATCTCTTGCGTCTCCTACATTGGTAGGTGGACTCTTTACAACTGAACCACCTGGGAAGCCCTATGCATATTGGTGGAAAAGTCGTATTCTAAGGTTCCTAAAAATCACCCTGTTTATTTAACTTATATGCAGAGTACATTATGAGAAACGCTGGGCTGGAAGAAGCACAAGCTGGAATCAAGATTGCCGGGAAAAATATCAATAACCTCAGATATGCAGATGACACCACCCTTATGGCAGAAAGTGAAGAGGAACTAAAAAGCCTCTTGATGAAAGTGAAAGAGGAGAGTGAAAAAGTTGGCTTAAAGCTCAACATTCAGAAAACGAAGATCATGGCATCTAGTCCCATCACTTCATGGGAAATAGATGGGGAAACAGTGGAAACAGTGTCAGACTTTATTTTCTGGGGCTCCAAAATCACTGTAGATGGTGATTGCAGCCATGAAGTTAGAAGACACTTACTCCTTGGAAGGAAAGTTATGACCAACCTAGATAGCATATTCAAAAGCAGAGACATTACTTTGCCAACAAAGGTCCGTCTAGTCAAGGCTATGGTTTTTCCAGTGGTCATGTATGGATGTGAGAGTTGGACTGTGAAGAAAGCTGAGCGCCAAAGAATTGATGCTTTTGAACTGAGGTGTTGGAGAAGACTCTTGAAAGTCCCTTGGACTGCAAGGAGATCCAACCAGTCCATTTTAAAGGAGATCAGTTCTGGGTGTTCTTTGGAAGGACTGCTGTTGAAGCTGAAACTCCAATACTTTGGCCACCTCCTGCAAAGAGTTGACTCACTGGAAAAGACTCTGATGCTGGGAGGGATTGGGGGCAGGAGGAGAAGGGGACAACAGAGGATGAGATGGCTGGATGGCATCACCATCTCGATGGACATGAGTTTGTGTGAACTCCAGGGGTTGGTGATGGACAGGGAGGCCTGGCGTGCTGCAATTCATGGGGTCGCAAAGAGTCGGACATGACTGAACGACTGAATTGAACTGAAAACACAGTTGTTATTGCAAATTCTTCCCTGCCATTATTGCTTACATTCAATCTGTCACCAAGTCTTGTCTTTTCATCTCTGAATATACCTCTTGGAATTACCACTTATTCTCCATTTCCAGTACCTCCAATACAGAGCAAACTCCCCTGTCTTCTTATCTTGAATACTTTGGCACAATCCTAGCAGCTCACTTGTGCCCCTGAGATCTCATTCCCATCAATCTATTACACAGACCACCAGTTTATGCCCTTCCTAAAGCTCCAAGTCCATTATGCCATCATTCTCTGTCTTAAAAACCTTAAAATAGCTTTCAATTGCCCACAACTGTCAATGTTCCTCCCAGGATTTCAAGACTCTCCATTCATGTGAAAAGAATTTTCTTAGGGTGCTTGCTCAAAAGGTAAATACAGATCGAAAGATTCAGAATGATCCAGATGCTGCGAAAGATTGAAGACAGGAGGAGAAGAGGGAGACAGAAGATGAGATTGTTGATGGTTGGGTGGCATCATTGACTCAATGGACATGAGTTTGAGCAAACTCTGGGAGATAGTAAAGGACAGGGAAGCCTGGCAAGCTGCAGTCCATGGGGTGGCAATGAGTCAGACACAACTGAGTGACTGAACAACAACAAGATTCAGGATGAGGAGCAATATGGTCAAAGAAAACAAAAAAAGCCATCAGTTAATCCTTATTTTACAAGTGGAAAAAGAAGGGCCCAGAGCCATGCATGGACTTGCCCGATGTCTTTGGCTTTGGCAAAGTCAATGTTTTTGCTAACACATTATGTTGCCCCTCTTGACCTACGTTTGGGGATGCATTTAAAATTCTGTTTGCTGATTATGAAATAAAACACAAATTGAAATGAAACTAGCATGATGATATAACAATACTGAGTTTCAGAAAAATAGGTTTCCAGGTCTATCTCTGCTTCTAATATGCAGGGTAGCTTTGAACAAGCCATTTTCTTTCTTGGGGTCTCCATTTCTTCATGGATTAGATCAGCTCGAGTATCCCTACTGGCTCTCATAGGTCATTTGCTAAATATCTTATCATCTTTTCTAAAAATTTATTTTTAATTGGAGAATAATTGTTTTACAATGTTGTGTTGGCTTCTGCCATACATCAACATAAATTGCCCACAGGTATACATATGTCCCCTACTTCCTGAACCACCCTCCCACCTTCCGGCCCATCCTACCCATGTAGGTTGCCACAGAGCACAGAGTTGAGCTCCCTGAGTCATACAGCAAATTGTCACTGGCTATCTAATTTTCTATATGGTAATGAATATGTTTCAATGCCACTTCCTGAATTTGTATATCTTATCATCTTGAATAAGATATATGAAATGATCTTTGGTTTAATCACACCTTGCTTCTCATTTCTCACAAGAAAAAAAGCAAAGGTCATAAGCTTTTCAGTTAATGTGTGACTGCATGCACAGTAGGATGGCAAGGAGAAGGAATCGGCGTGGGCTGGAGAGGTCCTGGAGGTGAGATCTGAACTGTCCTCTGGGTAAGAAGTGAGGACTTGCAGCAAGACAGGAGGGTGACCCAGGAAGGAGGAAACAGGAGTAGGGGCTAGGAGTCCTGGCTACATGCAGGGTCCTGTGAGAACCAGGCTGCTGGGGCAGGGTCTGGGTGGGGAGTGTGGGAGGCAGGGGGAGCACGAATGCAGGAGATGGTCATTGTGCCAGGTGGTGGTGGGACCCAGGGAAAGGTGCAGGAGACTGAGTTGGCCAACAGGGCAGGGAATGTCAGGAGCCTGTTTTGTTCAGCACAGAATAGGTCCTGAGGCTTCAGACGTACAAAAACATGCTCTTAGTTCCACATCCTTCTTCTGTTTGATTAGGTGTTCCATAACTGTTTAATAAATTCCCAGAACTATAAATGGTAACAATATGAAACACTATGGATCCATAAGATGACCATGTTGAAATTAGTGATTCTTTAAGCATTAATAAAAGGTCTGATGAATATAATAGTTCTCTACCTTCTGGAAGGCTAACAGCTACTAATGTGCCATCAGTGGAAAGTCTTGCTCAGTTACTGATGTGCCATCAGCTCCTTCTCCTGTTTTATATCTCAGTTTCTATATTTGGTCTGATGTTAGCTGGATTTGATCTTATTACTCTGATGTGTTTAGGGTAAACTACCTTAAATTCTTTTTAGAGCAGGATGGGGCACAAATAACTATTAAAGTTTATCTGGATGGGTGCTCACTTTTCAATATCACATAATAAATAATGACAAAGTAATTTCATGCATACTGTACTTTTTGAAAGAGGGATTGATTACAAACACAATCCCATTTATCCTAATTCAAGTTAACAATCCTGTATTCGTGTAGTATTTTGGGAATTATAATTGTTTTTCTTTTTGGCTGTATCACACGGCTTGTGGGATCTTAGTTCCCCAACCAGGGAATGAACCAGGGTTCTTGGCAGTGAAAGGATGGAGTCCTAACCATTGGACTGCCAGGGAATTCCTCCCATTTTTAAGAATTGCAGTAAAATATATATTACATAAAAATTTCCATTAATTTTTTAATTTTTTGCCCATGCCACATGGCCTGTCGGATTCTAGTTCCCAACCAGGGATAGAACCCACAGCCCCCTGCATTGGAAGTGTGGAGTCTTAACCACTGGACCACCAGGGAAGTCCTGAAATTTGCCATTTAAATGATTTTTAAGTGTATGATTCAGTGGAATTAAAATATATTCACAATGTTGTGCACAACCAGTAGAACTTTTTCATCAACCCAAACTGAAACTCTGTCCCCATCAAAGACTAACAACGTCCCTCCTACTCCCAGGCCCTGGCAACCTCCATTCCACACTCCATTTTCTGTTTCTATCATTTTGCCTAGGTAAGTGGAACCATACACCATTTATTATTTTTTATCTGGCTTATTTCACTTAACACAATGTTTTCAAAGTTCATTCATGATGTAGCAGTATCAGATTTCATTCCTGTTGAAGGCTTTACATCTTCTATTGTTTGCATAGACCGTATTTCGCTTATCCACTCGCTTGTTGATGGCCACTTGGGTTGTTTCTGCCTTTTGGCTATTGGGAGTAACGTGAACATTAGTTTGTGAATCTCCGTTGAGTCATTGATTTCACTTCCTTTGGGTATACACCCAGAAGTAAAATTGCTAAATTCTATTTTTAACATTTGAGGAACCACCATACTGTAGTGTTTTACATTCCCACCAGCAAGGCACCAGGGTTCCAATGTCTCCACATCCTCATCAACACTCATTATTTTCCTTTTTTTTTTTTTTAAACATTTATTTACATGGCTGTGTCAGGTCCAGATGCAACAGGACCTTCATTGCATCATGTGGGATCTTTCTTGCGGTGCACTGACTCTCTAGTTGTGGCACAGGCTTAGTTGCTCCACAGCACATGGGATCTTCCCAGACCAGGGATTGAACCTGTGTCCCCTGCATTGTAGACAGATTCTTAACCACTGGACCACCAGGGAAGTCCTTATTTTCCATTTTAAAAATAATAGCTAACCTCATACAGTTATTTTTTAAATATGCATATTTTTTAAATATGCATATCATCTTCCTTGATGCATTCAACACCTGACAAAAAGCTCCTCCAGGACAGATATCCTATCATCCATCCCTTGTCCCCATACCTTACAAGTAGGCAAATTCTCAATAAGTATTTACTGAATGGATGAATGGTAGATTTAAGGAGCAGACACAAATTCTGTAAGCAGGAGCAGGTATTAACTGTTATTATCATTTCACAGAAGAGGAAATTGGGACTCAGAGCATTAAGTGACTTGACTGAGGTCAAACTACTGGCTTGGTGCTGCCAGAAAGAGGTCGTGTCCAGGATGTCTAGCTCTAGAACTAAAGACTGGTGTGTCAAGGGCGAATGTCAGTCCACTGAAATAGTACCCAATATTCGGACTCGGCAGCATGTCTCCATAAGGGACAGGGCTCACACAATAAGGACACAGGTAAGCAGGTTAGAGAAAAAGGGGTGGCTCAGCCCATAATCCATTTTGAAAGGTATATTTTTTTCAGAGAACATGATTTATCAAGAACTTTAGAACTGGCTTTTGAGAAGTGCTGTTATAAGAAAAATCTCTCTATAGCCATTTTAAATTCCTAACTAATGATCTATATTTTAAATAATACTCAATACAAATCTGAAGCAAGCTTATAACTGCATTTTAGAATTAATTTGAATAGGATTTGAACCATGTATGCTCCATAAAGCAGGCAATGAGAGCTTAATAATTATTAACTATTAAGAAAAGGGCAATAGAGAATTATATTTTGGTTGTCCCTTAAATATTAGTGCAACCAAATTTAAGTGCAAAATTTCTATCACAAATGATTGCATCTGAGTCAAGTACGCAGCCCCCATATCATAGTCAATACCTATTTTCTGAACATCTCCATGGACTGTGATTTTCTTCTTTTCCTCTGTACCATCTCATCACAGGACCCAAATAGCTTTTCCTCAGTTTAGATAACTGTGGGAAGGCTAGTGCCAATTGTCTTTTAAGATGTAAGTGTTAATCAGGTAGCATTCAAGAGTGTCCTTACACAAGTACCAAGTGTCCCTCCTGGCTTGGAGAGAAAAAGATGGAGTTAGAGGCAGCCCCTGGAATCTGTATAGAATGCTGCATGGCTCTGGGAGTGTGAAGTGAATGTCTGATCTTTAGGTGGAGAGGGGAGAAGAAATGCTGAGGATCACTGGCAGGGAGTTGGTACCAGGTCATTGTCACAAGTGCTGTTTGAGCTTTTGCAACATGGAAAGAAAACCTGTCCCAGCCTCACTCCCACATGTCAATCCTTTGCCCCCACTACCTTCCCCAAGTGAGGCCCACTCAATCCGTAGCACAGTGCTACTGCACCAAGGAGGGTCACAGCAAGTAGGACCTGCATCTCCAAGACTGTCCCTGTCCCTGTTGGACCTCTGCTGAGGGTTTTAGGGTATGAGAGATGATCCCTGGGTTGGGGAGATCCCCTGGAGGAGGAATGGCAACTCAGTCTGGTATTCTTGCCAGAAAAATCCCATGGACAGAGGACCCTGGCAGGCTGTGGTCCACAGGGTCACAAAGAGTCAGATGTGACTGAGCAACTAAGCATGCACATACGAAAGATGCCCTTATGTACTGGTGGAAGGAGATGGTATATTAAGGAGGTCCCCCCCTCATGCAGAAGAGAAAAACATAAAATGGGTTCTTAGAATGGCCTGTGGGTGAGTATCTCTTTGTGCTGTCAATTCCCTTCATCTTTCAGCTCTGGATGTACCTAGTATGATTTCATACAACTGCCAAGATCCCAGAACTGAGGCAGGCTGTTGAATGGTGCCCAACCACAAGAGCTACAGCAAGAACTGTAGGAAAGGGGGTAGTGTGCCTCCAGTGTCAGCATTTGGGCCTTGTTGACATGGAAGGCGAAGTATACTGGGGCCATTGTTCTGTGGATGAAGCTTCTTAGACCAAAAGGTTGAACTTTTGATGAATGTGGGCAGCATTCAGCAAAAATTGAATTCAACCAGTGGTTAATACATATTCACTCTTTGCAATGTATTGCAGAAGGGTTTTTTAAGGGAACTGGAGATGAGCAGGATGTAATCTTCACCTTTAAGAGGTGTAGGTCATTCAAAGAGTAGGGAAAACAGATCCATAGATATTGATACAGTGATAAAATGCCACTGACTGTTATTGACATGTAACAAACACCCTGGGTTGGGTCCACTGGTGAGAAGGATTCTGGCTCTTGGGGTCATCCAATACCCATCCATTCATCATTTCACAAACAGGTATTTGAATATCTCATTTTAGACCTGTTAAGCTTAAGACTGATGTGACACACTTAAGTGAAGACTTTCCAGTTTGGAGCTCAGACTCTAGATTAGATATATAAATCAAGCATTAAAGGCAATGGATGAGATCACCAAGGAGCAAACATGGTGAGAAAAGAATGCCCAGAAGGATATATGTGTGGGTAGGAGGAGGTGGTAGGCAGCAAAGGAGGAGGAGGCAGTGAAGGAGATGTTGCATTAACTGCTGATGCTCTATTAACAGAAAATGTATCTCTAGAGATGTGAAACATAGCAGGTCTTTTTATGGCAATGAAGCTGATGAGATAGAGCAGGAAGACCAGCTCACCAAGCCAGAAGAGCTTTCTGTAGCCCGTAATGAACATGAGAATGAAACCTGTCCACCCAGGCCATGAGGTGCCATGCTCAGCATTTCGTGCATGTTACTGCTCTGTGATCAGTCCTCACTGCACCCTTCCAGGCAGGAATTACCATGGGGCACAGAGAAGTTAGGTCGCTTGCCCAGATCTCATAGCCAGCAGGAACTAAGTCAGGATTCCACCCCCACCTCTCTAGCAGCCCAAGCCTTGCATGAACTCTTTCTGGCTTCAGAACACATAGCTTGTGGTATGTCTAAATTCATGGGGCAGTGCCTGTACAGGGTCTGTGAGAAAATCTCCCTACAGAAAGGGCAACGGAACAAGTCAAGCCTGGCACTGTGTTGGTATGCTTCAACTGTGTTAGGCATTAAGCAATCAGTTCTCCTTTCTTTATTTCAATAACACTTCTCTCTTGGGTTTCTTTTGCTCCCACTATCTCCCAGGATCTCTCTTGTACTCGTTTCAGTTTTCTTTCGCCACAGCTAATAATACATACCTTACTCTCTGGTTCTCTCTCCTACATTTTCTTCTCCTTCTGCTCTTTATTAGCCTTATCTTCTCCTTTCTAAATCTGACATGCAAATTGTAATTTCTCTCATCTTTCAAGTTTACCATCTTGATGCTACAGGTCTCTCTTTTCCAGCACTTCCCTAAATTTTCTAGTGCTTTGTGAAGCAAATTCCTGATGGTGAGATTAAAAGTCATTTATAAATCTAATTTTAGTTGACTCGGTTCACAAGCAGCTACTGTGGACACCGAGGACAAGGTGACACTGTCCTCATTCTTTGTGATGGTCAAGTCGGCTTTGCTACTATCAGTTAATTTTATCTCCAACTAATTTCAAAAATTTTATGCACTCCCTCCAGATAAAACAGAGTACTTTTTCTATACCATGAAGTCTATCATCCTCTTCTTCTCCTCCTGGGGTGGGACAGGGCACCAGCTTGCTGTAAGAAATCCTCCCAGATGTACAAAGCTGCCTTCCCTGTGCATGTGTGGGCAGCTGGCAGGCATTCTGGACCACTTTGCTCATCCCCATCTCTTATCCACACCCTCTCCCCTCCTCTCACCTGAAGCTCCACATCCTTTCACCAATCTCTTGACTCACTTGTGAATCATTTCTCTCTCTGTCTGGGTTGTCTATCTTCATATAGATCGATGTGAATACATAATTTTCACATATATTTATCAATGTTTCAGTCAGTTTGTATAGGACACAGTCCTATGTGTGCAAGCATGTGGAACACACATGTGTGATACCTGCACCTATGTGGGCCTAGTTCCAAATGATCTGATGGGCATATAATGGCAACTGAAAATTTGTACATAAATCTGACATATACAGATGATACCTAGGGGGAATATCTGTGGGTTTATCATTAGGATTTTGTTTTGCATAGGTAAAAGGGGGTGATTTGCACTGTACTAACAATAAATTAGCTTATTTATGTCACTGTCAGTGACTCCCTTACAAGTCAAAAACCTAAATATTTCTGTCAGTGATAGAACATGCAATGAGGTATGAGTAGATAATAGGAATACTGGGTCTGAGTAGATAATAGCAATACTAAGCCACACTCTCTATAGGTAATATATAAAAGAAAATAATTGCATGGCTCCATATGCTAAGGAGCTAAAGAAACCAATTACAAAACCTCTTTAAAAATCTAGCTAGAAATAACAAGTACAATGTTGTGTCTACAGTTTCAAATTGATTCCATAATCTGCTTTCAAGTCATTACCTGCCATTCCTTTTACAATAACAAATCCAAAGCTTTTACTTTACTGGAGAAAAGGGTTAATTTTTTTCTGTCATATTCTTAAATGTATATTGTACAATTACAAAGTCGTTCAAAATATCACCACTGTTAAATGACAATATTTGTTCTATAAGGAGGATGCTAGAACAACATCTGGGGAATAAGAAACCAAACCCCAAAAAACGATTTGTTTATACTTTCCTCCCTTCTGTGGAAATTTATATTCTGATTTTGTCTGTTATGTGTATTAAGTATTCTGAGTGGGGAAAACACCTCAAAGCAGATCCTGGCTCATAGTTGATGATCTGAGTAGTGAAGTCGCTCAGTCGTTTCCGACTCTGCGACCCCATGGACTGTAGCCTACAGTTTCCTCCGTCCATGGGATTTTCCAGGCAAGAATACTGGAGTGGGTTGCCATTTCCTTCTCCAGGAGATCTTCCCAACCCAGGGATTGAACTCTGGTCTCCCGCATTGTAGGCAGACGCTTTACCATCAGCCACCAGGCGAGTCCGATATCTGAGTAAATAATCTCAATTAACTAAAGAGGTGTGGAGAAGCACTTCCTGGAGCTGCCTTCCGCCGACAGGAATAGACAGGCGGGACGCATCACCCTCACTTACACGCTGGGGTGGTGGCTACCGGGCAGGCCAGGCTGGGCTTCGGAGTGACGCCAAGAAGTGCAGGAAACACAGCACGCTGCACACTGGCCGCGCCCCCGCCCTCCGCCGGGAGCCCCTGATTGGGTCCCCCAGCTTTCAGCCGGCTCCAGCCCGCTTCCCGCTGTGGTAGCGAGCCCAGCCAAGAGCCAACTCCCCAGCCCCTGCCTAAAATTTAAAACGAGTAAGTTTTGTTCCGGAGACCAATGACTTTAGTTCCCATGCCGGCGGAGTGCCGACCTGCGATTTGGGAGTTTAAGGAACTGGTCCTGGTGAGTTTTGCTTTAAGTTTTCTTTGAAATTAAGCTGGGCTTGAAAGTAAACTCATTGGGGGGCGGAGTGAGTCTCTCCCACCGGCCCATTGCATTCCTGAAACGAACCGCTGTCGAAAAACTGTATGCAGTAAAATTGAGTTTCCTTCTTTTGTCACTGAGGCTCCCTGAAGCTCCGGGCGGGGGGCGGGGAGGCGGGTGTGGTAAGTGGTGTGACTAGAGATCTTTTAAAGTCTAGCTTGCCCTTAGAACTCTCGCTCTGAAAAGGAAAATAAGGTGCTCAGAGAACTGCAACTCAATCAGTCAAAACTTATCTCCAGTAGATGAGTAAACCGTTGCGTGTTCTGAACGAATGATCACTTGTCCAACAAATTCTGCCTCCTAATGAAAAGTATATGGAGGATCAGTTGTTTCATATGGAATTAATATGTGTGATCAATCGTACTCTTTTTAAACTGCTCCGCATCCCACCGCATCCTAACTGGGGCCCAGGCCCCCTGTAGGTTGGAAATGTAGGCTTCTCTTCCGGATCACTAAATGGGGAAAGTTCCAGCCCGCTCGGCGGGGATAATTCGCAACTCCTCATCTGGTTTGTTCTTTGTGAGGGGAGACGGATTCCCTCGGTCCGCAGCAAGGGCTCCTGGCCGGCCTGGCCTCCGCCCCGCCCCTGCCCGGCCCGGCCGCCTCGCCGCGCCTCCCAGCCGGAGCGGCTCCCGGGCTGCGGGAAAGGAGTCTGTTCTGCTTCCTCTGGACCAGGCGAGATCGCCAGGGCCGAGAGGGGAGGAGAGTCGCTCGCACGGCGACTCCAGGACTTCAGGTTGGAATGAGCTCTGGGGCCGGGGAGGCGAGGCTGTAGCTGACACCGGGCTTGGCGCCGGCTCGCGGCCCTGGTCCGGAGCGAGCGCGGCCGGGCGTCGGGAAGCTGGGGCCGCCCTATCCGCAGCGGTGCAGGGGCTGCCCGCCGCCCGAGAGTGCGGCGGGGAAAGAGGCACGTTCCTTCCCCGGGGCGCCTTTGTTCATTCGGGCCTGCGGGCGGGCGTTTGGCGACCGCGACCCCGGGCCGAGCCTCCATCCAGATGCAGCAGGTAGGCTGGGGGGCCCGGAGCCCCGGGGCGGTGGGGAGGGTGAAGTTCCCCAGAGCCGGTCCCCATTCCTAGGAGCTCCAACTAGGCGGCCGCCGCGCCGCGATGCCGAAACCGGCCGGAGCTCGGGAGCCGGGAGCGGAACGCCGCGCCCTGCGGGCCTCGGTTTCCGGCTGAGCGGCCCCCAACCTTGCGCCCACACCTAGGCTGCAGGGGTGAATTCGAATAGAGATCCTGCGTCGTGTTAGAAGTTGGGAAACCGCCAGACAGGGGAAGCTTTCGGTGAGTTACTGGCTGGGGCAATACAGACAAGGAAGTAGCAGGCGGGATAACTGGGAAACGAGACCTCTTTCTAAGCGGGGAGGTCCTGGCCACGCTTTCCTTTGACTTTGCCAAATTTTATTTTGCTTCCTGAAGTGACAGAGTCATTTGTTTACTCAGATGCCCCTTACGTAGGTCCAGCGTAGGAACTTTTCATCCGATTCTGACTACACACCCTACATTTTTCTTTCCCAGGGTCGATTTTCATAGGTTATGGGTCATGTTAAAGGGACACCAACGTTGTACCACTCGGTGGCTGGTGGTGGCTTGGAGGTCGAATTTAGGGTAATTTTCTAATGAAAGCACATACATTAGAACTGGATTTGTTCCTCTGTGCCTTTATTTTGGGAAACTTTGCCTGGTCCCTATGGGGGCAGGGAGAAGGATGTGAGAAGCTGAAACTGACCCAGAAAAGGAAGATTGAAGGTAGTTGCATTAAGTGGTGCTGCTGAAAAGATCCTGTCCTGAACTTTCTGAAAGGGGGACTGGTTATAAGCACAGGAGGTTTTAACTTTCTCATAAGAAACTTACAGTAGATTTTACATTTTGTCACTGCGCAGGGGTGGGGCTGCTTTTGGGAGTCAACTTTTTCTTTTAAAAACAATAAATTCAATATCTGAAATGTTTCCATTAAATACATAAATGATTCTCCCCTCTTCCGCTTTCTCTCTCTCTCTCTCCCATCTCCTCTCCCACAGGGACTCTCCATGAGTGTTTACTGAGCCCCTTTGAGGATGAGGGTGACTCAGTTTGACTAACCTCAGTCGCCAGGGGCTCACTGTGACACCTGAAGATGGGAATGAGTGTTATGACAGGGAGAGTTCAAGCTGCAGCTCAAAGAGGCTGTTTCTGAGGAATGAGAAATGAGGGATGATTAGGAGGCATGACCATACACATACACAAACACAAATCATCAGAAGGTGGAGAAGAATTTTCAAAATAAAGTGCAGGCTTTAGCAAGGGAAAATGTCAACTTATATATTTAATTAAAATAGAGATAGAATTTCCCTTTTATAAAAGACTGATTCAAATCAGCCTGTAAGAAAAGGAAATAACTTTCTAATTCTAAAATATAGAACAGCTTGAATAATAACTCATGGGTTTTGAAATGGGTCATCCTTTTAAATGGGTCACTTTGGCTAGAATCATTGCTCTCAGTGACTTTCAAATTGTTAGGGTAGAGTTCTTTCTGAGAACCAATTGCACTATAATCTACATATCAGAACATAGGATGCAGTAAAAAGAAACTAGGAGCAAGTCAGAAGGAAATGTTCTCTTAAAGTAACAAAATGTATCCTTGTATATTTGGAACATTGTATATACTCAACTGAATACATTTTAGCTTTGCATTTTATGGGCCATTCATGGGGTCGCAAAGAGTCCAACTGGACTGAGCGACTGATCTGATCTGATCTGATACTTTTTGGGGGGAATACTTCCATAGCCATTATTTTATTCCATTGTTGAATAATCTTGTGAAGAGAAATATACATTGAATCTATGTTCCAGAAATTGGGGAACAGCAAATTATTATAAGAGCTCTGCCATTAGATATAGAATTTCTGCCAGCAAAGATTTAGCCCGAACAGTGTAAATCTAGAATTTTTTTTTACAGTTTGCATATATAAAAGAGATAGAAGAATTCATATTTAAAGATAAGCAACTCAATCAGGTGAGATGTAAACTCTGAAAAAGCAAGTGATTTCTTTACATTTAAATGCTAGAAATTCAGAGACTGGCTTTGACCAGTAACTTATTTTTAAGATTTATCTTCCATAGTGAAGCTTATAACACTAGAAGCCAGTTTTTTTTTTTTTTAACAGAAAGGAGTGTTCCTCTAAGTCTGCAGGCAATAAGCTCCCTAAATTCTAAGTTCAGGGTACTATTACACAGCTTAAAATTCCCTGAAATTTCATATTTTATCTCTTATTCCTTTTCTACAACTCCTTCAACAACTTTTTGATTGTGGTCTAAGAAAAGTAAGTTAAAAAGTTGACTCAGGTTCCCTTCTCTATATTTTACACGACCTTACAATCTTTTGGCTGTGGTATTTGAAGTGTATTCTTAAGTGCTTGTGGGAACCATATTGTTCTTTCCTGTCAAGGATAATGGAAGACCATGTTCAATTAGGAATGATACCTTTGTTTTCAGTCACAATAGTGTTTGAGGTGTCTTAATGGCCATTAGCAATCAGATCAGAACTTTGAAAAACTCATATCTAATAAAAGTTTTTGAGAAGAATATTAAGAGTACAGCTCATCACTTTGAAAGGAAAATAACCCCTAAAGAATATCAGCCATCTATTAACTAAACCATCATGGTAAAGATGTATGAACAATTTTAGAGAAAGGAAATTAACATATATCAAACACTTGATCTGGACCACATTTTGTCAGTAGATATCTAAAATGATCCTCAGAAAACACTGTTGGTACAAGGTTTAAAGACAAGTCAAGCTCATGTGACTAGTAAATGGGAGCACTAGGATATAAATTATTTTTGTTCACCTTCACACTTGATTTTCCTATTCTCTTGCCCGCCTGCCCCTCCCCCCCACCAACCGCCCCCCACCGCCAGATTCCAGGTTGCACTGGAACAATTTTTTACTCTGTTAGTGGATCTACACTGGAAACATCTCTGAAGCCCTCTCAGCATCCTGCCTGTCGCCTACCACAGAGTATGTGATAAATTAATACTTGTTGAATGACTTAAATGTAGGTATTACCTACTTTCAGGGCTGTACAGCATATTATCTAGGACAGGGCAGGTGTTTAAATGGCAATTTACTTATTATAATAAATGTTGATCAACTGAGATGGAAATGTAATATATATGTGTGTGTGTATCTTAGGTTTTACACCATTATTATTTTTTTTGTTATTGCCTTCAGAACAGGACACATTTTGCCACTGGATAATAGGCCAAAGTGTATAGCTTATATAGCAGGTTTATATCAGGTTATATTGTCACCATATTTTGAAATCACTATTTTTCATATTATAATTTAACGTCAGCTGTGTATGACTCCTCTGCTTTCATCTCATCCAATACTTATTCATTGAATACTTGCTTAAAACATCCTCTCTGAGTACATTTTACTCTCTTCTCCTTCCCTACTTACTTTTTCTTTACTTCCTTCTACCACTTTGAGGGCTTTCCAGGTGGCCCTAGTGGTAAAGAACCCACCTGCCAATGCAGAAGATGTAAGAGATGTGGGTTTGATCCCTGGGTTGGTAAGATCCCCTGGAAGAGGGCACGGCAACCCACTCCAGTATTCTTGCCTGGAGAATCCTATGGGCAGAGGAGCCTAGCAGGCTGTGGTCCACAGGGTCGTACAAAGTCAGACAGCACTGAAGCGACTTATTAGCACACATGTACCACTTTGAATCTCCTCCCTTAAATACTCCAATCTTCCACGTGCAAGAAAGACTTTTTGTACCCAAAGTGACTCAAACTGTCACTTTTGCCCATTGTCTGGTGCTACTGGGATCAAGGAAAGGAAGGAGGGAAACGGGATAGAAGGTTGGGAATAGGGTGTGCTACAAAGGAAATGAAAACAAGTTCTGGTGAAATGCAGGTGGTAGCAAAACATAAATGACTCCAAACTTCAGACAGGGAAGCAAATCTTTTCCCTTCTAGGGTTGGTTCTCTTAGTTCTGCCCCACCAGCTTCTCTGTCTTTCCATCACACTAGGAAGAGCAGGTCAGGAATTCAGGACAGGGCTGTAAAGGACCATCTGCTTTTGAGCTGCCACAGGGTCTGGAATTCATGGAGGTTACAGGGTTAACACCATGTTCTGGTGCCTCCGTTTCTTCTTCTGAAAAAAGGGGAGATAACTTCTCCCTCATAGGTTGTTGTGAGAGAGAGTTACTGTCTATGTAAAGCTTTCTGAACAGATCCTGGTGCGCACTAAACATACCATGTTAGCAACTGTTGCTACACTAGGCATAAGGAGAAGTTTGTTCCTTAAGTAGGCAAGAACAAAACTGACAAAAATCATATTTATAAGAACTGGCAACCCTGTCAACCCAACAAATATGCCTCAAGAATGAACACAGAAGGCCAGGCTTAGAAAAGCAAGTGCGTGACCTCTCCAAGACTCTCTTTATATTTCAGCTCTTTTGTTTGTGTCAAATTCTGTATAATCAAACTGGTTACTGGGAAATGTTAGCAACCTTTAATATAATTCCTCTGAAATATGATAATACTCTACAATCTCTCTGTCAGTTTCCTTAGTGCTTATCTTTACTTGGAGCCTGTCTTTACTTGTTTGTTCATTTTGTATTTTCCTGTGTTTAGTATTCCCACAACCAGCAAACAGAAATCGACAACCATGTTTAGCTTATAAAGAAATATATAGCATAGTTTATGTAAGTGGAGAGCAATTTACTAGATTCACACTATACATTTCATAACCAACTTTTCCCATTGTCTCAGATCCATGCTTGCAGAGCTGGAATTTAAAGCCTTCGGACTAACAGTGGATCAAGAATTAATTCTAAAGTGTATTCTTTGTGGAGGAA
Source organism: Bos mutus (assembly GCF_027580195.1). NCBI lineage: Eukaryota > Metazoa > Chordata > Mammalia > Artiodactyla > Bovidae > Bos > Bos mutus. The sequence goes on along the minus strand of NC_091617.1, from coordinate 82,907,324 downwards.
TAACAATTCCACATGACTTTTAATCTTTGCCCAGAGCTTGAGCTTAAGTTTCATAGCTAGTCACAGTCACATAAACACTTAAAGATAGCTGTTGCATGGAATGTGTCCTTTTTTTATAGCTTTATATTGAATACACTTAAATTTTATTAAAGAATAAAATATAATTGAGAGAATATCTCATTTTTCCCACTTAAAATGTGAGTTGTACATTCACATTTCAGGTTGCCACCTTATTGAGCAAAAAGAAAGAGAATTAGTGCTAAACAGTAACCAGTTGTGTTTCTTAGGACCAAATACTATTTTACTAAGAAAAAAATCTATGAAGATCAAATCATGGCCTTTCTGGTAAATTCAGGGCTTTTTATACCTGATTTCTTTAACATGACAGTTTGGTTCCTGAGGATTTATCCTACCTATGTTTAATAGGGAATAAATGATCAGAGCAAGCCAGGAAAAAAAAAATACTTGGAATGTAAAACAAAATGTAACATAAAGATGAGAAAGAAAATGTTATCTTTCTTTTCTTTGAGTTATGTCTGGAAAGGAACCAAAAGTTGTGTCTCACATGGGACTTTAAGTCATGAAAACTTAAGCTTAAAAGTATCAAGTAGTGAGGCTTAAAAAAAAAAAAAAACCTGAGACTTGCTGGAGGAGCAACATTAGTTTATAGTCATATTTTTATCACTTTTAAACTTTGTGCCCCAAATGAGTGCTTCCCTTGCCTCTCCCTAGCCTGGCCCCTGACAGTGGTCAGTGTGCTTTATAGAGGGAACGGAGCGTGCTGCCCAGCCCGGGGAATTCCTGAAGAGGAAGCACACATGGGATGAGATGGTGACAAGTGTGTGACATCTTTTACTTTCTCTATGAAGTAGGAGAGGAAGTTGTCAGCTAAGAGTGAGCATGACACTTCCTATCGTCCTAGGAAGAGAGGGGAAGATTCAACATGGCTGGTGAAGAGCCTGGGAGAGGGAGAAGCTCCGTAACAAATGGAGGACAGTCAGACAGCACTGAGCACTCTGCCCACAGCTGGATATCGCCCTGTGTGGTGGTGCTATCTGCCTGCTGTGTTATGTTTCTCCAGGAGCCTGGCAGGTATTATAGGGAATATGGGAATGACCCAAGGTCTGGGGTTGCTGGGGTGGAAGGACAGGAACCAGGGATAAGAGGGCAAAGGTGCCAGGTGACCCTGCATCTGAGACAGGGAAGTGGGTAGAAGAAAAGTTAGGAGATAGCTGGATGGACCAGGGGTGTTAGGGGGCAGGAAGCGGGTGGGCAGAGGATTCCAGATGAATGCTTAGAGGTTGTGGCTGAAGAGGGAGTAGACTGGACTTTGAAATTTCAGAATAATGCAGTTCTAAGTAAAGCCACATAAATGACTGCTGGTAAGCCACACAACTTTCCTGCTGGTAAGTTGTCTTCAGTGTGTGGGAAGCGAGTGTGAACAAACATCTACACCATAAAACAAGGGCTCCTTGGACTTCTGAGTGTCACATGTCCTCTAGGTAAGATGTAGAAATATGGTTTCTCTAAGATTGGATGTTGTTAATGCATTACAATGGTGGTCTAAAATAGTGGTTAAGAAACAAATAGGTGTTTCTTAATTAGAAACAAAAAACAAATAGATGTTTTTTAATTCAAACCCACTGGCTTTCTCTAGTTACCATTACTCTGGTCTGAATTTAGTGCTGCTGCTTTTCCCGGAAGATGCCTTCCCCAGCCCCACCTACGCCCAGCCTTGAGAGCCCCCGGGCTCCCAGCACAGCGCTCACTGTTTGCTCCAGGTCTGTCTTCCCACTTGAGCTCCATGACAGGCCTTGTCTGCCCTGCCTTCTGACTGTTTCCCTTGACCTTTATTACCCCATCTAAACTTTCTGATGAACCAGCCCTTTAAAATAGTTTCTCTTTTCTTTGACTCCTCCATTGTCTCCTTCCCCTGAGTTGACTATTCCTCTGGGCCTTTGCTCAGCTCTTCTTCCTTGAGAGTTCACCCATGTTCATGGCCGCCATTGTCTTTATAATTCAGGGCGCCCGCTGGATTTCAGTGCTGTCTGCTTCCAGGCTCAGATTACCTGCTGGGCTTACCTACTTGCTGTCTCTCTTAACATCTCCATCAACACAGCTTAAAAGCAAATGTGTTGCCACCTCATTCCTGACTCAGGAAACCAGTTTTCCCTCCTTTGTCAGTAATGCTTGAACCTAGATTTTTCTCCTCTCCTTTACTCCCTGTCCCAGGTCACTCATCACATGCCACTGAGGCTTTTTTAGAAAAAATTATTTATTTTAATTGGAGGCTAATTACTTTACCATATTGTAGTGGGTTTTGCCATACATTGACATGAATCAGCCATGGGTGTACATGTGTTCCCCATCCTGAACCCCCCTCGCACCTCCCTCCCCATCCCATCCCTCTGGATCATCCCAGTGCACCAGCCCTGAGCACCCTGTCTCATACATCGAACCTGGACTGGTAATCTGTTTCACATATGATAATATACATGTTTCAGTGCTATTCTCTCAGATCATCCCACTCTCTTCTTCTCCCACAGAGTCAAGAAGGTCATCTTTATCCCTTCCTTCCCTCCCTACCTCCACCATCTTGGACTAGACCCCTTTTACCTCATCTTGCTTTAGTATGTGTGTGCTCTGCTTCTCAGTCATGTCTGACTCTCTCTGACCCCGTGGACTGTAGCCCACCAGGCTCCTCTGTCCGTGGGATTCTCCAGGCAAGAATACTGGACTGGGTAGCCATTCTCTTCTCCAGGGGATCTTCCCAACCCAGGGACCAAACCCCAGTCTCCTGCTTTTCAGGTGGATTCTTTACAGGCTGAGCCACCAGAGAAGCCTGCCTGCTTCAGTACAAGGTCCTGATATTACCCAGAGTCTGATCTCTAGGAATCCTGCATCCTTCGTACCACTGCCAGATTTCTGCATAAAGCTTAATAAATATTGACAAGGGAGTTATCACTAAAAACAAAAAGGACTTGCTGCCCTGGGCACTCACTGTCTTCTCTGCCTTATTTTCAAGGTTCTCCATAAGTACACCCCAGCCTCCCTGCTTTCAAATATTAATACAGGCCTGTTTCTCAAATATTTGCCATATTGTATTTCTTTCCTTTGTTGCCTGAAACTGCTTCCTTGTCCTTCTGCAACCACCTAAATCCTGATCATCCTAGGCCCTTGTGATCTAGCTGTCACTGATTTCTCCTCCCAGGGACACTCCTATTGTGCCTAGAGCAGGTATGACCCAGATTGGTGCTGACATACAGAGTGAACCTTACTGTGACATGCCTGTTGTTGTCCAGGGGAACTGTGTTTCCACATGCATGCTGTGAGTCTTGTCTCAACTAGATTGTTGGTGCTTTCAGAGCAGAGACCAGAAAATACTACCTCATGACTGCCGCCATGCCCGGTGTATTTCTATAGCAAACACACACACACACTTGTAGGATTAACTGAAACATTGGACACTGAAATTAACTGAAACAACATTGGGGTTGTTTAACTTGAAATTAAAATGCCAACCTCATCATCTTAACTAAAACTTCAAAATTTGTAGCAGGTTCTGCATAATACTTTAGGATTACAAAAGTAAACTCAACAAAGAAATGAGTTGACAGCAGGAATGAAGCAGAGAAAAGTCAGGGTTCATTTTGGGAAACCTGTAGCCTCTAGATGCATTAATTGTTTTGTTTTCTGTTTTTAATCAGAGAAGTTTGAAGAGCTCTCTTGTGAAGAAATATTCTTGAGTGGTTGAGGGGCACAGCTCCCAGACTGAAAAGTATTTGGGGTGAGGTCTGCCACATTCTTTTGATATTCCTACTCAACTTCTTATCCACTCAAACTTCTTATTCTTCTGACTACTTCTTTAGGAAAGAGAAAACTGAGGATATCTATACCTTCCTCTCAATCCAGACAGAAGCAAACCCAAGTTATATTCCAGATATTTGCATATTTTCCCCTAAGGAGCTCTTTGTCCTGTTCTCTCGTAGAGCCTTCCCTGTTTCCTATTTTCAGCAGGCTCTGAAGTCATCTGTAATTTTTGTATTCGCTCAGTAACAATACTTTGATCTTTGCCCCCAGTTTACAGATTGAGTCACTGCAGCAGAGTGCAGTGAGGGGTGCCTAAGGTTATACAATAAACCTGGCCCCAAACCGGGCAGCCCTGGTTTCGACAGTTGATTGGTCACCCAGCTGCACTGTGGGCACAAAGGAAGCTGCACCCACAGCATTCTGTTGTAGATGGTTGCTGAGCTCACATTCAGTATTGGGATCGCTTTGTTTCCTGTTAGGTCCAGCGTTTTCTTTCTCTAGGTCAGGCAGGCCTGTGGGCTTCACTGTAGCCCCCAGCCTAGCACTGTGAATACAGAAGCTAGAAGATGTGCCTTAGAGAAGCTTTATGACAGTGTGAACCAGAAGGGTGAGCCTTGATTGCCTATGAATGGTCTCCATCAGCAACACCAGGGTTGGGACAATGTTGTTTAGTTTTAACAGATGAATTTAGATCATGGAGGTACTTTTGCTTTTGGTTGGAAAAAGCCATCCTAATAACTAAGTTCACTTTGGAGGAGTGGGGGTGTTCTTTTGTTATTAGAGAAGCCGGGTTCTATGAATTCCCAGATCTTCCCCTCATCACATCAACACTCACATCATCACATCAGGGAGATTTGGTTGTGACTGATGTAAACAGTGGCTCCAACAGTTCAAGCAGCTGTGGGTGGAGAAACTGTGTCTTAGAACTTCACACACTGTTCTGAGCCTAAAGAAGTAGTGTGGGTTGTTGGCTTCATGACTAGTTCTTTGTAATTTTTCAGAAAGCAGTTGTGACTCTTAGAGGCCAATTGGGAACAGTTGAAGGAGTATAGGAAAATGAAGGAAATATACACGTGGTAGGGTGGAAGGGGACAAAACAAGTGTTATGGGCTGGCTGTTTGGTGACAGATAGTGATAGAGTGTTGCTGCTATAGTTGTTGCTCATCCAGATTAGCACACATTCATGGGAGAGAGAGTAGGGCCTCTATGAGTCCAGGGTGCAAGTGGGTGCTGGCAGAGTTGGGCAGGTGGGCTGATTGTCTAGCAAGAAGCTCCGTCTTGTAGACAACCATGAATAGGTGCAAAGCAAAGCTGCCCTTGGAACATAGTGAGTGCAGCTGCTCAGAAATGGGAAGCTAGTTTTGCCTGTGGTTCCAAAGGTTACTCTTCTTTTTGTTTCCTTCCCGGGATCTCTTGGAATAGAAACAGCAAATTAGTTTCAATTGAGATTTTTCTTAGAATTCTTAAACACTTAAGCTGTCTTAAAATCTGCCGTTAGAGATTCTCTGTTACTTTGCATGAAGCTTCCAGTTCCTTCTTTGTGTATTGTGGAAGAGGCAGAAGGCTGGGCCTTCAGAGCTGGGCCTTACCTAAGTGAGCACAGTTAAGACTGAGAGGAAGTGCCCCTCCCCCACTCCACCTCCCCAATGAAAGCAGTTTTGCAAAGTGTAAGCAGATGCCACCATCAGAAACGGATGTTTCTTGCTGTCTCTCACCCTTGTTATTGTTCAGTCACTCAATCTTGTCTGACTTTGCAACCCCATGGACTGCAGCCCGCTAGGCTTCCCTTTTCCTTCACTATCTCCCAGAGTTTGCTCAAACTCATGTCCATTGAATTGGTGATGCCATTCAACCATCTTGTCCTCTGTCGTCCCCTTCTGCTCCTACCTTCAATCTTTCCTAGCATCAATCTTTTCCAATGAGTCGGCTTTTCACATCAGGGGGATTTTTGGAGTTTCAGCTTCAGTCCTTCAGTATCGGTATTGGAGCTTCAGCTTCAGCATCAGTCCTTCCAATGAATATTCAGGGTTGATTTCCTTTAGGATTGACTGTTTTGATCTCCTTTCAGTCCAAGGGACGCTCAAGAGTCTTCTTTCATCCTACCCTAGAGTATTCATTCAGTCTGCCATGACCACCCAAACCAAGGGGCAAATTACCAATATTGATCTAGCCCTTACAGCAGTATTCCTCACTTTTTTGCATTTTACTTTACAACAGAAATGCATTTTACTTTACAACCCTGAAGGTATTTACACACAAAACTTAAAATTTCACAAAATGATACCTAACTACTTTCAATGCACTCTGCCATTCTCTTTTATGCTTTTCCTTTTTCTTTCTTTCTTTCTTTGTTTTAAAGCTTTTGAGGCTTCCTAAGTGGTGCTGCTGCTGCTGCTAAGTCGCTGCAGTCGTGCCCGACTCTGTGCTACCCCATGGACTGCAACCTACCAGGTTTCTCCGTCCATGGGATTCTCCAGGCAAGAACACTGGAGTGGGTTGCCATTTCCTTCTCCAATGAAAGTGGAAAGTGAAAGTGAAGTGCTAGCAATTTAAAAATCTATACCCTTAGGGATAAAAGTTTACCTGTGCTGATCTCTGAATTATCACCAAGGCTTGGTTCTGATCTCCTGTCCTCCTTGGGCTTTTTGCATGCCTCGCTTGTGCAGTTATCACCCTCGTGTGGAGTTACCTTGGGCAACGGGAAATACAGCTGGATGTGAAAGGCCCCACCACCCAGGTTAGGCCGGTACTGCCTGGTGCTCTCAGTGTGTGCAGTTGGTTTTGAAAATGTTAAATTCAAGGTGCCTATGGAGTTTCCAAATGGAAGAAAACAGAAACAAGATGACTGTACAGAAAAGCCACTTTGGTTAGAGAGTTGGGACTATGCTTTTGAGAAGCATATCTCAACTTCTTGATTATGAATCTTGGTTTGAAAAAATATATATTATTCCTATTTCTGCCTTGTCTGGGGCAAGCTTTAATGTATTTTTACTATTATGAACTTTCGTTTCATTGAGTATTGTTCCTTGAACTATATAGCTGCTTTCATTGTGACTGTATTCCAAGTCAATATATTCATGGACATACCCATTTAAGAAACTTGAACTTTAGGTATGTAAGATGACAGACATTTTGGAGGTTTTCTTCCTAGGCTTGAGAAGAGAAAAGGGTCTTTGTATTCTGAATGAGAAAAAGGTAGAGGGTGGTTCTTTCCCTTTCCTCGGATTCCCCTGAAAAAATAAACAGCTGTATGCGTCTACTCAACACCAGCTGCCCCATCACATTTTATCCAGATCAGTCAGGTTACATATTGTTTTTAAGGAATTAAGAGTATGTTTCTTTCTGGTAACTCAGTAATCCATTCACTTGTAATTTTTTTCTCTTCCTGACTCTAATAGGTTGCACTTAACTTTCACAAAAAGGACTACACAGAATAGCTGCGTAAGGCCAATCCTTGAACTTAATGAAGGATGTCAGAGTGGGAGCATTCTGATGTGCCAGCGTCACTCTGCAGCGTGTTCCGTTCTTTTGTGGTCTCCGAAAAAAATGGTATTAAAAGAAAATATTTTATGAAATAAGGAGCTCCTTTTACATTTTTAATGACCAACATGGACATCTGTTCTACAGAATACACAGTCCTATGGTTTTGAAGAAGCAAGCACTCATTTAAAACTGACCCTAAATAAAAACAGAACTGGATGGACGTCAGAATGTTTGTTAGTGGCAGGAGAGTAAAAAAATGGCAGTTTATTCAGTTATTTGCCACTTGTTTTGTACTAAGCCTGATGTTCTTCTGGATACCGATCGATAATCACATCGTGAGCCATATGAAGTCCTACTCTTACAGATACCTCATAAATAGCTACAATTTTGTGAATGACAGCCTGTCTCTTAAGCGCAGCGAGGAGGGGGTTCCTCGTTACCAGTACTTGATTAACCATGAGGATAAGTGTCAAATGCAAGATGTCCTGCTCTTACTGTTTGTAAAGACTGCGCCTGAAAATTACAATCGCCGTTCTGCCATTAGGAAAACGTGGGGCAACGAGAAGTATGTTTGCTCTCAACTTAACGCCAACATCAAAACTCTGTTTGTCTTAGGAACACCTTCTGACCCACTGATAAGAGAAAGACTTCAGAAAAGGCTGGTTTGGGAAGATAAAATGTACAATGATATAATTCAGCAAGACTTTGCTGATTCTTTCTATAATCTTACTCTTAAATTTCTTCTCCAGTTCAGTTGGGCAAATCGCTTTTGTCCACATGCCAAATTCCTCATGACTGCTGATGACGACATATTTATTCACATGCCAAATCTTATTGAATACCTTCAAAGTTTAGAACAAATTGGTGTTCAAGACTTTTGGGTTGGTCGTGTTCACCGTGGTGCCCCTCCCGTTAGAGACAAACGCAGCAAATACTATGTTTCTTATGAAATGTACCAGTGGCCAGCTTACCCTGACTATACTGCTGGAGCCGCCTACGTGATCTCTGGTGATGTGGCTGCCAAAGTCTATGAGGCATCACAGACACTTAACTCTAGCCTTTACATAGATGATGTGTTCATGGGCCTCTGTGCCAATAAAATAGGGATAGTACCACAATACCATGTGTTTTTTTCCGGGGAAGGTAAAACCCCTTACCATCCTTGCATCTATGAAAAAATGATGACATCTCATGGGCATGTAGAAGACCTTCAGGACCTCTGGATGGATGCCACAGACCCAAAAGTAAAAACAATTTCAAAAGGTTTCTTTGGTCAGATGTACTGCAGAATAATTAAGATAGTCCTCCTTTGCAAACTGACCTATGTGGATACATATCCCTGTAGGGCTGCCTTTGCCTAATAGTACTTGAATGTTGTATTTTATCACTGTCACTGAGCCAAACCTGGATAAAGAAACTTTTAAATGTTTGTCTATACCATAAGAGAAATGAATATGAAGAACAAAGGAATATTTTGAAAGCCTAGTCTATCAGAATGTTTCTTTGATTCTAGAAGCCCTTCAATATAACTTACCTACTTCATTGCCTAAATTCATTTCAAGGAATTTAGATTTAGACAAGGTTCATATGAAAACCCCATGGATGGAGGAGCCTGGTAGGCTGCAGTCCATGGGGTTGCTAAGAGTCTGACATGACTGAGCAACTTCACTTTCACTTTTCACTTTCATGCATTGGAGAAGGAAATGGCAACCCACTCCAGTATTCTTGCCTGGAGAATCCCAGGGACAGAGGAGCCTGGTGGGCTGCCGTCTATGCGGTCGCACAGAGTCAGACACGACTGACTCGACTTAGCAGCAGCAGCAGCAGCAGCAGCAGCATATGAAAACAAAACTAAAGGGAATTTTAAGTTCTCAGTACCATGTGTATATTGGAGGAGTAGAAAAGTTATTAAGGTGCCTAGGTGTTAGGAAAACTGCTTTTGGAAAATACCAAGTAAATGTATAGCACAACATTTCAAAGAAATGGATATGTTGTTGGACCAGGTACTTATTAAAGAGCACTTGAGGGAGTTGGTGGGGGCAAGGGAGGACTGGCATGGATGAAAGTACATGAACCTGGTCAAAGAAAGTTTCCTGTTCTTCAGGGGAGACTTAGGAGAAGATACACAATTTCTTTATAAACCGCCAAATCATTTACTGTCACATTCATGTAGCTATTTTACCTGGACAGTATTGGAGTCATTTTAAATATATTTATATATTTTTTCAAAGTTTAATGTGAAATTTGAGAAGTCATTAGCTCTATCCTAACTAGTACTTTATTATGTTTTATTATTATTATTATTAGACAATGACACAAAACATGGACAGTGTCTTACTCAGAGGGTCCTTTGCTAGAGATAAATCATTGCTAATTCAAATAGGTTGATTTTATCAATAATTTAATGAAATTTCAACTGGTTTTAAAATATTCAGTATCGGTCTGTTTTTAAGGCAGCTATTTGAATGTAGTTTACATAAAGGAATATAATAATGGAGAAGAATTCAAAATGAAAGATAGAACATTATGAGATTCTTTTCTCCATAATTTATAAAATAAATGTTTTAATGTCTAAATTGTATTAATTACTAAAATCAGCCCACCCTTCTCCAACAGGGTCTCATAAACCAGTTGGTTTTGAGTTTAGCTTTTAAAACTGAGAGTTTTAAACGTCAAAACTGTAGTAGCTAAAAAAATGTATTCTTTCAGGAAAATGACTTATCAGAGGTGATATTCAGCTTCTAAATATTTCAGAATGAAAGTGATAGAAAAGTCACCTGAATGAAGTTTAAAACATTTGTAAAGCTGTATGTTCCTTGTAATAAAAGAGATGTGGCTGAGATCCAATAGCGGAAGTTAGATTTATTTTACATGGCAGGATGACAATGTGGCTATGATACAAACAACCTCCCCTCACTACAGAAAGAACTAGGTGAGGTCTGTTGTTAGGGGGATTATATGAAAGGCAAACTAATGACTTCAGCAAAAGCAGTTAAACTGATTATAAACACTTTGTCTGCAAAGGTGTGTGTTAGGGAAAACTAAGATGTATCACTTGAAATGATGTCTGAAACACACAAAAAAACTAAAAAAGAATTCTCAATATACATAACTGGATGATGATGATATATAAATATATACACACACACACACACACACACATATATATGTATATATAATTTGTTGCAGGTAGCTTTTCATTGTTTACAGAAACTTTTTGTTAATTTTTTCTATTTTGAAAATCAAAGCTTGTTTACATTGATTGTTGAGATAATTTAGCATTTTTAACTCATGTCAAAACTACGGTGTCAAACATTCTAGTTTGTAGTTACTTTCAGAGTAGGTTCAGGGTTTTTAGATCATTACAATTTAAAATTTCTGACCAATTTTAAAAACTGTAGAGAACAAAAGTGCATTTTGACAAAGCAGGTTTGTAATTAATTTTTATTAGTTGATCCTTTAATACCATTTGTCCTTTGGTCATATATATGCCCTGTGTATCTATACTTGTAACTGTTTAAATTTGCTTTTGGTTGAGAACATCCTTGTCTCTGCCCATCAAAATGATCTTGTTTACATCAATACTTTTGTGAAACAGTTATTTATTTGTGAAAGAGCTCCCTTCAATTGTGTTCATCTTTTATTTTTCCTTAACACAGAATGAAACATTAAATTTAGAGGAAATATGAAGGCACTTCCTTTTTTTAATAAGGAAATTGCTAGATACTTCCTTCATCAGACTTAAAGTACTGAGAAGAATAATTGTAAATAAAGGATTCCAACCTTTTAAAAAGGAAGGAAAAAAACTTTTTGGTGCTTCAGTGCAAGGCTATCTTTTAAAAGTCATCAATAAAGGGAAAATAAACTTTCAGCCTGGATGGTCAATTGATGGTTATATACAGTATTATTGCTAAAAACTTTTTACCTCTTGGTTGGCTTACATCTATTTTCCATATTATTAATTTTATACCAAAATGTTATTTATATTATTTGAATTTTCCTCTTATATGGCAAAATAATTAGAGGGTTTTTAAAAATAAATCTGTGATTTCCAATAAACAACTTGAAGATTGTCAACAGATGTGTATTTTCACAAAGGCTTTTAAACTCCTGGGTGAACACTATTTGTTTATGTCATCAACTGGTTCTGTTTAATGTCAGAGAGGCCTGTAATACGTGATCTTAATCCTATTTCCTGTTCAGACTTGCTGCTATGCCCAGGATAGAGGATTGCTGTGTTGTCTGCATTGTGGAGCCATCTAAAGTGCTTCTTTTGTTTGTTGAAAGGTTTCTTCTGGAATGTCTAAGTGGGGGAAGTCTTCTCTCCTAATAGACTGTTAGGAAAAGATGAAATAAGAACTATAGCCATAGTGCCTTAAGACACCATTTTCCTTTTATTTGGTATCATTAACTAGCCAAACATTGATTCAAATTTAGCCCTAGTCTCTTAACATTAGGAATGTTCTTAGGCCTGCTCTGCAGTGTTTGGTATTTCAGTAGATTTGTACATAGTATGTGATCATCTGCTTTTCACCTGATTCTTTCTTGATTCTTTATCATACTAGATGATGTGATTCAATATATATTTTTAAAACTCAGAAGCACCTGAATTATTTGGTTGCAGTAGAACTTTTTACTTGTGAGGCATGGCTGGGGTGTTTGTAGTTGGGACTTAAATGATAATTACGCAGAAGAGTTGAGTTGACCTGTATTTGGGACTTTAATTGAATACCACAGCTACAATGAGAATCAGAACAGAGAACTAGTGATATACAGGGTTATTCGTTCTTCTGTAATAATGAGAGAAATGTTAGATGTCTCTGTAACTATGTTTGTCCTGCAGTGGGACTAGCCTCAAGCTTTCATTATATGATGTTACTCTGCTCCAGAACTCAAAGGCTCCTTACTGCCTCCAGCATCAAGTCCAATCTCTTCTGCCTGGTTTTCAAGGTTTTATCTAATCTTCTCTTCCTCCTTCACTCCTTGTAGCCACCATTACCCACCACAAATTTTGTTCATGACCAACCTTACCTTGCATAAACTGGTTTCCCTTTTCAGAAACACTTTCTCCTGAAGTTGTTGAAATCTTATATCTACAACCCCAATTCTGCTCTTCCATTAAGCATCTCCTCCCCTCCCTCTAAAATACATACTGAATCACATACATTATTGTGCTACCTAGGAATCATTTCATGCGTTTTTTCCCCTAGCTAAAATATAAGTTCTGAAGGTAGGGACTATGCCCAGTATTATCACATAATGCTTAAAATCATTACTTTTTCCAAATATAATAAAGTAATGTTATTCTGGCAAGCCATCCAAATGTGAAGAGATTAATTATTCAGAACCCTTAATGGACATTGTTATAACATTTTACCTGTACTACTTAAAAGTTTATAATTTATTCAACAAAATCTGAATGCTTACTATATGCCAAGCATATTATACCTATCCAACTGTAGCCCAACAAATTTATATTAGTTATACATTAAAAACTCAAAACTGTAAAATCAAAAGTAAAAAAGGAAATACAGATTAAATTGTTACAGCAAAGGTATGACCTTATAGTAGTTATTCAAAGCTTCTGGGAGAACAAAATGAGTAATCTTACAGTTTCTCCTATCTCCTGCTCAATCCACTAGCTAATTTGGCTTTTTCTCAAAGTTCTTTTGTAAGAATCTTATATATTTTTGTTTCATTAAATGCTGTAACTTTTCCTATTTGTTTTTCTCATTAGAAGTATAATTTAATCATTGCTTTGTGGCACAGTCGGTAAAGAATCTGCCTGAAATGCAGGAAACCTGAGTTCAATCCCTAGGTTGGAAAGATCCCCTAAAGAAGGAAATGGCAACCCACTCCAGTATTCTTGCCTGGAGAATCCCATGGACAGAGGAGCCTAGGGGGCTACAGTCAGTCCATGGGGTGGCAAAGAGTTGGACATGACTTAGTGACTAAACCACTACTATAAATTAATATAATAATTCACCAATTAACTTAAAGCATTCACTATAAGACAAACTACAATTATAAAAGTAAGTGTGGTTGTAGTAATAGAGAATTCCCCAATGATATACTGTCAAGGAAAACAACAGAACACATTGTCAAGTGGTTCATCTCAGACACAACCCAACCTAATTCAGATATGCTGAATTGCTCCTTTTACTATAACTCAAAGGTATATTTCAACCAGTAATAGCCCACATGTTTCCTTGAATACACTTTAAAGGGAAAGAATAGCAAGTAGTCTAATTAAACTAATATTAGCTTTAATCAAGAGGCGAGTTCTGAAAGATATTTGTTCATTTCATTACAAGCATGTTTATGGAGGCCTGCTAAGAGCTAAACGTGATAGACTCTGGACGATAAAAGCAGCTCATAAAGGAATTTGTAAGTCAAATGGTGTCGGTAAAAAAACATGACAAATGCTAGATTAGAGGTAATGATGAGAATTCTGAGTGTAAAGATTTTTTAAAAAGCGAGTTTCCTTTCATGCTTTTGGTCTTCAGTTCAGTTCAGTTGCTCAGACATGTCCAACTCTTTGCAACCCCATGGTCTGCAGCAAGCCAGACTTCCCTGTCAATCACCAACTCCTGGAGCTTACTCAAACTCATGTGCATAGAGTCGGTGATGCCATCCAACCATCTCATCCTTTTGGTCTTAACTGCCATAATTTAGGCTTTCTGATCAAGAGAGCATTCATATGCACGCAGATACCTTTCTGTAGGCCAAAAATAGCATCTGTGCTGCTGTCTAGTCATTCAATTGTGTCGACTCTTTTGTGTCAATAAAATCAATACCCCTAGACTGTACTCTGCCAGGCTCCTCTGTCCATGACATTTTCCAGGAAAGAATACTAGAGTGGATAGCCATTTCCTTCTCCAGGGGATCTTCCTGACCCAGGGATAAAACCCGCATCTCCTGCACTGTGAGGCAGATTCTTTGCCACTGAGCCACCAGGGAAGCCCCCCAGATAGCATTACACTTGTATAAATTGTGTCTCTGGGGAACCTATATCCTTTAAATGCTTTAAAATCAATAATTCATATTAGCAATAGCTTTTCATTTACAATTTTCTTGATAATCCAGTGTTTTTAAAAAGCCTTTGTAGGTGCCATTTTTCAGCTCCTGCTTGTTGCTTTTATGAAATTCATGAATTTTGTTCATGGGTAAATAATGAAGGTTAGTTAGTATACAGAATAAATATGTTAATTTACCTAGGAAAGATTAGTTATGAGATTTAAAAGTGAATATATCCCACCTTCCTCCCCCTACCACACTCACCCCTTAAAAGGTTAAAATGACTTCTACAAAGGGATGTGAAATCTTACCTGCTGTGAGAAAGATTTTTGGAACCATCAGGCTGCTCTGGCTCAGGGTTGTCCGCATCATGACTGCTTTCAAGTATTTCTTCATTCTAAAGTGAAGGAAATTTTGGTAAGATCATCTATTTGTTTGGGGAGGAGGGCTCTTACCTATATTTTTCTATTCCCAAATGTCTTCTATTTCTTTGGTAAGAAATCAAGGTTTGGAGAAGTTGTGACCTGCTCAAGCTTAGAAAGAGAGCTAAAGGCAGAGATGAGATAAGTCTGGGGTCCAGTTTTCACAGGCTGGTAATCACAAGTTCCATCACACTGCCTCCTTGGGCAGTGCAGAGCGGTCACCCATGCAGCTGGTAAAGCCAGCTGATAGTTGGAAGTCCTGCTCCACTATGAGCCACCTCTAAGACCTTGGGCAAATTCACTGAATCTCTTGATTTCCTCCCCTAGAACATGGAACCCATGCAACTGCCTGCCTTGGCCAGGCACAATAATAACCACTTGCATGAACTATCTCACAACAGAAGGTCCTGATAAGGAACGAAATGCTGCTTCTGAGAGAATTTGAGAGGGGCCAAAAGGAAGGAGGAGGTGCCAATCCATAATATGTCCTGCCAACCTCCCAGAAACTCTTATGCTGGGATACATCTTAGCTGAGAAATGTTTGTGTCACCAGGAAGGACCTTGAGCCAGACCAAATATGGGCTAAGCAAGATGACTGGCCAGAGACAACCCAGAAAGGTAACCCCATTACCATAAAACCTGAGAGCCATGTGGCAGGTTTCCCTGCCATAGCTGCCAAACCTGCCTTTGCTTCCCCTGCTACTCTCCACTCAGGCGCCTTCCCAAAAAGCTCTCTTGCTCTGTCAGTACGTGTGTCTCCTCAGACAATTCATTTCCGAGTATTAGAGCCCACTCTTGGGCCCTGTAAGTGGGGGGGAGGGGGTCCCCCTTCTGGTAACAGCACTATCTGCCACATAGGGTTGCAGATCTTTTTCAGAATAACACTGGGCATTTAATTCTCAAGAAGAAACAAGACCCCTACTGAATTTACTTTCAAGAAAATATAATTTTAACAAGAACGTGAATTTGTGTATCATACTGATAGCGACCGTAGTATTATAATAAAGGTATTAACCAATAATGAGCAAGTAAATAATTAGCCAGCATTTGAGTTCTTCCTGCCTGCTAGGTTCTGTTTAAATGAGTTATTTTACACTGTCACAAAAGAGAGTAGAGATTTAGAAGGGGCCCTCTTGCAAAAGTATCATTAAGCGAAACTTAATGAATAAACACAAAGATTCCTTGTAATTTGAACTAAAAGTTGAAGGATGAGCTTTGCCCAGTCTCAGATGAACTAACTTGCAGAACAGGTCAGAATGACAGGCTGCTCAGATAGATGTAGACAATGCAAGAGAATCCTCTATCTGGATTAGCAGAGAGCAGTCAAGTTAAGCTTGTTTTATTATCTACAATGCAGACCACAGAAACAGCAATTTTAAAAAGTTCAGTGTATGAAAGAAAACCAAGGATTTTCTATCCTTTTATATATATATAAAGGATATTTATATCCTTTTATAGATATCTTCCCAAACCTGGTATCATATCCAGAAAGCAGGCTAATAAAAGGATTTGAGATACTAGCTTTGCTAATTTAGCTCTAAAATATAAGAACAATCTTTCATTCAGGTTCATATTTTTTCTTTTAATATAGGCTATCATTTCAATGAGAATCTAAATTTTTAGTTCCCTCTTAAATATATTTTAGTTCCCTCTTAAATATATTTTAGTTCCCTCTTAAATATATTTTAGTCTTAAATATATATTTAGACTCTCTAGACCAGAGACTAGAATTTATTTTTCACTTCAATCATACACAGAAGTAAATACCAGTCCTTGGATTCAAACCAATCTAGGTATTTTCACCACACTATCAAAGCTCTTTCTTCACATTTTCTATGTAATGTTGAGCTAATTACTATGGCAGTTAATGTTACACTGCATCCCTTTCTAGTTCTCCTCTGTGACGTTACAACGACAAAAATACCCACTAGACTTTGAGCTCCAGCCTTATTCACCTTTGAATCCACAACATGCAATACCTTCAGAAAGAGTAGCTATCATTATTAACAAAACCCCCTCTCACTGTAAAAGTCACTTACACTTGTGAAATGAACTGTGCTCTTTCTAACTCTAGTGATCTATTGTTACTATGGTGGATTGTAGAGTCTTTTATTTCATGACAACCTTTTATAGTGATGGAAAAATAACAGTGACTCAAGGTACAGGTCTGAAATTTGTCATCTTTTATACAGAATGATGATGCCCCTCTAATACAGACTGTCATGTTTGAGAGGACTTCACAGGCTTGCTGAAATGCCTGGGTATGGACTTGGTTGTGTCAACCTATGTTCTTATGGCCACATGTCAGACAGTTGGTGTTAGGGTGGAAGGAGAGTCCTCTGTCAATCAAGGTTGATGGAATACAACACCCATGTTTTTGAGGATATATGGAAGGACCCACAGCAGATCTGGGGACTCTTTTAATGAGAGCCTGCAGTTACCTGCACTATATACCAGTGTTTTGCTAAGGTTTAGATGGATTAGTTTGGTGCAGTGGCTTTCAAAATCTGACCACAGTCCACAGGAAAAATGTTTACATAATAACACTTACACATATATATTGTGATTTATAGTTGAGAAATCGATATTTGATTTTCATCTGGCACAGAGCTCCTAAAATTTGCTATGTTAAGAGTGTCTTGATATTTATAACAAATCCCTTTCAACCACACTTGGGTTTATGTTAATGAGGTAACTTTTAGGAAGCACCTAGCCAGTTTCTCAGAAGCACAGGTGACAACTTGTGTTTGCCTTTGGCCTCTGAAGGGGCTTGGGAGCAGTCTTAATAAGGCTGAGTCCTCATTGTTTGGAATCTGATGCTATCTCCAAGTAGACTGTGTAGAACTGAGTTAATTGTTTGGTGGTGTTGGAAAAAACATACAACAGATGTACATGTAACTGAAAAATGTTTGTGTGATTTTGTGATTGGATACATTCTATTTTAAATTCTATCCCATTGCACTCTATTCTTTTACTTATTTATTTATTTATAAATGCTAGTAAACCCACCTGAGTTCACTGTTACCACTGTGACCTATAATTTGAAAATCTCTTAAAGAGTGAAAACTGAGTGAAAAACATACAAACTGAGGCATGAGAGGTAAATCTGGGTGGAAATCCCCAGCTTGTTTTTTTTTTCAAAGTGGCCTTGGGTAGCACCTTACTTCTCTATGAGTAAAATAGGTGTAAAAATATCTATATCAGAAGGTTACTGTGATTGTTGTTATTCAGTCGCTCAGTCGGGTGTAACTCTATGACCCCATGGACGGCAGCAGGCCAGGCTTCCCTGTCCTTCACTATCTCCTGGAGTTTGCCCAAACCCATGTCCATCGAGTCGGTGATACCATCCAACCATCTCATCCTCTGTCGCCTCCTTCTCCTCCTGCCTTCAGTCTTTCCCAGCATTAGGGTCTTTTCCAATGACTTAGCTCTTTATAGCCAAAGTATTGCAGCTTCAGCTTTAGCATCAGTCTTTCCAATGAATATTCAGGGTTGATTTCCTTTAGGATTGACTGATTTGATCTCCTTGCTGTCCAAGGGATTCTCAAGAGTTTTCTCCAGCACAATTCAAAAGCATCAGTTCTTTGGTGCTCAGCCTTCTTCATGATCCAACTCTCACATCCATATATGACTACTGGAAAAACCATAGTTTTGACTATATGGACCTTTGTTGGCAAACATTAAAATACTTAGCACAAAGGAAAAGCTTAATAAATGGTATTTATGGTTGGTTCTTTAATATCTACTAGGTGGAGATTACAATAGACAATTATGTAATGCACTCAGCATGCTGATCTTCAGTAATTGTGGGGCAGTTGCTACCTGCTTATGTATAAGAGCCCCCACATTAATCGCTAGCTAGGAGATGTTGGCCATGTCACTTAATCTCCCTGGGTATCCATTTTCTTCTGTGTAAAATGAGGGAGGTGAGTAATTTGGCAATTAAATGTTCCTCTGTTTATAATATAAAATACCAACATAGGTGTTATTGCTTCCAATTTTGAGATGAAAGCTAACCTACAGCTAGAGTGCTTTTGGGAAACTTTTGAATTAAGCTTCCTGAAAGCTCTATGAGGAGAATATATACAAATAAATGCTTGTTTTCAAATATTGGTCCTTTGATTCAAATAATGAGCCAAGAAAACTGACCACAGACCAACCCACCAATTGCTGCTTTATTTCTCTGTTAGGGTTTCCTTACAAACCTCACTGAATGAATTATAAAATGAGGTGATTTGAAAGTAGAGCAAGTTTCTTGTGAAATCATATCCTGTTTTCCTTCAGTCACCCTGACTTGGAAATACCCCAGGGCATCCCAAAGAAGAGATTTTCTCAGTCAACTGGTGCTGTAAAAGGGAACCAATGCATAAACTACTCCTTTGGGAGGCCAACCAGGTGGGGAACTCCCTCCTACTGTGTTCATTAAGGCAGGCAGGCTGGTAGCTGCTCCAGGCTCTGCATCACTCCCGGTACCTTAGCCTCTCCCTGGTTTCAAAGTGACACCAACCTACATGCAGTTTTTCCTGAATCACCTTTAATCATGACTTCCTATATCTACTCAACATAGAATCTGATTGTTTGTCTCCCCTATATTTTGAAGAAAGACATATTTTCAAAACTTGAAAAAAATAGGCTAAGTGCCAAACCTAAAGGAATTTTGTAAAAAAAAATTTTTTTTAATCTCAATTTCTCTGAAGAATCTATCTTTTTAAAACTTACATTGTAAATATTATCAAGAGCTAATTTTCAATTGATTATTAACATTTTTCCCCCCAAAAGAGACAGCAACGTCTGAAACAGAATCAAATTAGTTTTTCCCTGAAATTAAGTGATTTCTCTTTATGATTTTAGGAATGCTCAGAGAGCAACTTCATCTCCAACTCTTTTAAAGAGATGGTATCTGGTAATTTAAAGGTATGGTTTATTATATTATCACATTTCTTAAAAAGAAAAGCTGCTAGACTGAATTCTGAGAGAGAAAATGGAAGGCAGATAAGGAGCTAAACCACCTCTTCATTATTTATTTATTTTTATCAAAAATATTTATTTATCTATTTACTTAGCTGCACTGGGTCTTAGTTGCAGCATGCAGGGTCTAGTTCCCTGAGTGGGGATTGAAATTGGGCCCCCTATATTGGGAGCATAGAGTCTTAGCCACTGAACCAGCCGGGAAGTCCTACCCTATTATTTAAAGTATGAGGAGTGATCATTACAGGAAGTCTTTAAGGTTAAGCCTCTTCTGGCACTGTAAATTAATAATGAAAACCCAAGAAAGCAAAAGAGGTATGGAAAGTAAGAACCTCTGAATAAAATAGATTGGCATGGCTTAGAGGAGGAGAGCAGGAAGGAAAGGAAAGGAAACCTCCAGCCTCAGTCTAGGGTGACCTTGAAGACATTGTATTTCTCAGAGTGAAAAATATCAGCTTGAGAGGAAATAGTCTGCCCTCTTCATTGCTGGAACTACCAGGAAAGGGAAACCCCACCCCGCTGATTTTTGAGGTTCAGTGGGTCCTAATGTGGAGAATAGGAAGGACTTTTGAACAGGAACCAATTAGAGAACCTATCCTTCAAGGGAATCCCTAGCCAGCTGTTCCATCCTATTTGCTCCCTCTCCCAGACCTTTTTCCAGCACACTTTTTCCTACACTTCACTGAAGAAGCCACAGTCTAAAGATTCCTTTGGATAAAAGGGGCTGTCAGTCCCTTTTAAAAGATGGCAAGTATTTGCAGAGGGGTTAAGGGACTGCCAGTCACTCAGCCATGCATTGCTGTGAACTAGCTCATTCAGATTTCTCTCACCTCTGGTCCAGATCAGCTGTATTGGGAGGAAGCTTCCGAGAGGTAGGGGAGAAGAGAGGAGGCAGAAGAGGAAGGCTTTAGAACATTTTATAGACTGAAATCCTTTGGAGGGAAGAGCAAGCTTGAGGAGACACGCATTAGTGGTCCAGAAGCTTTGTGGAAAGAGGAAACAACTAGAGAAGATAAGGAAATGGGTCCCAGATGCAAACTTTACAAAATTTTCTAGGGTCTCTTGTATCTAAGGTCTTGAATTTCCCAGCTAGAATTGTTAATAATTAGTTCACTGTTCTTACTGGTTAAATTGGCTATTATAGGTTGGACTAATATCTAAACATTACTTATAATATTTGTTTATGGAAGGAAATGTCTTCTCAAAAAACTACAAACATTGTTTTACCAATGATATGCAGGTCTGTAGTTCTGTTAAAAATATCAGAAAGTAAGGAATATGTCACAGGATACTGTTCTGCCATTCCCCAACCAAGAAAATGTGAAGGAAATAAGTAAGCCTAGGACACTGAAAGGAAGTTGCCCATACATCCTAAATTTTCTGAGGTTGTTTTATTTCATGTGATTTTAACTTTAATGCATAAATGTTAGTGTAACAATTTTTACATGTCTGTAAATCACAATAAACTGTGGAAAATTCTGAAAGAGATGGGAATCTCAGACCACCTGACCAACCTCTTGAGAAACCAATATGCAGGTCAGGAAGCAACAGTTAGAACTGGACATGGAACAACAGACTGGCTCCAAATAGGAAAAGGAGTACGTCAAGGCTGTATATTGTCACCCTGCTTATTTAACTTATATGCAGAGTACTTCATGAGAAACGCTGGTCTGGATGAATCACAAGCTAGAATCAAGATTTCCAGGAGAAATATCAATAACCTCAGATATGCAGATGACACCACCCTTATGGCAGAAAGTAAAGATGAACTAAAGAGCCTCTTGATGAAAGTGAAAGAGGAGAGTGAAAAAGTTGGCTTAAAGCTCAACATTAAGAAAACGAAGATCATGGCATCTGGTCCCATCACTTCATGGGAAATAGATGGGGAAACATGGAAACATTGTCAGACTTTATTTTTCTGGGCTCCACAATCACTGCAGATGGTGACTGCAGCCATGAAATTAAAAGACACTTACTCCTTGGAAGGAAAGTTATGACCAATCTAGACAGCATATTAACAAGCAGAGACATTACTTTGTCCACAAAGGTCTGTCTAGTTAAGCTATGGTTTTTCCAGTGGTCATGTATGGATGTGAAAGTTGGACTGTGAAGAAAGCTGAGCACTGAAGAATTGATGCTTTTGAACTGTGGTGTTGGAGAAGACTCTTGAGAGTCCCTTGGACTACAAGGAGATCCAACCAGTCCATCATAAAGGAGATCAGTCCTGAGTGTTCATTGGAAGGACTGATGTTGAAGCTGAAACTCCAATACTTTGGCCACCTGATGCAAAGAGCTGACTTATCTGAAAAGACCCTGATGCTGGGAACGATTGAGGGCAGGAAGAGAAGGGGACAACAGAGGATGAGATGTTTGGATGGCATCACTGACTCAATGGACATGAGTTTGGGTGAACTCCAGGAATTGGTGATGGACAGGGAGGCCAGGCGTGCTGCGGTTCATGGGGTGGCAAAGAGTCAGACACGACTGAGCAACTGAACTGAACTGAACTGAGTGCTCTATGTTAGCTAACAAATTCATCTCCTAAGGGATCCAAGATGAAAAACTTGAAGGGCTCTTCAGTATCTTCCTTTCCTTCCCCATTAAATCTATCCTCTTATTTCTCTGCCTTGATCTATTCCTTCATTCATCAAACTTTCTTTAACAGTCTAGAGTATTCCTGGTGGGGTAGGGGGGTGCAGCGGAACATCTGGACTAATGGGTATGAGCTCTGTGCATCTTCTTTTTTTGCCACTGCCATTAGTAGGCTCTCAACATCGAAATCTCAGCTAGACTGTGACAACTGCTGGCAGGTGGTCAGCCTGCCTGTCTTCATCTAATTTACTCTCCATTGCTGTATCCATGTCGTGCCAGTACACAGGTGCCCTTGTTGGCAAAAACCCTCAACCAAAGCCTTAAGCAATCTGTCTTTGGTCTACCTTCCCAGTTTTCTTAGACTATTCCCAGAATAGCCTATGCTCCCTTCAGATTTCTGAGGCTTTACTCCTTCCCCATCCTGGACTGGCCTTCTCTGTCTTATCTACCTTTCAAAGTTGCATTTATTCTTTTAATTTTTTAAATAGGTTTTATTTTTCAGAGCAGTTTTAGGTTGCATGCAAAAGTGAATGGAAGGCAGAGATCCCTTGTCCCCAGCCCCCACCGTCACATCCCCAGAGGGTATACTTGCTGCAAACAAGAACCTGCACTGACAGGTCATAAAGTACTTTTCTGCCCTAAAATTCCTCTGTGCTCTGCATATTTATCCCTCCTCCCCACTAACCCCTGGCGACCACTGATCTTTTGCTGTCTCCATGGGTTCTGCCTTTTCAAGAACGTCCTAGAGTTGGAATTGCACAGCTTGTAGCCTTTTCACCTTGGTGGCTTCAACTGCATTGTGTTCAAAGTTGCATTTATTCTTTCTTTAAAATTTTCAGTTGAAGGATACTTGGTTTACAGTGTTGTGTTGGTTTCAGCTGTATAACAATAAAAATCAGCTATAAGCATCTATATTTGTCTGATAATGGAAATCAGCCATAAGTATCTATCCCCTCCCTCTTGATACCCCCATCCCACCCCTCTAGGTTGTTACAGAGCACCAGAGGGAGAATATGGACAAACTGAGAGAGTAGCACTGACCTATATACACTACCAGGTATAAAATAGCTAGTTAGTGGGAAACCTCTATATAACAGTAGGAATCCAGACTGGTACTCTGTACTTATTCTTTAAAGTTCAAATGTCACCTTCTTTGAATAAATGTTCCTGACATACTTGCTACGAACTGTCCCCTCTTCTGCCTTCTCAGTTCAGTTCAGTCGCTCAGTCGTGTCAGACTCTTTGCGACCCCATGGACTGCAGCATGCCAGGCTTCTCTGTCCATCACCAACTCCCGGAGCTTACTCAAACTCATGTCCATGAGCTTACTCAAACTTCTGCCTTCTAATACATAATATTCATTTTACCAGAGGTATGTCATTCTGCTTCGTATTATAAATTATTAGAAATAGGTTGTTTCTCCCCTGAAACTTATAAGTTTCTTGAATTTAGGTCCCATGTTAGAATTGTTTCCCATATGTGACCCATAGCAATAGCTTTGATATTTATTAAATTGAGCTGAATAAGCCACCCAAATGGGACACATCAAATATTTTAGTCAGGTCAATTTTGTATTGGTCAAAGAGCAAAGCCAACAGTGGTCTGACTATTATTCTTTTTTTTTTTCATGTAGTTCCTTCAGTGAAAAATATATTCTCATAAGATGAATATAGTCACATCCTCACTCTCCTACCTTCTGGACCCTGTATTAGCCTATGAAACCCATATGTACCTTAATAATTTCTTCTTTATCTGAATGGCCTACACATATAGCCTCTAGTCCCATGTGACCAAAAGTGCAGTCCTTATACCACCTGCATTCTCGTCACCATATGCACAAGTTAAAAATTCAGATTCCTGGGCCCTACCCCAGACCTCCTGAATTAGCATCTCTGTGGCTGGAGCCTGAGAATCTGTTTTGTGAATAAGCTTCTCAGGGTTGTTGTACATAGGAAACCTTAAGAATCTTCATTCTAGAAACTGATCAGAGAGCTTGGCTGGGGAGCTCAAGATTTGGTGGATTCTTTGAATTTCTTATTATCTCTAAGAATGATCAGACTTCAAAACATCACAGAAAGTGAACAGTGAAATGTGCTTATAGTACACGTTCTCTTGGTGAGAAACTGGTAAATGAAAGATTCTGGGATTCAGAAGGGTGAGAAAGCAATGAACTGAATTTGGCCATGATCTGTTATCATTTGGCAAAAAGATACATATTCAAGATTAGGAGAAGCTATTTAAGACCTAAATCTGACCTTCTTTCAGCTTCTTTTCATCTCTTATACAGATTATTCTATGTTTATTATGTTTATAAATAAATATAGGATTAAATAGGAAACTAACATTACTAAGAATCTTCTGTATGCCAGGCATCATGCTAGGTGCTTTCTATATATTACTCATATAATCAGCCACTTGGAGGAGGTCACTTTTTATCTGCATTTTGCAGAAGAGGAAAGTTAGAGGATGAAAGGTTAAGTAAATTGCTAGTTAGGTAGATTAAGTAAGTTATAATGTAGATAGGTTAAATTAGATAGAAAAGTAAATGCAAGATTAAGTAAACTGCTAATTTCAGATTCCAATTCAATCATTTACTGGATGTGTGAGCCCTGGGGAAACTCACTTAGTTTCTCCAAATCTCAGCAGCATCACAGATAAAAGAAAGGAGGGGTCACCTTCCTCACAAATTGAGGACTAGTGATGAAGTCAGGTATACATAGGACCCAGCATAATGTCTGGCCCTCAGTCAGTGTCGCAACCATTCCCTCACCTCAGTTTTCTTTCTACCTTGGCTTTTTATGCTTTTAAAAAAATTTTATGAAGGAGCCTGTTTGCTCAGAAGCCTGAAAAGGCCTTGCTATTTTAATAGGTGCCCAGAAACACTGTTCATGGTGCTCACGGCCAACAGCGCTTCCTTTTTCCTGAGGGTTGGTGTTCAAGAAAAAAACTCTCATCAGCCTCTGGCTTCCTTACAGCTTCAAAGAGGCAGTGATATGCACAGCCCAGGGAAAGCAGCCTCGGTGAGTCATGCTTTCAACTTCCAACTGGTGACATGAAAGACAGAAAGTAGCCACTTCACTACTGCCAGCAACCACAGCAAATGACTCCACTGTGGCTTTCCCAGAGACAGTGTCAGGGGGCCAAGCACGTGCCTTCACAGCTGCCAGACTGCCCCATGAGTCTCAGTTGCCTCCTCAAATTGAGCTTGTCAAGTTCTTATGAACTGGCACACCAGAGATCCTCCTGCCACAGAACAGGGGACACCTTTTTTGGGAATGAATTCTCTGATGATGATAAAATTGTATCATGATCTTACCTGCAGGTAGTATCAGTGATTCCAGCAGAAATCATGAATGATTTGGGTTTAAAGCTTTTTTTTCCGCCCATGAGCATTTCCTCTTGAGGGCAAGGAGGAACATTTATCACAACCTTATGATTCACTCTCCTAGACTGGCTGTGGCTTCATTTCATCTTTGAATTCCTGGCCTAAGGCTTAAAAGATGTCGGAATTGTTACCTGGAGGCAGATGCGTGTTCTCCTATCCTGGTCATCTGCTTTCGACAGTGATAAAACACAAGCATCAGTGATTGTTCTTGGTGTCATTCAACTTCCTTGTCCCTGCTTTGAACAATCCAGGCATGTATCTAAACCTTCTTTTCTAATTTACCTTTTTTCTTACTAGTTTTCTTACATATTTTAGAATGATGATTTTCCTGGTTATACCACCCACCTTGGGAAACACTAATTGCCTTTACTGATTCTAAATTGATTTCTAGGTCCAGGATTTGGGGCTTTAGTGCACAAATCTCCTATCTTCCTACTTATATTGTTCATGACTGTGGATTCTGCTTACTCTTCTCATAGCTGTGGGCTTTAGAAGCAAAAGTCTGACATGCCACTGTTCTCCAAAATGAGGAAGTTTGGCAGCCTCTGTTCCTACTCTGCTTGCTTTTCTACCTTGACTGTTAACATATAAGTTCTTGTGAGAAAAGCCCTTCATTAAATGCCTAAACAAGGCAACAGCAAGGGAAAAAGCAACACAAGCACAGAAGGATGGCAATAGCCTGTACCTGTGTCTGCTCAGGAGGACCTCTGCTGTTGGTGATCTGCCTAAACCCAGTGGGAACAAGCATCTTAGCAGGATGGGCTTGGAGCCTGAGTTAAACAAACAGCACAGCAGAAGGAAGAAATCAGAGGTTTGGTGGTCAGAGTTTTCTGAATCCTACTCAACATTTTCCAACCCTGTTGGCCTCTGTCTATAGCCACCCCTGTTCCTGCACTGTTTATTTTTACCAGTATGTAATATCAGAGTCGGAGAAGGCAATGGCACCCCACTCCAGTACTCTTGCCTGGAAAATCCCATGGACGGAGGAGCCTGGTAGGCTGCAGTCCATGGGGTTGCGAAGAGTCAGACACGACTGAGCGACTTCACTTTCCCTTTTCACTTTCATGCATTGGAGAAGGAAATGGCAACCCACTCCAGTGTTCTTGCCTGGAGAATCCCAGGGACGGGGGAGCCTGGTGGGCTTCCGTCTATGGGGTCGCACAGAGTCGGACACGACTGAAGCGACTTAGCAGTAGCAGTAGCAATATCAGAGTAAATGATAAATATAGCTTATGGAAACCTTTGGCCTTAAATACTTTGAGGTTTTCCCTGAGGAAATGTGCTTTATTTTACTGACAATATTTCCTTTTTTTTTCTTTTACAACAAATAAAACAATAGCACTCATATTGTTTATAATTATTGAAATAATTTACTCTAATTTGAATTCTTATATATGAGAACCTTTACATACTGACAACTCCCATGGCATCTTTATAAAGTATTGTAAACCTATGGCTGATTCATGTTTATGTTTGGTAGAAACCAACACAATACTGTAAAGAAATTATCCTTCAATTAAAAATAAATAACAAAAAAGTGTGCAGGTCATAAATATGCTGTCTAAAGATAGGCAAAGTAGGTCACAGAGATATGAAATGAGTTGAAATCACATTGTGAGTCAATGCAATGACATGTGAGTTCAGGTACCCAATCTGGGCTCTGGTGCACTTGACACAGACCTCACCTTCAGAGATGACATTCTCTGGAGACCAGGGTACAGAAAAGGGTAGATTGATGCTCAGTTTTGAAGGTGATCATAGTTAAACCCTTTTTATATAACTTAATGATTTCACAGACTTCCTGAATGTTAAGTCAGGTGAAGTTTATTTACATTTGCCCATTCAAAAGTTGTTTGACCAAGACTGTATGATACTATGAATAATTATATGCCAACAAATTGGACAACCTAGAGGAAATTGACAAGCTTTTAGAAACATACAGCCCACTAAAACTGAATCAAGAAGAAATAGATAATCTGAGAAGATTGATCACTGAAAGTGAGATAGAATCCATAATAATAATAATGATCAAAACTCATTGCAAACAAAAGTCCAGGACCAGAGGGCTTCACTGGGGAATTCTAACCACACATACAAATAAGAACTTACATTGATCATTCTCAAACTTTTCCAAAAGGCTGAAGAGGAGGAAACACTCCCAAAGTTATTCTATGAAGCCACCATTACCCTGATACCAAAACCAGACAAAGACATTGACAAAAAAAAATTTTTTTATAAGACTGTATGAAGTTGCAAACTGTTTCCTAACTCTAGAAGACAGGGTGATGTAATACCTACAACTATTAGGGATGCTAAAACAGCAGTAACAGTGACCTCGTCTGCCCGGAATACAGAAGGATGGCTGAACAAACACAGAAGAATGCAACTTTCTAAGGAAAGTCTGCTGGGAACTAGTTCCCACATTGTATCTGCCTCCAGGAAGAAGAGCCTGTGACTTGCTTTCTGCCTGACTCCTTAATGGTCAGTGGATTCTCTGTTGGGGGGACCTAGATTTGGACACATTAGGAATGATGAATATGAACCATTGGTGAAGTACATTTGAGCCCACAGCCTACTAGCTTGTGTTTCAGAACCATTCAGTCAGCCAGATATTTAATTTTTCAGTGAGGCAGAGGAAAGGGGATCTGTTCTGGGGTTGCTAAACAGCGATACATATTCATAATTCATTTTGCTTGGGTTTTTGAATATAGCATTACTGTACAATTATACAGTGCTTGGCTGTTTTCAAAATTTTCTATTGATGTTTAAAACAGTTTCAGGAGGTAGCTGTTGTTATTACCAGTTTTACAGATGAGAAACTGAGGTGTAGAGAGGTTATATTGCTTACATCTAGGTCTGCCAGATTCCAAAGCTTATGCTTTTTTGAAAAAAAAAAAAAAAAATTTTTATTTTGCAATAATTGTAGATTCACATGAGTTTACAAATAAATGTACAGGTAAGTCCCATGAATTCTTCCCCCAACCTCCTCAAATGTTAACATCTCACACAACTAGAGTATAGTATTAAAAGCAAGAAAATGACTTTGACACAATCCACAGTGCTTATTCAGAGTTCATCAGCTATGTGTGTGTGTGTGTGTGTGTGTGTGTGTGTAGCTGTATGCAATTTCGTCATGTTCTTATATAAAGCATACACTGTTCTACCAATTTTAAATATCAAGTCAGATTATAGGAATGAATAAAATGATTTTTTCTTCAATAAAACATTATCTACCAACAATCATGTACATTATGCTGTATGTGCTATGCTAAGTTGCTTTAGTCGTGACTGACTCTTTGCAACCTTATGGACTGTAGCCCGCCAGGCTCCTCTATCCATGGGATTCTCTAGGCAAGAATGCTGGAGTGGGTTGTTATGCCCTCCTCCAGGGGATCTTCCTGACCCAGGGATCAAACCCATGTCTCTTCTGTTTCCTGCACTAGTGGTTCTTTACTACTAGCACCACCTGGGAAGCCCCAGTTATGTATGACCAAACAGCTTTTCATTTTTAGTTGCAATTAAGAAAAGGAAGCAATTCTAAAAGCTCATCTCTTAGGAGCGCTAGACTGTGCTATGTGCCTTTATGGGCACATCTTCTGGGGGTGATGATAGATATAAAATAGGGAAACAATTTATTGGTTTATTGATAATTATGGCAGCAGGAAAAGGGGACAACAGAGGATGAGATGGCTGGATGGCATCACCGACTCGATGGACGTGAGTTTGAGCAAACTCTGGGAGCTGGTGATGGACAGGGAGGCCTGGCATGCTGCAATTCATGGGGTCGCAAAGAGTCGGACACGACTGAGCGACTGAACTGACTGACTGATGGCAGCACTCTTAAATATGTCAGAAATTTCTATCAGTAAAGGAAAGGTGATCTTACCTTGACTTCAGATTTAGTCTCATCATCTTCCTTTTCCTCTGAGTTTAAATCTGTCTCTGTATAAGGTTCCTCAGATGTTTTCTGATGAGGAACTAGAGAGATAAAGGAAACCTGCCATTAATTTGGCTAGTTGGCTAATAACTCAGAGCACTTAGCCTGACTTGGATCATGCTGATGTAGTTGATTAACAAAGCTTAATTGAGCTGCTACATATTTTCAAAATAGTAGATGAAATTGGAGGTGAAGAGGAGATGCAGAAAAGAAAGAGTCCTTGATCCCAGGCACTTGATCCAAAGAGAAAAAAGTCATACCCAACACCAAGGGAAAACATCAAACTGCAACCAGTCAATCAAGGTAACATGGTAAAAATGATAGTTTCCATCATTCCCATTTTTAAGGCCCAGTTAAAAAGTTGTTTTCTTCATGAAGTCTTCCTTAACTATTCTAAGCTTCATGGGTTCTGTTTATATACTGATGCTTTAGCATTTTCATTTGCAATGTATAACATTGCACTTGATGTTGTTCTTGGATTGGAAGATTGAATTCTAGGTACCACATTCTACTGAGCATATTCTTTCCATTATACAGGTAATTAATTAGTGATTATTAATAGGAAATTTGAAAAATACTAAAATCTTACCATTTAAACACACTATGATTATGTAAGAGGATAGAAATTGTTGCTAACCTAATGATCTAACAGTTGCATTCCAGAATTGATGCAATTGCATTTATTAGTGGACAGGATGACTGTGTGAAGAATCTGCTGAGTCTGGAGGAAATTGGGCAGGCTTGCTCTTACTCTTATGTCTCAATCATTCTCTCTCCCTCCTCTCCTTCCCACCAGGCACTAAGATGCCTGGGAAATAGCCGTCTTCAACCTCCACGGTCATTTGGCAGTAAGATTGGGATTTGGGGAGGAGAAGCCCTGGTTAGATTTGTAGCTTTCTAACAGTTTTACCAGAAGGCTGCCCTGGGGGTAATGACTACAAGACTAGTAAGTAAGTGGTACTTTACATTCTTACTGGTCACCATCACCACCCTTGTATATACAGTCCCTTTGGGAAACTCACAGGATACATGCGATTAACCCAGGACAGGATATGAACATTTCTAGGTCTGGTGGCCAAAATGTCATCCACCTAATGTCACCAATACCACCCAGATGCTTATGTGTGGCAGACTTGATGGAGGTTGACTGTCTTGCCTCCAGAGGCCCTCCCAAGCCTCTGTGAGCCAACTGGAAGCCCCTTGATCTTTCTGTGGGTTTTCTAAACATGTTACATTGAAATCTGTAGTGAAGTGCACAGATAGCTGCCCCAGGTTGTATGACTGCTGAATCTATTTTATAACAATGAACAACCCACTGGGCTCCTCGTTCTCTGCAGGATCTCTGTAACCTGAATGATTCTAGGCATAGTAACAGGAAGCTAGAAATGCATATACTGATTGGCAATACCCATGACTGAGAACCACTTCCCCTTAACTCTGTTAAGTACAGCAGTGAAGTTAAAGGCAAGGACGTGGGAGCAATGTTGCCAGAACTCAAGTTTTGCTCTTCCACATATGAAGCATACAATATTAAAGAGCCTTAGCTTCAGTTCACTTCAGTTCAGTCCTCAGTCATGTCCAATCTTTGTGACCCCATGGACTGCAGCATGCCAGGCCTTCCTGTCCATTACCAACACCCAGAGTTTACTCGAACTCATGTACATTGAGGTGGTGATGCCATCCAATCATCTCATCCTCTGTCATCCCTTCTCCTCCCGCTCTCAATCTTTTGCAGCATCAGGGTGTTTTCACATGAGTCAGTTCTTCACATCAGGTGGCCAAAGTATTACAGTTTCAGCTTCAGCATCAGTCCTTCCAATAAATATTCAGGATAGATTTCCTTTAGGCTGGACTGGTTGGATCTCCTGCTGTCCAAAGGATTCTCAAAAGTCTTCTCTAACAACACAGTTCAAAACCATCAATTCTTCAGCACTCAGCTTTCTTTATAGTCCAACTTTCACATCCATACATGACTACTGGAAAAACCATAGCTTTGACTAGACAGACCTTGGTTGGCAAAATAATGTCTCTGCTTTTTAATATGCTATCTAGGTTGGTCATAACTTTTCTTCCAAGGAGAAAGTGTCTTTTAATTTTGTGTCAGCAGTCACCAATTGCAGTGATTTTGGAGCCCCCCCAAATAAAGTATCTTACTGTTTCCACTGTTTCCCCATCTATTTGCCATGAAGTGATGGGACCAGATGCCATGATCTTCATTTCCCAAATGTTGAGTTTTAAGCCAGCCTTAATGTACTCCTTTCCTGATTTGGAACCAGTCTGTTGTTCCATGTCCAGTTCTAACTGTTGCTTCCTCACCTGCATACAGATTTCTCAGGAGGCAGGTCAGGTGGTCTGGTATTCCCATCTCTGTAAGTTTTCCATAGTTTGTTGTGATCCACACAGTCAAAGGCTGTGGTGTAGTCGATAAAGCAAAGTAGATGGTTTTCTGAAATTCTCTCACTTTTTTGATGATCCAACAGATGTTGGCAATTTGATCTCTGGTTCCTCTGCCTTTTCTAAATCCAGCTTGAACATCTGGAAGTTCACAGTTCATGTATTGCTGAGCCTGGCTTGGAGAATTTTGAGCATTACTTTACTAGCATGTGAGATGAGTGCAATTGTGCGGTACTTTGTCTTCAAGAAAATTGGAGATACCAAGGAAACATATGCAAAGATGGGCTTGATAAAGGACAGAAATGGTATGGACCTAACAGAAGCAGAAGATATTAAGAAAAGGTAGCAAGAATACACAGAAGAACTGTACAAAAAAGATCTTTATGACCCAGATAATCATGATGGTTTGATCACTCACCTAGAGCCAGACATCCTGGAATGTGAAGTCAAATGGGCCTTGGGAAGCATCACTATGAACAAAGCTAGTGGAGGTGATGGAATTCCAGTTGAGCTATTTGAAATCCTGAAAGATGATGCTGTGAAAGTCCTGCACTCAATATGCCAGCAAATTTGGAAAACTCAGCAGTGGCCACAGAACTGGAAAAGGTCAGTTTTCATTCCAATCCCAAAGAAAGGCAATGCTGAAGAATGCTCAAAGTACCACACAATTGCACTCATCTCACATGCTAGTAAAGTAATGCTCAAAATTTTCCAAGCCAGGCTTCAGCAATATGTGAACCGTGAACTTCCAGATGTTCAAGCTACTTTATTGACTATGCCAAAGCCTTTGACTGTGTGGATCACAATAAACTGTGGAAAATTCTGAAAGAGATGGGAATACCAGACCACCTGACCAACCTCTTGAGAAACCGATATGCTGGTCAGGAAGCAACAGTTAGAACTGGACATGGAACAACAGACTGGTTCCAAATAGGAAAAGGAGTACATCAAGGCTGTATATTGTCACCCTGCCTATTTAACTTATAGCAGAGTACATCATGAGAAACGCTGGGCTGGAAGAAGCACAAGCTGGAATCAAGATTGCCGGGAGAAATATCAATAACCTCAGATATGCAGATGACACCACCCTTATGGCAGAAAGTGAAGAGGAACGAAAAAGCCTCTTGATGAAAGTGAAAGTGGAGAGTGAAAAAGTTGGCTTAAAGCTCAACATTCAGAAAACAAAGATCATGGCATCTGGTCCCATCACTTCATGGCAAATAGATGGGGAAACAGTGGAAACAGTGTCAGACTTTATTTTTCTGGGCTCCAAAATCACTGCAGATGGTGACTGTAGCCATGAAATTAAAAGACACTTACTTCTTGGAAGGAAAGTTATGATCAATCTAGATAGCATATTCAAAAGCAGAGACATTACTTTGCCAACAAAGGTCCATCTAGTCAAGGCTATGGTTTTTCCAGTGGTCATGTATGAATGTGAGAGTTGGACTGTGAAGAAAGCTGAGTGCTGTAGAATTGATGCTTTTGAACTGTGGTGTTGGAGAAGACTCTTGAGAGTCCCTTGGACTGCAAGGAGATCCAACCAGTCCATCCTAAAGGAGATCAGTTCCTGGGTGTTCATTGGAAGGACTGATGTTGAAGCTGAAACTCCAATACTTTGGCCACCTCATGAGAAGAATTGACTCATTGGAAAAGACCCTGATGCTGGGAGGGATTGGGAGCAGGAGGAGAAGGGGACAACAGAGGATGAGATGGCTGGATGGCATCACCGACTCAATGGACATGAGTTTGGGTGGACTCTGGGAGTTGGTGATGGACAGGGAGGCCTGGCGTGCTGCGATTCCTGGGGTCGCAAAGAGTCAGACATGACTGAGAGACTAAACTAAACTGAAGAGTATGTATGTGTGTATGAGGCCTTAGTGAATTAATATGCACAAAGTGTTTAGGTCTTGGTAAGCACTCAGTATATTTTAGCTACTATTATATCCACAGACGGAGAAGGCAATGGCACCCCACTGCAGTACTCTTGCCTGGAAAATCCCATGGGCAGAGGAGCCTGGTAGGCTGTAATCCATGGGGTTACGAAGAGTCAGACACTACTGAGCGACTTCACTTTAACTTTTCGCTTTCGTGCTTTGGAGAAGGATATGGCAACCCACTCCAGTGTTCTTGCCTGCAAAATCCCAGGGACGGGGGAGCCTGGTAGGCTGCCGTCTATGGGGTCGCACAGAGTCAGACACGACTGAAGTGACTTAGCAACAGCAGCAGCATAGCCACAGAAGGGGGCTTCCCAGGTGGCACAGTGGTAAAGAATCTGTCTGCCAATGCAAGAGACACAGAAGATGCAAGTTCAATCCCTGGGTTGGCAAGATCCCCTGGATTGGAAATGGCAAGCCACTCCAGTATTCCTGCCTAGAAGACACCATGGACAGAGGAGTCTGACAGGCTGCAGCCCACGGGGTTGCAAAGAGTCAGACACAAATGGGCACACATAGCCACAAAAGAATGTTTTCACGTTCCTTGTGTACTTCAGAGAGGTTCAGAGTACCCAAGACACTTGGCTACCAAGAGTCAGAGCTGAGATTCCAGCTCCCACCTCTAAGTGGCCCTGACAATGTTCCTTACACTGTGAAATATAATACTTTATCTTGGCATGGACTCAGTTACTAAGGAGTCAGATGAATGTGTTCAACAATCCTGTTGTCAACCAGCTAGAATCCACACTCAGTGGTTAATCTCCAAAACAAAAGCATAGGAGCATTATACAAAATAAGCAAGTCGCCTGATCAAAGTCCACAGTACCTGTTCGGACATGTCAAAGATCTGTGGATCCTAGGATCATTAGTTACTGTGAAGTCTTGTGTTTGAAAAGCTGAGAAACAATTTATCGTCGTGCTTTGTTTATTTGTAACAAATATATGTCCTTTAAAATAATGAGGGAAATCCAAATAATAATAATAATAATGAGGGAAGCAAAGTCATATAAAGGAGTATAATTAGCTTTGGGAAAGTGCCCTATATAAGAGGTCAAGAGAACCAAGCCCTGTTTCCAACCATCCAAGGATGTCTCTATGTGTGCATGTCTGTGTGTATCTGTGGTGTGCATGCATAAGTGTGTCTGAGTGTACATGTGTATGTGTGTGTGTATGTGTGTGGAAAAATTCTGGAAAGAAATTCACAAAACTGTGAATTTAGTGAACTAAACACTAAAGTTATAACACTAAACTGTTATCAACTTTTTAATTCTAAAAAGCTTAATATGTGGTAGGAGACAGGGACTGTAAATTGTATTAAATGGAGAGTTATCAAAAGACCCCATAATTTTCAGATAAATAAAAACTGAAAGAATTTGTTGCAAACAGACCTGCAAAACAAGAAATGCCAAAGGAAGGTTTTCAGCCGGAAGAGACAAAATACAGGACGGTAATTCAATAAGGAATAAAGAACATCAGAAATGGTGAATAGGAAGTAAATATAAAATTATCTATATATTTGTTCCTTTTTTCGTCCTTTCTCCAAATTTTGTTGAAAGATATATGCCTGTTTACAGCAAAAATTATAACACAATATTGGGGTATGTAACATATGTTGACGTAATATTTAGGATAAGAATAGCACAGAAGATGATTAAACGGCATATGCAACTATACTGTTGCAAATTTCCTGTATTTACACAATGTGCTACAATATTAACTCAAAGTAGATTGTGAGAAATTAGGGATACACATGGTAATACCTAGAAGAAACACTGGGGGAAAAACAATGCAAAAAGGTATGTGTGTATGTATGTAAAAAGTCAGTAGAGGAATTAAAAGAGAATACTAAAAAATGGCTAACCTCAAAAAAGTCAGGAAAGGAGATAAGAGGAATAAAAAAAGTATGAGACAAATAGAGAACAAATAATGAAATAGTAGCTCTAAATCCAACTATATCAATAATTACATATTATGTAAAATCAATTAAACACTCTAATTAGAAGATAGAAGTTAACATAATGTTTTTAAAAGGGAAGACCCAAGTAAAGCTGTCTATAAGAAATATACTTTAAAAATAAAGTCAGAAATAGAAGAATGAAAAAGTGTATCATGTAAACATTAAGCATAAAAAGCTGGAATGGCAATATTAATATCTGACAAAGTAGACTTCAATATAGGGCCTATTACTAAAGATAAGAAGGGAAAGAATGATATTTCATTATTATAAAAGGGCCAATATATCTGCAAGATAAAATAATTATGAATCTGTGCATGCTTAATAAGTTTCAAAATACATGTGGCAACAAATTTTATATATATATATATATATAAAATATCCAAGCATGTTTACCCAGAATGCATGATTGTTTTAACATATAAAAATAAATCACTGTAATCCACCATATAAACCAATAAAGGAGAAAAATCATACATAGCGCTTCCCAGGTGGCACTAGTGGTAAAGAAACTGCCTGCCAATGCAGGAGACATAAGTGAGGCAATTTTGATCCCTTGGTTGGGAAGATCTCCTGGAGAAGGAAATGGCAAATCACTCCAGTATTCTTGCCTGGAGAATTCCATGGATAGAGGAGCCTGGAGGGCCATAGTCCATGTGGTTGCAAAGAGTCGGACACTACTGAGCAACTACTAGTAACTAACTATATGCACCAAAGAGAGCATTTGAAAAATTCAACAATCATTCATGATAAAACTCTTAACAAACTGGAATAGAAGGGAACTTTCTCAATCTCATAAAGTACATCTGTGAAAAACTTACTGCTAACATATACTTCAAGGTGAACAATAAGTTCTTTCCCTACAAACTGGGAAGAATCATGTATGTCTGATCTTAACACTTCTATTCAATGTTCTACTAAAAGTTCCAGCCGTTATCATGGGGCAAGGGGGAAAAAAGCGTGAAGACTGAAACAGAAGTAAAACTGTCCTTATTTACAGATGATAGGATTACATTTCTATACAGAAATATATTCCTATTGATAATAGTTATATATGGTAAATTCCATTTATCATACAGCTTTTTACAAGCATGACATATTTAAGATCTTTACACTCAAAACTACTAAATTGTTGAGGAAAATTAAAGAAGACCTAAATAAATGGAACATTATAACATTTATAAGTTGAAAGATTGAACATTGGTGAGATAAAAGTTCTCCCCAAACTGAACTATATATTCATTCAGTGATCTACATATTCATCCCAGGAGAAACTGAAAAGTGATTTTACAATTTTTATGGAAATGAAAAGGACCTAAAATAGCCAAAACAATCTTGAAAAATAACAAAGTTGGAAGACTTATATTACCTAATCTCAAGTCTTATTAGTAGGCTATAGTAATCAAGACCATGGAGGACTGATGTAAGGACTCATCTTTTTATTTTTTTCAAAGAACCAATTTTACCATTCTTTTGCTAACAGAATCTTGTTGGCCTTTTAAAGGTTTTTAATGAAGCTTTTTTTATGCTAATCCTATTCATGCATTTATATTGTTCTTCTACTAGACTGTGAACTTCTCCTGGCATCCAGGCATTCAGTTTTACCTAAATTTATAAGTCTTCAATGCCTGTACTATTCCATATCTTAAATAATATCTGTTGAAACAGTGACCATTATGCATCTTAAATAAGCATAATCTAAATCCTCACGAGCATGGATGAAACATAAAACCACAAAACTTCCTTCCCCAAGTAACTCACCCAAAGTGGAGGGCTGGCTGATTTTTGGTGATGCCCATTTTGGGGAGGACTCAGGATGGGGGGCCACGGGTTGCACTGGGCGAGTCTGTCTGGCTGCCAGTTTCATCAGACTCATTTGTCTCTTGTGAAATATTTCCTGCACATCGCTCAGCTTCTGCAGGACTTTCTGGGCTTTAGTCTATGGGGAAAAAAAGTAGATCATGAGCTCGTGGCTCTGTACTTAATCTGAGAACAGGAGGCATTCCCTTTCTCTCATCTTCCCCTCTTCTCTGAGCATCCATATGGAGGTCATTGCATATCTTGCCTTGTACAGAATTGTGATTCTAAGAGCATGTATCTCCCACTTGATTGTCAGTGGTTGTATTCTTTTCACCACTGTATCTCCAGCACCTGGAACACTGCCAGGCACCAAGGGATTCAGTTCAGTTCACCTCAGTTCAGTCACTCAGTCGTATCCAACTCTTTGCCACCCAATGGACTGCAGCAGGCCAGACTTCCCTGTCGATATCACCAACTCCCAGAGCTTACTCAAACTCATGTCCATTGAGTCGGTGATGCCATCCAACCATCTCATCCTCTGTCGTCCCCTTCTCCCACCTTCAATCTTTCCCAGCATCAGGGTCTTTTCAAATGAGTCAGTTCTTTGCATCAGGTGGCCAAAGAATTGTAGTTTCAGCTTCAAAACCAGTCCTTCCAATGAATATTCAGGACCGATTTCCTTTAGGATGGACTGGCTGGATCTCCTTGCAGTCCAAGGGACTCTCAAGAGTCTTCTCCAATACCACAGTTCAAAAACATCAATTCTTTGGCACTCAGCTTTCTTTATAGTCCAACTTTCACATCCATACAGGACTACTGGAAAAAACAAAGCTTTGACTAGATGGACCTTGGTTGGCAAAGTAATGTCTCTGCTTTTTAATATGCTGTCTAGATTGGCCATAACTTTTCTTCCAAGGAGCAAGCATCTTTTAATTTCATGGCTGCAGTCACCATCTGCAGTGATTTTGGAGCCCCCCCAAATAAAGTCAGCCACTATTTCCACTGTTTCCCCATCTATTTTCCATGAAGTGATGGGACCAGATGCCATGATCTCAGTTTTCTGAATGTTGAGTTTTAAGCCAACTTTTTCACTCTCGTCTTTCACTTTCATCAAGAGGCTCTTTAGTTCTTCGCTTTCTGCCATAAGAGTGGTATCATCTGCGTATCTGAGGTTATTAATATCTCTCCCAGCAATCTTAATTCCGGCTTGTGCTTCATCCAGTCTGGCATTTCTCATGATGTACTCTGCTATAAGTTAAATAAGCAGGGTGACAATATAAAGACTTGACGTACTCCTTTCCCAATTTGGAATCAGTCTGTTGTTCCACGTCCAGTTCTAACTGTTGCTTCCTCACCTGCATACAGATTTCTCAGGAGGCAGGGCAGGTGGTCTGGTATTCCCATCTCTCAAAGAATTTTCCACAGTTTGTTGTGATCCACACAGTCAAAGGCTTTGGCATAGTCAATAAAGCCGAAGTAGATGCTTTTCTGAAATTCTCCCGCTTTTTTGATGATCCAACAGATGTTGGCAATTTGATCTCTGGTTCCTCTGCTTTTTCTAAATCCACCTTGAACATCTGGAAGTTCATGGTTCATGTACTGTTGAAGCCTGGCTTGGAGAATTTTGAGCATTACTTTACTAGCGTGTGAGATGAGTGCAATTGTGAGGTAGTTGATCATTCTTTGGCATTGCCTTTCTTAGGGACTGGAATGAAAACTGACCTTTTCCAGTCCTGTGGCCACTGCTGAGTTTTCCAAATTTGCTGGCATATTAAGTGCAGCACTTTCACAGCATCATCTTTTAGGATTTGAAATAGCTCAACTGGAATTCCATCGCCTCCACTAGCTTTATTTGTAGTGATGCTTCCTAAGGCCCACTTGACTTCGCATTCCTGGATGTCTGGCTCTAGGTGAGTGATCAGACAATCGTGATTATCTGGGCATGAAGATCTTTTTTGTATAGTTCTTCTGTGTATTCTTGCTACCTATTCTTAATATCTTCTGCTTCTGTGAGGTCCATACCATTTCTGTCCTTTATTGTGCTCATCTTTGCATGAAACATTCCCTTGTATCTCTAATTTTCTTGAAGAGATCTCTAGTCTTTCCCATTCTGTTGTTTTCCTCTATTTCTTTGCACTGATCACTGAGGAAGGCTTTCTTATTTCTCCTTGCTATTCTTTGGATATTCAAATGAGTGTATCTTTCCTTTTCTCCTTTGCCTTTTGCTTCTCTTCTTTTCACAGCTATTTGTAAGCCCTCCTCAGACAACCATTTGGCCTTTTTGCATTTCTTTTTCTTGGGGATGGTCTTAATCCCTACCTCCTGTACAATGTCACAAACCTCCGTCCATAGTTCTTCAGGTACTCTGTCTATCAGATATAATCCCTTGAATCTATTTCTCACTTCCACTGTATAATCATAAGGGATTTGATTTATGTCATACCTGAATGGTCTGGTGGTTTTCCCTATTTTCTTCAATTTAAGTCTAAATTTGGCAATAAAGAGTTCATGATCTGAGCCACAGCCAGCTCCCGGTCTTATTTTTGCTGACTGTATAGAGCTTCTCCATCTTTGGCTGTGAAGAATATAATCAATCTGATTTCGGTGTTGACCATCTGGTGATGTCCACGTGTAGAGTCTTCTCTTGTGTTGTTGGAAGAGGATGTTTGCTATGACCAATGTGTTTGCTTGGCAAAACTCTACTAGCCTTTGCCCTGCTTCATTCTGTACTCCAAGGCCAAATTTGTCTATTACTCCAGGTATTTCTTGACTTCCTACTTTTGCATTCCAGTCCCCTATCATGAAAAGGACATCTTTTTGGGGTGTTAGTTTTAGAAGGTCTTGTAGGTCTTCATAGAACCATGCAACTTAAGCATTACTGGTCGGGGCATAGACTTAGATTACTGTAATTTTGAATGGTTTGCCTTGGAAACAAGCAGAGATCATTCTGTCATTTTTGAGATTGCATCCAATTACTGCAAGTACTTCAGACTCTTTTGCTGACTATGAGTTAATATATGCTGAGTGGTTAAATGCTCACTAAGGCAAAACCATTCATGGTAGAAAAGGATGTCACAGGCCAACTTACAAAAGAATGATTCAAAATGAGAAATGTAACCTGAATAAAGGCCCTGGTGGAAAAAAGACTGTAAGTATTGTAGGGGAAAGAGTAGCTAAATTTTGAAGCAGGATCAAGGGAAGCACAAGGATGTGTGATGAAAAGGATACACATTTAAATTTTATTCTGCAAGACCTCTTCTCTATATAAGATCAAGTACCAGGGAAAGATGGATCTCAAACATGTTCTCACAAGGGACTATGTGCCCTAAGGCAAAGGTTCAGAAGAACAAAAAACCAGAACTGTTTCACCTGGGTTTCCCCAAGGCCTGAATCCAGCTGAAATACATTTCTTTCAGCATGATGTCCCTTCAGCTCTGGTGGGTCAAGGAAGTGGGTAGCTTTCTCTTTGTCATGCTGACTCTGACATCCATCTTTTGGATGATTTTAACCACCAAAGAAGGGACTCAGAAGAGCTGAAACACCATAATCCATGCAGGGTGGCCTGAGGATGCCAAATTCCAAAAGTACAGGCTCAGCACACATCCAGGGGGGTTGCCACATTTTGCAACTGGAAAAAGTAAATTTGTCTTTTCTATGCTGAACCATCTTCTGAGGAAAGAGCAAAGATCCCTGAGGACTGTAATGTTAGCTATAGAACAACTCTTTCCCTATAGCCTAAGGCCCTGTCAAGGCTGACCTCTGCACTAAAATCTGAGTCAGGTCTCACTTATCGGAGGATCTGAAGGCAGACCTGAACTGTCCATCTGGTACCCACTGGCCACATGTGGTTAGTGAGCACCTGGAATACAGCTAGTCTGAATTGAGCTGCATTGTTTAAATACACACTGGATTTTGAACATTTACTTGAAAAAAGAACATAAAATATCTCATTAAAATATAATTAATTATACAACAGTGATTTTATGTTGAAATATTTTGCACAAAGGTGGAAAAAAACATTATTAAAATTGATTTAATTTGTTTCTTTTTATTTTTTAAAATGCAACTACCAGAAAATCTTGAATTACATATATGGTTTACATTATATTTCTGTTGAAAAGTTTTGATCTAGACCACAGATTGGCAATTTTTTTTGAAAAGGACGAAACAGTAAATATTTCAGGCTTTGCAGATCGTCTAGTCGCTGATGTATCTGCCAAACTTGGTTATTTTAGCAGAAAAGCAGTCATAGATGATAGATAATACATAAATGAAAGTGAGCAACTGTGTTCTGATAAAACTTGATTTATAAAAATAGGTAGCAATCCCTTATGATTATACAGTGGAGGTGACAAACAGATGTACTCCTTTCCCAATTTTGAATGATCTTCATGTTCATGGAACATTGTTCCATGTCCAGTTCTAAGTATAAGTTACTTCATGGAAAATATAAGGAGAAATAGTGGAAGCACTGACTGATTTTATTTTCTTGGGCTCCAAAGTCACTGCGGACAGTGACTGCAGCCATGAAATTAAAAGACGATTGCTCCTTGGAAGGAAAGCTATGACAAATCTAGACAGCATATTAAAAAGCAGAGATATCACTTTGCCAACAAAAGTCTATATAGTCAAAGCTACGGTTTGTATGGTTTGTAGTCATGAGAGTTGGACCATAATGAAGGCTGAGTGCTGAAGAATTGATGCTTTCAAACTGTGGTGTTGGAGAAGACTTTTGACAGTCCCTTGGAGGGCAAGAAGATCAAACCAGTCAATCCTAAAGGAAATCAACCTTGAATATTCCATTGGAAGGACTGATGCTGAAGCTGAAACTCCAGTACTTCGCCTCCTGATGTGAAGAACTGACTCATTTGAAAAGACCCTGATGCTGGGAAAGATTGTCATTTCCTCCTCCAGGGGATCTTTCTGACCCAGGGATTAAATCCACATCTCCTGCATCTCCTGCATTGCAGGCAAATTATTTACCACTGAGCCACTGGGAAGCTTCCCATTAAATCTGTTAATATTTGCTTTATAGATTTAGGTTTTCCTGTACTAGGTGCATATATGTTAATAAGTTATACCCCTTTTATATTCTTGTATTGATCCCTTTATCATTAAATAATACCCTTCTTTGTCCTTTGTTATAGACTTTGTTTTAAAGTCCATTTTGTCTGATATTACTGCCTTCTCTTTATTGCTGTTTCCATTTGTACAAAATATCTTTTTCCAACCTCTCACTTTCAGTCTGTGTGTCTTTAGCTCTGAAGTGAGTCTCTTGTAAGTCACATATAGAGAGGTATTCTTTTTTAATCCAATCAGCCATTCTATGTCTTTTGACTGGAGAATTTATTCCACTGACATATAAAGTAATTATTGATAGTT
The DNA here is from genome assembly GCF_027580195.1 of Bos mutus. Classification (NCBI taxonomy): domain Eukaryota; kingdom Metazoa; phylum Chordata; class Mammalia; order Artiodactyla; family Bovidae; genus Bos; species Bos mutus. The sequence continues at coordinate 82,864,243 of NC_091617.1, read as the reverse complement.
TTGTACTTACTGCCATTTTGTTACTTGTTTTCTGGTTTTTGTAATTAATTGTTCTCTGTCCTTTCCTTCTTTTAGTTTCTTAACTTGTGGTTTCATGATTTTCTTTAGTGGAATGCTTGTGTTCCTCTCTCTCTGATTTTTGTATATCTGTTGTGGGTTTTGATTTGTGGTTATTATGGGGTTCATATATGTTTATCTGTAACTGTATTTATTTTTTTCAAACTGGTGCTCATTTAAATTAAAACACATTCTAAAACAGCTACACTCTTTTACTGCCCCTCCCTCATGTTTTGTGTTTTTGATGTGTATTTTACATCTTCATGCGTATCTCTTCACTGTTCACCGTAGTTATGTTTAATTTTATGATTTTTTATCTTTTAATCTTCCTACCAGCTTAGTTAAGTGGTTCATCCACAGCCTTCACTACATATTTGCTTTTACTATTGGAATTTTTCCTTTCCTATAAATTCTTACTTCTTATAGCATTTTCTTTCCACTTTGGATCATCTCTTTTAACATTTATTTAGTATTGATGAACTCTTTTAGTTTTTGTTCATCTAATAAGTTATTTCTCATTCAATTCTAAAAGATAATCTTACTGTGTAGAGTATCATACATTGTAGGTTTTTTTTCTTTCAGCATTTTAAATATATCATGGCCACTCACTCTGGACTGCAAAGTTTCTGCAGAAAAATCAGCTGATAGCCTTATGGGGGTTCCCTTGTATATAACTTTTTTTTCTCCCCCTCTTGTTGCCTTTAGAATTCTCTTTATCTTCAACTTTTGTCATTTTAATTACACCTAGTGTGGGTCTCTTTGGGTTCATCTGGTGTGGGCTGCTCTGTGCTTCTTGTACCTGGTTATCTGTTTCCTTCCTCAGGTTTGGGAGGTTTTCAGCTATAATTTCATCAAATACATTTTTGACTCCTCTATCTCTCTCTCTTTTCCTTCTGGGGCCTCTATAATGCAAATGCTAGTATGCTTAATATTGTTCCAGTTCAGTTCAGTTCAGTTCAGTCGTTCAGTCGTGTCCGACTCTTTGCAGGCGTCCCTTAATCTATTCTCATTTTTTAAAATTTGTTTTCTTTCTGCTATTCTGATTGGGTAGTTTCCATTATTCTGTCTTCCAGACCACTTGTGTATTCTTCTGTTTCACCTGGTCTGCTGTTAATTCCTTCTAGTGTGTTTTTTCATTTCAGTTATTGTATTCTTAAGTTCTGAATGGTTCTTTTTTATACTTTTTAGTTCCTTGTTAATATTTCCACTGTGTTCACCTATTCTTTTCCCTAGTTCAGTTAACATTCTTATTATCAATACTTTGAACTATTCATCTGATAAATTATTTATCTATGTTTCACTAGTTGTTTTATCAGGGTTTTTTTTCTTGTTCTTTCAATTGAAACAACTTTTACTGTCTTTTTATTCTGCTTAACTTTTTCTGTCTTTATGAAATTAGGTGAAACAGTTCTCTATCCTGGTCTTGAAGGGGTGTCCTTGTGTGGGAGCATCCCTAGATAGTCTGCATGTGCCCAGTGGCTTTGGTGGGAGAGCTGGATCTGACATGAGCACAAGTCATATCTTTCCTCAGGGTGTGCTGGCAGCTAGCACCTTGGTAGGTTATGGGCTGGAGATGGAGGGGCTGAAGCCAGAGCCGGGTGTGACTCAGACTTCCCCCCAGCTCAGTGGCCATCACTGCCCTACTGGGTGAGGGGTCTGATCTCAGATTGCTGGAACAGAGGCCCTGAGAGTGGGTCTGAGGTGGTTCTATTCTGTGTGCTCTCCCCCTTTCCCCAGAATTGCCCCAAAGGGCAGCAGTGCTGGAACAGGAGGGCTCAGAGTAGGCACCTGGTGTGGACTGGGGTGTGTGCTGGAGTGGCCCCAGCAGATAAGTCAGAATTCAGGCTACTCTGGATCTGCCTCCTCCATGAGCACCAGTAACGGCTGCCCTCGCCCCAGTTTGGGTGCTGTGCCAGGTCTGAGCCAGCTCCACACCCCAACCCCCACAACTGCACTCTTCCAGAAGCTGTGGCAGCTCTTGCCCTAGTGTCAAGCTGCACCACCACAGAGCAAGAACAGCCAAGTGAGCACTTAGCTTGGGCAGAGTCAGTCATTGGTGCAGTCACAGGAAACTAGCCAGAATCCTGGGAAATTTCAATGTGCTTCATCCACCTTGTTTCCAGGAGTTTTCAAACCAACTAAAGGGACTCATCTTCCCTGTGTCAGATCCCAGGGCTGGGGTGCCCATATGTAGTTCAAATTGCTCACTCCCTAAAAGGCCTATGTAATCCCCCTCCTTTTTTGTGTCCTCTCCCAGGGGTGTGGTCCTGACCTAATTCCATATGGATCTTTCTTACAGCTTTGGTTGTATAAGTGTCTTTCTACCAGTCTCATTTGTTTTCAGTGAGAATTGTTCCACGTGTAGATGTAATCTTGATGTGTTTTTTTGGGAGAGGTGAACTTCGCATCCCCCTACTCTGCCATCTTGATAACCCTCTCTAGGATCATTTTGTACATTTCCTGTCCCAGTCCTAGATATGGCCATTTCTCCAAGGAGCCCAGTTCTCTTCTACTGGAGAATGGTATTAGAAACTAAGATCTCAGAGGTGGGTGTGCTCATTGATACTAGGGGTCTTGTTTCTATGCCTGGAACCAACTGTCCAACTAAGGAGATACATGTGTCTGTACCAATGTGTGTATATGCATATAATGAGGATTATTCTATGTCTATAGAATACCCATTTTGACAACCAAGTCATTACTCCTCAGTGGATAAAACTCTCTGACAGAATAGAATATCTGAACATTAACATCTAGAATTTTACTCCAAACCAAAAGAAGAAAAGGTTTGGGGGACTTGGAGGGTCCATTTTGGGTTTTAAAAATAAATTTCTCTTCTGGTCTCCTCCTTCCTCCTTGTTTCTGCCTATTTCCTGGAAGTGGTTTATTAAGTTTTACTCCTTATCTGGTGGGAGATGTGGTTATAACATTTGCTGATGTTGGCCAAAATGGTATCTGTGGCCACAAGGCTCCCTGATTGACCTGATAAACTTGTTTGTGCAGCTAATGGATGTGGAGCTAAATGAGACTGTTCTGCTTTGGGAATACGATCTGAGGCTACCAAATCCTGGGTCTACAATATAGCACAGACACTAGACGCACCTTCTCTTTGTCCTCTCTGTAGGGAAGTAGAAGGGTCCCTGTGTTAGGGAAAGGGGACCAGCCTAACTACCCCCAACACCACTTTAAGATCATATCTTAACACCAAAACCCACCAGGAAGAGTCAGGGAAAGACTGACACTGAGGCACAATCCCACACCAAGCTGCCCTCACTGTACTTAGCCCACTTGCCACCTGCCTGTCCATTTGTTCAACAAACATGGACTGTAAGATACTAGGCACAGGCTAGGCACAGGAACACAGAGGTGGGTGAGGCTCTTGCCTCACTGCAGCTTCCAGTATAATAAACAAGACAGACAAAAGTAAATAACTAGAATGCAGTTTGCTATGTATCATTTTGGAGCAAAGGAACTTAGCCTGGATCCATGGATATCCTTCAAGGTGTTCCCTTAAAATTAATCATAAAAGCTATACATACTGGGCATTCCCTGTTTGCTCCCCCATTACATCTTCTCTATACTGCTCTGTGTCCCAGGAAGCTGACCTCTACAGTAGCCATCAGATGGGCTCACAAGAGGTCCATGGGCTTTTAGTTGGATTTGGCCAGTGAGATGAACCACTAGGAAATCTGAGAGGGAGAGAAAAGTAGGGCTATATATTTCCCCACCAGCTGTGGCCTCTGCCCAAGGCCACAGCTCTTACAGACTATCTCTCTTACAGCCACAGCTATAGAGCTGCTTGAGTTCCCATTTGTCTTTCAGGCTTAGTGGTGGTAACTGTTCCCTGTTTCTTGCTAGTCCAGGGTGCTTCACCATCCATATTGGGTTTCCTAAATTCTGCCCATATCTTTGTAAACAGTACCTACATCAAGTTCCATTCAATCATTCTGAGTACAGAACCCTAAAAATAGGTGTATCAGATTCTCAAAAGGGTCCATGACTCAAAAGAGGTTAAAAAAAGCCCCTTCATTAGAAGTACATACAAGGTAATATGGCTGTAAGAGGAAAGTGTACTATCTATAACTCTGTTGGCTTCACAGAACAAGTGCTCCCTTCAAAATGCAAATCTGATCCTTATTCTCCTTCTTAAATCCTTCAGTGGTTCTCAGAATAAAGACCAAACTCCTTCATATGCCCCACAAGGCCCCAACTCATCTACCCCTCTCTAATCTCACCCCAAACATTCTTTGTGTTCTATACTCTAGCCGTTCTGAATTTGGGGTTCTGAACTTGTGCCAGGCTCCCTTCAGCCCTGAAACCTTGCACATGCTGATCCTTCAATCTAGAAAGCCTCTCCCATCTTCTCTATTCATTTTCCGGGCCTTGGCTCAAGTGAATCTTCCCAGGGAACTTCCCTGACCCTCAGTCCAGGTCAAGTTCCTCTGTTTTATACCCAATAGAACCCTGAATACATCCTCTTAAGCACTTATCTTAGTTTGCAATACATTTTTGTGTTTTGTATTTGATATTTATTAATGTCAGCCTCTCCCATACATAAACTGTAAGTTCAGTGAAGGATGTAAACACATCTATTTCTGCTCATAACTGTGTCCTTGGCCTTCAGCACAGAGCATGATATGTCAGAGATGCTCATAAGTATTTGTAGAGAAATGAATGTCAGATAATGAAAGTTATTTGAATCAAGCCATGAAGGGTCAGTTTTCCAGGAAGCATAGACCAGGAGTCTAAGAGGCCACTTGAGAGCTCAAGAACTGGTTAATCTGCTCAGTACATCCAACATAAATTTTCTTGGGCAACATGCAATGTCCCCCCATCCCTTTCCCAACCATGGATCAAAATAACTCAGAAATATTACCTTTATATCAAGAGTGAGCATCAACTCATACTGGTTGTAAAAGTCCTTGGAGCTGGGCAACTGGTACTCCTTTGCTGTGCCCAGGAATGTCTCAATGTCATTCAAGGCAATGTCAATGCCCTCTCGGGACTGGTACTTGTCTACAGCTTGGGAAGCCAAGAGGTAGACTCCTGCTTCACACCACTGGCTGACCTTTTGGAAAGAAACACAGTGCCCTGTGCAGTTAGCCTGTCCACAGCTCAGCCACCACCATCCTCAGGAGGTCCAAGCTCATATGGGGTCCACAAGGATTTTGAGACAACAGGCAATTATTATGGGATGTCATGTCATCCAGGATCAAGTTTAGACATTCAAAAATATAACCATGAGGTGGACAAGCCCAAATCAATTTTATATCTGCATACTTTTTAGGAAAGTCACTTAATCAAAAAATAAATCACATAAACATTCTTCTCCACTGACAATAATTGCCAAATCTCTAAGAGGAGAGAGTTGAGTTGTTTCTATGTTTGGTTTAACCATTGAAAAATACAACAAATGGCTTTTTGGGTCTAACCTCTAGGTCGTTTTTCTTGCATCTTAATTGGTTACAAGAGCACAGAGTGAAAAATGAGGCTTCAGACCTGGGCCCTCCATGCCCTCCTGATACAGGGAATGTCTCCTTTAACAAGAATACCATTTTCCTCTGTCCACATTTCTATTTGTCTTTCCAAGGGAAGAATCTAAGGATGCAAAACTCTTGACTCAGAACAGCAGTACTTAAACTTTCCAGAATGTTGGGATGAAATCACATAGGTAAAGAATTCTAACAATTTGATTTCTAAAAAACTTAAACAGAAAGACAAGGGCCCTTGTGCTGTCTGAATATTTATATGAAAAGAAGCTACCCTTGCAAGTACATGTGCATTACCATTTATTGCGTGACCTAAAGAGCTATGTAAAATAACTGTACAGAGAAAAAGAGATCCAAAGAGAGCTCCGAAGTAGTTATCTCTATGTGGGAAAATTATAGGCAACTTAAGTTTGTCTTGACTTTTCCCCTAAATTACCTACACTGAATGTGTACTACTTTTAGACTTAAAAAGAAATCATATAAAGATATATTAAAATGGATGATTCCCATTGTGTGGGGATGAAGAGGGGAATGGAATATAAGTAGCATCCATGAATCATTGTTTTCCTCCTCCTTCTGATATTTTTGGATTTTCAAAATAATATGAATTATGCTTTGATACATACTGTGAAAACTTTCTCTTTAAAATCATGCCTATATCTGCAGAAAACACTAGGATTGGGTCTTCTGCAGAGTCACAGCAGCTACTTGTTCCCTAAAACACACACACACACACTCCACAGATCGCATTAGGCTATTATGTCTGTAGCAGAAATGGAGTGAGGGAAACAGCGGCTAGCTAATCTTGCTAACAGCACAGCACACAGAGCAGGCTGTGCTCCAGGCCCTTCTGAGCCACATGCTTCTGGAGCAGCTGTATTTCCTTGACACTAAAATCCCTGTGGCAATGGGATGGTGTAAACAGCCTGGGCGGGTGCTCCCAGCGATCAGAGACGAACAACTGTGGGAACGGAGCATGCTGACTCATGGTATGAGCCCTGTGTTGGCTGGAACAGCTGATAGGGAAGGCTCCAGAAGTCAAGGCCCCTGCTGACTGGCCACCTGCCTCAGAGATCACCGCTGAAGGGCAGTGGGGTGTGGGGGGAGGCAACCCCTCCCCGTGAGCACTCTGCATAGAGTTGCAGTCTAGTCTAAGGAGTCTGGGTCTTGGAATTTGGCCATCCTGACCCGAAATCTGCAATCCCCTATTTATCCCATGTGTGGTCTTGGGCAACCTTTTATTCCAAGGTTCCTCAGTGTTGTCTAGGTACCACCTGCACCAAATCACCTGGACACTTGATGAAAATACTGATTTCTGGGCATCATCCCAGACTTACTGAATCAGAGTCTTCAGAGTGGTCCATCAGGAAATCTGCAATTATAGCACGCTCACCTTATGTACTAAATGCTGTGACTCATCGACCCATTCAACTATGTTGAATATCAATTTCTATCTCTTAAATGAGGCCATTATTGTCTTCCTCACAGGTTATATTAAGGATTAAATAGATGATGCAACTATGCTCCTGGTAGAAACACAGTAGGTGTTCAATATATGGTAGGAATGTATAATGGTCATTATTACTTAGGCTTCTTCAAAAGGATTCACAATCTGATGCCTTTAATGAGGAGAAGCACTTTGCAACTATAGTGCTTGGTTCTCTGTACACTTGATGGGGCATCAAGAAGGGCTGGGTCAGGTCAAAACACACTTTAAGTCTGAGTCCACACAGAAGATGTGGACTTTTTTTCATTCAAATGAGATGTGGTGGATGGCTAGGATATTTTTCACCTTCAATACTCCTAAAACTTCAGATTGGTACAGTTTTTAATGCCTCTTGAGTGCTGTTCCACATGAAGCACTTCATCCTCTCAACAATAATGAGGGGTAGGGAGGGCAAATATGACTAAGACTTCTTCACAGGACATTTTGCACACATTATGGTCATGGCTTAGTTTTGCTCACCTTGTCCAACCTTCTGTGCAACTCCAAGGACTTTTCTAAAATGTCATGTTTCTTTTTGTTTTCATTGATGAAGTCATCACAAAGGTGCCTGAGCTCCGCACACCTGGGTCTGATGGAGTCCACTGCATAATGGTGGCTTTGGATAAGCTGGTCCCCAATTACTGCAAGCAGCTGGGCCTTTTCCAAGGACTCCTGAAAAGTGAACATCCACAGCCAAGCATCAGAAACTGAGTCATGGCGTGGCCAGGATTTTCCTGGCACTGAATGCTTCAAATCTGGTGGGAGGCTAGAGAAATGGTGATAAGGTTTTAGGCTGAGAGCATGGGAAAGCGCTGGGGTGGTTCAAGGTCCCCAGGAGGCTTAGCCTAGTCCAAGGTCATCTGCACTCTGAAGAAAAGCAAGTCATTCATTCAGATATTTGTTGAGTTCTGGGTTAGGCACTGAGGATAAAGCATTAACAAGATAGGATTTTTCAGTTCAATGGAGAACTCAGATACTAAATGAATTATACAAATAATTAACTTATTACAACTGTGATAAATTCTAGGGCAGAAGAGCATGAAGTGTTACACTGGACAGAATTGGAGACTGAAAAAAGAGATAGACATGTGGAAAGAGGAGAGTGAGTTGAGGTTGAGAAAATGGTAAAGATCTGGTTTGGGCAATCCTATGGAGAGATCATGAGACTTAAGAAATATGTTTGTCTAAGCTGTTTCCTGCAGCCCACAAGGTCCCTGTCTGCTCTCAACTCATCAACTCAGCAACCCCATCTCCTACCTCTTTCTGCACAGCTTATTTTGTTCTAACCACATGTTCCATGTTTTCCTGTTTTTAATTCATTTATCATATATTATTGAGTACCTGCCATGTACCAAGCACTGTCCAGATGCTGGGGGTTTGGTGGTAAACAAACCAGGCAAAAATCCCTCCCCTCACGAAGCTTACATTTTAGTAGGAGATGCAGGCAATAAACAAATATGTAGATGATATAGTATCTTAGTGAGTGATGAGTGCTATGGAGAAAAAGTAAACAGGGAGAGGAGGGCAAGGAGTGCTGGTAGAGGAGCTGCTATTTTAAAGAGGGTGGTGAGAGAAGGGCTCACTGGGAAGGTGCTAGCCGTGCTGTGCAGAAAAGTTAGCACAGCAGCCTAAGACTGTTGTCCTTAGAAAGGTCTGTTTGCAAGGCTGGTCCTTGGCTGGCACCTGGGAAAGTCAGGAGGGTTCCTATCATCCTTAATTAGAACGACTCAAGGGACTTCCCTGGTGGTATAGTGGATAAGAATCTGCCTGCCAGTGCAGGGGTTATGGGTTCAATCCCTGGTCTGAGAAGATACCATATGCCATGGAGCAACTAAGCCCAGGAGACACAACTACTGAGCCCGCATGCCTGGAGCCTGTGCTCCACGAGAGAAGCCACTTCTATGAGAAGCCTGTGCACTGCAATGAAGACCCAGAGCAACCCCCCCAAAATTTTTTTTTAAAAAGAATGACTCATGATACCTAAACAGTTTGCGCAAAGAGTATGCTTTATGTTGAAGACCTGCTTTCTTTTGAGAGTCTGGAATTCTCGTTTATGCTGGGCCGAGGCCACCAACATGACACAAGAGCCAAAACCTAAAGTGAGGGACAACCATGCAGCACTTGGCAGAAAGATGGGAGCATGTTTGACATGTTCAGGCAGCAGGAGGAAGCCACTGGGGCTGTAGCAGAGAAAGCAGGGAGGAAAGGAGGAGACATGATCAGAGAGGAAAGAAGAGGGTCTGACCAGGGAGGGCCTTGCTGCCACTGTGGGTGCTTTGTCTTTTACTCATTATGACATGGGGTGTGCAGAAGGGTTTTGAGGAGAGGATCTCATTCATATTTTTGAAAGGATTGCTTCAGCTGTGGTGTCAAAAATGGCAGAGAATAGGGAAAGCAAGGAGACCAGTTACGGAGTGACTGCAGTAATCCAGGTGAGCAACCAAACTAGCTGCTATCTCGGCACTCTTCCCTGGGATGTTCCTCCCAGGGCGAAGCTCTTAGCCAACCTCCCAGGCCCTCTCCCTCACTCTGTTTTCATTTTTTAAAACCACTTACCTCTATCTGAAAGTATTTTCTTTTTTTACTTTAATACATGATTCCTTCTTCTTCCACTCTTGCCCACCATTACATAAGCTCCATGAGATCGCTTAGCAGGCATTTCATAAATACTTGATCAATAAGATAAAAGAACAAATGAACCAATGAACTAGGGGACGCAGTGATCTGCTTGGCTGGAATTGTGTTAACGACACTGACCTGAGTCAAGACAGAGGACTGCCATGTCCTCAAAGGCCTCAGGACAGAAGGCCCACTCACACCCTCACCGACCATGTTGAGCATCCAAGCTAGCACATTTGCCCTGGTTTAGCTTTTCATAGTAACACAAGGAATCATGATGACCCCAGATGATGACAACGTGACACTCTCTTAATTTACAGTGGTTTATGATTTCAACAAGTTTAAAGCCCCTGCTTCCCACCCAGTCAATCATTCACCAAGTCCCACAGAACATACCTCCTTCTTAATACCTCTGGAACTCTGAGCCCTTCCCTACCACCTCCTTGTCACTGTGTGTTCAGACCTTGGTGCTTTCTGACTGGGACCGCTGGTCTCCTTGATTTCCTTTAAACTGTCCTTCAAGTCATCCTCCACACTGCTGATGAAGCAGCAATTCCATCATGATGTCTACTCATGTCTATATCACTTCAGAGCCTCAGATCCTTTCTTGACCCCCTGCCGTCTTCAGGAGGAAGTTCAAACTCCTGAGAAACGCACAAAAGGTCTTTCACTACCTGGCTCACATCTGTGCCTCCTCCTCATTCACTCTGTCACCCTGTCCTCTCCTGTAACTGGACTAATGACTCCTTTGTAGCTCTCCAAACAGTCAGATGACTTTGAGCATCCATACTTTCTCTACTCATGCTCTCTGCCTAGAAAGCCCCATCCTTCCCTCATCCACCCTTCCCTTACCTCCTCACCCCTCCACCCCTCCCCACGTACCCACACTTCTCTGGAACTAACTCCAAACCACCCTTCAGAGTTCATCTACTTCAGGAAACTTTCTCTGACTCCACCATTTTATTTTGATGCCCTTCCTCTGAGCTCCCATAACACTCTATGCCTTTTTCAACCAAAACATGAATTTAACTGTGTTGTGATCAGCTATCTACTGCCCGCATTATCCCACAGACACTTGTTGGCATGCACCAGCTCTTTTTCAGCTGCTCTTTAAGAGTACACAGCACATATTAGGTACTTAAGAACAAATGAATGTTGTTTTGGGATAATGATATGGGAATAAAATGATATAAATCAAGCAGGGTTATAAATAGCAAGAAGAGATAAGAAAGCCTTCCTCAGTGATCAATGCAAAGAAATAGAGGAAAACAACAGAATGGGAAAGACTAGAGATCTCTTCAATAAAATTAGAGATACCAAGGGAACGTTTCATGCAAAGATGGGCTCGATAAAGGACAGAAATGGTATGGACCTAACAGAAGCAGAAGATATTAAGAAGAGATGGCAAGAATACACAGAAGAACTGTACAAAAAAGATCTTCATGACCCAGATAATCACGATTGTGTGATCACTGACCTAGAGCCAGATATCCTGGAATGTGAAGTCAAGTGGGCCTTAGAAAACATCACTACGAACAAAGCTAGTGGAGGTGATGGAATTCCAGTTGAGCTCTTTCAAATCCTGAAAGACGATGCTGTGAAAGTGCTGCACTCAATATGCCAGCAAATTTGGAAAACTCAGCAGTGGCCACAGGACTGGAAAAGGTCAGTTTTCATTCCAATCCCAAAGAAAGGCAATGCCAAAGAATGCTCAAAGTACCACACAATTGCACTCATCTCACACGCTAGTAAAGTAATGCTCAAAATTCTCCAAGCCAGGCTTCAGCAATATGTGAACCGTGAACTTCCTGATGTTCAAGCTGGTTTTAGAAAAGGCAGAGGAACCAGAGATCAAATTGCCAACATCTGCTGGATCATGGAAAAAGCAAGAGAGTTCCAGAAAAGCATCTATTTCTACTTTATTGACTATGCCAAAGCCTTTGACTGTGTGGATCACAATAAACTGTGGAAAATTCTTCAAGAGATGGGAATACCAGACCACCTGACCTGCCTCTTGAGAAACCTGTATGCAGGTCAGGAAGCAACAGTTAGAACTGGACACGGAACAACAGACTGGTTCCAAATAGGAAAAGGAGTACGTCAAGGCTGTATATTGTCACCCTGCTTATTTAACTTCTATGCAGAGTACATCATGAGAAACACTGGACTGGAAGAAGCACAAGCTGGAATCAAGATTGCCGGGAGAAATATCAATCACCTCAGATATGCAGATGACACCACCCTTATGGCAGAAAGTGAAGAGGAACGAAAAAGCCTCTTGATGAAAGTGAAAGTGGAGAGTGAAAAAGTTGGCTTAAAGCTCAACATTCAGAAAACAAAGATCATGGCATCTGGTCCCATCACTTCATGGCAAATAGATGGGGAAATAGTGGAAACAGTGTCAGACTTTATTGTTTGGGGCTCCAAAATCACTGCAGATGGTGACTGCAGCCATGAAATTAAAAGACACTTACTCCTTGGAAGGAAAGTTATGACCAACCTAGATATCATATTCAAAAGCAGAGACATTACTTTGCCAACAAAGGTCCATCTAGTCAAGGCTATGGTTTTTCCAGTAGTCATGTATGGATGTGAGAGTTGGACTGTGAAGAAGGCTGAGCACCAAAGAATTGATGCTTTTGAACTGTGGTGTTGGAGAAGACTCTTGAGAGTCCCTTGGACTGCAAGGAGATCTAACCAGTCCATTCTGAAGGAGATCAGCCCTGGGATTTCTTTGGAAGGAATAATGCTAAAGCTGAAACTCCAGTACTTTGGCCACCTCTTGAGAAGAGTTGACTCATTGGAAAAGACTCTGATGCTGGGAGGGATTGGGGGCAGGAGGAGAAGGGGACAACAGAGGATGAGATGGCTGAATGGCATCACTGACTCGATGGACATGAGTCTGAGTGAACTCCGGGAGTTGGTGATGGACAGGGAGGCCTGGCGTGCTGCGATTCATGGGGTCGCAAAGAGTCGGACACGACTGAGTGACTGAACTGAACTAGGGACAAATACCCAGTGCACTTATTCAAAACAGCAAAGGCCCAGATAGAGGCATTGGTCACCATCACTCAAAGAAGGTTACAATGCTAATTCCTTGGACTGTTTTGTTCATTACTGTGTCCAGAACTCAGAGCAGTGTGGCATGGTAGGAAATCAATAAATATTTGCAGGATGAATATAAGAAATAGAACTGCTCAGCCACTGAAGATTGAACCTAGGAAACATTCTGCAGCCCAGAATTTACCCCACTACCTCTGTGATATCAACAAAAACATTCACCGAGAGCTTACCATATGCTAAGTACTGTTCTGAATGTTTACATTAACAATTCCTTTAACTCTTCACAATAAACCTTTAATGTAGAGGGGTGTTTTACAAAAGAGGAGTGGAGACACAATGGCCCAAGGTGACCCGGGTAGGAAAGAGAAGAGCCAGGCTTCAAATTCAAGCAATCTGGCTCCAGAATCTAGCTGCGGCCAACACATACTGAGAAAAATGGCTGTGCTTGTCCTGCCTGAGCTCAGAGACCTCATTTGGTTGACTGAACCTGTCTGACTTTAGCCAAATATAGAAACAGGAAAACTTGGTCAGGAAATCTCTGTTGACTTTTTTCTAAGTCCAGCACCTAATTTATTAAGAATAGTGCAAGTTTTCTGGGCCCAGGGAACTTTACCAATGGATGCTCCCCGGGCATCCTGTGGTGGTCACAGCTGCCCCGGATTTGGCGTGCTGCATCACACCTTCAGAACTGTTCTTAAAATGCTTGCAATGTTGGAGGAAAGATGTGAGTAATAAGTCCAAATAGATTTGGGGAAGAGATCCATAAATACAACACATAAGTCAATACCAGATGGCTGGAAAATTACTGAAATGAATGGATATTAATAGCTTCTAAGCTCTGACCACCTACTATGTTCCAGGCACTCACTAAGTCCTTACTATACATCAGGTTCATTCATCGTCCCAGGGACTCTTGTAGGAATCATTATTATCTATTTTATAGATGAGAAGATACATTCAGAAAGGCTAAGAGACTTGACTAGTGTCACACAGTTGGTAGTTGTTAGAGCCAAGATTTGAATCCAGTTCCATCTGACTCCAAAGCCTGTGTCTTACCACCTTCCAGTCCACATGGTCTCCCCACACGTGCTAGAATAATGGCTGTACAGCTATGACTATCAAATCCTTTAGTTGCCTGCAAAGAGCTTTACTGAAAAACCTCCAAATTGCAGCTTGTTTTTCAGTCTATACAGCTTCTGCTCAAGGTAATCAGGGAACAAAACCTCCAAAGCACAAAAAGAAATAATAAGAAAGAAATAGTTGAAATCAGTGCTCTGATCATAAGTCTACCTGGCATCTTTCAGATGCTGAAAATTTCAGAAGGCTGGATAGTCAAGTTGCAGCTTGTAATTCAGAGCCTTTATTGTAATAACAAGTTATCATACCCCCCACCCGCCAAAGACTCTACTGCTATAATGGAAGATGGGCATATCTACTGTAGAAGAAAATGGTGAAGAAGGGGTGATGCTGCCATATCAGGGAACCCAGAACAGACCCACAGATAGTAACAGCAGAGGAGTGGAGTGCATGCATGGGGAAATGAGCCAGGTGAAACAAGAAAGGCAGAAAGTTAATGGTTGTTGGAACTGAGTTGTAGACACATGGGAGTCCCTTGTACTAGTCAACGTACTTTTTTGTGTACTTGAAAATTTCCACTACAAAAAAAAGTCATGTAGCCCTTCCAGCTACATTATATCTCTAGGTTAATGATCTGGGTTCCATGCCTTCTTGGACATAGTAGGGTAACTTCTGGGCCCTAGCCCTGGAGGGAGATGTCAAGGCTGAAAAAGTGTTGGGTCTCACTGTTTTGTCTGGATCCATTCCTTGCTGGCCCATTACCAATGGCCTGAACATGCCTCACAGTCAAAACACTATAGGAAATTCTGCTTTTAAAGAAGTGAGGGGGGACTGAAACCATCTCTTCTAAGAATGAGAGCTGAGCACCCAAAAGACAATTAAACCCTCAAACCAGAACAGGGTAAAAGAGCAGGTTCAATTAGTATGCAAGAGGATCTGGTTAGAGTTGACTCAGAGGTAACCTGTGAGGATGATACCACTACATGGAATAAGGAACCTGGCAACAACCCAGAAATCAGTGTGTGGTTATGCTGCAAAAGAAGCTAAGAACGTGCTGAGAAAAGACAAACCTCAAGCAAATTTTAGTAGATTCTATCCAAACATCACCTCTTTCCTTTAACAATTTACAGGACAAAGAGATTAGCCAAGCCCGTATCACTTGAAGAAACAATCCACTTAGAAATCTGAGTAAAGGTATGTTTAAAAAGTCCTGATTATTAGATGGCTTTGTTTGGATCACTCAAAGGCAAATGGAAAGGTCTACTGCATCCTTTAGAAAACAAGTAAAAAACCAGGGTAAACAAGGCACAGAATGGGTAAAACCAATGTGGACTCTGTGGGTCATCTGCAGTGGGTGAGTCCAGCTGGTTCAGGAACATTGCCCAAGAAAGCTGTCCTGTGACCACAGGTTTGACCCCTACCCACAGTCAGCGATTTTTAAAGTATGTACCAAAGATCACAAGTCTAAGGAGGTGGGCAGAAGAGAGAATGTGAATGCAGTCATGCAGATCCACCCTCAGTACTTAAAACACAACCCAGAGCACTGTCCAATAGCTTTCTATCCCACCGAGAATAAAATCTAATCCTCACCACCAGTGCTCCCATCTGTTCTTTCCTAGCTCACCACAGTCCAGCCACACTACTGGGACTCTGAACCTCATTTCCACCTCAAGACCTTTGTCCTTGCAGCTTCTCTGCCTTGACTGCTATTCCCTAAATCTTTGCAATGGCTATCCAGATCTCAAAGGTCTGAGAGGCCTTTCCTAACTACTAAAGTAGTATCTCCCACTCACTTTCTCTTATGTCCTGTAATTTTCTCCATCTCATTTGTCACTATCTGATGTTGATTTATCTGATTACTGTCACTTGTCTGTCTCTCCCCAGTAGAACGCAACTTGTGTGAAAATAGGGTCTTGACTGATCAGTCCTGGGTGTTCCATTGGAAGGACTGATGTTGAAACTGAAACTCCAACACTTTGGCAACCTGATGCAAAGAGCTGACTCATTTGAAAAGACCCTGATGCTGGGAAAGATTGAGGGCAGGAGGAGAAGGGGATGACAGAGGATGAGATGGTTGAATGGCATCACCAACTCAATGAACATGGGTTTGGGTAGACTCCAGCAGTTGGTGATGGACAGGGAGGCCTGGCGTGCTATGGTTCATAGGGTCACGAAGAGTCAGACACAACTGAGCGACTGAACTGAAACTGAACTGAACTGTCTGGTTCACCACTTATAGCCACAGAATCTAAGACAAGGAATACCTGGTGATGAATGAATACCTTCCTATCAGGTCAGCAGCTACCTTTGTGTATGTATTTATATATAAAACAATATTTTTCAAACCAAAAATGAAGGTACTGGGATTGATGAGGCATATTTTCCCTAAAATATGAATGTACATAAATGAAAATGCATAATATCCACATTTAATAAGGAGTTCACTTGAAAAAAACTAAAATTACATAAAATTGAGACTCTGAGACTGAGTATCTCGGAGACTCTGAGACACAGATATCACATACACAAAATTCAGCTTTTTTTCACTGTTTAATAAACATTTCTCATAACTCATGCCTTCAGCACTAAAGCAGTTAGCTGTCAACGATCATGGATAACAGGGTGCTCACAAGGGAAAGGGGGGACTGCTGAGTGAGAGTCTGCGTGCACAGGTGGGCCTGCGTGCTCATGCACTGCAAAAGTACTTTCAGCTCAGAACTCACAACTGATAGCTCTTAAAGCCAGACTGGCCTTGGCTTACATTTGTTACCCTTTTTTTTAGGGAATTTCCTCACTGGCTCAGCGGTAAAGAATCTGCCCACCAACGTAGGAGACACAGGTTCAATCCCTGGGTCAGGAAGATCCCCTGGAGGAGGAAATGGCACCTACTCCAGTATTCTTGCCTGGAAAATTCCACGGACAGAGGAGCCTGGCGGGCTACAGTCCATGGGGTTACAAAGAGTCGGAAACGACTTAGCAACCAAACAACAACAAAAAATGTCTCTAACAATAATGTGAATGTCAAACGCTTAACTTTAATGTGCATGTCAAACACCTGGAGATCTTATTAAAATGCAGATGTTGATTCTGAGGCGGGGCCTGAGATTTCCCCATATTTCTAATAAGTTCTCACTGAGGTTATATCTATGCTGCTGGCCAGAGGATCACACTTTGAGAAGCAAACCTCTAGTACCATGAAATTACCATCTACCATAATCTAGAGGAAGGACGCCTCCAGATTAGCTCAGAATGGAAATGGCAACTATAGAAGACTTAGTTTCCAAGAGACAAAAAAGGGGCCCTAATTAAAGAAAAGCAGAGAGGAACTTCTCTGGTAAGAACTGACTGGTCTTTCTTAATTTGTAACAAGCCAAATCTGTAAAGATTGAAGATAGACCTACTCCTAAGTGTTGATCTGTGTACAGATCGTGGGAAACTGTTTAACTTGGTTATGAGAACTTTAGGCATATATTCCTTTACAAGTCTGATATTTACAACTCTTTGAGCATGAGAAATGAGAAAGCTTTACCAACTCTGTAGCAACAGAACTGATGTGGACCAATTTCCCCTTTTTCACCACCTTGCTTATTTATAAAACTAGTTTTGTTTCTGATTTCTCCTTTTAAAGTTTCCCCTCCTTACCACCAAGCCCACGTCCACATCCGGCCCAGTGGGTAACACACCCAATGTGACCTTACTTCCTGCTATTCCTCCCTAGCCTTGTCACTGAATAATGGGCAGGGCCACCTGGAACTCTCACCCCACCTAAGCCTCCACCCTAAACTGGGTGCTCTGGCAGCCTTAACAGAACTTGTACTGCCTGCATTATTCCTCATAGTTGTTAATGTGCATAATTCCCTGGGGACCTGAGGGTGGGCGTGGAGTCACTAAAAAGTATTTGGGCAATCCTGTGTCTTTTGGCAACCTTCTCACAATTAATGAGTGGCCATGATCTGTCACTATCCACAGGGACCTTCTTCCCAGTCCACAAAAATGGAACAAACAAACAAACCTGGCCTTCTCCTTCCAGTTTTTTGTGTTCCTTAAGAAGTTGTTCCACATGCATCACACTGTCTCCGATGTCAGAAAACTCTGCTTGCTCCGCCAACAAGTTATCCAGGGCTAGCTTAACCTACAAGACATATTAGAAAGCCCAGAAATAAGCCAATGGACATCTCATCTGCAGGTATAGGCTTGTCATACTCTAGACAACTTGAAAATCCAAAAACGATTCAGGATATGTGTATATCTATATAGACTTTTTTTTAAACAGCTTATCAGCTTTCAGATTACACTGGAGGTACTGAAATGCCTTAATAAATACCTCATAAATGTGATGAATGACTGAAGAATAAATTCAAAATGCAAATAATAATGTTAAAAGCATATCATCTAATCCCCAATTAAAGTAAATGAATTATGTAAAAAAAAAAAAAAACACCTCAGGGTGCTGAGACAATGTGTAGATGGAATATTGAAGCTACACTGAATCAAAAAGGAAGGTAAACCATCACTGAAATACCATGTGGGAAAATAGGATTCTGGTACATTGCTACCCCCACCTAAAAAGGTGAGAGAGGAATTAAAAATATATAGAAGGGACTGGATTAGGAGAAGATGCAGAGCCTGATACCCAGAGTTCAAGGGGGAAGAGAGAACCAGAAATCACTGAACTGTGCACTCCCCTAACAGAACCATAAAAGGAAGTTTTATTAAAGAAGAAAATAACACCTCACAAAAACTGTGTTCAAAGTGCTGTAGTTGTAGGTATTGATTAAGCTTCAGGTGATGCTCAGACCAGAACTGAATAAAGGCTTTTTGTGTTTCATCCAACTGAACTAATAACCTGTCAAGAAAGAACAAGAAAGGACATGTGATTAGTGTGCATTTCCACAGGCTCATGCAGATAACACCCATGTTTTGAGTCAGGGTTACTACTTGTGATGATCTCCTTACTTTGAAGTCTGTGTCACCTATGACTTTCTCATGGTTCAGCTGGTTCCCCATTTTTCAATCAGGATACCCTCAGTACTAGGCAGAAACCTCAGATGCAGCTGCCATGCTTTAAAATGTGCCCCAGGTAGCCTTACCTTTCTGCCTATTTCTTTCCACCTAAGAAGACAGGTGTGCAAACACAGCACCTAACCAAACAGTTTTTTGGCAATGAAGGCTCAGTAAATACTACCATATTCCTTGACATCCTGGGATGAAAGTAGATCATAGGAGGAGGGAATGGCTTTCTCATAAAAAGATCTCTGTAGATGGATGCCAGGAGGACACTATGGTTTTTCCTTTGTTGTCTCAAATATTCTTCTTCCTTGATCCCACCAAGACCCATAGGCAGCTGTTCCAATCTGTTCTTGGTTGTTTCACATCATCTGGTTCTATGTATTCTCTCCAGAAAAATCAGATACCACCCTTCTCACTCACCTTTCCATGGTAGCTACATTCTCAACTTCATGGAGACTGAGTTTGCTGGTGGGACTTTTGGTTGCCGGTTCTTGCATGCATGACAGCAATGTGGCCCCTTGCTTTCCAAGTAATTTCAGCTCATCCTAGAGAAAGGAAAATACAGTCTGTCTTAGAAGAAATTAAAAGCAAATTTTAGGTAGACTTCAGATGAGTGCAGTGGTGCATGTGTGCATGCTAAGTTGCCACAGTCTGACTCTTTGTGACTCTATGAACTATAGCCCACCAGGATCCTCTGTCCCTGGGATTCTCCAGGCAAAATAATGGAGTGGGGTGCCATTGCCTCCTCCAGGGGATCTTCCCAATCCAGGGATCGAACCTGAGTCGCTTATGTCTCCTGCATTGGCAGTTGGGTTCTTTACCATTAGCACCACCTGGGAAATCTGAGTACAATGGTAAGTATATTTTTATTATATTATTATATTTAGCAAATTAAGTGCTAAGTAGAAGTCAACCTATAGCTTTTTAAATAGATTAACTTCATCCTAATAGATAATACAAACACATGATACAAAATTCAAAATATACAAAACAGTACATATTGAAAAGGGGCTTACGAGGTGGTGCTAATGGTAGAGAACCTGCCTGCCAATGCAGGAGACATAAGATGCATGTTCGATCCCTGGGTCGGGAAGATCCCCTGGAGGAGGGCATGACAACCTACTCCAGTATTCATGCCTGGAGAATCCCATGGACAGAGGAGCCTGGTGGGCTACAGTCCATGGCGTCACAAGAGTCAGATGTGACTAAAGTGACTTAGCATGCACACATGCACATATTGAAAAACCAAGTGTTGTGTCCACAGCCCATCCACATTCCCACTCCAAAAGCAACAACTCTTAAATTTTGTGCATATCTCAGGTTACTATAAATTTAAAATAATTAGTTAATAAAATCTGTTTTTTAATCCAAAATAGTGGCCAGAAATAAGAAAATGGCAGATATCAAATGTTAAGTGATGGAAGATGCCATACAGGTTACCATGGTCTCATCAATAAACACCTGCCAGTCCTGCCCCTACCCCAAAGTGTGGCCTTGTTCAACTATCAAAGTACAGAGGAGATGAGCAGCAATTTCAGTTTGACATGGGAAGATTCATATTTCCAAGGCAATTCTATTCTCTCTTTTTACATGGGGACTTAGGGCATTGCAACTGGGGAAGATGTCAGGTTATCTCCTTCCAAATCCAGTGGCTCTAGTCCTCTACTTGCATAGTGCACGCGATCTCTCAATGCCGTGATCATTACATATAAGGTAGGCCAAAAAGGATGGAGTCTGGCCTAGAATTTTGCAGCTGTGAGTTTGGGGTTTCATTCCTGGATCACTCAAGATGCTGGTTTGGTATGCCCTAAAGGTAAGAACAGGCCCATAATTACCAAGCAATCTCCTTGATGCACACAAACACAAAATCTCTTCCTGCAGGCTAGCCACCACCAACCTCACTGATGCAGAGCACATTCATTCCCCGTGGAAGGGTTTTATACTCTCCACTCCAGTCACACAGAAATTCAGGCCCTCTCAACCTTATACCTTTGCTCCTTGTCCCCCATCTCACCTCGGGATTCATCCTTGGGAAGGCCTCCACTACCTACACCCAGCCTCAAACTTGTCCTAAGACCTGGGCTGATGACAGATTTGACTCCTCTGATCAAAATTCTCTGGACAGACCCTGTGGCTCTGTCCTCTCCAGGTAATGCCCCAAGTCTGCCACCTGGCTGGTATTCCTGCCTGGGAACTGGTCATAACCCTTCTTTTCCACTCTCAGGTATCAGCCCTCATTTCTTATCTCATCAGTGCTCATTAAATATTTATAGGTTGGATGAATTAAAAATAGTCTAAAGAAATTAGGTTGCAGATGGATTAAAAACAAGATATGATGAGGGGAGAAAAAAGCAGTCATTAGTAAATGCTCTTAGCTTTTCCCTTCTCCTTCTCGCTATACAAAAGCTTCAATAGGGTTACCCAAATCTGCCATAAACATGGAGGGAAAGACTGAGGAACCATGGTTCTTGGACAGCATAAAGGTAAGTTGCCCAACCCCAAAATGCAGTTTGTCCTTGTTCACAGTGGTGACAACTCAAAATATTTAATACCTATATGGAGCAGACCACTGACAAATCAGCACAGAAGTCACATACAACCTGATGATTGATGATTGTTGCCCTAGTCATTTATTTCATTAGGATTTTCTAACTGTTATTTGTTTACATTTATTAGCTGTTTCCTGAAAAAAAGAGAGAGAGAGACTTTTCATGTTTCAAACTTTAAAATTTTGAAATGAAAACAGACTTACAAAGAACTCCCATATACTTTTTCATCCCTATTCACCAACTGTTCATGTTTTGTCACATTTGCTTTCTCTCTCCTTCCCTCTATTCCTTCTTTTCTCCCTGCCCCATAAATTGTTTCTGAACCATCTAAAGTCATTCACCGATATCGTGCACCTTTTGCCCTAAGAGCATGACTCTTAAATACCCACAATAGTAAAAAAATATAAATGTTTAACACTGATACAATATCTAATATGCAAATTTCATATTCAGATTTCTCCTGTTGTCCCAGTAACATCCCTTATAAAATTCCTTTTTCTATAATCCAGGGTCCAATCTAGACTTGAACACTGTATTTAATTGTCATATCTCTTTAGTCTTTAATTAGGACCAGTTCTTTGGCCTTTTATTCTTTTAATCACTCACATTTTAAAAGAGTATAGGCCACTAGATAAGTTTTCTATTATTTTGGGGGTTATTATTACATACTCAAATTTTTTAATATTTTTGGTATGTTAGTCAGTTGTAGTCATTATTGTTTTTGATGGTTAAAGTGTCCAACTTTGGCCATTGTGAGCCCCTCTTTGAGCTGGTTCTCCCTTGTTGATTGAGCCTTGATTAATCTTTGGGACCTTTCTAGGTTTTTGGCAAAACAAAATATTCCAGGTCCTTCTTGTATTTTCCTTTCTTGTCTTTTATATTTTCCTATTTCTCCAAGGAGTCTTGCTTTCTCTTGATAGAAAGTGATATTTATAAATCAAGATCTGAGTGCTAGCTAGCATATGCATTGTTACTAGGGTGTCTTTGCTTCCAGGTCCTTTTGAGTGAACAAAGCCAGGAAACATGTTTTCAAAAACCATCAGATTATATAGGTATTTTAAATTCCAAATAAAATTAATATTATTATTGGGATTTCCTACAAAGAAAATAGAGTCAAATTTACAATGCCAGCACAGTTTTCCCTTGTTATCCACAGGGGATTGGTTCCAGGACCCACCTCAGATACCAAAATCTGCAGATGCTCAAGTCCCTTATATAAAATGATATAGTATTTGCATATAACATACAGACATCTTCCTGCATATTTTAAGTCATCTCTAGATTACTTACCTAATACAATGTAAATGCTATGTAAGTCATTTCCAGGTACAAGGCAATTGCCATTTTTTGCTTTTAGAAATTTTCTGGAATTTTTTAAAGTATTTTCAAACCACAGTAGTTTGAATCCTTGGATTAAGAATCATGAATACAGCAGTCAGACTGCATAGCGATCCTAGTAGGTATAGCATTGCAATTATAATTTTCATTTCTCTACTGACTAATGATATTGCAGATGTCTTCACGTGCTTTGTACTCAGTCGCTCAGTTGTGTCTGACTTATTGTGATTCCATGGACTGTGGTCCACCAGGCTCCTTAGTCTGCAGGATTTCCCAGGCAAGAATACTGGAGTGGGTTGCCACTTCCTTCTCCAGGGCATCTTCCCTATCCAGGGATTGAATCTGTGTCTCCTGCATCTCCTGCACCAGCGGGCAGATTCTTAACCACTGAGCCACCTGGGAATTAATGTCATTTATATTCCTTCTTTGGATATGTGTGTGTGTGTTAAATAACTTTAGTTGTGTTTGACTCTTTGCAACCCATGTCTATTCAAATCCTTTGCCCATTTTTATTTTTTAATTTTTACTTATTTTTTGTTTGGCATTGCTGTGGCTTGTGGGATCTTAGTTCCCAGATCAGGGATTGAAGGCAGGCCCTCAGCAGTGACAGCAAGGAGTCCTAACTACCTTTGCTTGTTTTAAAATTGAGTTGGAAAAGGCAATGGCACCCCACTCCAGTACTCTTGCCTGGAAAATCCCATGGAGGAGGAGCCTGGTAGGCTGCAGTCCATGGGGTTGCTAAGAGTTGGACACGACTGAGCGACTTCACTTTCACTTTCACACATTGGAGAAGGAAATGGCAACCCACTTCAGTATTCTTGCCTGGAGAATCCCAGGGATGGCAGAGCCTGGTGCACTGCTGTCTGTGGGGTCACACAGAGTCGGACACGACTGAAGCGACTTAGCAGCAGCAGCATTTGTCGTTTTATGGTTAAGTTGACCAGAATTGGTGTCATATCTACAAAACCATTGCTTAATCTAAAGTCATGAAGATTTACATCTGTATTTTCCTCCAAGTGTTTTATAGTTTTAGACTTTACATTTAGTTCTTTGATCAATTTTAAGAGAATCTTTATATATGGTGTGAGGCAAGCCTCAATTTCCCTTGCTTCGTGTAGATGGGAACTTGGTTCCCAGTTGTCCTACAGCCCAAGGATCTTTAGTTTTGTCCCCATGGAAAGAAAATATCCTTGGTCTTTTTTTTTTTTTTTTTTTTTACTGCTGGCATTCAGGCTGGAGGAGGAGCTCAGGGACTTGCTTCTGGGAACATCTATATATGTTTTGGGGAGTTTCAGTGAGTTTTCTCTTGTGCAGATAGGATCCTAGTGGCAGCAGGTGAGTGTGGCCATACTGCTTGTACACTGAGAGATGGCCTGTATTCTGTCAAGGCTGCCTTTCCTCAGAAAATGAGAGCTCTCCTTGGAGAAGGATCCAATTATCAGAGGAGTTTGGGGTCCCTGTGTGTACATGCTCTAAAGGTATGCTCCAACTGTTCATCCATGTGCAAGAAGTACCTACAGGGACGGGATAAGTGTGCTGAGTTATGTGTGCTTGTCTTGATTTATGAGGACCTTAGTCTCCCCCAAAAGAAGACCAATGCTGAACGTGTGTACAGGACTCTCTCTTCCTTTCTCTTCCTCAGATGGTATAGCACAGTGAAGTGAAGTGAAAGTTGCTCAGTCGTGTCCGACTCTTTGTAACTCCATGGCTATACAGTCCACGAAATTCTCCAGGCCAGAATACTGGAGTGGGTAGCCTTTCCCTTCTCCAGGGGAGCTTCCCATCACAGGGATCGAACCCAGGTCTCCTGCATTGCAGAATTCTTTACCAGCTGAGCCACAAGGGAAGCCCATGGTATAGCGAAATCACAGAGAAAATAAAGTTTCAAGTCTTAATATGAAGCCCAAGTGCCCACAATCTTATTGGACAGAAAATAGCACATATTGCTATTGGGAGCCTTTTTGATCATAAATATGAATTAAAAGCCAACGTGTGGCTCTGCCTTAAGGAAAGAATTTATGTTTCTTCTAGAGAAGAGCTCCTTTAAAGTGGTAAGTTTGCTTGAAAGTTTGATTTGTTTCTTCTGCTATGTATGTTCTGAGACTTTTTTTCTTTGTAACCAGATTGGTTTGATATACAAGTGTGGTCAAGACAGAAGAGATTCTTTTGGTTGATAATTCTGAAGAATGTGGTAACAACTACACACAGAATCAGTGCACAGGCTGTAAAAGTTCTCAAGTTCAACAACTCTCCTACTTTCATTGGCTGATTGTAGAGGTAACTATGTACTTATGTGAATCTAAAATAAGGGCTCTCAAAGATCCCCTGGGGAGAGGAAATCAAGAAACCAAGTCTCTTAATGCTGTGTTGTTCAGTCAAAAACTCTCCAGGATAGGAGGAAGCCATAAATCACACACTGTAACTCGTATAGATATTTAAATAGACTTAAAAGTTCACTGTTCTGAGAATCAGTCTTACACTATTTTTTCATTTGGAAAAAGATGCTTTCTAAATGGAAAAAATATTCAATTAGTCATAGAAACTTTGGTTTAAAAAGTAGATAAAATACTCTAATCAAAATAAAATAAAATTATATATAAGTGATCATAAAACTGAGTTATTAGTAAAAGTTTAAACAGTGTTCCTTTTTTTTTGTAATATAAACCCTTTCTCTCTAAATCATTTTTGGATCAGAAAGAGGAAAAATCTAAATCTAGTTTAATGATTTTGGAATTTTTGCTTCTAATTTATAAGATATGAAGCAAAGAAATCAAAGTTGTACCAGGTCAACAATTAGTAATCACAGAAGAAACACTATGTATTGTCTTGAAAAGAATATTAATATTACTTGGTCAAATAAAGACAGAATAATTTAAATTTAACCCAAATTCACTTAATACTCTTTTTTCTTCCAGTTCTACTGAGATATAATTGACATATAGCACTGTGTAAGTTTCAGGGTGTACAGCATAATAATTTGACTTGGACACATCCTGTTTTAATTCCAAGAACTGCTGGCTACTGTGAACTAAAAAAAAATGACATTACTCCATCTCGGAGGCTGGTTCTTTCCCTCCCTTTACCTCCGTGGAATTCTACCTGTGTAGAGATGACAGAATACTTACTTATCTACCTTCCCTATGAACCCTCACTGCACCTACAGCTGGTTTCAGCCCTCAGATATGTGTCCTCATCTAAAATCCAATTTCTGTTTATCTTTTCCCCAGAGGCCTCCCTGATTGGCCACCTGGTCATCTTGATGCTTCTGCTCTGCAACCTCTCCCAACTCTTCTTGGAACGACATACAGAACATACTTGCTCATGAGCCTAGGCTGGAGCCCTGTTCACAATGCCTTCCTACAGGCTCTGATGTTTCGCATCACACCCATATATTAACTGATGCTCTGCAGTCTCCTATGGTCTGTGACCTGTGTGCATGGATCACCAGCCCTTTTGTAGCAGACTTCAGAGAGGTGCCTTAGACCCAGCCTTCCACACCCCATGCCATCTTCCAAGAACCGTGGGAGGTGAACTTGGCTAATATGTTTGGAATGAAATAGGTCAAGCTTCTAAAAGACATTTCCAGGGAATTTGCAGGTTTCTACAGTTTCAAACCAGACCTTTTGATTACTCAGAGTAATTCTGAGAATATATTTTGAACTCTTTTTGGTAACCAAGACCTTAAAGACAGAATTAAACAGTTTTCCCTGACACACAGAAGAATTATTTGCCTCGACTACCTGACTCTGACTTCCCTAACTAAACTATGTGTTCTTTGAGTTTACATTTTGTTTGTTTCCTTGGAATGTGATGGTAGGTCATAAATATATGCTGAATAAATAAAAACTCAACCACCTAGCAAAGCAAAATGTTTGCATATTCTGGGTCACAGATAAGAGAGTTCAGCTCTTCTTATGCTCAACACAGCAAGGATACATGTAATGCTATGATGTATCAACCTTCTATCCTTGATTTGCTGCCTTGGTGAGTTCTGGAGTGCTTGTGTGCTTAGTCTCTCAGTGGTGTCTGACTCTTTGCAATCCCATGGACTGTAGCTGGCCAGGCTCCTCTGTCCATGGAATTTTTCAGGCAAGAATACTGGAGTGGGTTGCCATCTCCTCCTCCAGGGAATCTTCCCAACCCAGGGATTGAACCTCCATCTCCTGTGCTGTCTGTATTGCAGGCAGATTCTTTACTCACTGAGCCACTGGGGAAGCCCTCTCTTGCCAAATAATAGCTTTGGTCTGTTTGTGCTTCTGGTGGCAGAAAGGGGCTGGCACCCATCCAGTAAGACCTGAGAAGATTTCTCTTTACTGCATGGCCTAAAAGAATCTGCCAAGCTGCCTTCTCAGCAGGTTCTGACATGCTTTTATGAATCCTTTAATAGGTGCCTCTCCTTAAATCCAATTCAGAGCACTTTCATAGTCCTATTTCTCAAATTGGTTCCCCACTGAAAAAAGACACATCCCTGAGAGAAGTGAAGCAATAAGTCAGTTTATTATTCTGCCCCAAAACTTCACAACAACCTCAGGAAAACTTATGCTTCAAGAGCCAACTCCCATCCCTCCCTCCTTCCCTGCAATTTCAGTCCATTATATCCTGTTCTGTCCTGAGCAGATCATAGGAGTGTGCACCTTGAATGGATGCTCACACACCTTGTCTCACCAGCACCACACCGGAATGGGTTCCCTTTGGAGGGACTGCTTTTCACAGGTCTTACCTTCAATCCTTTTACATGTACTACCAGTCATTCAAAGATTTTTCTCTTCATATATTGCCTATCTAGAAGATTAAAGATGGTTAGTGGCTGCCAAGTCACTGGAGAAGAGGGCGTAACTTTTAATTTTGCTCCCAGAACTCTCCAAGAGGCTGACCATCTGCCAGCACAGAGGCTGGCCTCTGAGAGATCACTGACCACTCACCTGCAACTTGTTCCACTGCCTCATGTGGGACATGAGAAGGTCTTCAGTGGAAGGGATGCTTCTGGGCAGCTCTGTTGTAGCCAGGCAGGCCCCAAAAGTCTGAAGCATCTGGGCAGTGGTCTTCAATGCTAGAGCAAAGTTTTCAATGGCCTGGAAGGTCAGACAATTATAATAATGTGAATGTTTTCACCAATATACTGCCTTAACAGGACAGAGGTATTTCCTGAGTATACACAGTAGGCCATGCATTGAACTTTGTGCTCTACATTTGTCTAGCACCTCAGTAATCTAGAGTGGCAGGCATTTTATCTCCATTTTATAGAAGAGAGAACTAAAGTTCTAACAGGTCAAATCAACTGGCCAAGATCATATTACTAGGGCAGTAAGGAAGGAAAGAAGGCAGGATCCAGTCAATCTGTTTTTTGTCTTTTTACTTTTCAGGAGTTTTTGGTTTTTTTTTTTTTTTTTTTTTTGATCAAAAGGAATGGCAAATTTGAAAGGATCTTGGGCACAGATGAGTAACTTACAAATGTAACAGTAAGAACTAAAACAATCAGGTGTAAGGCCTGGAAATGTCATCCTAGAAATAGGGAAAAGCCAGAGGTTTCCTGTGGTGAGTCCTATTAACAAAATAACTTGATTCCGTGCATCTGATTAGTGAATAATCACTAAGTGGAAAAGGTGCAAAGGAACTGACCCTCATAGGGTGACTCAAAGAAGTTTGATCTTAGTCTTGGCTCTGCCACAACTTGACCCTATGACCTTAGATAAATTACCTCTTCACTCTGAAGATCTGTTCCTTTATCTGTGAAATAATTCTTTATTGTGAGGACCTGTCTAGGGCATTATATGATGTTTTGCAGCATCCTTGGCCTCTACCCAGGATATGCCAGTTAACATCCTTCTCCCCAAGTTATGATTATAAAAAATGTCTGCCTAAAAACATTGACAAATGTCCTCTGCAGGCAGCATCGCCTTCAGCTGAGAACCCATTGTGTTAGTCCCATTTTAACAGAGGAGCAAACAAACTTAGAGAGGTTTAGTACCTCACCTGAGCTCAGACAATACGCAGCGGTGTCTACATTTAGATGCTGCTTCTTCTGACTTGGCAGGTTTGAATCCGTCTGTACACTAGAATTATCTGGGGAGCTTGTAGCCCACTAATGCCTGACAGTCATCCCAGATCAAGTATATTAAATTCCTTGAGGTATAGCAGAGTATTGGTATTTTGCAAACTCCCTGGGTACACTCTAAATCAAGTCCCCTGAGACCACTATATCAGAAAATGAGGCAAGATCAAAGTAATCAGCAGGAGAGGCCCTAGCTTTTATCCTTCCACCCTTTCTCTCCCTCAGCCTGTCACTTAGAAAACCCAACCTTCTCGATGTTAGGTAGTCATGGGCGATGACTGTCCAACAGTTGATCTTTAAGTCCCTGTCTCTAAAACACCAGGAGGGACACTGAGAAGGGCATGTAAGTTGGTACTCACGGTTCGATGATTTATCCACTGACTGTGGCGATATTCCAAAGTTCCCCCTAAGTCTGCTGTCAATTGGCTTTTGTCAATGTAGTCATGAAGGTCAGAAACGGAGTTTAACACGACAATCTATAACAGAAAAAAAACTTAATACAGTCCTCAGAGATAATTAAGTAGCTCATCAAGATTCTACTAAATAGTACTTCAACTTGGCCTGATTAGGCATTTATATCCAGTAGAGAAACATCTGAAAATCTCTTTCCATTTCCCCACTTTGAGGGAGGAATAGGAGTGTTGAACAGCCTACAACAAAATGATGAGCTCAGTTCTAAGCTACCTATAAGTCAGGTCTTGTTTAGCTAAATTTTTGTTAAAAGTTTCCAGGTTAAGATACACCCTTCAGCCACCAAAAGCAAATGTTGTACTGAGACCTAAAAATCTGCAATGAATATTCCAATAAAGGGTGGACTGGTAAATATGAAGATAAAATTATAACAACAGGACCCATTGAAGAGTATAGATTGAGAAGATTCACTACACTGATACCCCTTCTATGAAGAATGGTGATATGCCCCCAACTAATCTTGTGTGGAGGAAGTTTGGAGGTGATAGGGAGTGGGTTTTCATAAATTAGTGAGCCTCCTGCTGAATGAATGCCCAGACATCTACAGAAGGATGACACACTCCAAACTGTCCCTTTTTCCTCCTCTGCAGTGTTTCTGCAAAGGGCATGGTCCCAGCTCTGTCCCAAGGACCATATCACACCCCCTACTGACTCCCATCTCTGAAACACCCTACTGTAGCCTTTAACTAATGACTTATATTTCTTCAGTCATTGATTGTCTTGACCTGTGAGTATAATAAACTTCTTCCTTCAAAGCCTTGCCCTCTTTTCCTCTGGTGGCAGTACTAACTTTACCATGTCATATCCAACATATACATTCTTAGAACAGATTCTTGGTCAGAGGACATGAGAATATATGCTTTTTTCCCTAATATTATATAGTATTAGTCAAGTGATAAATCTACTTTAGAATGAAACAACATGGATGTTGTTTTATGCTAAGTGAAAAAAGTCAGACTGTTTTATGCTAAGTGAAAGCCCAAATGTTTCATGCTAAGTGAAAGAAGTCAGACTCAAAAGGCACCCTCAGGGAAAGGCAAAATTCTAGGGATGGAGAACAGATCAGTGGCTGCTGGGGTTAGAGCTGAGTACAAAGGGACAACATCAGGAGATTTTGGAGGGTGATGAAACCAGTGTGTTTCTTTACTGTGGTTTTGGTTAAATAACACCATGCGTTTGTCAAAACTCATACAACTGATGCTGGGAAAGATGGAGGGCAAGAGGAGAAGGGGGTGACAGAGGCTAAGATAATTGGATGGCATCACTGACTCAATGGACATGAGTTTGAGCAAACTCTGGGAGTTGGTGATGGACAGGGAAGCCTGGCATGCTGCAGTCCATGGGGTCACAAAGAGTCAGACACAACTGAACAACAACATTCAACTCAACATCAAAAAGAGTAAATTTTACTGCATGCAAATAAAAAAAAAATGGAGAAACAGTTTCACTATGAAACTTTTTTTCTCTTTGAATCTTTAATGGGTTAAGAAGGAAAAACATTTTAAATTCTACAAAAGAGGGGAAGTAGAATAATTTCACTCATCAAACTCAGAGAACACACTGAGTATGTAAACTTGGCCTTAAAATAGTTATTCTGTGTTTTCTTAGATTCTGAATTTGTCTATTTGGCATCCTTTCTTCACAGGGTCAATTATATTAACTAAATTAACTTATTTTCTGTATTCTTGATGTTCTGGCATTTATGGTCTCACTGACTGGGGAGAGGCTAATTAATTTTTAGAGATTAAAAAAAAGGACTGGAGGGAGCACATCTATCATATGAAAACCAATTCCAAGCCAGTGTCCCCCAACTACTTTCTTAAATAACTCTTATACAGCAAGTCAACCTTTCTGCTGCCCTAAATCATCCTAGGGGACTTCCCTGCTGGTCCAGTGGTAAAGAATTCACCTGCTAACGCAGGGGACATGGGTTCAATCCCTGATCCAGGAAGATTCCACATGCTGCAGAGCAACTAAACCTGTGCACCTCAACCACCGAGCTCATGCTCTACAGCTCTTGAGCTACAACTACTAAGCCGTGCGCTACAACTACTGACGTTCATGCACCCTAGAGCCTGTGCTGTGCAACAAGAGAAGCCAACACAATAGGAAGCCTGCACATCACAACTAGAGAGCAGCCCTTGCTCACCACAACTAGAGAAAGCCCATGTGTAACAATGACGACCCAGTGCAGACAATTGTGATAATAATAAAATGAAATGAAAAAGTAAAAAAAATATCATCCCAGGGCCAAGTAACACGCAACTAGAGATTCACTTGCCCCAAAGCCTGCTGGAACTATTTCAACCAGTCAATCCTAAACTGGTTACCCTGCCCTGCCTTGCCTTTCCCATGGAAACCCCAGTAAAGGCTCTGGTCTACACTTTCCCTTCCCCTCTGCTCTGCACCCTGGTCAAAACTTGGTGCTTCTCTGTGGCCCTGAAAGGCATCTGATGACTCTCCAACCACCTTTGGGACCTTTGAGTTTAAGAAACTTCTTCCTTCAAAGCCTCCTTCTCATTTCTTCCTGTGGCTGGTACTGACATACCATTTCCAACATGTACATTCTTAGAACAGCTGTTTTACATGAAGAATGTCATATTTTTTAAATTTCAGTATACGTTTATGTTCTTATCTATAGTTTCTTAAACCGTTGTTTAAGTTGCTTTCAAAGAGAACTATGATATTTAATTTTGAAAGGACAATTTCCTGTACTCTGTTGCAAAGTTCACTTTAAGAAACAAATTTGCATGTCCATAGCCTCTTTAGGGATTTTTGCAAGACTGCCTGGGCCACTTCACATAATTTTGTGAGGCAGCCATGAATACAGCTGTTCCAAGATAGACAAGTGCCAGCAACAGGCACTTAGAAACCACTTGCCATATCAAAGCACCCCTCTCCTCAAGTAAAGGTACAGCAAGGCTCAGTGACTTAATTGTAATTACAACTCTGGTCCACTTGATTTTTTTGAGTCATGCAAAATGAACTCCTTTTTCCTTCAACCTGTGAAAATATAACTATTACCTAACTAGAAATAAGCAGGGAGATGCCACAGTAAGATGGGCCAGAGAGCTGTAAGGTAAAGTACTAATATTGCAACCATATTTTAAAAACAAAGTAAAGAAGACAAACCAATAACAAAGCAGCTTAAACTGTCATTTAAAAGGCAAAATAGGTCTAGCAATTTCACTCTTGGATATTTATTTGAAGAAAACCAAAACACTAATCAGAAAAGATATATGTACCCCTATATTCACTGTGGCATTATTTACAATAGCCAAAATATGTATGCAACTGAAATATCTATCAATAGATGAATAGATAAAGAATATGTAGCATATTCATACAATAGAATATTACTCAGCCATAGAAAGAATAAAATCTTGCCACTTGTGACAACACAGATGGACCTAGGAGGTATTATGCTAAGTAAAACAGGAATGGAATATATTGTATGATTTCACTTACATGTGGAATCTAAACAAATGTGCAAACATTAACAACACAGAAACAGTCATAGAAACAGAGAACAAACAGGTGGTTGCCAGAGGGGAGGCAGGTGGGAGAAGAAAGAAATAGGTGAGGGAGGTTAAGCGATACAAACTTCCAGTTGCAAAATAAATGAGTTATGGATATGAAATGTACAGTGTGGGGAATACAATCAAATACTATGTAATATCTTTGTATGGTGACCTAACTAGACTTATCATCATGATGATCAGTTTGAAATGCATAGAAATATCAAATCACTCTGTTATATAACAGGAACTAGCAGTGTTGTAGATCAATTACACTTCAAAAACAAATAAGCAAATCCATAGAAAAAGACAAAATTGTGGTTACCAGAAACAGGGGTGAGGGGAGGGGGAATTAGTTGAAGGTGGTCAAAAGGTGCAAATTTCCTGTTATAAGGTAAAACAAATACTGCTGCTGCTGCTGCTGCTGCTAAGTCGCTTCAGTCGTGTCCGACTCTGTGCGACCCCATAGACAGCAGCCCATCAGTCTCCCCCGTCCCTGGGATTCTCTGGGCAAGAACACTGGAGTGGGTTGCCATTTCCTTCTCCAATGCATGAAAGTGAAAAGTGAAAGTGAAGTCGCTCAGTCGTGTCCGACTCCTAGCAACCCCATGGACAGCAGCCTACCAGGCTCCTCCATCCATGGGATTTTCTAGGCAAGAGTACTAAGAGTGGGGTGCTATTGCCTTCTCCGAAACAAGTACTAGTAATGTAATATATAACATGATGAAGATAATTAATACTGCTATTTGTTATATATGAAAATTGTTAAGAGAGTAAATACTGAGTTCGTATCATGAGAAAAAAATCTATTAAAAAAATTTTTAATCTATATGAGATGATGGATGTTCACTAAACTTATTGTGAAAAATCACTTCATGGTGTATGTAAATCAAATCATTATGCTGTACACTTTAAACTTTTGCAGTGCTGTATGTCAGCTGTATCGCAATAAAACTGGAAGAAACAAACAAATGAAAAGGCAAAATATATGCTGAAGTTTGAATACATCGAGCTTGGTAGCTAGGACTCTGAATTCTGTAGTGCAACAGAGTGTGAGAAGAGCTCAGTCTCCTATGGAAGGTGCAATGCTACTCTATGAGGTAAACATTTCGCATTGAAATACATTCCTACTATATGAGTCCATATTTTGGTGACTAAGAGCTTTTTTAAAAGTTCATTTTAGTGTAAAATTAAAAGTATATTGATGTGGAGAAGACTCCTGAAAGTCCCTTGGACAACAAGGAGATCAAACCAGTCAATCTTAAGGGAAATCAACCCTGAATAGTCATTGGAAGGACTGTGCTGAAACTGAAGCTCCAATATTTTGGTCATCTGATACAAATAACTGACTCATTGGAGAAGTCCCTGATTCTGGGAAAGATTGAGGGCAGAAGGAGAAGAGGGCATCAGAGGATGAGATGGCTGGATGATATCACAAATGCGATGGACATGAACTTGGGCAAACTTCAGAAGATGGTGAGGGACAGGGAGACTTGGTGTACTGCAGTTCATGGGGTCGCAAAGAGTTGGACACGACTGGGTGACTGAACAGCATATTGGTAGGGAGTCAGTATACACCATCACAAATAGAAGCAGTTAAAGACAGTATCGAGACAAAGCAGACATTCATTCTCTCCTTAGTGTCAATGTACCACATGAAAAGCAAGGCATAAGCCACAAACGTGTCTGTCAATATATTATCACTTGCAGAGGTGTGTTTTATACACACCAGGGCAAGATGCATGATGTTTGTCAAATGTTCAGTTCAAAGTCCAAACCTTTTGAGTTACAAGAAGCAATTGTCTAGTTGTCATCTCTGAAGGGGAAGAAAGCTTATGAGGCTCATGGCAAGTTTATTAACTTCTTGTAAGGACTCATCCCTTCTCTAATATTAATTGTCACTCAATTCAGGAAAGCAGAATAAAAAAATCCATGGCTCACATTTCCCTTAAACACTCAAATATTTTAAAATAAGTATTTACAATAGAATGGAAAATTCATTTTGATTCTGGTTAATATCAAAGTATAGGGAGACAGTATTTTAAGAAGTTTGGTTATTAATACAAAATGGACCTATTAACAGAGGGAAAATAAGAATGGAAAAGAGAAAAATTCCTTGTTTGAGGTGATCACTAAGTTTTCACTAAGAAGAGCTACATATTTTCTCAGAGCAATTTAAATTAAAGTCGGGGTGTTTTGGGGTTTATTTTAAACAGACAATATATATAGGTGGTAACAAATTCAAATAGGAAAGACTCTACAGTAATAGAAAAATAGTCTTCTTCTCACCCCTTCCCATAGACCTCCAGCTCTACATCCCAACCACTTACCTCAAAAGTTCCCTTAGGCCTCCTTCAGGTGTCCACTATCTCCACCACTAACAGAAGCCACTGTTTTAATTTTCTATCATCATAGCTTAGTTTTACTTCTTGAAATTTATGGAAAAAGAACCACAGGGTATACAATATCTAGCTTCTTTCTTTTAAGAGAATATTTCTGAGATAAAACCACATTATTACATGCTTAGTACTTCATTCCTGTTGCATAATGTTTTTCTTTTATATTAATTTGCCACAATTTCTTTATCTATTCATCTATTATTGGGCATATGTTTTCATTTCTCTTGGGTGGATCATGGGGCAGGTGTATGTTTAACTTTACAGGAAACTGCCAACTGTTTCTACCATGGTTGTACCACACCTTACCACTTTTGATGGCTGTAAAGTATTTCATTGCTTGGGTAGACCATAATTTATTTAACCAGCCCCTTGTTGTTGTGCGTTACGTTTTTTCCAACCATTTACCATCACAATTTGGTAATGAGTATCATTATATATACAGTTTTATGTACCTGTGTGATGTATCTGCAGAATAACTCACAGGTAGGTCAGAGAGTGTATACATTTTAATTTTTGATAAATACTGTCAATTAGTCTTTCATATTAGTCACTACCAACTTCAATCCAATCAACAAAGTCTGAAATGACGGTTTGCCCCATATCTCTACCAAAATTAGAGGTAAAATTTTTAATCTTGTCATTTTAATTAGTTTTCCTTTTTTGCATGGGCTTCCCTGATAGCTCAGTTGGTAAAGAATCTGTCTGCAATGCAGGAGACCCCGGTTCAATTCCTGGGTTGGGAAGATCCCCTGGAGAAGGGATAGGCTATCCACCCCAGTATTCTTATGCTTCCCTTGTGGCTCAGCTGGTAAAGAATCCAGCTGCAATGTGGGAGACCTGGGTTTGATCTCTGGGTTGGGAAGATCCCCTGGAGAAGGGGAAGGCTATCCACTCCAGTATTCTGGCCTTGAGAATTCCATGGACTGTATAGTCCATGGGATTACAAAGAGTCGGACATGACTGAGTGACTTTGACTTTCACTTGTATGCATATCACAAGGTTGGTTTTAATTTTTACTCACAGTTACCTATATTTTTCACCCCCATATTTTAGATCCTTATTTTCCTTTATTTATACTATTACAATTTCTCTTCCTTTTTCAATCTCTTTGTACAGTCTTGGATACCATCTTTTACATAATACCTCTGGATTTATATAATTCCAGTACTCCTTTACCCAAGTCACTACCCAACTCAAAAACCTTCACTGGATCCCCATTGCTTACTGAATTAAATCTAGACCTTCTGTCCTTACACTTAAGACATATTCCATGTGCCTTACCTTTTCTTCCAAAAGATTATCCTATACGTAATTCCAACAAGAATGGGGCTTCCCCAGGGACCTCACATAAAGTGTGTACTTCCTGCTTCCATGTCCTTACACATGCGCTTCCCTCTGCCTAGAATGCCCTCCTCTTTCTCTACCTTCCTTAGAAATAAGCTCATGTTCTATCTTCTCCCCATGCCCTAAATAAATGCAGACAAGACAAAAAGGTCATGCTTACCGGCACTTTCATTTTAAATTCATCTCTATAGTACTTAATGCCAATGTCAGTGAATGTTCTCTGGATAAAGCGAGATGGACGAAGAATGAGTATGAGCTGCAAGTTTCCTGGAAATGCTACCTGGAAGGATCATAAAAAGTGTCAGTGCAAATGTCACATCAATCAGTCTCCTCTTGCCCAAGATTATAGATGACAAAGTTAAAGTGGACACCCTGGATGCCTAAGAATTAGAATATATTTCACAGCTGAAAGAGATCTTACTGCTCATATAATCCAAACCTCTCCTTAAAAACCAAATTAACCAAACAACAATTTTTTTCTGATTAAAAAAATAATTTACACTCTTTATAGAAAAATTCAGAAATTTATAATAAAGTATACATTAGAATAAGAAAGCCACCCATGATTTCATAGCCACTCTTAATATGTCAATCTAATTTTTTTGTTGTCTAGTTACTACATTATATCTGACTCTTTGTGACCCCATGAACTGTAGCACACCAAGTTTCCCTGTCCTTTACTTCTAGGTCATTTTCTTGGCTTAAATATCTTTATCATAAACTCAAACTGTAGAAATATTTTGCAATATGCTTTTTAACTTAGTATCATACCATGAGCTTTTATTCCTGATATTAAAAATCCCTTGGAATGTTTTTATGGGTGTGCAATTTATTTAAACAACCCCTTATTGTTAATGATTCAGACTCCATACTTTTACTATCATAAATAACAGTAAAATGAAATCTTTACACATTTTGGAACATTCTTCTAGCTTCCTAGAAGAATTACTGAGTCAAAGATTTAGTATTTTAAGGGTTCTTAAAGCATCTTATTTGGAGAAGGCAATGGCACCCCACACCAGTACTCTTGCCTGGAAAATCCCATGGATGGAGGAGCCTGGTAGGCTGCAGTCCATGGGGTCACTAAGAGTTGGACACGACTGAGCAACTTCACTTTCACTTTTCACTTTCATGCATTGGAGAAGGAAATGGCAACCCACTCCAGTATTCTTGCCTGGAGAATCCCAGGGATGGGGGAGCCTGGTGGGCTGCCATCTGTGGGGTCGCACAGAGTCGGACACGACTGAAGCGACTTAGCAGCAGCAGCAGCAAGGCATCTTATTGCTAAGTTGCTCTCAAGAAGCATTGCCCTCATCTTGAGGTAAGGGCCTGAGTAATGAGAAAACAGGTTCATTTAACAACTCAGTGGCAAAACTGGGAATCCAAGTTTCCCATTGCTCATGGTTTTCCATTCTTTCAGGAGTTCTCAAGAACAACCTCCTGAAGTATTTATTGAACAATAACCTGGTTTTTACCCTGGAATATTCTGACTCATTAGGACTGGGATAAAGTCCAGATATCTGTATCTTTAACAAGCACATGAAGAGATTCTGACTGGTAGTCATATTTTTGATCCCAGCACTACGGTATCTTTTACACATAAAGGTGATCAGTGTAATTCTTGGACAAATTAGACTCAAGTATTAGATGATTCGAGTATTATCTATGAACCCTGGGAAACCAGAACTCTCTAGAGGCCAGACCTTTTGAAGAGTCATGGGCACTGTCAACTGTCTGTGGCTGAGTTCACGTGGCTGAGTCCTTGGTCTGAGGTCCCTACAGGGAAAGGATGCATACACTTGCCGGAAGGGAATAAATAGGGGTAAAAATCAGACTAATAAGATGGAAAAGGAAAACAATCCAAGGTTGTGCAATTTAATGCTAAAAGCAAGCTCATGTCACATACTGTCTGATTTTGCTAGTGTCTTTTGAATTTGTGAAAAAATAATTTGAATACTAAAATGAAGACTGTCATAAAATTAACTGATCCCCAAAGCAAACCTTAAAATGAGGGTTTGGGTCTCAAGAGTTTACTAAAGAGGTGACCCCAGTAAACACAGGAGTATGGGGCGATGGTGAGACAGGATGGCTAGAGAGCCAGTGTATCAATGAGGGGAACTGCTATGGGTAAGAAGGGCTGGGTCTTCTGAAATTCTGTGTGGAATATACCTCAGAACTGCCCCACTGAGGGGTGCAAATGCTGGGGTGTTTGTCCACTAATGCCCATAGCGCAGTAGTTACAAGTCACTCCTGGAGCATTAGCTTCCCAGCTCTCTCTACCTGCTCCTCTCCAGTGACCAGAAAGGTCAATCAGGTAGAGAGACTCATGCTCAGGAATGGTCTGCAAGTGACCTTCGGGCAGCATAGAGGATATGAACGTGACACAACAGCCTCTGCTACAAAGACTTTCCCAAACTTGGCATAAAATAACTGCTACTTCCTGGTGACTTTGATGTAAAATAGTTGAATAGATAGTTTAAATTATCTTTATAATAAAATATAAAAATAAATATTTACAGCTATTCGTGTCAAGGATGCTTTTATGGAGCTCCACTTGTCCCTTCGTCTGTCGATAACAATGACGAACCCGATGCTGGCAGCCTCCATGCTGCAAAAAAGGGTGGTCAGTATCAGAGACAGTGAAACACGTGGATTCTGTTGGGCTCCCTCAGCAGAGTGATTCCACTGCCTGCGTGTCACTCCAGGCTTGCTGTGCAGAGCATGAGGGGATGACCAGGTCTGACTTCCCCAAGAAAGGAACCGGCTTCCTCTCATCTCACCTGGCAGCCTTCACAAAGCAGAAATATTTCATGTCTCAAATCCTCTCAAGGGCTCTATTTCTGGCTGGCAAATGTATGAAACCCTCAACAAGCAGAAGGATCCATGTAAGTTGAGCACCACATGTCCCAATGTAGACAGAGGACCTTGAGGTCGAGCTCTGCTATCTTTCCACTCCTAAGACTGATGCTCATGGAGCTATCAACATGCTTCCTTAGAAGTCAGT
The DNA here is from genome assembly GCF_027580195.1 of Bos mutus. Taxonomy (NCBI): domain Eukaryota; kingdom Metazoa; phylum Chordata; class Mammalia; order Artiodactyla; family Bovidae; genus Bos; species Bos mutus. The sequence goes on along the minus strand of NC_091617.1, from coordinate 82,824,767 downwards.
CCCACAGATGTTCGGAAATAACACACGTCAATGGAAAAAACAGCTCCTTTCCAGCACCTGGTCATAAATGGCCACAAAACCATAAGTACAAGGAGATATCAACTTCATTAAGAACAAAAAAAGCTGTTTGGTCCCCTCTGAAGTCACGACAAAATTCTCACAAAATTTTTAAAGACTAAAGTCCTAAAAGGGAAAACATTTTTCTTCTCTCTCTTTGGGAGGAAACTGGGAGGAAAGAGCAGGAGCTTTGGAACCTGGTTCAAATCCTAGTGCTGCCACTTGACTAGCACTGAGACTTGGGGCAATCACCTAACCTCTCTAACCCTATTCCCTTGTCTGTAAGATGAGAAAGTGAAAGTGAAAGTCACTCAGTCGTGTCCAGCTCTGCAACCCCATGAACTATACAGTGCATGGAATTCTCCAGGCCAGAATACTAGAGTGGGCAGCCTTTCCCTTCTCCAGGGGATCTTCGCAACCCAGGGATCAAACTCAGGTCTCCTGTATTGCAGGCAGATTTTTTACCAGCTGAGCCACCAGGGAAGCCTGAACACTACCAATCATGAAGTAGTTACGAGCATAAATTTTGAAACCAGAATGCTGAAATTTGAAACATGAATTTATATATTTGTGTGTATGTATGTGTGTGTATATGTAAAATTTTCAACTCAGAAAGTGAGAATCTTTGGAGAGACACTTTAAGATCATACAAATAGCCAAAAAATCACCAGGGATATAGATTTGACTTTGAAGAATTCAGCATCTGTTCTTTTCAAATGTACATAGGACATTCATCAAATAGTCCATTATCCATTATCCCAGGCCACAAAGAAAAATTCAACAAATTTTAAAGAATTTCAGTCATACAGGTTGTACTTCTGATCACTATGGAATTACATTGGAACTCTATTATTTTGTTTTATTTTCAACTCCCTCCCTCTTCCTTCCTTCCTTCCTTTCTTTTTTTTTCTTTCTTTCTTTCCAATCTCCTTCCTTTTCTTTTCTTTGGATTTAATTGCCAGTGTATTTTAACTTCTTAAGGTAGAAAATTATATCACTGATTTTAAACATTTCTTCTCGATTATTATAAGTACTGAAAGCTACGTGTGTGCGCTCAGTAGCTCAGTCATGTCTGACTCCTTGTGACTCCCTGGGCTATGGCCAGCCAGGCTCCTCTGTTCATGGGATTTTCCAGCTAAGAATACTGGAGTGGGTTGCCATTTCCTTCCGCGGGGAATCTTCCTGACCCAGGGATTTAACCCATATCTCCTGCATTGGTAGGCGAATTCTTTACCACGGAGACACCAGGTAGCCATTTAAAGCTATAACTCCCACTTAAACACTGCTTTGTGAGAGTTGGACCATAAAGAAAGCTGAGCACAGAAGAATTGATGCTTTTGAACTGTGGTGTTGGAGAAGACTCTTGAAAGTCCCTTGGACTGCAAGGAGATGAAACCAGTCAATCCTAAAGGAAAGCAGTCTTGAATATTTATTGGAAGAACTGATGTTGAAGCTGAAGCTCCAATACTTTGGCCACCTGATGAGAAGAACTGACTCATTGGGAAAGATCCTGATGCTGAAAGATCCGGAAAGACTGAAGGATGGAGGAAAATGGGACGACAGAGGATGAGATGGTTGGATGGCATCACTGACTCAATGGACATGAGTTTGAGTAAGCTCCCGGAATTGGTAATAGACAGGGAAGCCTGGCATGATGCAGTCCATGGGATCGCAAAGAGTCGGACACAACTGAGCGACTGAACTGAACTGAAACACTGCTTTAGCTACATCACATAAATGTTGATATACTCTTTTCATTATTGTTCAGTTAAAAATGCTTTCTAGTTTCCTTTATGATTTCTTCTTTAGTTTATGGATTGTTTAGAGGTGGTTTCTTGGCTTCCAAATATTTTTTAAATTTCCTAGTCAACTTGGGGAAGAGAAAGGGGTAGGAATGCAGATATTGATAGAAAAGAAACCTTCTTTTCAGGAGGAAACCTTCCCAGTTGTTACATAGTATATAGACAGGTATGTATTCATCAAGCTATACAGTTGACATATGTATACTTTATACAAATTATAACTTAGCTTAAAAACCCAAGGAATTAAATAAATTCAAGTTGTGAAAAAGGAAAAATATTATATAACTTTTAAAAAAAGACCAAACGTAGCAAGTGCACAATAGGTATCAGGCACTGATCAAAGGGCATACAACAATGACTAAAACCATTCTGTAGTACAGCAAAAACAAATAACAATAATTTGTTATTAACAAATTAATAACATTAATAACAACAATAATCTTAAACAATAACAGCTACGTGTATCTTGAATTCCTATCAGTTGTCAGGCATCTTTATGTTTTATCTCACTTCATCTTATGAAATAGATATTATTATCTCCATTTTACAGATGAGGAAACAAAGGCTGATAGAAATAAAATAACTTGCCTGACATCACACCAGCAAAACTGGATTTCAAAGTCAGAGCTCTCTGAGAGCAGTGCTTATGCTCTTAACCCCATCCCATGGCGCCCCTTCAGTTTTTTCTTATAACAAATCTGCTTATATCTTCTGGCAGTTTTATTTTGTATATTTTGCTGTTACTAGTGTTTCCTATGTCTTTTCTTTTTCCTTTAAAATAAAAAATTATTCAATTTAATGCTCCAAGGGTTGAAGTGGAGCTTCAACCACTTCTTTAAGTGAGGTGGAACTGGGAGAGGCTCAGTAAATACATGGGTGGGCATAAACACAGGATGTTCTTTGATCTATAAAATAAACAGCTCCCCACCTACCCTCCCCGTGGCTTCCCCAGCCAGGTTGAGGGTAAATGCTCCTCAGTTCCCTGCACACCAAAGCCCAAGACCAGAGCATCTTGTGTAAAGAGGGTGGGATCTGCTGGGAAGATAAAGAACAGTATCTTCTGACACAATTGTGTACAGGCCATAGTTCAGAAATAAGAGTTAATGAATCATGACAATAGTTTTGAATATACTCCTTCGCATAAAGAATACATTCTAAACAACATGAAAATTGTATCAGCTACTGAAGGGATTATTTTTCTACTCCATCTGGTTCAACAAAAGAATCAAAACCTCAACTAAACCAAATGCACAAGAAATGGGGTTTCTAGACCATGTATTTCTTTAGGTAACACTTGGCTGTTTTAATCCCTATTGTTCTTGTTAACACTAAGATCCTATGATCTTAGTTAGCTGCATAAATACTATTTAATATAATCCTCACAACCACCCTCACAGTCAGGTTGATGATAATATTTCCACTTTATAAACGAGGAAACTAATCCTCAAGATGGTTAAAATTATAATAACTTATCCAAAGTCATACATTATATGCAGAGTTAAGATTCAAATTTTCTGAATTCAAGAGCAACACTCAAGTCACAAAATATTTTCTTGGTATAGAAAATATTTTGATACTATATTCCTTCATTTCTAGTCTTAGTAATTCTGTAAAAAATATAATTGAATTTTTGATGTGTCAAAATTGTGCATATGATTAAGTATAATATTGGGTTGACCAAAAAGTTCATTTGGGTGTTTCCCTAACATCTTACAGAAGCCCAAAGAACTCTTTGGCCAACCCAATACATGAGTGTAAGAGACTGAGGTAAATGCATTCTGACCCCAAAATACCAGATCAGTTTTGTGGTTGATATAGCACATAGTTTCCTAATTAAGCTCTAATATTAATTTATTTTCTATTGCCTTTTTCAGTAAGCTTGGTATTTATTATTCATTTGCTAAGTTGTGTCCAGCTCTTTGCGACTTCATGGACTGAAGCAGAAACACCCCAGGCTCTTCTCTCCTCCACTATCCCTAGGTATAGAAAATATTTAGCTAACTGAAATTTACTACATTGCCATAAGACTGAGTCAAATGTAGAGTAATCAACCATCCTGGTTTGTCCAAAATACCCTCCCCAACATGGGTGGGCATCATTCAACCCACTGAGGACCTGAATAGAACAAAAATTTGAAGGACGATAGGATTCATGCTCTCTCTCAATCTGACTGTTGAGCTGGGACACTGATCTTCTGCCTTCGGTGATTCTGACTCTCAGGCCTTCAAGCTCAGACTAGAATCTACAAAACTGGCTCTCTGATTTTTAGGCCTTCAAACTATACCACTGGCCTTCTTGGGTCTCCTTCTGAGCCTCCATAATTGTATAAGCCAGTGCCTTATAATAAATACCTACATCTACATATCAGGGTTCCTAGAGAAATGTAACCAATAATATATATATAGTATATATATACACACACACACACACACACATATATATTTATAAAGAGATTTATTACAGAATTGGCTCAGGTAGTTATAGTGACCAAAAAGTTCCTTGATCTGTCATCTGCAAGCTAAAGAACCAGAAACACTGGTGGTATAACTCAATCCAAGTCCAAGGCCACGGAATGGAGGAGCTGATGATTTAAAGCCTGATCTGAGTCTGAAAGCACAAAATCCAGGAGCACTGATGTCCAGGGACAAGAGAAGATGATGTCCAAGCTCAAGTAGAGAGAGAATTCATCCTTACTTTGCCTTTTTGTTCTGTTCAGGCACTGAATGGACTGGGTGATGCCCACTCACACTGGGAGGGCAATCTACTCTACTCATGTTATAAATTCAAATGTTAATCTCTTATAGAAATATCCTCATAGACACATCTGAAAATAATTTTTTGCCAGCTGAATGGGCATCCCTTACCCAGTCAAGTTAACACACTAAATTAACCATAATATGTATGCAGATATCCTTTGTTCTATTTCTTTGAGGAACTCTGATTAACACATACGGAGAGTCAAGAGAAGAGGTAATTGAAATAAAAAATTTTTCCAGAAAAGTACACCCTAAGTGCAAAAATACTGAAAACAGAGTCCTGGTACAGGACTAGAGTCCAGGGCACGGACTAGAGAAGGACTCAAAGAAACAGGGTTGGAAAGACAAAGCTCTGGGAGAGAAAAAGAAATGAAAAGAGAGGTGGTGACTGTGATAAAGGCAAAAAGAAGCAAGAGGTAAAATTTAGCATCCTACATGACAAAAAAATAAATTTAGGATACACACACTTTTCCTTAACAAAAAAAGTGTTTTAAGTTTATTAATAAAAGAAACTATATTTAGAAACTATATATAACATGGTGTTCTTAACTAGGAATCTTATAAACTACCCTAAACCACCAAACTTGTTTATTAATTGCAAAGATGCAAGCAACATTCCTATATAAAAAGCTAATATAAAGGGGGGAAAATATGAATCAAAACTTTTTAGCTTTAAGAGAATAAGAAGACAGGCCACAAACTGGAAGAAAATATTTACAAAAGATATATCTGATAAAGAACCATTATACAATAAGAAAACAAACAACCCAATTAAAAACTGGGCAAAAAACCAAAACAGATATTGAACAAAAGAATATATGCAGATGGAAAATGAGCATATGAAAAGATGTTTGGAAAGTTTCATTAGGAAACTGCAAATTAAAACAATAACATTCCACTATACATCCATTATAACGGCCAAAATCCTAAACACTGACAATACTAAATTTTGGCAAGGATGTGGAGGAATACTCACATCCTCACATTGTGAACTCTTACTCATTTCTGGTGGGTATTCAAAATGGTACAGCCACTTTGAAATACAGTCTGGCAGTTTCTTACAAAACTAAGCATACTCATATCATGTGATTCAGCACGTGTAACTACATGGTATTTACCTAAGTGAGTTGAACACTATGTCCACATAATAACTCATACATGGATGTTTACATTAATAGAAAAGAAAGAAAGTGAGGTCAATCAGTTGTGTCTGACTCTTTGTGACCCCATGGGCTATAGCCTACCAGGCTCCTCTGTCCATGGAATTTTCCAGGCAAGAGTACTGGAGTGGGTTGCCATTTCCATCTCCAGGGATCTTCCCAATCCAGGGATCGAACCCAGGTCTCCCACATTGCAGGCAGTAAGCTAGTCTCTGTTTCTGTTTCCTCTATGGACTTTAGTCTGTTTAAACTTTATATTTTTAATGAGGTCAATTTTGGTAAACTGTATTTTCCCAGGAAATAACCTATTTTTATCTTGGTTTTCAAGTTTATCTAAATAGAGGTATGCAAAGTAATTTCTAAAACTTAAATTTTCTTGGGTTTCAGTGCTTATTTTTCTGTTTTCTATTTCTTAGTTTGTATACCTGTGCTTTGTCCATTTCCTCAGTCCATAGTCCTACCATCTGAGCCACCAGGGAAGCCCATAATAGAAGCTTTATTCATAATTGTCCAAACTTGGAAGGAAACAAGATATCCTTCAGAAGGTGAATGGATAAATTGTAGTATATCCAGACAGTAAACTATTATTCAAAATAAATGAGCTATCAAGTCATGGGAAGACATGAAGGAAACAAATCCATACTACTAAAGGAAAAAAGCCAATCTGAAAAGGTTACATATTGTATGATTACAACTATATAACATTCTGCACAATGCAAAACTATGGAGATGGTAAAATTAAATAGTTGCTAGGGGTTGAGGGGTGGGAGTATAGGACAGATGAATAATAGGTGTAGCACAGAGGGCTTTTAGATCAGTGAAACCAATCTGTATGACGCGATAATGGTGGATATAGGTCATTGTGTGTGTGTGCGTGTGTGTGTGTGTGTGTGTGTTAGTTGCTCAGTCGTGTCCGACTCTTTGTGACCCCATGGATTGTAGCCCACCAGACTCCTCTGTCCATGGGATTCTCCAGGCAAGAGTACTGGAATGGGTTGCCATTTCCTTTTTCAATAGGTCATCATGTATTTGTCCAAATCCTAAGTATGTATAAAACCAAGACTGAATCCTAATATAAACTATGAACTCTGGGGTTGTTTTCAATTCAAATGAAAAAAAATAAAGCAAGCCAGAAGAAATCACAAGGAAGAAAATATTAAAGATAAAGCAGAATGAATAAAGTAGAAGACAGAAAAGCCAACAGATCTGATTAAAAAATCAGAATCCCATTTTTTTTAATTAACAAACTAAGACACTAGCTTACTTAATCAAGGAGGGGGAAATGGACAAAGCACAGGTATACACACTAAGAAATAGCAAACAGAAAAATAAGCACTGAAACCCAAGAAAATTTGTTTTAGAAATTACTTTGCATACCTCTATTTAGATAAACTTGAAAACCAAGACAAAAATAGGTTATTTCCTGGGAAAATACAGTTTACCAAAATTGACCTCATTAAAAATATAAAGTTTAAACAAACTCAAGTCCATAGAGGAAACAGAGACAGTTATCAAGGCCCAAATTCACAGGGGAATTTCACAGGGGAATTCAAATCGTCAATGGCTATAAAGTCCTAATCCCACAAGAATAGTTTCTGAGCCTAAAAACTGAAAGAGAACTTCAAAATGCCATTTATGAAGCAAATATGACATTGATACCTATACCTAATTCAATAGCAAAATAAAATGACCAGTTAATAGTAGAGCTACTAGCAACAAACATAAAATAATTAGGAATAAACTTAATATAAAAACTATGTCAGGAAAATTTCAAACACTGCCAAAAGACACAAAAGTGGACTTTAACAAAAAGACTTTTCTTCTTCTTGATAGGATGATTTTAACACCATAAATATGTGACTTGTTCCTGAGTAAATTTATAAAGTTAATAGTCTCAAGGAAAAGGCCAAAGAGTTTCCTTTCTTTTTTCTTTTTCTAAAAATGGAGGTATACAAATAGATAGAAAACAAGAAAGAACAGTAGAAAAACATGAAAAAAGTAAATAAAGTTTAAGGACCCAGTAAGGCAGGGGGAATTAATCCTAGCAAATATTAAACATATTTAACTCTTCTTAGGGCTTCCAGGTGGCTCAGTGGTAAAAAATCTGCCTGCCAATGCAGGAGAGGTAGGTTTGAATCCTGGGTTGGAAAGAGCCCCTGGAGAAGGAAATGGTAACCTATTCCAGTATTCCTGCCTGGAGAATTCCATGGACAGAGGAGCCTGGTGGGTTACAGTCCATGGAGTCGCAAAGAGTCGGACACAACTGAGCGACTTTTACTTTTCACATACTTATATATATATATATAGAATATATACATATATTAAAATGTAAAGTGATAAAGAGATGAAAAATACAAAAGAAAAATTAAAGACACAGAAGAGAAACTCAGAAGATGCATTGTCCCTCTAATTTGAGTTTCAGAAGCAGAGTTGTAGGAAAGAAATAAGCAGAGATAACAGGAAAAAAATTCTAAGCCTAAGAGAGACTTGAAAATTCCATTCAAAGACACAGCAGTATGAAAGAAAATCTTTGAAATTTCAAACCTGCAAAACATAAAGAAAAAAGCCCCAAAGCTTCTTATGCAGAGAGACAAGCAGCTGACTTATGAAGGGGTGACAGTCAGATCCTGTGACAAGGATCAACTTTGTTATCAGTAATACTGAATGCTAAAAATCAATGGATCAATGTTATTTTACAAAAAAAAAGAAAAAAACTCCATGCTCAGATAGATTGCCAATCAGCTGTGAGATCAAAATGAGCCATTTTCTGACATTCAAGATGTAAAACTCACTTACCATACACACTTTCTAAAAAAAGAAATAACTTGAAAGTTTTTAAATGAACATGAAATCCCAAAATGAAGAATGACCTTCCCGAGATAAAAAAACAATCCCAGGTTGACAACTTATAGCAGGTTTACACAGCAACTAGCCTATATTATGAATAGCTCAGAGAGGCTCAAAAGAATATCTCCAAGAAGAAAATGTATGCACTAGACAAATTCTATGATAAAGAATCTATAAGATGTTAATAATATAATAAAAATACATGCCATGCTATAAACAAGAAAAAAAAAGAAAGGCAATTAAAAATGCTAGGGGAAAAGGTACATAAAAAGTCATTGTCCAAGTCTGAAATAAATTAAACTGTGGCATGATTTTGAGCAACCCATGGAGTATGAGAAAAGAGAACCTATTTTACCATAACATTTGTAGCATTCTCCTTTGAGTGACACAGGTTTAAGGACTTAGGATTACATCTCTCACTCCAGAGATCCAATCATATTACATATATAAATGCATTCCACTGATCTCTGTTATTTAGGACCAACCTTTAATCAAAGAAAAACATTGATAGTAATATGTAAAATACATTATAATTCTAGTAATGAAAAGTAGAATATAGGTAGAAGAACTTAAAGGCTGAGAGTAAAAAAAGATGTAAATGCATAGTAGTGAAATCAACAGGTACAAGACCCTGATGAAAGAAGTTGAAGACGATACAAACAAATGGAAAGATATACCAAGTTAATGGATTAAAAGAATTAGTATCATGACAGTGACCAAACTACCCAAGGCAATCTACAGATTCAATACAATCCCTATCAAAATACCAAGGCCGTTTTTCACAGAGCTAGAGCAATTATCTTTTTTATAATCGATAATACCACTGAGTAAGAAAAGACTCCAGATATTTACAATCATTGAAGTGAAGTGAAGTGAAGTGAAGTTGCTCAGTCGTGTCCAACTCTTTGCAACCCCATGGACTGTAGCCCACCAGGCTCCTCCATCCATGGAATTTTCTAGGCAAGAGTACTGGAGTGGGTTGCCATTTCCTTCTCCATTAGAACCTATAAATTCAAGAAAGAGGCTGTGTTTTGAATGTCTAAAAAAACCTGAATTATCAGGAAAGAGAAATTGAGCCCCTACCTCACAGGATGACCAAAAGGCAGAACATACCACAGTATTCTAAAACAATCACCTAAACAAAAGAACAAATGTCTTATACACACTAAGTCATTCTACTAGGGAGAAATGTCGGACTCCCTGGTTCTTACATAGAGAAGAACAGGAATCTGGCATATTAAATTTTTTTCCTATCCTCTAATATAATGCATTCAAATACTCCTAGCATATAAGACTTACTTGTCAATAGCAAACATTTATTCATAATAAGTCTATGGGATGTGCTCTAATTTTGAGCCTCACTTGTGTGCCTAAGGTCTGGCCTCTCAAGGTATCCTTCCAGAGGGTTCTGAAGCAAATTCATCCATCTTGTACAAGACAACAACCCAATAAGACTCCCCACTCTGAAGCTCTATCCTAGAAGTCAAATGAATGATTCCATTTTCCTGATTTGGGGGAGCAATTCCACAGCCAGACCAGGAAACAACACATCTTGCCTTAGCTACTCAATCAAAGCAGCACTTTTCCTAGTTATAGTATTTAAAACTACTTAAAATCAGGGGCTTTTTCCACTGCCTTCATAATAGTAAGAAGCCCAGATCAAACTCACTTCTCTGATAAGGCTGGTTTTTAAAGCTGAGAGATTGTTATAATCCCGTTCAGTCTTTCGATACAAAGGAGCAAGTCTCTTTAGAATTCACAGGCCAAATAATAATGCTGTCCTCCTCCCCTCCTCCCAAAGTAGAAATGTCAGATAGCATTCTATGAGACAGCATATCATAAAAGAGGATATGAGTCTTCTCAAAGACTATTAATCAGACTCTATGGGAGGAAAATGGACATGGAAGAATTTTTCAAACTTAAATAGGCTTCTCAACAGATTCATTATAGAAAAAGACCTTTAGAAATAGTAAATAATCATAAAATTCACAGTTATGAAATATGGCTCTTGTTTCTGTCTAATAAAAGTAACTTCTCCAATCCCTCTCAAGTAATGAGCACATAACTGAGTAAAGCAGAAAAACCAAATAGAGGAACAGGGTAATAAAAATGTATGCTTAGTTATACAAATATGATTTTTAGAAAAACACTTGGAATTTTTAAAAAGTTGGCCATTTCTGTGCCTCAGAATATTTTACTAATGCCTTTTCAAACTACTCAGCTACAATCTGTAGCCACTAAAGGCATGTTTAAAATGAGACCTCAATTCCATGTGCCTAGACATGTAAAAGCATAAGTATCTGATTGTGAACTAGAATTCCTAAAGCTAAGGATCACGGCTGGTTCCTCACTCTCCTTCCCCACCTCCACCAGTCCCCAGTGCCTGTTCCTTCCATCCATTCCCTTCTGTCTAGTCCTCTTGCCCTCAGGCAGTTCACCCCCTCTTCATTTTACACCTAGTCCAGTAGTCATGTATGGGTGTGAGAGCTAGACCACAACGAAGGCTGAGTGCCAAAGAATTGATGCTTTTGAGCTGTGGTGCTAGAAAGATTCTTGAGAGTCCCTCGAACAGCAAAATGGTCAAACCAGACAGTCCTAAAGGAAATCAACCCTGAATATTCATTGGAAGGACTAATGGTGAAGCTGAAGCTCCAATACTTTGGCCACCTGATGCAAACATCCAACTCATTAGAAAAGCCCCTGATGCTGGGAAAGATTGAAGGCAGGAGGAAAAGGGGGTGACAGAGGATGAGATGGTTGAATGGCATTACCAACTCAATAACCATGAGTTTGAGCAAACTCCAGGAGACAGTGAAGGACAGAGAAGCCCAGTGTGCTGCAGTCCATGGGGTCACAAAGAATCAGACATGAACAACAACAGGGCAGAATCCCCTAACTGGTCTCCCTTCCTCCATTCCTGGCCCATCCTGCACACCACCACGTTCATCTGGTTGCCATTTTTTCTTGCTCAGAATGTCCAATGGCCCCGTCTTGCTCACTGTGCCTAAACTTCTTAACTTGGTGGAAAACACCTTGCCCAGTCTGTTCCCAACTGTCTATCCAGATCTCATTTCTCACTACTATCTGAAAAGGATCCTCACCCTGTTATGGACAACCTCGATAGTCTGTAATTCCCTAAACAAGCTCTATTTAAAACTTCAAAATCCAGGGGGGTTGGAAATAGAAGCCAAGTCACTTGCCCCAGATCACACAGCTAGCGATCATAGAATCTGGATTTCAATCCAGGTTTGAGCTGTGTCCAAAGTTCTTAAACACCATCTTGTTCTCTCTCTCTGAAATGTCCCTCTGATTTATATGTGGAAATCTCATCCATCCTTCAAGGTGACTTCACTCCTGAAGCTTTCCTTGTTTTTTCCTGTCTGAAGTGCTTCTTTTCTTTTCTGAGCTCTTATAGCATTTTCTTCACATATTTCACAAAATACCATAACAGAGTCATGTGAGATTCAAGATACTGTTGTATGGTCTTGTGGTCCTTTATGGTACCTAACATACCTCTCTACACACTGATGGCACTCAGCAAAGATCTGATAAAAAATGAGCTGTGGGAAGCCTTTCAGCACTCACCCAACCTGACCACAATGAGAGATCCTTATGAATTTCAGGCACAGAGCTCTCCTTTTCCTGCCCTGAGCATCCTGTCTTTCTCCTCTTCTAGTGCATCAGTTGTGCATACACTCCTTGTTGTATGTCAGGCCACCTGCCTATAAACCATTGTGCAACCTGGGAAAAGTTCTGGTGTCTGGTAACCATTGTAACATTTAGGAAGATGCAAACTGTGATAACAGGAATCATAAAAAGGAACAAGAGTGGTTTCATTCTTTGGAACCTGAAATGGCAACTGGGAAACAAAGTTCAGGTCAAATTCTCCTTTCAGGCCTCCTTACTCATTGTCTCTGTTTTATGTCGAAAGGAACATGGGGTGGGGCGGTAGCTAGTATGACCAAATGCCAGGAAGAAGAAAAGGGGAATAACTGGTCAGCTACTCTTTCTCAAGAGACAAACTGCATTCTAGGAAAGGAAAATACCAAGTTTACAAGAAATTATACAAGAGCACAGAGCAGAAAAGGTAAATTAGGCCTAAACAGTAGCCTCTTGATTTTTCTTTTCTTTTCTTTTTTTTGCCTGTGAGATAGGGTTTCTACCCCTTAATGCTTTCCCTCCACACTGGGTCATGTGGCACTCAGTGTCTGGTCCTCAGAGTGGCGGCTCAGGAAAGGCTGCAAATACAATATGAAAATGACCCATTTAATTTAGCATATGACTCCATCCACTGAGTCGGTACAATTAGATTGTAAGTTTAAAGCAATATAATGATAATGGGGAAGAGGCACTTCTATCTGTTACCCACCTCCCTGCTCACCCTCTCGCATGCTGCTCCTCACAGAAGTTGCTAAACTGATAGGTCAATGTTCTGGAAGGCAACTGAGCCAAAGAGGGAGACCAAGTTCAACTCCCTATAACTTTGGGAGGAAAAGGCAGGAGTGAGAAGTGGGGTTCCCCTCTCTCTCTCAGTGTCCTGCTTCTCCCCATATAACAAACACCCTTTGATTGAAATGAACCAGATCAGAACAAGAAATTTCACCAACATTACTTCTTGAGAACCTACCATGTGCTGGGCTAGAAGGAAAAAAAAGAAAAGAAGCATTGGCCCCTATTCTTGAGTAGTTCACAGTCTAATAGGAGAAGCAGAAATAATTTCCATATACCATGTGTTATACAAGGGGTACTGTGGAAATAGAGTCTGTGGAAATAAAGAGTCTGTGAGAGCAGAATTGGGGTCAAGGCAAGTTTCCTTGAAGAAATGAGCTCAGACTGAGGGCTGATGATTTTGCAAGAGTCAGCCAGGCCCAGAAGGGTGGCAGAAGTGTTCCTGCAGAGAGAACCATGTAAGCAAAGCCCAGAGATGTACAGCATCCTTCTCTCAAACCAACAAAGTCCAAATCCTCTCCTGTCTATATAATGTCTACAATACTCTTGAATCAGAGATAAAGAATAAGGTAAAATATAATTTAAGCACTGACCTTTGAAGAAATGCACTAAAAATAAATCCATAGCTTTCTCTGAAGAAGAAAGAAGGGTAAAAAAACAAAACAAAAAATATCTTAGAGTGGGTTTGGTTAAAGCAAACTAATTAACTTCCTCATCTCTGCAGGTGGGATCAGGCTCCAGGTGGACTTTCAATCACAGAGTTTACCTCTAAATCATATGAGGCAGATGGAAAGCAAGCAAAACAGCACACCCCTGGATGTTGTGTAAACTCCTAACCACAAAGCATTTAAGTAACAGACAGTACCATAAGCGACACACACCCATGGAGGGTCGGGCCTTTATGAGCTAAGTCTGCGCCCCAGGGAGTTTGGACTCCACAGTCAGCTCCACCTCTGTCTGTGAAATATTTGTCACAAATATGAACTCTGTCCCACATTCCATCCCTAGAAGACCTGGCTATTTATTGACTTAGTGGCATAAATATGTGAGACCTGGGCCCAAGAGTGTTGAAGTAGCAGATGCCCCAAAATATCTCTGTTTCGATCTCAGCTATAGGCATAGTTTTAATTTCTGGACTTTCAGTTTCCTTGCTCTGTGACTTACTTTCTCCATCTGACAATGATAGTTATAACATCTACCCTTAAATTCCTTATTTAGGGGAAATAAATGAAGTGACTCCTAACTTGGCTTGAGCCTCCTGAGCAGCAGCCAGGTGTCTTAGACAACAGGCCCCAGGAAACCAGGATCACCTTAATCTACAGCAATGAACCTGAAGGAACAAAATCAACATTAGCTAGTCAATCAATTTTTCATTCACTTACCAATGTTTATTAAGTACTTCATATGTGCACACCATAATAAAACTGATGCTCATGTAACTTTGTTTTCTAGTCTCTTTCCACATCCTTTGTTTTGACTGATGGATAAGTGAAATTGGACATAACACAGCAGTGTGAGCTGGGCTCATGGAAGATCCCATCCCAACCCAGTACTACCACATGGGAAATTCAGGATAAACACAGTGACAAGGAAGGCAGCAGTGTACTGTGTTCAGCTCACCTGGGGACACTAGTTAGGTAGGTCATGACATTCAGGAAGTCTTCATCTGGGATGTGCTTGAACCCCACAAACTCTGGAAAAGTGATGATGGGGGCACCATCTTTCCCTCGGCCTCCTGCAACAAAAATGGGTAGCCAAGATGTTAACAAAATGTTTTCACGTCACACCTCTGCAGGTAAAGGACTCAGGCTAATATCAACTTGAGATGTGCATCGGTTTCCCCCTTTTTGGTCGTATTATTTTAGAGCAGGAGGCGGGAAAGTTGACACTGAATTATTTCGAACAAGCCTCTCTTCTTCAAGCTTGTTCAGGGGTGTTGTGAGAATTCAATTTTTTTAATCCTTTGAAGATAGTTACTATACAAAAGACAACACTGATTTATTTTAGTATAGGTGGAATAGTAAATAATGCCAATACAAATACATAATATTGCTCTTCATTTATGTAGTTCAGTTCAGTTCAGTCGCTCAGTTGTGTCCAACTCTTTGCGACTCCATGAACCGCAACACACCAGGCTTCCCTGTCCATCACCAACTCCCACAATTTACCCAAACTCATGTCCACTGAGTCGCTGATGCCATCCAACCATCTCATCCTCTGTTGTCCCCTTCCCCTCCCACCTTCAATCTTTCCCAGCATCAGGGTCTTTTCAAATGAGTCAACTCTTCACACGAGGTGGCCAAAGTATTGGAGTTTCAGCTTCAACATCAGTCCTTCCAATGAACACCCAGGACTGATCTTCTTTAGGATGGACTGGTTGGATCTCCTTGCAGTCCAAGGGACTCTCAAGAGTCTTCTCCAATACCACAGTTCAAAAGCATCAATTCTTCGGTGCTCAGCTTTATAGTCCAACTCTCACATCCATACATGACTACTGGAAAAACCATAGCCTTGACTAGTCGGACCTTTGTTGACCTTTTTAATATGCTGTCTACGTTGGCCATAACTTTCCTTCAGCAAATATCAAATGTAAAAGTGTATGGTGGTTAAAAGAGTTGGCTCTAGAGACTTCCCTGGCAGTCCAATGGTTAGGATTTCATGCTTCTACTGCAGGGGGCACAGGTTTGATCCCTGTTCAGGGAACTAAGATCCTATATGTTGTGCAGTGTGATCAAAAAAGAGAAAGAAAGAGAAAGTTGGCTTTAAAATCAGACAACTTTATTCAAGTTCTGCTTTACCACTTAATTTCTATGTGATTTTATGCAAGATACTTAAACAGAAGTTTCCTTTTATATGCAAATATGTATCTATGTAATAGGAATATTACCTATACCTTCCTCAAAAGGTATTGTAAGGATTAAGTGAGAACATATATGAAAAGCACTTTAGCAGACTATTTATTATATATAAGTGCTCCATAAATGGTAACCTTTATTATGGTTATATTCTTGCAAGGCAAGGCTTCCCTGGTGGCTCAGATGGTAAAAAAATCTGCCAGCAATTCAGGAGACCAGGGTTCAATGCCTGGGTTGGGAAGATCCACTGAAGAAGGGAATGGCAACCCACTCCAGTATTCTTGCCTGGAAAATCCCCATGGACAGAGGAGCCTGGTAGGCTACAGTCCGTGAGGTCACAAAGAGTTGGACAGGACTGAGTGACTAAGCACCCATTGTTAAGCACATTCTTGCAAGGCAGCTGCTCTTGAATAACTCATAAACAGATATAAGACATCCCTGTGAGAACAAAAGCATAAATAAGTATTTAAATATTTTATTCATTAAAGCAGATGCCACTAGATTAAATAGATTCTATTTCCCAATCTCTTTGCAGCTAGATGTACCCACAAGACTATGTTCCAGCCCCATGGTTCCCAAACAGGGATGCACAGTGAACTCACAAAAGTGCCATGAGTATTTGAAATTTAGGGGGAAAACAGCATAAGTTGGCGTCTCTCAGATGCCATGCTTGCTACTAGCTTGCGGTAGTTTGAAATTTCAACAATAAATTGTGCAGTATTTTTTTGAATGGCATTACATCTTTGGAGAACTGAGGATTTGGTGGCTGCTGGTGTTAAAAGCAAGTGTAATATGAAAATCAGTGTGAAATAGGAAATTCAAGTGGTGATATCCAGATTGATTCCAAGGTTTGAGATCACTGTGGTTCTCTAAAACTGAAAGTTAAATCTGACTTTTTCTTTCAACTGTGTATCTATTTTTCTAAAACAGCTACTAACTTGTCAGGACATATAGGCTTAAGTTGTTTAACCTGTCAGGTATTGCTTTTGGCCACAAAGGACTGTGAAAAACTGACTGAGCTGCTAAGGCACTAAGGACTAAGGAACTTGGAGCACTTGTGCCCCAGGCAGAGGGACATAAGCCGAAATGCTGGGAGCACCTTCCATGCTGTGCCCGTGGAGGGAGGCTACTTTCCAGTGGAATGCAGCTCCCAACTGAAGCCAACTACAAATAACTGCACCTATTTCATATATCTAACACAAGAGTCATCAGTGCATGGTGTGGTTTAACGAGGACTGCATGATTACTGCATGTGGAATCAATGAAGAAATTACAGGAAAGGGAGACTGAGAGAAGCAAAGGCAGGCACCTCTCCTAAGGAGAGAGACTCCTGGCCTGCTCTGTGGAGAATCCAGGTGATGTCGCCAGTCTATCTAATGGCGCT
The DNA here is from genome assembly GCF_027580195.1 of Bos mutus. NCBI lineage: Eukaryota > Metazoa > Chordata > Mammalia > Artiodactyla > Bovidae > Bos > Bos mutus. The sequence continues at coordinate 82,807,457 of NC_091617.1, read as the reverse complement.
GCCATTAAGATCATCCAACCCACTCTGCTGCTCTCAATCCACACCTGGTATCTTCCGATTATACTCTGATATCCCATGTACATTTGTTTCATGGGAGAGAACGTGCTACCTAGCAAACGTGAGTGTTTCTATCGTGGAAAGAGTAAGTCAGCATTGTGGTTTTTCTACACAAGTCTCTTGTGTGTATTGTTAATGTGAGTCTTGGGCTCTCAGAGACCAATCACTCTGTGATATTTGTCTCAACGACCAGTCATCTCCAGGAAATGCCTCTTGATTAATCCTGTACACTTAAATTAAAAAAAAAAAAAAACCTGCAGATTAGGTGTTTGACAAGGAGACTGAGCTACCTTGTTACATTGACTGAAAACAAGCTAGATCAGGATGCCATTAGCTTTCAACTAAAATATATTCTTCTTCTTTCTAGTTTCACAATCACAAGGGTTTGTGAGAAATGTGAATTAAGAGAAGTTACACATTGAGTAAGGCTAAATTTAGAATGCATTATAACACTATACTAATTGCATAAACAATATCTGCCAAGAAAATGGCTAAAACATTTCAAGGAACCAAAACACTGTAAAATATTCATAAGGATATACCTTTTCATGATTTAATCTTTTCATTAACTAAAATTAAAGGTATTCATGCCTAAATAGAGAAATATGGGTAGAGTTTTCTCATATCATGGTTAACACTGAGAACAAACACCAGAAAGTCAGGGGGTTAACTGGGGACACCACATGCTATTAACCTTTAGTCTGTTAGTCTTAGAGGCAGAAGCACCAAGGAAACAAAACTGGGCCTCCATCCGCTACAAGGCAGTCAGCGCCATCTTGTGAGGAAGCGTGGAAATGCAGAAGGAAGAAATAATGCAGCAAAGAAGCCCATTTAAGGAAGGTAAATAAAACGAGACTCCTAGGAACTAAGTATGATGGTGACTTAATAAAATAAACTTTAGTCCTCTGGTATCATTTCTGTACATTAAGAGGACTAATTTTTTTGCAGAAAATACTAGCAATACTTGGCCTACATAAGACCATTCCCTTTAGGGTCTGGGTTTAGAGGAGAATTTGGAACATTGAGAAATCCCATAGGAAGATGGTGAAGAGCAACAGTGGGAGAGACAGTGAGATGGTTACTGCTATTTGCCTCTCAGTATCTATTTTCCCTTTCTCTTCCCCTCACCCCCAAAAAACTGATAAGTAAGTAAATCATGAATCAGGGGACTGGGGATCTATTCTAACTCACATTGGCCTAACCTAAGAAACACATTATTTGTATAAGCCCTTCAAATAGTGTTTCCTCCTGCTATTATTTTTTTTTCACAATAGTAAAAGATGTTTATCAATTTTCACAATCAATAACCAGACAAAAAATAAAAGATAATTACAATCACAGGCCATAATGGAAACATGATTAACCTAATAATATAAAATAAATACATACAATTTCAGGGGTTAATTAGAGTGATGTGGTAAGTGGAAATGCATACACACACATGTTCTCATCTGCCCAGCCAGTCTATGTCTTTTGGTTGGTGCATTTAATCCATTTACATTTAAGGTAATTATAGATGAATATGATCCTGCTGGGCTTCCCTAGTGGCTCAGATGGTAAAGAATTCACCTGCAATGCAGGAGACCTGGGTTCTATCCCTGGGTTGGGAAGATACCCTGGAGGAGGGCATGGCAATCCCTTCCAGTATTCTTGCCTGGAGAATCCCATTGATAGAGAAGCATGGTGGACCACAGTCCATGGGGTCACAAAGAGTCAGACATGACTGAGCAACTAAGCACACACATGATCCTACTGGGCTTCCCAGGTGGCACTAGTGGTAAAGAACCTGCTTTGCCAATGCAGGTAGACATAACAGACCCGAGTTCGATCCCTGGTTTGGGAAGATCGCCTGGAGGAGGATATGGCAACCCATTCCAGTATTCTTGCCTGGAGAACCCCATGGACAGAGGAGCCTGGCAGGGTTCAGTTCATAGGGTCACAAAGAGTTGGACACAACTGAAGCAACTCACACCAATGCACACACATATGATCCTATTGTCATTTTTTTAATTGTTTGCAGTTTATTTTGTGTATGTTTTTTCCTTCTCCTGTATTTCCTCCCTAGAGAAGTTCCTTTAGCATTTGTTGTAAAGCTGATGTTGTGGTACTGAATTCTCTTAACTTTTGCTTGTCTAGAAAGTTTTTTATTTCTCCCTCAAATCTGAATGAAAGTCTTGCTAGGTAGAGTATTCTTGGTTGTAGGTTCTTCCCTTTCATCACTTTAAATGTATCACGCCATTCCCTTCTGGCTTGTAGAGTTTCTGTTGAGAAATCAGCTGACAACCTTATAGGAGTTTCCTTGTATGTTGTCATTTTTCCCTTGTTGCTTTTAATATTTTATCTTTGTCTTTAATTTTCATCATTTTGATTACTATATGTCTTGGTGTGTTCCTCATTGGGTTTATCCTGCACGGGACTCTCTGTGCTTCCTGGACTTGGTTGACTATTTCCTTTCCCATGTTAGGAAAGTTTTCCCTATTATTTCTTCAAATATTTTCTTGGGTCCTTTCTCTCTCTCTACTCCTTCTGGGCCTCCTGTTGGTGCATTTAATGTTGTCCCAGAGATCTCTTAGGCTGTCTTACTTTTATTCATTCTTTTTTCTATATTCTGTTCTGTGGTGGTGATTTCCACCATTCTGTCTTCCAGGTCATTTATCTGTTCTTCTGCCTAAGTTACTCTGCTACCTATTCCTTATAGTATTTTGTTCATCGGTTTGTTTATTCTTTAGGGCTTCCAGGTCTTTGGTAAATATTTCTTGCATCTTCTCCATTGTTTTCCTGAGATCCTGGATCATCTTCACTATCATTATTCTGAATTCTTTTTCTGGAAGGTTGCCTATCTCCACTCCACATGGTTATTTTTCTGGGGTTTTATTTTGTCCCTTTATCTGGGACAAAACCCTCTGCTTTCTCATCTTGGTTAATTTTCCATGATGTGGTTTAGGTTCTAGCTGCTATTGAGGCTTCCTGGATGGCTCAGTGGTAAAGAATCTGCCTGCAATGCAAGAGACTGCCTTGAATGCAGGAGACATGGTTTTGATCCCTGAGTCAGGAAGATCTCCTGGAGGACAGCATGGCAACCCACTCCAGTATTCTTGCCTGGAGAATTTCATGGACAGAGGAGCCTGGCAGTCTACAATCCATAGGGTTGCAGAGGTGGACATGACTGAAGCAACTTAGTGCTCACGCATGCTGTGACTGTGGTTCTTCTTGCTTCTTCCGTCTGCCTCTGGTGGATGAGGCTAAGAGGCTTGTCTAAGCTTCCTGATGGAAGGGACTGATGGTGAGAAAAACTGGGTCTTACTCTGGTGGGCGGGCCATGCTCAGTAAAACTTTAATCCAATGACCTGCTGATGGCTGGGATTGTGCTCCCTCTCTATTAGTTGTTCTGCCTGAGGTGACCCAGTTCTGGGGTCTATGGGCTTAATGGTGATCTCCAAGAGGTCTTATGCCAAGTGACCCCTTTCAGGACTGCTGCTGCCAACGCCCATCCCCACAACGAGCCACTGCCGACCCACACATCCACAGAAGACCCTCCAACACTAGCAGGTAGTTTGGGTTCAGTCTCCTGTATGATCACTGCTCCTTGCCCCTGGGTCTTGGTGTGAAGATTTTGTTTGTGCCCTCCAAGACTGGAGTCTCTGATCCCCCTAGTCCTGTGGAAGTTCTATAATTAAATCCCACTGGCCTTCAAAGTCATATTCCCTGGGGATTCCCAGTACCTTTGCTGGATCTATAGACTGCGAAGCCTGACATGAATGAGGCCCAGAACTTTCACAAAAGTGGGAGAATTTCTCTGGTATTATTGTTCTCCTGATTGTGGGTCACTCACCTGGTGGGTCGGAGAAGGCAGTGGCAACCCACTCCAGTACTCTTGCCTGGAAAATCCCATGGACAGAGGAGCCTGGTAGGCTGCAGTCCATGGGGTCGCTGGAGTTGGACACAACTGAGCGACTTCACTTTCACTTTTCACTTTCATGCATCGGAGAAGGAAATGGCAAGCCACTCCAGTGTTCTTGCCTGGAGAATCCCAGGGACAGGAAGCCAGGTGGGCTGCCGTCTCTGGGGTCGCACAGAGTCGGACATGACTGAAGCGACTTAGCAGCAGCAGCAGCACCTGGTGGGTATGGGATTTGATTTTATCGTGATTGCACCCCTCCTACCATCTCGGTGCAGCTTCTTTGTCTTTAGATGTGGGGCATCTTTTTTGTTGTTGTTCCACCATCCTCCTGTTGATGGTTGTTCAATAGCTAATTGCAGTTTTGGTGCTCTCCCAGGAGGAGATGAGTACACATCCTTCTACTCTTGAACCAGAAGCTTCCTGCTATTATTTTTAAAGGGATTAAAATTCTTATTGTAAATGGCTACATGACACAGTTCTGGAATGAAACAAAAGCAGAAGGCTACCAAGAGCTCTAGGAAAGTTATTGCTCTCTTAGCAAAAGGAACAGAAGGCAGCATTGCTTCTTTTCCTTCTTCCTGCTTTGGATACAGACTTGATGTCTGGAGCTGTAGCAGCCATCTTAGGATCAAGACTTACCTCCAGACCTCCTATTATGCATTGAGTTGGCCAAAAAGTTCATTTGGATTTTTCTATCTGGTCAACCCAATAGTTTAAAAACAAACATATCCTATAGTCTACGTCTTTTTTTTTTTTTTTTTTTAGTCTACGTCTTCTTGTAGCCAAATACTATGCTAAGCACTATCCTTAAAACAACAGATGAGAAACCCTGCTCACAGCAACCTACTAATTGTGTTGGAATATGAACCTAGATTGTCTGAGTTCAAAGGCTAGTGTCTTCATCACACTAACCTGTTTATATTTTCTTGATTCCTAGCTAAGTGCCTGAACTTAGAATATCCCAAGTTCACTGGGGAACATGCAAGTTGTCTTCCATGGTCAGATTCACCAGATACCCTAGCCCTGTCCACTATCCAATTCCTGCTGATGGCCCTGTTGGTATCACCATCCAGACGCTTCAAACCATCTGGCCACATATCTGGGTGAGGCATCATGCAATGAGCCCTGCTCTTCAACCAGCCAGAGGAGCACACTCACACAGCACAGCAGGCCAGGCACCTGTGGCCTCACTGAGAAAAAGGCTCCATCCTCTCTTTCACAGCATCCTTGGTTGATGGGGGCTCTGGCTGTCTCTAGATCTCAGTGGAATCTATAGATAAGTCCACAGCTGGAACATCTTCACCCTGCTTGTCTGAATCAGGAAAAGTGCTGTGACTCAGAGCAGAGGCCAGGGCTGGGCTGCCATGGAAAAAACCTAACCGATGAGATTCCTGTTTTACAACCACAACTACCCAGGCACCCACAACAGCCCCGTTGCTGACATTTGCTGCCTCTGTCAGGTAAAGAGGGAAGTTAAGATGAAAAGCAGGCCTGCTAATTCCAAAAAAAACCTGCTGACTCAGAGAACTCCATGGCTGCTGATATTTTTCTTGATTTGTAGTGTGGCAAATTTTATCACAGCTAATCCATGCTTCTCTCTCAAAGGAAGGGCAACCTTGAGGCAACAAGCTGACAAGCTCAGAAATGAAAGGACTGTCCAGTCAAAGTGCCTTTCCTAAAGCAGAGGTATCCTCTTGGGCCAGTGTGAGTTTTCAGTTCTATGTTCTACATTAAAGAGTGACAGTTATCTCTACTTCTGACTTAATTGTGCTATTATATACTCTATCACTGTATGGTTTTGGTCCCTTATAAAAACACTGTCATACTGAAAACATGTTTGGTAATATAAAAATAAACACTTTTGAGGGACTAAAATATATCAGGAAAAAAGAGCAAACATTTAATTGGCAGTTGCAATATTAAGCATTTTTCATACATTATGCTTTAATCCTCAAAATTATGATGACCCTATTCATTACACAAAGTGAGGAAAGTGAAGCTTAGACAAGTAAATTACCCAACATGATACAGCCAGTCAGTAGCAGAATCTAACCATATCTAGGGCTGTCTGGTACCAGTTTACAGTTTTCCCTAAACTGCCTCTAAGAAATAAGCATAGAAAAAAATGCCTCAATGTTACTCGAAAGCAATAACTTTGGATATTTAAGTGTATCAATCAGCCACTGGATTCCTTTCCCAGATGAATCATTGTGCAATTTTATATGCTAGAATTATGAACTGAGTTGAAGCATTACAGTTTTGGTGTAAGACTATAGGAATTACCCTGCCCACCCCATCGTCCATTCCAGACCTTGATGCATGTTGGCCTTGGGCCTTCTGTGACACGGGGCCATAGCAGCAGTTGCCAAAAATCCAGAGCCAGTCCCCATGCTGCCTTCTGTTGTGCACCATCCTAGGCTCACTGCAGGAAGTTATGACACTGCACCTGCAGGAGGCTGGCCAGGCACTGCTACCAGAGCCAAGACAGTGGTACCTAGACTAGGGATGTGGGGAGAAGGGAGTCCACCAGCCTCACAGGACAGACCAGGAGGACTTAGGTCATTTCAACCTTAACAGATATTGTTTTCTAGCCTCTGTTCTAAGCATTAGCAATACAGGAAGAAATTTTTAAAATGTGGTTGTTTGGTTGCTCAGTAATGTCCAACTCTTTGCGACCCCATGGACTGCAGCATGCCAGGCTTCTCTCTCCTTCACCATCTCCTGGAACTTGCTCAAATTCATGTCCACTGAGTTGGTGATGCCATCCAACCATCGCATCCTCTGTTGCCTTCTTTTCCTCTGGTCCTCAATCTTCCCCAGCATCAGGGTCTTTTCCAATGAGTCAGCTCTTCGCATTACCTCATTTAAAAATGAGAACCCTGTATTTATGGAGTTTTCAGTGACTATCTAAACAATGACCAATGTGGAGGGAAGAGCAAAGAATTCCCTAGAATGTTCTGCATTGTGTAAGATGCTCCCAGCTAGGACACCAACTGTGAAATGTGGAGTGATATCCTAATATTGGAAATTGAATTTCTCTCAAATTCAGTAGGAGAGAATAGGAGTTTGTTGTTGTTTAGCCACTAAACTGTGTCTGATTCTTTGCAACCCTATGGAAGGTAGCCTGCCAGGCTCCTCTGTCTATTGGATTTCCCAGGCAAGAATACTGGAGTAGGTTGCCATTTCCTTCTCCAGAGGATCTTCCCAACCCAGGGATCGAACCCGGATCTGCATTGGCAAGCAGATTGTTTACCACTGAGCCACTTGGGAAGCCAGTGAGGAGTTTGGGGTAAACTAAAAAAGATTTAGAGAAAGGGGAAAAATGTGATGGTTTTTGCATTGTATTTTGTAGAATAAAATTCATGCCAACTACACATTCCCTCTGCGATATAACTAAGATGATTTTGTTGCCTTTTTTTTTTTTTTTTCAGAACAGATATAAAGGGAGAGTGACTTGCCACCTTATTTCTCTGTAATATGTGCTGAGGACATCTAATCTCATTAATCCATGCTTCTAAGAAAGATTTAAATATAATTCAGGATTTGGTCTGTATTCTGAAAGAGATGGGAATACCAGACCACCTGATCTGCCTCTTGAGAAATTTGTATGCAGGTCAGGAAGCAACAGTTAGAACTGGACATGGAACAACAGACTGGCTCCAAATAGGAAAAGGAGTACGTCAAGGCTGTATATTGTCACCCTGTTTATTTAACTTATATGCAGAGTACATCATGAGAAACGCTGGACTGGAAGAAACACAAACTGGAATCAAGATTTCCAGGAGAAATATCAATAACCTCAGATATGCAGATGACACCACCCTTATGGCAGAAAGTGAAGAGGAACTCAAAAGCCTCTTGATGAAAGTGAAAGTGGAGAGTGAAAAATTTGGCTTAAAGCTCAACATTCAGAAAACGAAGATCATGGCATCCGGTCCCACCACTTCATGGGAAATAGATGGGGAAACAGTGGAAACAGTGTCAGACTTTATTTTTGGGGGCTCCAAAATCACTACAGATGGTGACTGCAGCCATGAAATTAAAAGATGCTTACTCCTTGGAAGGAAAGTTATGAACAACGTAGATAGCATATTCAAAAGCAGAGACATTACTTTGCCAACAAAGGTTCGTCTAGTCAAGGCTATGGTTTTTCCTATGGTCATGCATGGATGTGAGAGTTGGACTGTGAAGAAGGCTGAGTGCCGAAGAATTGATGCTTTTGAACTGTGTTGTTGGAGAAGACTCTTGAGAGTCCCTTGGACTGCAAGGAGATCCAACCAGTCCATTCTGAAGGAGATCAGCCCTGGGATTTCTTTGGAAGGAATGATGCTAAAGCTGAAACTCCAGTACTTTGGCCACCTCATGCGAAGAGTTGACTCATTGGAAAAGACTCTAATGCTGGGATGGATTGGGGGCAGGAGGAGAAGGGGATGACAGAGGATGAGATGGCTGGATGGCATCACTGACTCGATGGACGTGAGTCTGAGTGAACTCCGGGAGTGGGTGATGGACAGGGAGGCCTGACGTGCTGCGATTCATGGGGTCGCAAAGAGTCGGACACGACTGAGCAACTGAACTGAACTGAACTGAATGGCAAAATTTCAGGGTTATACCTATGCTCAGAACATTTCTAGCATTAAAAAAAAAATTTTTTTTTTAATTTTTGGTTGTTTTGGGTCTTTGTTGTTGAATACAGGCTTTCACTATTTGTGGTAAGCAGGTTCTTCATTGCAATAAATGGGCTTCTAATTGTGGTGGCTTCTCTTGAAATTTCTAGCCTTTGATTAATGTTGCTGCTACTGCTAAGTCACATCAGTTGTGTCTGACTCTGTGTGACCCCATAGACAGCAGCCCACCAGGCTCCCGTCCCTGGGATTATCCAGGTAAGAATAATGGAGTGGGTTGCCATTTCCTTCTCCAGTGCATGAAAGTGAAAAGTGAAAGTGAAGTCACTCAGTCATGTCCGACTTTTCATGACCCCATAGACTGCAGCCTACCAGGCTCCTCCATCCATGGGATTTCCCAGGCAAGAGTACTGGAGTGGGTTGCCATTGCCTTTGTTGATTAATGTTAGTCTTTCTTTATTCCTAATCAAATGCTTAATGAAAATTGATGTATTTAAATTCGATACATTAGAGATAAGAATAAAAGATAAATCTCTTAGAGAACAAATTACCTCAGCAACATTCATGAACTCTTAAAACCAAGATTGTCTTAAGGTTGGATCTTGGTAGAACATTCAATGAGAATATTGGAAGAACATCATGGTGGCAGCTAATGTCAGTACTTATTTCTTTTTCTTTCCTCAAAAACTTTTCAGCTCTATTCTCTACAACCTCAAAGAAATGTATTCCTTGGGAAAGATCAAACCTCACCCAACAGCAAAAGGAGTAATATCTATGAGATCCCACCCTCCTCCTGCTGGACAATCCTCAGCTCATTCTAGTCCTGGATGAGGCTTTGGAGATGACTGAGAAGTGAAGTGGCTCAGTCGTGTGTGACTCTTTGCGATCCCATGAACTGTATAGCCTAGCAGGCTCCTCGGTCCATGGAATTTTCCAGGGAAGAGGACCAGAGTGGGTTGCCATTTCCTTCTCTAGGGGATCTTCCCCATTTGGGGATCGAACCCAGGTCTCCTGCATTGCAGGCAGACACTTTACCACCAGGGAAGCCAGGGGATGACTGAGACTTTAATATAATTCTAATCAAGTTCAAGAGGCTGGGCCCTCCCAGTGAGACTCACCCCCCCACCCCAATGAAATCTAGACATGCAAGTGAATTTGCACCTTACCTGAAAGAATGGCAAATTGTCTGTGAAGTTGTTCAATTATATCCACTGCCACCAAGGGCCTGATTTCCTGCTGCATAATTTCATCTGTACAAGTGAAATACAAATTAGGTTAAATTCCTGCAAATTATAAAGAGAATTTAAAGGAAGAAAGGGAAGTTCCACCACTAGGGAAGTTTGGGATGTGGTTATCGAGATATGGTTACGGGCACATTATTCTCTTGAGAACTCAATTCCTGACAGGCAGGGATGGATCTGGTTTGATGCTTAAACACATGAGCACAGGAATAATTTCTAGTGCCTCTCCCAAGGTTTAGGGAGGGATCAATACAAGTAAGAAACCCTGGAGTTCAAGCTTCAGTAGCTTCACAGTAAACCTGCTAGGATGGTTTCATTACCAAGGCAGGTGCTTAGGGTCTGCTCACTCCTTTGGGTCTGTAGGACATTTTAAATACAAACAATGAAAGTAACCAAAGTTCATCTCAAACTGGGTCATGAAACCAATCTGGGACTTAAAAAGGCTCTTTGATTTTTATTCTTTTCCTCACTTCCTTCCTTTCTGCCTCTCTCCTTAGTCAACTCCATTCCTTTTTTTCCTCCCTTCCAGAATACTTCACGGAGTCTCTTCCAACTGGCAAACATGTTTAAGGATCTTAAATAAAGATGATCCTCACTGAACCAAATGTTACAGTTTTCCAAAGCAAAAATTCAAATCTTTCAAGCACAAACTTACAAATGTCCTCTAACCCCAAAGAGTGATTTATAATCACTAAGACTGCTTTTACCCATTTAGGGAAAGGGGACTAGTGAGAAGGGAAGACTGAGTGGCATCTCTTAATCTGGCCTGGGCAGAGGAAGACATTTTCATGCTTTCTTTTTTTTTTTTAAACAACACTAATCCATTATTGAAATGGCTTTCACATAATAATGTCATACCCGGGAGACGCACGCTGCTGACTTTGTCTTCGTGCAGCCCTATCACTCTCTGGAGAACTATCTCTCCCCTGGGCACAATGGCAACTCTTAAGGAAAAATTGATTGCACCAGTTGCAGAAGAAGAGAAAACGATCCCAAACAATAAGATCACTGTAGTGGGTGTTGGACAAGTTGGTATGGCATGTGCCATCAGCATTCTGGGAAAGTCTCTGACTGATGAGCTTGCTCTTGTGGATGTTTTGGAAGATAAACTCAAAGGAGAAATGATGGACCTGCAGCACGGGAGCTTATTCCTTCAGACACCAAAAATTGTGGCAGACAAAGATTACTCTGTCACTGCCAATTCCAAGATCATAGTGGTAACTGCAAGAGTTCGCCAGCAAGAAGGGGAGAGTCGCCTGAATTTGGTGCAAAGGAACGTTAATGTCTTCAAGTTCATCATTCCTCAGATCGTCAAGTACAGTCCTGACTGCATCATCATTGTGGTTTCCAATCCAGTGGATATTCTCACATATGTTACCTGGAAACTAAGTGGATTACCCAAGCACCGTGTGATTGGGAGTGGATGTAACCTGGATTCTGCTAGATTTCGTTACCTTATGGCTGAAAAACTTGGCATTCATCCCAGCAGCTGCCATGGATGGATTTTGGGGGAACATGGCGACTCAAGTGTGGCTGTGTGGAGTGGAGTGAATGTGGCAGGCGTTTCTCTCCAAGAACTGAATCCAGAAATGGGAACAGACAATGATAGTGAAAATTGGAAGGAAGTGCATAAGATGGTGGTTGAGAGTACCTATGAAGTCATCAAGCTAAAAGGATATACAAACTGGGCTATTGGATTAAGTGTGGCTGATCTTATTGAATCCATGCTGAAAAATCTATCCAGGATTCACCCAGTATCAACAATGGTGAAGGGCATGTATGGCATTGAGAATGAAGTCTTCCTGAGCCTTCCGTGTATCCTGAATGCTCGAGGGTTAACCAGTATTATCAACCAGAAGCTGAAGGATGAAGAGGTTGCCCAACTCAAGAAAAGTGCAGATACCCTCTGGGGCATCCAGAAGGACCTGGAGGACCTGTGACTTCCGGCTGCAAGGCTGTAGGAACTGAAAACTGGTGTGATTAACCACGAGCCTTTAGTTTGCGTCCATGTACGCGGAGCACAGTTCGCTTTTGTCTTCCTAAGTCTGTGAATCTGGGCTCCCAGAATCAAAGCCCATGCTTGCTTTAATGCTTGCAAGATGAGTCCTTGAACAAATCAAATAAACCACCTAGTGTAGTGTGAAAAAAAAAAATGTCATACCCATTAATAGACCTCAGCCATTCACTTAAGCCCATCTAAGTAGCTTGATCAGATTCCATTAAAATAATGTATGATTTCTTTAATTCCAGCATGACTTAGCTACAGATTTATTTCATACTGAACTTTATTTTTTTATTTTTTTAATATAAATTTATTTATTTTAATTGGAGGTTCATTTTCATGCTTTCTCTGCCTATGACATTATTATCCTCATTTAACTATTTCCAAAGGAACCTCAAGAAATGAACCAGTTATTTTTTTACAGCAGTAAACATCAAGTTAGATTAAGGCACAAACCAAATAACTTTATATGTTGAAGCTAAATAGGTTATCTCAAGTGTTTTGGCATGGAGACAGGGTAAGGTGATTTTCTAATACTGATCAATCCGAAGGTAATATTTGGGAAGCTCCTCCCAAAGCCTTGGTTTTCAATTCTCAGCTTTGGTGTGTAGGTTATAGATGAGGCATATGGAGATGTACCTAGACAGTCAGTCAGTTCAGTCGCTCAGTCGTGTCTGACTCTTTGCAACCCCATGAATCGCAGCACGCCAGGCCTCCCTGTCCATCACCAACTCCCGGAGTTCACTCAGACTCACGTCCTTCAAGTCAGTGATGGTGCTACATAAACACTAGCTCTGTCCATCACTCTGGAAAGGCCTTTCCTATATTTGCTTTCTGGAAGTCTTATAAGGGGTGGTGCTATTCAAACCCCAAGATGCTTTTCAGTGAATTCTACCACTTTTTCTGGAGGGAGGAGGGTAAACCCAATACACTTTCCACTCTAAATTCACTAAAAATTCAAAGACTCCTGTATCACTGTCACAGGTGTTGCCTCCTACAATCAGTCTGCATGCAGTAACAACACTAAAGTCACTATTTTACAAAACAGGAAGGGTCTTCTCTGTTAGATTTACAAAGTAAAGCTTCTAACAGTAAAAAGATATGAAGTCTGAGATCTGCTTGAAAATATTCCAGAATTCCCTTCTGCCAAAAACTACAAGGAGTGGGAGATGGCAGGTGGGGTTTGGGGGGAGATGAAACCGATTGACAAAATGTGGATAATTGTTGAAGCTGGTTGATGGGTCCTTGGCAGTTCATTATACAATTCTTTTGCATATATTTCTGTTTCCGTAATAAAATTTAAATTACAAATGGACAACAGCATAGAAAGTTTAAGCATAAATAGGAGTTATACAATTGAAGAGTTTTTCAGACAATCTCCCAGTGATCTGGGTTATTTTTCCATACCTGAGGCAGTCTATTTAAGGGAAAGTGACCCCAGAGAAAAACCAAGATCATAAGATGCAATTTATTGTTATTTTACCTCAATATTTGAGGTGTGCTTTAAAGTAAACATTTGGATTTTTAACATTTGTTTATTTATTTGGCTGCCCCAGGTCTTAGTTGTGGCACATGGAATCTTTTAGTTGTGGCATGTGAACTCTTAATTGTGGCACATGGGATCTAGCTCCCTGACCAGGGCTCGAACCCAGGCCCCCTGCATTGGGAACATGCAGTCTTAGCCGCTGGGCCACCAGGGAAGTCCCCCTAGTGTAAACATTTTAAATTAAAGAGGTAAGATCTGAAAGAGACAAGTGAGTTAAGCTAACCATCCCCCTGTCCCATCTCATTTTTTAAGTGAAGAAATGGAGAGATTCTGACCTTGCTTGTGGTCACACAACAATTTCAGTGTGGAGCCTGAGTCAGCCCTGGATTATATGACTCTAAGAGGGCAAGCATGATAGATTTTCTAGACCCTTCAGCCTTGAGGAGCACTGATTTCTGCCACTCCTGAGATGTCAACTGGTGTCTCTCATCTTGGAAATTGCCCAGTACTCCAAAAAGATGTTCTCACCTGCCTCCTATGGTTACAAAAGGAACAATACTAAAATTGACAATTTATTTTTCCAAGAATAGAAATGAGCTGATTTGCCTTTGGCCCCAGTTTTGCTGAGAATGGCATAGTTATCCTTGAAGACTTCCCAGGTCTCAGTGAAGGGACTTCATAACCTAACCTTGCCTGCTGCAACAGAGCATGAAGGTTTTTCAAACTCAGTGCTGACTGAGCACATGGAGGAGTGACCTCAGACACTGGCTTTAGTAACGCCTGACTCCTTCGGGCCGTGCTCAGTTCAGCCTCACTCATGCTCTGTACCAGGACAGGCACGTAAGACCAGCCCTTGCTGCTGCAGGCCCTGCTACACACTCCTGTGGAGATGGGGCAGGGAAGGGAGTGCAGGAACTCTTTGGTCTAAAGGAACACCTCCCCCTGCAGTGAGAAGGAAGCTGCCTCAGATCCACACAGCCCTGCATGCTAAGGGTTGTTTCCGCCAGTTTCTTGCTGGGCAACCATGGCAAAAACATGCCTAACCTCAGGGTCCACATGTATAAAATGGCTTTTCCTTCTCCAGGAATAGCTAGGCACAGCCGGTGACAACCCACTGACGTGGTGGACCTGCTGCAACCCTGCAAGTCCCTTGGTCCTGTGAGGAGGTTTCCTGCTTGCTATTTTGGATACGTGTAGATTAAAGTTTCTCTCTTTGTATCCCACACAAGGCAAAGGGAAGTGGTAAGTGAATTTTGACACAATTTCTATCCTATGCAAAGTTACAAACAGGCCTGGAAAAAAACTTATCCCATTTCAGTCTCTGATATATATACAAATGTGTGATTATATGCTACCCTGGAGCCCCAGTTCCAAAAATGCAGGAAGCATCCACAAAGGCCTTTGAAGTGATGGAGTGTACCCCAGCATATCCCATAGGAATCCAGCCATAGGCAGCAAGCAACACATCTTTGTTGTCCACCACCCCCCAGCCACCCCCAACCCCTGTCTGAGAGCAATACAGACTTTGGGGCAGGACCCTTACTACTGACTGCAACCTCCTCCTCAGAGTAGAGGGCAGGAGACAGGCTGATAACACCTGATGCAGTTTAACTGTTGCAACTAGCAAGAAATAAAGGGCAATGAAACACTTAGCCTATGTTCTTGCTGTTCTGAGACTTGGGTCACAATGGGATTTAAAAGACTCAAGTATGGTCTGAGGAAAAAGGAACCAAAACATAAATAAATAAACTAGTCATGAAATTAAAAGATGCTTGCTCCTTGGAAGGAAAGCCATGACAAATCTAGAGAGTGTATTAAAAGTCAGAGACATCACTTTGCCAACAAAGGTCCTTATAGTCAAAACTATGGTCTTTTCCAATAGTCATGTACAGATGTGAGACTGTATGTGACTATATGTGAGCCCAAGCCTTTTTGGACTATAAAGAAGGTTGAGCACCAAAAAATTGATGCTTTCAAACTGTGGTGCTGCTGAAGATTCTTGAAAATCCCTTGGACAGCAAGGAAATCCAACCAATCAATCCTAAAGGAAATCAGTCCTGAATATTCATTGGAAGGACTGATGCTGAAGCTGAAACTCCATTATTTTGGCCACCTGATGCAAAGAACTGACTCACTGGAAAAGACGCTGATGCTGGGAAAGACTGAGGGCAGGAGGAGAAGTGGTTAATAGCGGATGAGATGGCTGGACGGCATCACTAACTCAATGGACATGAGTTTGAGCAAATTCCAGGAGACAGAGAAGGCAGGGAAGCCTGGCACGCTGCAGTTCATGGAGCTGCAAAGAGTCAGACATGACTTAGTGACTGAACGACAAAATTAATAAGGGGGAAATGTATGATCTGCAGAGAAGGCAATGGCACCCCACTCCATTACTCTTGCCTGGAAAATCCCATGGACGGAGGAGCCTGTAGACTGCAGTCCATGGGGTCGCTAGGAGTCGGACATGACTGTGTAACTTTCAAGTAGACAACCTGAGCGACTTCACTTTCACTTTTCACTTTCATGCATTGGAGAAGGAAATGGCAAGCCACTCCAGTGTTCTTGCCTGGAGAATCTCAGGGACGGGGGAGCTTGGTTGGCTGCCGTCTATGGGGTCGCACAGAGTTGGACACAACTGAAACGACTTAGCAGCAGCAGCAGCAGTATGATCTGACCCAAGAAGGAAGGCAGACCCTAGTTTGACAGACTGTGCTACATATCTACTTTGCCCAGAGAATCTGGTAGACAGAAAAGATGGAAGGATTCGCTGTTAGCTGAACTAGGAATGGGACCAGGATCTCTATTCAGCCGCTCTTCATGACACTAAAGAGAGCACTAGCTCTGAGCCAGCCCTCACAAGACACTTTACAGATAACTCATTTTTTAGTTACTAATGACAAAAAAGGAATGCACCTAGCACAAAAATGAAACTCCTCTTGCCATTCCATCCTCCTAGCCCTGCAACTAGAACAGACTTGACTGCTGAGAAAATACTTACAGACCAGAGGCTCTGAGGAATCAGTTGCTAGGTTGCTATAAAAAGCCACCATGGCATCATGCTGTGTTTCACTTGTCTCTCTCTCTTTTTCTTTTTGACTGCACTGGGTCCTCATTAGCTGTAGCATGCAGGTGGCACGTGGGATCTTAGTGCCCTGACCAGGGATCAAACTCACATCCTCCACACTGGAAGATGGATTCTTAACCTCTGGACCACCAGGGAAGTCCCTCACTTCCCTTACTGGCTAGGTTAGAAAGAACACAGACTCATTTTCCTTCTTTTACTGAGTCCTGTGCTATAGCAATACTTAACATGAACCAGATGAATTAGTATTGAAGTCTTGTCCATTAGTTAACATTGAAGAAGAGGCACTTGAAAAGCAGATGAAAGAAGTTTTTAAGGAGAAATTTAGAAGATTTTAAAAACCAAAAACACTAAAAAATGTCCAACTTCTAATAGTCAAATAATGTAATTAAAAGAGCAATAGAATATCTCATTTCACCTTAAAGCAACATACAGCGCTGGAGTTATGCTGGAAAACAAGTACTTCTGCATAGCCTTAGGAGTGAAGCTGGTAGGGTCCTTTTGGAAACTAGTTTCACAATATTTTACCCAGTGATTATTGCAGAGATTACATACCAAACCCCTTATTTATATATATAAATTTATTTAATCCTCAAAACAACTCTAACAGCAAGCAATATGGAACTAGATTTGCTGGTCCAAGTTCAAGGAGAATAAGAATTTGAACCCAGTTCATTCTAAACTCCAAAGCCCAACATCTTAACCATTACAATACAGAGCTTCAATACACAGTCATCAAAATCTTCATAATCTTTTACCTATTCATTCTATATCTGGAAATATATAGATTGAGAAAACAACAAAATAAAAACTCTGCACATAAAAATGTAGACTAGAATATTATTTATAAAAGTAAAAAAATGGAAGAATCATGATGCAGTTATGAATATCATGTTCATAGAAAAAGATTTAAGATATAATTTCAAGAACAAAAAAATCATATGTATGGTAAGATTGAAGCCAGTTTCAAAAAGAAAAAAGAAAGCATGTGATATGTGTGTGCGCACATGGATACAGGCATCTGAGAAAGGAATACATAAAAGAGTTGTGTGAGATCCTATGGTTACCCCCTTCAGTTTACATGGAGATAAGTATACTCTGTAACCTTTTTTATGCTAATAGGACTTTACTGAAGTACAATTTATATGCAGTACAATGAGCAAATCTTAAGTGTACAGTTTGATGAATTTTGACACGTACATCAACGCAACTACAGAAAAGATCAAGATGAGAAACATTTCCATCCCCCTAGGAAGTTTCCTTGTCCCCTGTCCCAAGCCCTGTAGCCCTCCCTCCCATAGACCTATGTGTTAAAGGTCACACAGGTACCTCTGTCCTCATGATCCAGAGCTCAGTACTGGTAGGGCACACTGTACCCTGAAGAGCCACTCTCAACACCACTGGGGCCCCAGGGGAAGACACCGCCACATGTCTTGGTCTATAGCCTCAAAAGAAAAGGCGAACTGTATCCAAATGCTACGATGGCTTGTGGGCTGTGCCACTGCTGATGTCAGGAACAGACACTGCTTCAGAGTGCTGGGAGGACTGGAGCAGCGGAAGTGCTTAGGTAAGAGAAAAAACAAATTAATTAACTTGTCAAAGTCTTCCTCTCAACATGGCATGAATGCTGGAGATTCTTACATAATGAAACAAGCACTACCAACCATCAACATTCTCACATTTTTCCTTCCAATTAATGATGCAAATATATTCAGAAGTCAAACTCCTTGAACACAATTACATTTTACGTAGATCACATTTAGTTTAGATCTCTGCTCTCAATGGAGCTCAACTTATGTGAAAATCTCAATTATAACAATAGTGTGTTTGCTGACATGATGAGAAAAAATAATGACTTATGGATTAGAGATCTCTTTATGATTCATCCAAATTTCACTGGCCCATCAACACAACACTCAGATGTATGCAATAATTCAATTTATTCACCTTTGCTATTTTCAGATTTTTACTCATATAAAATCCATACTTCTTTGCATATTTTAAATCTTGTTCTTATGGGGTATGTTTGTCAAGGAAAAAGATAAAACAGTACATTTTATTTAACTGTGGCTTGTGGGCCTCTATATGTATACTCTTGCCCCAGGCTCTGCAGATGGTGGTTTAAAATTGCTTTGAGAAGTGATGAGATATTATTAGGTATAAGGATTTCTGTTTTTGAATGTTTATCCAAATCTCTTTTCTTTTATTTTTTTTCATTACCAAAAAAAAAAAAAGGTTTAAGATTCTTGATTACTGTACACATCCCACACTGTGCCCTTGCATGAGACAAGCACTGCACCAAGGTGGAAGTTTTTATGCAAAGAGTTTCCTTAGCAACAATAGATGGAGATGATGTTCCCCTCAGGGCTTCCCTGATAGCTCAGCTGGCAAAGAATCTGCCTGCAATGCAGGAAACCCCGGTTCAATTCCTGGGTCAGGAAGATCTGCTGGAGAGGGATAGGCTACCCACTCCAGTATTCTTGGGCTTCCCTTGTGGCTCAGCTGGTAAAGAACCCAGCCACAATGCAGGAGGCCTGGATTCAAACCCTGGGTTCAGAAGATCCCCTGGAGAAAGGAAAGGCTACCCATTCCAGTATTCTGGCCTGGAGAATTCCATGGACTGTATAGTCTATGGGTCACATAGACTATAGAGTTGGACATGACTGAGCGACTTTCACTTTCACTTTCTGTCTGTAGTCCTTCATAACTCCAGGAGAGGCAAACTAGCTCTGCGCCTGTGGTATATTGAATAAAAAGCAATCAAAGCCCTGCAGGAAATAAAGAAAATCTGTGAAAATACTTGATCCCTCCCTACTTTAAGACTGTCAAGTTTTAGCACTAGGTTTCAAAGTGACATGACCTGTATTTTAATCAATACTGCTCCAGAGCAATGCTCTCAAATTACAATGATATATAAATCACATGCATTTTAAAATGCAGATTCTGATTTAGTAGGCCTGGAGTGGGCCCAGGGATTCTGCATTTCTAACAAACTCTCTTGATGCTGCTACTTTAACAGACAAGCAAGCACATGTTGAAATCTGACTTTAGACTATCCATGTTTCTTCCCAGTTGCTTACAAAGATGCAGCTCAGAAACAAACAAAAAAAGCAACTTTTAATTTGAGTTTTCCACTAGTGCTTCTCCTGTCATTCAATAAAAATGATCATCTATATGTATTCAAAGTATTTTTGAAACTGAGATTGACATGGTATAAACGTACACCTCCTTCTGTGTTGATTTTAAGATCAGCACCCTAGGAAACAAGCCAACCCTGCCATGAGCACTTTTTTTACGTCTCCTTCAAGCACCAAGTCCCACCCTACTGCTCAGTGTGGACCTCTTACTGCTTACCTACCCTCCTCATTCTAGGACCACTCCCAGCCTGGGATTCAAGAGAAAAGCAGTGTCTTGGGTACAATAATAAAATATGATCACAATAATAAAATATGATCTAATGTGATGAGATGAGAAAACTAAAAATATGACTAATGCTCATTCAACATGGCATTCTTCCATACATTCTTCCAAAGTTTCACATCTTTCTAAAGCTCTTAAGAGGGAAAAATATCTTAACACAAAGGAATCAAAATAGTATGACCTTACACATTTGAGCAATACATGGATAAATAATTTTATTTTTGCTTAAGAAAAAGCCCTGGAGGCTCTGGCTAAACATTCCTTCCCTCCTCTCTCAGTGTATTTATTCATTCAGGTACTATGAAAGTAGAATGAAAAAAACTGGACTTGCATCCCAGCTCTGTCACTAGCCGGCTCCTCAATCTCCAGGTTCTCCCTCCGTAAGATGGGAATGAATAATAATAATATCTCCTTCTAGAAGGCTGTTGGGAGTATTATTACCATTTATTGAGTACTTTCTACCTACTGAGCACTGTGCTACATGCTGATAAAATAAAAATTCATATTTTTGAAAATTTATGAAAAATTTAAATGTAAAAGTTTTTCCCTGCCCTTTGGCCTCCTCTTTCCCTTCCGGTATTCCTTATGCCTTAACCAGACCTCCCCAATAGCAGAAAAACTTGCTCAGCCATAAAGATTAACTTTTCTTTTATGGAACCAGATATACAACTCCCTAGACAATAACATTGGAGAAGGCAATGGCACCCCACTCCAGTACTCTTGCCTAGAAAATCCCATGGATGGAGGAGCTTGGAAGGCTGCAGTCCATGGGGTCGCTGAGGGTCAGACACGACTGAGCGACTTCACTTTCACTTTTCACTTCTTCAATTTTCATGCATTGGAGAAGGAAATGGCAACCCACTCCACTGTTCTTGCCTGGAGAATCCCAGGGATGGGGGAGCCTGGTGGGCTGCCATCTATGGGGTCGCACAGAATCGGACACGACTGAAGCGACTTAGCAGCAGCAACAGCAGACAATAACATTCCTTTCTCAATCCTGTAACCTTGTCTGTGCAGACATCTTTGGTGAACTCTGTATTCAATGTCAATATATCATTTCCTTTAAAGACAGCAACTGGTGCAGAACAGATTAGTCACCTGAGCAGATAGTGGGCTGCATGCAACTAATGGGAGTTCTTAGCTTAAATACTTACTTATGACCTTATTAATGTTCAGTTCAGTTCTCAGTTCAGTCGCTCAGTCATGTCAGACTCTTTGTGACCCCATGAAACACAGCATGCCAGGCCTCCCCGTCCATCACCAACTCCTGAAGTTTGCTCAAACTCATGTCCATCGAGTCAGTGATGTCATCCAACCATCTCATCCTCTGTCTTCCCCTTCTCCTCCTGCCTTCAGTCTTTCCCAGCATCAAGGTTTTTTCCAATGAGTCAGTTCTTCGCATCAGGTGACCAAAGTATTGGAGTTTCAGTTTCAACATCAGTCCTTCCAATGAATATTCAGGACTGATTTCCTTTAGGATGGACTGGTTGGATCTCCTTGCAGTCCAAGGGACTCTGAAGAGTTTCTCAACACTACAGTTCAAAAGCATCAATTCTTTGGTGCTCAGTTTTCTTTACAGTCTAACTCTCACATCCATACATGACTACTGGAAAAAAAATAGCTTTGACTAGACGGACCTTTGTTGGCAAAGCAATGTCTCTGCTTTTTAATATGCTGTCTACCATATTGGTCATCACTTTTCTTCCAAGGAGCAAGCCTCTTTTAATTTCATGGCTGTAGTCACCATCTGTGGTGACTTTGGAGCAAAAAAATAGAATCTGTCACTGTTTCCATTGTTTCCCCATCCATTTGCCATGAAGTGATAGGACTGGTTCCTCTGCCTTTTCTAAAACCAGCTTGAACATCTGGAAGTTCACAGTTCAAGTATAGCTGAAGCCTGGCTTGGAGAATTTTGAGCATTACTTTACTAGCATGTGAGATGAATGCAATTGTGAGGTAGTTTGAGCATTCTTTGGCATTGCCTTTCTTTGGGATTGGAATGAAAACTGACCTTTTCCAGTCCTGTGGCCACTGCTGAGTTTTCCAAATTTGCTTGCATACTGAATGCAGCACTTTCACAGCATTATCTTTCAGGATTTGAAATAGCTCAACTGGAATTCCATCACCTCCACTAGCTTTGTTCATAGTGATGCTTCCTAAGGCCCACTTGACCTCACATTCCAGGATGTCTGGCTCTAGGTGAGTGATCACACCATCGTGATTATCTGGGTCATAATGATCTTTTTTGTACAGTTCTTCTGTGTATTCTTGCCACCTCTTCTTAATATATTCTGCTTCTGTTAGGTCCATACCATTTCTGTCCTTTATCGAGCCCATCTTTGCATGAAATGTTCCCTTGGTATCTCTAACTTTTTGGAAGAGATCTCTAGTCTTCTTCATTCTGTTGTTTCCCTCTATTTCCTTGCATTGATCACTGAGGAAGGCTTTCTTATCTCTCCTTGTTATTCTTTGGAACTCTGCATTCAAACGGGAATATCTTTCCTTTTCTTCTTTGCTTTTCACTTCTCTTCTTTTCACAGTTATTTGTAAGGCTTCCTCAGACAGCCATTTTGCTTTTTTGCATTTCTTTTCCATGGGGATGGTCTTGATCCCTGTTTCCTTTACAATGTCACGAACCTGCGAACCTCCATCCATAGTTCATCAGGTACTCTGTCTATCAGATCTAGTCCCTTAAATCTATTTCTCACTTCCACTGTATAATCATAAGGGATTTGATTTAGGTCATGCCTGAATGGTCTAGTGGTTTTCCCTATTTTCTTCTATTTAAGTCTAAATTTGGCAATAAGGAGTTCATGATCTGAGCCACAGTCAGCTCCCAGTCTTATTTTTGCTGACTGTATAGAGCTTCTCCATCTTTGGCTGCAAAGAATATAATCAATCTGATTTCGGTGTTGACCATCTGGTGATGTCCATGTGTAGAGGCTTCTCTTGCGTTGTTGGAAGAGGGTGTTTGCTATGACCAGTGGGTTCTCTTGGCAAAACTCTATTAGCTTTTGCCCTGCTTCATTCCGTATTCCAAGGCCAAATTTGCCTGTTACTCCAGGAGTTTCTTGACTTCCTATTTTTGCCTTCCAGTCCCCTATAATGAAAAGGACATCTGTTTTGGGTGTTAGTTCTAGAAGGTCTTGTAGGTCTTCATAGAACCGTTCAACTTCAGCTTCTTCAGCGTTACTGGTTGGGGCATAGACTTGGATCACCGTGATGACGATTTGAATGGTTTGCCTTGGAAACAAACAGAGATCATTCTGTCGTTTTTGAGATTGCATCCAAGTACTGCATTTCAGACTCTTTTGTTGACCATAATGGCTACTCCATTTCTTCTAAGGGATTCCTGCCCACAGTAGTAGATATAATGATCATCTGAGTTAAATTCACCCATTCCAGTCCATTTTAGTTCTCTGACTCCTAGAATGTCAACATTCAGTCTTGCCGTCTCCTATTTGACCACTTCCAATTTGCCTTGATTCATGGACCTAACATTCCAGGTTCCTATGCAATATTGCTCTTTACAGCATCACACACTAGTAAAGTAATGCTCAAAATTCTCCAAGCCAGGCTTCAGCAATAGGTGAACCGTGAACTTCCAGATGTTCAAGCTGGTTTTAGAAAAGGCAGAGGAAGCAGATATCAAATTGCCAACATCGGCTGGATCATCGAAAAAGCAAGAGAGTTCCAGAAAAACATCTATTTCTGCTTTATTGACTATGCCAAAGCCTTTGACTGTGTGGATCACAACAAACCGTGGAAAATTCTGAAAGAGATGGGAATACCAGACCACCTGACCTGTCTCCAGAGAAATCTGTATGCAGGTAAAGAAGCAACAGTTAGAACTGGACATGGAACAACAGACTGGTTCCAAATAGGAAAAGGAGTATGTCAAGGCTATATATTGTCACCCTGCTTGTTTAACTTAATGCAGAGTATGTCATGCAAAATGCAGGGCTGGATGAAGAACAAGCTGGAATCAAGATTGCCAGGAGAAATATCAATAACTTCAGATATGCAGATGACACCACCCTTATGGCAGAAAGTGAAGAGGAACTCAAAAGCCTCTTGATGAAAGTGAAAGTGGAGAGTGAAAAAGTTGGCTTAAAGCTCAACATTCAGAAAACTAAGATCATGGCATCTGGTCCCATCACTTCATGGGAAATAGATGGAGAAACAGTGGAAACATTGTCAGACTTTATTTTCTGGGGCTCCAAAATCACTGCAGATGGTGATTGCAGCCATGAAATTAAAAGACACTTACTCCTTGGAAGGAAAGTTATGACCAACCTAGATAGCATATTAAAAAGCAGAGATATTACTTTGCCAACAAAGGTCCATCTAGTCAAGGCTATGGTTTTTCCAGTGGTCATGTATAGATGCAAGAATTGGACTGAGCGCCAAAGAATTGATGCTTTTGAACTGTGGTGTTGGAGAAGACTCTTGAGAGTCCCTTGGACTGCAAGGAGATCCAACCAGTCCATTCTAAAGAAGACCAGTCCTGGGTGTTTATTGGAAGGACTGATGCTGAGGCTGA
Source organism: Bos mutus (assembly GCF_027580195.1). NCBI lineage: Eukaryota > Metazoa > Chordata > Mammalia > Artiodactyla > Bovidae > Bos > Bos mutus. Next base: position 82,783,100 of record NC_091617.1, on the reverse strand, counting down.
AACTCCAATACTTTAGCCACCTCATGCAAAGAGTTGACTCATTGGAAAAGACCCTGATGCTGCGAGGGATTGGGGGCAGGAGGAGAAGGGGACGACGGAGGATGAGATGGCTGGATGGCATCACTGACTCAATGCACATGAATTTGGGTGAACTCCGGGAGTTGGTGATGGACAGGGAGGCCTGGCATGCTGCGATTCATGGGGTCGCAAAGAGTCGGAGACGACTGAGCTACTGAACTGACTGACTGACTGACTGATGGGACTAGATGCCACGATCTTAGTTTTCTGAATGCTGAGCTTTAAGCCAACTTTTTCCACTCTCCTCTTTCACTTTCATCAACAGGCTCTTTAGTTCTTCTTCACTTTCTGCGATAAGGGTAGTGTCATCTGCATATCTGAGGTTATTGAGATTTCTCCCAGCAATCTTGACTCCAGCCTGTGCTTCCTCCAGCTCAGCGTTTCTCATGATGTACTCTGAATATAAATTAAATAAGCAGGGTCACAATATACAGCCTTGATGTACTCCTTTCCCTATCTGGAACCAGTCTGTTGTTCCATGTCCAGTTCTAACTGTTGCTTCTTACCTGCATACAGATTTCTCTGGAGACAGGTCAGGTGGTCTGGTATTCCCATCTCTTTAAGAATTTTCCACAGTTTGTTGTGATCCACACAGTCAAAGGCTTTGGTGTAGTCAATAAAGCAGAAATAGATGTTTTTCTGGAACTCTCTTGCTTTTTCAATGTTACTAGTTATATTACTTTTATTGTGCCTATTTTATAAGATTATCTTTTCTTGTATTACCAAATGTGTGATTAGGCAACTTGAAACCATTGAACACATGTACACCTGTGGCAGATTCATTTTGATATATGGCAAAACCAATACAATATTGTAAAGTTAAATAAAATTAAATTAAAAAAAAAAGAAAGAAACCATTGACCAAGTATATAGTTCTATAAGATCAATGATTGTACTAGTGTAACTCTAGATATGGGATAAAACAATAAGAGGGAACCATAACAGACTAGTAAGACAGTGGGTACAGAGGATTTTAGCTGTTGTTACGAGTGCCTAGTCCAGTAATAGTACGTTGAGTGGCCTATCAACAAAATCCATGCCTGACCTAAGAATGAGCATTCTTAGTGTCATGGGACTAATTGGTCATGAAATGCCTTCCAAGCCTTGGTTGAAATTAAGACTGAAAGGAAAGGGATTGTAAAATAAAGAATATTGTCCACCATCCAATCCTACAAGAATCAAGTCATTAGCCACTGACCTACAATACACCCTGAAAGGAATTCAAGGCAAAGATGAGGACCTTCTTTGTGCTTTAGGAAAACTGAAAGAACTGGCCCTCAGATAGTTAAATATTTCCAGAAGAAAATTTTATGCATCTGGTTCTTTCATCTTTCTCATACTTAGAAAAGCACTAAAACCATTAACTGAGATATCTGTTCCTCGCAAATAGCAGTAACCTTCTACCAAGATGAAGGCTTGAGTGCATGTACCCCTTCATCAAAATCATATATACACTAGCCTTATCCCCTCTTATCTCTTCAGAACAGTTCTCAAAGCTCTCTGAGAGACTGTCTCCTGGTTACAGATCCCAGGTTAGCTTGAATAAAAATTTCCATTTCTTCCTTAGATTGACTATTAATTTTTTTCATTGATGATGCTTTACATACATTATCTAATTTAATTCAAATAGCATGTGAAATCAATTTGTGTATACCAGATTAAACAGAAGCCAATTAAGTTTATGATTCAGTTCTTTGAGCCATGATCTTAATGATGCCACCACACATTTTTCTCGAACATCCACATTACTGCCACCCATTGGTGATTTGGTTTGAAATGCTGCTTGTAAATTCCCCACTGATATAATGTCATGTTTTTCTCTTTCACTGTGAACTAAGTTTGACAGAACTGGTTTTGCACTTGGAAGAACTCAGGAGCAGAAAGGAAATTAGAATTAGATTGAAATATAAATAGGGATGTAGTATATGATAAAAGTGGCATTTCCCAGGACTTCCCTGGTTGTCCTGTGGTTAAAATTCTGAGCTCCGACTGCAGGGGGCACAGGTTCGAATCCCTTGTCAGGAAACTAAGATCCCACAAGCTGCCTGGTGTGGCAAAAAAAAAAAAAAAAATGGAAAAAGAAAAAAAATTGGCATTTCCCATGGGGCAAAAGGGAGATTAAACATTCCCTCACTATCTGAAAGTCCTAGGAAACCTTTTGTAAGCCAAAAGGGTATAAAGCAAAGAGGCAATTACCTCAGTACACAATGCCTGTGTTCAAACCCTGGCTCTGCCACATATAGCAGAATAATCACAAGCAAGTCAATGAACTTCTCTGTGCCTTAGATTTCCTGATCTGAAAATGGGGGAAATTATAATACATCCACCTAGTGTGGTTGTTGTAAGAACTGAGTTAATGTTAGAAAACTAAAGAAAAATTCTTAATATATGGTAGGTGCTATATAAAGGTATTTTATTATTGTCAAAAATTTTTAATTGTATTCAAATTTTACTTCTTGCATCAAAATAAACTCCAACCATTATTGATTCATTAAATAATGAAACGACAAAAATACTAAAATATGGGAGAACATTTTTATAATCCTGGAATTGGAACAGTCTTTCAAAGTGTGACAAATTTCAATAAAAGACTGAGTTAAAAAAAAAAAAAGAAAAGACTGTGTTAGCTAATTTGTAAACGATGTTGGCAAGCCAAACACACCTTTAACAAACTCAAAAGGAACGTAACAAACTGGAAAACTTTACAGCACATGTGGCTAATAAAAGGCTTATTTCCCTAGAATATAAGGAGCTCTTACATTAATAAAATTAACAAGAAATAGGTAGAGTGGGTTGGATGGTCTCCTCCCTTCAAAAAGAAAAAAGATATAGCCATTCCTAATCCTCAATACCTGTGAACATTACCTTGTTTGGAAAAAGGGTCTTTGAGGATGTGATTAACACTCTTGAGAGGAAGAGCCTCTTGTGAATTGTCCCATGCCCAGAATGCAATCATATAAGAGAGGGGGGAACAGGAGAAGACCATGGAGACAGAGATTGGAATGATGCAGCCACAAACCAACAGAAACCCCTGGAGCCATCAGAGACTGGAAGAGACCAGAAACTGAACTTCCTCTAGAGCCCCTAGAGGAGTGGAGGGTCGGATGGGGCGAATACCTTGATTCTGGACTTCTGGCCTCTAGAACTATGAGAAAATAAATTTTTGTTGTTTTAAGCCATCAGGTTTGTGGTGATTTGTAACAACGACCACAGGAAACATACCTCAGGCATAGACTGAGAACAGACAACTCACAGAAGAAATACAACCAATGAATATGTATGTATATATAATGTTTAACCCTACTAACAAATGTAAATTAAAGCAGAATGAGGTCTTTTCTGCCTGATGGATTGACAATTTTTTAAAGATAAATAACATACAGAGTTGGTAACACTGTAGGCAGATTCTCTATAGGTGAAAGTATAAATAAGTAATTTTGGGGGGCTGTGCTGGGTCTTTGTTGCTGCGTGTGGGCTTTCTCTAATTGTGGAGAGTGGCGACTACTCTCTATTAGCAGTGCACAGACTTCTTATAGCAGTGACTTCTCTTGCTACGAAGCACAGGCTCTAAAGCATGGGCTTCAGTAGTTGCTGCATGTGGGCTCAGCTGTTGAGGCTCATGGGTTCCAGAGAACAGGCTCAATAGTTGTGGCTCAAGGGCTTACTTGCCCCTCAGTACGTGGGAACTTCCTGGACCAGGAATTGAACTAGGGTCCACTACATTGCAAGACAGATTCTTAACTACTGGATCACCAGTGAAGCCCATAAATAATTGGTACTTTAAAAAAAATGCTTATCAGTTTAGAAATATCTGCCAAAGTGTTTAATATGTGGTCTTCTGGCAAAGAATTTCCATGTCTAGGAATTTAATCTAAGGAAATCTTATCACAAGTGCAAGTACTAAGATGTTTATTATGGTATTATTCTTCTAGGGCAAATGTCCATTAATAAGGGACTGGTTAAATAAAAGGTGAAACAGCCAGACAACAGAATACTACTGCTGCTGCTGCTGCTGCTAAGTTACTTCAGTAATGTCTGACTCTATGCGACCCCATAGACGGCAGCCCACCAGGCTCCCCCGTCCCTGGGATTCTCCAGGCAAGAACACTGGAGTGGGTTGCCATTTCCTTCTCCAATGCATGAAAGTGAAAAGTGAAAGTGAAGTCACTCAGTTGTGTCCAACTCTTAGTGACCCCATGGACTGCAGCCTACCAGGCTCCTCCGTCCATGGGATTTTCCAGGCAAGAGTACTGGAGTGGGGTGCCATTGCCTTCTCCGCACCAGAATACTGCTAAGTCGCTTCAGTCATGTCCGACTCTGTGCCACCCCATAGACAGCAGCCCACCAGGCTCCCCCGCCTCTGGGATTCTCAAGGCAAGAACACTGGAGTGGGTTGCCATTTCCTTCTCCAATGCATGAAAGCGAAAAGTGAAAGTGAAGTCGCTCAGTCGTGTCCGACCCTCAGTGACCACATGGACTGCAGCCTTCCAGGCTCCTCCGTCCATGGGATTTTCCAGGCAAGAGTACTGGAGTACTAGAGAGCCAATAAATACAGATAGGTCTATACGTACTAATCAGAAAAAAAGTTCAAACCATATTATTTCAAAAAAAAATAAAGCAACATACAGTACAAAATGTAATCACTTACGTTGTTTACATATATATGTATAGAGGGACTTGTATATTTGAATGTTTTTGCTATGAGATACTGAGGCAAAGATGGATAGCTCCCCACTCAACATTCACAGTTCCTCCTGCATACAGTGGCATTATCATTGGAAGGCAGCTGTCTGGCCAGAAACTACATCTCCCACTCACCACCCCACCACCTGCAGTTCCTGCCAAGTAGCCAGAGAATGCCAGTGGGAGATGAGCAAAAATGAAGAGCTGGGGCATTTCAGAAATGGGTGTGTCTTCACCACTGTCTCTTTCCCTATCTGCAGGCTACAAGGTGACAACTCGGAGCTAGCAGCTAACAGAACCACAAGACAGAAGTAGGCAGGGTCCCCAAAACACTCTGAGGGAAAAGAGCCACTTGGCCAGGGACACTGTGAAGTTGCTCAGTCGTGTGCAACTTTGCAATCCCATGGACTGTAGCTCACCAGGCTCCTCCATCGATTGAGTTTTCTGGGCAAGAGCACTGGAGTGGGTTGCCATTTCCCTCTCCAAGGGACACTGTAGTGGAGTGTATTAATCCAATGCAATTGAGAAGCTGTTATAGCAGTTGGTGACTTCCCTGGTGGCTCAGTGGTAAAGAATCCGCCTACCAATGTAGGAGATGCAGAATGTGGGTTTGATACCTGGTCTGGGAAGATCCCCTGGAGGAAGAAATGTCAACCCACTCCAGTATTCTTGCCAGGAGAATCCCATAGACAGAGGAGCCTGGTGGGCTACAGACCATAGAGTCGCAAGAGTCAGACACCACTTAGCGGCTAAAGAACAACAATAGCAGTTGGTGTTACCAAACCTAGAGGTATGCATTCATTTTCTAACACTTTAAGTACATTTTCTTCTAAAAAGAAAAAAAGGGGAGGGGGGAATAGTCAGTGAAAAAGCAAACCCCTGGGACTTCCCTGCTGGTCCAGTGGTTAACACTTCGCCTTCCAATGCAGGTTCGATCCCTGGTCGGGGAGCTAAGATCCCATATGCCCTATGGCCAAGAAACCAGGACATAAACAACATAAGCAATATTCTAACAAATTCAATAAAGACTTAATTAAAGAAAAAAAAGCAAACCCCTAATTTTTTGGCTCTTCCTGGTCCACAACAATTAAATAAAATATGGGTCTTGATAAGCATGTATTTTAATCAGTGTGTCATCTCTTGAGTTTCATTCCTTAGCCCCAAGGGATCAGTATTATACCAAGGAGTCTATTGACAGCATCCCACGAACATAAGATTGCATTACTGTCAAAAAGGCTGTTTAGATACTCATAAAACTTGCATTAAGAGACTCAAACTTCTGTTGTCTTGAGTCACAGGATGAAACAACTGACAGCCGAAGTATGTAGGCAAATATTTCACAACCTTTTATAATGGGGAAAGAAAGAAAAGCAACAGTAGTATACGTAATGCTGCAAGTTTAGGATTCAGAAATCTTCATATTCATCTTTCATATTACTTCCTCTCTCATGATCAACAAGACTGTAAAGCTCTTAGGATTCAACTCTAGTAAAATTAGGGCAATAATTTACACCTGAATTCAAGTCCTTACAAGGATTTGTGTGCATGCTCAGGTGAGCACCTATGTGTTTTAAGAATGGATAGCAAAATCTGATTAACAAGTTGTTCTTTTCTTAAATAGCAAATATATAGTAGCCCTCCCATGAACCATGTCTCAACTAGAAAGTATACAGCAACAATGGAGAATCTGCTTTAAAAGCATACTTCTCCATTCAATAATTCCCCTCCCGTGAAGAAACAGGTTCTATGCACAAATAAAGAGTAATGAGAACAAAGACATTTGCTTTAATCACCTTTCCTAGTCTATGATCTAATGGGGATAAATGTATTGGTATTATAAACATTTCAAGGAAAAAAAAGAAAAAGGCCAGGGTGAGGGGTGAGGAGGAATATACGAATAAGCTCATCCATGAAAGAAACGGTCTTAGAAACAAGCAGCTGCTTCAGCTCTTACAGCATCTGTCTTACTGGCTTCCAAAGCCATGTAAGGCATGCTTAGAAATCTGTTCCTTCTCACCCAGCCCACGGACAGAAGTGTTTTTCTTTTTTAACTCTTAAACCACCAGTTTGTTATCAGCTCATGTGTCTAACATGAAGTCTTAGCATTTCAGATTTAACACTTTTCTTCAAACTTAATATTTTTCTTTAGGAACACGGATTTCATAATCTGAATTCTCATTTTAATTTTACAAAAGCAATTGTGTTAGCTATTTTTCAAAGAATAAAAATTTCAACTAAGCAAAAACTAAAAAGCAAAATTCCTTACCATTCCTTCACCCCAGATTAGTTATTTTATGGGTATAAAATAGTATGTATATATGTATATACATACATGCTTTTAAAATGGGTTCATACTTACACATTCCATCCTATAATCTGATTTTTAAAAAATATTTGGCTATCTCTTTTTAATATGAATTTCTCAGAAAATGATCACTGTTGTTTTGTTGTTGTTCAGTTGTTAAGTTGTGGGTCTTTTGTGACCCCATGGATTGTAGGCCCCCAGGTTCCTCTGTCCTTGGGATTTCCCAAGCAAGAATACTAAAGTGGGTTGCCATTCTTTTCTCCAGGGGATTTTCCTGACCTAGGGATCAAACCCACATCTCACATCTCCTGCATTGGCAGGTGGATTCTTTACCACTGAGCCATCAGGGAAACCCCAAATGACCACCCACAACATTGTTAATAGCTGATTAATATTTTAAATTTAAAAAGTCCCTTTTAAACTCCTTACCAAACTTGAGACAGTATTGCAGAGTAATTTTTAATATAAAGTTGGTTAGTTAAACTATCAATCCTGTTGAGAACAAGGATGAATAACAAAACATAAGACAAAGGCATCATTGCTCTCACAGTACCTTTTTTTGCCATATGTTCTAGCCTGATGCAACTTCCAAGGAAATGGTAGTAAGCCCTCATCTCTGCCTCTGTGATCCCCACGGAGGTGCAAGGTAAGTATCTAGGGTCTTGCTGCCCACAACGAGTACACCAAGAGGCCATTGTATTCTGGAAGTGCTGCCAGTGCTCTCTCCTCGCTCCTCTCTCGGCACTGCACTTACATAAACATGTTTTATCCTTTCTCCTGGCTAATCTCTCTGAAGTTCACTCAAGGGCATTTCATTGCTGACAGTTTATCCTTTGGATTGGAGAGTGTTCACAGGATTATAGGCCCAACAGATGACCAAATCTCTTCCTCGGGAAACTAGGGGGATGAGGAAGCCAGATAGAGAGGGAAATCCTAATGTCAGTGAGAATTAGAATGTTTTTTCTTTTTTTAGAGGAACCACTTCATAAGATATACATCAGACCACTGGACATTTTAAAATAATATAGGTACTTTCCTGGTGGTCCAATAGTTATGACTCCAAGCTTCCACTGCAGGGGATACGAGTTTGATCCCTGTCCAGAGAACTAAGATCCTGTATGCTGCCTGGCATGGCCAAAAAAGTAAATAAATACAAATAATAGACAAATATAAAATTTTTAAAGGATGCTCTTAAGAAAATGTATCCAGGCCACAATTCTCATCCTTTCTCCAGGTTGCCAAGGAATAAAATCTACAGAATTAACACTTCAACCAATAGAAGTCAATTACCTAAGTATGCCAACATACATTGGCAGAGTTAAATGGTAATACTTCAGATCCTGAATTGGATGTCCCCAACCTTTTTGGCACCAGGGACCAGTTTCATGGAAGATAATTTTTCTATAGGCCAGGGTTGGGGATGGTTCAGGATGATTCAAGCATATTACATTTATTTTGCATACTTTATTTCTATTATTATTACTTCAACTCTACCTCAGATCATCAGGCATTAGATCCCAGAGTTTGGGGACAAGATGGCAATGGCACCCCACTCCAGTACTCTTGCCTGGAAAATCCCATGGACGGAGGAGCCTGGTGGGCTGCAGTCCATGGGGTCGCTGCGGGTCAGACACAACTGAGCGAATTCACTTTCACTTTTCACTTTCATGCATTGGAGAAGGAAATGGCAACCCACTCCAGTGTTCTTGCCTGGAGAATCCCAGGGACAGGGGAGCCTGGTGGGCTGCCGTCTATGGGGTCACACAGAGTCGGGCATGACTGAAGTGACTTAGCAGCAGCAGATGTAGAGTATCTGTTGAACTACTGCTAACAATCAGGTACAAGTACAATATCATGATTCTAAATAAGGGATGTTCTTTGCCTGTTGCAATCTGACTGAGATCCCACTTAACTACCACCTGGGGACATATGAGTTCACCTTTCAGAACTATGCCACTCAAAGTGCTATACTCAGTAAGAGGTTCTTTTTCATAATGCATTTTATTTTGGTTCTTCATGCTTAATGTTTTTGTTTATTGATGTTAAGCTCCAAGGTTTAAAGAAAGGGCATAATGTGAACCATCCAATAAGTAAGTAATAAATAAGTCCTATACACAAACTTCTACTTTTTATATGTATGATTCAAACTAATATTTCAAAGTAAGACTTACAGTTGGCCAAGGAGAAAACAGGAAAACATTTTTCACCAAAAAAAAAAAATACTGTTTACTTTTAGAGACATAGTAAATGCTCCAATATTTTGGCCATCTGATTCGAAGAACCAGCTCACTGGGAAAGACCTTGATGCTGCAAAAGATTGCATGTAGAAGGAGAAGAGGGCAACAGAGGATGAGATGGTTGGATGGCATCACCAACTCAATGAACATGAGTTTGAGCAAACTCCAGGAGATAGTGAAGGACAGGGGAACCTGGCGGGCTCAGTCCATGGGGTTGCAAACAATCGGACATGACTTGGCAACTGAACAACAACAAAGTTTACACATATTAAAATACTCAGATCTGAGGTATACATTTTAATGAATTCTGGCAAATGGATACATCCATGTAACATGTAACCCTTATCCTTTTCAAGATATAGAACATTTCCATCTATAGAAAGTATATTAATGTCCCTTCCTAGCCAATCTTTGTTCCTAACCCCCAGGTAACCACTGTTATGATTTTTCAATAGAGACTAGTTTTGTCTGTTCAGAAACCTCATGTAATGCAATCATACAGAATGTGTTCTTCTGTGTCTAGCTTCTTTCCCTCAAGATAATGCTTCTGAGATTTATCCATGTTGTGTGCATCAGCAGTTCATTGATTTTTATTGCTGAGTTGTATCCCATCCTATGGACAGTCACAGTTTTTCCATTCTCCTGATGATAGGCATTCAGGGTTTATTTTCAACTTGGGCTATTAAGAACAAAGTTACTATAAATATTCATGTAAAGGTCTTTGTGTGGACACATATTTGCATTTCTCTTGGATGAAAACCTAGGAGTGGTATTGCTAAGTCAAAAGAGAGGTGTATATCTAACTTGTAAAGGTTAAACCTTTTCCAAATTGGTTTTATCAGAAGATTTTAAGATTACTGGCTGCTCTGTTTAGTCATCCTCACAGCTGGTTCTTTACTAGTGCTAATTGTATGTGAAGCACTTTAAGAAAATACCTAAATTAAGGAAAATAAATTTAAATTGGGACACTAAAACTTAAAAAAGCTCTTTCTTTCCTACCATTAGGTACTGTATGTTGACTCCAACCAAATGAAAAGTCTGAACATCTAACACAGGGCAGCAAATACAGCAGCTTTCAAGCAACAGGTTATTACATACAGCCAAAGTTTCCCCCAAATTGTTGTACCAGTTTGGATTCCCATCAGCATTATAGAAATGATTCGCCATTTGCAGGTTCTTTTTCTTACAAAGCATTAACTTCTTCAGCCTTTCACTCAGAAACGAACAACCACAAATGCTTAGCTGGAATCACAGCACCTAGGAACATCAGAGCTATCTTTGCCAACCACATAAACCCACAATGGCAGTGTGTATGGAATGCACACACTCAGCCATGACCCTAATTATAGGTATACCTCAGAGAAACTAAGGGTTCAGGTCCAGGTCACTGCAATAAATGAATGCTGCAAAAAAGCTAGTCACATGAAATTTTTAGTTTTCTAGTGCATATAAAAGTTATCTTTATACTATATTATAGCTTATTAAGTGTGCAATAATATTTTGTCCAAAAAATGTACATGCATTAATTTTAAAAATCTATTATTGCTAAAAAATGTTAATTAACCATCATCTGAGCCTTCAGTGAGTCATAATCTTTCTCAAAAGTAACAATTAAAGATCACTGATCACAGATCAGCATAACAAATATAATATAAATAAAAAGTTTGAAATATTGTGAGAATTATAAAAATGGGACACAGAGACACAAAGTGAGCAAATGTTGTTGGAAAAAATGGTGCCAACAGACTTGCTCAACACAGGGTTGTCACAAACCTTTATTTTGTGTAAAAATACAAATATCTGTGAAGTGCAATAAAGCTAAGTACAATAAAATGAGGTATGTCTGTATATCTTTTTGCAGCTTACAGAACTCTAGGGAGAAACAGGCTATAATCTTAGAAACTTTATACAGTTGGATCTATTATATGAACAAACTGCACAGCTCTTACAATTCCTACATTCTGTGCACTGGCCTTTATCATTTGACTAAGATCAAGTAATAAAGGACCGTATTTTCTTTATGTCTAACATCAGACCTTGAGATAACTGGGTACTGTACTAGGTAACTCTCTTTAGAAAAGAGCTGATTATCTCAGTAGTAATGGCAATGACAGATGAATGTTTCCCCTATCTTCTCCCCAAGAAACTACCATTACAGGTATTTAAAAAAAAAAAAAAAAAGCTTTTCTTAGCACTTCTAGGCGGCAGAGTAGGAGGACATGGAGTTCACATCCCTCCATGAACACATCAAACATACATCCACATGTGGAGTAATACTCACTAAAAAGAGACCGGAGACTGACAAAGACTCTCATAACAACCACAGCTGTACAAAAGACCCACATGGAGCAAGGTAGGAAGGGAACAGAAGCCATCAGATCATGTCAGGTGCAGAAGCCCCCTGCACCCTAGGAAGGGGATTATGTGGGTTTGGAGATCTGATGTGGGGAGTGAGTGGTTTGAACTACATAATGGGCACCCCAGCCCAGGGATCCAACACAGGGAAGACAAGTCCCCTAGCTGGGGAACAAGGTAGACGAAGCAGATTGAAATTGCCCAGGATTCTGGCTGGTTTCCTTCGCTGCCCCAGAGACTGCTCCAGCCCAAGCTAAGTGCCTTCTTGGCCATTCTTGCTCTGTGATGCAGCTACATACTAGGGCAAGAGCTGGCACAGCTGATGGGAGAGTAGACTGGGAAGTGGCGCTGGCTCCAACCCAAAACAGCATCCAAACTGGGTGAGGGCAGCCATTACTGGTGCTCATGGAGGAGGCAGATCCAGAGTAGTCTGAAATGATGTGCTCGTACCACCCAAGCACATACCCTGGCCCACATCAGATGCACACTCTGGTCCCTCTGGCTCTAGTACTGCTCCTCTCTGGGGGCAAAGTTAACAGTGCTCGGGGGAAGGAACACACACTCAGAATAGAACCAGCTCAGACTCAACCCTCAGGGCTTTTGTTCCAGCAATTTGGGACCATACTCCACACTCAATAGGGTCGTGAGGGCCACTGAGCAAAGAAGTCCTGTCTCATATCTGGCTCTGGCTTTAGGCTCTTCGTCTCCAGTCCCACCACCTACCAAGATGATAGCTGCCAGCACACCCTAAGGAAAGATATGACCTGTGCTCATGTCAGATCTGGCTCTCCCACCAAAACCACTGGGTACATGCAGACTATCTATGGATGCTCCCATACAAGGACACCCCTTCAAGACCAGGATAGAGAACTAGTTCACTTAATTTCATAAAGACAGAAAAAGTTAAGCAGAATAAGAAAACAGAGAATTTGTTTCAAATGAAAGAACAACAACTACAAAAAAAAAAAAAACTGAAAAAACAGTTGATGAAACAGATAAATAATTTATCAGATAAATACTTCGAAGCATTAGTGATAAGAATGCTATCTGAACTAGGGAAAAGAACAGATGGACACAGTGGGAATATTAAAAAGGAGCTATAAATTTAAAAAGAATCAGTAAGAACTGAAGAATCCAATAACTGAATTGAAACACTAGAAGGAGTTAACAGCAGACTAGAAGGCAATGGCACCCCACTCCAGTACTCTTGCCTGGAAAGTCCCATAGACGGAGGAGCCTGGAAGGCTGCAGTCCATGGGGTCGCTGAGGGTCGGATACGACTGAGCGACTTCACTTTCACTTTTCACTTTAATGCATTGGAGAAAGAAGTGGCAACCCACTCTAGTGTTCTTGCCTGGAGAATCCCAGGGATGGGGGAGCCTGGTGGGCTGCCGTCTATGGGGTCGCACAGAATCGGACACGACTGAAGTGACTTAGCAATTAGCAGGTGATACAGAGGCCTTCTCTGATGGTAAAGAATCTGCCTTCCAGTGCAGGAGACCCAGGTTCAATCCCTACATCAGGAAAATCCCCTGGAGAAGGGAATGGCAACCCACTTCAGTATTCTTGCCTGGAGAATCCCAAGAACAGAGGAGCCTGGTGGGCTGCAGTCCATGGGGTCACAAAGAGTCAGACATGACTGAGCAGCTAACACACACACACAGGTGATACAGAAGAACATATATGTGATCAGGAAGATATAATAATAGAAATCACTCCCATCAGAATGGCAATAATTAAAACAAATTTTAAAAAGGAGAATAGATTAAGGGACCTCCAGGGGAATAACATCAAGCATAACATTTGCATTAGGGGTCCCAGAAGGAGAACAGAGAGAAAAAGGAGTCAAAAATGTATTTGATGAAATCATGGCTGAAAAATTCCCAAATCTGAGGAAGAAAATAGATATCCAGGTATAAGAAGCAGAGAATCTCAAACAAGATGAACCCATTGGAGACCTAGATTAAGACAGATCATACTTAAAATAGCAAAAGTTAAAGAGAGAATGCTAAAGGCAGCAGGAGAAAAACAAAGTCACATATGAGAGAACCCCCATAAGACTACCAGCAGATTTTTTCTGCAGAAGCTTTGTAGAAGCTTCTGCAGAAAAGGAAATATGATATATTTTAAATGCTGAAAGGGAAAAACCTACAGTCTAGAATACCCTACCCAGCAAGATTATCGTTCATAATTGAAGGAGAGGTAAAGAATTTCTCAGATAAGCAAAAACTAAGAGTTCATCAATACTAAACTAATCCTAATAGAAATGCTAAAAGATTTTCTCTAAGTGGAAAAAAGGCTACAAGAAGTATGAATCTCTAGAAAAGGAAAACTCCTACTAGTGAAACAAATAAATAATGATGGCTATATATATTTGGACCAGCCACTTAAATGTTGTTTTAGTACCTAAGTTATATCCGACCCTTTCACAATCCCTGGAGGCTGCAGCCCTCCAGGTTCCTGTCCGTGGGACTTCCCAGGCAAGAATACTGGAGGGGGTTGCCATTTCCTTCTCCAGGGGACCTTCCCAGTGATCACTGAACCCAGATCTCTTGCACTGGCAGGCAGGTTCTTTACCACTGAGCCACCAGGGAAGACCAACAACTTAAATAAGTTGTTCAAAATATTAGAACAAAAAAAATTATAAAAATATAACTACAATATATGGTAAAGGGGTAAACATGAACATACAAAATATGACATCAAAAACACAAAACATGAGGGAAAGGAATAAAAATATTATAAGTCAACATATATAAACTCCATGGTGACCACAAATCAAAATTCTACAACAGTTACACAAAAACTAAAGAGAGAGGAATGCATGCAAACCACTAAATAAAATTATCAAACCACAAAGAAAAAAACTAAAAGGAGGAGAAAAGAACAAAAAAGAACTACAACAACAAACAAAAAAAGTAGCAAAACAGCAATAAGTACATACCTATCAATGCTATACTATACTAAGTCACTTCAGTCGTGTCCGACTCTGTGCAACCCCATAGACGGCAGCCCACCAGGCTCCCCCGTCCCTGGGATTCTCCAGGCAAGAACACTGGAGTGGGTTACCATTTCCTTCTCCAGTGCATGAAAGCGAAAAGTGAAAGTGAAGTCGCTCAGTCGTGTCTGACTCCTAGCGACCCCATGGACTGCAGCCCACCAGGCTCCTCCGCCCATGGGATTTTCCAGGCAAGAGTACTGGAGTGGGGTACCACTGCCTTCTCCAATACCTATCAATAGTCACTTTAAATGTCAATGGACTAAATGCTCCAACCAAAAGACACAGGTAGGGTGGCTGATTGGGTAGAAAAACAAGATAGCTTCTGTTGCTCCCAAGAGACTTACTTTAAAACTAAACACACTCACAGACAGAAAGTGAGAGGATTTTAAAATATATTTCATACAACTGGAAACAAGAAAACTGGGGTATTAATACTCATATTAGACAAAATAGACTTTAAAAACAAAGTCTATAACAAAGGACAAGAAGTGCATTATATAATGATAAAGGGATCCATACAAGCAGAGAATGTGACACTTATTAACTTTTATGTACATAATATAGGAACACCTAAATACATAAAACAAGTACTAAGATACATAAAAGGAGAAATTAACAATAGTGCTGTAACGGTAGGGGATTTTAACACCCCAGTCACATTAATGGACATATCCACACAGAAAATCAATAAGGATACAATACTGACTCTTTGGACTTCATAGATGTCTATAGGAAATTCCATCTAAAAGCAGAATATACATTCTTTTCAAGTACATATTGAATATTCTCCAAGATAGAATACGTGCTAGTCCACAAAATAAGTCTCAACAAATAGAAATTATATCAAACATTTTTTTCTGACACAATGGTATAAAACTAGAAATCAATTAAAAGAAGAAAAATGGGAAAAACACAAATACATGGAGACTAAACAACATCCAACTATAAAACCAACAAGTCAATGAAGAAATCAAAGAGGAAATCAGAAAATACCTCAAGACAAATGGAAATAAAAACACAGGTTTCCAAAACCTATGGGACACAGCAAAAGAAGTTCTAAGAGGGAAGTTTGTAGCAAAGAGGCCTACCTCAAAAAACAAGAAAAATCTCAAAAAAACACACCTAACCTATCATTTAAAGGAATTCTAAAAAAAGAACAAATAAAGCCCAAAGTCAGCAGAAGGAAGGAAACAATAAGAATCAGAGAGGAAAGAAATAAAATAGAGATCAAAAGAGAAAAGATCAGTGAAACCAAGAGCTGGTTTTTTGAAAAGACAGACAAAATTGTTAAGTTTTTAGCCAGGCTCATCAAAAAAAAGGACCCAAAGAACTCTGTGCCATCAAGGTTAAGTCCATTTAGGTCCATGTTCCACTATGAGTTAATTTTTATATGTAGGGTAAGGTATACATCAAGGTTCTCTCTGAATATAGAGGCCCAATTGTCCCAGCAACTTTTGTTGAGATTGCCTTTACACTTTTCTCCACTGAACTGCCTTAACACCTTTGTCAAAAATGAATTGGCCATAATTGTGTGGAACTATTTCTGGATTCTCTCTTCTCTTCCAATGATCTATATGTCTATCCTTTTGCCAACATCACACTGTCTTGATTACTTTGCTTTGTAGAAATTTTTTTTTTGCCTATTACAGTACTTTTTAGCTGATTATAAATTTTAAAATAAGCTGATTTCTACCCCAAAATATTTGATAGACTTATGATTGGAGTTTTGCTTAATTTATAGATCAATTTGGGGACAACTGATATTTTAACATTGACTTTTCCAAACTGTAAACACAGGCCATGTATTATTTTAATAAACAGAGTAATTAAAGGCTTTATGAAATAACACATAGTGTTCATTCCCCTCTCATTTCTTCTGTTTCTTTTTTAGATTATACCACAAAGCCATATAAAATGATGAACATGATCTTTCTCTTTAAAACCTGGTTTAGTTTTCCTGAGGCATACTGAGAGAGAATATGCTCACACCACACATGAAGGGCAAACCAGGTAGTGGAATTTTCCTCCTCATCTCTGCACCATATGTCAAGGTCTAAATCCCATTTCAGAGCCTGAGAAAATTTTCCTGCTTTGTAAGCAAAGCTGCTTTTGGTTGCTGTAGGGGGGAAAAAATGTGTTGGAAACACATGAAATGAAAAGCAGAGGGATGTGGATGAGGGTGTTCATAAAGCCCATCCATCTAGTCCAGGTCCTGCATCAGACCTTCCTCAACAGTGGGGGAGAAAAGAAAAGAAAGAATGGAATTAATACAGTACTGTATATCAAAAAAAAAAAAAAGTTAAACAAGTAAAATAATAACTATGGAAGGTGATGGTTATGTTAGCTACTTTGCTATAATCATTTCACAATGTTATATACATCACATTGCACATCTTACATATATACAATTTTTACTTGTCAGAAATAAACAAATAGGGGCCTCCCTCGTGGCTCAGTGGTAAAGAATCCGCCTGCCAATACAGGAGACAGGGATTCGATCCCTGGTCTGGGAAGATCCCACATGCCATGGAGCAATTAAGCCCCTGCGACACAAGTATTGAGGCTGTGCTCTAAAGCCCAGGGGCCACAACTATTGAGCCTATGCACTGCAACCACTGAAGCCCGTGTGCCTAGAGCCCATGCTCGGCAACAGGAAAAGCCACTGCAATGAGAAGCCTGCACGCTGCAACTAGAGAGTAGCCCCTGCTCACCACAACTAGAGAAAAGCCTGCACAGCAATGAAGACCCACACAGCCAGAAATAAATAATTTTTAAAAATAAATAAATAAATACAATTTTTACTGGAAAAATAAAAAATACAGAAAGAAGCCATGAGGGAGGGAAGAAGCCAGTGAAATGGAGAAGGGAAGGGCCTACAAAACCCCCCAGGAGCTGGAGTGGCCACAGGACATTGTAAACACAGTGATGCCTCCAGCTCCATTTCAAAGTGTTTGTCTTTCCAGACCATAAACACCTCCTCTCCCATCCTCAGAAAACTCTCCTGAACCCTCTAAACTTCTAACCTTCTATGTGCATGAGTTTTGAGATATTAAGGAAAGAGTTGAGTTTCACAACTGAATCCCTAGGTGCATAAGCAAGGCAGCAGATGGACAGAGAATCAGAGAGGCTGGGAGACCACAAGGAGAGAAGCCTATGAGATGAGGGAGGAACTGGGGAGTGATGGCTAACTGCCTAAAATTTTCTCCTGGAGCTCACCGCTTACCATCTGCCTCCCTGTCAGACTGTAGGCCTTCACAGGGCCTATGGCCACCAGCAGAGGTCATGGCTTCTCCTTCACATGCCGACCCCAGTACCTGGCCCAGTGCCCAGCTCTGGAGGTCCTCAGTAAATGAGGTTAGCCTTAAATAGGAGGTTAGATAAGGAGAAACAGGCAGGCAGATCTCTTTCCCCTTTGTGACTGAATTAATTCTAGCTTCCTTAGATACACAAAAAGAAAAGGGCTAAAACGAATTTAAACTGATCTGATAACAGATTTAAGGAAAAAAAAAAAAAAAACACTGATAAATAAACTAAAGCCTGGTAGGATAGGACCTGGGATAAGATAACTGGACAAAGTAGTCCAGAATTAACTCTTCTAAGCCAGCGAAGACCAATGTGTGCAAACATTTTGGGCACCTGAAGTTTCTCAACCTGTATATATGTTGTGCTTGAATCTTCTTCATAGTAAAGTCCTCTAAATACAGGGATTCTTCTATACTAAGTAAAAGAGCACATTGGTGATGTCACCTTGCTGTGATAACTGGGAGTTATAACTTTATTATATTTTTTCCCACTAAAAGCACTCTAGTGCTTCACAAAGAAAGTGCCAAATAGGCAGCACTCCCCAAAATGTCTTAACAAAGTTTTATTCTTGTCTAAGTGTTACACATTGCATATTTAAGGTGTATGTGCTTAGTCACTCAGTCATGTCCAACTCTTGCGACCCCATAGATTGTAGCCTGCCAGGTTCCTCTGTCTATGGGATTCTCCAGGCAGGAATACTGGAGTGGGTTACCATTTCCTTCTCCAGGGGATCTTCCCGACTGAGGAAACGAACCTGGGTCTCCTCCATTGGTCTCCTCAGTTGGTAAAGGCAGACTCTTTACCAACTGAGCTACAAGGGAAGTAAATCCTCACATTTTAAATGATGGCTTTCCTTTGGAAGAAAATTATTACTTACTAACGAACATTTCAAGTGGCTGGTTAAACACTCAGGGAACTAATGCTTTTCCCTCCCATCAGGTTTTTCGAAAGATTTTTAAAATTCACTAATAACAGGTCTATCATGTACTGGTTTATATTCCATTCTGCAATGGAATTCTGTATGACAACACATAGGCCTTGAAAACAGCCAACCCTGACCGCTGACCTTTTCATTCAGTATGACCTTGGGCAAGTTTCCTAACCTGCTTAATCCTCAAATTTCTATCCATAAAAATGGACTATACTGCTGATTAAATTTAATTAAATCAACACTATATATACAGCACAACATGTGACACTAAAGAGGCAGAAAATAAATGATAGCTACGAAAACATAACTTTTAATATTACTTCCATGTCCTCTAGCCTCTCCAGCTTCTTTCCCCCAGAAAAGGATCTATGTCTATGAAGAAAGAAAAATGGTAAGACACAGATCTGCCTTTCAGCTTGAGATCATTTTTTCTTTCAAGGCAAAGTTTCTCAATTGTCCAGGGGATAGGATCACTGACCAGAGAGGTCTGAGCAGAGTGGAATAAATGAGACAATCAGCATGGGAAAACCAATGCAGTTACCAAGGTGGCCATTCCTCACCCACCTCTCTCCACTGATTCCTCTCCTTCCGTTAGGATCCAGCTCAAGTCACACACTAGTGTGAAGCGTTCTTGGATCATTGAGGGTCACAACTTCAGCCTGCAAACTCACAGCACTAACTGGATTAGCAACCAATCAGGGGCCAACTTGGGACTTTTTTGCACTCTCTTGATATAACTATCAGATTGCTCCTCCTAGTCTCTTCCAGTCCAGAGGCTTACAGGCCTCCTCCCCAAATCCCTCAGGTCCTCTGTTAGCTGGGTGCCACAGGGGCTGGTGGATTACCTAGCTGGTGTTAGACTCAGGCCGCAAGTTCCCTGTCCAACACTCTCCCCACAACAGCTCGTGGGCTGTAGGCCTGGCACAGTGTTTTGTTCATGGAGGCACTTTCAATCTGTTATTGACCAGTTGGTATCATGATGTAGTTGTGGTATCTATGCATATAGGTGGCCACAGAAAGATAGTGGGCTTTGGAATAGACCCCAGAGAAGGAAGAAGTACACTGGAAACAAGGCAAGCTTCTGTTTTGCACAGAGCAAACCCTTAAAACGGCCCAAGTATTTCATACCCTTACTAATTCTAAAGGTTGGATGCATAAGGCCAATGCCTTCCAAGTTACTACATTTGTTTTGAGTTGTCTACGCAGCTGAAAGCCCTGTTCTTTGAAGATTTCCTCCCTCAGTCCAAGGCCAAGCCAATTTTTGAGCCCACAGCTGATATGATTAGAAATGCCTAAGCTTCCTTTGAGCTGGGTGGATCAGATTCTCCAGCAAGTGAAGTTGCACAGAGAGACCCAGTCTCTGGATCTGGAGGGGGACAGTGCTGGGGATGGCCACATGGGGTTCATACCCACTGATACATGAACAGAGTTAATCTGCAAAGACAAGCAGATGGAGTGGTCCAGACACCAGAGGGAAGCAGAGACCACAGACTAGTTGACAGAGGGCAAGAACAGCCACCTCTGTTCCTGATGGCGCACTCTGCTGATGAGGCCCAGTACAGCCTCCTCCTCTGACTGTGTGAGACACCCCACAACCCCAAGAGTATGGACTAGAAATACTGATGGTAGTGATCAGAAATGTAGCCTCTGGAGCCAAATCTGACTAGGTTCAAATCCTGACCCTGCCACTACTAGTAGAGTGCTACAAAACAAATTATTTTGTCCTTTGCTAATGTGAATTACATACATCTTTAATAACATTAGTGTGTTAAATTCCAAAATCTCTTAAGCTTATAATCAATATTGCCTGCTAGTAAGAAATAAGTGCTTGAATTCAGTAAGTCTGTGATGACATCATCTTCCTCTATAGACTCGTTCAAATCAACCAATTCCCATCTCTTCTTACAGTAAGCAGGAAAAGAACCTATACTTGTTTGGGAGGAGTTAGTCCATGGTACTAGACTAGGCTCAGAGGTTCTCTGGCTGTGTCATAATTCAGGAAAAATGCCAAGATGAGCAAGACCATTTTCATTTTGATCCTCAAGGATTTCAACTACTCTGGCAGAGATTTTTAAATTATCTATATAAGTGTAATTCAGCAGAATTTTCAGGCTACTTAAAACATTTTTTAAATACAGGGAATGCAGATGAGCCTTTGTAGCACAAATATAGGTCCTTGGCCATAGTAGACCAAAGGAAGCCCTGGTGGGGTGCCAGGCATCCAATGACTGTGCCCAGCACCCCTGGTTCCCTGACATGAGAGATCCCTATGATTAGTTGGTTGCTGGGTAACAGATGGGAGGAAGCATTTTTTTTAGCTCTCTTAAAAATGATTATTTAAGAGTTTCAGTTATTTAATATTCAATGTCCCCGATACCTGGCAAAGCACAGAAAAAATGCTTGAGACCCAGCTTACTAGAATAGTTTGCAAAGGTCCTAGTACAAAAAACACAGCAGCCTGCCTGAAACAACACTGTGATGAAGGACGCCTGTATGGACGAAGCACATTTTCTCTGTGAAATATACATATACACAAGGTAAAAAGCCATTTCTGCTTCCCCCCGGAACCCAGAATGTTAGAAAGAGGCTCATTTTCATCCTAATAACAAGAAAAGCCAAATAAACTATAAAACTATAATCCATCTTAAACCCCATACAAGTAAACACGAAGAAATCACCTAAAAGTTTTCAGTGAATTGTGAAAGATTGAACCAAGATGCAAGGGGCATTCACAGCCACCTGCAGCTCTTCTCCTTGGACTGGGGACTAGGTGGAAGACCAGAGAGAGCTTCCATAGAGGGTCGACCTGGAGGAGGGGAGGTGCCCAGTAAAGCACATTTCTCCCTACGGACAGTAGTCCCTTCGCACAGACGGCTTCACCATCTCCAAAAGCCCTGTGTTAGAGGCATGTTTTGAGGTGGCCTTGAATTACTCTCTCTCCAATACCCAGGACTGCTGAGGATAGTTGCAAAGAAAGAAGGAAGGAGAGCAGCTGATCCTCAGCATAGAAGAGATTATTGCCCAGGCCCTCAAGGCTGCCACTCACAATTTCTGCTGCTGCCAGGGCTGAGGTGTGGGGTTCTGCAGCGTCCTCATATCCTCTGCCACCCTTGCCTCACTTCCTCTGCCCATGTCGGCCCCTCTGCCATCTTCTGAAAGCACTGAAGCCTCTTGTTTTCAGCCTGTGCCCCACACGGCACTCTCACATTGCTCAAGTTGCGGCTTCCAGTTAGTACAAGAAACTTACGATGCCAGTAGATTTGAGGGACAATAAAACATTCCTTCCATGCTTCTCCTGCTAGTCCATAAAGCAACAATTGGGATCATTTTATATTCAGAGTCCCTTTTGCTATAGTCCTCACTAGGGCTTCCCTGATGGCTCATACAGTAAAGAATCTGCCTGCAATGCAGGAAACCTGGCTTTGATCCCTGGGTCGGGAAGATCCCCTGGAGAAGGGAATGGCAACCTACTTCAGTATTCTTGCCTGGAGAATCCCAGGGACAGAGGAGCCTGGCAGGCTACAGTCCATGGGGTCACAAAGAGTCAGACATGACTGAAGCGACTGTTTCACTTCACTTTCAAAGGATTTATTTATTTTTAACCATTTTCAAGCATACAGTATGGTTCCACTTCTAAAATAAGCAGAAGGACCAGCATAATTATTATCCTACTTTAGAGATGAGGAAATTCCATTTATTTAAACATGTGATTCTTGATCTCCTACTACATGGCTAATTTATTCTACCAGGCCATGGAGCAATATTAGTTGGTATTTCTGTCCTGAAGTAAGGCATCAGTTCAGTTCAGTTCAGTTTGGTCTCTCAGTCATGTCCGACTCTTTGCGACCCCATAAATCACAGCACACCAGGCCTCCCTGTCCATCACCAACTCCCAGAGTTCACTCAAACTCACGTCCATCAAGTCAGTGATGCCATCCAACCATCTCATCCTCTGTCGTCCCCTTCTCTTCCTGCCCCCAATCCCTCCCAGCATCAGAGTCTTTTCCAATGAGTCAACTCTTTGCATGAGGTGGCCAAAGTACTGGAGTTTCAACCTCAGCATCAATCCTTCCAATGAACACCCAGGACTGGTCTCCTTTAGAATGGACTGGTTGGATCTCCTTGCAGTCCAAGGAACTCTCAAGAGTCTTCTCCAACACCACAGTTCAAAAGCATCAATTCTTTGGCGCTCAGCTTTCTTCACAGTCCAACTCTCACATCCATACATGACTACTGGAAAAACCATAACCTTGACTAGATGGACCTTTGTTGGCAAAGTAATGTCTCTGCTTTTGAATATGCTATCTAGGTTGGTCATAACTTTCCTTCCAAGGAGTAAGTGTCTTTTAATTTCATGGCTGCAATCACCATCTGCAGTGATTTTGGAGCCCCCAAAAATAAAGTCTGCCACTGTTTCCACTGTTTCCCCATCTATTTGCCATGAAATGATGGGACCAGATGCCATGATCTTAGTTTTCTGTAAGGCATGGTCATGTTATATTAGAAAAGACTCTAGCACATGTCCAACCAACAAATGAAGCAAGTGCCAATATTTGGAACAAGAGAAAAATCCAAGATAGAATGCAAGCAACTGCAGAAAAATACAAATGAAATGGACACCAACTATTATAGGTGCTCAGAAAGGGGAAAGAGGCTGGGCCCAACCTGGCCCAAACTGTGCAAGGCTTCTGAGGGAGGGAAGGCTTGAGACAGACCCTGGAAGATTCAGACAGGCAGGCAGAGCATTCCTGGTGAGAAGAACCATAAGTGGGACTGAGACAGAGGGAGAACCCAGGGATGCTAAGAGACTGAGACCAGGGCCCTTTTCCAAACCATTCAAATAGAACAAACAAAAAAGCTTTTTCATGAATAATGCCAGATACTGAGCTAGACCTAAGCATAAGATGAAGTAGACATCATTTCTGCCCTCAGGGAGCACACAGGAAGTAAGGCAGAAATCTTTCCCCAGTACCAAACTGACATAATATCCACCCTCAAAATTATTTTCAAGTAGCAAGAAAAATGTCTGCTCTGATACAATAGAAAGAACATAGGCTTTGACATTAGACCTCAGTTCCAATTTTGACTCCACCTCTTATGAGCACTGTAGCTGTAAGCAATTTACTTAACTTAGTTTTTTTTTCTTAGTTTTCCCATTTATCAAAATGAAAGTAGTAACACTTACTTTCCCAAGCTACAAAGATACAAAGGCATATGTGAAAGGGCACTGCACTCAATAAATGTGAGTTTTCTTTTTCAAATGGGTAGTAATAATAATAATAAAAATAGAATAGAGAAGTTGCTCTCATTACATCTTCCTTTACCCTCCCCTTCCTTAGCTTAAGGTCTAATTTCACATTACTTTTAAGCATTTGTCAGTATATTAGTTTATATGTATAATGTCATCCCAGAAAAGACCTATTTTAGAACAAATGGAGAGAGTTATCAGAGATCTCTCCCCACCAATATTTTTTGATGGCTATATTTCTAATATTTGAGCTCCTTCTTGGAACTTCTGCTTGTAATCTGTTATGTTGGGTTGCTAACCCCACAGGTATTTTTCAAGGGCAGATAATGTAGGACCCTAGTGTGGACACCAGCATAGTGAACTGGAGGACTGAAGCTTTAGGGATGGATTCCTTGAAAGCAAATCAAAGCCCCTGGGCAAATAGGTTCAGCCATGACCTGCATATACACTAGAAATGTGAAACCTTTGAAAACTTCAGTGGGATGTCCTCTCTGAGACCAGGAGGATAATACTTGTTGGAGGCAATACTCCCCTTTCCTGTGCTTTTCTAAACTGTCCCTCACACCAAGAAAGCCTTGAAGGTGTCCACAATGCTGAGAGTCAGCAACACTAAGGTGGTTGGGTTCTACTTCTCAGTTTTTGTTTGGTCACCATAATGGAAAAAGCAGAGGGGTGGCCCCAGGAGCAAGAATGTACACTCTGCTCTAAAATAGAAAATTCAGGCCTGCAACCCTGCCAGAACAGATGTAGACAGGCAGAAGCTGGGGAGGAGCAAGAGGAAGAGAAGTAGCACTGATGGTGCCTACAATGGACCAGGACAAAGGACAAAGTGGGAGAGGATGCTGTCCTTGCATCTAAAGCCATTCTCACTATCTCTGCTTCTCCCCTCCAACAAGCACCAAGCACATACAGGGTACTATTTAGACATTCATCTTCTACTGGTCCTGTGGAGTGGGTATTATCTTCATCTTACATATAAGAGAACCAAGACTCAGAGGCAAAATGACATGCTAAACAGCTACATAGCTGTTTACTGGCAAAGCCTGGGTGCAGCCTGCTTCACATCTGAAAAGGTAGGAATTGCCACTGATATTCTCCATATCAGAGAAAATGATCACCTCTAAATCAATATTATTTAGACACTGATTCTAAGGAATCCTGATTTCATAAATGACTGCTCTTTACAACGCACATAATTATTATCACCACAACAATATTTCAGTTAATATCTGCTGAGGGGTCAGGGCATGCATGCTCAGTAGTTCAGTCATCTCTGACTCTTTGCAACCCCATGGACTATAGCCCATCAGGCTCCTATGTCCATGGGATTATTCTGGCAAGAATATTAGAGTAGGTTGCCATTTCCTCCTCCAGGAGATATTCCCAGCCCAGGGATTGAACCCACGTCTCCTGCACTGGCAAGAGGAATTGTTAGTGGAGCCACCTGGGAAGCCAATGTCTGTTTGGCATCCTTCACCAAAAGCTGGCATTCACGTAATAAACACAGTAACATCCATTCAGTCTTTAGAGCACCACATTATCTCTGAATAATACTTTTATAGTCATTTAATTACCTTTATTGGTACCATTTGTTTTTCACGTGGATTTGAATGTTCATCTAGGGTCACTTGTTTTTAGCCTAAAGAACTTCCTTTAGTATTTCTTGAAGAGGACTCTGTTAGCAACAAATTCTCTATTTTTGCTTATCCAGGGATGTCTTTAATTCATCTCTATTTTTTAAAAGATAGTTTTGTTGTATATAAGATTCTTGATGGATAATTTTTTCCTCTTAGCACTTTGAATATGTCATCCCACTGCTTTCTGGTGCCCATTGTTTCTGATGAGAGTCAGCTGTTAACCTTACTAAGTCTCCCATATACATAGCGAGTCATTTTTTCTCTAAAAGTTTTCATTTTTACTATGATGTGACCAGGTGTGGTTCTCTTTGCCTTTATTCTATTTGGACTTAACTGAACTTCTTGGATGTGTTAACAAATGCTTTTCATCAATTTTGGACTTTTTAAAAGTCATTATTTCTTTCAATATTATCTCTGCTCCATTTTTTCTCTCTTATTTCTGGTATTTCAATTTCATGCATTTTGGTATACTTAATAGTGTCCCCACATTTCTCTGAGGCTCTGTTCACTTTTCTTGATTATTTTTTCCCTCTATTCTTCAGATTGCATTATCTGTCGATCTATCTTCATGTTCCTTGGGTCTTTCCTCTCTCAGTTCAAATCCACTATTCAGCCCCTCTAGTGAAATTTTCATTTCAGTTGTAGTTCTCAACTCCAGAATTACCTTTTGATACTTTTTAAATACTTCTATTTATTTATAGTCTCTGGTGAGAAATTGTCATTATACTTCTTTAATCATGGTCTCCTTTCATTCTTTGAACATATCTATGCTGCTGCTGCTAAGTTGCTTCAGTCATGTCTGACTCTGTGCGACCCCATAGATGGCAGCCCACCAGGCTCCCCCGTCCCTGGGATTCTCCAGGCAAGAACAAATCTATAGTGGATAGTTTTTCCTGTGGTCATGTATGGATGTGAGAGTTGGACTGTGAAGAAGGCTGAACGCTGAAGAATTGATGCTTTTGAACTGTGGTGTTGGAGAAGACTCCCATGAGTTTCTTGGACTGCAAGGAGATGCAACCAGTCCATTCTGAAGGAGATCTGCCCTGGGATTTTTTTGGAAGGAATGATGCTAAAGCTGAAACTCCAGTACTTTGGCCACCTCATGTGAAGAGTTGACTCATTGGAAAGGGCTCTGATGCTGGGAGGGATTGGGGGCAGGAGGAGAAGGGGACGACAGAGGATGAGATGGCTGGATGGCATCACTGACTCGATGGACGTGAGTCTGAGTGAACTCAGGAGATGGTGATAGACAGGGAGGCCTGGCATGCTGCAATTCATGGGGTCGCAAAGAGTTTCACATGACTGAGCAACTGAACTGAACTGAACTGTCCCCCCAAAATTCATATGTTGAAATCCTAACCACTAAAGGTCAATGTAATAGTATAGTAGGTGGAGGCTTTGGGGGAAGTGCATAAGTCATAAGGACAGAACCCTCATAAATGGGATTAGTGCCTTACAAAAGAGGCTCCAGAAAGATCTCTAGCCCCTTCTGTTGTGTTAGGATATAATCCAAAATCTGTGACCCAGAAGAGAGCCCTCATCATGCTGGCACCCTGATCCCAGACTTCCAGGCTACAGAACCATGGGGATATAAACAAATTACTTTTGTTTATACCAGTATAGGGAATATGCTATGTACAGGCCTATACTATAATTAATGAGGCTTCTTTGAAAAATAAGAATGACTTTCTCATCAACCCCAGGTGAAGGGCTGGGAGCAGTAAAAAGTACATCGTGGAAACACATCTTGAAAACAAGATGTTGAAGTACTGATGTGACTGATAGAAAACCATTAGTGACTGTTCCTATAACCAGAGCCTTGAGGGAGTTGTTGAGAAAGGGCCTCGATAGCCAAAAGGCTAAACAAAGTCATGAAAGGCCTGAAGGTTTGACATTGAGGACTGTGCATTGTATAGCTTTATCCCTGATTTGAGACTGTAAAGCACAGATATCTCTAGAGCACGAATAAGGAAGTAGAAGTTAACAATAAAAGGCATGCAAGGATTAGGATCTGAGCTTCTGCATGCAAATGGCATCAGCCCCCTAATCCCTCCTTTACAATCTGAACAGTTTGACTCTTCTGATTCAGAATCTGATACTCCCGCTCCTCCTGCATCTCAGGAGTCACCTGTCTGGCCACCTCATATTTATGAAAATCTAGATAAAGGGAAATATAATCCTTTGGAAGGGGAGAGAGGGGCTCAGTTTTTGAGTCCTAAATCCCATGTTAACTATGGTACTGAGCAACATCCTGAAGCTTTCCCTTTATCACCAGTCTCATAGCCTTCGGCTCCTTGGCCGGAGCCCCCTGTAGTTCAGGAACCCCCTCCACTAGATCCTGATACAACATGGGATGATGGGGTATTTAGAGCTGCAGTCATAATACCAAAGACATCTGCACCTGCTCTCTCATCTTTTCAACAAGCTGTATGAGCAGTGAGGCAAGAAGGTGACCTTGATGCTTTGGTTTTGCCTGTTATCATGACTGAGGTGCCCCCTAATGCTCAACTTCCACAAGGGAGGGTACAATTTGAACATATTCCTCTGTCTTTTAAAACTATTAAGGAGATTAAACAGGCATGCACTACATGGAACTACATCTCCTTGCATCACAGGTCTT
Source organism: Bos mutus (assembly GCF_027580195.1). Taxonomy (NCBI): domain Eukaryota; kingdom Metazoa; phylum Chordata; class Mammalia; order Artiodactyla; family Bovidae; genus Bos; species Bos mutus. The sequence goes on along the minus strand of NC_091617.1, from coordinate 82,754,702 downwards.
ATTCAGGGTTTGGCTCAGTCTGAACGACTCATTCCATATGATTCAGAAATGATTGCTAGAACTTGCTTATCCACTTCAGAATTTTTACAATTCCAAATATGGTGGCAAGATTAAGCCTTTCAACAGGCCCAAAGAAATACAGCTGCTAATCCTCTTCTTAATTTACTGTGGAACAATTAATGGGGTCAGGGGCATTATCAAGGGATTCAGAGACAACTACAATTCTATGATCAAATTCGATTGATTTGTCTTAGAGCATGGGAAAAGGTTAGCCCCCAGAACAGTCTCATCCTTCTTTTGTTAATGTAAAACAATCTAATGGAGAACCTTATACTGATTTTATCACCCGATTAAAACAAAATCTGGTGAGAATTCTTGCTCAAATTGAATTAAGGGATATGTTATTACCAATATTTGCCTATGATAATGCAAATTCAGAATGTCAAAAGGTTTTACAGCCTCTTAAAGCACAAGGAAAGCCTCTAGAGGATTATATTAAGGCTTGTCATGATATTGGATCAGAACCCTATAAGATGCCATTGTTGGTTCAAGCCATTACGGGCTTGAAACAGCAAGCAAATCAGCAGGTTAAATGTTTTAGTAGTGATAAGAGAAGACATGTGCAGAAAAATTGCAAGACTAATAAAAATACACCTAATAAGCCTACTCCCACAAATGAAAAGACACCTGGATTATGCCCTCACTGTAATAAAGGCAATCATTGGGCTAATCAGTATAGATTTAAATTTCATAAAAATGGATCCCCTTTGTCGGGAAACTGGAAGAAGGGCCCTGCTCAGGGCCCATCAAACAATATGAGCTCTCAAAAAACCTGGAATGCTGTTCCTTTTGTGTACCAAGCCAGCAAACAGCAACCTCATCCAGGCCTTCCAAGCCATACACCTGGGTTGCTGACCTTCTTTCTGCAATATCCAGGAGCGCAGCATCAGATATCCTTGCCACTGATAATTTACTTCTTATGCCAGCTATGGGAATTTATAAAATCCCTACTGGAATTAAAGGTACAATACCTAAAGGAAGTGTGGGATTATTATTAGGACACAGTAGTTTAGCAAGTAAGGGAGTTCAAGTCCTAATGGTGATTATAGATGAAGATTATGAGGGTGAAATTTCTATTATGATGAAAACAGAGTATCCTTATCAAATAATAAAAGGAGATCATATAGCTCAATTGTTATTATTACCTTATATCACTACTACTAAATCTCATATTAAAAGAACTGGAGGATTTGGAAGTACAGGAAAATAAGTATATTGGCAAACTTTTGTATCTGATTCTAGACCCACATTATCTGTATATGTTAATAATAAGCAATTTTCAGGACTTGTAGATACTGGAGCTGATGTTTCTATAATATCTAAAAAGCACTGGCCAACTTCTTGGCCTTTAACAGATGTTCCTATTATGTTAACTGGAATATTTTAAAAGGTACTAATATTTTGACCTATTCAGGTCCCGAACAACAATCTGCAACTTTACAACCTTTAGTTGCAGATACTCCTATTAATTTATGGGGACAAGATCTATTGAGGAAATGGGGAGCTTATGTAACAATTCCTACTATATCTTCTCAAGCTAAACAAATTATGGCAAATATGGGATATAATCCTGTTCAAAATACACAGGCTTTTTTTTTGGTGGGGGGGTGCCCACTGCCGAACAACAAAAAGCAGCACTTAAATTGAAATGGAAATCTGATGAGCCTATTCGGACAGAGCGTGGCCCCTATCATATGAAAAGTTACAGGCTCTTGAACAGCTAGTAGAGGAATAATTATCTTTTAATCATATTGCCTCAACTACTAGTCCTTGGAATTCTCCTGTCTTTGTTATTAAAAAGAAATCTGGAAAATGGAGAATGTTAACTGATTTAAGAAATATTAATGCTATAATTGAACTTACAGGTGCTTTACAACCAGACATTGTCACCCTCTATGATACCACAAAATTGGAAAATAAAAATCATTGATCTTAAAGATTGTTTCTACACTATTCCTCTACAAGAATCTGATGATTTTGCTTTTACTGTACCGTCCATTAATAATAAAAAACCAGTGTCTCGATATTACTGGAAGGTATTGCCACAAGGAATGCTTAATAGTCCTACATTATGTCAATTATACGTCTCCCAACCACTTAAAAACAATTCCCTCATGCTTATATTATCCATTATATGGATGATATTCTTTTAGCTTCTCCTGCTAAAGAACTTCAGTGTATTTTCTTAAATACAGAGATTAAATTAAAAGAATATGCGTTACATATTGCTGTTGATAAATTACAAGAGCAGGAACCATATACCTATTTAGGATATATATTGCAAAGAAATATTGTTAAACCACAAAAAATACAAGTTCAAACTGATTCCTTGAAAACTTTAAATGATTTTCAAAAATTATTAGGAGATATAAATTGGTTATGACCATCTTTAGCAATTCCTAATCATTCCTTGACACACCTATTTCAAATCCTACAAGGAGACTCTGATTTAAATAGCCCCCAGGTACTAACAGAACAAGCTAAACAGGAATTAGATCTTGTGAATCAAGGTATCCAGCAAAGACAACCTAAACAAGTAGATCCGACTGTGCCACTTTCTTTACTTATTCCTCCTACTTTAGATTCCCCTACAGGAATATTATGGCAACCATAAGATATCCTTGAACGGGGATTTTTGTCCCACACTCCTAAGAAAATAATGACTACTTACACAATGCTTATTTCCTTTCTTGTTTCAAAAATGAGATCCAGATGTATACAACTTTCTGGTTATGATCCGTATGAAATTGTTCTTCCTTTCACTAATGATCAAATCCATAGATTATTTGTTACCAGTATGGATGGGCAAATTGCCATTGCTGATTTCATAGGTGAGGTTCATAACCATTTTCCAAAGTCACCTTTGATTACTACTGCTGCTAAACACTGGAGAAGGAAATGGCAACCCACTCCAGTATTCTTGCCTGGAGAATCCCATGGACAGAGGAGCCTGGTGGGCTGCTGTCCCTGGGGTCGCACAGAGTCAGACACGACTGAAGTGACTTAGCAGCAGCAGCAGCAGCAGCTGCTTCTGCTGCTAAACACAAATGGATAATTCCTATTATTACTAAAACAATTCTTGTTATTAATGCCCCTGTTTATTTTACTGATGCAAATAAAACTCTCAAAGCCAGTTATACTGGACCCACAACAAAGGTGTAGCAATCTATCCTAACCTCTGTTCAACAAGCCAAATTAGAGGCTATTGCTACCTTATTGGGAGAAGGCAATGGCACCCCACTCCAGTACTCTTGCCTGGAAAATCCCATGGGCGAAGGAGCCTGGTAGGCTGCAGTCCATGGGGTCGCTAAGAGTCAGACATGACTGAGCGACTTCACTTTCACTTTTCACTTTCCTGCATTGGAGAAGGAAATGGCAACCCACTCCAGTGTTCTTGCCTGGAGAATCCCAGGGATGGGGGAGCCTGGTGGGCTGCCATCTATAGGGTCGCACAGAGTTGGACATGACTGAAGCGACTTAGCAGCAGCAGCAGCAGGTACCTTATTACAGGATGTTTCTACAGCATTAAATATTATATCAGATTCTTAATATGCTGTACAGATAACACAAATTATTGAAACCATATCTCTACCAAAGGCTTCTTCTAAATCATCTATTATTACAATATTATCTCAATTACAAATATAGTAAGGCTTCGTTCTGCCCCTTTTTACACTACACATATCAGATCTCATTCTAAATTGCCCGGACCATTGGCAAAAGGCAATGATTCCATCAACTCTTTGTTAATTGCTTTTCTTACTTCTTATAAATTTTATAAATTCGCACATATAAATACACGTGGCTTGATGAATAAATTTCAATCATCCAGACAAGAAGCCCAAAATATTATCCCTGCCTGTCCCACATGTACTTTTACTCACCAAGTTCCTACAACTACAGGGGTTAATCCCAGAGGCCTTTATCCCACTGATATATGGCAGACTGATGTTACTCATGTCCCTTCTTTTGGATGTTTGGGAGTTGTTCTTGTTTCTGTGGATACTTATTAGGGCATGATTTATGCTTCTGCTTATTCTGGAGAAACAACTACTCATGTTATCTCACATTTTTTGCAAGCTTTTTCTTACATGGGCCTACCAAAACATATTAAAACTGATAATGGCCTTGCATATATGAGTCGTGGTTTTGTGAAATTTTTATCTGATTGGAATATTTCATATTCTACAGGTATTCCACATAATTCTCAAGATCAGGCTATTGTTGAACACACTTATCATACTCTAAAAAATATGTTATTTAAACAGAAAGGGTGAGAAAAGTATGGCATATCAATGACACCAAAAGAGAAATTAGCCCGTTTTATTTATTTTAAATTTTTTGGATTTAAGACTGGATCATACAAAGCCAGCAGCAACATTGCATTTTCAGAACACTATTCTTAGTGAAAATTATACTCTTGGTCAAATGATTGCAGATAATACTCCTGTACAGTGGGAAAATGCTATGAACAATTGGTATAAGGGCCTTAGACTTAGGAAAGGACGAGGTTATGCTCTTGTCATTTCAGATGATGGACAACACCACTGGGTGCCAGGAAAGCATGTCAAAGAAAGGAAAGAAGAGGACATGGTTCAACATCAATCCTCCTGGAGAGCTGCCAGTGATGGGGAAAACAAGACTGATGATCAACAACCGCTCTGAACCAGCTCCAAGGACCAAAAAAGCCAAACCACCCACTTGGGGTCAATTGAAGAAATTGACCATTGAAGGGGAAAAATTGGTCAAAGAACAAGGATAGCCTTTGACCTCAGCTGCCTTGTTCTTGGCTATGTTATCTGTGGTAACTACCACAGTAAGTGCCAGTCATACTTTTTGGGCATATGTGCCCAATCCTCCCCTGTTAAGACCAATTACGTGGAGGATTCTTCTGTTCCACATAAACAACTCTTCTTGGTTACCTGGACCTTTTGACCCAAGCCTTCCTTTAAAAACAGAAGAAGGTCTACAACTTCTAAATGTTAGTGTTAATTATACTGTGGGAACAGATCTTACCCCTATATGCATGGGGGCAGAAACTCATTGTCTTAAAAGAGGATTACAAAGTTGGCTATCTATAGTTAAAGAACCTCAAGGGAACAAAACTCATTTTTTCTTATTAGAAACATTTCCTTTAATATCACAGGAGAAAATACTACTATGTTTCCACCCCATCTACCTAACTGTATTATTTCTATAAAATCTGGAATAGAACATTGGGTACAATGGAAATTATGTAAAGCTAATACTGGACATATTATGGCCAATACTTCTGATGGAGAAATTACTGATTGGAGTCCCAAAGGAGATCCTTTCGACAAAAATAATAATTTGGATTTGCCTATATCGTTAAACAATACTTTAGACTTTATGAATAACATTGTTAATAGCTGTGTATGCTGGCATGGAGGGAGTTTCTCCCCTCATTTACCTCAGTTACCTTATATGTCTTTACAGCCAAAATTGTGGAAAAAAGCAGCTGCCTTCCAACCTATAACAGCATGAAAGGGGCAATATAATTCGACAGTATCTGATCTTTCATTTCAATAAAAAATTCAACACATTTGATTAAAGCATGTGTTTGTTTACCTTTCATATTTTTTATAGGACCTACTTTTTATAATGCCTCTTCTGGGATACTTACTTGTCAAAATCGTTCCTTTTACACTTGTATCAATTCTTCTCTCCAATTTCAGAATGACTACTCTCTATATATTCTAAAAACCAGATCTGGAGTATGGCTTTCTGTAAAAATAAATAGACCATGGCAGGATAGCTCCACAGCCTATATTGTAGAAGAAATCCTTAAGAAAGTGTTAAAATGCACTAAACAGTTTATTGGACTGTTAATTGCTGCCATTTTAGAATTACTGCTTTAGCTGCTACAGCAGCTGAGGCAGGAGTGGCATTACATCATAGTGTCCAGACTGTGCAGTCTGTGCAAGAAGGACATAAAGATTCTGATGTTCTTTGGTCTACCCAGAGACAAATAGATGGAAAATTGGCTGCACAAATGGCTGGTTTATAACAGGTTGTTACACTACTAGGCGATCAAGTAAATAGTCTGCCAAAACAGATTCGTCTTAAGTGTGAATGGAATATTACTTCTTTCTGTGTCACTCCTCACAAATATAATGAATCTTCATTTCATTGGGACAAAGTTAAACAACACCTCTTAAATCAAGGCAATCTATCTCTGGACATAAATAACTTATAAAAGAGATTATGGAAACTTTCTCTCAGAAACTACACCTTTTGCAAGGATCTAATCTGCTGGATGCAGCAGCAGATGGGATTTCTCAATTAAACCCCACCCCTCACTTGAAAACTATCGGAGGATCAATGGCTGGTTTTGTGTTAATTGTTATATGTCTTTTTTTCTGTTTCTACATAGTCTGGTGGTGAATCACCAAGAAAGCTGACGGACAACAACAGCAGTTAGCGACTATCACTTTGGCTTCTATGATCGCCAATAATCACCAAAAATAAGCTTCAAAAAAAAAAAAAAGGGGATATATAAGGAATATGCTATGCACAGGCCTGTATTATAATTAACAGGGCTTCTTTGAAAAATAAGAATGACTTTCTCATCAACCCCAGGCAAAGGGCTGGAAGCAGTTAAAAGTACATCTTGGAAAGACATCTTGAAAACAAGATGTTGAAGTACTGATGTGACTGATGGAAAACCATTAGTGGCTGTTCCCATAACCAGAGCCTTGAGGGAGTTGTTGAGAAAGGGCCTCGCTAGCCAAAAGGCTAAACAAAGTCATGAAAGGCCTGAAGGTTTGACATTGAGGACTGTGCATTGTATATCTTTATCCATGACCTGAGATTGTAAAGAACAGATACCTCTAGAGTGCGAATAAGGAAGTAGAAGTTAACAATAAAAGGCATGCAAGGATTCGGATCTGGGCTTTTGCCTGCGAATGGCATCAGCCCCCTGATCCCCACTTTATTTCTGAGTCTTATTTTTCCTTATCCTTCTGCAGCACCACTTGCTCCCTCAGGTCAGTTCATTATCGGGCCGGTCCCCACACCCAGTCGGTGATATTTTGTTATTAGCAGCCCAAATGGACTAGACACCCACTGATTGCTCTATTGTTTACAACAATGCACTGGTTTGTCAAATGCTCCACAATCTGACCCAATCAAATATAGGCAGAGGTAGTTTTGAGGCTTTGATGCTTGTTCTGACCTCAGGAAGTCACATCTTAATATCTCTTTCCCTGCTTCTCTTGGTAAATCAGCTGGCCTATGGCTTAGCTTGTTGCTCTTATAAGAGCTATTAGCCTCCTCTTAATTGCTACTACCAAAATCTCCATTGTTTTCAAGAGTGTCTTTAAGTTTCAGCTTCCCCACACTCTGTTTCAAGTCAGTTCCTTTGGGGAAGGCTTTGTACTCAACTATTCTCAGGGAATGTCTCTCCCTTGAGCAAAATTTCTGAGCCAAGGGCATAAGCTTCTGGTCTTAGTATGCCTTCTCATGTCAAAACTCCACCCTATAAGGGAGCTAGGGCAAGATCAATCAGGGTTTGGTGTTCTTTGACTCTGACACACGGGTTCAGTTCAGTTCAGTTCAGTTCAGTTGCTCAGTTGTGTCAGACTCTTTGCAACCCCATGGACTTCAGCACGCCAGGACTCCCTATCCATCACCAACTCCCAGAACTTACTCAAACTCACGTTCATGCCATCCAACCATCATCCTCTGTTATCCCCTTATTCTCCCACCTTCAGTCTTTCCCAGCATCAGGGTCTTTTCCAATGAGTCGGTTCTTCTCATCAGGTGGCCAAAGCATTGGAGTTTCAGCTTCAGCATCAGTCCTTCCAATGAATATTCAGGACTGATTTCCTTTAGGATTGACAGGTTGGATCTCCTTGCAGTCCAAGGGACTCTCAAGAGTCTTCTCCAACACCACAGTTCAAAAGCATCAATTCTTCGGCACTCAGCTTTCTTTATAGTCCAACTCTCATATTCATACATGAATACTGGAAAAGCCATAGCTTTGACTAGATGGACCTTTCTTGGCAAAGTAATGTCTTTGCTTTTTAATATGCTGTCTAGGTTGGTCATAGCTTTTCTTCCAAGGAGCAAGCATCTTTTAATTTCATGGCTGCAGTCACCATCTGCAATGATTTTGGACCCCCCCAAAAATAAAGTCTCTTACTATTTCCATTATTTCCCCATCTATTTGCCATGAAGTGATGGGACTGGATGCCAAGACCTTAGTTTTGTGAATGTTGAGCTTTAAGCCAACTTTTTCACTCTCCTCTTTCACTTTCATCAAGAGGCTCTTTAGTTCTTCTTCACATTCTGCCATAAGGGTGGTGTCATCTACATATCTGAGGTTATTGATATTTCACCCAGCAATCTTGATTCCAGCTTGTGCTTCTTCCAGCCTAGCATTTGTATGATGTACTCTTCATATAAGTTAAATAGCAGGGTGACAATATACAGCCTTCATGTACTCCTTTCCCAATTTGGAACCAGACTGCTGTTCCAGTTCTAACGGTTCTAACGATTGCTTCTTGACCTGTATACAGATTTCTCAGGAGGCAGGTCAGGTGGTCTGGAATTCCCATCTTTAAGAATTTTCCACAGTTTGTTGTGATCCACACAGTCAAAGGCTTTGACATAGTCAATAAAACAAAAGTAGATGTTTTTCTGGAACTCTCTTGCTTTTTCAATGATCCAGCAGATGTTGGCAACTTCATCTCTGGTTCTTCTGCCTTTTCTAAATCCAGCTTGAACATCTGAAAGTTCCCAGTTCACGTATTGTTAAAGCCTGGTTTGGGAGAATTTTGAGCATTACTTTGCTAGCGTGTGAGATGAATGCAATTGTGTGGTAGTTTGAACATTCTTTGGCATTCCCTTTCTTTGGGGTTGGAATGAAAACTGACCTTTTCCAGTCCTGTGACCACTGCTGAGTTTTCCAGATTTGTTGGCATACTGAGTGCAGCACTTTCACAGTATCATCTTTTAGGATTTGAAATAGCTAAACTGGAATTCTATCACCTCCACTAGCTTTGTTCATAGTGATGCTTCCTAAGGCCCACTTGACGTCACATTCCAGGATGGCTGGCTCTAGGTGAGTGACTACACCATCGTGGTTATCTGGGTCATGAAGATCTTTTTTGTATAGTTCTTCTGTGTATTCTTGCCACCTCTTCTTAATATCTTCTGCTTCTGTTAGGTCCATACCATTTCTTGGAGTACAAAATGAAGCAGATCAAAGGCACATGTGGGTTAGAGATTTCATCTTATGAGTGAGGACTGGGTGGAACACTCACCAAGAACTGAGCCTCTGCAACCTACAGTTGGAGAATATAAGAAATGCTGACACGTTGCCCCTCCTGGTGAGATACTATATCTCTTAATTGAGAGCTGAGGGGAGAGGAAGCCCTGTCTTCTTGGCCATGACCCAATCAAGAGTGGAGCTTCCTTTACACTGAGCTGAGAGGGAGCAGATCGCAGCTCAAGTACCACATACTCACTGTTTTTACCAAGATTTAGTAGATTTCCTTGCCTTTATTTTTTTTTTTCATATTCTCTATGCCCTTAGTACAACTTTCAGAGACTTTAAAAGGTTATTTATTTTACAGTTTTCACCAGATGTTACAGATGTATCACTGGGGAATGGATCCATGGGGTTCTCCACACTGGCATTCCAGCAGTGGAATTCCAAATATGCACTTCTTTTAATGTAATAAAATACTATTTGTGAGCATTGAAACATTTCTTAAATTTTATTTTGCAATTCAGCTGTCAATTATCTTTTTAGGAGGAAAACAGTTTTAGTCCATAAGCCCTAGGCACAGTGTCTAGAGAGCTTAACAGAAAAATGGCTCAGATCCAGTTAATTCACTTTTAGTGTAGGTGAAGTCACTACTCCAGCATGTCTAGTTGTCCTCACAGCAGGTAATCCCATCTGAACAGCAGATACTCTGCTCATTAGGCTCTTCCTTCAGCACCAACTTTAGCTGAGACCTAATCTGAGGCATTTCAGCCACTATTCCATTGTATAGAATAAAGAATTGTGAGCTGAATTTCTTAGTTTAGTATTCTTCTGGTTGCCTATTGCTAATGCCAGTAATGTCCTAAATGTAGCAACCTGGGTTACAAATCAAAATCCTACAGCTTTTATCACTAAAACAGCCACCAATCCAATCTCCAAGTATATAAGGAATCTCAAAGGGTAGTCCCTTCTGCTTCACAGTTTAATTGGGCATGGACAAACATAAAATTATTTTAGAACAATGATAAAGTAAGGTAAAAATAATTACTTCTAATATGAGATGACAAGGTGGAGAATGACCTGAACTAGAAATGTGAAACCTGCATGAGGCATTACCAACACTGATCAGCTGGATGACTAAGGGTTTCCACTGAATAAAAGCTCTATGTTAACCATATGTGCCCTGTCTATCAAAGTTCGAGAGCAATGTGAGATGCATTAAGAGAAAGTTCATGATTTCTTAGGCAGCACCTTTGCATATAAATAGCAGTACAGTAAAAGTTGCAGAGAAGATTAAAGACTTGAAAGGGATGGGATGGAGAAAATCATGCAACACTTCTGATTCTGAAATTCTGTAACTGAACCAATGTGACTGTACAGTCCAGAGTAAAGGTGAGAGGATGGTCCTCTTTTGTGCCCTATGTAGGTAAAAACACACTTGGACACTGCTCACATGTGAAGTGCATATTTTTATTAGGCTCCCTGACAAACTAACAAAATCCAAAGAAAGAGATCCCACAGAGAACCATATCATATGAAGAACATTTGAAGGACTTCATGTCTACCTGAAAAATCGGGTTTGAAAGAGTTATTTACAAATGCTTCCAAGCTGTTCTTAAAAGTGTAAAAATTGCCTGGCATTACTAAGTACTCAAAGTTCAGTTCAAGGCACAACAAGCCACTCATTTATTCAGTAAACATTTATTCTGTGCCTCCTTAGAGGGAAGTCCTGTGTTAGGTGAGTGTCTAGGCCACATGGATAAGTAATGAAGAGTCTAGGAGCAGAGATATGCACATGAATAACCAACTAACCATAATACAAGGGAGAGTATGTGTCATGGGGGTAGAACAAAACCTACTTCAAATTCAAAAGCAGGAATCACTACGTCCTGATATCAGGATCAGAGAAGGCGATGTTGATTCAGGACTGAAAGGTGTATACCATTCGTGTGAGAAGAAACATTTTAGGGGGGTCACTCAAGGTGGGGGAAAAGCAGAAGCAAAAGTTTAGAAGTGGGAACAGGGTAGAAAAATATAGAGGAACAAAGCTGAAGAACAGAAGAGCCTGAGTTAAGCAACCATAGGTGTAGAAATATCAGGTATTGGGGAATAAGACAGGAAGTGTGCCAAATAGTACAGAGCTTGTACTCCAGGCTACAGACAATGACTATGTATGGATATCATCAAAGGTTCTAGAATACACAGTGCTCTGTGTGTGTGGCTTTGCTGTTGTTTTTACTCCTGGCATAGATTAAAGGCAAACACAAGAAAGGCAGGAGGCTTGCACAAGGGTTAGTCAGGAGGAAATGACATTCTGAAGCAGGTCACAGGCAGGTAGCAGTGGGAATGGACAGAGGAAAGAGACTCATGAGATATTTCAGAAACTGAATCATCAGGCCCCAGACCTGAACTGTCAAATCTAAAGGACTATGGAAAGAGCGGAAACCCCAGCTGGAGGGGGAACTGACTGAGAGGCAGAAGTGGTCGAATTAGTATGAAAGCACAGCACTATTGCCCAGTTGAGTGGGTAGGACAGGACCCGGAGAATGTTCTACATCTTGCTGCAAGCACTTCTCAATCCTTCCCCAACTCATGATCAAACTCCCTCAAAGGCTGCTCATCAAGGAAATGCCCGAAGTCAAATCCGATACTTCAAAACACAAACTTGTAGAAAAAGAGATCAGATCTGTGGTTACCAGAGGAAGAGGGTAGGGGGAAACAGGAATTGGATGAAGGGAGTCAAAAAGTATAAACTTCCAGTTATAAGATACATAAGTACTAGGGATATAATGTATAACATGATAAATATAATTAAGGTATGTTATATATGAAAGCTGTTAAGAGAATAAATTCTAAGAGTTCTCATGACAAGTAATAAAAAGTTTTTTCTATTTCTTTTTTTTTTTTTTCCTGTTTCTTTAATGTTGCATCTCTGAAGGAGGCCGTGGCAACCCACTCCAGTACTCTTGCCTGGAGAATCCCAAGGACAGAGGAGCCTGGTGGGCTACAGTCTGCAGCCTTGGAGAGTCAGACATGACTGAAGCAACTTAGCACACAATGTTGTATCTCAATGAGATGATGGATATTTTCTAAACTTATTGTGGTAATAGTTTCATATGTGTTTAAGTCAAATCATTATACATCCCAAACTTATACAGTGCTTGCTGTATGTTAATTATATATCAATAAAAATGGAAGAAGAAGAAAAAAAAAAACAAAACAGAGCCAATCCAGTCTATGAGAAGCTTTACTAGCTACCCAGTTCAGTTCTCCATGAAGGCAAGGGCAGCTTCAGGGTTAGAGAACCCCTCAGTAAGATCCTCAAACAGAGCATCTGAAAAGTACTTTCTAGTCCTAAGCCTGCCACTGGTTAACCTCTTGAAGCCTTAAATGATGAACCTCCTAAGTCTCAATTCCTTTACTGTAAGATAGGAGTGATAATGTATACCCCACCTACTTCACAGGTTTGTGGGATTACACAGGAAGAGACAGAATGCTGCAAAGCACACAAATGCCAGGGGTCATTAGAAGTTCTTTGAGGGCATAAACTACAACAAATTCATGTTTGTATCCTACATGGAGCTGACTATGGAACGAGGGAGGGAGCAAGGTGGAGAAGAAAATACCATAGTCTGGGCCCCACAGGCAGCCTGATGTCAGCCAAGGAATATACTGCCTACCATATCTTCAAGAAGATCCTACATCCAGAGAAACAGGTGAGAATAATTGTCCACATCTACCTCCTCATTTAACTGATGGGAAGCTTCACCCTGAAAGAGGCTCAGTGATCTGCCCAATATCTTTAGTGGCAGAGGATACAAGAATAGGACCAATAACACAGCCACAGGTTAGATGGTGTTTTCACCCACATTATCTTACAAGCAGACTTTGAGCTGGGTGGGAAGGATTATTAAAATTCCCATTTTCCAGTCTGAAGTTGCATGACTTTTCTAGGGCAGGATTCAAATTCAGACAGTCATACCCCCAGTTCACTGCTCTTTCCCTGTTGGTATTAGCACAATCATCTCAGCATTCAGTATATTTCAGACCCGAAATTCTGTTTTATTTTATCCTGCCTTCAGCAGTATTTCACATTCAGTCTTTCCTGGTAGAATTCTACTAACCTTTTGTCTTAAAAACCAGTTCAGTGGCCACACTGGGCACCAGAAACATGTTTTAAAACTGAATCATCAAAACTGAGCCTCCCTATGTGTCCATAAATCATTTTCCAAAGTCTATCCCCACATGTGTATCATTCCATAAGTATGAATAATGTATGTATCATTATTGTACTAAACACATTGACCTAGGGTGCTCAAAGAGCACTGATGGCTAACTGAAGCAATATTTATCATATAAATACCAAGAAGGCAGTTTTAACAAATGGGTGGAACAATGAGATTGAAAACCTACTGACTTTATCAATGAAAACTGATTTACATTCACAGAAGAACCTCAAAGTGAAGTGAGCAACAGAGAAAATGATCAGGATAATTCTAGTCAGCTACATTCAAAAGATCTGAACCTGAATGTGTTTTTTATTTAAGGAGGTCCAGGGAAGGCGCAGGGGTGGGGGAATGATAAAAAGAATTAACCTTGCCACTGTCTCAATGTCCTGTCTTTCCACCATAACCCTTATTTCAGGAAGAAGGCACGCATGTTTTGCTCCGCTTTTTTAACTCATGGAAGAGGATTAAAACTGCTCAGTCTCCCGGGGCTTGCAGAGGTTTCTCAGTGGGTTTCACCAGGGATGGGGCGACACCTCCAGGCAGCACTTGCACGGGACAGGCCAGGGAGCAGGACTGCGCAGAGGACCTCCACTGTGGCCCGCACCTCGGCACCCCGTCTCCCAGTGCCTTGGCAGCAGTTTCTGCTGGAAAGCACCGGCCTCCCTTCTTCCTATTCCCTCTCCTTTCTAGTCGCGTCAATTACCACACAACTCGCCACCTTTGCCCGCGGTCAGCAGCGGGTAACAGATCCTAACCTCCAGGGAGCCCTCGGTGTAGGGTTCAAGAGACTTGGCAATTGCCTGGTGAAGACACCTGCCTCACAGCCTACCCCGGCCCCGCCAGACGCGGCGGACCCGAGGGCTGCGAGCGCTGCGCTCCAGGGATGCCCGTTACAGAGCACCACCCAAGGCAGCGAGGTCCACACCCAAGGCCATCCCAGGGCTGCTGTGAGGGGTGGGGGAGACTAGGTCCCAGACAACGCCCCCACCCTCCATTAATAAAACGCAAGATTTAAAAAAGCGTCATTTACCGACATGAGTGATCACTGTGGCCAGTCGCCGTGTGAACTCCTGAGGGGCCATTTCTTCTTTTAACCAAAACAGCATTTCACAGAAAAACCACTCGGTATAAACAAAACAAAGCAACACAAATCTGTTTTTATCGCTGCTATGGATGACTATTTAAAGGCATCTCCTCCAAAGGATGTTCGGCCCTCACACTCTTTCTCGCTCTCCTAAGGCACAAAACAAGAGTCACTCCCAGTCAAGGCCAACTCTCCACGGCCGCACGGTAGAGGACGCCAGCCACGCCCCGCAGGGGGTAAATTTAAAGATTATGTCGAGCAGCTTTCCCAACGCGACGACAGCCTTTGGGAGACAGCAAAGTAGCAGTTCCGAAGGTGGGAAGAGCACGTCGCCCCAATTTCGCCGTAACCCTGCTTCTGGCTTCCTGGGTCGAGGCGGGTGAATAGGTTTCTGGATCGGAGGTCCGATCTTTGGCTCTGCCTCCTGGGAGGGTCGGGATGAAGTATACTCTGTCAGCCCACAAAAGGCGCGCGGACTCGGCGGCTGCGGAGCACTGAGGAGCTGAGGTGCTCAGCACCTTGGAGGCTTGCTCGGCGCCGCCTACGCCGCCTCACAGCGCGTCGCAGCGCTTCCAGCCTCCGCGCGCACCTTTCCCCGCCCGGGGGCGGTGCCCGAGGCGCCCGGAGAGGTGCGCACGCGCGTGTCCTTATTCAAGAATGATGTGCCCACTCCCGTAAAGTGTTAGTTGCTCATTGGTGTCCGACTCTGCAACCCCAAGGACTGTAAGCCACAAGGCTCTTCTGTCCATAGCATTCTCCAGGAAAGAATACTGGAGTGGGTTGCCATTTCCTTCTCCAGGGGATCTTCCTGATCGGAGGATGGAACTCAGGTCTCTTGCATTACAGGCAGATTCCTTACTCTCTGAGCCACTAGGAACCTATCTTGAATCGTCCCTTAAGACTGGGGGCGATTCAAGATCTGTCCTCCAGCTGTCGGGGAGAGAAGACAGCGACTTCAGTTTGGTATCCCACCCTACCCCCACCCTACACCCTACACCCCGCCCCCTCGCCTGGTATCTGTGGAGAAGCCCAGGCAAGAAAGGGACTGGCAGGAAGTTCTGCGGCCGCCCGCGGTGCTCTGGAAGAAGGGCTGTATGAGGTACAATTCACCGTCCCATCTCTTGACTCCGGGGAACCACGGGTGGCTAGAATTTGTTTCCCCCTGTTAGGGGTTGTCTCGTTCAGTTATCGGAGTCCACTGGACACACTCGCATTTGGAGCCGGGAGCGCGGGCTGTGCAGCAGCCGGGCTCAGCAGGCGGGTACGAAGTACGAGTGACTCCACCGTGTGGGCCTTTTCCTTTGTACAGCTCGCCAGCGCTGCGCCAGCCAACAGGCGCGCCAGCGCTCCCTCCAGGAAAGGCTCTGGCACAGCGTCCTTGAGAATCCTCCCTGTCAGACACAGGAGCGTCTGCTCCGCAACTATCCAGTGGTAGATGCCGTCGCAGGGCTTCATTAGGTGGCTCCAGATACTACCTGACAGGCGGAGTAACCTAATTCAGAAGCCCACGTGAAAAGCCTGAACAAATGCAAATCTGGCCAGGTTGTCCCCCCAATCCATTCTTAAAAGGAGGGACCCGGTCGCAAGAGTGCCAGGATCACCCACAGGTTCTGAGCCAATTCTGGAAAGCTCAGGTTTCCTCTTTTTCATGTAAAAAGCCAAACCCCAAACACCTTGAATGAAATTTCTAGTAATAGCTCCTCAACCCAGGCGTTTGGAGATGTTCTTTAATGCTTTCTGCTAACAGTTGTGGGCTGTGGTTAAGAGGTGGTGTTAAGCCACCTGCAAAGTGAAATTTGTGCAGAGGTTCTTCCCTCCTATGACTAGGCTCTTTGCACTTTGCCTGCACAAGTAGAGCAACCATTTTCATAGCAACCCCTTGCAAGAAATTCAGAGAGGGTTTAAAGACCCAAAGGAGTAATATAGCTTAGGGTTGTGTTTCCACAGTAGTTTCTGGCTCTTCAAGGATGACAAGTATTTTTGAGGAACCAAATGAAGGCTTTCCTGTTGGTAGTAGTAGTATCCAGTGCCCAGTCAGAGCCAACTGTGAACTGGTCTCTAGAAAGCAACATATTGCTGAGGAGACTGATAATGTGGGACTTTCTGGAATTTGCAGATTCAGTGAACTCAGCTTCTTGGATTAAGTCAGGTTCTTATGGGTGAGAATCACAGATGTAAGGGAAGGGAGAAGGGAAGAGTAAGGAGAAGCTTATGAATAGGAATGAGAGAAAAAGGAAAGAAATAAATCACACTCAGAAGGCAGTTCTCCTTCCCACATCTGTACCTTCACAATCTTCAGGGGTTTCCATGGAGATGAATTGGCTGACTTATGGCAAGATGTAACAGGCAGTGTCTGTCTTCAGAAACCAGTTCTGTCCCCTCATCTTTCACACACACTCTCTGGGGCCTCAGCTACTCTACCTGGGCCATGAGGGAGTAGGTCTGTGATCCCCAAGGTCCCTTTTGCAGTTCTGAAATCGTATAACTAAGCAGAAATGAGCATAGCTTTCAATAGCCCATACCTCCTTGTTCCTTCAAGAAAACAGTCATTATCTCCATTTTTCTTGTGAACATGGACAGGCTTCCTGTCTTCTCTCTTCCACCGCCCTCCTCCCTTCTGTGCCTCTTTTTATCTATCCTAATTATGATTTATCTCTTGTCTCTGACAAATTACATTGCTCTGATGTATGGCAAAATCAAGGAACAAGTCAGAATAGCCTGCCTTCCTCTCTACTGAACAAATTAATAATCAGTCACATCTATTGAATATCAATTATATGCCAAAGGTTGCGACGTGCTTAGTTGCTCAGTAGTATCTGACTATTTGCAATCCCATGAACTGTAGCCCGCCAGGCTCCTCTATCCATAGGCATACTCCAGGCAACAACACTGGAGTGGGTTGCCATGCCCTCCTCCAGGGGATCTTCCCAACCCAGGGATCGAGCCCAGGTCTCCAGCGTTGCAGGCGGAATCTTTACCATCTGAGCCACCAGGGAAGCCCATGAATACTGGAGTAGGTAGCCTATCCCTTCTCTGGGGGATATTCCCAAGCCAGGGATTGAACTGGGCTCTCCTGCATTGCAAGCGGATTCTTTACCAGTTGTGATAGGCAGTGTCAATTACAGCAGCTATCACCACCATATCACTGGTCATAACAAACACCCTCTTCCAACAACACAAGAGAAGACTCTATACATGGATATCACTGGATGGTCAACACCGAAATCAGATTGATTATATTCTTTGCAGCCAAAGATGGAGAAGCTCTATACAGTCAGCAAAAACAAGACCAGGAGCTGACTGTGGCTCAGACCATGAACTCCTTATTGCCAAATTCAGACTTAAATTGAAGAAAGTAGGGAAAACCACTAGATCATTCAGGTATGACCTAAATCAAGTCCCTTATGATTATACAGTGGAAGTGAGAAATAGATTTAAGGGCCTAGATCTGATAGACAGAGTGCCTGATGAACTATGGAATGAGGTTCGTGATATTGTACAGGAGACAGGGATCAAGACCATCCCCATGGAAAAGAAATGCAAAAAAGCGAAATGGCTGTCTGGGGAGGCCTTGCAAATAGCTGTGAAAAGAAGAGAGGTGAAAAGCAAAGGAGAAAAGGAAAGATATAAACATCTGAATGCAGAGTTCCAAAGAATAGCAAGAAGAGATAAGAAAGCCTTCTTCAGCAATCAATGCAAAGAAATAGAGGAAAACAACAGAATGGGAAAAACTAGAGATCTCTTCAAGAAAATCAGAGATACCAAAGGAACATTTCATGCAAAGATGGGCTCGATAAAGGACAGAAATGGTATGGACCTAACAGAAGCAGAAGATATTAAGAAGAGATGGCAAGAATACACAGAAGAACTGTACAAAAAAGATCTTCACGACCCAGATAATCATGATGGTATGATCACTCACCTAGAGCCAGACATCCTGGAATGTGAAGTCAAGTGGGCCTTAGGAAGCATCACTACGAACAAAGCTAGTGGAGGTGATAGAATTCCAGTTGAGCTATTCCAAATCCTGAAAGATGATGCTGTGAAAGTGCTGCACTCAATATGCCAGCAAATTTGGAAGAGTCAGCAGTGGCCACAGGACTGGAAAAGGTCAGTTGTCATTCCAATCCCAAAGAAAAGCAATGCCAAAGAATGCTCAAACTACTGCAAAATTGCACTCATCTCACACGCTAGTAAAGTAATGCTCAAAATTCTCCAAGCCAGGCTTCAGCAATATGTGAACCGTGAACTTCCTGATGTTCAAGCTGGTTTTAGAAAAGGCAGAGGAACCAGAGATCAAATTGCCAACATCCGCTGGACCATGGAAAAAGCAAGAGAGTTCCAGAAAAGCATCTATTTCTGCTTTATTGACTATGCCAAAGCCTTTGACTGTGTGGATCACAATAAACTGTGGAAAATTCTGAAAGAGATGGGAATACCAGACCACCTGACCTGCCTCTTGAGAAACCTGTATGCAGGTCAGGAAGCAACAGTTAGAACTGGACATGGAAAAACAGACTGGTTCCAAATAGGAAAAGGAGTACGTCAAGGCTGTATATTGTCACCCTGTTTATTTAACTTATATGCAGAGTACATCATGAGAAACGCTGGACTGGAAGAAACACAAGCTGGAATCAAGATTGCCGGGAGAAATATCAATAACCTCAGATATGCAGATGACACCACCCTTATGGCAGAAAGTGAAGAGGAACTCAAAAGCCTCTTGATGAAAGTGAAAGTGGAGAGTGAAAAAGTTGGCTTAAAGCTCAACGTTCAGAAAACGAAGATCATGGCATCCAGTCCCATCACTTCATGGGAAATAGATGAGGAAACAATGGAAGCAGTGTCAGACTTTATTTTTTGGGCTCCAAAATCACTGCAGATGGTGACCACAGCCATGAAATTAAAAGACGCTTACTCCTTGGAAGGAAAGTTATGACCAACCTAGATAGCATATTCAAAAGCAGAGACATTACTTTGCCAACAAAGGTTCGTCTAGTCAAGGCTATGGTTTTTCCTGTGGTCATGTATGGATGTGAGAGTTGGACTGTGAAGAAGGCTGAGTGCCGAAGAATTGATGCTTTTGAACTGTGGTGTTGGAGAAGACTCTTGAGAGTCCCTTGGACTGCAAGGAGATCCAACCAGTCCGTTCTGAAGGAGATCAGCCCTGGGATTTCTTTGGAAGGAATGATGCTAAAGCTGAAAATCCAGTACTTTGGCCACCTCATGCGAAGCGTTGACTCATTGGAAAAGACTCTGATGCTGGGAGAGATTGGGGGCAAGAGGAGAAGGGGATGACAGAGAATGAGATGGCTGGATGGCATCACTGACTCGATCGACGTGAGTCTGAGTGAACTCCAGGAGTTGGTGATGGACAGGGAGGCCTGGCATGCTGCGATTCATTGGGTCACAAAGAGTTGGACACGACTGAGCAACTGATCTGATCTGATCTGATCTGATCACCACCATATAGTAAGTGACTGCTCTGTACCACCTGGTATGATGGCAGGCATTTCACAAATATCATTTAATCACCACAGTAACCTTGTATGACTTTAGTCTCATTTTGTAGATGCTGTGGGTATAAGAACCAAAGTGTGTATCACTAAACATATGACTCTAGACCATTTTCTGCCTTCAGGTAAGGATTTGCCTGAGCTTGGAAAGACAAATCATCCTACAAGCACTACCAAAGTAGATTCTACCTCCCTTTTGGTGGATTGTCAGCAATGCCTCTGACAATGAAGAGAAAGACAAAGGTTCCACCCTGGGTGCCACAAATGAGGTGAGGTACCATTGGGCCACCTGGTTTAGTCTAAATCAGTGGTTCTCAAACTAGCAGAATCACCTGGAAATATAGATGAATTTTTAAAAAATACAAACTCCTAGTCCTTGCCTTCAGGGATTCTGATTCAGTAGTGTGGGATGAGATCTGAGAATGTGCATTTCTAACAAGTACCCAGGATTACTGATGCTGCTGGTCCTGGGACCACACAGTGAGCACCACTGACTACAGCAAAGCTATTCAAACTTCTTAGACTGCAAACCATAGCATGACATAAATTTTACCTCATGACACAGCAGACATAAATATACATAATTAAAACAAAATGAAAACAATTGTTGTATGGAACCATTTTTTCCCTTCAGAAAATTAACTCAAAATGAATCACTGACCTAAATGTAAAACACAAAACAATAAAATTCCCATAACAGTTTTCATTCCGATCCCATAGAAGGGCAATGAAAAAGAATGTTCAAACTACCGTGTATTTGCACTCATTGCACATGCTAGCAAGGTAATGCTCAAAATCCTTCAAGCTAGCCTTCAACAGTACATGAACCAAGATGTACAAGCTGGATTTAGAAAAGACAGAGGAACCAGAAATCAAATTGGCAACATTCATTGGGCCATGGAGAAAGCAAGGGAATTCCAGAAAAACATCTACTTCTGCTTCATTGACTATGTGGATCACAACAAACTGTGGAAAATTCTTAAAGAGATCTGAATACCAGACCACCTTACTTGTTTCCTGAGAAACCTGTATGCAGGTCAAGAAGCAACAGTTAGAACTGGACATGGAACAACAACAGCCTGGTTCAAAATTGGGAAAGGAGTACATCAAGGCTGTATATTATCACCCTGCTCATTTAACTTCTATGCAGAGTATATCATACAAAATGCCAGGTTGGAAGAATGACAAGCTGGAATAAAGATTGCTAGGAGAAGTATCAACAACCTCAGATATGCAGATGATACCACTCTAATGGCAGAAATTGAAGAGGAAATAAAAAGCCTCTTGATGAAGGTGAAAGAGGACAGTGAGAAAGCTGGCTTAAAACTCAACATTCAAAAAATTAAGATCATGGCATCCCGTCCCATTACTCCATGACAAATAGAAGGGGGAAAAGTGGAAACAGTGGCAGATTTTATTTTCTTGGGTTCCCAAATTACTGTGGATGGTGACAGCAGCCATGAAATTCAAAGATGCTTGCCCCTTGGAAGGAAAGCTATGACAAACCTAGACAGTGTATTAAAAAGCAGAGACATCACTTTGGAACTAAGGTCCATATAGTCACATGTATGTATGGTAGTCATACCAGTAGTCATATACAAATATGAGAGTTGGACCATAAAGAAGGCTGAGCACCAAAGAATTGATGCTTTCAAATTGTGGTGCTGGAGAAGATGCTTGAGAGTCCCTTGGACAGCAAGGAAATCAAACTAGTAAATCTGAAGGGAATTCAACCCTGAATATTCATTGAAAAGGTTGATGCTGAAACTGGAGCTCCAATACTTTGGCCACCTGATTCAAAGACCCGACTCCTTGGAAAAGACCTGATACTGGGAAAGACTGAGTGCAGGAGGAGAAGCGGGCAGCAGAGGATGAGACGGTTGGATAGCATCACCGACTCAATGGACATGAGTTTGAGCTAACTCCAGGAGATGGTGAAGGACAGGGAAGCCTGGTGTACTGCAGTCCATGGGGTTGCAAAGAGTCGGACATGACTTAGCAAATGAACAACAACAAACAACAACATAACATAGGAGAAAATCTAGATAACCTAGGATTCAGTGAAGACTTCCTAGGTACAATACCAAAGGTATGTACCATGAAAAAAACTTGATAAGATAGACTTCATTAAAATGAAGCTTTTCTGCTGTGTGAAAGATACTATTAAGAGAATAAAAGGAGAAGTTATGGGTTGATAGAAAATATGTATGAAAAATATAATTCTCTGTTAAAAAAAAAAGGACTATTATCTAAACCATACAAAGAACTTAAAAAAAAAAAAAAGACTGTTAAAATACAAGAACTCTTAAATCTCAATAGTAAGAATAACCTGATTTTTTTAAGTGGGGGAAGGGTTAAGCTCTATCTTATGCTCATTATTGCTGTAAAAATAGTCTACAAACTTGCAACTAGAAGACTAGTAAGTTCTAGAGATCTAATGCACTGCATTAGTGATTGTAGTCAACAATACTGTATCATGTACTTCAAAGTTGCTAGAAGAGTAGATCTTAAATGTCCCATCAAAAAAGAAATCATAATTATGTGACATGAGAGAGGTGTTGGCTAATCCTATGGTGGCAATCATATTGCAATACATAAAGGTATCAAACCAATAGGTTGCACAGCTTAAACTTATACAATGCTATGTGTCGATTATATCTCAATTTTTTAAACATAATACAGAATAAATAAGTTTATTTTAAAATTCTGTAATTTCAATTTTGAGACAGTTAAGAGGAGGATTTGTTTTAAATACATGTTTTTCACATTTTTGGAAACATTATAAAATGTTGTATTTTTCATACCCCACACCCTTTTATATCAGGACATTCCCCCTTGCTTCTTCCCCTCAGAAAATTCTGTAAGATTAAGGGTCATATAAGGGCTCTTCGCCCTGAAGCCCATGAGAGAAAAAGAACCCCATAAACCACAGAAAGAAATATCCATGGGGCACTCAGGTAGCCTAAAAGGTCTGACAACAGCAGGCCCTACCCTACGAACAAAGCAGGGACCCCCACGGGCACGCAGCCATCTCCTGCACTGCAGCTCTGCTCTCTTCTTTGATTGGTTTTAGCGGTGACGCCCCCTCTGAATGCCTCGCTCGGATTGGCCTACTTCTTGGATCAGACTGGACGGTGGCCAGAGGAGGACAAGAGAGTTCCGTACGGTCTGGAGGGACGATTTGGGTCACATCTGAGAAGGAGTTGCACATCAACAAGCGTCCAGGCTCCAGGGACATGGCGGCGGCCTCTGTGATGTCGGTGCTGCTGATGGCGACTGAGAGGAACCGGTGGCAGCGAGTCCAGAGCGTGCTGCTGCTGCTGCCTCCCAGGCAACGGTGGGTGGAAAGGCGGCTGTGTTCCTGCCCGGGGATGGGGGCTTGGGGTGTTGGCCCGCCTGAGCGGTGCGAGTTGCGGGGGTTCGGGAGGCTCGGTAGAATCTGCTTGTCAGCGGATTCTGCTTTCAGCCCCACCCGTGAGAAGTCCTCCTCCACCCAGCCCTCCCCTTTCTTCCCCTGCTCGAGATTCACTCTTCAACCTGCCCTTTGCCTTAGTTTCTCCCGTTAGCGGTGGGAGTGGGGGGAATGGAACTGGGCCTACCATCCTCCAGGCACCTCCTACCTATGGGGCCAAGAATAGGGTTGACAGATTTAGCGATAAAAATACAGGATGCTGGTTAAAATTTAAATTTCAGATAAACAACACAATTTTTATTATAAATGTCTGCGATATCAAATCAAATTAAAAATATAAAACAGTATTAGTTATTTGTCTGAAGCTTAACTGGGCGTCCTGTTTTTTATTTGGCAATCCTAAGCAAGAATACCATTTATAAAACCTCCTAACCATTTACAGCGTCCTTTCATAGCACTGCCTATATAGGGAGTATTATAATCCGTGTTCTAATGAAGCCCAAGATTATGCAACTAGAAAGTAATGGGGCCAGGACACTTTAAAAGCCATTTCAGTTCTGTCCTTCTCAGGTGTGCATTTCAAAGAAAGATTCCCCGGGAGCTCTATTAATTGTTAGAATGAACCTAACAAAAGCAAATTTATCTTTCAGGGGGCCTGGAAAGTTGTTTTATATTTAGGTTCTTTGCTGTGGCATTTACCTTATATTTAAGGGAAGAAACTGTATTAAATTGTCAAGGAATATTGACTTAGTGTGTGATGATGAAAGTATATTGTATATGTATTAAATCACAATGGCCTATCATTTGACTTTGATATCAGTGGATAAGGTTATATTCATGCAAGAGATCCATACATCATTGCATAGGTAATGATTAAGGCAGTGAAGGGTATTCTGGAATGAGACACACCTGGGTTCAAAACCTAGTTTCACACTTTGATGGCAGTAGGCAAGTTACCTAATCTTTCTGGGCCTCCATCTCCTCTTCTTTAAAGTAGAAATGATAATAATTGTATCCACTTCATAGGATTGTTGTATTAAATTCTTATCAAGTGCCTGGGGCATTGAAATTTATTAATTTTATCTATGATTAACCATTACACTTTAACTTTTAGTAAATGTGAATTTTTGGCATAAATTATTAGATAATAAGTATTTTAGTTTTAAGTTGAAAAAAGCCAAGTAATTAAGAATATTATGAATATTGTGAGTTTCATTGCAAAGAAACGTACTATTCAATAATAGTTAAAGCAGATATTTTAGACCATAATATACCAACTTTATCAAATCACAAATCTGTAAGCCAGGCTAATATAATAAAAATTTATATTTTAGTCTCAGAAATTGTTCCCCATGTATAATCTTACATGCTTTAATATTCATTGTGTTATAAACAGCAAGAAACATTAGCACTCTCCAAGGGAAAGAAAATGACTATAGGGTGAGAAATAAAGCCAAAAAATAGGTTTATGGTCAGTGGCTGTTTATGGTGAGGTAGACTTAGTATGTTTTAAAAACCAAATGTCAAGCTTTGTAGGAGTTTTATGTTTTTTTTTTATTTCCTTAGTGTTTACAGTGTTAACATAGTTCACTTACAAACTATTCTCTAAAATTCCTCTTGGGAACTTTTCCCAGTTTTTCTCCAGAAAAACCTTTCCACCACCTTGAAGAGAATGTAGAATTATGAAAATTAAAGGTCTAATCTTAGCAACTATTGACTGTTACCTAAGTAATAGTAAACAAGTCATTTAACATTTCTGAACCTTGGTTTATCTCTAAAATCATAACTACCAAAAACCTGTACTACCATCCCCAAGGTTTATAAATGCTACCAATTATTACTAGCTGTTGCCCACCAGAGAAAACTTCAACCAGGGGTGAATCCAACTATTTGTATTCTTTGTGCCTGCAGCAAGCCTCCTCAAAGGGCTACAAAAATTGCACACTGGATAGACTTGTAATAAATTCATGGTAGTCCACTTCACCTGGGCTTTCAACAGACCAAGAAATTAAAGCTTTCTTTCTTTTATAGTAGACAGAACCTATGCCCTTTTTGTTATTGTTGTTAAGTTTAAATGCAGTTTTGCAACATGAAAACTGCAGTCTCTGTAATTAGTTAGGAATCTTTGTCACTCGTGATACATGTTTTGCTTGCTATTTTCAAAGCTTATTGCTATGTTAGCTCTAAAATAAAGCTTTTCTTAACAAAGCTATAGGCTTTATTAACGTCAAGTCTGCCAATTAAAACACAATGGGAAAAAAACTCAAGGCTGTATAAGTTTCCTATTGGAAAGATACTTATTTTTGAAGTGAATGATAATCAGTGAATACATATCAGAACAATTTGCCATGGCTGTATAAATATAGAGCTTATTTCCCTACTTATGTGTCTTATACGTAACAGAATAATGTAGAAAATGTTTGTTTGGGTTCTTGAATTATTTAGCTGGTATGTGTAGAAAACTGAGGATCCCAATTTTGAAAGGACACAAAAATCTAAAATTAAAAATGAGATGCTTAAAAAGATTTTATCTTGAAGCAGTTTGATTTGTCTGCCTTGTAAGCTTGGAAGTGATTCTACATTGTGCTGCATAAAAACTGTTAGCAGACCAGAATTTTAAACTAAATATAAACAGTTTAACATTTAGCCATGTGCTTTGAAAGTCATGTGATGGAGGCTTTATTTGCAGAACATAATAATTTAAGCTTTTGACTTTTAGATCCAAAAGATACTTCTAGCACTTGGATACTACCTGGGAGCAACTTGTCATGCCTGCAGTGTATGGAACAAGTGTTCAAAATAAAATGCAAAAACTGTAAGCTGATGGAAGAGGCAGCACACAACATCCCTGGTACTCCAGGGAGAACATTTGATGTAGAAGATATCTTTGTAAGTGTTGGCATATTTTTCCTAGGGCATTTTTAAACCAGTGATATTTAGGTTATGGGAAGGAAAATAATTATCCTAATTGTTTAAGCCATTGCCAAGCATGAGTAT
The DNA here is from genome assembly GCF_027580195.1 of Bos mutus. Lineage (NCBI taxonomy): Eukaryota > Metazoa > Chordata > Mammalia > Artiodactyla > Bovidae > Bos > Bos mutus. Next base: position 82,728,172 of record NC_091617.1, on the reverse strand, counting down.
CTAGAGATGATACTAAGACTTTTCTTTAATAGGCTTTATTTTTTAGAACAGTTTTAAGTTTACAGGAAAATTGGGATGAGCGTTCCCAGGTTCCTATATTGTTAACAACTTATATTAGTTTGGCACATTTGTTAAAATTAATGAACCAACATTGACACATTATTAATTAAAGTCCAGAATCTATTCAGGCTTCCTTAGTTTTCACCTAGTGTTCTTATTCTGTTCCAGGATCCTGTTCAGGATACCACATGACATTTAATTATGTCTCCTTAAGCTCTTCTTGCCTGTAACAGTTATTCAAATTCCTCTCCCTCCCCACCATTTTTTTTTTTAATGACCTTCACCATTTTGAGAAGCATTGGTCAGATAGTTAGTAGGATGCACTTGTAGTGGAATTTGTCTGACGTTTTCCTCAAGATTAGACTGTAGTTAGGGATCTTGAGGAGGAAGACCACAGAGGTAAAATACCATTTTCATTTCATTCTATCAAGTGTTTTTACTATTGATGTTGACCTTGATCATGTGGCTGAGAGAGTTTGTCAGATTCCTTCATGTAAACTTCTTCTTCCCTCCCCCCTCCTCTGTACTGTGGTCTCTGGAAGGAAGTCTCTATGCACAACTCACTCTTTAAGTAAAACTTTTTTTCACTTTCCCAAATGGACCAAGATGCTTATTTTGGATGAAGCTGATAAAAAATATTGAGCCAAAGGATTAAAGGTCAAATCCACAAGTTTTACCAGAAATCAAATTTAAGGACTCAGCTGTGCATGTGATTTTTTGCAGAGGGCAGGTTGGAATAACTGTTGCAATATAGCTGTGAAGTGCTATATTGCCCTTTCCCCTGCCAAAAGCAATTGTTTCCTACAATCTCTGTCTAGCTCAGTTCTGTAGTAAGACAGGGACGCTTGGTCTCAAACATTATTCCTCTAAGTGTTATTATGAAAACTGTTATAGTTGATATGTCATCATAATTAGTCATTGTCTCTTTTTTAAGGTTGTGTCCCTTTCTGCCTTAATGCCAATCAACATGCTGAAGTCCTCAAAAAGTTCCTGAGAGATCCATTTCAAATTCTAGTCAAGAAAGAACTGATCATTGAAAGGTATATATTATTGTATCTTATAATTTTGAAATAGAGTAATGTTTTTCTAATTAATGTACATAAAAATTATAGCCAGGATTTTTTTTTACCTCCTTATTTAAGCTCTGTGCTAAAATTGTAGTAACTAGTATCTGCAGTGTCTTAGTGCTTGTAATAAAGCTAACAAAGTAAACACAAGAAGAAAAACAACCATACCAGATAGTAGAAAAACTACAGGTAACTAACTCCAGAGTATTTTGTTCTAAAATTTGGCACAGTAATATCAGTATTTTGGCAGAATTAAAAGAATGAATTTCTAATGGGTTTCTTCCAATGGTAGGGCTAGAAGTAAGAAGTCAAATGGCTTTTTATTCTGACACTGATCTGAATTAACATTTTCCTCTCTGAAATACTGTAAGGAAGGAATTGTATGCTGTCTATGACATATGAGGGACCAGCCAGTACACAGGCTGTTCTTTTAAAGGACTCAAGACAAAGGGTAGACTGGATCTGAGAAAACGCATGTCAGGATTTCAGTCTCTTATGTGGCAGGAGCTGTTCTTCCCTGGTATTGCTCCTTAAGACACTGTTAATATCTCATTATTTCCTTAATAAACTGAAGCAGGATCCAATTACAACGTAGCTGAGAAGTGCTGCATTGTCTTTGCCCCCTGCTCAAAATAAGACTGCTTCCTTTCAAGTCCTGTCTGCCATGCCACTGTAGCACCCAGGGATGCATGGTTTCATACACATTTACCAGTTTAAACCCTGACTCAACAAATGACTCCTGAGAGTTAAGGCTTATTAATATTTTGCAGGTGCTGACAGAAAGAAAGAGGCATTACCAAGAGGGAACTCCTTGATAAGGTACAAACTACATTTTGATACTGACTTACTGGTATTTAATTTCATTATGTTATTTATCTACTAAAAGTTGATTGTGAGGGGAAGATTTTTCATTGTCTTTGTCAGCTCAAGCAATATAGGGAAATAAAGATTACTCCACAGACAGCGGTGTGATTTATAGGAAGTTCATTACAATTTTGTGTCCTGAAAGATTGTATAGAAGTTGCTTTTGAATTAGAATTTGAATATATTATCATATCTCAGGCTCATATTTTTATGTACAACTAATGTTGATGGTTTTGAACTATGATCTGCCCACTTCTTGTGAAAGCTGTATTCTCAGTTGAGTATTTGTCATCTTCACTGAATTATTTGCTTTTATTCTGGAAAAATAAATCATGTATTGTTTTTTCAAGTATGATGTTGTCAGCCAGACAACTTTGAAAATCAGATAAATGAATCAGGAAATGTGTTGATGAAAAGTGGTATTTAAATTGTCCTTAGAAAGATTTGTGGTTAATCAGAACACAGTGGGAAAACAATGTGAAATGTAGTTCAGATTTTGGACTTTATATAGTTTCTATTCAAGGTGTTGCAAAGAGTCAGGCACGACTGAGCGACTGAACTGAACTGAACTGATAGTTTATATTCAAAGGGAACATCACTAATGCTGTTAGATCTGGTTGTCTTTCTTAACTTACACACAAGTCTTTTTTTTTTGGTCATGTTTCTCATATCTTGTGCATTCTTGATGATTTCCTGAATAATTGAGATTTTTCTTGGCATTTTCTGGTAGCAATTTATGTTGACCCAGGCTTAGTTATAGTAGCTTTATCACTTAAATAAGTTGAATTATGTCATGCTACTTATATAAAAATAACTTTGTCAGAAAATATAGTAGTAGTTGGTAAGAATAGATGATGAGGTGATGCTCAGAAATGGTATTGACCTGATTTAGAACATAGACTCTTAAGTGCACCAGCATGTTGTTTGGATAAAGAGCAAGTCGGTGTTTTCCTATTTGTTTTCCTCTTGTCCTGGTTATTTGATATTTTAAGTTGTTCCAGCCAAGACATTTTTGACTGGGCCTATCATCTGTTTTAGTAGAGGGCTGTGGCGGTAATAGTGATACAGTGGTACAGTCAATAGTGTTACAGTGTATGAGGTGACCTGAGCAGAAATCAGTGATAAATATGGTGATAAATAAATAAATAAAAAATTACCATACACATTTTCTAGAGGTTCCCCAAACACAGAAAAATTTTAAGTCCTAAACCAAGTCTGTCCAGTAGAACTTTCTGTAGTGAGGGAAATGTTCCATATCCATGCTGCCCAACACAGTGGTGACAGGCCACAAGAATCTACTGAAATACGGTTAATGCAACTGGGGGTTACATTTTCTATTTTATTTAGTTTTAATTTAAATAACCACATGTAGCTAGTGGTTATTGCCTTGGACAGAATAGTCCTAAGCAATAGTTAACATTCCAGAATTTATATTTTCAATTTGTAGTTCCAAAAATGTGTCAAAAGGATCGCACACCTGTTCCTTTTCTTTTGTCTGGTATTTACATCTGTCCCAGGCTAACACCTGCTCTTGGCCCACTTTGGCACAGGCTTTAATTTCACTACCCCAAGCACAATTCTGTAGTCTGCTCTATAAGTAATAACACTCAGGCTGCCTGATAGAATCTGGTCTCGCAGCCAGACGAATCTTTTTGAACAACCACAAAAGTAATATTTTCTTTTTCTCTAGATTTTGTGATTAGCATCTAGTGCTCTGATTAGAAGCCCTCCAAGTATAATCTTGGCAAAGAAAGAGCCACTGGTGGTTAACAAGTAATTCATATCATTTGTACTTCATGTAATACTTGATAACTGATATTCTGGTGAATAATTTTTCTTTTGTTCAGAATTGGAAGCGGGAGTCAATTTGGGAGGAAAGCTGTGGCCATAAACATTGAAGAAGACAAGAAGAATCTTTATGACACTGAGACTTTCTACCACATTACGGTGGAGGAAATGCCAAAGACTGTGGCTGACCTAATTTAATCCCTGGAATGAAATGGTTATGAATGTAGTGCTTGCTATTGCTGAACAGGCAATCACATTGTGCATTGTGTTTCTTTTGAGGATAATATGTGAAGCTTGTCTCAGTGCTCACAACAGATTAAAAATACAGATTTTGATAACAAAGCAACTTCAGACATGATTTCATGTGAGGGTAGTCATTGGCTTTATCTTCTTATTTCCTAGTTCTCTACACATGGTTGTATTGAGCATTTGCCATCATTTAATAATATGGCCTGAAAGATATAAAAGCAGCTATTTATAAAGTTTGTCTGCCTTTATTGTATTAGTCACTAACTGAATAGAGCTAACTTTAAAATGATTTTTTAAGAAAATACTTATATTTATTTTGTTTGGTATCATTTTTTCCAGTAAGGCATTTTATTAGCAGTTAGTTGAATGTTTATTGAATGTTCAATAAATTACAGTGAAGTATTTTTTCTCTAAAGTTGTTTGGTCCTTATTTTTTAAAGATTTGTACTTCTTGCCATAATCCATATTTTCAAAGGAAAAAGATAAAACAGCAGTCTATAGTAATATTTTATTCTAGTTATAAAATTATACACAAAGGATACAATGAACATGGCTTTTCATAAAAGGGTTTAATAGTTCCAAGTTAGCTGCTGCTTGGCAGGAGGATGAAGATTGATCAATTGCAGATTTCACCAGTACCGTCTACTAAACATTATCTGTTTCTTCAAGAAGAAAGAAGCAAAAATGTAAGATTCCTCCCTCCTCTGGTGTGGCAGACATTTCCTGGTACACATCATGTAACTGCTCAACAACAAGGTTTTTGTTAATAAACTAATTAATCAATAGATTTCTTTTCCCATAACAACAACCTGGAGTTGCTATTTGTTGTTGTTGTTTAGTTACTAAGTTGTGTCCTCCTCTTTTGTGCCTCCATAGACTGTAGCCTCCCCAGGCTCCTCTGTCCATGGGATTCTCCAGGCAAGAATACTGAAGTGGGTTGCCATTTCTTTTTCCAGGGGATCTTCCTGATGCAGGGGCCAAACCCAAGGCTCCTGCATTGGCAGGCAGATTCTTTACCACTGAGCCACCTGGGAAGCCCTGTGTTGATATAATTATTGACTTTACCAAAAGACCTGCAGAGCCCTATTTAATCCTGGATTTTATTCAGGATCAAAGGCAACCATCATCTCCAGCTAAAGACATGTTTGATTAGTTTTGTGAATTCAATAGCTTCCTCTTGACACTTCTGCCTCTCACTTACTTCCTCCTACTTATGTGGCCCTCTGCTATCCTCTTGTCATTCTTCCTGTGTGCTCCTCCGAGTATTAGACTGACCTCTCCCTGGATATCAGTCTGAGGACTCTGGCACTTCAATATGTTCAAAAGCAAACTTAACCATCTTGTTCCAGTAATGTTTACCTCGTTACCTTGTACCTCCTTCTCTTATCTGGGCTTCCCTGGTGGCTCAGACAGTAAAGAATCTGCCTGAAATGCGGGAGACCTGGTTTCAATCCCTAGGTTGGGAAGATCCCCCGGAGGCGGGCATGGCAACCTACTCTAATATTCTTGCCTGGAGAATCCCCATGGACAGAGGAGCCTGGTGGGCTACAGTCCTTGAGGTCACAAAGGGTAAGACATGACTGAGTGACTAAGCACAGCACAACAAATTTGGAGACCATTTGGTAATGGTTTCCAAGTTTGTCTCCCTGCCCTCGGTCTTAACTTTATCCAATCCACGTACTGCTTGGCCTCTAGGGTGAGCTCATAAATATTTAAATTAGTAAGTAGCTTTCCTTTCTACCTGGGATAAAGTCCAAAGTCAATAGCTTTCCTACCTTTGGTTTTGCATCTAAAAGTTATCACCAAACCCAAAGTCAGCAAAATTTTTTCCTGTGTTATTTTCTAGGTGTTTTATAGTTTTATGTTTAATATTTAGTTCTGTAAATCCATTTTTAGTTAATTTTTCTGAAAATATAAGGTCTAGGTTTATTTCTTTCCATGTGATATAAAATTGTTTCAGCACCATTTTTAGAAAAGACTGTCTTTTCTCCATTGCATTTCCTTTGCACCTTTGTCAAAGATTGGATCAATATAATTGACTATATTTATGTAGGTCTATTCTGGGATCTTTTAAGGGAAACTTTTTCACCTCTACTGTCAAAATTCTACTCACAATACTTCACTTCTAGGCACTTTCAAGAAATCAGATGTTGTTTTTTTTCCAGTATCCATAAATGATTTCACATCTGATTCTTCATATGCCTGCCTTAATCTGTTGGGACTCCTATAACAAAACACTACAGACATATTGAAAAAAAAACAAAACAAATGTATTGATCACAGTTCTGGAGGCTGGAAGTCTGAGATCAGGGTGCCAGCATGGTCAAGTGAGGACCCCATTCCTGGTCGAAGACTTCTCATTGTATCCTCACATAGTAGAAGGGGAAAGAGAGCTCTCTTGGGCCCCTTCTATAAGGGCACTAATCCCATTCATGAGGGTTCCACCCTCAGGACCTAATCACCTCCCAAAGGCCCCAGCTTAGTAGTCCTTAGTAGTCCTTAGTAGTCCTTAGTAGTCCTTAGTCCTATACCATCACATTTGGTATAGGACTTCAACATATGAATTTGGGGAAGATACAAACATTCAAATCATAGCAAAGCCCAATCCCAAATCCTTTTCCATCTATTGTGGAGAATGGTCTGTTTTGGTTATTAAGTTTCCTAATCCAATTGTAATTGTCCTTCCATCTGTCATTTAAAGTAACACAATCCTCTAGCCTTCTTTTAAAGTGATGTTTACATCATGCCAGCTTTGGTATGGTCGTCGTTCTCATGATCATTATCTGAACTCTTGGCAAATACTGTCAAAATAGTCATAGTGTTGAAATTAAACTAGTACTATCTCAACACAAAGCACAACAGTCAATCTACAGTCCAAGTGAAAGACAACCACTAACACTGACACTCAAAATACACTTAAGTTGTACACTTCGGGTGCATCACTTAGAATAATACACAAGTAGATAATTGATTATTGCAAACTGCAAATCATGACTGTCAACATCAGCATACAAGAACAACAACGGCAGGAAAGCAACCCCAACTCTGGAAGACAGATCATCTATGCCATATCTATTTGATGCTAAAAATAGTGTAACTTTCAGCTATTTGGGCAGCTGCCACAAGGATTTATATTTCCCCCCCCCAACCTTCAGCATTTATTGCCTAAAACTGGGACTATTTGTGTACTGGTTTCCAGAGATGCAGGACTTTCAGTGCTAATGCAACAGTTCTGGGCAAATCAGAACAGTTGGTCATTCTCCTCAGTTCAATGTAGTTGCAGTTCTAAACCAAACCTTCCCATCTACAGCAACTTCAATTGTTTGGCCACTGTTTGCATAAACCATAACAATGCCATTGACAGTGTTGATGTAATGAAGGGAAGATCTAGGAAAGGTAAACTCTTTTATAGTACTCAGCTTCTCTTTCATGACAAAAGAACACCCAATTCTTCTAAGGTGAATATAGTCACCAGGCAGCCTTTCCCAACCCAAAGCAAAAGCCTCCTCCTCTCATGTGTTGTATGTTGATTTGACACGATTTCAAACCCACTTGTCTATGACCTACATTGTTTTAACCCACTTGTTTATGACAAAGACAAACAAACAAAAAATAAGTTGCTTTTAAATGTAAAGTTTCCACATTAAGAATGAAATCAACTGTGTCAGGGTGTCATCATCTCATCTGTGGGTTAAGGAGCACACAGAGATCAGCTGGATAGGGGCTGAGTTCAGTTCAGTTCAGTTCAGTTCAGTCTCAGTCATGTCCAAATCTTTGCGATCCCATGGACTGCAGCACACCAGCCTTCCCTGTCCATCACCAACTCCTGAAGCTTACTCAAGCTCATGTCCATCGAGTCAGTGATATGATCCAACCATCTCATCCTCTGTCGTCCCCTTCTCCTCCCGCCTTTAATATTTCCCAGCATTAGGGTCTTTTCAAATAAGTCAGTTCTTCCCATCAGGTGCCCAAAGCATTGGAGTTTCAGCATCAGCATCAGTCCTTCCAATGAATATTCAGGACTGATTTCCTTTAGGATGGACTGGTTAGATCTCCTTGCAGTCAAAGGACTCTCAAGAGTCTTCTCCAACACCGCAGTTCAAAAGCATCAATTCTTTGGCACTCAGCTTTCTTCGTAGTCCAACTTTCACATCCATACATGACCACTGGAAAAGCCACAGCCTTGACTACACGGACCTTTATTGGCAAAGTAATGTTGGAAATAGATGGGGAAACAGTGGAAACAGTGTCAGACTTTATTTTTCTGGGCTCCAAAATCACTGCAGATGGTGACTGCAGCCATGAAATTAAAAGACGCTTACTCCTCAGAGGGAAAGTTATGACCAACCTAGATAGCATATTCAAAAGCAGAGACATTACTTTGCCAACAAAGGTTCGTCTAGTCAAGGCTATGGTTTTTCCAGTGGTCATGTATGGATGTGAGAGTTGGACTGTGAAGAAGGCTGAGCGCTGAAGAACTGATGCTTTTGAAGTGTGGTATTGGAGAAGACTCTTGAGAGTCTCTTGGACTGCAAGGAGATCCAACCAGTCCATTCTGAAGATCAGCCCTGGGATTTCTTTGGAAGGAATGATGCTAAAGCTGAAAATCCAGTACTTTGGCCACTTCATGTGAAGAGTTGACTCATTGGAAAAGACTCTGATGCTGGGAGGGATTGGGGGCAGGAGGAGAAGGGGACGACAGAGGATGAGAGGGCTGGATGGCATCACTGACTCGAAGGACATGAGTCTCAGTGAACACCGGGAGTTGGTGTTGGACAGGGAGGCCTGGCGTGCTGCGATTCATGGGGTCTCAAAGAGTCGGACACGACTGAGTGAGCTGATCTGATCTAGGTTGGTCATAGCTTTTCTTCCAAGGAGCAAGCATCTTTTAATTTCATGGCTGCAGTCACCATCTGCAGTGATTTTGGAGCCCAAAAAAATAGTCTGTCACTGTTTCCATTATTTCCCCATCTATTTGCCATGAAGTGATGGGGCCAGATGCCATGAGCTTCGTTTTCTGAATGTTGAGTTTTAAGCCAACTTTTTCACTCTCCTCTTTCACTTTCATCAAGAAGCTTTTTAGTTCCTCTTCACTTTCTGCCATAAGGGTGGTGTCATCTGCATATCTGAGGTTATTGATATTTCTCCTGGAAATCTTGATTCCAGCTTGTGCTTCTTCCAGTCCAGTGTTTCTCATGATGTACTCTGCATAGAAGTTAAATAAGCAGGGTGACAATATACAGCCTTGACGTACTCCTTTCCCGATTTGGAACCAGTCTGTTCCATGCCCAGTTCTAACTGTTGCTTCCTGACCTGCATACAGATTTCTCAGGAGACAGGTTGGGTAGTCTGGTATTCCCATCTCTTTAAGAATTTTCCGTAGTTTGTTGTGATCCACAGAGTCAAAGTCTTTGGTGTAGTCAATAAAGCAGAAGTAGGTGTTTTTCTGGAACTCTTGTGCTTTTTCGATGATCCAAGAGATGGCAATTTGATCTCTGGTTCCTCTGCCTTTTCTAAATCCAGCTTGAACATCTGGAAGTTCATGGTTCAAGTACTGCTGAAGGCTGGCTTGGAGAATTTTGAACATTACTTTGCTAGCGTGTGAGATGAGTGCAATTGTGCAGCAGTTTGAACATTCTTCGGTATTGCCTTTCAGCAGAGGGGCTGAACTGAGGGGTTATTAGCATAAACACATGAAGAAGCAACTAAGATGAGAGGACATTTGTACTATTAATACCCAGATTGTGTCTGGAAAATCTGAAAGTTCTGATCTAGGCAAAGCTAACCTTTACTGATCCAGCTCTCTGAAGACTGTCGACAAAAAATTAGCTAAGAGTTGATCTAAAAAGCAATAGAAAATTTTATCTAAGATGACTTGAGGACACAGTCTTTCATAAACCTCTAAGAACTGACTTGTTTTACCTGTTGGAAGTGAAAGCACAGTTGCACACTTTTCAACACAAAGGGTTTTTTATTTTATTTTTTAATCAAAGTAGCAAATTGACAGTTTACATATTCCAGATCTGCACATACAAGGGGAATAGTAAGTGATTGTGACCCCTTACAGAATTTTTTAAAAAAGGAATATTTTCTCCTAAGGAGTTACCTTGCTGGCACCAGGAGGAAATTGCTCTTTTTGGTAAAGCAGGCATTCTTGTGTCTTCTAAGGAGATCTGGTTAATGTACAATGCAGTTGCCAACGCACATGAAAAGGAAGGAGCTAGTAGCAGAAAAAGGCTGGGAGAGAATTTTATGTTCAAATTGTTTTTTCTTGTCCTGGCTTAAAATAATTTTATTTCATCAAGACCTTGGGGTCTTGACTCCTGAGGTGGTAAAGGCCACTCTTAACTGTAGTGGCGAAAGCCTGAAGTGCCCAGTCAAGATCATCTTGCCTCTAATACTCCCGCCCTCTTTCTCTGCAACCTGCTACGGCAACTTGGGACTTTTCACTTTAGGTTCGCAGGTAGCTGGGCCTCAGGTCTTAATTGGTTAAGCCCACTCTCCTGAGAACTAACCGCAGAGAAAAGGTATACCTCAACTGAATTTGGATTCCGTCATCCCACTTTGCCTGAAACAATAGTGTAACTAATCTTTCATTTGTTAGGAGTGTTTCTTTCTTTATTGGCTTATTAAGAGTTGTTATCCTATATGCCATTGTCTGGTGAAATTATAAATCCTGTGGTGAGCGTGTGTTAATTAAATTACTGATTAAGACAGTATCAGTCTCTGAGTATAATTTGCCACCCCATGGTGGCACCATGATCTGAATTCACTTGTTACAACTAAATGACATTTCCCCAGGGCAGGCTTTGCTGCTGGAAACCACCAACAGGCAATCAAGGCCCACACTTCCTGTTCACATGGTCCTAAAGCTTCTCTAGGGTTCATCCTCTAGCTTCCTATTCAAACTGCAGGGGAGGGAACTGGAGGGAGGCCTACAGGTCTGTCTGACCCGGAAAAAGAAAATGCTGAGCTTACAGGAAACAAAGAGATCCCAACAATGAGTGTGAGCTCAGCGACTCTCCGCAAGAGAATGCTGTGGGAGCAGCTTCCTTTGCGCCCGAGGTGCGGCTAGATGACCAATCAGCAGGTTGGAAACTCTAGGGCTACCTGATTTAGAGCTACCTGGTTATCATGTGACCTCAGGCACCCCTCCCTACATGCTGATTTAGTGGTTTAATCTGCAAATTGGGGATGAATATCAAGGTACTGTTACTGAGGGGGTATAAAAATTACATGTGACTTCAGAGCCTGGTGAAAATAGAAAACAGGAAAGAAAATAGGAGAGAATAGATGAAAATATGCAAATATCTGGAACATAACTTGGGTTTATCTGTGTTTGGACTGGAAACAGATTTATATCCTCTTTTTAAATAGGGGACAGTCATCAGAAGGATAAAGAAGAGGAGAGTAAAGGACTTTGGGGAAACAGCTGGTAGACCCCACCCCAAGTCTGGGAACCTCACAACTGTTCAAAAATATACAAGGGAGTCCTTTAACCTTTTCTGGACAAAAGTAGTTTACCTACAGTCACCTCATTTATTCTACCTCACCCCTGCTGATAACTCATTTCTTTGTTGAGTCTATGTTTGTGATCATAATATATAGGCAGAACCAACTATGTTGGTCGAAATTGTAATTAAGATGACAAAGACTGACTGCATTTTAGTTTATAGTTAAACTATGGCAATTTCCAGTATTTCAATTCATCCTGTGAGTATTTGAGTACTTTCTGTGTAAGTGCTTATACTAGACACAAAGGAAAATAACAAACTAATAGTGGTCACCCTCAAATATTGGAAACAAGTAATCGGAGTCAAGACAAAATCACAGGAAAAAACCCAACACATCCCTGTAAGGTACAGGTGGGTCAGGGTTAACTTGGGCTCCACCAATGGCAGGCCCAGTAGGGGTATCCTGAGGATCAGAACTCAGAGAGGGTTGAATGAATCATAGAATTTCAGAAGTGCTTGAGGATCAACAGGACTTAGTCTCCGAAGGAGGAGCAATCTTTTGTTTCAGGTGTCAAAGATAAAGCCAGGTTTTAAAGCGGTGGACACAGGTTTTATTCAGTAACAATAACAACAAAAGGGATGAGCTGAGCTCCACCTTGATTTGTGCAGAGGTGACAGGGTGCTTTTAAAGAGAGAATGAGGGAGCGGGAGGGGCAGTGGGTGGGGGTTCAAGTAGTCAGGGAAGTGAACTGGAATACAAAATGTGGGTAAGAGTGGATGGGTATCAGTGTGATTAGGCCAGCTGTGTCTGACCACTGCAATCTTAGAATTAGGAGTCTGTCTTTCCTGATGATTCCACATCTAGAGGAATGGCTTTCAGGTGCTTGAGAAACACAATTCTCAAATAAAACTAATTTTTGCTCAATTAAAACTAAAATTAAAACTCAAACTTTCCTTTGCTCAAATAAAACTCCTTTCTATTCCTATTATAGATTGCTGATTATTCCTGTTGACAAAGCATTACTAACAAAAGTGAGAAAACTTGTTTCCTGAGCCAGGAGTGAGGAGGGAACAGGCTAGCTTTTAGGCTGTGTTGACAGAGGTGTTGGAAAGACAGCAGGTGGTCTGAGTCTGGAGGCAGACAGCACTGGAGGTCGGGTGGACACCCTGATGGTAAAGACGATGGCGGCTATGAACCCAGGTGAACTCTGGAGGAGGGAGAGCTGAGCAAAGGCCTGGAGGAACAGTCAATTCAGAAGAGGGACAAGTCAAAACAAGAGGAACTATTTTAAAGGGCTGGTTCATCAGAAAGTTAAGATGGGGAAACAAAGATCGAGAGAGACAGTCAGAAGGCAGGGCAGACAAGGCCTGTCATGGAGCTCAAGTGGGAAGATAGACCTGGAGCAGTGAGCGCTGTGCTGGGAGCCCGGGGGGCTCTCAAGGCTGGGCATGGGTGGGGCTGGGGAAGGCGTCTTCCAGGAAAAGCAACAGCACTAAATCTCGACCAGAGTAATGGTAACTAGAGAAAGCCAGTGGGTTTGAATTCAAAAACATCTATTTGTTTTTTGTTTCTAATTAAGAAACACCTATTTGTTTCTTAACCACTATTTTAGACCACCATTGTAATACATTAACAACATCTAATCTTAGAGAAACATCTACATCCTACCTAGAAGACATGTGACACTCAGAAGTCCAAGGAACCCTTGTTTTATGGTGGAGAAGCCAGTTTGTTTACATTCCCTCCCATACACTGAAGACAACTTACGAGCAGGAAAAGTCATTTATGTGGCTTCACTTAGAACTGCATTTCTTCTGAAATTTCAAAGTCCAGTCCACTCCCTCTTCAACCACAACCTCTAAACATTCATGTGGAATCCTCTGCCCACCCTCTACCTGCCCCCTAACACCCCTGGTCCATCCAGCCATCTCCTGACTTTTCTTCTACCCACCTCCTTGTCTCAGATGCAGGGTCACCTGTCACCTTTGCCCTCTTCTGCCTCATTCCTATCCTTCCACCCCAGCAACCCCAGACCTTGGGTCGTTTCCGTCTTCTCTACACACCCTTCTGGGCTGCTGGAGAAACATAACACATAAGGCAGAGAGCACCACCACACAGGGCGACATCCAGCTGTGGACAGAATGCTCAGTGCTGTATGACTGTCCTCCATTCATTCTAATCTAAATAATATTTTAAAGCAGCACTTTTTAAAAAAATCAGAAACAACGCAAAAAATCCATGGTGAACTGCAGGGAGCTGCCCGTGAGAACGGGGTCCTTTGTCCAAAGGATACAGCTCTGGGAGCTGCCTCAGTCCTTGAGGGTTTGCTTGCAAACATAGCTCTCTGTCCCGCCACCCCAGAGATTAGGCGCTTATTTACTGCAGACACCTGGAGTTCTGTGCAAACTTCTCATGCACAGAAAAATGTTATCTGGTATAAGAAATAATAACAGGGTGCCATTCCCATGCTCTCAAGATTTCTTGTGACTGTAAGATGTATAGGTCAACCAAAAAAATGTTAACTGTCTTGTCTTTCTCACGCTCTTCTGTATAAATATAAGATGCTGAATAAAGTCGGTGTCAGACTGCGTCCCTTCGTGGAGACGTGTCTGAACCTCTCAACCCCATCTTTGTTGTAGTCTCTTGCTCTAGTTTTCTTTCTCAGCCGCGCCGTGCACGTTCTCGGGACCTGATTGACTTTGCCGGCTGGCACCGGCAGGTGGCGCCCGAACAGGGACTCGAGAATCAGAGCGTGACAACGGCCGCTGCCTGCCAAGATTGAGGTGAATAACAAGGAATTCCTAATTAATTAAAGGACAGAGAGTGTTATTGTCGAGAGTAATAAATCATGGGACAAGGCAATAGCCGCCAGTTATTTGTACATATGTTGAAAACTATGTTAAAAGGTAGGGGAACTCATGTAAATAAGTTACAGCTAGAGAAGTTTTTACTTTTTATAGAAGAGGTTTGTCCTTGGTTTCCAGAGGAAGGAACAGTTAGTCTGGAAACTTGGAAAAAAGTAGGAAAAAATTACAGACATATTATTCCTTACATGGTCCCAATCGTGTTCCTGTGGATGCTTTTTCTTTGTAGACTCTCATAAGAGACTGTCAGGATCCTGAACATGAGGGACATAAAATTCAAATGGCTCTCCGGGATTCCTCAGAACCCAAAGTTGCAGAGCCTTCTGCCCCTCCGCCTGAGCCGCTTTATGCCGTGCCTGAGGGAACAGCTTGTAAGGCTGGAGGGACTGATGATGTGTTAAGCTCTGATAAACAGGAAGAGTTAAATGAACAAGCGGCTCAGTACCATAGAGAGGATATGCCTTGGGAGATGATGGTTAGCATGCAACCCCCTTGGGAAAAGGGGAATTAAAACATTCAGGGCTTTCTGAAGAACAGCTAGAAAATTTAATTCAAAAGATTGTTATAGCAGTAAAAAAAGATGCACAGGGAGACTCCCACTCCAGCCAGCCTGTGCCTCCAGCATATCCTCCCTCGGTTCTTGCTGGGTTTGATCCACCTCCACCTTTCATAAAACCGCGAGAGCTTATATCTATCCCTGCTTCTTTGCCCGGTGAAAACATAAAAATTAAAAGTGAGATATTATTATCTCCTCTTCAACAAGCAATTAAGCAAGCTAATAAAGAAGGAACACATATTCCCGGGTTTTCAGGAATCTATCCAGTGTTTGAAAATGCTCAACAGCAGAGGTATTATGAACCACTGCCTTTTAAGCAACTAAAAGAGTTAAAAGTGGCTTGTGCACAATACGGCCCAACTGGGCTATTTACTCAGGCTATTATAGAGGCTTTAGGAAATCAAAATCTGCCACCTAATGATTGGAAACAGGTTGCTCGAGCTTGTTTATCTTGAAGAGATTATTTACTATGGAAATCTGAGTTTGCTGAGCAGTGTGGGATCACAGCCGATATCAATCGGCAACAGAGACTGAACACCACTTATGAAATGATGGTGGGAGAGGGAGATTATCGAGACACTAATAATCAACTTAATTATTTGCCTGGAGCCTACCCTCAGATTAGTGCTGCGGCTCTGCGAGCATGGAAAAAACTTCCAAATTCTGATAAAAAGACTGAAGATTTATCTAAAATTTGCCAGGGGCCAGATGAACCATATCAAGATTTTGTTGCCCGCCTACTTGAGACAATTAGTAAAATGATAGGAGATGAACAGGCAGAAATGGTGTTGGCTAAATTGGGTTATTGCCTTAGCTGGTTTTAGTAGACGGCTTGATAATCATTATCCCTCAAATAAAATTTTGCAACTTGCTCACTATCACCAATTTCTCTTCCCAAAAATCGTTGTTTCTCAGCCCCTTGCTGACGCCCTAACTGTGTTTACTGATAGCTCTTCTAATGGAATAGCTAGTTTGATTATTCAAGACAATACTGCCGCCTGGCGTACTAATTATAAGTCTGCTCAAGAAGTAAAACTGCCGTTTTTCAGGCTCTATTACAAATTTCTGCTCCATTTAATTTATATTCTGACAGTCAATATATCATAAGAGCCGTAAACACTATTGAGACTGTTCCATTTATTGGTACCCTGAATTCTACTATCCAGACTCTTTTTCATGATATACGACATTTAATTTGCTCCAGAGTTAATAAATGCTATTTCGGTCATATTCGTGCTCACTCTGGGCTTCCTGGACCTTTAGCACGAGGCAATGCTTTGGCTGACGAAGCTACACGTATGATATTTCCTTCATTGAAACAAATGACAAAAACTTCTCACAGCTTACACCATCAAAACAGTAATAGCTTAAGACTTCAATTTGACATTACTCGAGAAGCTGCCAGACAGATTGTTAAACAATGTCAAACATGTCCTCAATTTTTTAGTGTCCCCCATTACAGAGTTAATCCTTGAAGATTGTTGCCAAATGATATATGGCAAATGGATGTTACCCATATTCCTGAATTTGGTAAACAAAAATTTGTTCATGTTACTATTGACACCTTCTCCGGCTTTTTACATGCCTCTCTACAATCCGGAGAAGCTAGCAAACATTGTATAGCTCATTGCATTAAATGTTTTGCTGTTATGAGAACCCCTAAGACCATAAAAACAGACAATGGTCCAGGATACACTGGAAAAAATTTTCAACTATTTTGTACACAATTGTCTATCTCACATAAAATAGGTATCCCTTATAATCCTCAAGGTCAAGAAATCATTGAACATACACATCAAACTCTCAAACATCAATTGCAATAACTACAGAAGGGGAAATTGTATCCCAATACCCCCTCCAACTCTCTAAACCATGCTTTATTTGTTCTAAATTTTTTACAAGTGGATATATGTGGCCGTTCAGCAGCACAGTGATTTTGGAACTTTGATGCGCAAACAATAAGACCTAAAGTCTTTTGGAAAGACCCACTTGTGGGAAAATGGTATGGACCAGATCCTGTACTAATTTGGGGACGAGGGCATGTTTGTGTTTTCCCACAGGATGCTGAAGCACCGCGCTGGCTGCCGGAAAGGTTGGTACGCATGGCGGAGAGGATGTCTAGTAAACCAGATGAGGAGATTGACAATTCAAGAACATGATGAATTACCATCTCAACAGCAACTCCAGACATTGATGCGAGAGGCACAGAATCGTGTTGCTGTGCAGGGCAATCCGATATCGCCTTTAAGCTTCCTAATAACCTTATTAATTATCTTGAATCAGATTAACACTGCACACTCTGAAGAATATTCAAGTGCTTACTGGGCTTATTTTCCCGACCCTCCCCTTCTCCAACCAGTGGGCTGGGAGGGTCGGTCTATTTCCAAATACACTAATGATACTGTAGCTTTGGGTGGTTTTTCAGATAAACATATTATTCCTAATCAAGTTAATTTCTCTTATCATGGAGTGTTTGATCACTTACCTATTTGTCTGTCTAGATATTTTAATTCAACAGGATGTCTTTTTGTTGGGGAGTCAGGATATGCTGATTATGACAATGGTTGGAGCCTGTATATTCCTGGAGTAACGAAAGAATCTGGAACTCCTCAACATCATAATGGAACTGGTCCTTTAGATATCCCTTTCTGCGACTTTGGAACAAGGGGAAGAGTCACTGCTACACCATGGAAACTGTGTCGAGATGGAACTGCTATGGTTTATCCTGAAACCCTGGAGCTCATGATAATAGAAACTTTGCATCCCATATTTGGAACTTGGGCAGCTCTAAAGTGTTCCAAACAGAAATCTGAAACTAGCCGCCGCCCTTGGATGTGAGGGTTCCTACCTTCAGGTGGGATCGAAAGTGAGACACGGTTATTTATGGAATCTCACCATGAGGTACCCTCGTGCATGTGTGCCTCACCCTTATGCTTTACTAGTAGGATCTGTAAAAATACAACCTGGGTTACGAAATTATAATGTAACTTGTAACAATTGTACCTTAACTAACTGCGTCAGGGGAATTACTAATCAAACTAGGGTTCTAGTCTTAAGACAGCCTGCTTTTGTTATGGTTCCTGTAAAGATTAATGGGTCTTGGTATGATGAAAGAGGACTTGAACTTTGGAGGGAAGTAGAGGGTGCTTTAATGCGTTATCGCAGGGGAATAGGGTTAATAATTCTGGGCTTTGTAGCCTTGGTGACCCTTATTGCTTCCTCGATTACTGCAGCCCTGTCCCTGGCACAAGCAGTGCAAACTGCAACTTTTGTTAATAATCTGGCACAAAATGTATCTGTTGCCCTGGGGACTCAAGAAGATATTTACAAAAAGCTAGAGGATGGATTGAATGCCCTTTATGATGTTGTAAAATTTTTAGGTGAAGAGGTTCAAAGTATAAAGTTGAGATTATGGGTACAATGTCATGCTGATTTTTGATGGATCTGTGTTACCCCCAAAAAATATAATGGTAGTATAACTGCTTGGGATAAGGTGAAAGCTCATTTAGAAGGTATTTGGCATAATGAAAATATTTCCTTAGATTTGCTGCATCTACATCAGGAAATAATGAACATTGAAAATGCACCCAGACCTGATTTGGATATTACAAAAAGAGCTGAGTCTTTTGTTAAAGAACTTTTTCAACATGTACCTACCATCAATAGTATTTGGTACTTGGGAACAGCCATAGGAGGACTATTCTTAATAATTTTAACGGTTTTATTTCTTGCACCTTGTTTAATTAAAAAACTGATTGATGATCTATGGATGATAAAGGCTTCCATCTATGGAAATGGTCTGTGGTTAAAGGAACATAAGCGTGCGCCTATATAAAAAGAAAGGGGGAGATGCGGAGAGCTGCCCGTGAGAACGGGGTCCTTTGTCCGAAGGACACAGCTCTGGGAGCTGCCTCAGTCCTTGAGGGTTTGCTTGCAAACATAGCTCTCTGTCCCGCCACCCCAGAGATTAGGTGCTTATTTACTGCAGACACCTGGAGTTCTGTGCAAACTTCTCACGCACAGAAAAATGTTATCTGGTGTAAGAAATAATAAAGGGTGCCATTCCCATGCTCTCAAGATTTCTTGTGACTGTTTGTAAGATGTATAGGTCAACCAAAAAAATGTTAACTGTCTTGTCTTTCCCATGCTCTTCTGTATAAATATAAGATGCTGAATAAAGTTGGTGTCAGACTGCGTCCCTTCATGGAGACGTGTCTGAACCTCTCAACCCCATCTTTGTTGTAGTCTCTTGCTCTAGTTTTCTTTCTCAGCCGCGCCGTGCACGTTCTCGGGACCTGATTGACTTTGCCGGCTGGCACCGGCAGTGAACAAACATCAAAGTTTTAAACTAGAGACAGGCTCCAACTCCACACTTACTTAGCCCTGCCTTGCTCCCCTCACCCTAATCCCATCCTGCTGTAGGCAGCCCACTGGTGCTAAACATTGCTGACTGGAAAGCGATCTTGACTCTGAATTAATATATGCATAAAAGAAACAAAGTTTCACCAAGAAACGTTTACATTTACTAATGCAATACATATTTTCACTTAAAAAATTTTGTTATGATGGTAACCCACTAAATTCCACAAACCTTTGAGTGGAGAACTGCCATTTAAAAAAGCGACCACTAGAGGGATCCACGGAGAAGGCAATGGCACCCCACTCCAGTAATTTGCCTAGAAAATCCCATGGACCGAGGAGTCTGGTAGGCTGCAGTCCATGGGGTCGCTAGGAGTTGGACACGACCGAGCAAATTCACTTTCACTTTTCACTTTCATGCAATGGAGAAGGAAATGGCAACCCACTCCAGTGTTCTTGCCTGGAGAATCCCAGGGACAGAGGAGCCTAGTGGGCTGCCGTCTATGGGGTGGCACAGAGTCGGACACGACTGAAGTGACGTGGCAGCAGCAGCAGAGGGATCCAAAGTATTCTCCTACTGTACTGTGATCATGGCCCAAACAGAGACAAATCCCAAGTTCCATAAAGGCACTAATGTAATCCAAAGGGAAGACAAGGGGACTGGAATCAAGAGATATTATATGACTGTCAGGAAAACACTAAGTCATTTAATCATTCCACTGTGATGCCAGGTTCCTCCTTGTTGGGGAAATAAAGGACTCTAATGAAATCTGCCCCTCTGAATGGCCGTATATCATCTCTATGGAAACACTCTCAAATTATAGGCCTCTTATTCTAGTCTGGAAAGTTTCATATGAATTAGGAAAAAGAACTGTCGTTTTCATGAAAAAAACCAATCTGATATTCAAAATATCTGATGAATCATCATTAAAGTGGCAGGTTTAAAAGCTATGAACTTAAAATGATCCTCTTGGAAGCCACAGTAAAAATCAGTTTTACTACTTTCTACCTTCTACTTTTAGTCTTTCAAGTTTCATGGTAGGACAATTCTTGGTTCTTGTCCAGGGATGGAAAAAGAAAGATAAAATTACCTGTAAATTATTAATGCTACATAGATTCCTATATTCTAAGGTTTTTTCCCTCATTAGCTTCTGGTGATCTGCTGCTGCTGCTAAGTCGCTTCAGTCGTGTCCAACTCTGTGCGACCCCATAGATGGCAGCCCACCAGGCTCCCCTGTCCCTGGGATTCTCCAGGCAAGAACACTGGAGTGGGTTGCCATTCCCTCCTCATTAAACAAATTTGCCCCTGCTAAAACCAGTACAGGAGCCAAATGAACATGTTACCAGAAGTCACAAATCACCAAAAACTTATTGGAAAGCTTGTAATTTCAACTTTGTAGATTTTTCTCAGGAAACACATTGTAGCAAGTAATGCTGAGAAGAATATATGCTTCCTGATAATGGTATAAATGTTTCATTAATCTTGTTAATGATATAAATGTTTCCAATTCGTGGTAATAGCTTATCCTATCTGCCTAAGAAGGAAGGGAACAACCTAAAGTATGAATTTATCACCCTCATTTTATGTGTGGAAAATTATGTGTTCTCGCAGTTGTTATATCACTTATCAATTCAAATTTGAGGGCTTCCAATTTGCTCATCTCCTCCATGGGGGGTGGGGGCGGGGAACTACTGAATAGCTGTCTTCTCATGTTTTGTGACTGTGACATAAGCTTTGAAACTTTAGCTTACATCATGGGCAAAGATACTTTGGGTATCTCTCCACAAAGAATACATTTAGAGAATTAGTTCTTGATTCAGCCTTAGTCCAAAGACTTTAAATTCCAACTTAGCATGGAGGTGGGACCGAGCAGAAACTTGGGTTAGTTACCATTTCTCACTGTTCGCCACTTGAGACCTGCCAACTATGTCCAGCCACAAAATCCACACCTACATAAACCATTACTTTCTTCACAAGATACATACAGGATAGGTTTCTATTCACTGACATGGAAAAATAAAGGCAATGAAATGCCAAATGAACAAATAGGCCAAGACAAGCCCTGAGTCTTTACTAAGGGAACTGGTGGTATAAGGATTGTAGAGCATTATGGTACTTTAAGGAACTTAGGTCTTCATGCTCTGTCCATCACCATTGCTATAAAAGGACCTGCTGTGTTCCACGTCCTGGAGATAGAGTTTCTGTCACTTACGGAGCTGTGCTGCAGAGTCAGAAACTGGCTGCTCTTTCGTCCTTGACTCATCAATTTCCCTAATGGCCTCTGGTCTTAGAGCCAGGAGCCTGGACTTGACTTCTCAGCCAGCACTTTAACCTCAGTCAAATTACTTAACTAGTCTGAATCCTGATTTCAATGGTGTGTTGGCAAATATTTTAAAACTGGCTCTCAAGGGTTGGAGGGGAAGGGGCTACTGACTTAGTCTTTGCTGACTTTCCTGGTGTAAATACTCCCACCGTGGCCAGTATCAAGCTGCCAGGGGATGTCACTTAATGGAAGAAATAAGTGCCATTGTTAGCAACCAGGGTCCTTGAACTCTGTAATCAATATAAATTGATTAGAGGTCAGAGAAGGAATTTGGGCAAGGCTTTATTGGGATTCGTGCTGCAGCAGGAGGGAACAAAACAAGAGGTACCCTTGCTCACTCCCTGAGTCTGGTGGCGGTGGGGGGAGGGGTGGGCAGGGATGAGCTGTTTCCTTAAATGAGATGAGAGTAGGAGCAGATAAGTGGGTTCAGCAGAGAGGTGGCTTGGGTGGTCTTCCCACGCCGTTGGCCACACTGCGTGTGCAGGGATCATACATAGTACCCTTGCTCCTGTCACCTCGGAAGTGACAATTGGGTTTTGGCCTTCTTTGTATCTATTGTTCATAATTTGCCCCAACCGCATGTGTGCAGTTATTTTTAGTCCATATAGTTTGTGTTCTGTTGCACAGAGATGTTTGTTCAGGTGCAAGCACTGTAGTAACGGGTCCCAGGTCCCAGCCTGTGTCATCATGACTCCCTCACAACACTGCTTCTTCCTCAGTGAAACAGAATAATGATTAGTACATATTTCTGTTCACAGAATTGTTATTTCTGACTTCATTCATTCATTCTTTCAGTAAGAGTTTGTTGGAAACCTACCTACACCATAGGTACTGTGCCAGGTATTTGAGATTGAAAAAAAAAAAAAAAAAGCACTCACTGTCAGGAATTTAGTAGCTCAAAGAAAATAATGCACATTAACAAAAAAAAATTCCCACATTTTTAATCCTTAAAATGCTATACCTACAAATGCAGGGATTGTTAACTTGAATTAGGTTTAATAAGTTGGGTGTACAAAGGACTTCAGATTCTGTGTCCAAAAGGTTTTATGTATGAAGACCTATTTTTGTCATTATTCAGTATAATGAGACATTGAAGACCATATATCTAGGGAAATTTCAATAATAATTTATTTGTGTTCTACCTACTGCCATAAACCAGTTGAAATAGTTCTTATGGAAAAAAGAAAATGTTAGAAATAGAAGACAAATCAAGTGATCATAGAGACCAGAAACAGACACAGGAGAGATGGAGAAACAGATGGAAATTTGGCCCCTGAGCAAAATTCTCAAGTGTTAACTGCCTTAAAACCAGGAGAGTGTCTATTTCATCAGATTGTTAAATTAATGCTTTAAAAAAATGTGAAACAGATCACCAGTCCAGGTTCGACGCATGAGACAAGGTGCTCAGGGCTGGTGCACTGGGATGACCCTGAGGGATGGGATGGAGAGGGAGGTGGGAGGGGGGTTCAGGACGAGGAACACATGTACACCCATGGCTGATTCATGTCTGCTGCTGCTGCTGCTAAGTCGCTTCAGTCGTGTCCAACTCTGTGTGACCCTATAGACGGCAGCCCACCAGGCTCCCCCGTCCCTGGGATTTTCCAGGCAAGAACACTGGAGTGGGTTGCCATTTCCTCCTCCAATGCATGAAAGTGAAAAGTGAAAGGGAAGTCGCTCAGTCGTGTCTGACTCTTAGCGACCCCATGGACTACAACCTACCAGGCTCCTCCATCCGTGGGATTTTCCAGGCAAGAGTACTGGAGTGGGGTGCCATAATGTATGGCAAAAACCCACTTGGTTCAGTTCAGTTCAGTCACTCAGTCATGTCCAATTCTTTGTGACCCCATGAATTGCAGCACACCAGGCCTCCCCGTCCATCACCAACTCCCAGAGTTTACCCAAACTCATGTCCATCAAGTCGGTGATGCCATCCAGCCATCTCATCCTCTGTCGTCCCCTTCTCCTCCTTGCCCCAATCCCTCCCAGCATCAGAGTCTTTTCCAATGAGTCAACTCTTCGCATGAGGTGGCCAAAGTACTGGAGTTTCAGCTTTAGCATCAGTCCTTCCAAAGAACACCCAGGACTGATCTCCTTTAGAATGGACTGGTTGGCTCTTGCAGTCCAAGGGACTCTCAAGAGTCTTCTCCAACACCACAGTTCAAAAGCATCAATTCTTCGGCACTCAGCTTTCTTCACAGTCCAACTCTCATATCCATACATGACCACTGGAAAAACCATAGCCTTGACTAGACGGACCTTTGTTGGCAAAGTAATATACAATATGGTAAAGTAATTAGCCTCCAATTAAAAAATTAACTTTTAAAAAAACACAATGATTTCAACACAGTCATTGTATGGGTCCATAGGGTTTCATGTTGTTACTATTTATAGTATTTAGGGATTTATTAAGCAATAATGGAACACCTAATCAAACAGAAGAAGGATGTGAAACTAAGAGCATGTTTTTGTACGTCTGAAGCCTTAAGACCTATTCTGTAGTGAACGAAACAGGCTCCTGACATTCCCTGCCCTGTTGGCCAACTCAGTCTCCTGCACCTTTCCCTGGGTCCCACCACCGCCTGGCACAATGACCATCTCCTGCATTTGGGCTCCCCCTGCCACAGCAGCCTCGTTCCCACAGGGCCCTGCGTGTAGCCAGGACTCCTAGCCCCTGCTCCTGTTTCCTCCTTCTTGGATTACCCTCCTGTCTTGCTGCAAGTCCTCACTTCTTAGAGAGGACAGTTCAGACCTCACCTCCAGGACCTCTCCAGCCCACGCCGATTCCTTCTCCTTGCCATCCTACTGTGCATGCAGTCACACATTAACTGAAAGGCCTATGGCCTTTGCTTCTTGTGAGAAATAAGAAGCAAGTTGTGATTAGACCAAAAACCACACCATCAATTTTTTAAAAACAGAAATATATTTATAGAATGATCTTAGAGTGAGGAGGGACAGCAGAGGACCTAGTCTTACTTAATCCCCACAGATGTGCCAAGATTCTGGGGTGTGAAGAAACGGAGGCTCGGGGCTTATTGAGCTCGCCAGTGTTTGGCCCTCAGGACAAGTTCCCCTCTCAGCTAGGCACCAGTAGGCCCAGCCTCGGTTGCACCAGCTCCGCTGCTGCCAGTGTGGGGTGACTGGGCCTCTCAGGCCTTGGTTTCCTCGTCTGTAAAGTGAGGACACTAGACCCTCCTGCACAGGTTCAGTGAGGAGCCAGTGAGTGACGCAGAAACAGTCAGAGCTGGCTCAGGGCTGACCCCCAGGAAGCTTCCGTCACATAACCTGCAGCTGTTGTTTCATACCCGGAGTCATCACACCAGCCTGGGAGTGAGGAAGGTGACCCTCTGATTCCCTCTCTGAGGGGCATCTATGAGCATGTTTGGTACAGCGTTCACTTAGGGCCTTGTGCTCCTCTGACAGCCCCATCTTTACTGTCCTGTACCTTCAGAAGTCCTAATGCTGGGTTCGGTGAGGAGGGAGCAGGCCTTACATGGGGGTTTCACCCCATGGGTCGGGCACACCCGGTATTGAAGCTCTTGGGCTTTCCCATAGAAGCAATGCTGATGCAATAGCTAGGTCTGTACCTTCTGTGGAGGGCTGTAGGGCATAGTGATTAGAAACACAGACTGCTGGGCTATTTGCCTCATGGAATCTTGATGTGTGTGTGTTGGTATGGGGGTGCAGTTTCTAAGAATAAAACAAGGAGAAATAATGATAGAGTACACCGTTTTAAGAATTACAAGACAAATGGAAGCTGAGGGAAATATTCACAGTATATCCACCCAGTGGCTCAGCGGTAAAGAATCTCCCTGCAGTTCAGGAGACACAGGTTTGATCAGTGGGTCAAGAATATCTCCTGGAGGAGGGCATGGCAACCCACTCCAGTATTCTCTCCTGGAGAATCCCATGGACAGAGGAGCCTGGCAGGTTGCAGACCATGGGGTCACAAAGAGTCGGACATAACTGAAGCAACTGAGCATGCACCCATATTACAAAATGTTAGTGTCCTTGATGTAAAATGAGCACTTGCACATTAATAAATAAAAGACAAAGGACATAGGCAGTTCATAAAAGAAGTACAAATGACTAATAAGCATATGAAGATATGTTCAATCTCCTTAGTTATCAACCAGCTTCAAGTTATAACATCAATGAGATAGAATTGTTTTGTTTGTTCAACTGACAAAGGATTTTTTGTAAAATGATAACGTAGGTAGGCTAAAGTGAGAATTTAACCTTGCTCTAAGGAATCTTGGAAACATGCATCAACCCCTTACTGTCTGTATACAGTGGAACCAAGCAAGTCCACATTTATATTATTGGAAATAATGCCCAAAGATGCTTATGATTATTAGAACAGATTAAAGTTTACAAACAACCTGAGTGTTCATTAGTAGAGGGGACTAAACCAACTATGTTTTTATCTTTAGAATGGAATATTCCACAGCTATTAAAAAACAGATTTTAGAAGAATTATGATAACATTAAGTGGGGAGCTGTTCATGATATATTGCTGAGTGGGGAAAGCAAGCCATAAAAACAGCATGTGCAGTAAGACTGTATATTTATGGAGAAACCTCTGGGCTATATGTGTCATGAAGTCTCTCCTTCTTACTTGGGAGAGACAGACAAATTTGAGCATGTTTTCAGTCATTTTAGCATTGGCTAGAGGTTTTTGGCCAAGTAGATTTACTTGGCATTCTACTTTCTGATTTTCAACATAGCTCCTAATACAGGATCTGCTGAGTTTGGCATCTACTGAAGTTTCGGAGGTAGACCCAGGAAACCTAGAAGGAGGTTTGAGATACTGGATATTAAATATGAATGTTTATGTGTGACTAAATATTGCTGGTGCTTGTCTATGGGTGAGGAGACTGATGGTAATTTCATTTTCCTTATTTATTTTCACAACCTAAATTTTCAAAAATAAATATATATCCTATAATTTATGCTAAAAATGATATTTTAAAGGTAATTTTCAAGTGAGGATATCTAGGAGAGTGAGAATTAGTATTTTCTTCTAGATAAAAGTATTTAATGAAAATTTAGGGACTTCCCTGGTGGTTCAGTGGCTAAGATTCCATGCTCACAATGCAGAGTGCCCTGGTGCGATCCCTGGTCAGGGAACTAGATCCCACAGTCCGCAACTAGGAGATCCCATGTCACAACCATGACCAAAAGAACACATGAGCCACACACAATGAAGGTCAAAGATCCCACATGCTGCAACTAAGACCCAGGGTAGTCAAATTAACAAATAAATAACAAATATTTAAAAAATAAAATTCACAGCTAAGCTTAGAAGTAATTATATATGTGTAAATTTATATATAAAAGACTAGAAGTAAATATGCCAAAAAATCTCCAAAGTGGTACCCTGCTAGGATCATTAATAGTAAAATTATGAAGATTAATAGTTCTTCTTTATACTAAATATAATCTATATACTTATTTACATACATATGTAATACATATATAGAGAGACCACATCAAAATTCCCTTGGAGGAAACAGGTGACCAACCACTAGGTTACAAGGAAACATGTGGCTTAGCAAAGCCTTTTTTTTTTTTTCCCTACAATTGCTATATCTAGAATTCCTATATCTAGGGCTCCTCTGTGCTCAGAATACGTGTTGGGGATCCCTTGAAATGGCCTAAGCTATGTTCCAATAAAATTTTATTCACCGATGCCAGAATTTGAACTTCATATAATTTTCATGTCATGAAACAGTTTTCTGGAGGCTTTTTTGAACCATTTAAAGATGTAAACACCATTCTTGTTGGCTGTACAAAAATGGGCATTTGATCCACCCAAATGTATTTGTTGTATTTGCCGACTCCTAATGGAGAAAACTGAAAGAGGTGGGGGGAATTCAGAGAGCAATCTCTTCTCAGATGTAGAATTGATGTATTAAAATAGAAAGGAAGAAACCAGATGAAGTTAAAGAAATATGATAACGCAGAACCAAACTACATAGGGTTTTAGGAGAACTTTGGTTTTAGGGATGCGGTGAGGCATTAAAGGGGCTTGCTAGGTGGTGCTAGTGGTAAAGAATCTGCCTGCCAATGTAGGAGATCCTGGCCAGTTAGTTGGTTAGAGTGCAGTGCTAATAACGTCAAGGTCACAGGTTCAAGCCTGATCCTTACGTGAGCCAAGTTTGTTTGACATGTTGGGTTTCCTTAGTGCCTCAATGGTAAAGAATATGCCTGACAATGCAGGAGACGTGGGTTTGATCCCTGGGCCAGGAAGATCCTCAGGTTGGAAATATTTCCTGGAGGAGGAAATGGCAACCCACTCCAGTATTCTTGCCTAGGAAATCCCATGGACAGAGGAACCTGGTGGGCTATAGTCCATGGGGTCGCAAAGAGTCAGACACAACAGAGCACACACACACAAAGCAGGAGATGCAAGAAATGAGGGTTCAATCCCTGGGACAGGAAGATCCCCTGGAGCATGAAATGGCTACCCACTCCAGTATTCTTGCCTGTAAATTCCATGGACAGAGGAGCCTGGAGGGCAGAGGAGCCTGGCAGGTTACAGTCCATGGGACTGCCAAGAATTGGACACAACTAAGCAACTGAGCACACCGAGGCATTAGAGGGTTTTGAAGAGAGAAATGCCATGACGTGACTTAGGCCTTAAAATTATAAAGCCCCAATTTAACCTGGTTTTGTAATAGGAAGTAGTTGAACTTGAATGGATGAATTCATAAATAAAACACCTAGAGAAAATTCCTTTCTGAGTCTTGATTTTTGTCCCAGCTGGGCAAACTTAACTAGTTCTTAGTTTAGCTAAATCACAGGAGAAAACACTTTTACAAAGTTAGTCTATGTGGATCTCAACCTGAATGAGGTTGATTTCTCTCCATGTTTCAAAGGTTTTTCTCTATTGAATCCAATGCCATAGAAATGTTTTCAAATTCTGTTTAGATGTTGACTGGTCACCAGAAAACTCCAAAGTTTGAATACTCAGGCTGAAAAAACTATTTTTTTCTGAGACTAGTTTCTATAACTTAGCAATGGAAGTATTTTCACTGCGAGGGAAGGACCATTATATTTCTACTTTAGTCACCACTTCCCTGAGCTGAATGTTGACTGCAGAGATAAGACTGAGTAAATAATCTTGATGACAGAAGAATTGCCTTGTGCTTCTTTCCACCTTCACAACACCTGCATTAAACGGTAATTGCGAGGAGTAAATGAGGATTCAATCACAAGGCAAGCAGCACCATGCCTGGCACCTGTAGATGCTGAATAAAGGACACAGTGCAGACTTATTTGGGTTCTTAATCAGGCTGGAGAGGAAGGCACCGCTTTGCTTCTGGTAATTGTAATCACAGGCCCCTCTGTCCCATAGCTTCTGGTTTTCATTTCTGGACCAGGCTTTGTGCTAATTCACTTATCCAGATGTTTCCTGCCTCTTTGTGCAGAAATACATAGCTCTGTCCCTTTAGATGTCATTGCCAGGAGTGAAAACCTGAGCACCCAAAAAGAGGTCTCTTTCTACATTCAGTCTCGCAGTCAGATTCTTCGCCTGGTTGAGGTAGTCACATTTGAAATTTTTACCTCAAAGCACTTACCTACAAAATGTCCACAAGTGAAAACAGTAGCATTTAATGAAAATGACAGTTTCTTGTCTCCCTGTGAGGAATGAGTAAGATAAAGCTCTTAGCACAGCACCTGATTTAGGGTAAGCTTTCACTACTGGTACCGTCAACTGTTCCTCAGAGATAAGAGGAGAACACCTGGGGTTCAGGCCTTCAGACCAGGAAACGGCATACCTCCATTTAGCCCTCATTTAGTACTAGAAAAGGCCCTTAAAAAGTTGTGCATAAAGTGTTTAACTTTCTATTCTGAAAGGAAAAGAAAAGTTTTAGATGAAACCAAAACAAAAATAATTTCCTCACTTTAATCCTATAGTAGGAAGAGCCGCTTCTGAACTAGTGGGATTAGAGTGGTCCCATCTCGCCGTCTAGTGGACAGCTAGGGAAAAGCCAATTTAGAACAAGTTAATTAATCTAGTTTTAATTTTGTTTTCCAAGTCTGTAATTCACCAAAAATGTGTTTTCTAATCTGAATAATTTAAAATCCCTATTAGATTCACTAGTGAAGAAATTTCATTCAAATTGTCAAAGCAAAACGAAAACACTAGTATTTAAATTCTAAGCCCCAAAACTATCAAAATGAAGTTCTGCTGAGAGAAGAGAGAATACTCCCCAGGATTTATCAGCATCAATTTCCATGGCCATCAGTCCCATTCATCTGGAACTTCTCTAGCAACAGACTGCGTTTATTCTGGCACATGCACTGAGAGTGTCCCAAAGACCAGGGCTATGTCTTCCCAGAACACTGCTAGACATCGACTGGGACCAGAGTCATTCCATTCATTTTCCAAGAATGCAACTGCCTTTTGTAACCAGGATCCTTGGCAAGGACCTGTGTTTTTGGTTTAAGGTTGTGTGTGTGTGTGTTTCCTCTCCTTTTATTACTAAGGCTGTTCATGACAGTTATAACTTCCTCTCTCCCTTTAGGTGTTTATGAGAATTTCCTTTCTGTCTAGAATGAAAACAATGGCAGTAAGATTACCTCCAAAACTAAGTAATAGTAGCATATATGAAATATCCAGAGATGTTCTCACACCCTCTAGTTAGTGTTAAAATTACTATAATATTAACAACCATGTCTGAGGAGGCCTTACAAATAGCTGTGAAAAAAAGAGAAACAAAAAGCTAAGGAGAAAAGGAAAGATATATCCATTTGAATGCAGAGTTCCAAAGAATAGCAAGGAGGAAAACAATAGAATGGGAAAGACTAGAGATCTCTTCAAGAAAATTAGAGATACCAAGGGAATATTTCATGCAAAGATGGGTTCAATAAAGGACAGAAACAGTATGGACCTAACAGAAGCAGAAGATATTAAGAAGAGGTGGCAAGAATACACAGAAGAACTGTACAAAAAAGATCTTCACGACCCAGATAATCACGATGGTGTGATCACTGACCTAGAGCCAGACATCCTGGAATGTGAGGTCAAGTGGGCCTTATGAAGCATCACTACGAACAAAGCTAGTGGAGGTGATGGAATTCCAGTTGAGCTACTTCAAATCCTAAAAGATGATACTGTGAAAGTGCTGCATTCAATATGCCAGCAAATTTGGAAAACTCAGCAGTGGCCACAGGACTGGAAAAGGTCAGTTTTCATCCCAGTCCCAAAGAAAGGCAATGCCAAAGAATGCTCAAACTACTGCACAATTGCATTCATCTCATATGCTAGTAAAGTAATGCTCAAAATTCTCCAAGCCAGGCTTCAGCAATATGTGAACTTCCAGATGTTCAAGCTGGATTTAGAAAAGGCAGAGGAACCAGAGATCAAATTTCCAACATCTGTTGGATCATAGGAAAAGCAAGAGAGTTCCAGAAAAAAATCCATTTCTGCTTTATTGACTATGCCAAAGCCTTTGACTATGGTGGGTCACAACAAACTGGTGGAAAATTCTGAAAGAGATGGGAATACCAGACCGCCTGACCTGCCTCTTGAGAAACCTGTATGCAGGTCAGGAAGCAACAGTTAGAACTGGACATAGAACAACAGACTGGTTCCAAATAGGAAAAGGAGTACAACAAGGCTGTATATTGTCACCCTGCTTATTTAACTTATATGCAGAGTACATCATGAGAAACGTTGGGCTGGATGAAGCACAAGCTGGAATCAGGATAGCCAGGAGAAATATCAATAACCTCAGACATGCAGATGACACCACCCTTATGGCAGAAAGTGAAGAAGATCCAAAGAGCCTCTTGACGAAAGTGAGAGAGGAGAGTGAAAAAGTTGGCTTAAAGCTCAACATTCAGAAAACGAAGATCATGGCATCTGGTCCCATCAGAGCAGATCAGATCAGTTGCTCAGTCGTGTCCGACTCTTTGCGACCCCATGAATCGCAGCACGCCAGGCCTCCCTGTCCATCACCAACTCCCAGAGTTCACTCAGACTCAAGTCCATCGAGTCAGTGATGTCATCCAGCCATCTCATCCTCTGTCGTCCCCTTCTCCTCTTGCCCCCAATCCCTCCCAGCATCAAAGTCTTTTCCAATGAGTCAACTCTTCACATGAGGTGGCCAAAGTATTGGAGTTTCAGCTTTAGCATCATTCCTTCCAAAGAAATCCCAGGGCTGATCTCCTTCAGAATGGACTGGTTAGATCTCCTTGCAGTCCAAGGGACTCTCAAGAGCATGGCAAATAGATGGGGAAACAGTGGAAACAGTGGCTGACTATTTTTCTGGGCTCCAAAATCAGTGCAGATGGTGACTGCAGCCATGAAATTAAAAGACACTTACTCCTTGGAAGAAAAGTTATGACCAACCTAGAAAGCATATTAAAAAGCACAGAAATTACTTTGCCAACAAAGGTCCGTCTAGTCAAGGCTATGGTTTTTCCAGTAGTCATGTATGGATGTGAGAGTTGGACTGTGAAGAAAGCTGAGCGCCAAAGAATTGATGCTTTTGAACTGTGGTGTTGGAGAAGACTCTTGAGAGTCCCTTGGACTGCAAGGAGGTCCAACCAGTCCATCCTAAAGGCAATCAGTCCTGAATATTCATTGGAAGGACTGATGTTGAAGCTGAAACTCCAATACTTTGGCCACCTGATGCAAAGAGCTGACTCATTTGAAAAGACCCTGATTCTGGGAAAGATTGAAGGCAGGAGAAGGGGACGACAGAGGATGAGATAGTTGGATGGCATCATCGACTCAATGGACATGAGTTTAGGTAAACTCTGGGAGTTGGGGATGGACAGGGAGGCCTGGCATGCTGCGGTCCATGGGGTCTCAAAGCGTCAGACACGACTGAGACTGAACTGAACTGAACTGAACTGATAGCCTGTGCTATTTTTGAGCTCCAGCAGCTACTGCTGCTGCTAAGTTGCTTCAGTCATGTCCGACTCTGTGCAACCCCAGAGACAGCAGCCCACCAGTCTCCCCCATCCCTGGGATTCTCCAGGCAATAACACTGGAGTGGGTTGCCATTTCCTTCTCCAATGCATGAAAGTGAAAAATGAAAATGAAGTCGCTCAGTCATGTTCGACTCTTCATGACCCCATGGACTGCAGCCTACCAGGCTCCTCCGTCCATTGGATTTGCCAGGCAAGAGTACTGGAGTGGGTTGTCATTGCCTTCTTCATTTGAGCTCCTAGGTATTCTAAATTGTATGCATTTTTGCTAATCCTCATACCAATACTGCAAAACAGGCTGTAGTATTCCTGTTTTAGAAGGAAACTGATGTTCAAAGAGGTTAAATTGCTTCCCCAAGATCACACAGCCAGTGAGTGAGGGACAAAATCAAAACTGCACTCAGGTCTGACTGACTCCAAAACCCCTGCTCCTACCCCAGGCGATAAGCCTCTCATTCATTCACTGCCCATGACCCGCCCGACCCTCATTCTGGGGTCCCCTCAGTGCTGCCACCAGGGCACTAAGACTTAGTACCCAAGACTCTTAGTAGTATAGAGCCCATGGCCAGTGAATCCAGGAGAAAGGGGTTAAATATGGAAATGATGAAGACACTGCAAAAGACTGCCCATGAGCTGCCCTTTCCTCCCCTGCACACCCAGTGGCTTTGACTGAGGGATGTTCTTCAAGGCTTCTGGGTTCCAATAATTCTGGGTTCCTTCCAGGAGCCACGGGGGAGGCTGGGTAAATAGGATGTGATCTCTGCTGCCAGAGCCCAGGGGAGACATGTAAGGGCTCACCCAGGGCAGATGCGATTTGCCTCTGAAGAAACTCTCCCTCCAAGGGTCTTGTGAGGAGATTGTGGGTGACTGAAGCCCCTTCTGCCGCCCGTCCTGCAGGGCCGGCAGCAGAGAGGGGCCCAGCACTAGGCATCATTTCACCCCAGGAGCCGCTTACTCTGAGGAATAGCTGAAACTTGTCCTCAGGGCTTTCAGTTCTCTTGTTGCCTCCCATTCCCCGTCCCCACTGACCCTGACCTGGGACCAGTTCCAGGTATTCTGTGGCAAATGAGGCCTCAGGGCCCTGCCCCACCTCCAGCCTCCCAGCAGGTGCCCCTGGGGTCCCTGGCAACAGGCACTGTCCGGGGCACTGAGACCAGGGCCCCTGGAGATTCAGCTCCTCAGTTCACACAGGGGTGATCAAGGGCACGGCTGCTCCGTTCCTCCCTAACAGCCTTCCAGCAAGACTGCCATCCCTCTGTCCTCACTGTCTGTTCCTGGTCTAAGGCACCCAGGCTGGATGACCGCCCTAAAGAGGTGTCTCTCGGGGTTCCTGTGGATGCCCCGCAGTCACGCGGGGGAGGGGCAATGGGCGGCACCACCCCAAGCCAGGTTGTCCTCTGCCCTCCACCCCTTAGCCATTCCCTATATATTAGTAATCTTAGGCTGTCTAACAAATTCCCTACACCTTAGTAGCTTAAAACAACAAACATTTACCATCTGGGCTTCTTTCTTTCCTTTTTTTTTTTTTTTTTTGAGGGACAGAGGGAGGGTAGGCAGGGCGGCGGGGGTGGGCGGGGGCGGCACACTGTGCCACATGCCTGGCTTGCATGATCTTAGTTTCCTGACCAGGTATTGAAACTGAGCCGTAGCAGTGAAAGGGCCAAGTCCAAATCACAGGACCACCAGGGAACTCCCATATTATCTGTTTCTGAGGGGCAGCTCAGCTAGGCTCTCTCCTGGCGCAAGGTCTGTCCTGAGTCCAGTAAAGCTGTTGGATGGCTGTGATATCTGAAGCCTTGAGGACTGCAGGGCCACGTCAAAGACAGCTCAGCTCAGCATGGCTGTTGGCAGGAGGCCCCAATCTGGAACCTTTGTTCATTGCTAAAGGGAAGGTATTAATAAAATGGTACAGTAGCTTTGGAAAATAGTTTGGCAGTTTTCTCAGAATGTTAAGCATAGTGTTACTATGTCACCCAGAAATTTCATTCCTAGGTTTATACTCAAGAGAAATGAAAATATATGTTCACACAGAAACTTGCATGAAAATGTTTGCAGCAGCATTATTCCTGATAGCCAAAGGTGGAAATAATCTAAATGCTATTTCCATAAATTAGAATACTTTTCAGCTATAAGAAGGAATGAAACACTGATACGTGTTTCAACATACAGGAACCCTGAAAACATGCTAAGCCAAAGAAGCCAGACAGACGACCACATACTATATTAATCCACTTATAAGCAATGTCAAGAAAAGGCAAACCTATAGAGGAAAAAAGTAGACTAGAAGTTGCCTAGGGCTGGGTGGAAATGGCAGTGACTGTAAATGGGCATAAGTTTTCTTTTGGGGGTGGTGAAAATGTTCTACAATTAGATTTTGGTGAAGTTTGCACAACTCTGTAAGTATACTTAAAATCATTGAATTCTATAATAAATCAGGTGAATTTTATGGCATGTAAATAACATCACAATAAAACTATTTTTAAAGGAATGAATGTGTCAATGCACCAATGATGAATCCACGATAACTGCTGAGTGAAAGAAGCCAGGCAAAAAAACAATATCTGCTGTATGATTCCATTTATATAAAGTTCTAAAAAAGGCAAACTGCTCTATTCTAACAGAAAGCAGGTCATTGGTGGCCTGTACAAGGTGGTGGAGGAACAGGATGGTTGAGAGACAGAGATTACCAAGGGGCAGGAGAAACTTTGAGGTCGGTAGTTTTATTATTAATGCCTTGTTTGTGATGATGGTTTCACAGATGTATGCTGCTGCTGCTGCTTAGTCACTTCAGTTGTTTCCGACTCTTTGTGACCCCATGGACCACAGCCAATCAGGCTCCTCTTGTCCATGGGATTCTCCAGGCAAGAATACTGGAGTGGGTTGCCATTCCCCACTCCAGGGCATCTTCCCAATCCAGGGACTGAACCCGGGTCTCCTGCACCGCACGCAGATTCTTTACCACTGAGCAGATACATCTGTTAGTAAAGCCCTCACAGTTGTATACATTATGTCAAACTTATCAAATGGTACCTTTTAAGTATGTGCAGTTTATCATATGCCCATTTTACCTCAATAAGGCTTTTCATGATAATGCTATGATTTGGCATTGAAACAAAAATTATCTGTACAGAAAAGCAAGGAAACAGAGCAGTGGGACATTAATTTTATATTAGTGAAATAGATATTCATTAGAGGAAGAATGACCACAATCTCATATTTTGCAAAGCAAAAACAAGTGCTGTAGGACACATAAGTAAGTGATGCTATAATAGACCTTGTCACTAAGATGATGTGTAAAGGTCACCAATATTATGCTAAGGAATGCAGATGAAGGGTAGGCACATGGCCCAATTTCTGAGGATGGAGAAAAGAAATTTTAAAGCAAAGAAAGTTGGTGCGACTGGATTCATACAATATGAATGCCTATCATTAAGGCATGCTTCCATCTTTCCTTTGTTAGAGCCCCCTAAGATAAAGATTTGTCTTACAGTTTATACTGTCTTAGACTTGATGACTTTGAGACAGAACAGGCTGCAGTCCCTCTAAGAGCTCATTATGAGAGAAGTCTGGTAGAGAACTGGGGGGACAGAACAGAGTGATGGATCTTGGCAGTTCAGACCAGACCTTACTTTTTAAGGAAAATAAACCCTTGAGAGTCCTTGGCTCTGCCTCATCACCAAAATGTAAGTAAGGCACTTGTTGTCATCTTTTGCCTCATGTGGAGCCTTTGAAAGTGGAGTCTTATCTCCTGTAGAGTCTGTTAGGGCTGGAGGACATCTCCAACCGCTCATTGTTGCTTTTTCTGTCAAAAATCTCTGGCCTTGCTCAGATCACACAGTGAGCTAGTAATATATTATTTCTAGATTTTTCAGAGTGACTGTAGAATTGTGAGATGCAGACTGAAAATGCTTAAATCCTAGAAGCATGGAGTTACATGGGTCCCTTGTCATAACTGCAGCAGTAGTGGGCAGAGCAGAAGCAGCACCAGCTGAAGAGACCGCAGACAGTGTCCTGCCCTGATGCTGGGAAGGTACTCAACATCTGGGAGCCTCACCTCAGTTTTTTCATCCCCAGAGCATCAATTTACTTCATAGAGCTCTTTGCAAGGACTAAACAAGAGAGTGTATGTCAGAGGCTGCAAGCTCAAATGCCTTTGGGGCCAATCAAGTCAGTGGAGTCTGGCCAACTGGAGAGCACAGCCCCTTTCTATTTATTGATTGATTTTTGGCTCTACTGGGTTTTTGTTGTGGTGTTTGGGCTCTTCACTGCTGCGTGGGCTTTCTCTAGTTGCCACAACTGGGGGCTATTCTTCCTTGCAGTGTGGAGAAGGGAATGGCAACCCACTCCAGTACTCTTGCCTGGAGAATCCCAGGGAGGGGGTAGCCTGGTGGGCTGCCATCTATGGGGTCGCACAGAGTCGGACACGATTGAAGCAACTTAGCAACAGCAGCAGCAGCAGCTTCCTTGCAGTGAGCGGTCTTCTCATTGTGTGTGGCTTCTCCTCTTGCAGAGCACAGACTCTGGGAGGTGTGGGCTTCAGTAGTTGTAGCTCATGGGCTCTAGGGTATGGACTCTGTAGTTGTGGCTCATGGGTTTAGTTGCCCCGCAGCATGGTGGGAATTTAGTTCCTGGACCAAGGATCGAACTCATGTCATCTGCACTGGCAGGTGAATTTTTTAATCACCAGACCACT
Source organism: Bos mutus (assembly GCF_027580195.1). Classification (NCBI taxonomy): domain Eukaryota; kingdom Metazoa; phylum Chordata; class Mammalia; order Artiodactyla; family Bovidae; genus Bos; species Bos mutus. The sequence continues at coordinate 82,690,949 of NC_091617.1, read as the reverse complement.
CAACCCTTTTCTAAAGAGAAGTTTCCCTACTCTGTGCTGACCAGTTGTTATGTAGAAACATGGGTCCAATGTTGCCAATTTTTAAAAATGTTGCACAGTCCAAAGAAAGATATGTATGGTTTTTAATCGTTCAAACTGTGATGTGTGAAATGTCCAGGAAGTGATCAATATGGTGTGGTAATAGTTGGTGGCAGCTTCTCAGGAACCCCTTCCCCCACCCTGTACATTATTCCTGGCAGGCGATGAAGCAGCAACATTCCTTGAGTGTTCATATGTGTGCTGGCTCCGTGCAAGGTGCCCTAGGTGCAAAGACCAGCAGAGAAACAGCCCGCGTTGCAACCTTCCTTTGGAATCAGGGAAGTTGGTGACAATGCTGCAGCCTAGTCTAACCCACCATGTCTCCAGCCTTGGTTCCTAGTGAAAACTCCAGCCATCTTCTGGGATGACATATTCTCTAAAATCATCCAGAAATAACACTGCTAGAACCTAATTTCTAGTTCCCATCTGAACTGCCACATGTTTTACCTAGATTTTTTAAATGCCTTGTTGGTTTGCACTTAACCACTAAGGATTTTTATTTGTTTTATATTGCTCTGAATCTCAGTCCACATTATTTCAAGATATAAGAGGTTTTAGAAAATCATCTAGGCTTCCTAGAGGTCATTGACTTTAAAGGTTCTGGCTTTCATCCTGCTTTACCACCCACCAATATCACCACTGATGGTCTCATTTTCACCAGATACCCATGTGTCTGAGTGTTACTATTTGCATTTACACAGGGAATGTAGATAATTATCTGAGAGGCTCTCCCCAAAGCCCCCTGGGCTCATGTGACCAGGCAGTTGGGAAAGTCAGTCCCCAGCCCACCATGATGAGAGCACACAGGGCAGGGTCAGAAAGACCAAGCCCTCAACAGGGCTTCCCAGGTGGCACAGTGGTAAAGAACCCGCCTGCCAATGCAGGAGACACAGAGACGTGAGTTCGATCCCTGGGTCGGCAAGATCCCCCGGAGAAGGAAATGGCAGAGAATCCTCATGGACAGAGGAGCCTGGAGGGCTACAGTCCATGGGGTCACAAAGAGTCGGACATGACTGAGCACGCGCACACACATGCACATGCACACACAATGCAATGTTTCCTGGGTTCAGAAATGTTGCTTTCAGTAGTCACTAACTACTAATTGCCACTGTGAATGTAACAGACTTGAATTTGCAACAGCTTGGGTATGTAACATTTGTGAATCTGTGTCATTTCTGAACTTGTCTTATGCCTTACCATCTTCCTCTGATCACAGGCAAAGTTCTTACAGTGACCTTCAGAGCCCTTACCATCACTCAGAATTCACTCCAGTCACCAAGACCGTCTTACTGCCCTTTGAATACACTGAGACTCCTGCCTTAGGGCCCTTGCACTGGCTATTCCCTCTACCTGGAATATGCTTCTCCGGATACTCTTTTCACTCAAGTTACTTTATCAGAAAGAGCATCTATTCACCCTGTTTAAAGTAGCATCCCTACTTTGTTGTTGTTGTTTAGTCTCTAAGTCATGTCCAACTCTTTGTGACCCCAAGGACTGCAGCATGGCCAGATTTCCCTGTCCATTCCTATTTCCTGGAGTTTGCTCAAATTCATGTGCACTGAGTCGGCGATGTTATCTAACCATGCATACCCCGAACCCTGCTTTACTCCTTTTCAAGCATCTATTATTCCTTGACATTGTATTATATACTTGTTTGTTTTTGTAACATTCTCAACTGGAATGTTAGCTCATGAGAGCAGGGACTTTTGTTTTGTTCATGGATGTGGAGCCCTGGTACCTAGAATCCTGTCTGGCACAAATTAAGTACTCAATCAATATATGTTGCACTGTTTCACAAAGACTCACTCCTTACTAATGTCTAAGTCTCAGCCAGAACAATGTGTAATGTATTGTTTTTCTTTCAGGCTTCTATAGTGATCTTTTCTGGGAATGTAACATTCTACTAGGATGCAGTTTGATAACTAAAAATCCAGCATTTCTACCTAGACAAATTTGTTACTGTCCCCAAACTATTTATGACTCTCTCCATATTTCTGGGAAATTACTCAATAAATGCTCCTATTACTTTTTTTTATTGTGAAAGAATAGAATTTCACCCACAAAAATTCTGTTTGTCTAAGGTCAGACTCATGGGTTTCTTTGTACAGTCAGATTTTTCCCTCTGGTTTCTGCTAAAAGTGTTAAACCAAGGTTTGCAACCTCCATTCCCCTCGCCCCTGCTGTGTCTTTGCCCAGGCATGCACCCTCCACCCTTGTATTTTTCAAGTGTGACTTGGTGTGACTTGTGACCCCCTGGGCAGACTATCAGGAATGGGGCATGCATGGCTATCAAGGTCATGAGTGTCATTCAGGAATCAATAACAAAGGAGAAAGCTGAGCAGGTAAGAAGAAAAGGAAAATCCCCAGGTGTCAGAAACAAATGTGGGAGTGAAAACCAGAGTGATTAGTAATCAGGCAGCCTGGGCAGTCTGGGGGTGGGTGAGACCTGACCCAAATTAGTCCCCATCGCCATGAGTCTTGAATGTGACAGCATACAGAAAGAGAAAATGTGGCATGAGCCCACTGGAAGAGGGGATGGGGACTGAGATCTTACATAAAGGCCAGTGAAAAGGAGGCTGGTCCATCGGAGGTCACACACCAGGAGAGCACCAGGAGCAGAAAGACAAGGCAAGGAGAGCTGGGCAGATGCCAGGCCCTGGCCAAGCTGCCCAGGCATCAGATTATCAATTAGATCCAGTAGAAAAATTGGAGGGCTCGGCGGTGAAGTTATGGTCAAAACCCCATTTTGACTTTCAGCTGGTGAACTGCCTCTTGGATCCATGGCCCAGGATTGACTCCAGAAGACATACAACCCATGGACTGGGACTGTGTTTCCCAAGGTTTTCCACTCAGAATCCATAAGACTGAGAAGTGAGAACTTCTGTCTCTAAGGAGGCCCAGAAAGAATGGTCTAATGCCATTCGTGTGGCTGCACATTTCTTTAAAGCCCCAGGTTTTCCTTTCCGATTGCATAGCATCTTTGTATTGAAATCCAAAAGAAACTAAATGATGACAAGTTTTCCAGTGCTCGAGAGTCACAGCTCTCTGGTTCATATTCCCAGTTTCACGTGCTCATTTTTGAGAAGCACAAAGGTTGGTTAAGGCTTCAGAGACTACATAGAGATGTTGGTGGAGGCAGGGCTGAGAAGTTAGACCAGAAACCAGAAACCTAGAGGGAGGCCTCCTGCAGGAAGGCTTCAAGTCAGACAGGATGAGAGTCATACAGTTTGTAAACTCACAAAGATTGGTAAAAACTGGCTCCCAGAGGCAATGAGGCACTAGGGAGGGAAAAGCTGTCTACTTTTGCCATTCTGTAAACCAAATCTGATTAAAATTAGCATGTGAGTTTATCTAAGCTCCCTGGAATCAACTGAAACATTTCAAATTTCCCCTTCTAAATTAATTTCTATTCAGATACCGCTGATTCATATCAACCAAAAAAAAAAAATTCAGCTAGTAATTGTATATAAAATATTCTTATTTACTCCATTCATACTCCATACATACTGAATAAATAAAAACTTTATTCGATTTTTACCCATAAATGGTATCTTTGGTTTGATCACTTAAAAAAAATACAACTTCATGTAACCAAAATGCTTGAAGGATTTGGTTAACTAAGAATTTTGTTAATATTTTTATCTAAAAATATGAAAATCTGACCTGTAAAAATTAGTTTTGTAGTAGCCATGTTTGAGATATTTACAGATTTCCATGAGAGTTGACTCCTCAAATGAGGAGCTCTCATACAACACCCAGATCAGATACTAAGGAGAAAAAGGCTTTTGCAACCCCAAGTTAGGACTTTACATAAGAAATTCCAGAGGTGTTTACCCACTTTGAAAATTTTACTGAGTATTTCTCTTTTTCAAAATCAAGTAGGATAAGTAAATAACAACAGTACCTCAAGGACTTTCATAAATAGCAAAGCTCTATTTTCACAGCTATAAGCAAATATTTGCACTTCCCTGAGAGCACAGCTTCTTTGAGTTCAAGAGCTCTGTGTGGGTGGGTGGGTGGGTATTTCCTGAGGCCAATGCATGTAGAATGTGATGAAAGCTAAGAAGAGAATATTTATCTGTTGATGTTTGGGTGAGCTTAGCTCCCTACCCATTTCAGATCAGCCTTGGCAACTGGGGCCCTTTAACCTCCCTGACAGATTCCACCTCATCAGAGCCTCTGGGCCTCTCTCTCTTGGTCCAGCAAAACAAGAGACCTAGCCAAGCAGCCCAGAGGCCCCACAGCAAACAGGTCTTACTGCTAGTCCTGCTCTAACTTCGCCTCACTTCTAAGAAGTGGGTTCCTTATGCTCCTCTCCCTCTTCTTGAGAATGGAGTCATGCTCCCCAACTCCAGGGCCCCTGGCATCATTTTCCAGACTTGTGTCCAAACCTGACTTCCCCCTCCTCCTACCTTCTCCTCTTCCTTCCAGTCAAGGGTTCTCTATCCACTCATGGGACCTGACTCAAGATCCAGTAGGCTGTGCAGGACATTCTGCCTGAGTCCTAGGGCCCTTTGTCTCTGACTCACCTGGCACCAACCTGCCTTGTCCCCCTGCTGGCAGTATGTCTTATGACAGTTAACTTCTGTAAACTAGGTTTTTGTTTTTTCATCTAAGAACGGAAATTAGAATTTAAGAGCTTCCATTCCTAGCTAGAAATTTAAATCCTGATGATATAGAGTTCCCCCAAAATGACTTGAACTTTTTTTATATGCCTAAAAGTTACAGACTGACAGCTTCAAGTGTGGAGATCTGGATCTTCTTAGTAGGTGTATCTGTCTGCAACCCATTATTGACAGCCAGGTTTACAACACAGAGATCCTAAGTCCTCGATTTCCCAGCATAAGGTTGACCTGTTGAAAATCTGGGCTCAAAATTTTCCAATTGCTCTCATCCAAGGACAGTCAGAACAAGAAACACGTTCTTTCTGAGGGGAGGCTCTCTGTGTTGCCAATGATGCTGTCATTGAACTTCTGTGAAATTTCTTTCCTGACATTGTCTTTGAAATATGACTGATTCCTCCCAGAGCTCATAAGTGGTTTGTGAAGGTAACCCCAAGGAAAGACAAACATGTAAACAATGGCTGTATCATTGATCTAAGAGCACTGCTTCCCAAGGAGATCACTTGGATGGGCAAGAAAGACCTGAATGCAACCTCATAACTTCATGTACATCTCCTTTTCTCTAGCTTGATGAAAAGGAAAATTATAATATTGACAAGTGGCCCATTTACCTGCTTGTTGAATGTTTCTAGGGTGGAAATTTGTCTTGCTTTTTGGAGTCCCCAAGGCTTGCCAAACATAACAATTTCCAGGAATGTTTGCTGAATTGAAGTAGTTTAAATTGTTTCAGTTGAGAGCTTCATTAAGGTTATCAGTATTCATGGGTAAATGAGGTATGTGTTCTAAATTTCCACAAATATGTTTGTATTTTCCCACCTCAATTTTCACAGCAGGGAGCTAAAGTGTCACACCTGACTCTAAGACACAGAGCTTCTCAAACATCAACATGCATTTATATTTATCCTCAATGATCTATGCATAAATAGAATTTTCACTTATTTTCCAAGTCTGTTTTATCTGCTTTGAGCTGTAGTTTCTTCTAACCAAACTTGTCTATGAAAGTTAAATTCATTATCAACTCTAATACCTCTATCTTCCCAAACTGCTGAGATGTACAAGCACAAAATGGCACATCTGACATGAAATAAAACTCTATAAAGAGATTTGAAATCATATGATGAAAATAAAGGACATTAGGTAATGCAGTTACTATGTTGTTACCATTATTGTTGCTTTTTAAGTACAGCATCTGAAATAGGATATCTTAATCTGTTTCCCCAACTCGGGGATTAGAATGAATTTCCAGTGAGCTCATTTGAAAGCTCTATCTCTGAGAGTAAAGACCAGACTCTGTTCTTTAAGTCAAAACTGCGCCAACCTGATCCAAAAACCAAATAGGAGGGATTAAAAGGATCCTAAAAATGAAGCTTCCAGGCAGGTGGAGTCACAGGGACATGGACCCAAATCACTGTCTAAAAATTAGAACGTATACTGTCAAGAAGAGCCAGTCCTTCCTCAGCTGCCAGCAATGTAAGGATGTTTACATAAAACCAACAAACAAGAAACAAAACAGTATTCTGAGTCTCTGGAAAAACCTTTTCTACATTGTAATACAACTGTTGGACATTAAAAGGCTAGGGCACTGAGCTGTGCTGAAGGTACAATTCTGTCCGGCAGCGACAGTTCCAGGCTACGATGGGCCTCCTGTGATCATAAAAGATAGAGGTTTTTGATGAGGAAGAAAAAAGTTTTTCACATGTTCCAGAGTAAACAGGTCTTCCCAGACCCATCTCCCCAGAACTGTCAGATGGAACAACCTATGATACACTCTTGACAAGAGGCCCAAAGTTACCACACCAAAGATCCCGTGTGGTTTAAATATAAGGAAAAGAAGAAGAATGAAGAAAAAAAACCCTTTATTTCCCTGCCTTGCTGAGTGAATCCTCCAGCTAACCTGTCAGACCAAAAGATGAGCTGTTTTGCTTTGTGTTTTCCTGCTCTGAGATAGACGGCCAGACAGAACCTACACTGACTTCGAGATGGAAAAACCTGGGTTTAAACTCCTGGTTTAGCTACTTAGAATCTGACTGACCTAGGGCAATCACTTAGCCTCTCTCGGTTTCCTCACCTGTCAAATGGGAGTTTTAATATCCAGTAATCAGGTCATTAGGACAGTAAAAAGCATTGGTGTACAAAAGCGCCTGGTATAGAACCTGGCAGGGGACAGGTGTGTCCTGCATGTTAAGTGAAGTCGCTCAGTCGTGTCCGACTCTTTGCAACCCCGTGGACCAGGCTCCTCCGTCCATGGAATTTTCCAGGCAAGAGTACTGGAATGGGTTGCCATTTCCATCTCCATGTTAAGTATTACTCTTCTTTCCTCCTGAGGTAGGTCTCGCAAACATTCCTGGCTGGTCTCAAGTGTCCCAAAGCTGTGACTTCCGAGGAGCCTCCAGGGGGAGCCGCGGTGAGCCCCCAGTCCAGCCCCGCTGGTGTCCGAAGTAGGATCGAAGGGCAGGGCTGAGGGAGGCGGGCTCCCCGCATGACTCCGCCCTCCGCGCACCCGAGGTCAGACCGACACGGCTCCAGGCACGATCCTCCGAATATGGGTGTACGACTTCCTGATGGTGACGCTGCCGTGGTGGGACACTCCCCGGGGCAGGACGCATTCCTCAGTCAGTTTCTGGGCCTCGGGGTCCCAGCACAGCACCGTGGCGATGACCTCGTTCTTCTCGTCCCGCCCCCCAGTGATGTAGAGCCGGTTGTTGCAGGGCGCGATGCCGCAGCTGGCCCTCTCGTGGCTGAGCTGGGTCACCAGGCACCAGCTGTCCTCCAGGGGGCTGTAGGCGTACAGCGCTCTCATGGCCCCTCCTGAAGAGGAAACACCGTGAGCATTTCACTGCTTTTCTGGTTTTCTTCCCCGTTAACTACTAAACTACTACTGGTTAGGTCAAGTCTACCACCTTGCCGAAAGAAAAAGCAAATTCATGGCTCTCAAGAAAGCCAGAATGGGTAACTAGGGGAGGGAAGTCTCATGCTGGAAATAGTTCACAGCCCTTGAAACTCTGTAGCCGGGTGCTAATCAGGTTCTAAAGGACGCCTGACTTCCCGTGACTGCTAACATGTACCCTCAGACTGCTTCCTGGAGGAAATACCAGGTGGTGCATCAGGCAGACCTTGCTCATAAACCCGGCTCTGCAACTTTGGGATCTGTAACCAGGAACACCAAGACCATGGTGGTTATTAGAAAACAGAGGGATCAGGCACATAAAGCACCTGGCGGAAAGCCTGGTACACAGAAGTCTTTTACTGATATACATGACAGTGACTAAAAGTGGGGGCATCTCTAAACTGAGCATGACAGGGAACACCAGCTCTGGTAACCCATGGAGATCAGACCTTTGAGGTCAGGTCATGAGTCTGACTAGTAAAAACACAGGAAACCTGAAGCAAAGGAGAAAAGAGATTTTTGCCTTAATCTGTTCCCATATTTTGCATTCAGGAAGCTTTCTGTGGTTAGTGCTTACTTGCTGAAGTTATTTATTTTTGGTATTTCCTTAATCAGTAGTTCTCAACCCTGGCTGTACTTTAAAATCACCTGCACATTAAAAACACCTGGCACTGTGGCCAGTATCCTCCTCATTCTGATATTATTGGTCTGGACAAGCCCCAGCTACCCATGTTTTTGTAAAAAACTCCATAATGAGTAGTCAGGGTTGAGATTTATCATCCTTAACAATTACATGCCCACTGTGGTCTGGCTGGTCAGGCTCTCCTTCCTGCTAAATGCCACCTTTCAGAGCCCTCAAAGCAAGTGGGAGAATAAAATTCCCATGAATACAAGGTAAGAAATAATGGTAGCTGCCATTTACTGGGCACTTATACTGTGCATATTCAATTTCTGTGCAATTGCTAATGCTTACAACACACTTTGTTCCCATAGCAACTTCTGGCTTCCCCTTACCAGGGCCCCATTGTCTATCTGCTCTGCGTGTCTACTAAATGTGGGCTATTTCTGTCTCCAGGACTGAAAGAGAAATTCTACCAAGGCCTGGACCAATCACATCTTCTTTTCCTTTTGAACCCCACCCACATCATGCCATTTGTTCACTTACCAACTACATAGATACGGTCCCGGAAACTCACTGCATTGATGCATTTAGCCTCTACTGGCATGGCCGACTTTAAATTCCATTTATTGGTTGAAGGATCATAACACTGAGTCTTGTCCGTCGCCAGTTTCCCGTTGGGCCCTCCCCCAATCACATAGAGCTTCTTCTTATGACTGGTAGCTGCGAAGGAACTGACGTGGATAAGGAGGGGCGCAGCCTGCAGGGGCACAGGGGCACCAGGAGAAGCTCTCAGTCACACTGCCCAGATTGTTGCAGTGGTTCACAGGACACAAGTCAGGAGTCAGGGAACACAAGGCCGGGCATCCTTAGCCTAAAATCACAAGGCCTGTGGGCTTGACTCCCTTGAGATAGAGAAGATCAAAGCATACATTTCCCACCCTCCCTCCTGGCTCTGGTTTCTAGTCTATTTCTCCCAGAGTCCAGCTCTCAGGGGAGGTGGGGTGTAGACAGCAATAAGTGTATACGAGATGAAACCAGTCAATGTTGGAGGAGATTGCTTTCTCAAAAATGTATATTCATATTTAGTCATGTGCTCCTTCATTCAAAAAATATTTACTGAGTGCCTACTATGTCCCAGGCATTGTCCTTAGCACTTATAGTTAGGAAGAATTGCTGGTATAAGGGTTCCAGGTGTTATCTATAGGCAGATCTCCAGAGCTGGTTCATTTTGCTTAATTGAAACTTTATGCCCATTGATGAACAAAGCTTTGCCTTTTCTTGAGTATGATATGTACCTGAGATTGTATTGCTAAAGTCTTATATGAAGACATACACGTGGTTCATCGTTATAGGCATGTGATTAAGGGCTGACTCTTAAATACTACCAAATGACTCTGGGTTTCAACAGTGTAGTCAAGGGATCCCTGTGTGCCCAGTGTGGAGAAATCAAGGGCAGATGGTGTCCTAGGAGACAGAGATTCTAGACCAAGACATGCAGACCAAGATAGGATCAAGCCTGCACTCCACATCTGAGGTACTGGCCAGGATAGGACAGGTACCCACACAGAGTTCCCCCACTGGGAAGAAAGTCATTTCTGTGACCTGACCAGAAATGCTGAATCGATGGTACCACCAAAAATATTCTCAATGGGAGGAGAAAGATCAGAAAGCTGTATACCTACGTTGGCAGATAGCTTTTATTTTTTTTTTAAGTTTTGAAGCAACCATACAGAGTCACTCATAGAAATGATCTTTACCTCTGACCAGCAGTTGTGGAATGGGTCGTAGGTCTCCACGTTGTTGATTCTCTGCAAGCCGTCGAAACCTCCAAGCACGTAGACCTTGCCCCCCAGCACCACCATCTTGTGTCTCCAGCGGCCTATGTTCAAATACTCAATTTGAATCCATTTGTTTATTGAAGAATTATATTTCCAAACATCGTGCTGTGTTTCTTTACCACCTGAAAGACATATACAGCATTTAAGAAACCACCGGATGTGTAACAAGTACAGCTTCTCCCATAATTTCCCACAAGCCTGTAAGTGTTCCCTTCCCAAACCAACACCAACCCCCACTCCACCCCGCCAGGCAAAAAAATTCATGAAGATGTGTGCAGTGTAGGTGGGGAGACAGAGCCAGCACAGGGAAACAGGGAGACACAGTGTAAGGCTGTGCCATGTGTCACCTCTGTGCTGCGAGAGTTCGGAGAAGAGGCTACATGAGCTAAGTCCAGAGAAGGCTTCAGGGAAGTGGTACCCAGGTCTGCCTAGGCGAGTGGGTGCCAGCAGAAGCCTGCACTCAGTGTCTGTATGGCCGAGGAGCAAGAGGTCAGGCAGGACAGGTTAGGTTGGACGATTGTGGGTGAGAATAGTAGGGCCTTATGTGCTCAGTCACTCAGTCATATCTGACTCTTTGTGACCCCATGGACTGCAGCCCACCAGGCTCCTCTGTCCATGGAATTCTCCAGGCAAGCGTCCTGGAGTGGGTTACCATTTCCTACTCCAGGGGACTTCCCAACCCAAGGATCTAACCCATGTCTCTTGCATCTCCAGCATCGCAAATGGATTCTTTACCACTGAGCCACCTGGAAAGCCCGGTAACGGCCTTGACCAGCATCAAAATAGAAAGCAGCTTAAGTTCTATGTTTGCTTATTTATTAATATTTAAACAAATGCAAGCCTGGAGAAATCACCATGAAATCTTAGAAAATTCTTTGGTTCATATCTCTGATCTATATAAAAACATAAGTGAGGTTTGTCCTACTTTGAAATTATCACTGTTGGAACTGAATGAGATGCTCACAATAGAGTGATGAGCTGGTAAAAAAAAAAAATTTCAAAACAACTCAATAAACAGAAAATACAGATTTCAGTTAAGGAGAGAGACCAAGACAAAGGAGAACTGACTTTTTTGGTGACTTTAATAAAATATTTTAATGACTTTGTATTTCCTTTTCCCCATCAGCACAGAGTACTGCTAATTATTAATACTTAAAAGATGTAGTTTTCAGACTTTCAACTGTGCGCTAGTGTGGAATTGAGTATCACTGGTGACGCTCTGTGTCATGAGTGTTTCTCAAGGGTGGAGCCTCGAGGTGGGATTCCTAGGTCAGGGGCGTGCCCACCTTAATTTTCATAGGTGCTGCCAAAGAGCCTTTAAAGCTGTCCTGGTTGACCTTTCCTCATACCCCACCCACAGCAGATATCAGGAGGGTTTTTTTGGTTGGTTTGGTTGCTTTACATCCTGATAGAGAAAAATGATGTAATAGTTTGGTTTTTCCCTGCTACTAGGGAGATTGAGCTTCTTCCTCTTCTGTGAGCTTTTTGTTCATATATTTTAACCATTCTTGGGGAGTGGGATTGTGCACCTTTTAAAGTTCTCTATTCAAAACACTGTGATAGTGATCCCATTCAGGTAGTATCCAAAATTATAAAATACTATATACTTTCAAAGAAATGTATGCAAACATTATTAAAAGGAGGAGAAAACCTACGATTTTTACTTCAGGATGTAAAAGAAGATCTGATTAACTGGGCAGGCATATCGTGTTACACAGATGAGAAGACAAGTTATTGCAAAGATGTCAGTCCTCCCCAAGTTAACCTCTATGTTGGGTGTCTTCAGGGCTTTTCATGGATTTCAGGACGTGAAGTGACCATTCTAAACTTCATTTGGAAGAGTAGATTTGGGAACATTTCTAAGAAACATTTGAAAAAGAAGGAGTGAGAGAGCTTTCCCTGGCAAATATCAAAATAAATAAATATCAAAATACCAAAAAGCTATGATAATACAAATAATGTGCTACCAGCGTAAGATGAGACAAACTGATCAATTAAAGGCAAGGTACAGAAATAGACTAAAAGATATAGAGATTATGAAAAATGGCTATTTGTTTAGAGAAAAATTAAGTTAGATCCCTATTTCACATTACACTTAAAATTGAAGTGTAAATGCTATAGTAGAAGTAACTGGAGAATATATGATAGAAGATGTTAAAGATCTTGGGGGTGGTGAGGGGCTTTCTAAGCCTCTCAAGAAACCTAGAATCATATAGAAAAGAAAGTTACTATTTGAAATATAAAAAGTTAAAAGACAATCACTATCTGAGAGAAAGTATTTACAATACAAATAGCTTCCCTGGTGGCTCAGACGATAAAGAATCTGCCTGCAATGCAGGAGACCCAGGTTCGATTGATCCCTGGGTTGGGAAGATCCCCTGGAGAAGGGAATGGCAAACCACTCCAGTATTCTTGAAATCCCATAGACAGAGGAGCCTGGTGGGCCACAGACCATGGAGTTGCAAAGAATCAGACACGGCTGAGTGATTAACACAATAAGAACTCCAAAAATTAAGAAGAAAGAGACAACCAACCAATAGAAAAACAAAGGATAGGACCAGCTCATTTTTTTAAAATATACATTTAACTAATAAATAGATGAAAATATATTCAATCTCACTAACTTAGAGTGTAAATTTAAACATTCAAGTCCATTAAAATGTAATTGACAATAAAAAATGTTAACAAGGATGTAGAAAATTGGCACTGTCACTCATTATTGGTTGAACTGTAAATTGGTACAAACTTTCTGGAAGACAATTTAACAATATCTACAAAAATTCTAAATTTACACATCTTATGACCACTTCCAGGAATCTTTCCATATAGCAGCACAAGTTCATAAATATATATATATTTGATATATATATATGAAAATGTCTGTTGTGGCCTTTTTTTCAGGGGGAAAATAGACATTGAAAAAAATTATGGTTCATTCATTCAACAGACAGCCCTGAAACTGGTAAAAGAGCAACAATACCAATCCTCACAGTGATGATAATGATGAGTAATACTGTTGGGCTCTCACCCTGTGCTTGCGATTGTGCTGTGCTTTATGTGTATTATACACTTAACACATACAGTGGATCATGTAATGATGTCTAGAATAGATCATTAATTGAGTACAAGTTTCTGTTGATTTAGTATAACAAGCATTCTTTTGTGTATTGCTTGTATCATTTTTAAAAAGACAACAACAAATTGAAGACAGGGAAAAGAGAAGTTGTAGAATAAAATAACAAGTATTGTATATGTGGCAAAGACTGACCATGACTACCAAACCTGTCTTTTCCTCCTGAGCACATGGCTAAACTACATTTCCCAGCCCCGCATCATGGGGGTACAGGGAGGGCATGTGGCTGGTTCTTGCCAATAGAATGTGAGCAGAACTGATGCCTCGTGTCCAGGCTGAGGCTGTTGTGAGCAGGTGTGCCTTCTCAACTTGTTCAGTTCCTTTCTCTTCCCAAAATGCATCAAGCTTTAATTTCAGGTCACTTGTGGAAACAGCTGCATCATGAGATGGAGGGAGCCTAGGTTCCTGAAGAACTGAGTGGAGCAGGTGCTCTCCCTCAGCCCCCATGCTCAGCCCCAATTAGCACTACTGTGCTAATTCACTGAGACTTAGAATTTGTTGCCGCGGCTAGCATTACTTACTCTAAGACAATACAAAACCATTTTTGTAAAAAAAAAAAAAAAAAGTAAAAATGTAGGATTGTAATGGAGCAGAGAAACTGCCATATTTTATTTTATACTCCTTGTATTGCTTAAATCTTCTAAAACAAAAATATTTCTATAAGATAAAAGAAAGCTGAAATCTAATCTATGGTATTAATGTATTCAAGGAAGAACTGACCTGCCCTTTTTTCTGAAGGAGACCAGCTCTGGGAATAAGCTCTTCCCTAAACAAGTTTAGACTAGAGAAAACCTCCAAAAGAGGGGATGGGATGTTTGTCTCTTCCATTGGCACCTCAAGAAGAGCTAGGTGGCTTTTGATGTCATGGGAGAGCGTGAGACTGAGACAACATGGATTGGAATGTGTGACTTTGGGTAAGTTCCATACTTTCTGAGCCTGTTTTCTCCATTTGTAACCTGGAGATTAAAATCACCTACCATATGGAGTTGAAGTGAGAGGCAAATAACGCTACCAAAGTGTAAGTTTATTTACACTAAGTGCTGTAAAGATGGTAGAGACTGTGTCACTCAGTAGTTATTGAACATTTACTATGTGTCCAGACACAGTGCTAGGCATTGGAAATACAGTATTGACTTATGGAATTCAAGGACTAATGGGAAACAAGCATAGAGTAATTACAAATAATTAAACAAACAACTTAGAAGTAAGAAATGAAAAAGTACTGAGTGCTATTGGAGCATCTAAAGGCAAGATCTAATAAACTTGGGGGAGGGGTCAGGTTTTTATCCATTACTGAATAAATTACTGAATATTCATTACTGTATTACCAATGCTCAGTGACCTTTGCCTACAGCAGACACCAGATAAACTCTAGCAATACTTTCCTTCTTCCTTTTCCAGAAAGTACAGGACCTGTCTGCCTGTTCCTCCAGTTCTTAGGACAATACTAATCAAGGATTAGGGTTCGTTTAGTAATAATCCCCTCTCCACGATAAGACCATCTGAGTGCCTGGTTTCCACATTCTGACCCAGTCAGTGCTAGATCAGTGCCATCCACACTAATTCTTCTAGGATGGTTGCCTGGCTCTCACTCAGGGAAGCACGTAGTGCCTTGGGAACTGGCTTTGGTATCACATAACTTCTGCTTACCTGAGATGTAGACCTCATTTTTTAATGTCACGCATGCAAACTCCACCCACTTCTTATTCTCACTGTCCAGCTCGTGCTCTGTCATGGGGAGCTTGGCCACCTCCAGGCGGCTGCGCCTCAGGGGATCCAGGCAGGTTACCTCCGCCACAAACCGTTCATCCTTCGTGCAGCCACCAATGATCATGAATACCTCAGACTGGAACTCATGCATTCTGGGCTTGGTGCGCTCCGAAATGATCTGGAAAACCAGTGGGAGTACAAAAGGCAGAATGGTACAGTGGTTCATAGCTCAGGTTATAGAACCAGGGTAAAAGAACCCGATTCCTGACTCTGCTACGGTATGACCATGTGACTTCACCTCCTTGAGTATCACCTTCTGTATAACGGAGATTTTAGTGGTAACAACCTCATAGTTTTGTCAGGAAGATTAAATGGGCTAATATACTTAGTGTGCTTGGCCTCGGGCCTGATGGATAATAAGTACTCAGTAAAGGTTATCGGTTGTAGATTTTACTACTTTTTAAGAAGTTCAGATCTGTTTACAATCAAATGCACTTCCTGCATCTTCTCTCTTGCTTGGTTGGAAGCACTGAATCCTAGAATTTAATTTCTGGCCACCTTCCACTGCCCCTTGGTTTCAATTTCTTGATGATATCCCAGACTTTGCTCACTACCAGGCCTCTTTAGAGGACTGGAAGAGAAGTCCTGACTGGGCATATAAGAGCATCCAGAGACTTAGGAGAAAAGAACCAAAAGGGAACAGAATGTATCCAGGGAGGTCAGGGGACTGGGTCCCAACATCAAGCATATGACCCTTCAGAGCCTTGAACAAGTGAAGAAATTCATACCACAGATATTTGAACCCAGCTGAAGGAGCAGAGGTTTGGGGTCAGATACACCAGCGTTCCTTCCTGCTTTCACCACCTATGGCCATGTGACCTTGGAGAAGAGACGCAGTCTCTATAAGGGCCTGTGATCACACCTCAGCCACCAGGCTGTTGTGAGCATGCATGAGGTTGTAATGTAGAGGGCGGAATCGAGCATCTGGCACACACACGGCCCTTGAAAACTAGTCAAAGGGGACAGCGGGAGCAGTGGGAGATGTCATGTTGATGTTAGGAATGAAAAGGGAGAGGTGCCCTCCTCCTGGTCCAGCCAACCCTGGGCTTGATGGGGGAGGTTCTACAGGTGTAGGACCTTGATGGGAGACAGAGAGGCAGCACCCATTTCCCACGTGACCAAAGCGGCTTCTTTTTCCTACAAAGTTAAGCTGACCTAATATGGATCATGGAACTTCAGTCTTGCCTACAGATGGTGACACACAGGTCACAGTAGCAAAGACTGAAGCCCACAAATGGTGAATCCAATCAATAGTCACATGCAATCAGGCCAGCCAATGTCCAGCATCTACTTCCCAGAAGAGACTTTATTTTTCTGTGCCAATCAGATCAGATCAGTCACTCAGTCGTGTCTGACTCTTTGTGACCCCGTGAATCACAGCACGCCAGGCCTCCCTGTCCATCACCAACTCCCAGAGTTCACTCAGACTCACGTCCATCAAGTCAGTGATGCCATCCAGCCATCTCATCCTCTGTCGTCCCCTTCTCCTCCTGCCCCCAATCCCTCCCAGCATCAGAGTCTTTTCCAATGAGTCAACTCTTCGCATGAGGTGGCCAAAGTACTGGAGTTTCAGCTTTAGCATCATTCCTTCCAAAGAAAGCCCAGGGCTGATCTCCTTCAGAATGGACTGGTTAGATCTCCTTGCAGTCCAAGGGACTCTCAAGAGTCTTCTCCAACACCACAGTTCAAAAGCATCAATTCTTCGGCACTCAGCCTTCTTCACAGTCCAACTCTCACATCTATACATGACCACAGGAAAAACCATAGCCTTGACTAGACGAACCTTTGTTGGCAAAGTAATGTCTCTGCTTTTGAATATGCTATCTAGGTTGGTCATAACTTTCCTTCCAAGGAGTAAGCGCCTTTTAATTTCATGGCTGCAGTCACCATACAATAAATTTTGATCCTCAGTTCTTGAGGCTGAACCGTGGCCATTAAGTGTGTAGCAGGGCTCTCTTCTGTGCGTCAGCAGAAGGGAGTATGACTCTGTGTGGCAGGACAATCCTGGGCTGAGCCTGCAGCACTGACAGTGGAAAGGCCAGCTGGGATGAGGGTGGGGGGTGGTCCTGAGAACTTGGAGGCACTATGAGATTACCAAGCTGGTAGGAGAGGATTGAACAATGCATTGGCACCGAAGACAAATCTGTCCCATCTGAGATTTCTCCCTCCAGCCTCTAAACCATCCTTCCAGGTACAACCTCCAGCACCAATCTGTCCTCTTTCAGGGAGGATTTGGGGATTATAGAGCGATGTTTAGAGGACAGCACTAGCCTCCCAGAATTGGTTTCCTGTGACTCACTCTGGTTCAGAGAAGCAGGCCCCAGCTTCCCCTCTTTAACCACCTTATGCACAGTGCCTGCTCTGCCACATCAACAGCCTGCTGACTAGCCGGGGACCACACTAGCTGTGATCTTACTCCTGACTCCCAGGCTGGCATCCTAGTCCTGCATCCTGGCCTGCGGAAGACTGTGTTCCCACTGACTGAATCATGCTCTGCTGCCTGCTGTCAGGATCTCCCCATATCTGTCCTCAATTTCCCACACTACCTCCCAACCACTCACCCTGTGATCTTTTTGACATCATTGTCACTGTCACTTTGCTCTTTTCCCCGGGAAGCCATTCTAGCCTTTCCACAGATGCTCCCACAGTCCTGAATTTCCCTATCACAGCACTTTTCACCCTCATCTAATTTATTCTAATATCCCTCATGGCTGGAACAGCCCTTTTCTTCAACAGATCTCAGCACCAAGAACAATATCTGGAGCTTGTGGGCTTCCATAAATGATGGATGGATGAATGAATGAAAGAATGGGCAAGCTAGTTGACCCAGCACCTGATAAAGATATCATTTTTTCCAGTCTAGATCATGTGGTAACCAGCTTCCACAGGGCTCCCAGCAATCCCCACCTCCTGGAACTAACATCCTGTGTTGTTCCCTCCACATTGCTCCCGGGTTGATCTCTATGCCAATAGAATACAATAGTGACAGTATACTACTTTTGAAATTAGGTTATGAAGGCACTAGGATTCCATCTTGATTGCTGTCTTTCCTGGGTCATTTGCTCTGAAGGAAGCCAGCTGCTATGCAGGGGCCAACCGTCAGCAAGGAAGTAACACCTGTCAACAATCTTGTGGAGGAGCTTGGAAGTGGATACTCCAGCCAGCTCTGAGCTTTGAGATGACTAACTGCAGCCCCAGCCAGTAGCTTGACTGCAACTTCAGAAGAGCCCCTAAGCCAGAACCACCCAGCTAAATCACTCCCAGATCCCTGACAATTATGAGATAATAAATGTTTGTTGTTTTAAACTGCCTTTTGGGATAATTTGTTGCATAGCAATAGATAATATAATCATCCAGTTCATGGATCAGGCTGGGTATTGAGACCTGCCTTCCCTAGTGGCCCAGAAGGTAACCGGAGTCAAATCCCTGGGTCAGGAAGATCCCCTGGAGAAGGAAATGGCAACCCACTCCAGTATTCTTGCCTGGAAAATTCCACGGACAGAGGAGCCTGCTGGGCTACATGGAGTCACAAAAGAGACATGACTGTGTGATTGAACACACATGTAAGGTCAGCTATACTTTACAAAATATTAACCTCAAAGGCATGACAAATGCCAATCAGATATCAGAGATGTGCGAATTTGCAGATACAGGGAAATGTTTGCCAGTGAATCACACACAACAATCAGGTCTACCCAGTTTATTTTCATATTGTTAGAAAGAGCAAAGAATTGCACCTTACTGAGTACTCTTGGTCCAAAGAGCCCATTTGAAAGGACTGAACAGAAGTAACCAAACTACTTGGATAAAGCTCACATGGGTGAGCTTCTGACACTCTGTCCTCAGGAGTAAGCCCTCCTGACAGCACACATATCACAGCAGCATTTGTTATAGATCAAGTTGGCCCCTGGAAACTTTGGAGGCAATGAAATGAAGGGGCAACTTTCTCTGCCCCAAAAGACCTCTCCCAATGAAGGTACCAGCTACTACTTCTAGATCGAATGTAAATTGACATTTGCCTTTAGGTTCTAACATTTGACTCTGTCACCACCACTGTGGGCTTAAAAGGAGGAACAAGGTTAAGTCTGGGAAAGGAGGGTTAGGAGGAGAAGGATGTTCACAGCGTATCCTCCAGACTTCCACTTGAGTCATCAGGAATAAAGCCAGGCTCATGCAAGCAGTGAGAAGACTGAGAATTTTGGAAATCAACTGGCAATGAGACCCAACTCAGAGATCACAATGGTTGGTTGGCTCAGTTACCTAAACAATAGAATGAGAATAAGAAAGTACCCCAAGCACTTGGGGCAATAAGACAGAAAAAAATTAGGACTGAATGGAAAGAGAGATTTTAGCCTCAGAGAAAGAAAATGCTTAATGCTTGATTGTGCCATAAAGGAACTGAGTGAGAATAGGAACAGTCTTTATTTCTAGGACACTTATCGTGTGTCAGACACTGTGCTAACACATTTCATTCATTATCTTATTTAAGTCTCAAAACAATTCCATCAGCTGGTAGGTATTATCTTCCCCATGTTACAAAGGGGAAGAAAGCTGAGCACTGAAGAATTGATGCTTTTGAACTGTGGTGTTGGAGAAGACTCTTGAGAGTCCCTTGGACTGCAAGGAGATCAGTCCTGGTGTTCATTGGAAGGACTGATGTTGAAGCCGAAACTCCAATGCTTTGGCCACCTGATGCAAAGAGCTGATTCATTTGAAAAGACACTGATTCTGGGAAAGATTGAGGGTAGGAGGAGAAGGGGACGACAGAGGATGAGATGGTTGGATGGCATCACCGACTCAATGGACGTGAGTTTGGGTAGGGTCCGGGAGTTGGTGATGGGCAGGGAGGGCTGGCATGCTGCAGTTCATGGGGTCACAAAGAGTCGGACATGACTGAGTGACTGAACTGAACTGAACTGATGTTACAAGGATTGAGCTTTAGGGCAGCTAAGTTGCTTTCCCAAGGTCACACTGTAGGTAAATTGTGCAATCAAGATTAAAGTCCAGATTCACCCAACTAGAAGTCCAAGTTTCTGACACTGGGGACTTTTCTAGTTATCAGTATTCTCTCTGGTCCTAAATCCAAAGCCTATAATCCCACTCCCCACTCCTCCATCACAAATACAAAAAGCAGAACAGTTTTAGCAGCAGCAATTTTGCAGAAGACATAGTAGGGACAATTTATATAAGAGGAAACCCTTTACAGCTGCCTCTTAGGGAGTTCGGAAATGGGAAGCAGAAACAAAAACAGCAGGAATGTTGGCAGTTGATCAAGACTCTATGCTTTAAATGCTGAACTGAGAGCAGTTGCAGAGATTGATCTTGTCTTCAGGAATATGAGGGCTTTCCCATTGCTAAGCCGCCTGCCAGTGACCCACATTTCAACATAGGATCCTTGTGGTGGTCTGGTTCTCTATCAGTCTACTCATCACCCTTCATTTGCTTAGTGTCCTATCTTCTCTAAAAGAGAAGATACGGGAGTTTATTAAGGTAGAGACTGTTTTGTGGTGTTTGGGGCCATGTCTGGCATATAGTTGGTATTCATGATTTATTTGTGAAGAATGAAAGTATAGCATATTAAAATATATAGGGTGCTGCTGAAGTTGAACTTAGGGGGAAAATTATAGCACTAATGACAATATTAGAAGAAAAGAAAAGAAAGATTTCAAAATAATGACCTTCAATTCCTCCCTAATAAACTGGAAAAAGAAAAGAAAATTCAATCTGAAGTAAGCAGATAAAAGAAAATAATTAATATAGAAATAAGGGGAATAGAAAGTGTAAAAACAATAGAGAAAGTCAAATGAAACCAGAAGTTGGTTCTTTGAGAAAATCAATAAAATTGATAAAACTCTAACCAGACTGATCAGAAAAAAAAAAAAAAGGAGACACAAATTACCAGTATCTGGAATGAGAAATATGACATCACTGCAGATTCTACAGATATTAAAGAGGATAATAAGTGGACAACTTTATGCCAATAAATTCAGCAATGGAAAATTCTTTGAGAAATACAAACTCCCAAGGATAATTTTAGAAGAAATAGAATTATAGATATAGATATTAAAGAAATATAATTTGAAGTTTTAAGTTTAAAACCTTCTCTCTCACACACACACAAATTCCTTCTGGTTCTGATAGCATCACTGATAAATTCTACCAAATATTTAAGAATGTGCTTGCAAAGTGAATAAGTGACAATGGATCTGAAGATAACACAGAACTAGAAAAGTACACACAGAAAAGAAGGGGCTCCCAAGGGGCTCTGAAAGACAATTCCTAAACTCTCTTGGCTAATATTCTACCAATGGCATAATGAAGAAGGCTTGGTAGCCAACCTCAGAACTGCTGTATAGTGGTATTTATGTGTGGTGTACATGGGTTGTATAGTGGTGTACATGTGAGGCTGTTCATGCATACAGACTTGACAAGCTGTCCTTCTATCGTTACTTCTTGATTGTTTTGTTCCTCTCCACTAAGCTTATTCTAATTTTTATAAAATTCTGAATATAACATTCTTCAGGAATTGTTAAGCAGAACCAGGCAGATACAAATGATACTTTTATTTACCATCTTGGTACCCATTTATTCATTCAAAAAACATTAAGCACTCCTTTGCTATATATACCAAGGACTCTCTTAAGGTCTGCATGAATAGTCCAATAAGACATATTTCCTACCATAACAAGTACCCTGTCTCGAGATATTTATAGATGAGGAATTTAATGGTTAACAGGCAATGACTGGTGCTATGACAGAGCAATGCCATGACGCTTTAAGAATGACAGGGGCCTCTGGAGAAGGTGATGCTTAAACTGAGTTTTGAAGCTGGAACAGAAGTTAACTAGATGAAGCAGAGGAAAAAGTCGTTTAAGCAGCATTAGCCTGCATTCTCCAGTACTCTTGCCTGGAGAATCCCAGGGACGGGGGAGCCTGGAGGGCTGCCGTCTATGGGGTTGCACAGAGTGGGACACGACTGAAGCGACTTAGCAGCAGCAGCAGCAGCAGCAGCCTGCATTAGCCTGAAGGCTGAAAAAGCATGTCCACCTTGAGGAATTACAAGCGGTGCACTAGGACCAAGAGGAGAGAGAGGTTGGAGATGACACCAGAGCAGTGAGCAGGAGGCTGGGCTCTGAGAGTTTAGGCACAAGTGTGGGCTTTATCCTGAGGGTGGTGGGGAGCCAGTGAAGAGACTAAACCCAGGAGAAAATGATTAGGCTTGAGTTTTAGATCAGCAGGAAGGCCAGATGAGGGGCAGGAAGTTGAGTTTTGAGAAATTTTCAGTTCAGGAAGGAAATAATAAGAGTCTGAACCTAGGTAATGTCAGAGGAGATCTAATGTTTCCCCCAGAAAGGGGAAAGTGGGAAAACAGCAGCCCTGTGGAATGATGACTGGACTGGACAACTGGACAGGGCATCCTTCCTGCATATGTGTGGCTCCCCACCAGACTCCTGCCCTTACACTGCTGAAAGAAGGATGTGCCAGGCATGGTGCTAGGTGATTTCCAGATCTCACCTAATCCTCTCAGTAGCTGTCTACCCTGTAGTATCATCCCCATTTTACAGATCAGAAACCCGAAGCTTCTGGACTGCCTGAATCAAACTATAAACTTAATAACATCTTTTTCTTCATGCCCTAAGGATTTGTGAGCCAGTCTCGCCTGTATCTCTGGGAGGTCTGCTAATCCCTTTGCTGGTTATCTATAGCATCTCTCATCACCAACTTACCTCATTGCCAGAAAGGTGGTACATTCTGGCTTCCTGGAGCAGTGGGAAGACCTCCGGGCACTGCCGGATGAGAGGATCAGCTTCCACCATCTCCACAAAGTACCACGGGTCCAGAAGCGGCAAGCGCACGTTCTCCAGGATGTAGGGGAGCAAACAGAGGCGTTCTGACTGCTTGTGCCTGACCCAGCTCATCACAGTCTCAAACACCTGAGCCTCCTCTGTCACATAAAGGTCGTCACTCTTCAAAATGTGATACAGAGTGTCCACAGGAAGTTCCAGGAACTCCTCAGAGTTCAGGATCTGCACAAAGTTCTGGATGATGTAACTCTGAACCTGCTTCTTTAGACTGTCCAAGGAATGTGTGTCTGCCAGCCTCAGGATTCCAACACAGTTTTCTGGGTTCAAGGCTTCTGTGAGGAAGCTAGCACAGGCATCCACCATCCGCAGGAACTAAGAGAACAGAAGAATAGCAAATCAGGCCAGAAAATGACCAGTCCACAAAGAGGTTGATCAGCGAGTTGTATGTAGTAGCAAAAATTTAGAAAGAACTCAAGTGACCCAAATAGGGGACTAGCTAAATAAATGAAAAAAAGGTCGTATTTTCAACAGCTCTAGCATCATTAAGAAAGCATGCTGTATCCAGCACAGCCAAAAATAAATAAAATTTTAAAAATTAAAATAAAGACACGGAGTGTACTTGGAACCAGAGAGGTCCTGATGGGTCTAAAAAAAAAGAAAAAGAAAAGAAAACATGTCGTAGAAAAATATTAAATGACATGGAAAACATCCATAATGTATTGAGTTGAAAAATCCATTCACTGAATCTTGATCAAATGTCCAGATTTAATCAGCGACTTACAGGAAGCACAGGTGAAAGAGGAACATGTTCAATGATGCCATGGGAATACAATCAGCAAAACCCAGACTGTGGGAAACTCTACAGAACAACCAGTTCAGTTTCTTCAACAAATACATCCGAAGGGGAAAGAGAGAAGTGAGAGGGGGTGGGCAGGGAGAGATAGCTGAAGCATGAAAAGAGATTTAAAAGATACATCAACCTACAAGAAAGTATAGCACTTTATTTGGAACACTAATTTAAACAAAATAATTTTAAAAGTCAGAAAAATATTTACAATGACCAACATTTGGTGATATAAAGCAACTATTACTTTTTAAATTTATATATTTATTTTAATTTGAGGATAATTACTTTACAATATTCTGACGGTTTTTGCCATACATCAGTGTGAATCAGCCATAGGGATACGTGTCCCCTCCATCCTGACGAGCCCCCACCTCCCTTCCCACCCTATCCCTCTATGTTGTCAACAGAGCACCAGCTTTGAGTGCCCTATAAAGCAACTATTATTAATTTTAAATATGGCAATAGTGTTATGGTTATATTTAAAGAAGTTCTGGGGGCTATACACTGAAATATTTTCAGGTGAAATGAGAAGGCATTTCACAAAAGCATATGTGTATTATGATACTATTTTATTTTTATAAAGAAAAAAAAATTTGGTCATTGCAACAATAATCCTCCCACAGAAACAAGTCCCATAGGAATGAATGAAATATACTGTATAAACTATATAAGGCACCACACTTTGTAATGATGCCATGAGATTTTTTTCTTATTTTGTTTATTTATATACTTTTTCAGTTCAGTTCAGTTCAGTTCAGCTGCTCAGGCGTGTCCGACTCTTTGTGACCCCATGAATTGCAGCACGCCAGGCCTCCCTGTCCATCACCAACTCCCGGAGTTCTCTCAAACTCACATCCATCAGTCGATGATGCCATCCAGCCATCTCATTCTCTGTCGTCCCCTTCTCCTCCTGCCCCCAATCCCTCCCAGCATCAGAGTCTTTTCCAATGAGTCAACTCTTCGCATGAGGTGGTCAAACTACTGGAGTTTCAGTACTGGAGTTTCAGCTTTAGCATCATTCCTTCCAAAGAACACCCAGGACTGATCTCCTTTAAAATGGACTGGTTGGATCTCCTTGCAGTCCAAGGGCCTCGCAAGAGTCTTCTCCAGCACCACAGTTCAAAAGCATCAACTCTTTGGTGCTCAGCTTTCTTCACAGTCCAACTCTCACATCCATACATGACCACAGGAAAAACCAAAGCCTTGACTAGACGGACCTTTGTTGGCAAAGTAATGTCTCTGCTTTTTAATATGCTATCTAGGTTGGTCATAACTTTCTTTCCAAGGAGTAAGCATCTTTTAATTTCATGGCTGCAATCACCATCTGCAGTGATTTTGGAGCCCCAAAAAATAAAGTCTGACACTGTTTCCACTTTTTCTATATCTATTTCCCATGAAGTGATGGGACCAGATGCCATGATCTTAGTTTTCTGAATGTTGAGCTTTAAGCCAACTTTTTCACTCTCCACTTTCACTTTCATCAAGAGGCTTTTTAGTTCCTCTTCACTTTCTGCCATAAGGGTGGTGTCATCTGCATATCTGAGGTTATTGATATTTCTCCTGGCAATCTTGACTCCAGCTTGTGCTTCTTCCAGCCCAGCATTTATCATGATGTACTCTGCATATAAGTTAAATAAGCAGGGTGACAATATACAGCCTCAATGTACTCCTTTTCCTATTTGGAACCAATCTGTTGTTCCATGTCCAGTTCTAACTGTTGCTTCCTGACCTGCATATAGGTTTCTCAAGAGGCAGGTCAAATCCTCTAAAATGAATAAGTAACACTTTTGTGATGAAAAATTAATTTTAAAATTAATTGGTTTCCATGTCTTATTTTTAAATTATCATCCTCTTCATAAGAATGTGAGTCTTATATATGTATACAGCACTTTACAGTGACAAAGTCCTTTTGTGTCTACTATATTATTTAATACTCGTTTTACAGACATAGGGTCTCAAATGCACCGGTCCATTCTATTTGCTTCTCTCTGGAGCTTAGCTTTGAAGGAGTCAAGTTCTCAGTGTTATTGGTTTGATCAATAGAGGAAAGATGGAAAGAAGGAGACTGAGGAGACAGGGCCTGGTAGGGAGGGTTGCTCTAAAGACAGGGCCTAGTCAGAGTACAGGGAGTGGGGGTGCAGCCTGCAGACAAGAAACTCTAATGATGGGAGCTGGGGATGACAGGGTTTGGGGCCTGAAGGGAGGGGGCAGGACAGGTCTTAGGGTGGACCACACTGACTTAGGGTTTGTCCTTCATTTCAGAACACTCTAGGAGGTACAGGTTCCTGATGGGGGGGATCAATCTCAATGGCAAAATATTAATTTTCCCTGTCACACTACACTTTTCAATTGTCCATTTAGAAATCATTGACCTGAGGGTAAATGCCCTGAGGAGAAAGCCTAAACTCTGCCTCGGACCACCCGTTCTGCTGGCCCCCACCGCCTGTAGAGCTGCTCCTCGCATGAGCAACTGTGGAAACAGTTGAGACAGAACTCTAACACCTGTTTAGTTGTTTGCAGATTTTCGGTTCAAAGAGTAAAAATATACAACTGAGACCAAACCTCGCTGAGCCCTCAGAAGCTGTAACCAGGGCCCTGTGTGGCTCTGCCCACAGAGACCTCTGAGGGGGCTGAAAGGGAACTCACTGAAATGGCAGGCTCTGGACCAAAGCGGCAGGTACACCTTGCCAGCATTTGCCTGAGAGAAAGGTGGTATGAAAATCAAATCGATTTTCTAAATAAGTAGACTATCTCTGGGAGGCCACCTCAGAACCCGGTAACAGTGGTTGCCTCTGGGGAAGGGAACTGGGGGCCTGCGTCAGGGTGGAGAGGGAGAATTACTTTTCACTTTTGCCTTTCTGTATCCCCTCCAGTTTCGTGTCTTGTGGAGGAATTATCTATTTATTCTATCTACACTCACAAATAGAGAAAACACTAGAAGGAAATACATCAAAATGCGAATGGTGGTTATCTCAACTAAGTTTTGCAGATAAAGTTATTAATTTGTTTTTTAGATTTTGCTGTAGAGATCAAGTTTTCTGCACTGAGCAGGAAGTTGCTTTCAAAATCAGAAAAAATAAAATAAATATTTTCTTGTGATTTTCAAGTATACAACGAGAAAATAAAATGTAAAAATAAATAAATAACACATACTATGTGCCAGTCCTTTCCGTTAACCAGCTCATTTAATACATACAACAACACTACCAAGTAGAGATTTGTTATTATATCACTGCTATTTTATAAATGAGGAAACAGTTTCAGAAAAGTGAAGTAATTTCTTCAGAGACTTAAAATGAGAGGTAGAGCTAAAAGCTGAAAGTCTTATCTTGTTCCAGAAATATATGTTCTTACATTATTTCAAGTCACCTCCAGTCAAATAGTATGTGCACAGGACAAGGGCTCGTGTGCAGATGCCAAGGGCGATTTGTACACTTCACTGGAGAACTCAGATGGTCTGATCTGTCCAGACCCAGGAAGGCCCAGCTGACAAGATGCCAGTACTTACCCCAGCATGATGACCACTGATGAGCAAAGGGAACCAGGAAAGAGCATAAAATCAAGTACCAAAGTTCACATGTGTGAGAAACAGTGGCTCACACGTGTCTCTCCCCACTCAGAAACCGTTCATCCACCTGTTCTTCTCCCTAATATGTATTGAGCATCTGTTAGATCATAGGCTCTCAGCTGGGGGTACCAAGGGGAGCAGAAAGAAATACAGTGCCCAGGCTCATTGGAAAAGGCAGACAGTGGGGGAGGCAGGCAGGAATCAAATAATCATACAGACTGTGTACAATTACCGCTGGGATAAACGCTGTGTAACAGAGTTCAGTGATGCCACTGCCTAGACTGAGGACGTCTACCCTCACCCCTCAAGCCGTGCGTATACAGCAGCACTGGGACTCTCCCCGATGGAGTCACACCTGTCTACTTACCTTCTGAAAACAGCCCTAAGCTTACCTGTCAGCACTATCACAGTAGCTTTCTATGCTCACACCATTTTGTCAGCCAGGACCACCTTTGTCCCTCATCTCTACCTGCTAAAATCCTCCTCCCATCACCCAAGCAAGTTTGACTCTGCAGCCCCACTTCTAAAGAAACGATTCAAGTGAGTTCATCCCATCTACAACTGAGAAGTCCCCTTTTAAGTTTCCCTCAAAAAGGAGGAAGAAGGGAGTACCACAGCCATCACTTTATCTACACAGGCTGTTTTCTTCATTCAGAGTTGTTCAATCTGGGACCAATGGATGCTCTTGCAAGTTTTTGAACCCCTACATTGTGTGGAAAATTTGTTTGCACACATGGAATTTTTCTGGGAATTGTGTTTGCAGGAGACACTGAGTTGCTCTCTGGTATCCATCCACCTGAGGACAAAACCAATACAAGAGGGACGGCCAACCTGAAGGACCAGAAAGACACAGAGCCAAGGTCTTAATCAGACTGTGCTTGGAGCCTTCCCTGCCTCTGGACATTTTTTATTCTGGCTCAATACTAGGTTAAAACGAAAGGAGGGAGACAGAAGAGAAGGGAAAGGGAAAGAAGTGGAGAAATCCTATCTATTCATGAAGTTCTTTCTCAAAAGCCATTTCCTCCTTCATGGCTTCTCCAGCGGCCCCACATGGAATCAATTCCTCCCTCCTCTGGGCTCTACTAATCAACTCACTGCCCCTCTAGTAGAACAATGATTACATTT
Organism: Bos mutus; assembly: GCF_027580195.1. Lineage (NCBI taxonomy): Eukaryota > Metazoa > Chordata > Mammalia > Artiodactyla > Bovidae > Bos > Bos mutus. The sequence continues at coordinate 82,662,654 of NC_091617.1, read as the reverse complement.
CTATTTTGTACTATGGTCCAGTACCTCAAGGGCACGTACTAGGTCATACTTGTGTTTTTATTTCCAGCAGCACTTAGCACAAACTCTGGCAAAAGAAGAGAAAGAAGGGAAGAAGAGAAAGAGGAAAAAAATATTTTTCAGGTACTTAGTCTGTACCACGATCTGTGCTAGATAATTTCTCATGCATTATTTTGTTTAATGAATAAATTTTCTTTTTTTAATGAATACATTTAAAGTAGATATTGGTATTACCATTGGTGCAGAGGATGGAAGAGAGAATTCAAAGAGTCAGGTGTGTTGCCCAAGGTTACACAGTTGGTAGGTGGTAGAAATGATACTGGAGAACACCTGGCTAATTCTCCTCACTGAGCTTCACCTTGCTTTTGTAACTGTTGCATTGTTAAGCTGACAAATTCCAGAAGAGTCCAAAGAGAACTTGTAAGGACAAGGGTGAATGGAGGGTCTCCGAGTTGCCTACATTCCCCCCAGAATGTGCTTCAATAAACACTTCTGGAAATTCTGGAAAATTCTTAAAGAGATGAGAATACCAGATCACCTGACCTGCCTCTTGAGAAATCTATATGCAGGTCAGGAAACAACAGTTAGAACTGGACATGGAACAACAGACCGGTTCCAAATTGGGAAAGGAGTACGTCAAGGCTGTATATTGTCACCCTGCTTATTTAACTTACATGCAGAGTACATCATGAGAAACGTTGGGCTGGATGAAGCACAAGCTGGAATCAAGATTGCCGGGAGAAATATCAATAACTTCAGATATGCAGATGACACCACCCTTATGGCAGAAAGCGAAGAAGAACTAAAGAGCCTCTTGATGAAAGTGAGAGAGTAGAGTGAAAAAGTTGGCTTAAAGCTCAACATTCAGAAAACTAAGATCATGGCATCTGGTCCTGTCACTTCATGGAAAATAGATGGGGAAACAGTGGAAACAGTGAGAGACTTGATTTTTGAGGGCTCCAAAATCACTGCAGATGGTGATTGCAGCCATGAAATTAAAAGATGCTTGCTCCTTGGAAAAAAAAGTTATGACCAACCTAAATAGCATATTAAAAAGCAGAGACGTTACTTTGGCAACAAAGGTCCATCTAGTTAAATCTATAGTTTTCCAGTAGTCATGTACGGATATGAGAGTTGAACTATAAAGAAAGCTGAGAGCCAAAGAGTTGATGCTTTTGAACTGTGGTGTTGGAGAAGATTCTTGAGAGTCCCTTGGACTGCAAGGAGATCTAACCAGTCCATCCTAAAGGAAATCAGTCCTGAATATCCATTGGAAGGACTGATGTTGAAGCTTAAACTCCAATGCTTTGGCCACCTGATGTGAAGAATTGACTCATTGGAAAAGACCCTGATGCTGGGAAAGATTGAAGGCAGGAGGAGAAGGGGATGCCAGAGGATGAGATGATTGGATGGCATCACTGACTCAACGGACATGAGTTTGAGTAAACTCCAGGAGTTGGCAATGGACAGGGAGGCCTGGCATGCTGCAGTCCAGGGGGTTGCAAAGAGTCGGACACAACTGAGTGACTGAAGTGAACTGAACTGAAACATTTCTGAGTGTGAGGGTAGTGTTAATCAGAACCACAGGATCCCAGCCAGTGGCTGGGAAACTACTGAGCCAGTCATGGAGGCAAGAAACTTCTCTAAAAATATTTGGTTTTGCTTCTTCATATTCAAGATTATTTAGGACTTTAGGGTAAGTTTTCAGATCTCGGTCTGTCCCAATTACACATGAACTTATGTATTAAACCTGAGTGATGACAGATATTGGTAACAGATAATCAACTTCCTATTTGGAGTGGGCAGCATGTGAGTAAAAGTTTACACCCAGGCACCTGACTCTCAGAGCAGGGAGACTAAAAATACAATCAAAGAAACCACTTGAAACATGTTTGCAGTTCCCATGAGAAGTGTCTGCCTCAAAGAGAATGCACCTCCCCCCCCCATCCCCACAGCTCCTCTGCTGCCTCCCTGTACACTCTCCAGAACCAGGCATCCTAAAGGCTCTCACCACTGTGATTCCACATTTCACTAGAGGTTCCTTCAAATCCACCCCAGAATAACATAAGTCCTATTTTGGTCCAAATCAGGAATCCTACTGACCACAGTCCCTGTGTTGCCTTGGAGTCCTTACAAGTGATCTATAAAGACATTGATATTTTTAACTTCAAGCCCCAACAAATCAGTATATGTGAAGAGTGTGTTAATTGTTGATGAGATCAACAAAATTAAAACTTATTGGAAAGTGCTTCTGAATTCATTGTAAATATTTGTCACTATTTTGTCTTCCCAAAAAATAGATACAAAACATCAAGCCATTCTCTTGTGGGGTCTGTATTGGTAATAACGAGTAGTCTTCATACAAATTGTAAATTACCACAGATTCTAATCTTCTGCCTTTGCTCATATCTCTCAAGCCAGACACCAGCCTAAGACTCTATGGGAATGCACTCTCCCACCTTAGGAAGCCATCTGCTCCCTTCAGACTTTCAGTCCTTGTTCTAGACTTGGCTGAAAGATCTGCTGCTTCCTGGAAGCTATACAGGGTGGGCAGGAAAGGAAGGAGCTAAGAATTGCAAAGGGTCCACTCACTAAGGTGGAGCCGGTGCTGGGATCCTGAGGCGCATAGAGGTGCACTTACCTCATAAGTGGAATCAAAATGAAAACTAAGGGGCAGTGCCCACGGGTGTGGCAAGTTTGGTAGAGATTCAGGCAACAGACAGCCCCTGAGTTCCCAGAGGACACAACGCGGGCCCCAACAGGCTAGTGGCATGCAATAGCGGGTACATGTGGGCCACACGAAGGTTCAAGGGGCAAGTGGTACAGCTGTGGCTTAGTGACTCAGCTCAGGGAGAGTGTGAAGGCCGGGGAGGGACCCCATTATAAGGATTAAACAGAATGATGGTGTCTGGGACATAGCTCAAGATTTGGGGGGATTGGGTGTGTATGTGTGTGTGAGAGAGAGAGAGAACACTTGTATACAGCAGAGAAGCATGCAAATAAGTAGAAGCCAGGTCCTAAGAAGCAGGTCCATGCACACAGCTGCAACAAGTGGGACAGCAGATAGAGAAGGTGAAACCTTCAGTCTTTGTTTAAAAGTTCCTTCTGCCTGAAATACATTTTTCCAAACCCAGCTGCCACTTGTTGAAACCCAACCCATTCTATGAAGTCCAACTTCTTCAGAGCCAGAAATTTCTATATTCTGCCTCGGGGTCTGGAAGCTCATTGGGAATTCTCGTTTTAGAGTCTTCAGCAGTAGTAATGGAGGCAGGTACAGGAGCCAGAAGTTCTGGGTTTAGACCCAGATCAAAGCTCTGCCACTTGATTAACTGAAATCTAAGCCACATCTAGAAAGTGGTGGGAATAATAAACCCACCTTACAGTCTCATTATCAGGGTATTCCCTGGCCTGCTCATGCTCAGAACTAATGTCAATTATCAAATAGGATCATGTAGGGGAAAGAATGTGATAAATTGCTACTTATATGTGATCTATATTTACAATTTTAATCTTTATTTCACCCTGAAAGCGACTCACAAAGTACCTTGCACACAGTGGATACTTAGTAATTTGTGTAGTTAGGTAGCAGAAAAAGTCAGAATCTGGCAGCATTGTGGATAACATTACAACTAAAACCCCACATCTCACTTCCTTATTCCACAACTTATAAACAATAAGTAGGGCATTCCAGCTTACTGACTCAGAGAAGGGAGAGAGAGCAGATGAAAGAAGACAATTTTGGCTTTTGTGTTTCTAAATATACTTTTAGAACTTATACTAGAAAAATAGTTTTGAAACCACCAATTAGCAGTAATAACTGGGCCTTTTGACCTTCAAACTCCAAAATACTAAGAGCATGGGCTTAAACGTTATGCCAAAACAGTAGTAATAGGAGATTGGATAATAATATAAGATTCAGCTTTTCTCACACTGGAGGAAATACCAGTTCTCTTGGAAGAGACAGGAGAAAGTAGAAGTCTAGTAATTGAGTGAGAAGCAGATGTGGGCCCCTAGGATGGTTCCTGCCTCTCAAAGCAGGCCAGAAGTCCAGAGTGAGGGGCGTGCTGGAAGGCCTTAAGGTTGTGGATATGAGGACAAAAGAATGTGTGCCTTGACTGCCAAGATGAAATCAGAAAAGCAGCAGACCGGAATAGTAGCAGCAGAAGAGAAACTAGAACATGTTGTTTTTAGACAAAGGGGACCTAGGGCAGTTGCTCTGAGTTCCCTGTAGTTAAAGATTCTCATGGGAGAGGAAATGGATGTTTCTTATGTGCTCCTTAGAGGGACACGGAAGTAGCTGGGAGTACTGGCAGACTGAAGAGGCCTTGAAAACAGGACAAGGAAAATGAAAAATGACCAGCAAGGACTGATGACCAGAACCAGATGGATCTAAGGACTTTCAGTTGATGCCAGGAGGGAAGGGGTTGATGATCAAGAGAGAGACTGATGGGAATATAGACTTTCAGCAGGTGCCAGCGTGAACCGATGATGCAAATGACCATGGTAAGCCTGGGCCAGATACCTCTTTATTACAGTGTCCTTCCACAGTGTAAATGCACCCTGGAACTATCTGCTGCTGCTGCTGCTGAGTCATTTCAGTCGTGTCCGACTCTGTGCAACCCCGTAGACGGCAGCCCACCAGGCTCCCCCGTCCCTGGGATTCTCCAGGCAAGAATACTGGAGTGGGTTGTCATTTCCTTCTCCAATGCAGGAAAGTGAAAAGTGAAAGTGAAGTCGCTCAGTCGTGTCAGACTCTTCACAACCCCATGGATTGCAGCCCACCAGGCTCCTCCATCCATGGGATTTTCCAGGCAAGAGTACTGGAGTGGGATGCCATTGCCTTCTCTGCTGGAACTATCTAAGCAAGCCAAATCCTGAGTTGATAAGGCTTTCCCGAAGTGAGTTATCATTATGTTGACTACAGTTTCTGCCACTGGTAGAATGGGGAGCTCAGAACAGAGATTAAGTTCAAGATTAGAAAACTAACAGACTGAGAAAGACAAATATATGATATCACTTATATGTGGAATTTAAAAAAATGTTACAAATGAACTTATTTACAAAACAGAAATAGACTCATAGACATAGAAAACAAACTTATGGTTACCAAAGGGGATGGCAGGATTGGGAGAGAGACAAATTAGGAATTTGGGATTAACATATACACACTACTATATATAAATATTGGGCTTCCCAGGTGGTGCAGTGGGTAAAGAATCTACCTGCAATACAAGAGATGCAGAAGACTTGGGTTCGATCCCTGGGTCAGGAAGATCTCCTGGAGGAAGGCATGGCAACCCACCCCAGTATTCTTGCCTAGAGAATCACATGGACAGAGAAGCCTGGTGGGCTACAGTCCATAGGGTCTCAAAGAGTCAGACAGAGCTGAAGCAACTGAGCGTGCACGCACACATGCCACACCAATGGCCTTTGACCCAAGGGCCATCAGTGTCAACGGGCCAGCAACTCATCAAGTGACCTCCCGTGAAAAACCTTTGTCCAACACCAACAGTGGTGATTGGCTTGGTCAACTGAATTCTCACTTCTGCCTTTCTGGACTGGGAAATCCTCAGAGGGAAGCAATTGATGTTTAACAGGAAGAGAGTAAAAGGCAACCTGAGAAGAGAATCAGAAAATTAGAGAGCAGCTGAGTCACATCAAAGGTGTGACAATTAAGAAACCTTTACTACAAGCTGTGGTGGGGAAACCAAAGTAATCTGATTCATGCTGAGTTCAGTCCCACTGTCAGGGTGGTATAGACTTCTGTGGAGGTTCTAACATGACAAAATAAAATGCAAGCTCTGGCATACTTTCCCTGGAAGGTAGCCATTACTGTCACCCTAATTTTACAACTTAGAAAGCTGAGTCTCAGAAAATTTAAATAACTTGTCCACAGCCACACAGAAAACACGTGACTGAACTTGGATTTTTTTTGGGGGGTGGTGTACTGGGTCTTAGTTGCAGCACTTCAATCTTCATTGAAGCATGCAGGATTTTTTTTTTAAGTTGTGACCTGTGGGATCTAGTTCTCTGACCAAGGTTTGAACCCAGGCCCCCTGCATTGGTAGCATGAAGTCTTAGCCACTGGACCACCAGGGAATTTCCCTGAACTTGGATTTAAAGCCAGGTTCTGCCTAACTCCAAAGCCCATGTTCCTTCGGCTCTGCCACCCTGCCTTATAAGAGACTATTACAGATAACTGTATATGTTTGACATCTAAAGAAATCCCCAATGATATTATCCAGCATTGAAAAGAATAAGACGGCTCTACACATCCTGACTTGTAACAACCTCCAAAAATTATAGTGAAGCCAAATAAAGCAAGACATCAAAATGGAGGGTTTACTATGCCAACACTTTTGTTTAAAAAATGGAAGCATGGGAGAATTGCATTGAAACATGTATAATATCATATATGAAACGAGTCGCCAGTCCAGGTTCGATGCATGATACTGGATGCTTGGGGCTGGTGCACTGGGATGACCCAGAGGGATGGTACGGGGAGGGAGGAGGGAGGAGGGTTCAGGATGGGGAACACGTGTATACCTGTGGTGGATTCATGTTGATATATGGCAAAACCAATACAATATTGTAAAGTTAAAAAATAAAATAAATAATATTTTAATAGAAAAAAAATGGAAGCAATGAATGAGGGTAATATATGCACATTTATCCTGGTACATACATAGAATAGGAAGGATAGCAAAACAGGAGGAAGAAAATTATCAGTGAAGATGGCAAATGTTTCACTGTATCTCCCTATATTTCTGATTTAGAATAGATATGTTTTATCTATAAAAAAATAAATAATATTTTAAAAGCACAGAGTGATTTCAACAACCTATAAACTTCTGTTCCTTATGGTGCCTCCAGGCATGAAAATATTACCAGTTTTCTATGTCTGATACTTTAAAGAAAGTATCCAGAAGCAATAGCAATCAGAAAGTGGGTTAAATAGATGTCCAAAAGCTCATAGCACTCCTTTCTTATTTTCATAAGAATTAACACTCATAGGAAAATTAGTAAAATAGCCTCAGAGAGAAACTTATTATTTTTTGCCTAGAAAGTAAATGAGATTTGGAAAATTTTGAGGTGAGGGATTATCAGAATAGGAGAATCAACGATAAACAAAGCCTGGGACTTCCCTGGTGGTCCAGTGGCTATGACTCCATGCTCCCAATGTAGGAGGCCTGGGTTCAATCCCTGATCAGGGAACTAGATCCTGCATGTTGCAACAAAGATTGAATATCCTGCATACTGCAACTAAGACCTGGCATAGCCAAATAAGTATCAAAAAAAGTGGGGGCCTCCTTTGTGGCTCAGTGGTAAAGAATCCACCTGCCAGTTCAGGAGACAAGGATTCGATCCCTGATTTGGGAAGATTCCAAATGCCGTGGAGCAGCTAAGCCCATGCACAACAATTGAGCCTGAGCTCCAGAACCCTGGAGCCACAACTACTGAAGCCCACGTGCCCCAGAGCCTGTGCTCCACAACTAGAGAAAAGGCTGTGCCGCAACAAAGACTCGATATAGCCAAAAATAAATAAATAAATAAAATTTTATATATAAAAAAACAATAAAGCCTGCTCTACTAGCATATCTCCGTCCTCCTCTCCAAACTCTCTCATTAAATCTCATTAAACTTTCCATTGAAGCTCACCACTTGAGGGAAAATGAAAAGAAAACGAAGACAAAGAGGAAACAACTGTATGCCAAAATAATTTCCAGATATATTAAAAATTTAGGTATTGAACCTTTAAAGGTAACAAGACTAATGAACTTGTGAGTCAGTACGTAATCAAGCAATGGGGAAGGTCATTCTAAAAATGCACACCAAAGGCAAAAACCATCAAAGATGTGATCAACATTATCTGACTAAATACTAGTTTTAAACTTTGTACATTAAAAAACTATAACTAAAAATTATGAGTTATACAATCAATGGAAAATATTTGTAATATTATCACAAAAGATTATTTACGATCTAAAGGGTTTTTTTAGGTCTTGCTTGGAAAATCACCCCAAACTGAAAGGAGAACAAGAAACAGAAACACAAACTCCATCCTCAATGAAACCAAGAGACATCAGTAACCCCAAACCACACAGTATGAAGACTGGTAAGTGACTTTGCTGAGACAAGAGAGGGCACACTAAATATGTCCCTCAGAACCCCAAAAAAGCAGGAATATTAAAGTCTCCCCAAGCCAAGAATTCCAGGATAGATGGAGGCTGACAGCAGGGAATTGGTTTAAGAAGTTAAGCCTTCTGCTTATCCTTCCTACTGCTTGCAGTCTAACAAGATTTATCCAATGGAGAAAGGTTCTGGACTCAGGGACACCAGAAGCCGAAGGAGACACATGAGGACATCTTACTTAAAGTAAAGGGGTTAAGTAAAGATTTACACACACACACACGCACACACACCTCTATATACCCTGTCTCTCCTATCTTCTCTTTCCTTGGTGTTCCTTGGTTTGGCTGTTTTATTGACAAGGAAATTGGGGCACAACAAAACTGTGAAACACACCCAAAGCCACACAGCTGGTAAGCAATGGAGCTGGCATTTAAATCCAGCAATCTGGCTCCAAGCTTTACTCCAAGTTGCTAACTCTGTCTGTATAAGTTACTGTACAAAAAAGGACCTGAAGTCTATACAGCAAGGAAGCTGCTATATTGTCTCTGAACAGAAGGAAGTTGTAGGTAATTTTTATGGGTTTTTTTTTTTTTTGCTTGTTTGTATGGGTTCCTAATTTCTGAAGTGAGTTTGTATGTTATCACAATTTATAAATATTAAAAAACCACATTTTGAAAAACAACATTATCTCTTCAGCCTATCATACAGGACCAATTTTCACTTAGTGGGAAAAACAGAAGACCTGGTTACTAGATCCAACTGTCACTCCAAGCACATAGTAAGTGCTCAATAAAATTTATATTCATTAAGCATCTACTTTGGTGTCAGGCACTATACCTGAAGCCATAATTGCTATTACTGTTATTACTGTCCGTGTTACCTGTCCATCTTTAGACAAGTCAACTACCCTTTTTGGGTCCCAGGAAAGGAGATTAGCATGAAGGTAACAATGACAACTGTGGCTTGACTGAATTATGGTGAATGAGGTGATTCTCTCAAAGTTAGTGGTCCTTTGGGAGGCATCGGTGAAGAGAGGATACTTGCCTTGTAAGAGAAAGTTCTGAAAAAGCATAAAAGCGGAACTAGATCCATGACACAAGAAGGATTTCCCTGAAGTTAGATTGGCAGAATAGAGGGTAGAAGGGATGCTGAGCATGAGGTTGCTAAGCCCCTCCCTCCACACAACAGGATATTTCCCTGCCAGTGAATAAGGCTGAGGGTTTAAGCAGACAATGACAGATAAGGGCAAGGGGCTAGGTGTACAGATGGTAACAGACTTGGCGACATAGCCAGATAAGGTGCGACTAGTCCTTTGGGAAATAACTTGTTCTGTATCTTTAAAATACCCTGAGGAAACTGAGACAATAAAATTGGTTAACCCTGCAGAGACCCATTGCTTAGAATCATAGTACCTTTTCATGGTTGATTTTTCTCCCATTTTCCACTTTCCTTCCCTTTGGGCTTCTTAAATCTGGCCTCAACTCCAGCCTCAACAAAGATAATCCCATTGTCCCTGATCTCTGCCCTAGACCCCACATTCCCAGACTCTGTTTTCTGTCCCTTTCCACTTCTGACCTACTGATTATCCAAGAGTATGCCAACTTCCAAACTCCCAGACAAGATCTGATGCTCATCTCCAATCCCTGGGAATGATCTTGACCTGTCCCTGGACTCTGTTTATCATAAATCTCAACATCCTCAATGGGAGAATCTCTGTCATAACCCAATGGAACTGAGTTCAAAGTGTAATCTTAGACCTAGGCAAAGATGGTAACTCAGGATGGAACTCCTATGATAATTGTAGACACAATTGACAGAAGCTATGGGTCTAATTATTTTATGAAACTAAATATAATTATTATAATCAGACAGAAACATAGTTAGATGTAAACAATAAGACAACTTTGAGGGTTCTCTATTTATCTTTCATGATACCCTTCATGAGAAGTGCTCTTCTTCACATCCACCACAGATTGCTGACCAGTGAAGTTCCCGCTTCCCCTGAAGTCTAGACACTGATCCCTGAGAGGCTGCATGTATAGTGGAAAGTAGGTGGCCTCTGGGCTCAGAAAGCCCAGGGTTCAAATTTCAGCCTTGTCACTTATTCGCTATGTGCCTAAATTTACCCACCCATAAAGTGGGAGAAAGTGACTACCCTGGGTAGTGCTAAGGAGTAGAAGGTACAGATATGAATTGGTGACTGCAGCTCCCCCACATCCCCCGCACTCTAATTATGCTTCTGTAAATCATAGTCATTGTTCCTGGAGTCAGGAACCAAGTATAGATTCTAGGCACCAAGCTCCCCTGGCTTCATCTCATTAAGGAGTCAGTGACTCAGCTCACCATCCCTCGGGACATTTCAAGTGAGCACAGGCCCAGCTGTGTGTGCCCCAGGTACAGGCCTGGGCGCCAGACCAGGCAGATCTCCAGAGAAGTGCTGCTTTCTTCTCTCCAGAGGAGAGCACGGGGCCTGTTTGTTCACACACCTGGAAAAGGTTAGCAGCTTCCAGGACGCGCTGGACATTCTGTTTGGTGATGAGCGCCTTGCTGGTGTACGTGTAGTCCAGAAGAGTGTGCATGGTTTCCGCATCCACCCCTTTGATAATGATCCTCTTCTCATACTTCTCCTTCAAATCATTGCAGAACATGGCCCTGGGAGAGAGATGTGTGAACATGAGTCCAACTGAGACCCGTGGCTCCAAATCTAAACAGACTCCCTTCAGACCTGTCTGCCCCGGTGGGACAGCAAGGTGCGCAAGGTCCGGACCCAGAGTGACTGTTGTCTGTCCCTCAGTGCCCGGCACGAACCAGACGTCCCGTGAGTGCTTAGTGAACTGACGTGTCCTGCTCTGCTAGGCCCAAGTGTGGTTCCCAAGTCAGTCTCAGACCTCAAGGGACACCAGGAGCCCTACTGGCTCACCTGGCAGGATCTAGAACTATTTTATACTGGCTCAAAGTGTGGGGTTCTTCTGGAGGCTTGTGACAATGCCAAAGCCTTTTCCCAGAAACTGTACTCACTGAGGCAGAATCCACCAGGAGGGAGCCCTAGTGACAGAATGTACTTTCTAGAAGGGGGACTTGCACCCCAACACCGAGGGCACTGTATCTCTAAATTCTCTTCCTGCGCCCTTTGCCACACCTCCTATTTATCTCTGGAAATCACTGGCCAGTTTCTTTCTGCTGTTTCCTCATCTACAAAACAGAGGTGACTGCTTGTGATTTTCTAGGAACAAACATCAAAAAATCAGAAAGAAAGACATTGAGAAAAGAGAGAAAAAGAAAGAGAAGGAATTACTTGACCAGTTGACTTCTTGAACCTTTTGTTTGCGCCAGTGAGATCTTCTCCCCCGGGTCTCCCTCTGTCCTTCTTCCTGTCTTTGTTTTCATCATAACAATCCCCTCCCCTTCTTCTCTCCTCCCTCAACTGGCCTCCTCACCCTTCTCCCCTCAGAAGATGACAGCATGACCCAGACAGTAAATGTGAATTCTGTAAAGTTAACAAATCCCAGGCTGGAATCAAAGAAGCAGTGATGTCCTTTGGACAGATAACTAATTTACACGCCAGTTTTTTCAGCCGTAAACTCTCTTGGCCAGAAGGGCACAGAGTCATGTGTGGAACCACACACCTCATAAAGTGTGATCATGAAGGCCTCACCTTGCTGCCTCCTGATTCCATAGAGGACTCTGCCATCACAGCAAACACACAGTTCCTTAACTCAACCTGCCTTCCTAGGAGGAGTTGGACAACCTCATTCCCTAAACCTCCCTTTGAGTCTCTATAGCAGAGTTACCTGATAGAAATCTGATGCAAGCTATATGTGTAATTTAAAATTTCCTAGCAACCATAATTTTAAACATAAAAAAATGAGATAAAATTAATTTTAATCTTTTATTTAACCTAATACATACAGAAATATTATCACTTCAACATGTAGTAAATATTTTTAGCTACGAATGAGATAATTTACATTCTTTTTTTTTAATACTAAGCCTTCAAAATCCCTCATGTATACTTTACACTTAAAGCACATCTCAGTCCATACCAGCCATAATTCAAATGTTCAGTAGCCACATGAGGCTAGAGGTGAGTCTGTTAGGCAGTGCAGCCCTAAAACATTAATCCTGAACTCTGCTGTTGGGTCACCAAGATCTGCAAACATCTCAGGGGATAAAGTCAATGTCACCCACATGAATGTCATATACATGAACACATGGGAAATAGAACATTTAGATGGAGAGGGTGGGCAATGATAACGGGGTCAAATGAAGCTTCATGTAATTAAGGCAGCATATCACTGGAATCCTACCCAGGTGAAATTTAGAAATATCCCTTCACCTGATACGTGATTTTAAAATTAGTAAAAAGTGATTTTGTTGAATCTGAATGATCTCATACATTCTAAGGAAAATTGAAAAAGTCTACTCTGCTCTAGACATGTTTTGATATTAAATGAGATAGGTATATAAATTGTCTAATTAAATGCCTTGTACTTTGAGGGGCTCTTATGCATTTTGCAGGTCCCAGATGACACAATTATATGGGCTCTCTGAGATCATTTGGACTCTTGGTGGGGCTATTACTGCTAGATACAACTTCTGAATTCTCTCTTAGAATCTGTCACTGAACAACATCCTGCCCCAGTTCAGCTAATACATAATTGGGTGTCTGAATCTCCCAGAAACCAGCCCTCAAGAGCTGGTGATGTATTAGGGGTATGTAGGAGGGAAGATGAGGAGGGGAGGAGGCCAAGCAAAGCAAAATTCATACAGAAAATCACTTTGGCCTAGTCCTGCAGGACCTCTGAAGAAGACATTCCAGAGTAGTCCCAACAAGAGGCAAAGTTGGGCTGTGATACTCTGGCACCTCTGACAGTTACAGGCCACTCCTGGAGGAGGTCAATTCTCAGGCCCCTCTGGGTTTTGATGTGTGTGGGTGACAAGCACTCTGCACAAGCAAAGTGACCCCAGGAGCCTAGGGAGGGCGGGAAAAGCACTGCAGTCCTGGCTGTTGGAAGGTGGAGAGAGCTGTGAGATGCTATCTCACCATGTCACAAGTGAGCAAACCTTGGTTTCCTTCTCTGTAAAATGATTAACAATAGTCCCTACCCCAGTGAGCTTCTGGGAAGGATAAGATAATACTCACAAAGAGGTTGGAACAATAGCTAGCACTCACTAAGGCAAGGCATCTCTGGCTGGTCAGGGAGATACTTGGAGCAGACGGCCAACCCCACTCCATCTCACAACCCTGGACCTGCCAGCATTGGGCTTGCTTCCAGTCAGGTCTCTGCACAGCTGTCTACCACCCATCCAGCCTAGAATTAGGGCCAGGGCTGCTCACAAACTGGCCTAGGGACATTAGCATGGTGTGGGCACACAATAGGAGCTCAATAAATGTTCATAGGAGAGAGAGGAAGGGCGTGCTGTAAAGACTATGTCTTTAGACACAGAGCCCCCTTGGAAGTTTTTTCTTTTGCCTTGTTTGGGTCCGAAAGTGCCAGCATTTCTCTGCTTTTCTCTGAGACTTTTTTCACTGATTTTCTGCCACTTAAATAAACTCTCCTTGGCCACAGACACCATGCTGAACACAGATAAGATGAAACTAAGGAGAAAACTATATATTTCTCATAGACCAAACTCCTAGGCCTGCTGCTGCTCCCTGGGAGATAAACGGAAACACTTTGGCAACGTTGTGACCCCATGAAAGGTCCACAACCCGGGCAAAGTGGACCCTAGCTTTCCACTTTAATAACAGTAATCTCCCACAGCTAGATTTATAGCATTTGTAGGCCAAACAGCAGAATCTCTTTTGACTATTATATCCATTCTAAAATTTATTTATTTATGGCTGTGTCAAGCCTTCGCTATGGCTCACAGGCTTCTCTCTAGTTGCAGCACACAGGCTCAGTAGTTGTGACACACAGGCTTAGTTGCCCCTCGGCGTGTGGGATCTTAGTTCCCCAACCAGGGATCGAACCCACCACGCCTGCATTGGAAAATGAATTCTTAACCTCTGGGCTTCCAGGGAAGTCCCTAACATACCCATTTTATAGGTGACAGACTGAAGCAAAAGTTAAGTGAATTGACCAAGACCCTACAGGTTGTCAGCAATAGAATGGGACCCAGAACCTAGGGACTTTGATCTGGTGCTCACCAGTGCACTAACATCAAGGAAAACAGCAAGAGTTCAAGGCCATCTTTAGGGGATCAACTAGTGTCAGCATTGAGTGAACCAGGCCACATTTTGCTCCCTGAGAGCACAGCTAGGTTTGTTGCTAACCATTTATCCCTTAGCTTCTGCAGGAAACAAAATCTTTGTGTAATAAAAATACTTTCTAGACAGACACCAAGTCTCTTGAGATTCTTGTAAAACAGAGGTAGCTATGAAGATCCTCTTTTCACAGTTAGAAATAGTCTCACCATAGGGAATCAGTTGCCCAATACTTCAGCAGTGAGTCAGTGCCGACCCCAAAATAGAGTTCATCTCCCACAATAGCCATGGAAATAACCATGGGCCAAAGTCTCCTGTAATGAAGTCAGGCCATGGCCCCATCCTTCTGTCTGGGCTTCGCTCCCCTCCAAGCTCTGCCAGCCTCACTCCTGACTTTATTCAGGTCTCTACTCGGATGTCACTGCCTCAGGGTGACCGTCCCTGACACTCAGTCTAAAATAATCACTCCCTAATGTCATCTCCATTGTTTTTCTTCACGATCCTGTACCAACCTGAAGCTATATTACACATCTATTGTTAATGAGTTTAATAATTGTCTCTCTGCTAGAACATGAGCTGAGTGAGGACAGGGGCTATGCTGTGCTCAACACTATATCCTCAGGGCTAGAATAGTGCCTGGAACCTAAGGAGACATTCAGTAAATATTTGGAGAGAGAATAAATGAATGAATGACAGCAAACTTGTGCTTCTAGATCTTCCATGTTTGCTTTTGACAGGGCTCTGCCCCTCCAAAAATTATGAAGCATTCTACAGGATGAGGCCCAAAGAGACCTGCCCATTGAGAACACCCATCACACCCCTGAGTCCAATGCCTGGAGCTTAAAGAGAACGCACCCACACCAAAACTTCCCACTCACAAATTCAGTAAGCTCATGTTCCAACAGCTCCTAAATGTCATCCATTCAGAATTTTCAATCAGCCCAACTTTGCTTTGGTTCCTCCCACCCTCCAGGCCTCCACACTTAACTTCCTGCCTCCTGAGGCTCTAACCCCAATCACAGTACTATAAGCAAATATCCACCTCCATCACCACCCCCCTGTCTTTCCTAGACCAGCTACACCCATGTTGCCCCCGTCCTGTTCTTCTTCTAATCCCTTCACCATCACATTTATACCAAGAACTAACTCCTCTGCATCAGTGAGGTATTCAGGGTTGGAATAGCTCTAACGTTGGTTGCAAACTGAGTTAAATTCTACTTAAGGATATGTGTATTCTTATAGCTGATTCACATTGTTGTACTGCAGAAACCAACACGATATTGTAAAGCAATTATCCTCCAGTTAAAAATTTTTAAAAAGGATATATGTCAATATGCATACAACTGGCCAAAAATGTTTTTTAAATTAGCAATCATGTGCTGCTCAATGAACACTATATTGTTAAGAAAGGATTTTTGAGGGACCTCCCTGGTGGTCCAGCGGCTAAGACTCTGCTCTCCCGATGCAGGGAACCTGCATTCAGTCCCTGGCAGGGAAGTAGATTCCACATGCTCCAACAAGAGTTTGCATGTGCAACTAAGAATCCTCATGCTTCAACTAGGAATTCGCTTGCTGCAACTAAAGATCCCACATGCCACAGCTAAGACCTAGTGCAGCCGAATAAATAAATATCTTTTAAAAAGAAAGGATTAAGTAAACCCAATGTGGCCAAAGGGGTTTCCTCTGCAAAGGAAACACAGAGTCAGCGGAAGCAAGGGTGACCCTAGCATTGGATGACATCACTGTCTATGGTCCCCAGCACCTCTAAGCTAAGGCACCAAACCTTCCACCTGCCATTTCCTAGACAAAAGACCTGTGTAGACATGTGGCTCAGCCCAGTTTCTGACCTCAGGCTATTCCCTAAACCCTACGATGTAGACCCTGTCCCAGCACAGGAGTCCTGCCCACATCCCTGGCCTGCAGGCACTCCAGCCTCAAGGATGATGGGTCTCAAAGTATATGCCATGCACGACTTGCATCAGAATTCCTGGGTTGTTTATTAAGAAAGCAGAATTCTGAACCCCACCCACCCTAGACCTTCTGAACAAAATTTCTGGCAGTGGAGCTGGGAATATAAATGTTACTCAGCTCACCCAGCCCCCACCCACAATTGTTTAAAATCACTGCCCTAGAGAGAGGTCACCTCATTTCCCAACTCAATTCCCCTTGGCTAACCCCGAGAAGGAGATTGGACTAAGGTCCAGGTCAAGGAAATAACTGGTTGTGGTTCTGGGACAGATACACCCTTGAGAGTCTTCCCTTCCTGTAGTTTCTTTTTCTCATCTTCTGAGATCCAGACCTCCTAGAATTCCATGAGGCCTAAGGCTGCCCCCTACATTGGGAGTTTGCAGGGCAGGAATAGTACTCCTCCACCATTTCCCAACCTGGTGGGGATTCAGATGGAAGCAGGCCTTGTCCTGGCCTCTTAAGTCTTTCTCTACCTTAGCTGTTTAGACAGGGCCCCTGCAGCTTACATTCAAGTACCACATTTCACTAGACCTAGGAGTTCTGAAACAGGATGTGGTGGCAAAGCCCTATTAGTAACAAACAGTGTGCAATTCCTTGTTCTTATCTGCTGCACACATGTAAATCTCATATACCTGGAGGGGTGCCCTCAGAGAAGGATTTGGAGGTTCATGGCCATCTCTCCTTCCACTCTAGAGAAATGACCAACAGTACTCTGCTGTCTCTCTTCAGGGCCTGGAGTCAGCTCCCTGAATTCTCAGCTGCTCCCTCAATATTTTCTCCAAACGAACAGACAGGCTGGAACCCTGGAGCTGCCCCCACCTGACTCTAAATACCATCAGACCTCAAAAGAACTGTCTCTGCCAAGCCCCTTGCCCAAGTTCACCACTCCTTAAGGACGCTGCACATGTACCTCTATGGAACTGAACACCAGCCTTGTTTCTATAGAAGCAGCCCTCCCATCCCTACTGGACCACTGCTGAGGCCTCTGCATGGCATCGATGGCCTCAGCCCAACCAAATTTACGACAGAAAGAAGGGCTTGTACTGACCTGCAGGTCAGGCAGAATACACATCGGTCATCCATTTGCCATTTTTGTCTTTTCTGAAATTTTGTCACTGAGAAAGGCAGGATTACAATTTTTTTCCTTCCAGATTGAGTTGGCATAGTATATTCCTGGTTATCAAAATACTCATAGCTTTGGGACTTTGAAATGGTAAAGATTCATGATATGTGAAACAGCATGATATACAACTGTATGGTCTTAATTACATAAAAAGGGATGCTTAGTTGTGAAAATACACAAATGAGACCTAGAAGGACACATCAAAGGACACATCGGTAAACCGATGGCAATTATGAATGACTTTGTTTTTAGCTTCTTGTGTTTTTTTATTTCTTGTTATGCACATGTTAACTTTTAAGAAATACATGTTATTTTAAAAACCTTAAAACAACAGCATCAGTCACAGCAAATGCTTGTGGCCAGAATTCAGCAATGATTCAGTCACAAAGATATAATGGAAGTTCTTATTTTGGCTGCCCAACATCATTGCTAGTCATTTTAGGAGGAGTGCTCAGATTTTCCTTTGAGGAACTATCCCTCCTCCAATACCAGTCTGGGAGGGTTGTATGGAACTAGTCCCACCTCTCAGACTAAGGTTAGCACAGTCCATATGTCTTCCAAGCCACAGTGCCTGGGTCACAGATGGGCACACGAAGAAGCCAGTTCAGTTGAAACCAATTCCAGAACTTTCTCCAGAATTATTGGGAAAGAGAAACTCTCTTCCCAGTGGGGCTGCTGAGCTGAGAGAAATAAAAGTTCTGAGAGGCTAGAGACCTTCTTGCTTCCACATGTGAAGATCTCCTGAGAGAGAGACCAACACAAAGGAGAGTAGAAACAAGAGACAGTGAAACTGATGACATTATTTGAGCACAATGATCCAACCAGCCCTGAAACCAATACCCTTGGACTTTCAAATCATGTGTGGAAATAAATTTTTTTTCTATGTGCTTCAACCAGTCTGAACTGAGTATCCGCCATTTGCAATGCAGAATCCTGACAGATACAACTGGACAAGAGAAATCCTGAATAACAAATGGGACCAAATGCTAAAGAAGATTGTATAACAAGTGCCCAGAAAAAGAAACATTAAAGTACTCTCAATGTTACTACACACTGCCCTTCACAGTCTGATCTGTGTACTCTGCTTCCCCATCCCATAGCTAGAAATTTCCAACACGTGCCTCTGTTTACATCAAGACTCTGGGTTACAGACAGGACTCTGTACATTCTACAAGGCCTTTTTTTTTTAAATTATTAATTTTATTTATTTATTTACTGGTCTGTGCTGCGTCTTCACTGGTGCTTAGAGCCTTCGGTGGTTGCTGCATGGACTTCGTAGTCATGGCGCACAGGATTAGTTGCCCTGTGGCATGTGGAATCTTCCCGGAGCAGGGATCACACCCGAGTCTCCTTGCATTGGCAAGCAGATTCTCAACCACTGGATCACCAGGGAAGTCCCATAGAGCCCATTTTTACTGTGCCTTTTCCCTCTATTAGATTCTTAAGGATCTTAGAGGCAGGAGTTGGATTTTATTTCTCTCTCAATTCTTATTTACTGGCCTATTGGATGGATGGAGGAAAAGGAAACTACATATGCAGTCCTGTACTTGGTCCTGTAGGCCAAGTGAACTCCCCTTGTCTCCAAACCCACGTTTCTCCTCTAACTGCCATGAGAATAACTAACAATAACCTTCAAGACTGATTGATGGGAGCAAGGTATGTGTGTGAAGAGCTCTGTGATTCTAGTGATTTTCTAGTGATTCTCCAAATTGGGACTCCAGTCCCACGGTGTTTATCCTAAGCCCTGCTACCCAAGATTTTACATTACAAAGCATGGTGATTGTTTTTCATCTTAATTTGCTTTGCACATCTTTCATCTCTTTGGCCAAAGGTTCCCCTGGCTTCCCCTAAAGAAACACCACTTCCCTCACAACCCTCTTCAGTGAGATCTGCTCTGATTCTCACTTCCCTTGAGCTGGGAGCAGAGTCAGCATTTGCGCTTGCTGTCTACTGCCACATCCTGACTAGACTGTTGCCCTGGAGGCTCCTTATCACCCTCTTTGCCCAGACATTTTCCATCTCAGCCCCCTAGAACCCCGTGCTGGTTTCTTATGGCCTCCATGCTATTTTCCAGAAATCGAGGCTCAGCTTCTGCTTTGTGAAATTTTTCTGAGCACTCCCTGGCTCTGACCGCTTAAAAACATGCAGAGTGGTCCCAATCCTCACCCCGAGGAGATCAATTGTTGAGGCTTCCCCAGTCCTAAAAGTTATCCATCTTGTGATAGGACAAAGATGACTCTACACGTGCTCCAGACTTCTCCCGCCACAAGCTGCCAAAGAGGAATATGGACCTCCAAGACTGTTCTTTGGGCTTTTATGACACAGAATCCAGGGGAAAGGGGGAGGGCGAAAGATGTTCCAGCTGCAGATGGAGAGGAATTTTGAAGCAAGAAGTGAAGAAGTTCCTTCAGGCTGGGCTACCCTCAGGGCCACCCAGATGTGGTCAGATTTGGGATGGACCTCCAGCTGCACTTGCCAAGCTTTGAGCCCTCATGTGGACTGCTACAGTCCCTAGGGAAAGGAGCACCTATTTCTAACTGGTCTGCCCGGATAAGACTTTTTAAAAATTCATACAAAGATATCCAAAAAGCCAACAGGTATCAGAGATGTGGATAAGAGAGGGGAATGGGTATGGTGTGTGTCTCCCTCAAAGTGTTTGAGAAAGAAGTTCAGAATTTGAGTTGACTTTGATATCGCTTGTTCTGTATCTGGGCTCTGGCCCACAATGGAGTGGCATGGGTGGGTGAAGGATTGAAAGAGTTAAACTGCCTTCTCTTTCTCTTTCCAATCTTGAAGCTCAGAGAAGTGGGGTTTGTCTTCCAGTCCCCAAGCCTTATTTTCTTCTTCCCCTTCTCGCCAACCAATGGCACCCTCTTCCTTGTTGTCTGGCTGCCCTGAGGGCCCTCAGAGAGGACTCTGAATGTCTCTTGAAACTGTCTCCTTATCCCCACTGCCTTAGCCTTAATTCCAACCTAATCTTCTCTACCTGTAATTTCTGCAGCCACCTGAGGGTGCCCCTAGGTCAGGACCTCCACATCACAGCCCAGAGGGTTATTTTAACAGAGAGACTGGATCACTTTCTCACTTTCCTAATTAAAACTCTTCCCTGGCTTCCTACTTCCTATACATTCTAAAATTTACATCCTAAAATTTACATTCCAAAATTTCATCCTAACCCAACAAACCTTTCATGGTCACCCCTGCCCATCTCTCTTGGCCTTATTGGCCCTTGAAATATTCTTTACTTCAACCCTACCCTTCTTCCTGTGGTCTTATGCTTAGGCTGCATGACAACTGTAACCTCTAACCCTCCCCTATCTCTATGTTCACCCATCTGTTCTCTACATCTGCATCTGTATTCCTGCCCTGCAGATAGGTTCCTCTGGACCATTTAGCTGATGAATGGATAAAGAAGAGGTGGCACATATATACAATGGAATATTACTCAACCATAAAAAGGACTGATATTGGGTCATTTGTAGAAATGTGGTTAGACCTAGCTAGAGTCTGTCACAGAGTGTAGTAAGTCAGAAGGGGAAAAACAATCATATATTAACACATATATGTGGAATCTTTGTCCTTTCGTTTGTGTGCTGGGTCCACCAACCTCACCTTCTTGAAATTATTCATGAGACATAAACCCTCCCCTAACACCCCCAACACCAAAATGCCCTTTATATTCCAGCCCCCTGCAAGTCTGAGCTTGCTCCACACAACATATGATCTCTTGACAACAGGCAGCTCTTACTTGACCCCAGACCTGAGTCATTATATGCAAAATTGCTGATGGTTACTTTTTATAGATTTCTGAGTGTCTCCTCAGAAAAAGGCCATGATGCAACTTTTGGTTTGATTGTGTTTTAGAGTCATAACAGTATCAGCACTCCTGCGATTATTGTAGCCTTTCCAAAAATGTTACATGTATTAAAAGAATAAAAAAGTCCTTACAGCTGACAGAGGATATGTAGGTTGGCTAAGAGATATTCTTTCATAACAAAGGAAATTTATCTTTTTATACAGAAATGGCCTCTCTGAAAGAACTGGAGAGGGCTTATACTAAAGCAGCAGAGGTGTTATAAAACACAAACTAACACAAAAAATAAGAAGATAAGAACTAAGGGATTAAAGTAGGAGAAGACTATATCACAGAAACCTAGGCTAAGGAAACCTAATGTACTGAGCTTCCTGACAGTCAAAGCAAATCCAGAAGTGTAACAGGTTGGTTAATTAAAAAGTAAGCCAGGATCTGTTATCTTTATTTAATGGAAATGTACTTTTCCTTTGGTCCAGTTATCCCTATTCTTTCTAGAAAATGCTCTTCCTCCCACCCAGGTTCTACCCCAATCATGTGGTTAAAATAGGAGCTCTCACCATTTTACTGACCTCTCTGTCTTTTTCGTCTCACACACACACACGCACACCTGTCTGTTCATCAGTGGACTCCTGAGCTGAGCTGGGGTGACTGTCATGCCCCATATCCCTGCCAGTGATTACTCTCAGATTGGGTAATTGAATGGAGCTGGGTCAATCAGTCTTTCTTGGGGACTTTCCAACTGCAGCTACCCCTCAGCGCTCTCTGGAACAGAAACCGAGAGAAGTGAGATTCAGAGCCGCCAACAGGCAAATTCCACATCGTGAGGCTGCAGTGCACCTGAGCAGCCCCACCTGAGCGCCAAGCGAGGGTGGGAAGGGAGCTCCCTGACTGCTTCCAAGGCCTTTTTCCTCTTCCTCCTGGGCTCTGCTGCCTCCCAGCCCTTCCTATGCTTTGGTTATGTGGCCAAACACCTTCCTCTTTTGCCTAAGCTGGTTAACTTTGAGTTTCTATCCCTCACAGCCCAGAGAATGCTGACCGCTATAGAACACTGAGCAATGGCATGGATGGTGAGCTCCAAGGTGGTTTTATCAAAAGCACAGATATTCTGCATCTGGCCCTCTCATCTCAGGGGCTGTTGGTGTTTACTATGTTAGAATCTAGCTCTGTAAAGGCATTTTCATAGAGGGACAGTTACATATCCATGTATTTTGATTCAGAGATAAAGGTCAGAACTTGAGATGTAAATGACGAAATTATTTCTCTGTGTGTTTTAGTTGAATGCTAAATGGAACATTATTCAAAACTGGAGAAGAATATTTTTTTCTCTTCCTGATTGAAAAAGATCCCTATGCCCTAGATGCTAGGGTGGAAGTGACAGAGATGACGTTTTATTGAGAATTCAAAAGACCTGATTGCACTCTGCCCTGAGACAGCAACCCCTGCCAGCATCTTTCAAAGGTCTGCAGAAGTCACTCTGTGGGCACGGCACATCTGTGCCCAGAGGGTCACATGAGTGGCCTGTCGAATCCACAATGTTGTGAAGCATTTTGGATTTCCTAACTGCTCCTTCTAGTTTTTCCTGTGGTGACCACGCTTTATCATCCTTCCCTTTTCTGAAGTTGTGCAATAGACTCCTGACTCTTTGAGTACTTCCTGCTCTGACCAGGATGCCACTTAATCAGTGACAGAACCTGCAGGAGGAATATCAAGTTTTTATTCATGTCAAACATTTACAGGGTGTCTGCTTCTGCAGCAGCAGCTCATCCCACTTTCAAGCTGATTCCAGTTCCATGTAAGATGGATGATGCCTTCACGCCACACATTCTCACAGGTATGTACAGTTGCTGTTGCTGTTCAGTTGCTCAGGCATGTCTGATTCTTTGTGAACCCAAGGACTGCAGTACACCAGGCTTCCATGTCCTTCACATCATCCAGAGCTTGCTCAAACTCAAGTCCATTGAGTCAGTGATCTCATCCTTTGTCATCCCCTTCTCCTCCTGCCTTCAATCATTCCCAGCATCAGGGTCTTTTCTAATGAGTAGGTTCTTGGCATCCAGTGGCCAACGTATTGGAGCTTCAGCTTCAGCATCAGTCCTTCCAATGAATATTCAGGACTGAGTTCCTTTAGGATTGACTGGTTGGATCTCCTTGCAGTCCAAGGCACTCTCAAGAGTCTTCGCCAACACCACAGTTCAAAAGCATCAATTCTTCAGCATTCAGCCTACTTTATAGAATGCAAAGGACTACCTACAATTTGGAGGGAAAGGAGGAATAAAAATGCAAGTAATGGTCCTCTTCTCTTCTAAGATCTCAGAAGCTTTATTTCTGATGCATATGTGACAACGGCAGTGAAATTCCCTAATACTTGTTTAGCTCATATTACTTTAAGCCTTGTTCTATATCTAATGTAGGCCTGTCACATAGTAGCTGCATGTAAAGAATCCTTGGCATTTTTTGGTTGCCCAACACCTGAAACCCTCCCGAGGTGTGGCACAACTCTGTTTGAATAAGATGGTGTGTGGCACAGAAGCCACTTCCCTATCCAGAAGCTACAAAAGCTTGATGCTCACTTTCCCAGCTTCTGTCACAGCTAACAACCTAATGTGTCTAACTCAGACTTGACCAATCAGATAAACCAACCCCAGGCTCTGAACTGGGAGCTGGTAACACAAAGAGGCAGAAACAGAGAACCTATTCTAGTAGAAGCAGCAGAAATAGCAGCAGCCTCTGGTTTCCCAAGACAGCAGTGGAATCGTGCCAGGGGCCACAGCTGTGCTAGCATTGGCTTCCAAGTCCTCCTCACCATGGGTTTGAAGTGGCTTTAGGCTCTGGTCCTGGACACTGCCTGGCCTCCCTTTGCTGTTGTCTGTTTTCTGAGTTTGGTACTCTAGCCTTCGGGAGGAGTTACCTACATAAATCCCTTCCCAAAAGAGTCAATTGATTTCTGTTCCTTGGAACTAAGAAATCTGACTTATTGCCAGGAATAAAATGTTGAGAGAAATACATTTATAAATGAATCCATTTTATTATGTGTATGTCAGACTAACTCACCCGGAGAGGTAGATGCAAATCATCAGCTTCACTGTGTTGTTGATAATTTGCTGAGCCTCAGAGAAGCCAAACAATTTCTCCAGTATTGCACAGCCAAGAAGTGGCAGGGGAAGGACTCAAATGCCAGGACAGAACCTTGAGATGGTGTTCTTTCCACTCTGTCAGCACTTACCAATTCCAGCCCCAATGATGTCCCATAGGGTCTGAAGTCCTGTGCTTTCAAAGCATGATGTCTCTTTACCTCACACCCTGACCTGCGTATTTATTTCTAACTTGGCCCTTTGACCCAGGCCAGTACCCTCAGGCATGCTGGGTCTCTGCTACCAGGATCTGTTAGCTCAGCCCCCAGACTCAAATTGGGTGAGCATTCCTACTGTCTGCCTATGCCTGTGTGTATATGCACACAAAGGCAATAATTTTTACATCTTCTTGTCATTTTCAGCTTATGTAGACCACACTTGTGCATGGAAGGGAGAGGGAGTTAATGGTCTTTCACAGGCAATGTCCTAACGGCCATATTTCTGCCCAGTGGAGAGGTCTACCTTCAGGTTGGGTCCCAATATGGAAACCATTCTTCCTATTGAAGTGAATTCCCTGGAGGGTGAAATGGAGACAAACGCTATCAACTTGTTATTTAATTGCCAATATTTTGAAGATTAAATCAAATAAAAAAGAATCCAACAAAGTTCCTGGCATGTGATAAATACTCAAAAAATGTTAGTTTTCCATTTCCAAACTGTGAAAAGTACTTAATGTGTATGTATGCTTAGTCACTAAGTCGTGTATGTTACCCCATGGACTGTAGCCCACCAGACTCCTCTGTCTATGGGATTATTCTGGCAAGAGTACTGGAGTGGGTTGTCATTTCCTCCTCCAGGGGATCTCCCCAACTCAGGGATCGAACTGCACATCCTAAGTCTCCTGTATTGGCAGGCAGATTCTTTGCCACTGAGCCATCTGGGAAGCCCTAAGTACTTAATACAAGGTGTTTATTACCACATACTTTATAAAAACAAAATTTTGAAAGCAACCTATATTCATAATGAATGATTTTCATATTATGCATCTGTTAAAAATGATAGCTAAATAAATAAATAGTATTTATGAAAACTATGGAGCACTATAGGCTAAAGATAACAAGAAAAAAGGGTGCAGAACAGGACGCAGATCATATGGAAACCATGTTTACAAGTATAAGTATGTAATATAAGTATAAATTCATTGGAAAAGACCCTGATGCTGGGAAAGATTGAGGACAGGAGGGAGAAAGGGACAAAGGAGAATGAGATGGTTGAATGGCATCACCGACTCAATGCACACAAATTTGAGCAAACTCTGGGAGACAGTGAAATACAGGGAACCCTGGTATGCTGCAGTCCATAGGGTCACAAAGAGTCAGACACAACTGAGCGACTGAACAACAACAAGTAAGTATAAAATATGCAGGAAAAAAGGTGGAAGAACCACCCCCAAAATGAAAATTAACTTTATCAGAAAATCTCCTAACCCCTTACCGCAAAATCTTGCAGCCAGATGTGCTCTGGCATTCAGAATTGTTTGGCTTTTACCATATCACGAATACTACATAGCACCTGCAACACTCCTCAGTTCAACACATTAGCACGCACCTCAGCAGTGAATATATGAATAGTTGTCTTAAGGAAAATAAAGAGTCTAAGTAGCCTCCTCTCAGTTCAGAAGCTGTCTCTTCACCAGGTGAGTGGAGTTCCAGTTAGATTTGGTGATCAAATAAATTATGGAAAACTTTCCCATTTTTAGCACTTTGGGGATTTTGAAATTGCAGGTAAGAGACTATAGATCTATAGTACTTAATTATTAACCACCATAATGGTTCTGCCAAAAGGACAATATTAAAGGTGTAAAATACACACCCCACTGCTAGAAGTACA
Organism: Bos mutus; assembly: GCF_027580195.1. Lineage (NCBI taxonomy): Eukaryota > Metazoa > Chordata > Mammalia > Artiodactyla > Bovidae > Bos > Bos mutus. The sequence continues at coordinate 82,636,429 of NC_091617.1, read as the reverse complement.
GTTATCAGTTCATCTGAGTTCCCCAGCAATGCCCAGTGTGGCAGTAGCAATCCTCGATGTTTTTGCCATTAGCCAGATTTTAAATCCAGACTCAGACGGCTGTAACTCATCTTTGTTTATTCTATCACCTGCACTTGCTGGCTCCTTTCTAGATAGTTTACATTATTATGGAGAAAACGCCAAGAATTACATCTAAACAGAGCTTAAGAGTAAAGCCCAGTTTACCCTTGACCCCCTTTCTGCCATCCAGTAATTGGCTAATATAGAATAATTATTAATAAACTGTACCCACAATACCCTTCCCATTCCTGGCCTTGGGCTTGATTTTTGTAGCTAGTGAGTAAAGTCCCCTTATCACAGCCTCAGGGAACCAGACCCACAGACGGAAGTACTGAGGTACAAGGCAGGGCCAAGTCCAAGCAGAGATTTCAGGCATCAGCAGCAACAAAGGAGCTTGCTGTTGGTAGCCTCAGCCTGGAAGCTTATATATTCACATAGGAAGAGTGGCTCATCACGTAGGACTAAGAGTAGCCTGACAACCCCTCCCTACATCACTGGTACTCTCCTCCCTCTGCCAACCCTGGGAATCACAACACTGTTGCCCTCATGGGTCAACATCAGAATTTGCCATATTCTGCAGTGAGATGCTCACCTGCAAACGGACAGAAGCACTGGCTTAAATGGAGATCATTCGATAAGTGTGGCCTGGTATGCAGGATGTACAAGCCCTTCTAAGGACTTTGATTTGGGGAAGGGTCCAGAAGGAAACACAAACGGCAGCTTAGTCGCAATCTTATAAAAGACACCAGAAGTCTTATAAAAGTTTTGGAAACATTGTTATAAATGTTAAACCTGTACTTCCCTAATTTTTCCTAAGCTTTATTCTCCCTCACCCTTTTCTCAGCCTCAACTCTAGTGTTTTCCCAGCTTCCTCATTCCACTCTAGACTTTTAAATAGGCCCCCAAAGGGAACTACATCGTCTGAGTTACTAATATAGTCCCTATTTACAGCCACTGTGTTTACACAAGCAGCTAGACAGTAGCTGGGGAGCAGGTTCAGAGAAGCTGTTTGGGATAATGGGAGTGATAAAAATGCTGGGGGTGGATAGAACTGACAGATCTTCTGATGCATTGGACCACATGAAACATGACCATGGAGAGGCTGTGAGCAAAAAATACCCCGAAAACTAAGCAAATGGAAAAAAAAAAAGAGTGAGTTATTAGGAAAGACAAAAAGTTTTATAAGAAAGAAAATGTAACTGTAACATACAATTTGGCTCAACAGAAAACAATGTATTCATGGGTATAATGTACACTTTTAATACAAATGTATCAAAAATGTGATAGTATTATACTGAGAGATTATAGGTAAGGGAGATGGGTTTAAGTGCTAAATCCTTATCAGACACACTAGAAAATTAATGAATGATGTCTAACATTGAAAAATGAAAGAGCAGTATAAGAATATTTTATATAAATATAAATATAATAACAGAAGAAACAGTAACAGCTAAACATTGAAAATGGTGGACTCTAGTGACCAGAACTGACAGGTGGAGGAAATGAAGAGGAATTTTTGGTTTTCATTATTAGCTTTTAAATACTATTTGACTTTTTGTTAAGTATTTGCATGTAGTATTTTGATTAAAATAATTTTTTATAAAAATAAATTTTATTTGAAAGGCTATGAAATGATGGTTCACAGAAAATCCCATTGATGGAGGAACCTGACATGCTACAGTCCATGGGGTCATGGGGTGTTGGACACAACTGAGCACAAAAGAACTGCAGATGACCCTTAAACATATGAAAATATATCTGGGCTTCCCTGATGGCTCTGTGGTAAAGAATCCGCCTGCCAATGCAGGAGGCATGGGTTCCATCCCTGGTCTGGGAAGACCCCACATACCAAGGAACAATTAAGCCCATGCGCCACAACTGTTGAGCCTGAGCTCTGGAGCCCCGGACCGCAATTACTGAAGCCCATGCACCCAAGAGCTCGTGCTACTCAGCAAGAGAAGCCACCACAATGAGAAGTCTGCACACCACAGCCATAGGGTAGTCCCCACTCTCCCCAGCTAGAGAAAAGCCCATGCAGCAGTGACGACTCAGCACAGCAAAAAATTAACTGATTCACTGAAAAAATTTTCAAAAACATACAAAAAAAAAAAAAAAAAACAGATATTTGACCTTATCAAAATAGAGACATGCAAATTAAAACTACCTTGAGATACTATTTCTCATCTATCAGATTGGGAAAAACCCCAAAGTTAGATGCTATCCTGTTCTGGGAAGGCTGTAGGGAGCTCAAAATTATTGAACCCCTATTAAGAAGAATTTGGCAATAGTCACTAAACTGCAGCTGCATTTCTCTTTGACTCAGCAAACTCTCATCTAGAAAGGCTCCCCCAGACATCCCTGCATGCATATGAAAGGACATAAAAGATCATTCATTATAACATTGTTTGTAATAGCAAACAATTAGAAACAATCCAAATGTATGTCGATAGGGGATTGGTTAAATAAATGATGGCTCCATCACTGAGTGGAAAATATTTATATTCTCAATGAATAAGAAAAAAAAAACCTACAAAATTTTACAACCAACTTCAAGCCCTCCAGAGCTCAGGGGGCTATGTCGGAAGCCTCTCAGACAGAGCAGACTCTCTGGCCTTCTGAAGCCTGACCATAAAAGGAACTTGGCTCCCAGGCCCTTTCAAAATCTTAGAAACAAGCCAGGCAGTGAGGGAATGTAAGACATGATGTCAGTCTTGGGTCCCAACCCCACTTGGGCACTGTGTTAACTGAGACACTCCAAGCTTGGGTTCCTCATCAAGAATTGGGGAGACAATTCCCCACATCAGGGGGGCTGTCATGAGGATTAAGTGGGACAGTGTATGTGACGCAGGTGGCACAGGGCTTTACCTACAATAAGTGCTCAACAACACAAGTTATTTTAAACAGTAGCACCGGAAAAAAAGAATCCTGTCTCCGGGATTGCATTCATTATAGGGGGACAGTCACCCTGGAAATACTAAGATAAGAATCAAAAAAAAAGAATGGAAGGAATTCCCCTTCATGACCAGGCAGTTTGGGAAGAGACTGGTCATCCACTGGCAGACACATTCACCACGTGGCTGCCTCCAGCTTTTCATTGCCCTATGGCTGTCTCTGGGGCTGGCACACACTCTCCCGCACACACTCTCCCTAAGTATTCTAGATCATCAGGCTTGGAAGGACCTGAACCCAAACACCTTCTGTTTGGACTGAGAAACCCCAGAACTAGAGAAACCAGTGATGTACGCAAAACCACATAGCTGGCAGTCCTGTTTCGTAGCCAGGTAGAGCGGCTAATGAAACTGGTAATCAGGTACATGTTGTATGATTGCAGTTTTCTAGTGACTCAAAGCAAAAAGAATAAACCTGAAAGTGAGTGCTCAGCACATACATAGGCTAAATTGACTTTCATTCATTTCTGAAAGGGGTTGTGATCAGTGTGAAAGCATATGGTCGATACTGGTGGAGTAAGTAATGTGTTTATCTAAGTCAACCCAGCCTTATGGCTGTGCCAACGTGTTACCTTTTACATGCTTCTAGTGGAGTAAAGCCTCCAATTTAGGGGCAGTTTGTACTGCAATAAAAACAAAAATTTCTAGAATGTGCCCAATCTGTGCTCCAGCAATGACTAGATATGTCATGTTGGGTTTCCATTTCCTCATCTGTAAAAGGGCATATCAGGCACTTTCATCATGCTGTTGCAAAAATAAAATCAGATAACTGCACATAGAGACCCTACTTCCTACAAACCCAGATATCCCCTTGCCTGTTCTATATACGGGACCTGATCAGTTTCACAACAGCATATAGACCTTGCTCTTTGAAGTCCAAAGATTTTCCCCTAAGCATCTCAAAAAATAAAATAAAATACCTTCCATGATATTTACATAAGTAAATAGCTTTTAATTTCCTCAGCCAGAACCAAGAGTTAAGAAGAATCTTGATAAGAAGAATTACAATTTTTATTTCTTCTTCAAGTTCCCCAAATAACTTTTGCATCCACATTTCCCTTGGAAACTGGTTCCCACCATGTCTACATTGATCTGAAAAACTCTGGATCCAGCCAAATTCACAAGGTTCCTGATTCTCCCACATTCCTTCCCCCAAGAATTTGCTCACTACATGGTTCTTAGCTGAAATAGACTGAGGTGAAGAATTTCAACAGAGATATATCAAGCATTTACTAAATTCTAGGCACTGTGTGAAACTCTTCCCTCTCACATTTAATTATGACAATAATCCTGAGAGATAAGCATCAGTGTTCCCATCTTACAGATGACAAAACAGGAACTCAGAGCATTAAATTACTTGCCTTAAGTCCGGGCTCAGGAAGGGGTTGGAGTGGGTTGGAACCCCGATCTCTAAGTTTGTTATAACTAGGCGTCTCTAACTTCTAAAGCACTTTTGTAACTGCTTTCCCTTCCCACCCTACTCCCTACACAACAACAGAAGCCCCTGCTTTTCAGCAAGTCATTGGCTAACTTTAAGAATGGCCACATCATTTTTTCTCCATGTCTGTTGGTGAACAAAGACAGCATTATGTTTCCAACACAGTAGTCAGGTGCTGGGGGAAAAAAAAATCCCATAACTTCAGTAATCTTCCACCCTCTGGACTAAGACATATACACATTAAAGCTCACCGTAAGGTATAAACATTGCTTTGAAATGATGCAAGCTCTCTTTTAGTAGGACTTAAATTCTAAACTCTAAGGTTTAATAGCTTCCTTTTTTGTACATATCTTTAATAGACACACAAACCTAAACAGATAGACTAACTGTCAATACAACAGCCAACCAGTTCAATCGGGCTGTCACATCAATTCAGATTTCCCTTACGACCTGCACCTGATTTGACTCTGGTCCTAGGCTGCTGACCTGAAATAGTTGCTGGCCGCGGCAAGCACCACGCGGTGGCAGGAGAATTCCTGGATGTCCACACACAAGATGACGTCGGTCAGAGCGTTTTCCACTCGCAGGGTCTCCAGGCCATTCTGCAGAATTAAGGAGAGTCCTGTGTCGTCAAATTTTACCTTATCCCCATTTAAGATTTCTACCAGGTCTCCCCTTTTCTCGGGGGGCTCATCTGTAGACAGTGCCAAGGGCCCTTCCAAACTCTTCTCTACCACGTCGTCCATGGTCCAGGTGCCCCTTTGTCCTGCCATCAACACTCAGACTGAAGGAGCGCCCAAGTTTCAGGCAGGTCACATTGCAGAAGCTGGGCGGATTTCCTGTGCAGGGCCCTCCACTTATCACCAGCTGTCACACACACATAACAGGAAGTCTCGCACTTTCTCATCCTGTTACTACAAACGCCAGTAACTTCTATTCTTCTTCTTTCTGCAATCATCACAAGGTTAGAAATTACTTAGAAGGGTGTGTAGGAAGGGGCTCCATAGAAAAGGAGTGGCTTCTCAGAGTCTTTTATTAGTGCCGTGTGGCTATTTTGGTCCACCTCCCCCATCATATCCGTGATCAGGAAGCCTCTGGTTCTGGTCATTACATTTGTACTTCCGGTGCTTCTATATCCCAAGGTGTCAATGACGGAATGGACATGGGACATTCTAAATCCTCTTCCTCCTTCCATCCAGGAGTCCGGGACCCCATGATAAGACCCCCACTCAGTTCCTCAGGAACCTTGGAAAGCCCTACGTAGCTCTGACATTCTTATTTCTGTCAACACTGCGTGTCATCTGTCTTTGTCCTCTTCCCTGCTCAGGGGAAAACGATGTCATGGCAATTATTAGTGATCCCTTCCCCCTCCCTATTGTTTATTGTTTTAGATATGCCTCTGGGGGCAGAGAAGAAATGGCCTCTAGAAGCTCCATTCCCAGGGTCTTCTGTCTTGGAAGACCAATCCGGGTAGGTCAACACCCAGATTGCCCTAGGAAGTCTCAAGTTGGCCTGACCTCACTCAGCATCTATTGGTCATGGGTCTAGTAGTGGATTGTCAAGTATTTTCATTGCATCTGCAGGTCTCCATTAAATAGAAAAAACTGTCTTTTATTAACCTCTTGCTATATCCTAGGAAATTTATAGGAGTTAATGTATGTTAATCCTTATAACAACCCAATGGTGCTAATAAGACTTACTTAATTTTACAGCTAAGGAAAGTGAAGCTCTGCTCAAGTGAGTGGCAGAACCCGGTTCTCAACTCTAAAGCACCCATTTCTGGCTATCAGAGCTGTAATATCATGTTGGCCCTGGCTTCTTGTATCCCAGGGAGAGAACTGCTGGGCTTGCCTACTACAGCTACCCTAGCTACCCTACCTCACCAAAGCAGCTTCTGCTGTCTGCACCTGCACTCATTCCACTTGTAGAAGTGGGCAGCAATGATCTGCAAGAGTCCAATCCTTTCTCTTTCCTGGTCAATGGTGACTCCCTCTCCTGGAGTTCCAGTTCTGCTTCAGCTCTTCTTTTCTTCCATGGATACTTACTCCTAAAATCGGGGCCTTTGATATTCCCCCCCAACTAGTTCTTCATCCAGAGCTCTGTTAATCAAGATGCTTTGGACTTCTGGGAATTCCCTAGCAGATGAGTTGTTAGGACTCCATGCTTCCATTGCAGTTGGCATGGGTTGAATCCTTGGTCAGGGAACTAAGATCTCACAAGCTGTGCCCAGGGCTAAAAAAAAAAACAAAAAAAAAATGCTTTTGGCTTCAAAGACAGAATATCCCATCAAAAGTGGTTTAAACAATAAGAGTCTCCTATTATAAGAAACTAGAAGTGTGGAGTCCCAGGTTGATCCAGAAGTTCAGTGATGTCATCAAGGACAGAAGATTCTCCCATCTTTCACTCTATTTCCCTTGGAATGATAAAGGTATACTGACATGGTCACACAATAGCTGTCACAGTACAAAACACCATGTTTTCACAGAACTCTGGTCCAAAATCAGGACAAAAAAAGCACAGATCTCTTCTCCTCCATCTCTCTCTTTTTATCAGAGATAGAAGTATTTCCTGAAATCCCCGTGATACTTTTCCAGGCCAGTTGGCCACCTCAGACCAAATACCAGGAAATATAAATTGAATACTATGATTGGCTTGCATCAAACACAATTCATCCACTGGGAATAGTCCATCTCCCCAAGATCAAGAAATGGCCATGTGATAGCTGAACAGAGGTACAGCCTGTTAACGCAGAACATGGGTTGTGTATACAACTAGTTCCCTGTGCCTGCCACAAAGACACACACAAGCCAAACTCCTCCTGCAGGCCTTGGCCAGGGAGAGCTCAGAACTTCACCTCTATGACTCTAAACACCTCCTCTAGGAGAGCTGAGGACAGCACATGACCCAATGCCTCTCGTGGCATTTTGTCCTCTACAACCTCTCAGATTATAAACAACACTGGCCATATTCAATTCCACCCAACCACTTCAAATACAACAAAATTAAGAATGTAACTCAATTCTTTGTTTCTGAAGCATTGTATCAAGGCCAAATCTTATTCTTTAAACTTTAAGAAAAAATCTGTAACATGAATATATATCCAGTGATTAAACATGAACATACAATTTAATAAATTATTGTAAAGATAAATGTAAGTATAACCTGAGTATATAATGCATCACCAGGAGAGTACCCCCTGTGCGTCTTCCTAGTCCTAATCACTTTCTGCCCCTACAATTAACCATATTGACAGTTTCATACTTTCTATTATAGATTTACCAACTAAATAATCATCCATAAATAATATAATATTTTGTGTATAAATTTTTAATGTGTATAAGCATAATTATAGTTATCTGCATTTTAGTATGCCTTCTTTCATTCATATTTATCTTTTTTTAAGATTCAACCACATTTCTGCCTGTTTTTTATTTTCTATGTGTCATCTGTGCCACATTTTCACATTCCACTGCTGCTGCTAAATCGCTTCAGTCGTGTCCGACTCTGTGCGACCCCACAGATGGCAGCCCACCAGGCTCCCCCGTCCCTGGGATTCTCCAGGCAAGAACACTGGAGTGGGTTGCCATTTCCTTCTCCAATGCATGAAAGTGAGAAGTGAAAGTGAAGTCGCTCAGTTGTGTCTGACTCTTCGAGACCCCATGGACTGCAGCCTACCAGGCTCCTCCGTCCATGGGATTTTCCAGGCAAGAGTACTGGAGTGGGGTGCCATTGCCTTTCCACTACTGATGAATATTTGAGTGGCAAGTCAGTGGTTGTTTTGTTTGTTTGTGTTTTTAGTTTATTCACCAAGTTTTGCAACCACGACCACTACTAACATGGATTTTTTTTTTTTTCGTCTGCACCATACATTATGCAGGATCTTAGTTTCCTGACCAGGCATTAAACCTGTGCCCCATGCAGTGGAAAGGCAGAGTCCTAACAACTGAACCACCATGGAAGTCCAAGAATTTGTCAATTCTTCATTCATGGTGGATCCTGTTCACCAAGTTCCCCAATAGAATTTCATATACCTCCCAAATCCACCCACTCCACCACCTGAATAAGACTGTTATCTTCCCCCAAACCTTCCATTTTCCTAGTAGGCAAGTCCACACAAAGTTGTACCATGAGTGTGATAAGATCTATGATTAAATTTTAGTGCAAAGGTAAAAAACACAATCAGTGTGTCTATGTCAAACTGGATAAGCTCTGAGATTCATCATGAAATGGTAAATATTCTTCACAGCTACAAGCAAAATAATTCCGTTCTGCATAAACTTTGTTTTCCTACCATGCGATGAAATATACAAACCATCGGCAAAAGCTTTACTCCTGAGAAAAGAATCTAATTATATCTTACTAAGCTAGTTGGCTTTATGATGCTTGTAAAGAATAGATTCTCTCCCCATACAAATGGGTGGCTGCTTCAAAGAAAATTTCTATTCTTAGAAATGCTGGAGAGTCCATGCCCCCCAAGAGTGACCTTCACCTGACAAAAACTTAGACAAAAAACTCTAGCTTCCTTGTCTCTTTGTGGACAGCAATGAAGTATGTTATACACCTTAGAGTCCTCTCACTTCTTATCCTATTATGACTTTGTGTCCTAGTTTGTCTCTTGGTCGAGCTTGCTCTCAAGATATTAAGGGGTTCTCTCTTTTTGGCTGAAATTGCCAACCTCCAGTATTGTGCCAAAATGACCAACATGAAGGGCAAGGAGAGCAGCACCCATTGTAGGTTCTCTAAGCCTTTAAGAAAACATGGAATTGTTCCTTCAGTCACATCCATGTGCGTCTTCTACAACAAAGGTGATATTGTAGAGACCATGTTCAAAAAGGAATTCCCCACAAATGTTCTCAGGGTGAAACTGCGAGAGTCTAGTGTTACCCAGCATGCTGGTGGCACTGCTGGAAACAAACAAGTTAAGGGCAAGGCTCTGGACAAGAGAACTAATGTAAACACTGAGCGGATTCAGCCCTCTAAGAGCTGAGATAGCTTTCTGAAATGTGTGAAGGAAAGTAATCAGAAAAACAGAAAGCCAAGAGAAAAGTACTTGGGTTCAACTGAAGCACCAGACTTCTCCCCCTAGAGAAGCATTCTACGTAGGAACCAGTGGAAAGGAGCCTTAGCTGCTGGAACCCATTCCCTACAAATCTGTGGTGTAATAGGTGTAAAAAAATAAAAGACCTCTGTGTTGTGTTAGTCACACAGTTGTGTCTGACTCTTTGAAACCCCATGGACTGTCCTATGGACTTCTGTCCATGGAACTCTTCAGGCAAGAATACCAAAGTGTGTTTCCATTTCCTACTCCAGAGGATCTTCCCAAACCAGGGATCAAACCCAGGTCTCCTGCATTGCAGGCAGATTCTTTATTGTCTGAGCCACCAGGAAAGCCCCAAAGACCTCTGGGCTGTGGGGTGGGGGGATGATATTAAAGGCTCTGGTGGCAGGCCTCAGGTTTGAAATTCATGGAAGAATGTTAACCCTGGAAGACATCAGAGAATTAAGGCAAGACATTAGACCTGGAGGAACAGCAATACCAACAACGGGGCTCCGAGTACAGAGTACTATAGATGGACATAAGGTCAGAGCAAGGTCAGTTGGTTATAGTTTTTGGAAAGGATCTAAAAAAACACAGATCAAAGTCTCAGTTTCTTTATCTGTAAATTGTACCTAATAACAGTATCCACCTAGATGTGTTGTGAAGAGGGGGAAATGAGTTAATATGTGAAGCCTTTCACACAATGCCTGGCATACAGTAAGCATTAGCTATTATTCTTCAAGCATTTCTGTAGAAAAGAAAGTATGTGCCTTTTATTCTAAATTTGGCTTCTGGCTCCAGACCAAAAAACTCCTTCAATACAATGGTCTTTGTTAGTATCCTCAGGCTGTTTATTATCCCCCTGTTATCTTGGATCATTTCCATATAGTCAGTGCAGAGGGGCCCGTAGACCACCATCTCCCCCGGGGAAATAAACATTCCCATCACTCCACCCTGTGCGTCAGAAACATTATTGTACCAAGAGTCACAATTTACAGAAGTATTTAGCTGTCTGGGAAATTCTTCCCAGAAATTAAGCCAGATTAAAGAGGTAATTTGAAAAATACCTTATTCCAAATGTATATAAAAACATACTATGTGTATTATACGCTATAATATTTATTTGTTCAGCTGCATCACCCGGGGTTTTCGTTGCAGTCCATGAATTCTCTGTAGCACCGCAGTAGTTGCAGCACACAGGCTTCCTTGTTCTGTGGCATGTGGGCTCTTCATTCCATGACCAGGATTGAACCCATGTCCCCTGCAGTGCAAGTCAGATTCTTAACCTGTGGACTACCAAGGAAGTCTCTATTATATTTACAATATGAAAATGCAACTTTTTCAAAGAATGCATTAAAATACATAATGTATATTAATATACTCATTATAAACATTAATGTATTATAAATGATATTATTACTATGAAGAGAAACATTGTCATGTTCTTGGGTTAAGTATCTTACATGCTTTATCTCATCTTCTTTTCTTATATCCTGAGAATTTGATAAAATAGGTAGGTTGTTTTCCTCTTTTTACAGTTGAGGAAACCAAGGCTTAAAACTGAAGTTTGATTCCCCTGAAACTATCAACATTGTTAATCAGCTATAGTGTCAAAGTGTTAGTCCCTCAGCAGTGTCCAGCTCTTTGTACTCCATGGACTGTAGCCTGCCAGGCTCTTCTGTCCATGGAATTCTCCAGGCAAGGATACTGGAGTTGGTGAGCATTCCCTTCTCCATACCCCAATAGGAAGGAAAAAAAAAAAAACTGAAGTTGGGTGTTTCGTTCCAGTTCACACAGGCAGTTCTAAGTAAGTCAGTTACAGCACCTGATTTGCCCATGACTTATTCTAATGGAAAGTTTCCAGTTCACCTCTTCTATTGCCCAGTAAGTCATTTTGGGGCTTGTTACTAACTAGAGTGGATGCCCCATCCGAAGACAGCCACGTGTCCATAGGCAGTAGTCCAAGGACACATGGAGCTGGCTCAAAAAGATCAAATGGGACAACTAGAGACTCTCTAATTTGAAAAAAAGAAACACAGAGTTTTCCGTGAGAACCGAAATAAGAGGCAAAAAGATATATCAAGAGATGCCATAGGTTGAGTCAGAACCATGCCAAATTAAAGCCATTTGGAAACCAAACTTCTGAAAAGCAAAAACTGTAAGTAAGAAGAACTTGGAAAGTTAAAGTGGAGATCAAAGCTGATGTGTACAGAGTAGCTGAGACAGGTCACCCTGAGACTGAGTGGAGAGCCATGGACTCCTTTTGCCCAAATCCCAAGGCTGCTCTGAATCTGGATCAAGTTTCTAGCTCTAGTTGCAGCTCCACTTTGAATTACAGAGAGATTTCTGCCTAGATTTCACTTCTACTGAAGTAGCTTAATTGAGACTCTTTTCATTGTATTTAAATGAGCCTAACTGGGACAGAGGCAGAGCAGTGCTGAGCAGCTCATCTCTCTGAACCCACATACCAACCACTGGGCTACCCTTCTTGCACAGACCAGAGACGTTGCCAGGTGCAGACATGGGCCTTGAAAAATAGGTCAGAAACCATACAGCAGCCAGTACTAATTCAGGTTTGCTGTTTATACACAGCCCTAAAGTCGACTTTCCAAATGAAAAGTCAAGGAGTAATCGGAAACAGCAAAACGTCCCAAGAGTGGGTTTGGTCAATAAAAAACAGCACCCAAATGTTTGCCTATTGCTAAGTGTGGGAGAAAAGCTATAAAATCATAGGTACAAGATGTTTCTATTTTTGCAAACATGAGAGTGTATGAAAATAGATAAAAGGCCAGAAGGAAACGCATTCATTCATTCATCAAATGTTTCACAAGAGTGTTCTAGGTGCTCAGGCTACAAGGGTGAGCAAAAAGTGACACAGTTCCTACCCTCAAAGAGCTTCTGTTCTAGTGAGGAAGACCAACACAGGCACTGTAATCATTCTAAGTGTTTGAGGGAAATGCACTTGGTGGAAAACTTTATCATGGGCAATGTGATCTCGTCAGAGAAGGCTTCTCTGGTAACTAAGTTGTGATGGATAAATATGCAGTACCTGCATGAAGGGTTGTCCAGGCAGAGGCTATAGCATGCGCAGAGTCCAGTGAGGAGGGACACTTGCCCTTTGGAAATAGTTGTCTCTGTATGGATACCAAATTACTAGGAGCCAGTATGGATGAGCAGGAAGAAAAGGAGGCTAGTGTGAAATTTGTCACAGTGAGCCAGGTGGCATAAGATGGCAGCAGCATGGGCTGGGAGACAGGGTTAGGGACAGAAACAAGCTGATGAATGGGAAGCATCTAGGAAAGACAAAATCAATAGGAATTGGTGATAGATTGGATATGGAAGGTAAAGGAAAGGGAATTTTCAAGAATGGCTTAGGTTTCTAGTGTGAATAGCTGGATGAATGGAGTTACCAACACTCTGATATGGGGAACACTGGAAAAGGAACAGGTTTGGGGGAGAAGAGTATGAGTTTAGTTTTTAGTTTTGCAAGATGAAAAGAGTGCTAGAGGGCCTTTGTTAGTGATCCGGTGGCTAAGACTTCATGCTCTTAAAGCATGGGGACCCAGCTTCAATCCCTGGTCAGGGAACTAGATCCTGCATGCTGCAACTAAGACCTGGCACAGCCAAATAAATACATATCTTTAAAAAAAAAAAAATAGTGCTGCTGATGTGTTGCACAACAATGTGAATAGACTTAAAATTATTGAACTTTGCATTCTCAAATGGTTAACGTGGTTAAAAACAGCAACAACAACCAAAACAGCTAAAGAAAGAAGTTGTCTTTCTAGTTTTCACATATTGGGACTATTGGGCCCAGGGTATTCCAGAGTTCTGAAAGTATTAACATCAAATGTCATGTTTCAAAATCTTCTTAGATGAAACAGTACTGAATATGCACTTCGGTTCGAAACACAAAATTAATCAAAGTTGAGTCCCTTGGTTGAGATATTTGAAACAACTAAGACATTTTCAATTTACATATAAATTCATCTAGCACAAAAGTGATATTAAAGATTTGATTACATTGTCCCCTCTCCCAAAATAGCTATAAAGGACACTGTAAGGAAAATTTGAATGTGAGCTGTACTCAATGACATTACACCAAGGTTAAATTTCTTACATGTGATCAGGGCATTGTGGTTATGTAGGACAATAATGCTCTTTTGCAGGTGAAGCATCATAATACCTTCCACTTAATTTCAAATGGTTCAGCAAAATAAAATGTTTCATATAAAGATAGAGCAAAGAGTGTGTGGGAGCTCATTATACTATTCTTTTATGTTTTAAATTCAAAATGTTTGGAGGAGGATATAGGGAGCACACAATCTCCAGCTTAGATAGAGGACGAGGCTTGAAAGGTGCAGCCATCTCTGAAGGATCAGAGTGGTAAGAACATGACTTTCCTGGTAAGAACACTGCTTTCCTTATGCCTGAGTTAAGATGCTGCGCCTTGTTCTACTGACACTGTTAGTTCAGAGTGGGGATGCTACTGCCAGAACTTCCCCAAGGACTCAATCTTGCAACAATCTCTCAACTGAGCAAATAAATCCAGCAGAGATGGTCACCTCTGGATGGACCATTAGAACTAAAAAGTGTAAACCTAAACAGCTGAGGATAAGGCCACAGCACAGCATGGGGTGGGGGAGTTGGGGGACGGGGACTTCCAATCAATCTCATTTTGAAACATCCAGGTGGCCTTCTCACGCTTAAAACACTTCATCTAGCGTGGAAAAATGTGACCAAGTCTGTGTGACATTTCAAGCTACAGAATTTCAATAGATCTTTAGATGAGAGACGAAAAACAAGGAAAATATTGGGTTAATAACGTCCACTCTCTATATCTCCATTTCAAGGGAAGCTTTCATGCATGTCCATGGATATATCATCCACATTATCCAGAGATTCTCAGATTAGCCTAAATTCTTTTAAACCTGACATACTGGAAACCTAATGCCATAAATATGATTCAGTGGCTCTGATCTTTTATGATTCTTAAAAAATACATAGAAACATTTTAACACATACCAAAGGCATTCGGGCATACCCTTTAGATGATCCCCAGTCTGGGTTAACAACACTGCTGCTGAGGATTGTGGATATAATATGTGGATGTGAGAAGACAAAATATTATTGAAAGGTACCATGTATAACCAATAGTTTATCCATAACATAATCATCTTATTAACCCTTCTAGATGCAAATACGGCAGGAGATATTGAGGGGAACCGTACAGAAAAGTGAAAGTCCTTGCTCACTTCTGAATCTCACGCTGCCTCTGCAAATAGCCTCCTTCAGTATGAGGTGTATACTAACTTAAACTGGGGACTGGAAAACTTAGCCATCACTTTCTCAGAGGAATAACAAGAATTTGAGGGCTTGTACCTGGAGAAAGGATCCTAGCGTGGAGAGTCAGGAGATCTAACTAAGGAGCTTAGGGCTCTCTTAGACCCCTATTCTAATTGTCTAGGGGTTCTGCTTGACAGGAGAACAGAAGACCATTGGAAAGGACCAAACTGAAGTCAGAAAGACCTGAATTTTAATTCCAGTTATTGCATTTCTCAGTGTGGCACTGACAATTTGCTTAACTTTGCAGAGCCTCAGCTTCACCTATAAAACGGGTTACCTATCTTACAGAATTGTTATGGCTATCAAATGAGAGATAATTTTGTAAAGTCGTTAGCACTGAACCTGACATAACGTTAGTGTTAAATAAGTAACAACTATTATTAAATAAGGAAAGTTTCAAGCCCTAAGCATAGAAGAGCAGAGACATAAATTCCCTCCAGACGTGAGAACCATTTTGGCCACGGCCTGACTGACTGACATGTAAATTATGTCTCGCGCTCTCAAAATAATCCACCTTAACGGAAAGTTATTTCTTTGTCTGAAGTCGACAAAGTGCATTTCTCTGCACTAGGCTGCCCCTTTCCCTGGAGGCTCTGTCCTGGGTCATCGACAGGTCCAAGATGACACTGAGGATGGGGAGTTGAAACTGGCCCTTTTCCAGAATTAAGTTTAAGTTTAATCAATATTATTAAATGCCAACTATGAGCCAGTCACAGTGATGGACACCAGGGGATACAGAAAGGACTAAATATCCCCCAACTCTACCTAAGGAGCTCCCAGTCTAAGGAGACCAACATGAGAACAGAAAATCTCTAAGGAGTGTGCGAAACATGCAGGTTACTGTGAGAAAACCAGACATTCGAAGTTACATGAAGCTTTTTAGATCCGATCTTCATATATTTTCAACATTTTATTCTGTTCCTCAATTTAGTGCTTTTCCTTAGCAACTAAACTCTCAGCAAATGGGCTTAAGTCAATGTATATTCAAATGAGAAAACAAAGTCCACACTCCGTTTGCTTCAAAAGTTGCCATCTTTGTCTCTGAGTGCTGAGTGCTCAGTTGCTCAGTCATGTCCGACTCTGCAGTTGTATTAACTTTGTGAGTTCTATGATTCTTGTCTCTGTCACTGGAGGAGAGGTGCCTAATACAGTCTGAGATACTGTATTCGAGGCACCTAATACAGGGTTATGCCAGGAAGGATCTTTCTGTCATACACTCTGTGAGAGTCTCATTGGGGATTAGAGGTTTCAACATATGAATTTTGTGGGGGTGCAATTCTGTCCATAGTGTTCCACCCCTGCCCAACCCCCCCCAGTCCATGTCCTTATTGCATGAGAAATACATTCTTTCCATCCCATCAGCTCCCAAAGCATTAACTCATTCTAGCATCAATTTTAAAGTCTAAAGTCCAAACTCTCAATATCAAAATCAGAGGTAGGTAAGACTAGAGGTAGGATTCGTCCTGAGGCAAAACATCTCTCCAGCGATGAACCTGTAAAACCAGGCAAGTTAAGTGCTTCCAAATACAACGGTGAGACAGGCTTTTCCATTCCAAAAAGGAGAATAAGAAAGAAGGAAGGGGTGATACATCCCCCCAGAAATCACAACCCAACAAGGCAAATTCCATTAGATTGTAAGTCTCGAGAATAGCACTCTTTGGTTTGATGCACAGCCTACCAGACCCACTGAGGCAGCAGCCCCACCTCCCCAGGTAGGCAGCCAGGGTCATGCCCAGAAGGCTCCAGTCATTTTAACAGAAAGAATTTAATATAAGGAATGTTTAACTAGATAATAAAGAATTGCTAACTAAAGGCAAAAAGAGATTATTAAACTCAGAGAGGAAGCAACAGCAGAAAGCAGTTCCTAGGCTGGAATAACCAAGGGAAGAGGTTGGGATTATTCAAATTTAGGAAGATCCCCTGGAGGAGGAACTGGCAACCCACTTCAGTATTCTTGCCTGGAGAATTCCTAGGACAGAGGAGCCTGGTGGGCTGTAGTCCATGGGGTCACAAAGAGTGAGACATGACTTGAGCGACCAACACTAGATGACTAAGGGTTTGGAGGTGAGTCCCAGTGGACTGGGACCCAGACTTCAGAGGAAGCAGGGCCAGCCAGCAGTGCTGGTATCTCTGCAGGGACACCATGTTGGCTTTGCAAGTTGGCAAAGCTTCAAACTGGACTGAACTGTATGTTACTTGCTAGGCTTGCCATAGCAAAGCACCACAAACTGGGTAACTTAACAGAAATGTATTGTCTCACATTCTGGAGGCTAGAAGTCCAAAATCAAGCTGTTGACTGGGTGGGCTCCTTCTGAAAGCTCTGTGAAGGAAGACTCTGTTCAAGGCCCCTGTCCTTGGCTTATAGATGGTCTTCTTGTGTCTCTTCACATTGTTTTCCCTTTATGTATATTTTTGTGTCCAAATTTCCTCTTCTTATAAGCACATCAGTCATATTGAATTAAGGCCCACCCTTGTGTTAACCTGAATACCTCTGTAAAGACCCCATCTCCAAATAGGGTCATATTCTGAGGCTCTGGGGGCAAGGACTATAGCATATGCATTTGGGGGAACACAACTCAACCTGTAACAAACTATTTCTGGAATGAACTACCTTTGCTAGAGTGAAGGAGCAGCATTGCTGGATGCTGACAACAGGAACAGGATGCCAGCCAGAAATAAACCAGAAGCAAAGATGAAAATGTCTCTTCTTCCTCATCTAGCCCTGCAGTCTCCCTAACATCCCTTATGGACAGAACCTAAAAGGAAGCAGCTGGCCAAGAAAAAATGTGGCTTGCACAGTCCCAGCCCCTGCATCACAAAGCAGAATATAGAAGAGTGAGTTTGAAAGCTAAGAGATCATAGTTTAAAAACTGACAAAGTACAGAACAGTTGCTACTTATTAATCACTAGCATCAGAACTTTTATTTTCATTTTCCACACATTTTATAATATAAAAGGAATAATTTCAATAAAATATTTAATTGAACAAACATACTGGCTATGCTGCTAAAACTGTACTGACCGCTGGTGGACTGGAACATCCCCATGCCTTAGCTCACATTCTTTTGTGTACTGATATACACCAGTGTACTGGTGGCCTTCAGAACTGAGCTACAGAAGGCCAATGTGTAATACGTGTGGTGTGTAAGAAAATGAAAAACTGAAATCAAGTAGTTAGCAAGTGTTTTTTCCATTTTGTAGTTCAGGCTGTGAGAGTTCAGAAGGAGAGGTCATTTGCCCAAGGTCACGCAGCTAGTAAGAGACAGAGCATGGATTTGAACCAGGACCTGATTCTCTGTGTCTCATGTGCCAAATGAAATTAATAGTACTTACTCAATAGAACTGTTCTAAGGATTAAATTAATATGTATATTGTGCTTAAGACACAGCCTGGAATGTCACAAGAGTTCAACAAACATTGCCTGAGTCGGGCTTTTTCTACCATCACAGGTTGTCCCATTATACACGCTCGTTAAAACTTTATGGCATTTGGAGGACAGAGCTGCAATGAATAGAGACAGAGTTAGGAACAAAATTCCTTTAAATTTTTAAAAATCATAATATATTTTGCTATCCAATCTTTTTGCCAGCAATCATCCCTTTTGGACCCCAGGATCTAGACACAGCATTGACTGAGCACCAGCCACATGGTAATGACTGGAAATATAACACTGAGACAGAGAGTCCCACCTTCAAGTGACAAGCAGTGAAAACACAAAAAAAGGCCATGATGGATCTTTCACATCTGGGATTCCCTGACACAGGCGTGGAAGCCTATATTAGGGAAACTGGACGAGGACCTGAAGACGAGAAAGCTTTCAGGGAGGAAGTCATGTTTGAGGTGAAATCTGAAAGACAAGTAGGAGATTGTAAGCATTTCAAACATAGGCAAGAACTTGAGGAAAAGCCTCAAGGCAAGAGGGAGCCAGGAGTCTTTGAAGAACTGAAGGAGGGTGACTGTGGTGTAGAAGTTAAGGTGACAACAGGCAAAACTGGCGAGATCCCTAGGGCCTGTTCCTGCAGGGCTCTGTGAGCCACAAGATCCTGGACATTGTCTGGGTGATAGTTTAGGACCACGGAAGGGTTTTAAGCAAGTGAGGGACAATAAGACAAGCACTTTAAGAAGATCAGCTCTCGGGACTTCCTGATGGTCCACTGGTTAAGAATCCATCTTGCAATTCAGGGAATGCAGGTTTGGTCCCTGGTCAGGGAACTAAGAGCCCACATGCTGTGGAGCAACTAAGCCCATGCACCACAGCTACTGAGCCCTCGTGCCACAACTAGAGAGCCTGTGCGCCACAACAAAAGATCCCACGTGATGCAACAACTAAGATCCAATGCAACCAAGGAAATAAATAACTGTTTTTTAAAAAGAAAGATCAGCTCTGGATGTGGTGGGGGGGCGGGTTTGGAGTGAGGTAAGAGGGGAGGTGGGGAAATCAGAAAGGCTGCTACTACTACTACTAAGTCACTTCAGTTGTGTCCAACTGCGTGCGACCCTGTAGATGGCAGCCCACCAGGCTCCCCCGTCCCTGGGATTCTCCAGGCAAGAATACTGGAGTGGGTTGCCATTTCCTTCTCCAGTGCATGAAAGTGAAAAGTGAAAGTGAAGTCGCTCAGTCGTGTCCGACTCTTAGTGACCCCATGGACTGCAGCCTTCCAGGCTCCTCCATCCATGGGATTTTCCAGGCAAGAGTACTGGAGTGGGGTGCCATTGCCTTCTCCGAGAAAGGCTGCTACCTGCCAGCAAAAGCCAGGTGAGAGCTGATGAAGGTCTGAGATAGAGAAGTGTCATAGGGATGGAGAAAACTGGATGCATTCAAGTAATATATAAAAGGTAGAGCCCACAGCATTTGAAAGCTGATTAGAAATAAGGAATGAGGGGCAAGAAGAAGAAATGAGAGAAATAAAGGAAAATATCAAAGCTTCTACTTGGGGCAACTGGATTGATGGTGATACCCTTTGCCAGGATAGGGGCACAAGAGGCAAAGTAGGCTTAAGAGAGAAAAAGATGGGTTTAGGTTTAAGGTTGAGTTTGAAATGTGCAAATCATCCCAATGGAGATGTTTTCTAAGTAGCTGGATTCTTTGTAAACCATCATGTCTTATTTTCCCACTTCAGCTAGTGACCACAGTCCCACCTCTCCAAGCAGCCAAGCTCTCTATGAACCAACCAATAAGTGCCTTGAGTACCACCTGCTATAAATGAGAGTATTATTAGCCTCTCATTTTAATAACCGATAAATTTAAATTTGCTCCCCTCCAAAATTCATCCTTAGTGAGAACAGGATGTGGGTGTATGCAACACATAATTATATATGTATTGTGAACTCTATTTAAAATGAGACCATTGTTACTCAACTGTTAGATACTTTCTAAACCCAAACCTATTTTTTGCTCTTTATTTTGCTACCATCAGCTAGGAGAGAGGGTCCCATTTTTTTGGTAATGTTGACCTGTTATTAATCTCAAAATTAAACACTAAGAAATGGAACACAAGTTATTTGAATTTTTATTCTGGAAAGGAAAATTCTAAGCTGCTGCTGCTGCTGCTAAGTCGCTTCAGTCATGTCCGACTCTGTGTGACCCCAGAGACGGCAGCCCACCAGGCTCCCCAGTCCCTGGGATTCTAAGCTTCACAACATCAAATCAGATGTCTTAATCTGAGAATATGGCCAACTCAGAATCAGAAAACATTATGGCTAGAACATTTAAATAAGTGGATATTATTTTTAACTCAGAAATCCCTATGTACAAGGCTCTGTTCAACAAATTTTGCATCTTTTGGGAGGAAAACACGTAGGTATAATTCTGGTCTCCTCCACAGTGGGTCAAGTAGCAGCTGCAGAAGAATCAGTGTTGGCCCCAGGCAGAACCTCTAGTGGGACTACACCTCTGAAGACTGAGTGAATAGGAAAGCCACAGCCCACTCAATTCAAAGGAACCATGTTGAGAGGGATTCAAAGAAGCCACTTCCTCCAGGAGGCCGTCCCTCCTTCCATTCAAGCTGGGTAAGATGTGCTTCCTGTTTGTTCACATGGAACCCTGGGCGTTTCTGCCCTGGCACTAGACACCCATTACTGGAAACATCTGTTCTAGTGCCCATTCCTCTGCTACCCCAGTGTGCAGTGTGAGGGCGGAAACTCTGCCTTGGACATCTGCATCTCCCTAGCGCTGGGCACAGTAGATACTCAATTGTTGTTCAGTCACTAAGTCGTGTCTGACTCTTTGCAATCCCATGGACCGCAGCAGATACTCAATAAAATCTGATAAATAAAATACTGAATGCCCTAGTCACACATTTCTCAGACAACTCTAACATCAGTAAAGACACTTTGATGCTCAGAGCTAAATACTTCAAAACATGTAATTTTATAAAACCTTACTCTTAGCTCTAATGTTGTAGCCACGCATTAGGGAAACAAACTCACTCAGAAGGACAATGCAGATAGTGGAGTGCAGTTTATTATACCAGCGGGCCCAAGGCAGAATCTCCTCTTAGACAAGGACCCCGACCAGTTTTTGTGAAAACCTTATATACCCTAAGTGTACATGCTCAAACCCACCTCCTGAAATTCTCTGAAACTAGTATGAACAAAGGAAAAGAAAGATACAATCAAAGTTAACCCATGATTTGCATGCCTTAAACCTGTGATTCGTACGCCTTAAGCCTAGGTAGTTAACAGTGGACAGTTATCAGTAGGCCTGTAGTCATACCCCAATAAGCATAATAGTATTTATGATTCTATTCGGTTACACAGATAATTAGGGTATTCTTTTAGGCATGGAGAGTCTAGGTACGAGCCCTGGGGCTCTTCCATCTGAGGGGGTCTAGTTTTCCAGTTGGAATGTCGTTTCCATAGATACTGGACATATAGCTGAAAGTCCACAGTTCTGCCCAAGATGGAGTCCTGC
Source organism: Bos mutus (assembly GCF_027580195.1). Lineage (NCBI taxonomy): Eukaryota > Metazoa > Chordata > Mammalia > Artiodactyla > Bovidae > Bos > Bos mutus. The sequence continues at coordinate 82,614,686 of NC_091617.1, read as the reverse complement.
TTTCAGAAAGAGCCTGTTCTGTTTCCTCCTTCACTACTACTAATGCAAACCCAGCTCCCTGAAAAGTCCCTTTAAAGAAGGGATTAAGCTGTGCTCCAAATAAATGTGGATTTCACTTGATCAGCCAGTATGTGAAGTTTATCTTTTCTCCTCTGCTCTGATCTACTTCCATGGGGCACCATTTATGCATCCTTCAATTCAAATGTATTTATTGATTACATACTCGATGGCAAGCATTGTACTAAAAGCAGGATGTGCAGCACTGAACATGAAAGAACCAGGCCCAGCCCCTCGTGGAGCTTACAGCCAAGTGTCCACTGGCACCTACTCACCTGCAAAACTCTAAAGACCTTGAGACCGCCACGTGGGCATAATACATTTTTATCTTTAAGCTCTTGGAAACGTAATGCATTGATAAAGCAAGCTCGTGCTAATTCAGGGATATCTAATGGTCTGCCATTCAGAGTTAAATAACAAGTTTGCTAAATATTTTTAAAGTTTCCCAAGCCAACTGGGAACCGACCAATACACAAGAATTCATACCGAGGCACATCCAAGTTCCCCCTGGCCTCTCTCAATGCGGGCACCTGCACAGGGATATCCGTCCTGAAAAGCCAAAGGGAGACAGTGATGCCCACATCGTGCAGTTTTTCAATCGCCTACTTAAAGGCCTCCCCTGTGTGAATTCAGGAAAAGGCGCCCCCTTTCATCAGGCACATTAGAAAAAGGCGTCCCTTCCTCCCCAGCCGATGTAGCCCCACTAGGGGGTGCTTGGCTGGCGGTCGGGGGAGTGGAGCTCAGCCAGGATTTCAATCCCAGCATGCCCTTCGGCAGAGTTCCACGCTGAAGTTCTGCTACCAACTCGATGGTCCGTGCACCGGATGCAAAATGCATTAGCGCGTTTACATTACATCTGTTTAATGTTCATAACTAAGGAAACCAGTTTTTCTGGGAAATTACTGAACTATATGGAACGCCTTTCCTAAGATCCCAGCAGCAGTCATAGAAAATTTAAGCACAATTCAAACTCATCAAACCTCTTCCAAGATCACTACTCATTTCTGCTAAATAACTCTCTAACTCTTCAAAGTCTATGACTTCATTGAGCTGTGAGCAATTCAGAAATGGAAAATGATCAGAGTCTCCAGTTGCGTGGTTTGGGATAAAGCCCAGCACCTCCCTGGACAAATATCAAGGTCAGTGTTCCCACAACTCGCTAGTCGCTTCGCTGAGGAAGTGCCGGCTTGGTAGCCGTTGAGCCTCTCAGAACTTGAATTCCCAGCAAATCGTTTTGTGTGATTCACCCAGGACCAGCCCCTTCACTCGTGACTCTGAGAAGCAATTGTGAAAATGAGACTGCTGTGGGGAGATGTTACAGGGCTGCCCTACAGCAGCTGACGTGCGTGTGGACGGCTGTTCTCAAAGGTCCTTCAGATGCCTGGCACCAGGCATATCTCATGACCACTTCCAGCCCAGACATCTTGGCCTTGCCTGGGTGTCTCCCTCCTTCTCCTCTCCCCTCTTGCCAGTCATCACCACCCCCGGATCCAAATTCTCCTCTCTGATTTGAGATGAGCCATGCTGTACTCCCTTTCCCAAGTCACCCCAGGCCCATCTTCAAGCAAACACTTCAAAGGGCTCCGCTGAACAAATAGCTCGTATTACTGTTCCAACAGAGGCCTTGACTTTATAGGTCTTTTTTCTTTAATAAAATTCACCATCCTTGAAGACGCTGTGGTTTCAAAGAACCATCTTCTCTTTTGTTTTTCTGACAAATGGTGCAGTGGAAATCAGCTGCTTGAACCTCCTTCTTCAGCTTGATTGAACAGTGGAAACATTTTTTGTCTCCCAGACCCGGTGTCTGGTCTATGGTCAGTGCATTCAACTTTTCCAAGCTTAGACTAAAGCCCCCAGATTACAAATCGGCAGATGGTTTACCCCTACTGGTTTAGAGTGCTAGCTATCTAGGTTTACAGACAGAAAGAGTTTAGTTTAAAACCTTGGTCGGGCCAGGGCCAGAGATCTGGCCCCCTAGTGTGGCCCCTCAGTGGCTCCTGCCCACCTGGACATTCGATAGACTGCGCAAGGCAAAAGACTAGCCTTGTTTGCTGTTGTGGCTTCTTTGGGCAACGGTCGTTTTGCTGTTTCCTCTGATCCTTCTCGGCCATCCCTGCTCACACGTCAAAAGTAGAGAGCAGGCAGATTCCAGACTCAGCCTTCCATTCATGCACCCTGTACAACTACCTGAAGGCCTCACATCCACCCCCAGAATCACACAAGCCCCACAGGGAAGGGAGACTTCATCCTAAACTTGCTGTTCACATCCTTCCTTTTCCACCAGTCTCCTTGATCCGTTTTCAAACTTTATTCCATTCCGATGAAGCTGCTTGTTTGGGGGATGGTTTTGATTCTCCACCCTGGCCACATGACCTCAGACTGCTTCAAGCAAACAGCTCTCCCCTCTCTGACCTACCTGGGATCCTCGAGCCCTGGCCCCCCTCTTGTAAGGAGAACATTCTCCTGTCCTGAGAATGGCCTCGGGTCAGCAGGAACCCACAGTCCCAGGCCCAAGAGTACTTGCTTCTCCCTGGTTCCCTTGTCCCACCCCCTGGCAGCCCCCAGCAACACCTCACGCCAAGTCCGCTGACAGAGCCCTGATAAAAGGCCTCAGCCCCGTAGGCTGAGTGATGACAGCTGCGGCGGCATGCACAGTCCTGGGGCCACTCCTTGCCCAATGCCTTTGCTGGGACATTTTTCTAGCAAATGAATGCAGCTGCTTAATTTCTCCCTGCAATCTGTGCTTCCGTGGCTGTGAGTCTCAGGAGAGGCAGAATGAGCAGTGTTTTGGTTCTCTGCCTGACGAAAGTGATCCATATCCAAGGATACATTTCCTTATGTGATGTGTACTGTGTCTCCAACTCTGTCTGGCAGTGGTGAGCTCAGATAGCAGAAAACGCCACTGCTCATGGCAAGGATTATGAAAAAGATACTCTGCAACTCAAAGAGGTCACGCTATCAGGGAAAACGCCCCCACAAAGACATGCAGATTTTCTTCCAGCCCTTTGGATCTCTGCAAGCATGAAGCCAGCTAGAAGTCAGACCCAATTTCAGGAGCACCAGGGAATGAGGCAGCAGCTGTTACAGGTAATTAAGTTAGGCAAAAGGCAGAGGGGCCAGGAAGCTGGTGTGAGGTCAGGCAGGGTCAGAAAGGACATGGATCTGCTCAGGCCTGTAAAATACCCATTAGCTGCAGACATACAGGAATGGTCCATGTAAGCACTGTCAACAGTGAGAAGACTAAGGCAGGGATCTAACAAGTCTTCCTTCAGAGGATGCCAACAACAGATCCATTCTCTCTTCTACTGCAGGCTGCTTCAAGGAGGCTGAAGAATCCCTTTGTCCTGTTTTTAGATGATTTTACTAACAGGAAACTCTTTTTTTCCTAGTTGAATGGATATATATATATATGCCTAGTTGAAGGCATATTGAATGGATGAATGGATGGATGAATGAATGAATAGGAAAGCAAGAAGTAGGAACAGGTGAATTTTGTAGGTAGAACCAGTATCAAGGATTGAATTTAAGGCCAGGATTTATCACCCACCCCAAACCAATCTCTCTGAGGACCACATTAACCACTGAGTTTCCAAAGAGGCTGGGGGTATGATTTTCATGGACTGGCACTTATAGCAACAGCAATGATAATGTGATCACTTGTCAGAGAGCTGCTGCTATGTACCAAACATTGTGTCACATGCTGTATTAGATAGGACTCTCCCATGTTCTGTGCAGCTACTTTGACAAGAGTGTTATTTCAGGAAATGGATGTGAAAGCTGTTCTGTAATGCATTTGAAGAAGTGTTTAAAAACACACATAATAAAGATGTTCATAAGAGTTGTATATGCAGGATACTTTGAGAAGAGTTATTTCAAGGAATGAGCATGATAGCTTTTCAGTAATCCATTTACAGAAGTGTTTATAAACATTTGTAATAACTATATTTATTAAAAAATGGTACCCACTTGGGATGGGATTCCCGGGTGGTGCAGTGGTAAAGTATCCACTTGCCAATGCAGGAGACACAGGAGATGTGGGTTTGATCCCTGGGTCAGGAAGATCCCCTGGGGTAGGAAATGGCAACCCACTCCAGTATTCTTGCCTGGAAAATTCCATGGACAGAAAAACCTGGTGGTCTACAGTCCACGGGGTCACAAAGAGTCAGACACAACTGGACAACTGAGCACACACCCACTTGGGACAAATAAAACAATTTTTTTAAGTGGAAAAAATAATAGGTCTTCTGTTATTTCACGTAAGAAAACCCAACTCAAATTGATACAAGCATTAAAAAAGAAATTGTTACAGGGAGATCACTTCGAACTCATGACCAGGAAAGCTCCTAGATTTTCCCAGGGCAGGGAATGAACCAGTAGACAGTTTCTTCCTTTAAAATCTGACTTACTGTTTTTCTGAGAGTGGCTCTTTTTGCTTTTTTTTTTTAATATAAATTTATTTATTTTAATTGGAGGCTAATTACTTTACAATATTGTGTTGGTTTTGCCATACATCAACATGAATCCACCATGGGTGTACACAAGTTCCCCATCCTGAACCCCCCTCCTACCTCCCTCCCCATACCATACCTCTGGGTCATCCCAGTGCATCAGCCTCAAGCATCCTGTGTCATGCATTGAACCTGGACTGGCGATTCGTTTCACATAGGATATTATACATGTTTCAATGCCATTCTCACAAATCATCCCACCCTCTCCCTCTCCCACAGAATTCATAAGACTGTTCTATACATCTGTGTCTCTTTTGCTGTCTCGCATACAGGGTTATCGTTACCATCTTTCTAAATTCCATATATATGTGTAAGTATACTGTATTGGTGTTTTTCTTTCTGGCTTACTTCACTCTGTATAATAGGCTCCAGTTTCATCCACCTCATTAGAACTGATTCAAATGTATTCTTTTTAATGGCTGAGTAATACTCCATTGTGTATATGTACCACAGCTTTCTTATCCATTCATCTGCTGATGGACATCTAGGTTGCTTCCATGTCCCGGCTATTATAAACAGTGCTGTGATGAACATTGGGGTACATGTGTCTCTTTCAATTCTGGTTTCCTCGGTGTATATGCCCAGCAGTGGGATTGCTGGGTCATATGGCAGTTCTATTTCCAGTTTTTTAAGGAATCTCCACACTGTTCTCCATAGTGGCTGAACTAGTTTGCATTCCCACCAACAGTGTAAGAGGGTTTCGCTTCTTTATCCATATGGTAGAAAACACAACTACCTACCACCCACATTTATGTCCAATCTTTTCATCTCTCATGACAAACTATTGCTTGAGAGGATATTTAAGATAATATTTGTAAAGGACTAGAAAAAAAAGTCTTTGAAGAAATCGAATTGACATGGTAAGATAATTAACATAGTCTCATGGCCTGTGGAAAATTGTTTTCTATTTGTCTACCAAGGAACTGACCTGACCTAGATTGCCATTCCCCGATTTCAACTTAATCTCTTAAGTCATGATTCAGCCTGCCGCCTTACAACCCTACTGCTTCTTGGTGACCTCCTATCCCCTGGAATTAGGTTTCCTTTTCTTTCCAGCATGGATTACAGGTGCTACCAAGTCTTAACATACACTAATAATATGTTGGATATCAATATTTACCCAATAATTTACATTTTGGTAATAGAAAAACAGAAAACAAAAGAAGTCAACAAAGAAGTAATAAGATTATTTAAATCTGTGATAAGTGCTATGGATAAAAGAAATAAGGCAATCAGATGAAGAGTAACAGAGTTCTCAGGAGGAGCTACTTCAGAAAGCTTACTCAGGAAAAGCCTTCTTAAGGAGGTGAAATCAGAGCAGAGACCTGAAGGTTGAGAAGAATGTAGTCTCATCAGAGTTAGTAAAGAGGAGAAGGGGACGACAGAGGATGAGATGGTTGGATGGCATCACCAACTCGATGGACATGAGTTTGAGCAAGCTCTGGGAGTTTGTGATTGTCAGGGAAGCCTGGCATGCTGCAATCCGTGGGGTCACAAAGAGTTGGACATGACTGAGCAACTGAACTAAACTGAAAGGAGCATTCCAAGCAGAGAGAACAGAAAGTGCAAAGTCCTTGAGATAAGCAAGAGACTGGGTCATTCAAGAAAACGTGGTTGGAGCATAATGAATGGAAGAGAATGGACCATATGAAGTTAAGAGGAAATAGGGACTAGATTACAAACGCTTTTGTATGTGATGGTTAGGCATTGGAATTTTATTTTATGTGAAATATGAAAATAATAGAAGATTTAAGCAGAGCATTGACATGATTAGATTTAAATGTTTCAAAGTCACTCTGGTGATGTAGAAAACAGACTAAACATGGAAACTGCGGAAGGAGGGAGGCCAGATGGGAGAGTGGCAGTAGCCCAGGAAAAGCTGATGGCCCTTGGAGTAGGGGGTGACAGAGATAGAAAGAAGAGGGCGGACTGAAGCCATATTCTTCAGGTAGAACTGACAAGACTTGGCTATGGATTGAAAATAAGGGACCATGAAAGGGAAAAACCCAAAATTCCTCTTAGATTTTAGGCTAAGTCAACTGGTTGGAAGGGGGTGCTTTTTATTACCATAGGAAAAAACTGGAGAAAAACATAGTAGAGATGAGAAAATATGGGGCATATTAAGATGCCTATTAGGGGCTTATGTGGTGGCTCAGTGGTAAAAAATCTGCCTGCAATGAAGGAGACATGGGTTTGATTCCTGGGTCAGGAAGATCCCCTGGAGAAGGAAATGGCAACCCACTCCAGGATTCTTGCCTGGGAAATTCTATGGACAGAAGAACCTGGTGGACTATAGTTCATGGGGTTGCAAGTGTCAGGAACAAGTTAATAACTAAAGCACCACCACCAAAACACCTGTTAGACTGGCAATGAGGTACAATGAGGTACAGCTGGATTCACATTTTGGGGTTCAGAGAAAATGTTTGGACTAAAGGTACACATTTGGAAGTCATTGGCATAAAGCAGGTCAAAATCATAAAATGGAAAGGGAGAGTATATCAAGAAAATGTAGGCAAAGAAGGAAAGAAGACCCGGGTCAGGTTTGGGGCATAATCTCATTTAGAGGTTGGATAGAAGAGGAAAAAGCCAGTTTTGAATACACTGAGGAAGAGGGATGTACTTGAAATAATCAGAAAAAAACATTTTATTCTTTTTCTCCATGACGTATTCAAACCATTCCCTTGGTTGAACTAGCTGTTTCCTGCTCCTTGAATAAAATCAAGGGCAATTTGTAGTGTTTGTAGATGTTCTTAAGTAATAAAAAGCCATCTAGTCACCTTTGGCCAGAGACATACACTGAGTCTAATTTCAGTAAGTAATATGAATGGCCCAAAGTAATAGCCAAACCTCCTAAAGTCATGAAGAGTTGAAGCTTCTGTCCCTTAGGCAAGCTCCAAGCTGGCTGCCTGTAGTGGGAGAGGAAGATATAGATGACTGGTTATTTCTCTCCCCTAAAACATGCAGTCCTCTTCCCCCTCACTAGATTGCTTCTGGTTCCTTGGGGTAAAGCAGAGTGGGGAGGGAAGAAAAGTAGAAAGGCAGGAAAGATCTTACTTGATTAGTCTAGTTATGAATTTAAAAAACCAACCTAGGTTTGGCAGGTATTTAGAGATTATTCTTTTTCCCATGGGACCATTTATGGGTTTCTTTAGAGACGCCACCCTCTCAGGAAGTCTTACAATGGCAGTCCTCTCGCTGGAGGTAAATGCATCTGCTAGGACAGATCACTTAAAATTCTTCCCTCACCACCTAGGAATTCAGACGTCTATCTGCAGGGTTTGTTTGTGGTTTGTTTTTCTCCAGGGAGCCCTCTTGGGCAGGATCTAAGAAAACTCCATGTCTGCTCTCTACGTGTGTACCATGTCAGGCCCATGGAAAGCACTCAAGCCTCAGTTGCCCAAAACTCTGGAAGAACAGCCATCTCCAACACAACATCTCATTGTCATCAGAGGAGTTGCCAGCCACAGTTAGACTCCAGTCCTCTGTGCCCCATTTTCTAGGTGCTCCCCAGTAAATCTCCTTTCACTAAGCTGGCAGTGAAACTGATTAGTGTCATTTCATGGGGGCTCCAAAGAGCTCTGGTATCATAGTTCTTTCTGTCTCAGTGCAGAGAAGAATTGATTGAGAGCACAGTGGTAGATAAGAAGTGATTTATTAGAATAGGATGCTCATGAAGCTTACAAGCAGGTGAGCAAGAAATGCTGTGCCCCAAGAACTTTGTGGGCTACAGTTTTATAATCAAAGGAAAAGTGGGAAGGGGCAAAGCAGGCTTTCTTTGTCTTTCTGGAGTGGACATCATGTTTTCATCATTAACTCTCTCTCCGGGTTGAACAGGGGAGTTTTCTTGTCTCTGCGTGGTCAAGTTAGGTCCATGTATTGTTTTTATGGGTGCAGAGAGCATGTCCTAGGGGTCACTAACTTACTGAGCTCACTGGGCACAATGTATGTCTCATGCCACCATTGCTTTATTGTTTGGGGCCACATCCTGTGCTTCTGTTGCATGGTTTTGTTACTAAGCAAGCCTACTTGGTTTTGTAGTTAAGCAAACCTGCTTTCTTGAGCAATCATTAACATACAGGGGTCTCCTATATTTTTCTACTTAAAATCCCCTAGTGGGATCGACTATTTAATCACCTGTTTTGTCCCTCCATCCTGCCCCTATCAGCTGGAAGAGCAAGCCTTCTCACTGCTTCCATACCGTGGGGGAAACTGATTCTGCACATCTATCTAAAGTAATTTTCTCTCCAATTTCTTATGCACTTCGGTATCGTCCAAACTTTTTCATAAGCTGGAGGTATTTAATCAACCAAGCAACATAAAACCCAATCTTGGCTTATCCTTTTCAAGTCCTGGCTAATTATCTCCTTGAATCATTTTCTAAGATCATGTAGGGAAGACAAAGTCAAAGACAAAATAGGACAGGTCCTGTTTTTCAATCCTGTATACACAGAAAACTGAGAAAGAGCAACCAAAGGAAAAAGTAAAACCAGGTGAATATGATATGGCAGAAGTGAAGAATACCCAAGTAGTCACATGTTGCTAAAAGGTGGAAAAGATGAAGACAAAAATGCTCACTGAAGTTGTGGTCTCGTGTAGCTGCATTTCAGTGTAGTGTTGGAGACACAAGTTAAATTGACAGGTTACATACTTTCCTGGAACTTGTTCTCCCCTTCTTCCTTGCAAACAAAACTGCTGAGGCCAGCTGCATTGTAAGTATGATTGGTCCAAACTAACTACGACAATCTACTTTCCTCTGGCAATGATTCATTTAGGAATGTACTTGTCATACAATTCTAGCCAAGATGTCAGGGGAAGTCTGTTGGAAGATTTCTTAGAGGTCTCTTTTTTCTTAAGAAGAGCCAGAAGGAGAGGGCAGCTCATCTCTTACATTGGCTATTGCCATCTCTTGGAGAAGGAAATGACAACCCACTTCAGTATCCTTGCCAGGATAATTCCACAGACAGAGGAGCCTGGCAGGCTACAGTTCATGGGGTCGCAAAGAGTCAGACATGACTGAAACAACTGAGAACTCACATTGTCATTTCTACATGGGACATTTCGCTGTGGAAATCACCTTGGTAAACGCCTGAGGATAAAGCTGACTCCAAAGAGGAGGACAGAACCAAGATACCTGCCATGAAGCAGAGCCAGAGTCCAAACCCGGAGCCCACTCTTCCAGTGGGGTTCTTGTTATTTAATCTCATAAATCGCCATTTTAGTTTACACAGTTGATTCAGAGTTTTCTGTTATTTTAATGCCAAAAGAATCTCGAAGATACAAAGTAGGCTTAAGGGAGGTGAAGAACTGGAGGCAGAGCACAGGTGATTCTTTTGAGATATTTTTCTGGGAAGAGAGGCAGAGAAATGGTCTAACAGCTAGAGGAGGATGAGGAATCTAGGGAAGGCTCTTCTAAAGATGCGAGATACAATAGCCAGTTTGTGTGTGTGACAACTACTGATGGGAATTATCCAGTAGAAAGAGGAGAAGGCAGAGCTGTGAGTACAACCATCTTCTTGCCACCTCACTTCAAGTGCACAGCCTCTCCTGGAGTCTCTCGCTTATCTTGCTGACACCCCCACAAAGAAGGGCCCCAGTTGTCACAGTATTGTTTCCACTGTCTGACTACAGCTGCTTCCCTCCCTGGTGGTCCGTTAGTGGAATCCCTCCAGCCATCTCTGAACTTTTTATTTGTCTGGAGTAAAAGTAATAGCTGGTCTCAGCAAGGCTGGTCTCTCTCAGACAACCTCTGCTCAAGAAAGGCTGGCCAGAGTTCAGCTTTTCGTTTTCTTAAGGTTTTTCCCAAGGAGTTTCCAGGTTACAAAATTTTACTCCCCTTCACAAAGAAACACAGGCTACCCAAGAATCCAGCTTGTAGTTAATTGCTTATCCTCCAACCTGAGCCTACCCCTAAGCCCTCCCTTACCCAGGGCCACAAACAGCTCAGCTTAATGAAGTTTGTTGTTACTAAATCCCCTCTTTCCTTAGGAGTTTCACTGGTGGCTCAGATGGTAAAGAATCTGCCTGCAATGCAGGAGGCCCCAGGCTCAATCCCTGGCTTGGGAAGATCTCCTGGAGAAGGGAAGGGCTACCCTCTCCAGTATTCTTGCCTAGAGAATACCATGGACAGAGGAGCCTGGTAGGCTACAGTCTGTGAGGTCACAAAGGACACGACTGAAGCAACAAACACTTTTCACCTTTCACTCCCTCCTTAACATTTTACTTTCCAATTACAAATGCACAAAAGGACACACACTCATGCCTGTTGGAACATATAGCCCATCTCCTCCAAGGTAGAAAGCCTGGTATCCAAGTCAGCAGCACTGTCCCCTTCCTAGGCTACTAAAGCCATATGAAAATTAACTTAGAGTACAGGGTCTTTCCCAGGGGAACAGAAAAATTCAGTCCCAGTTGGGGCTTGAGCTATATCTGACTATGAATGTACTGAATAACTAAATGGTGATCCAAAAAGGCATTGCTGTAAAGCAAATCCAGTAAAAATATAATTACAGTGCAAAGGACCAAGTCAAGAACAATGTTGATTTGCCTTTCTATTGCTTCCTGTCCAGAGCAATACTTTGTTCCACATTTCACTTCCCCTACTCATTTAGCAGTAAAACAAGATGTGTAGCCTAAAAATGTATGATACCCATGCCATGAGGTATGATTATCTACACTCACACAGAAGCACCTGGTAAAAGCCAGACAACTGAGTTTCATTTCCTTATGAAATTTCAACAATTCGTTAACAAAACATTCCAACTGACCAAAATATGTTAAATATCTAAAATCAGCTCCCTTTGTTGATTAAATTCAAATTAATTTACTGGTTCTTATTTTTCCATATTTTCTTACTAACGCAATTTTGGCTGAAATATAGACTGCATTTAAGAAAAACCAACTAGCTAAATACTTACTTTCTCCAACCAGTCAAATACTTTCTAAAATCGTAAAACCTATAATCATTAGGAACGAGATTTCCCACTTAGAACAATAATTTAAGCTAAGTCACATTTGAAATTTTTGATGATTTAGAGTAAAGCCTTTTAGTGCTAAATTAATTTACTTGCCTGGTTTATTTTATTAAAATTTGCACCTGTGCATACCTTAAGATTTAGCCACCTCATATCCTTTTTTAGAATAAGGCAGTTGTTAATTAGGTACTTTTGTGATGATCTCTCTGGATGATGAGTCCTTGCAATGAATATCAACAATACATGGTTGCTGGAGAATCCTTTGGGGATTCTCCTCAGAACTGCCCTTTCTCATGAGGACAATTTCCACAGACATGTTCTTGTTGATTTCACTTTTTTGACCATGTTTGATTGGGCTAAGACTAGACACGCAGCCAAGCTGGACCAATCAGATTTTCTCTTATGGAAATTTGAAATTGTATTAATATATGGCCATTCTAGTCAGGCTTTATGTGCACTTAAGAGGGTCGACGGGACACCAAGCAGACAAAGAAGCAAAGGAAAGAAAAGAATGAAGCCCACTCTCAGAACAGAAATAAAAGAACACGGAGCTTCAAAAAGAGAGGGAGAGGGAGAGACAGCTTGGTTTCTGGTGGCTTCCCAGCACCTAATCTGTTACTTCATAGGCTCTCTTTCATTAGATTCTCTAAAATACTCCCGTAGATTTGTGTCTTTGTTTAATTTATGCAGGTTTAAGTGAGTTTCTGGAACTCTGAATTAAATTTTCTCTAAAATGACAATGAAGCCCTCACGACCTACTAAAGCACGGAGAAAGACTGGCCACAAGAACAGGCTAAGTTGCTGAGTTCTTGGGACTGATCTCTGTCTCTTTGACATGTAAAGCACTTATGTAGATTGAATAATGCTTTCAAAACGTTTCTGACCAGACCACACAGAGTGACATCATCAAAATGGTGAAAAAGAATTTTCTGTCGTCTTTCCCCTAAAGGTAACTGATTCTGACAATCACCCATGGACAAGAGTGCCTTTGTGGCGGTTGAGGAGTCTAACAGAAAAGTAATAGCACACAGCTGAGGGAAAAAAATCTAAAGTTGGACACATTGAAGACAGCAAGAGGAAACAGTTTTACTTTATCTGTGTCATCTCTCCCCCCAAGGCACCACAACTTAGTGCTAATAGAGACCTCCTAGCCTATTTCTCCCATAGGAGAAAGAGAGAGTGTGTAAGTACCCATCTTCCCCAGCCGTGTATGCATGCATGCTCACTCAGTCACGTTCAACTCTGCGACTCCATGGACTGTAGCCTGCCAGGCTCCACTGTCCATGGAATTATCCTGGCAAGAATACTAGAGTGGGTCACTATTTCCTTCTCCAAGGGATCTTCCTGACCCAGGGATCGAACTTGCATGTTCTGTGGCTTCTGCATTGGCAGGCAGATTCTTTACCACTGAATGGGAGATGCTACCAAAGAGATCTACTTCTTTCTCACTCCATCTAGAATTCTGAAGAGTTCTGCATGACTTTGGGGCAGAAAGTGGCTGGTAGACCAGCAAACAGAGCTCTTGGAGGGCATCAAAGGGACAGAGGGCCAATTAACTGTGTCATGGACTCTATCAGGAAGCCTTTCCATGAGCTGTTGGGAAGGCCTTACCTGTAGATCCCCCAAATGGCCCTCAGGAACCTCCAATGCTATACATGCCTCACTTGCACATACCCCACCGCATGACTGGCTCCCTCTGTGCACTGTGGTGGGCGGGGAGAGTAAGCCTTTGCAGACAGCTAGTGAGCACACACAGAAAGCTGGCCCAGCACTTCTGGATTGGGAGAGAGCAAACACCACTCTGTGTGCTTAGTTGTTCAGTCGTGTCTCTTTGCCATCCCAGGTACTATAGCCCGCCAGCCTCCTCTGTCCATGGGATTCTCCAGGCAAGAATACTGGAGTGGGCTGCCAGTCCCTTCTCCACTTCAGTCTATTCAGTTTAGTCGCTCAGTCATGTCCGACTCTTTGCGACCCCATGGACTGCAGCACGCCAGGCTTCCCTGTCCATCACCAACTCCTGGAATTTACTCAAACTCATGTCCATCAAGTCAGTGATATCGTCCAACCATCTCATCCTCTGTCGTCCCCTTCTCCTCCCGCCTTCAATCTTTCCCAGCATCAGGGTCTTTCCCAATGTGTTAGTTCTTCGCATCAGGTGGCCAAAGTATTGGAGTTTGAGCTTAAGCATCAGTCCTTCCAATGAATATTCAGCACTGATTGCCTTTAGGATGGACTGGTTGGCTCTTTTTGCAGTCCAAGGGACTCTCAAGAGTCTTCTCCAACACCACAGTTCAAGAGCATCAATTCTTCCAGCACTCAGCTTTCTTTATACTCCAACTCTCATATCCATATATGACTACTGGAAAAACCATAGCCTTGACTAGAGGGACCTTTGTTGGCAAAGTAATGTCTCTGCTTTTAATATGCTGTCTAGGTTGATCATAACTTTTCTTCCAAGGAGTAAGCGACTTTTAATTTCATGGCTGCAGTCACCAGCTGCAGTAATTTTGGAGCCAAAAAAAATAAAGTCTGCCACTGTTTCCACTGTTTCCTCATCTATTTGCCATGAAGTGATGGGACCGGATGCCATGATCTTAGTTTTCTGAATGTTGAGCTTTAAGCCAACTTTTCCACTCTCCTCTTTCACTTTCATCAAGAGTGGATATCCCAAATCAGGGATCGAACTGGTCTCCAGTTAGATTTGCAGACAGATTCTTTGCCATTTGAGCCACCAGGGAAGCCCTAAGCACCACTCTAGGGGAAACAAAGAGAAAGCTGTCAGCCTCCAGCCTGGTTTTGCATACAATCTTAAGAATTAACCCCACAGGAGGGAACAAGAATAGGTGGAGTAGAAATATCCATAGAAAAGGTCTGGAAAAGTGTCAGAATCCTTAACAGGGCTAACAGAAGATACTTCTATTTCTCTCTCAAGCCAGTCAGCAAGAATGGAAGGAGGTGACTGTTTCTTCAAATGCAAAGAGAAAAATGCAAGACTTAAATGTACATGAAAAATCAAGGAAACATGACACTACCAAAGGATTATAATAACTTTCCAGTAACTGACCCCCAGGAGTTGGAGAACTATGATTTGCCCAATAAAGAATTCAAAATATCTGTTTTAAGGAAACTCAGTGAACTACAAGGAAACACAGAAACCCAATTCAACATCAGAAAAACAACAGATGCACAAAATGAGAAGTTTAACAGAGACAGAAATCAAAAAATAAAAAAGTAAAAATTCTAGCAATGAATACAATGAATGAAACGAAAAACACATTAGAGATCATCAACAGCAGACTGTTGGTCAAGCAGAAAAAATCTGTGCGTAGAAGATGGATAATTTGAAATTATCCAGAGGAGAACAAGTATAAACGAATGAAAAAGCTTAGGTGATCTATGCTGCTGCTGCTGCTGCTAAGTCGCTTCAGTCGTGTCCGACTCTATGCGACCCCAGAGACGGCAGCCCACCAGGCTCCCCTCTCCCTGGGATTCTCCAGGCAAGAACACTGGAGTGGGTTGCCATTTCCTTCTCCAATGCATGAAAGTGAAAAGTGAAAGTGAAGTCGCTCAGTCGTGTCCGACTCCTAGCGACCCCATGGACCGCAGCCTACCAGGCTCCTCCATCCATGGGATTTTCCAGGCAAGAGTACTGGAGTGGGGTGCCATTGCCTTCTTCGTGGTGATTTATAGAACACCATTAAGATAATATTCTAGGCATTATTAGAGTCACAGAGAAGAGAAGGAGAAAGGAGAGGAAAGCCTATTTAAATAATGACTGAGAGCTTACTAAATCTGGGGAGAGATTTAGCCATCCAAATTCATAAAAATCAGAGATCCCCAAAATAGTTCAATGAGAAAAGGTATTATCCAAGATATATTGTAAGAAAACATTTTATTCAAAGATTAAAAAAAAAAAAGAAGAATTTTAAAAGCAGTAAGAGAAAAAAAAATCCTCGCATACAAGAGAACTCCCATAAGATAACCAGTGGATTTCTCAGCAGAAACCTTGAAGGCAAGGACAGAGTGAGATGGCATATTCAAAGCACTGCAAGAAAAAATACTGCCAACCAATACTTTACTGTCAAAGATGTCTTTCAGAATCACCTGGCAGTCCAGTGGTTTTTTACTGTCTAACGCAGGGGGTGTGGGTTCCATGGCTGGTCAGGAGCTGCGACATGCCTCACAGCCAAGAAAACAAAAACAGAAAACAGAAACAATATCGTAACAAATTCAATAAAAACTTTAAAAATGGTCCACATCAAAAAAAAGCTTTTTAAAAATGTAGAAGAGAAAAAGACTTTTCCAGAAAGCAAGAACTGTCTTACAAGAAATGTTGAAAGGACGCTATTACTAACATGAAAATATACAACACTCTGGTAAAGGTAAGTATACTACCAAATTCAGAACAGTCTAATATTAGAACATGGTGGTGTGTTATTAACTTAGCTATAATATAAAGTTAGAGGAAAAAGTATTTTAAAATAATAGCTATAATAATTTGTTAATCAGTTCAGTTCCGTCGCTCAGTCAAGTCCAACTCTTTGAGACACATGGACTGCAGCACACCAGGCTTCCCTGTCCATCACCAACTCCCAGAGCCTGCTCAAACTCGTGTCCATTGAGTCAGTGATACCATTCAACCATCTCATCCTCTGTCGTCCCCTTCTCCTCCCGCCTTCAATCTTTCCCAGCATCAGGGTCTTTTCCAGTGAGTTGGTTCTTCGCATCAGGTGGCCAAAGTGTTGGAATTTGAGCTTCAGCATCAGTCCTTCCAATGAATATTCAGCACTGATTGCCTTTAGGATGGACTGGTTGGCTCTCTTTGCAGTCCAAGGGACTCTCAAGAGTCTTCTCCAACACCACAGTTCAAGAGCATCAATTCTTCCAGCACTCAGCTTTCTTTATACTCCAACTCTCGTACCCATATATGACTACTGGAAAAACCACAGCTTTTATTAGACAGACCTTTGTTGGCAAAGCAATGTCTCTGCTTTTTAATATGCTGTCTAGGTTGCCTTTTTGCATTGCTTTGTTAATAGATTTAACTATTTGTTAATAGTTATATTAAAAATATAAAATGTGGAGGGAGAGCAAAAGGATAGAATTTTTATATATGATCAAAGTTATGTTGTTATCAGCTTAAAATGGACTATATATATCAATATATACCTCCATATACCTGGAGTAACAGGCAAATTTGGCCTTGGGGTACAAAACGAAGCAAGTCAAAAGCTATTATTTTGCCAAGAGAACACACTGGTCATAGCAAACACCCTCTTCCAACAACACAAGAGAAGACTCTACACATGGACATCACCAGATGGTCATTACTGAAATCAGGTTGATTATATTCTTTGCAGCCAGAGATGGAGAAGCTCTATACAGTCCACAAAAACAAGACCAGGAGCTGACTGTGGCTCTGATCATGAACTCCTTATTGCCAAATTCAGACTTAAATTGAAGAAAGTAGGGAAATCCACTAGACCATTCATGTATGACCTAAGTCAAATCCCTTATGATTATACAGTGGAAGTGAGAAATAGATTTAAGGGACTAGATCTGATAGACAGAGTGCCTGATGAACTATGGACAGAGGTTCATGACATTGTACAGGAGGCAGCGATCAAGACCATCCCCAAGAAAAAGAAATGCAAAAAGGCAAAATGGTTGTCTGAGGAGGCCTACAAATAGCTGAGAAAAGAAGAGAAGGATATACCCATTTGAATGCAAAGTTCCAAAGAATAGCAAGGAGTGATAAGAAAGCCTTCTTCAGTGATCAATAAAAAGAAATAGAGGAAAACAATAGAATGGGAAAGATTAAAGATCTCTTCAAGAAAATTAGAGATACCAAGGGAACATTTCATGCAAAGATGGGCACAATAAAGGACAGAAATGGTATGGACCTAACAGAAGCAAAGATGTTAAGAAGAGGTGACAAAAATAAACAGAAGAAATATACAAAAAAGATCTTCATGACACAGACAACCACAACAGGGTGATCACTCACCTAGAGCCAGACATTCTGGAGTGTGAAGTCAAAGGGGTCTTAGGAAGCATCATTATGATTAAAGCTAGTGGAGGTGATGGAATTCCAGTTGAGCTATTTCAAATCCTAAAAGATGATGCTGTGAAAGTGCTGCACTCAGTATGCCAGCAAATTTGGAAAACTCAGCAGTGGCCCCAGGACTGGAAAAGGTCAGTTTTCATTCCAATCCCAAAGAAAGGCAATGCCAAGGAATGTTCAAACTACCACACAACTGCACTTATCTCACACGCTAGCAAAGTAATGCTCAAAATTCTCCAAGCCAGGCCTCAACAGTATGTGAACTGTGAGCTTCCAGATGTTCAAGCTGGATTTAGAAAAGGCAAAGGAACCAGAGATCAAATTGCCAACATCTGCTGGATCATCAAAAAAGCAAGAGAGTTCCAGAAAAACATGTGCTTTATTGAATATGCCAAAGCCTCTGTGTGGATCACAACAAACTGTGGAAAATACTTAAAGAGATGGGAATACCAGACCACCTGACCTGCCTCCTGAGAAATCTGTATGCAGGTCAAGAAGCAACAGTTGGAACAACAGACTGGTTCCAAATTGGGAAAGAAGTACGTCAAGGTTGTATATTGTCATCCTGCTTATTTAACTTATATGCAGAGCACATCATGCGAAATGCCAGGCTGGATGAAGAACAAGCTGGAATCAAGATTGCTGGGAGAAATATCAGTAACCTCAGATATGCAGATGACACCACTCTCATGGCAGAAAGCAAAAAACTAAAGAGCCTGTTGATGAAAGTGAAAGAGGAGAGTGAAAAAGTTGGTTTAAAGCTCAACATTCAGAAAACAAAGATCATGGCATCCAGTCCCACCACTTCATGGCAAATGGATGGGAAAACAATGGAAACAGTGACAGACTCTATTTTGGGGGCTGCAAAGTCACTGCAGATGGTGACTGCAGCCATGAATGTAAAAGATGCTTGCTCTGAAAGAAAAGCTATGACCAACCTAGACAGCATATTAAAAAGCAGAGACACTGCTTTGCCAACAAAGGTCTGTCTAATCAAAGCTGTGGTTTTTCCAGTAGTCATATATGGGTACGAGAGTTGGAGTATAAAGAAAGCTGAGTGCTGGAAGAATTGATGCTCTTGACTATGGTGTTGGAGAAGACTCTTGAGAGTCCCTTGGACTGCAAAGAGAGCCAACCAGTCCATCCTAAAGGCAATCAGTGCTGAATATTCATTGGAAGGACTGATGCTGAAGCTCAAATTCCAACACTTTGGCCACCTGATGCGAAGAACCAACTCACTGGAAAAGACCCTGATGCTGGGAAAGATTGAAGGCGGGAGGAGAAGGGGACGACAGAGGATGAGATGGTTGGATGGTATCACCGACTCAATGGACACGAGTTTGAGCAGGCTCTGGGAGCTGGTGATGGACAGGGAAGCCTGGCGTGCTGCAGTCCATGTGGTCTCAAAGAGTCAGACATGACTGAGCGACTGAACTGAACTGATGTACCATTTTTCTGTAACCCTTATGATAATCACAGATCAAAAACCTACAGTAGACACACAAAATATAAAGAGAAGAGAATCAAAGCACACCATTACAAAAAATCATCAATTCACAAAGGAAGATAGCATGAGAGGAAAAAAGAACAATGGAACAAAATAGCCAGAAAGCAAGCAACATTTCATAAGGCTATAACTGCCATAGATAGTGATTCTTCTGATGAATCTAGGCATAGTAAATTGAAAACCATCTGGTAAGGATTCTCACCATTCTATGTGTCATTAAGAACATCCATGATTCATGGGAAGAGGTCAAACAGAGGTTAACAGGAGCTGGGAAGAAGTTGATTCCAGTCCTCATGAATGACCTTAGGGGATTCAAGATTTCAGTGAAAGAAATAACTGCAGTGGTGGAAGTAGCAAGAGAACTAGAATTAGAATTGGAGACTGATTTTTCTGATGTGGACCATTTTTCAAGTCTTGATTGAATTTGTTACAATATTGCTTCTGTTTTATGTTTTTGTTTTTTTGGCTATGAGGCATGTCATAGTTCTTGACCAGGGATTGGAATTGGAGCCTGAAGATACAAGTAACTGAATTGGTGCAATCTCATAAAAAAAACTTTTCATGTTATGCAATATGATAGATTTTTTTCTGTGCCTCATTTTGAATTTGAATTGCTATGGCTTCAGCTTCACTGATTTTTTTTCCTTCTGCAGTATCTTATCTGCAGACAGCAAGGAATCAAACCAGTCAATCCTAAAGGAAACTAACCCCAAATATTCATTAGAAGGACTGATACTGAAGTTCCAATACTTTGACCACCTGATGCCAAGAGCTGACTCATTGGAAAAGACTCTGATGCCGGGAACAATTGAGGGCAGGAGAAGGGGGTGACAGAGGATGAGATGGTTGGATGGCATCATCGATTCAATGGACATGAGTTTGAGCAAACTCTAAGAGATAGTGAAGGACAGGGAGGCCTGGAATGGTGCCATCCATGGGGTCACAAAGAGTCAAATATGACTGAGTGACTGAACAACAACAACAAATCTCATTTACTATATTTTCATCCTTAGAAGTTCTATTTGGATCCATTTTGCATCTTCTATTTCTGTCTCAGGTGTTCCTTCGCCCTCTTGAACATATGGAGTATATTTATAAAAGCTGCTTTAACATTTTTGTTTTCTCATTCTATCATCTCTGTCATTTCTGAGTCTGTTTATATTGGTTGATTTTCTCCTGCTTATGGATCTTATTTTCCCACTTCTTTACATGCCTGGTAATTTATTCTATTGGATGCCCGATAATGTAAATCTCACACCTGGGGGCTCGGTTTTGTTAAATTTCCTCAATTAGTGTTAGATTTTGTTCTGGTGTACAGTTAAGTTACCTAGAATCAGTTTGTTCTTTTCAAAGCATTCCTTGAGGCCAGAGCAGCCTTTAATTTAGTCTAGGCCTAATTTAGCCTCACCACTAAGGAAATACTCCTCTGACATCTCTAGCTGATGCCTTAGAAATTATGAGCTCGTTCTACTCTGCCTGCTGGAGCAGACTATTCCCAGCTCTGTGTGAACTCCAGGAATGGTTCAGTTTCCTACTTTGTGGAGATCCTTTCTGTAGCATCAGTAGCTTCCCCTCACACATGTGCAGATCACTGAGCCAAGGACTTATCCAGAACTCTTTCTTTGTGCCTTTCCCTCCCCTCCTGTACTCTGCCCCATGACTTCTAGCTACATTAATGTCTCAACTCCAGTTTACATCTTTTAGCCCAAAGAGTTTCTTCGTCCTACACTAAGTCCACTCAGGCAGTACGCTGAGTCAATTGTAAAACTCACCTCACTTTTTTTTCCTTCTCTCAGGGGCTACAGATCTGTTCTAGTTGCCATCCAAATTCCAAAAATAATTTTTCTTAATGGATATTTTGTCCAGTGTTCTAGCTGTTTAAGGGTTGAGGGTAAATCCAGTCTCTATTATTCAAACATGTCTGGGAGCAAAATCAGCTTACAGAAATGACAGGAATCACCCCTTTTGTTTAAACTACCACTAATAATAGGGAAAATATTATCAGTCAGGATAAAAAAAGAAAAAAAATCAAGGTAATATTATTATGTATTTAGCAAATACAAACACACTACCTGTACTGTGTCAAGACTATTCCTGGTCATTTGAGTTTTGATGCAGTTCTTTGAGAGCTGTAATCAAGAAGAGTACAATGTTCCAGTCCTCAACAAACAGGAGAGCCTGGGGAGCCCATGTCCAGAAACCAGTAAGAGAATGGCCCACACTTCTCTGCCTATTTCAATCAACACTTAGTCACGAAGTTACAATCATGCTACCCTCTTGTACTTCATTTTATTACCACTAAAGATCCTATGTATCACATTTTTCTTATTTTTAAATGTATACTGTCTGCCCATGTTCACAATAGAAAAAAATCAGAAATATAGAGAAACTAAAATGGGAGGAACATTGACCCAAAGTTTAGATACAGGTTACAGGAGATGACAACTAAAATACAATAAGATATTTCAAAAACTAAAATTCCTTAGTGAAATTTAATATGAGAAAACTACCAAGAATATGAATGATCATTTAAATGGATGTAATCATAATTATGAAATCTGTTTTCTATGGAGCTAAAATCAGGAAAAAATGACAAAATTAAACCGAGTTGAGCACCCAGAAATATATTCAAGATACCAGACCTGAAGCACCTACTATACACAAAATAAGTAACACCTATGAAACATTTAATATTGGCAAATGAATTAACATTAAGTATTTAACACCTACTCTTCACTATTTTAAGCTGCTGATGTATTAAAGAACCAAATACATTGAAATTTTTTTGTATAAGATGTAAATTTTTATATATAAAATTATATATTTCGGTACAATGAAATGGAAAAAGAGCCAACCACAAATGATGCAGACTGGGAAAAGGTATACAAGGCAAAAGGGATTGAAAACACTTACAAAATGTCTGAAATTTTGAGCCTTACATAAAAGAGAAGGTCTCAGCACCCATCACAAATGTAAATATTTTTAAAGTATCACTATTTCCAGGATTTTGGAAATAAATACACCCAGATGTTAAATTTGCATTTCAAATTGGCCCAGTTTTTCTTGGTACCAACTAGTATACAACTGTTTACACATTTGACCTAATCATTTCACTTCTAGGAATATAGCGCCAAAGAAATTTGCATTCAGGGCCAAAGCTTTTTTGCTAGCGCTGTTTTGAATAGTTTAGACAACAAACCTTAGAAAATTTAAACATTAAAAAAAGCTACAGCTACAGAAAATATATAACCAAACTAATATATTTTAGTTTGATGGGATACTATACAAAACAATATTAATCATTTTAACCATCTATTGAGCACTTGCTATGTGTCAGGTGCTGTTCTGGGCATTTTATCCTATTACGTATTTGCATTTAACTGCTTAATAGTCTGTATCTTAGGTACATATTTACAGATGGGGAAATTAAGGCTCAGAGAAGGGCTCTGCAATTAATAATAGCAGACAGACAAATCAGGTCTGTCTGACTCCAATTTCTGCGAAGGGGCCCAGAATGCCTTTGATACATGGAAGGCATGAATTTAAAATGTAACTGATGGTGGAGGGACTGTACATTTTTAAATGATCTGAGAATCATCTGGAAAACCTTCACATACATATTGATAATGAAAGAGGAGAGAGAGAACCTACCTGCATTTACCTAGGACTGTCCACAGGAGAGAGACAGGACTTAGTGAATTCTAATCTCTAGAAAAGTGTACTTTAATAGTGGAGGAGAAATTCTCCTCACTGTCATAGCCCAGCTGATGCTCACACACACACAGGACTGAACTCAAAAGGTACGAACAGGAAATGGCTTTGTCTCCTAACACTGTCCTTTAACATGCCTCACCGGATCTCTTTTTTTAGTCCCTGGACAGGATCTCAGGAAGATCTTAAAGTTTTTTAGGCTCTTGTGGCTATAGGAATAACCTCAGCTGGAGACCTTAAAAAAAAAATCCAGTCCATGGTAAGGAGAAAAAAAAAAAAACAACTCACATCGAATTCTGCACTGCTCTCCACCCCTCAGGCTTGACCTGTGGCTAGGGGATCAACACTAGGTTAGAAGGCATGTGTGGTCTGCAATTTCACTCTCTTGTTTCACCTCATCTTCTGGCTCTTCCAGGATCGGGTTAGGGGGAAGGGAATGGTCTTTTAACTCAGGCTGGTGCAGTTTGTGGTTTCTCTTGGCTAACTTGGCTGAGGGTCACATACTAGGTCTTCAGAGGGGGAGCATTTGTGGGTTTGTCAGAGGCCACATGGTATCTTTGCTGTGCATGGTTCCCTGATGTGGGTGATGTCTTGTACCCTCTGGCTAATTTAATACAATCCACCCTTGCATCTCTTGACCTCCAGAGATAACC
This sequence comes from Bos mutus, assembly GCF_027580195.1. Lineage (NCBI taxonomy): Eukaryota > Metazoa > Chordata > Mammalia > Artiodactyla > Bovidae > Bos > Bos mutus. Next base: position 82,591,215 of record NC_091617.1, on the reverse strand, counting down.
ACCATTTCCTCATACTCCTGGATTCCTGGCAGATAGCCCTCTGGGACAGGACCCCATCCAGGCAACTGAAAGCCCACTACCCACTGCAGCATCCATTTGGCCAGGGAAATCACCATTCATGCTCCACTAAACTATTGCCCTCTCTTGAACAATACCATCATAGCCTTCTCCAGCCCACTTTCTACTTTCAGAATTCTCCAGATCAAAAGCAAACACCAGTGCCTAACCTCATTCCCACCTTCCACCTCAAATTTCAGAGTCTGTATGTCAGGCTTCCCTCAAACTCTCTTAATCCTATGCTCTGGTTCTACAGAAGCACAGGGGCTGTAATTCCTTGTCAGTCCATTACTTAACCACATCACTCCCTCCAAGGCAGATTCTGAAATGAGCCCCCTTTAAAATCCTAGTCCCCTGTGAGGCTGGAGGTGGGTGGCAGAGGCTGCTAGTCTCAGGACCAGCTCTGTCCTCTTTTTTTTTCAATTGGAGGATAATTGTTTTACAATGTTGTGTTGGTTTCTGCCGTCCAACACCATGAATCAGCCACATGTATACATATATCCCCTCCTTCTTGTACCTCCCTCTCACCTCTGTCCATCCCACCCCTCTAGGTTGTTACAGAGCACAGGGTTGAGCTCCTGGTATTATACAGCAACTTCTCACTAGCTAGCTATTTTACATATGGTAATGTATACGTTTCAATGCTACTCTCTCAATTCGTCCCACCATCTCCTTCCCTCGTTGTGTCCACAAGTCTGGTATCTTTTTTTTTCCTGTAATATTTTAGGAGATCCTAAAAGTATGTCTGACAACGTTGTTTAGAAGGGAGAGAGGTATTTATTACTGGCTTTGAGCATTTGGCCAAAATTCTGAGACATCAGAAAAATCTCATTTCATACCCTTTTATATAAAGAACCATTCAGTTATATTTCTTGACATGGTTATTGGTTACTTCAGCGTGTTCACATTAAGAAAAATTCACTGAACTGTGTGCTTATACTTTGTGTATTTGGGTTGTTGTTGTTGTTTTGTTTTTGTTTTGTAGGTTATACCTTCACAAGGAGCTTCCCTGATGGCTCAGCAGGTAAAGTATCTGCCTGCAATGCAGGAGATGCAGGAGGCACGGGTTTGATCCCTGGGTGAGGAAGATCCCTTGGAGGAGGGCATGGGAACACATCCCAATATTCTTGCCACGAAAATTCCATGGACAGAGGAGGTTAGTGGGCTACTGTCCATGGCATTGCAAATAGTTGGACATGAATGAAGCGACTGAGCACACACATACTTGCATAAAAATTTACTTACAGGAAATGATCCTGAACCCATGGTGCACTGAATTTTGTGCCAGACCTTTTACATATCTTATCTCATTTAATCAGGTTGACTGTCATTTATTAAGCACCTACTATATTTTCCTGTGGTCATGTATGGATGTGAGAGTTGGACTGTGAAGAAGGCTGAGCGCTGAAGAGTTGATGCTTTTGAACTGTGGTGTTGGAGAAGACTCTTGAGAGTCCCTTGGACTGCAAGGAGATCCAACCAGTCCATTCTGAAGGAGATCAGCCCTGGGATTTCTTTGGAAGGAACGATGCTAAAACTGAAACTCCAGTACTTTGGCCACCTCGTGTGAAGAGTTGACTCATTGGAAAAGACTCTGATGCTGGGAGGGATTGGGGGCAGGAGGAGAAGGGGATGACAGAGGATGAGATGGCTGGATGGCATCGCTGACTCGATGGACGTGAGTCTGAGTGAACTCCGGGAGTTGGTGATGGACAGGGAGGCCTGGTGTGCTGAGATTCATGGGGTCACAAAGAGTTGGACATGACTGAGCGACCGATCTGATCTGATCTGATATGTCTGCACTGTTATATTCTTTCTTTTTTTATATATATTCTTTCTTTTAATGTTTATTGAGATGTATAATATATATACAGAATATGTTCAGTTTAACAAATAGTTACAAAGTGAACACACATGTAAGTACCACCCAGATTAAAAAAATACATTGCCAGCATCCTAGAAGCCCTTTTCCTGATAACAATCCCCTGCAATATCCTTCATATGAATTATTTGATTTAATCTTCACAAACAATCATGGGAAATTATCAGTGGTTGAGGTTGCAAGCTGGAAAATTCCCAGTGCTCACCTAGATCTGGGACACATTTGAGTCTGATCAGGCAGAATTTGGAAACCTCACTAAGCACCTTGGTCATTTAGCAAAGACCCCAGAAGGGATTTAGGTCTTTCTCTGTATGACCTATTTTACGTAATAGAATGCCTTCCAGGTTCATCCGTGGATCAAGCATCTTAATCAGAAATTGAAGCTTAAGTCCCTGTTTATTTTCTATAATAGTAGGTTCTGCTCTGCTCTCAAAACCCAGAGGGTGGACCAAGCTCCTGAGGTCCAGTTCCTGGATGTATAGCTCCTACATTTTTCTGCTTATTTCCTTAGCTCTGAATTCCTAGACGTGCCTGGCCACTGGCCATTAGAACTTACTTCTTTACTTGCTCCATCCTCATGAATCCCTAGGCTCTGGTTCCAACTACCCAGGATGTGGCTCACTCATTCAGTCTACAAACATTTATTGAGCACCTACTGTGTATCAGGCACTAAGCAAGGTGTTGAAGATACAGCCATGAACAGGACAGACATGGTCACTTTCCTAAATAAGTTGTAGTCTCATGGGGGATACAGACAAGTCATAAGACACTATGATCAGTCCTATGCACAAGCAAGTCCAGGGGCCTTTGAAAGTGCAAAGGGTGGATGCTTAATTTAGACTTCAGGTTTAGGAAAGACTTTTCAGAGGTAATAAAATCAAAACTGAGACCTGAAGGATGAGAGGAGTCAGTCAGAAGGACAAAAAGAGTAGTAAAAGTTGTAGGCCTGAAGTTCTCAAAATGCGTTTCCAGACCAGCAGCAGCAGGATCAACTGAGAACTTGTTAGAAATGCAAGTTTCCAGACCTACAAAATCAGAAATCCTAAGTATTGGGCCCATAAGTATTTGTGATTCTAAGACACCATATAATTTAAGAATCACTGGACTTCCCTGGTGGTCCAGTGGCTAAGATTCCACACTCCCAATACAGGGGGCCCAGGTTCAATCCCTGGTTGGGGAACTAGATCCCACATGACACAGCTAAAGATCTTGCATGCCAAAACTAAAGAGCCTGCATGCTGCAACAAAAAAGATCCTGCGTGCCGCAATGAAGATCGAAGATCCAGCATATCGTAATAAGAAACAAAACATCAAAAGGCCTGGAGAGATTGTGGCTTCCTTCCCCTACAAAAGAATCATACCCCAGTTATGAGAATGATGATTGCAGTGCCTTATCTGAGATGGCAACTCCAGGCCCAGTTCAGTCGAGTGACAGAAAAACAGAATAGAGAAGGACTACCATTCATTAAGGGCTTCCGAGGTGGCGCTAGTGGTAAAGAACCTACCTGCCAATGCAGGAGACATAAGAGATGAGGGTTTGATCCCTGGGTTGGAAAGATCCCCTGGAGAAGGGCATAGTAACCCATTCTAGTATTCTTGCCTGGAGAATCCCATGGACAGAAGAGTGGGCTTCAGTCTGTAGGGTTACAAACAGTTGGACACGACTGAGTGACTAACACTTTCACTTTGTTTCAAGGGACTTAGGCTTTCAGATGCTGACCTAATCATATCTATAAACAAACCATAACCATGAGAATAGTCACGATATATTACTAAGAAATATAAAAAAGGCGGAATAAAATTATACATACAGAGTGATTCTAATAATTTTTAAATGCTGAATAAAAAGACTAGAAGGGAACACACCAAAATGTTAAAATAGCTTTCTTCCCATCTAATACTCATAAAACAGGTCAAATTTAAGAGAATGATTTATGTGACAACATGTTTTTTATTGCAGGGGTCCCCAATCTCTGGGGTCTAATGCCTCATGATCTGGGGTGGAGCTGATGTAATAACAATAATAGAAATAAAGTGCACAATAAGTGTAATGAGCTTGAATCACCCCAAAACCAGCCCCCTGACCTGGTCTGTGGAAAAACTGTCTTCTGTAAAACTGGTCCCTGGTGCCAAAAAGGTTGGGGACCACTGCTTTTTAGTACTTTAACAGAAAACTAGAAGCAACTTAAATACTCAGCATAATGAAAAGGGATAAATAAATTATATTTTGATCATGTGATAGAATGTAAAGCAATCATTCAAAGTGACAGTTTAAAAAAGTTTTTTTGTCAAATCCTTGGCTCTGGCCTGCACACAATCTGCCCCCAGAGGCAGGGCCCACATATACTTCCAAAATTACGGTGGAAGGCAGGGTCACAGAGAACAAAAATCACCCATCTTTTCTGGGGCTTCCTGGAATTTCACTTCCAGATAAGGTCTTAGCTTTCCTCTCTAACAGAATTCATACCACTGTTTTAGATATAAACATGGACCCAGAGAACCCCAGACTAACTGGGGTTTAAACAGATTTAAACAAAAGGCAGTCTGTTTAGATCTCATCTCGTGCCAACTTATCCCCCAGCACCCTATCCGTCATAGATGATGAGTTTCCTCTAAGGAGAAATGTGACCAATTAACCTCTGAATCCTGGAGCAGAACATCTTCATTTTTCATTCTCAATCGTGACATTATCAATGGCTACCCCTTGTTCTGCACCAGGGCAGGCCAGCCATTGGACTCTCTATACCCAGAGTCAGCCAGCTGTCCCCCAACAAAATCTGATGCATCATCTGCTTTGTAGGTAATTGTATTGGAACACGTGCACACACAGTATAGTTGTAACCATGAGAACAGTTGTAAGGACTTCCCTAGCAGTGCAGTGGTTAAGAATCTGTGCTTCTACTGCAGGGGCCTGGGTTCCATCCTGGTCAGGGAGCTAAGATACTGCAAGCCATACGGTAGGCCTTAAAAAAAGAGAGAGAGAGAGAGAGAGAATAGTCACGATATTTGTTAAGGGAAAATGTGAGGAAAAAAATATGTATATACAATGTGATTCCAGTCTTAAAGTGCATAATGGAAAGAATCAAATGAAACTTATCAAAATGTTAAATAGCTTCTCTCTCATCTCATGTAACAATCCAGCATAGTAATTATGTCTATTTCACAGTTGCAGAAGACAGGTGACTGTCTTTGAAAAGTGGAATTGTGAGTGGCTTATTCCATATTTTTACACTACTTTCTATATTTTATATAATTCCACCCCTCATTCCTTTCCCCAGAGGTGGGAGGCTGGGTCCTGCAAGAAAAATCCGAAGTTGATCCCTGATGCACAAATGAATGCCCTCTGCCAAAGGACCAGCCTGCCATCTGTCATGAGCCTCTGGGGAAGGGAGGGTACAGGCAGGCACTGCACTTCCCTGAAAGGTCTGGTTCCCTGAAGGCCTAGAAGGACCATCCTGTGGGTGCAACTGTCTGTAAAAATTAATTTTCAAATTAAATTTCAATTAAAAAACCTGAGCCATCCCTGATTAACTCAACTTAATCCAGTTTCTTTTTTAAAGAGAAAAAACTTAACCCAAGGAGAGCTATGCCCGAAATTTGGAAATTTCCTGGTGCTGTCTCTAGTCCTCCAGCCTCAATTTCTGCCTTATCCACTCCCCTGGCTCAGAATCTGTGTGTAAACCAGAGAACCCAGCTTCCCTCTGATGGTTTACTAATCTAATGCCTCTTTACGACCATAGCTCACCCGGATCCTGTTTGAGCCTGTTGTGACCCAGCCCTTGGCTTCTGCCAAGCCCCTGCCTCCTAGCTCTGCCCTTCTGGCTGCCCACCCAGCCAGCACCCTCACACCAGCTCTTGGTCCTGCCCTCAGCACACAAGACAGACACAGCATTTTGTTAGTGAAGGTAACAGTGTGGAGGAGTCAGATTTTACTTCTGGTGGTGACATCAGCAGGAGTTTGGGTAGCTCCTGGCTACAGTTAATGGCACAGAGACTCCCTCAGACAATTTGAGTGCTCAGCAGTTTTGTTCTTTCTAGCTCTTTGTCTGCACTTGCCACTGCCACACTTTTCCCACCAAGCTTTGCTGTTACCATTAAGTATCTCAAATAGAAGTTCTCTGATTCTGAATGGGGTCAGACCCATCAACCAGACCTGAAGTCCCCCAGCTCCCAATAGTTCTTCAAAAAAGGTTGGAAACTTGTGAAATAAAAAAAAAACGAAAGGTCTTAGCACTGCCCGGCTCCCTGCTCTGCTTTATATTCACCTCTCTCTCAGCTGCAAGTTCACCTTACACTCCAGGGCAAATTTCATTCCTGAGCAATATGAGGTGCCTGGACCAATAATTCAATAATAACCAATAATAACCTCTACATCCTTATCTTGTGGCCAGTTCTACTCTGAACCCGCTAATAGAATGGGAATGATTTGTAACCAAATCCTTGCCTTGGAACCTCAGACAATCTTGATCCTCGCTTCTTGGGTTCCCAAGTCTACACCAGCCTGGCATCCCAGGGATATCAAGGCAGTTACCTTATAGAAGAGTCATGTCTCAGGTATCTTGACAGGTACTACTGACTACTATTGTTGGTTACATCTTGCAGCCCGACTGTTCCCTTACGTGGTCACAATGTTTCACCCATCATCTTAGTCATTGTCAACTTTAGTATCTGTTTTAAGATGTGCATGCGTGCTCAGTCACTTCAGTCGTGTCCAACTCTTTGCGACCCCATGGACTGTAGCCTGCTAGGCTCCTCTGTCCATGGGATTCTTCTGACAACTGAAGTAGGTTGCCATGCCCTCCTCCGTGGGATCTTCCCTACCCAGAGATCGAACCCATATCTCCTGCGTCTCCAGCATCTCCTGCACTGCAGGGAGATTTCTTTACCCCTGAACCACCAGGGAAGTTTTATGATGTAAGTTTTATCATTATTCAAGTATAATGAGGCCAGCACAGGAGGAGGTGATTGCCATTGAAAAGATTGTTGTTCACAGTTCCCAAAGGGGTACATTGTGCCAAACACGGCCATGTGGGGGAGCAGAAGGGTTGATGAGGAGTGGAGGAATTGAGGGGAAAATGTGGGCAAGAGCCTTCATTATGGTTTTCACAGGAAGGAATAAAGGTAAGCAGGTTTAAGGTTGGCTAGTTTGAATGATTTCAGTCAACTCTGGGGCACTGGGGCTGTCCTTAGTTGTCAGGTACATAGCCCTGGGGGGATTAGGACAAGGGAACAGTGGCCCAAAGCTGAGTCCTGTGAACACCTAATAAAGCAGATGGTTGGGATATAATCTTGAGTTGGTTGGTTCGCGCTTCCAGGAAATTTTTTGCTATTGGTAGGGATTTGCTAACCCTGGGAAGGACAGATGGAGAAGGAAATGGCAACGCACGCTGGTATTCTTGCCTGGAGAATCCCTGTGGACAGAGGAGCCCGGTAGGCTACAGTTCATGGTGCGGTCACAGTCGGATACGACTGAAGCGACTGAGCACACCTACTCGCACGAAGGACAGAAGCTCCCAGTGTCAGCAAAGCTCCCAAAAGCATCAAAATAAAGAGACTTAACCCATCCCGATGCTTAATACACATCCTCACTAGGTATTAATTAACTGTCACAGTTAGTTCAATTGAAACTGAGTAATATTTGAATGAAAGATTTAATCTTGTTGCCAATTTCTCTTTAACAAAAAGTGAAAGGGAGGAATATAAAAATAAAATGAAAAATAAAAAATAAGGGAACACTGATGCTTTTGAACTGTGGTGTTGTTGAAGAAGACTTTTGAGAGTCCCTTGGACTGCAAGGAGATCTAACCCATTCATCCTAAAGGAGATCAGACTTGGGTGTTCATTGGAAGGACTGATGCTGAAGCTGAAACTCCAATACTTTGGCCACCTCATGTAAAGAGTTAACTCATTGGAAAAGACTCTGATGCTGGGAGGGATTAGGGGCAGGAGGAGAAGGAGACGACAGAGGATGAGACGGCTGGATGGCATCACCGACTCCATGGACATGAGTTTGAATGAACTCAGGGAGTTGGTGATGGACAGAGAGGACTGGCATGCTGCAATTCATGGGGTCGCAAAGAGTTGGACACGACTGAGCGACTGAACTGAAGAAATTTTTTAAAAAAACAATAAATTTGTCCTGGGATTCATGTCTGCAGAGTTGATGAGCCTAAATCGCCGTCAGTTTGGGAAGTGATATCTAAGCATGTAGAACTCTAACTCATCTCAGTAATAACATGCTGATATAAGCCAGTTCCACACTGCAGGTCAGTGTCATTGGGACTGCCAAGAGGTCAACCTAGATCAGAGAGAAGGAAATAGAAAGCCGCCTATTAAATGGTAATACACAAGAGTATATTTTTCATGTATATATTATTAAATATTCAAAAATATGTATAAATAGCTATAGAAAGTAAGAAAGTGCTAGTCACTCATGCCCAGCTCTTTGTGACCCCAAGGGCTATAGCCCACCAAGCTCCTCTGTCCATGAATTCTCTAGACAAGAATACTGGAGTAGGTTGCATTTCCTTCTCCAATAAATAGCTATAGATACACTATAAATACAGATACAAAGAAATAAAAGATTGGAAATATATTGCTAGCACGTAGCTCTCTTTGGGTTGAAAGATTATAAATGATATCCAATTTCTTCCTTATCCCTCTCAAGTTTTTTACAGTTGGCACATAATACTTTAAAATTTAGAGGAAAGGAACTTTACAAACTACGTATTTCTTCTTTCTAAAGCAAGAGATTAATAATGAGAAGGTAAGAGGGAGAGTGAGAGCCAGTACTGTCATAATTCCCTAGGGCATGTGATTATGTACTCCAGAAGTTCCTGAGTTGAGAAGTAAAAATAGGAAGAGCTGGGGTTAAATTTGGGGAAGCAATGAGTCTCATAAGAAGGGCTGTGAGCAGGGCAAACTAAGGTGAGGCACAGGAGTGGGGTGACTTAGAGGGAGGGTGGGGCTGCAGGGACAGGTGGCACTGATCCAGGAATTCAGCCGGGAAAGGCTTTGGGGAGGGTGTGGGAGAGTTGTTTTAAAGGTTCAGGCGAGGACCCGAGTTCAGTTTGATCCCAAAGGAAGCAGCTGCGTCCTCCCCAAATCCCATTACCCTATCAAGCAGGCTTTTCACTCTCAGAGTTGGAACGTGATTTCTGGTCATTCGTGACCTCTTATATCCACCCAGCTCTTTCCTAAAGAGTTCTATATGCCCCCAGGAATGTCCTGATTTGGGTGCTTGTTAAAACAAAAGAACTTTTCCACTGAAGTCCTTTCAATCAAAAAAATTCACAGATTTTTTCCTGTACTTCTAAAACTAGACAGGCCTCTAGAAATACTTTAGCCAAACAACTTCATGGGTGCAAAGCACAGTGCTCCTTTTACAGATGAGGAAACTGAGACCCCAGGAGATTAGGTGAGGTGTGCAGTGTGACTAAGTTATGGCAGGGCTCCCTAGGACTCCTCTTTTTTCTGTGTATTTTTTCCATTACCCCATGTTGCTTCTTGTTAAACAGATCTTTGCGAAGATTTGTCAGTGCATCATCATGTCCTGTCATAATAGTAATTATTATTATATTTTACAAAATAATATCTACCATTATGTCCTGATTGAATAATACTTAACTGTTTGTTGGGGTCTATGTGCCCTTACCAGAAGCAGCCATTTAATTCTTATAGGAAGACAGTATTATTATATTTCATACAAAGAAGCTGAATATCAGAGCAGTTAAATAAACCATTCACTATCACTGTGTCAGTGGTAACAAAGTTAGGATCTGAACCCAGTCCATCTGAATCCAAAGTTACCTTCTTGACTCTCCATAAAGAAACACTGTTGGGTATATACATGAATTGGAATATTATCCAGCCTTAAAAAGGAAGGAAATCTTCTATGTGCAACAACATGATGCATGTAAAGGACATTACACTAAGTGAAAATAAACACAGAATGATAAATACCTAATGACATCACTTGTGTGTGGAGTCTAAAAAATGCTGAAACTAGAAGCAGAGAGGGCTTCCCTGGTGGATTAGCTGTAAAGAATCCACCTGCCAATGCAGGAGACGCAGGAGATGTGGGTTCAATCCCTAGGTTGAGAAGATCCTTTGGAGAAGGAAATGGCAACCCACTCCAGTATTCTTGCCTGGGAAATCCCATGGACAGAGGAGCCTGGAGGGCTACAAAGAGTCGGACATGACTGAGCATGCAGCCACATGTGGTGAGAACACTTAACATCTACACTTTTAGCAAACTTCAGGTATACAGTAAAATATTATTAACTATATTCATGTTGTCACATGTTAGATCTCTAGTACTTATTCACCTTGCATAACCGAAACTTTACCTCCTTTGATCCACATCTTTCCATTCTGCCACCTTCCAACCCCAGCTCCTATCAGAACCATTCTGTTCTCTGCTTCTATTGTTGTTGTTTAGTTGTGTCTGACTCTTGCAACCTCATGGACTGTAGCCCTCCAGACTCCTCTGTCCATGGGATTCTCCAGGCAAGAATACTGGAGTAGGTTGCCATTTCCTTCTCCAGGGGAAATCTTCCCAGTCCAGAGATCTAACCCACATCTCCTGCTGTCTCCTGCCTTGGCAAGTGGATTCTTTACTACTGAGCCACCTGGGAATTAATAGTCATTTATATACCTTCCCCTTCCCACCTGGGAAGCCCCTTCTCGCCACTTAAGAAAAGGAAAAGAAGCCGGGAAAGGGGTGGCAGGCACCATGTCCAGCTGCAAAGGTGGTAAGAAGCCCCTGAAGCAGCCCAAGCAGGCCAAGAAGATGGACAAGGAAGATAAGGTGTTCAATCAAAAACAGAGGAGCAGAAGAAACTTGGAGAGTTAAAAGCAAACGCTGCAGGGAAGGGCCCCCAGATCACAGGTGGAATTTAGAACCCTGGCAAAAATTAAGTTGTTCCTTGTGCCTGAGGTGATGATGAGTTTTAATTCTATTCCTGTTTAAACATTTGGATTCCCTGCCATAACCGTTGCCACCTATAGCTAGAATGAAGTGTTGTCTTAGAATCTATTATATGTTTAAGAATAAACGTCTGTGATAAAAAAGGAAAAGAAGAAACCAGTAACTGTCTGATGTTAATTATGTTTAATATGTTAATTATGTTAAATATGTTAATTAGCTTGATTGGGGTAACCATTTCACAATATATATGTACATCAAATCATGAAACTGTACTGTCAAGTAAATCCCAGTAACATTTTTAAAATAAATATAAAAATACCTTGTACTGTACACACACAAAAAATATCTTTGACTGTACAGACAAAAAAATATTCTGTTGGGGCCAATCTCTCAAGGAGCTGATTCTCCATTAAATTCAGCATTCCTTAAATTTCTCTCATTAGTCAAATTGTCTTTTCTTCAAATAAAATGACAACATTTAAGCGTCTTGAACTAAATTCCTAAACCGGATTCATTCTAATCACCTCCATAGAGTTACTAGGATAAGAATTTTTACCTTGGCTTTGTTTTTATTTCACTTGAGTGTACAAAGTACTATTATGATGTATTACTCTAATATAATAATTATTTGCACACTCAAGGAAATAAAAAAGGAACCCAAGGTGTAATTTTATGAGAAGCCTAATGGAGAAATCATAGATACTCCCTTGTGTTTGTTATATTTTCCAATAATATGGCAATCTTCAAATATTTCACATTATAAAACATCACCTCTGGTATTTAAATTGATAAATAAAAAGCAAGGTGCCCTCCAATTCCTGACTAGTGCTGGGGACAAAGATCATTCAGAGTTCATCCTGAAAAGCATCTAAATTTAGAGATTTGCTACCGGAGCAAAACTTTCATGTACCAGTAATAGAAGCAGGCAGCCTTTCCAAAATATGTTAAGTATGTGTTTGCGATGCTGTCATAAACAGGGTCAGAGAATCTGTCCCTGTGTGCTGGTGACCTGGGAGCCCTCACAGTTTTCTAGGCCAGTTACAGAGAGATCTGGGGCTGGAAGCAAAGGAGATTGCACAATAGTTAGCAGGGTGCTTAATTTAATCTCATCAGTTAGGGAAAGGCTTTTTAAAACTTTTTTTTTTTTTTTAATTTGAAACATGTATATTTGTGCACAGTTGTTTATTTGTCTTTTAACGTCAAAAGCTTATTGAGGGGCTTCCCTGGTGGCTCAGTGGTACAGAATCCACCTGCCAACGCAGGAGACACTGTTCCACTCTTGATGCAGAAAGATCCCACATGCTGCAGACCAACGAAGTTCGTGTGCTACAACTACTGAGCCTGTGCTCTAGAGCCTGGGAGCCATGACTACTGAGACCAGGTGCCATAACTACGGAAGTCCGCATGCCCTAGACTCCATGCTCTGCAACAAGAAGCCACCTCAATGAAAAGCCGGTGCACCGCAACTAGAGAATAGCCCCTGCTTACCGCAACTAGAGAAAAGCCCATGCAGCAACAAAGAACCAGCAAAGCAAAAAATAATTAAAAAAAAAAAAAAGCTTACTGACAGAAACAAAAAGGTCTCCCTCCACCCCTACTCCTAGTCCCTTGGTCTACAACTCAAAGGTAACCATGGTTTAATCTCAGTGGTCTTTGAGTTTGGATATTGTATGACCAGAAGCAAACCGCTTTTCTACATCTTAAGGGCAATCTCTTTCTTTTTTAAATATTACAAATGCCCAGACAAAAGAAGTTAGAGGACAGGATCCTGGTGAGTGTTCAGAAAGTCTGGTTTTGGGTTCTGGGTTTTCTAAATCGCTTCATTTCTTCATGTTTATTTATCACATCTAGATTATAGAGGTTATGAGTTCTTCCACTCTTCCTTGCGCTCCTTCTTTTGCCTACCTAAAGCAAAGGATAAGGCATTCCTGAGGACATAGCTAGAATTGGTGGGGGAAGGGACAGTAATAATACAGTAATAATTTTGGTTGCTGTTCAGCACTTATTATATTCCAGGAACTGTATTTTTTTTCTCATTTTGTCCTCATAACAATTCAATGAGGTAGGTATTTGTATCCTCATTTTTTTACAGATGAGAAAACTGAGGAAGAAGAAGTAATTTACTCAAGGATATATACAGGTAAGAAAGAAAGCTAAATTTTGAACCTAGACTCTTCAAGTCTAAAGCCCCAGTGGAAATACCTGAGATTTCAATTCTTTATAGGGAGACAGAGAATATAACTGTCAAAGTGCTAAGCTAGGTAAAGAACTGAAAAATGATATAGCATAAATTAGGGTGCTCCTGGATTAGCAGTGTGTGGGAACTGCTCTGGAACCTGCATTCAGGTTTTGGGGAGGTTGCATTGTTCACAACAGATGCTTCTGATAGCCTAAAATGAGCACAGTGATAGGCACGCTTACTAAACTGAGAATTCTTGGGTTGGAGACAGGTGTGCCAGCCTCAGCCAACACAGTTTCTTAAGAAACTGGATGGAAAAAAAAAAAGAAAGAAAGAAACTGGATGGAATCTCTCTAGAACAGGAGATGTCTGCTGCAGATATTCGTGGTTAGGTCCAGCCCTGTTTATACCTGCTGAAAGATTTCTGGAAGGCTGCCCATCAAGCAAAAGGGAACCAAAGATGGACAAGACACACTGTCAGAAACTGCAGGCATTTGGAAGGACAGTGCCAGAGCCAGCAGAGGAAGATCAAGTTGGAGTTAGTACATGCCTCTTAAATGTCACGGGGTGGCAAGAAACTGGAGATGGAGGCAAAGTCTGCTGGGACCAGCAGCAGGAATTCCATATGGATTCACAGCCACCTATGACTGAGACAAGATGCTAAGCAGCACTAGAAGTGGCATTATGATCATTGTTTAAAACAGGCAGACACCAGAAGCAGAAGACACTTTCTGTATGTGTTGATACTGTTAGGGGAAGTACACTGATTGAAACCGCCCACCCTGGCCAGGCACCATAGCAACCATTTGTATGAGTTGTTTTATGGCAGGAGATCCTGATAAGGAGTATGGAACTAATAAGCCACCACCAACCAGAAGAGTTCGGGAAAGGTCGAAAGGAGACACCGGTTGTCCGTCCACTTCCCAGAATCCCTCTCACTAGCATCCATCTTGGCTGAGCGATGCGTGCGCCACCAGGAAAGACTCTGAATTAGAATGATTGGCCAAAGACCACCCAGAAACTAATCCCATCACCATAAAACCCAAGACTGCGAGCCACGCAGCAGAGCTGTTCTCCTGGGTTCACTTACCCTACTGCTCTCCACCCGGGTGCCCTTTCCCAATAAAGTCTCTTGCTTTGTCAGCACACGTGTCTCCTCGGACAATTCATTTCCGAGTGTTAGACAAGAGCCCAGTTTTGGGCCCTGGAAGGGGTCCTCCTTCCTGCAACAATACCTGAGATGGTTTTGCAGCAAGTCATGTGACAAGGTGCTATGAGGTGTCCTTTGGCAAATCAGGCCTACCTAGAGCAGTCAGGGCAGGAGTCACTTCCAAAACATCACGTTTCTTCAGAGACCAGAGGGCCCACCCTAATTCTCATAACTGAGGAAGTAATCAAGGAAGAAGAGAGGGGGTGAAATCAGATGTCCTTGAAAAAAAAAGTGAAGTCGCTCAGTCGTGTCGGATTCTTTGCGACCCCATGGACTGTAACCTACCAGGCGTCTCTGTCCATGGGATTCTCCAGGCAAGAGTACTGGAGTGGGTTGCCATTTGAAGCGGAAACAAACAGGGACTGGCATCCTGTGCCAGGAGATGCAAGTATGCCCCAGTCTCCTGAAGTCAGAGTCCGGGGCTCACGGTGATAATCAGTCATCCTTACCTGCGTGTGCTGTGGCAAGCTTGGTCACAAACAGGATCCAAGGCCACCTAGGTAACAGTTTCTGGCACCCCATTGACTTCAACCTGTGAAAGATGATTTCCAGAAGAAAGCAAGGATTGTCACCCTCCCACTCCATTCCCAGAAGAAACACTTTTGTTTCAGAAGGAAAACTCAGGAGAGAGGGTAGGGAGCTGACTTTCCAGGTGACAGAAAACTCACCTCTTTTCCCAGATCTCAAAATGGAAAATTTTCCAACTATGTCTACCTGGTTAAATCCTAATGCTATTATGTTTGACCCTAAGGTTTAACTGGCCTAGTGGGGTCTATGGCTGTCTCGGCTGGAGTGGGACAACCCTTCCTGGTAACTATAGAGCTGGAGAGAGTCAGATCTCTGCATCCAAAAGAGCTGCAGAGATGAGTCACCTCTCTTACCAGAGAAGGGAGAGGGGTGGGCCTCAAGACTGGAGAGGCTTAGGTGCCATGAGCAAATAGTGTACTGTGTTCACTCATGTCTGCACTTAGCACTCTGAGGAGGTATTGTGTAACAGACTAGCTGAGGTGTTAAATGCGTCTGTGGAGGAAAACAGGGTAGGGTGGGGCATGCTGAGATACTTTGTTATTTATGGTAGTCTCAGTCTTCTGAAGAATGGAACTCTGTTGTTTGAAAGGTGATGAGTGTGAATAATGCAAATTACTGAAAAAGAGATGGAGGCAGAGGGCTAGAGGGGATTGTCTAGGAGGAAGAGATCACGAAGAGATCGTGGAGAGGGAGAAACCCCAAGATTGTGGCTGGAGAAAGGCCCAGAGAGAGGGTGTGTGGTGGGAAAAGAGAAGTAGCTGGTACTGAGGAGGAGCGCAGGTGAGGCCACAGAGATGTGCAAGGGGAATTGTTATGGAGCTGTGTGGTGTGAGATGCCATGTATTCTCTCTTTGTGAAACCCTCTTTGTGAAAACCTCTCTAATATCTTTGCTCTTCAGTGCTTTGCAGCTGGGGCTTTTATTGCAGGGGTGGCACAAATGTGCTAAGCACAGAGCTGGTTGAAGAATCCAGTTGCATTCAAGGGCTTGGTATAAATACAGTGCTAGTGTCACATTATAAAGGATGTGGGAGGTGTGCACAATTTCATAACAGGTGAGGGAGAGAGGAGAGGATCAGAACAGTTGGCATCAGAGTGAAACCTTAAAGGACGACCAATATTTCTCCTAGAATTAGAGATGGAGAGACTTCAAGTGCAAGGGACCTAGAGCAGAGGCAGGGTGGTCTAGAGGCAGAGTGGTCTGGAAGCGTGTGGTATGTTTAGGGAGTGATGACTTACTACCTCCCAACCATCATCTCCATGGGGAAGAGGAGCAGGCTGGAGTGCAATAAAGCATGGCTGGAGGAACTCTGGATGCTTGGCCACCTTCAAATCATAAAGGCTGTCATGAACGCCCTGGAGAGTAAAACATGGGCTTCCATGTGGGATGTGCAAGAAGACAAAATAGAGAGCACTATGCTGTATCCCTGGAAGGAGAGGAAACAGTTCTGAAAACTGTCTGATTCCCCTCACTCTTGAGTAGCTGCCTCCTTCAAATGACTAAGCTGACCTGGATTGTAAACACTACATAAAATATATCGTGTTATGGGACTTCCCTGGTGGTCCAGTGATTACAGCTCCACGATTCTACTGAAGGGGGTATGGATGCAATCCCTGGTTGGGGATCTTAAGATTGCATGTGCCATAAATTTTTAAAAAAATTTTTAAATAAAAATTAATAACTCATGTAACAATCAGTTTCAGCAGATTGTGCTGGACTTGACAGCTCAGCTTCTATTCCAGTCCCACCTGAGGACAAGGCCACCAGTGGTGGTGCTCACTGATGTGTAGGGTAGGCATAGATCCCAGGGCCCTCTACCAACCTCGAAAGCACCTCTATTCTGGGGGTTGCCTGAGGAGCTCCCCACCCACCAATAGGCCTGTCTCTTGAGGCTGCTGTCCTGTGAGTTCCCTCGCTCCCTTCCACTCTCAGTGACTGATCAACTCGCAGCCATTTGCCCCAAGAGAATCTGAGGACCTCGCCGTGCAAATCAGTTCAAGTGGATCCCAAGTGGTCTCGAGGCACTTTTTTTTTCCCTCTCAAGTCCCCTTAACCTAAGAAGTAGAGATCCACCTGCCAGTTAACAGATACATACTGAACATCTGTTGCTGCTGCTACTGCTAAGTCGCTTCAGTCGTTTCCGACTCTGTGCGACCCCATAGACGGCAGCCCACCAGGCTCCCCCGTCTCCAGGCAAGAGTACTGGAGTGGGGTGCCATTGCCTTCTCCAACTGAACATCTACTAGGTATCAGTTCAGTTCAGTTCAGTCACTCAGTGTGTCCGACTGTTTGCGACTCCATGAATTGCAGTACGCCAGGCCTCCCTGTCCATCACCAACTCCCTGAGTTCACTCAACCTCATGTCCATCGAGTCAGTGATGCCATCCAGCCATCTCATCCTCTGTCGTCCCCTTCTCCTCCTGCCCCCAATCCCTCCCAGCATCAGTCTTTTCCAATGAGTCAACTCTTCGCATGAGGTGGCCAAAGTACTGGAGTTTCAGCTTTAGCATCATTCCTTCCAAAGAACACCCAGGACTGATCTCCTTTAGGATTGACTGGCGGATCTCCTTGCAGTCCAAGGGACTCTCAAGAATCTTCTCCAACACCACAGTTCAAAAGCATCAATTCTTCAGCGCTCAGCTTTCTTCACAGTCCAACTCTCACATCCGTACATGATCACTGGAAAAACCATAGCCTTGACTAGATGGACCTTTGTTGCCAAGTAATGTCTCTGCTTTTGAATATGCTATCTAGGTTGGTCATAACTTTCCTTCCAAGGTGTGTCTTTTAATTTCATGGCTGCAGTCACTATCTGCAGTGATTTTGGAGCCCAAAAAAATAAAGTCTGACACTAGGTATACTACAACACAAAATGAATAAGCCATCATCCCTGACTTCAGGAATTTGAGAGAGTACTCAGTTGGGAAAGGCATGTAAATATAGTTGACCCTTAAACAACAAGGATTTGAACTGCAAAGATCCATTTATATGCAGATTTATTTTTTGCAGTGGTAAATACTGCAGTACTACACCATCCAGGGTCGGTTGAATCTGTGTATATGGAAGCAGGGATACAGATAACAGAGATGTGTGGAGGGCTGACTATAAACAGTACACAGATTTTCAGGTGCACAGAGAATGAGAGCCCTTAACTCCTGCATTAGGGTGATGTCACACAATCAGTATGATAACTGCTGGGAAGGAGGTAAGGACCAGCTGCTGTGGGAAGACAAGGGGAGATATTTAGCCCAGAGGGCAATGAGGAGGACTGGAGGGTTTCCAAGAGAGAGGATCCACACGCTGACTCCTGGGAGGAAAAGCAGGAGCTAGCCTAGTAAAGGGGGTGAAAGAGAGGAGAGAGTATAAGAGGCCTAGGGAGCAGGATACAGATGGGAATGGTCTGGAGACAGACAGCAAGAGCTCTTTGGGCAAGAGTCCTGTGGGAAGTTCACTGAGGCTGGTGTTCAGGATTCGGAGTGGGGCCTCAAGGTGCATCAAGAAGAACCCTAAATACACTGCCAGGGAGTTGGAACTTTATGATGGCAGTGAGGCCCCACAGGTGCTTAGCTGCCTGCCTACCCAAGAAAAAATGAAAAGCCGTCCAAGAAAGTAAGTTGTATACTGTTAATCTTATCATTCAATAATAAATACATATCTTATAACATAAACATTAAATAATTATTTAACCATAAATTTATGATATTGGAAGGATGCAGAACAGGGATGACAGCTCCCTTAGTAGGAAATAGCCATATGTCATTCCCTGGTGGCTCAGACAGTAAAGAATCTGCCTGCAATGTAGGAGACCTGGGTTCAATCCCTGGATCAGGAAGGGCTCCTGGAGAAGGGAACGGCTATCCACTACTATATTCTTGCCTGGAGAATTCCATGGACAGAGAAGCCTGGCTGCAGTCCATCAGTTGCAAAGAGTCAGACATGACTGAGCAACTACACTTTCACTTTCATATGGAAAGATAAATGTAAATATCAGAATAGGTCAAACTGGTTACCTATGGTAAATCAGAACTGAGGAAGGATTGGAGACAGAACTACTGTTGCACTATTAGATTTAAAATATTTAACTCTGTAAACCGGAGAAGGCAATGGCACCCCACTCCAGTACTCTTGCCTGGAAAATCCCATGGACGGAGGAGCCTGGTAGGCTGCAGTCCATGGGGTTTCGAAGAGTGGGACACGACTGAGCGACTTCCTTTTCACTTTTATGCATTGGAGAAGGAAATGGCAACCCATTCCAGTGTTCTTGCCTGGAGAATCCCAAGGACAGGGGAGCCTGGTGGGCTGCCGTCTATGGGGTCGCACAGAGACGGACATGACTGAAGCGACTTAGCAGCAGCAGCAGCAGCAACTTTGTAAATACACTTTTTAGAAAGACAATTGTGTACCTATATTTATATAATTATTTTTAAATGTGTGAATGCCAGCCTCAACACGTAATAACTGAGTGACCTCAGCCATAAAAAGGAATGAAACTGTTCCATTGGCAGAGATGTGGATGGGCCTAAACTGTCATACATAGTGAAGTAAGTCAGAAAGAGAAAAACAAATACTGTATAATATCAAGCATATGTAGAATCTAGAAAAATAGTACAGATGACCTTATTTGCAAAGCAGAAATAGAGACACAGATGTAGAGAACAAACTTATGGATACCAAGGGGGAAAGGAGGATGGGATGAATTGGAAGATCAGGATTGACACATACACACTACTATGTATTGGATACAACAGATAACTAATTAGAATCTACTGTATAGTAGAGGGAACTCTAGTCTGTCCTCTGTGAATACCTAAATGGGAAGGAAATCCAAGAAAGAGGGGATATGTGTATACATATAACTGATTCACTTTGCTGTGCAGCAAAGTGTAAACCAATCAAACTCCAATAAAAAGTAATAATTAAAAAAAATGGGGGGAACTTCCTTGGTGGTTCAGTGGTTAAGAATTTGCCTTGCAGTACAGAGGACGCAAGTTCAATCTCTGGTTGAGGAACTAAGATCCCACAGGCCAAAGAGAAATAACCCCATGTGACACAGCTAGAGAATCCATGCTCCATAACGAAAGATCCCACATGACTCAGTGAAGATCCTGTGTGCTGCAACTAAGACCCAATCCAATCAAATACATATTTTTAAAACATTTTAATTTTGAAAAAACAACTGAGTGACCAGTGCTAAATCCTTATCCTCTCCATGGCTTAACTTCTTCACCTGTAAAATGGGATAACACTCTCTTGCTGGGTAATTATGAAGATTAAAGGATATATACAAAGTACTTAGCACTCTGTTTGCAGCTTAGAAGGAAACCCAATAAATGGTAGGTAATTTCATTTTTAATAACAGATGGAAAAGAGGACTAAAAATCATGTTTAAAAGGCCTGGACACAAGCCTTCTCAGATCAGATCAGTCGCTCAGTCGTGTCCGACTCTTTGCGACCCCATGAATCACAGCACACCAGGCCTCCCTGTCCATCACCAACTCCTGGAGTTCACTCAGACTCACATCCATCAAGTCAGCGATGCCATCCAGCCATCTCATCCTCTGTCGTCCCCTTCTCCTCCTGCCCCCAATCCCTCCCAGCATCAGAGTCTTTTCCAATGAGTCAACTCTTTGCATGAGGTGGCCAAAGTACTGGAGTTTCAGCTTTAGCATCATTCCTTCCAAAGAAATCCCAGGGCTGATCTCCTTCAGAATGGACTGGTTGGATCTCCTTGCAGTCCAACGGACTCTCAAGAGTCTTCTCCAACACCACAGTTCAAAAGTATCAATTCTTCAGCGCTCAGCCTTCTTCACAGTCCAACTCTCACATCCATACATGACCACTGGAAAAACCATAGCCTTGACTAGAAGAACCTTTGTTGGCAAAGTAATGTCTCTGCTTTTGAATATGCTATCTAGGTTGGTCATAACTTTCCTTCTAAGGAGTAAGCGTCTTTTAATTTCATGGCTGCAGTCACCATCTGTAGTGATTTTGGAGCCCAGAAAAATAAAGTCTGACACTGTTTCCACTGTTTCCCCATCTATTTCCCATGAAGTGGTGGGACCGGGTGCCATGATCTTAGTTTTCTGAATATTGAGCTTTAAGCCAACTTTTTCACTCTCCACTTTCATCAAGAGGCTTTTGAGTTCCTCTTCACTTTCTGCCATAAGGGTGGTGTCATCTGCATATCTGAGGTTATTGATATTTCTCCTGGCAATCTTGATTCCAATTTGTGTTTCTTCCAGTCCAGCGTTTCTCATGATGTACTCTGCATATAAGTTAAATAAACAGGGTGACAATATACAGCCTTGATGTACTCCTTTTCCTATTTGGAACCAGTCTGTTGTTCCATGTCCAGTTCTAACTGTTGCTTCCTGACCTGCATACAAATTTCTCAAGAGGCAGATTCTATATTACCAGTATTTACACCTCCAATCACTGGAACATGCATGTCCTCTTATTTCATAAAGGCTTGACTGTATTCATAAAGAAGAGAAAGAAAGTGAAAGTCGCAAAGTCTTGACTGTATTCCTAAAGAAGGAAGAGAAAGAAAGTGAAAGTTGCTTTGTCCTGTCTGTCTCTTTGCGACCCCAAGGACTATAGTCAATGGAATTCTCCAGGCCAGAATACTGGAGTGGGTAGCTGTTCCCTTCTCCAGGGGATCTTCCCAACCCAGAGATCAAACCCAGGTCTCCCGCATTGCGGGAGGATTCTTGACCATCTGAGCTGCAAGGGAAGCCCAAGAGTACTGGAGTGGGTAGCCTATCCCTTCTCCAGAGGATCTTCCCGACACAGGAATCAAACTGGTATCTCCTGAATTGCAGGCAGATTCTTTACCAACTGAGCCATCAGGGAAGCCCTTAGGGAGAAAGAGAAGTTGTAATTCTGATATCAGAAACCAAAAACTAGTTAAATGTTTCAAAATTTGGAGATACACTCAACTTTGAAAAAAATAGTGGAAACAAAAAGAGAAAATAATGTCTTTTGGAGCACCTGCTTCAGAAAACAGGGATTTGTGATAACTTTGATTTGCACATGAGTGTAAAATAAAAACGTAATCTTTGCCAACAAAGGTCAGTATAGTCAAAGCTATGGTTTTTCCAGTAGTCATCTACACAACGTGAGCACTGGAGCATAAAGAAGGCTATTGTTGTTGTTTAGTCACTCAGTTGTGCCTGGCTCTTTGTGACCCCCATGGACTGCAGCAGGCCAGGCTTCCCTGTCCTTCACTATCTCCCAGAGTTTGCTCAAACTTATGTCCATTGAGTCAATGATGCAATCCAACGATCTCATCCTCTGTTGCTCCCTTCTCCTCCTGCCCTCAATTTTTCCCAGCATCAGGTTTTTTGATGGTGGTGCTGAAATTGCGGTGCTGAAATTGCGGTGCTGGAGAAGACTACTGAGAGTCCCTTGGACAACAAGGAGATCAAACCAATCATAAAGGAAATCAATCCTGAATATTCATTGAAAGGACTGATGCTGAAGCTCCAATACTTTGACCGCCTATTGGGAAGAGCGGACTCACTGGAAAAGACCCTATGCCTTGAAAGACTGAAGGCAAAAGGAGAAGAGGGCAGCAGAGGATAAGATGGTTTGATAGCATCACCAACTCAATGGACATGAATTTGAGCAAACTCCGGGGAGATAGTGGAGGACAAAGGCTGGCATGCTGCAGTCCATGCGGTCGCAGAGTTGGACATAACTTAGCTACTAAACAACAACAGCCCAGGATGACACAGGTGCCAGTAACAGATTTACAGAGAAATTTGGTTTCCCTGCGCTGTCTAGCTACCAGGGTTCTAGTCCCTTTCACTTCTCAGGTCCTCATATTTCCCGATTGTATACCAAAGGGTCAAATGAAAAGATCTCTGAGCCCAGTCCCCCAAAATTTAGAGTTCTGAAAACTCTTGGTTATGAGATTTTGCTTTGGGACGTAGCAATAAACACCTGACTGAGTTTCCCACAAGTCTCCTAAGACGTATGTATTTCCTTAACCGGTATCTACCTAAAACTGCTTCTGAATCAGCAGCCCTTGGATCGGATCTTGTTAAGCCTCGCACCCGACACCCGAACTATAGTGGGAAATCCTAGCGGCAGAGCGGCCACCCTCGGAATGGGGACTACAGCTCCCAGGGTGCCCCGGGACGGGGGCGCCCCTTCGGATTGGCCAGAGGTGCGTGACGCTTAGTGTTTTGGCCCGGGCGGTCACATGTTTCCTTTGTTGTGAGCTGTGGAAGGGCTGGTGGCTTCAAGAGACGCCGGCGTTGGATAGAGTGCTGCGCCGCCGGCTGCTCAGGGACAGCGGGGGCCGCCGCTGTTGGCCACTGCTGCTGGCTTCTTCCAGCCTTCGCCGAGAGGTACCCGGGGATGACAGATCCGGGACTGACCGAAAGACGAGGAACCGGCCAGAGCCGGGGGCGGAGGGGCGGCCCAGGTCATGCCTACGGGGGTGTCTGCAGGAGGGAAGCCAACGGCCGCCGGCCTCTCGAAGCCAGAGAAGGAGGGTCTGAGGAGAGATCGCAGCTGGGACTGCAGGGCCCTTGTCTGCGGCGAGGGGGGGTCTCTCGGAGTCTCCTGGGGGTCGTCAGGCCCGGTTCCGTAACGACACTCTGAAAGGAAGGGCACTGAAAGGCTGGCATTACCGCCCCGGAACCGCGACGCTGCTGGCGCGCCCGCCGGGGGGCGGGTTGGGAGGGGCATGGCCTCTGGGGCGGGGGCTAGCAGGTGCGGGTCAGTCACCCCGCCGCCTGCGGGATTAGGGGCAGCTGGAGAACAGGGCCGGGGGAGAGGGGTCTCGCGTGTTGTGGATGGGCTTCGAACGGAGCGCTGCTCTTCTTTAACCGAAGGAAGCGCTGAGAATGCAGAGTCAGAAATCAAGCCTTCGCGTTTGGTGGGGGCGACAGTTTGTTCCAGACTGGGAGGACTGACGGGGTCAAGGTGGGTCCCAGGGCTGGGGGCCAGAGAAGTCCTTTTAAAGCGGTTGCGAAACGTGCTCGGCGCCGTCGCCTGACCGTTACCCCCGCCCCCACCGCCCGGGAGCCTTTGTTTACCGCTGCTTGCCGCGGGGCCCGCGCCGGGATCCGGGCCCTGGAACTACAGCCCCGCGGGAGCCGAGGCGGGCGGGGGAGCGGGGGAGCTGCTGACGGGAGTCCCCGCCTAACCTCGCCTCCTTCCCACCACTCCAGGCTTGGGTTTCTTAATTTAGTTCCTAACGGCCCCGCCCCCAGGCTCTGGACTCTCGGGGCAAAGACTGTTAAGGCCGCGAGGATTGGGGCCCTGCGGGTGCTTGAGGGCGGGACGACGGGGCGTCTTCTGTGTGTTTATTGGCGGGTGTCTTGTCGCTGGGTGGACGTACCCAGGCTGTTATTACCCGCCCCGCTGAAGGTGATCTGGAGGACACGCGGGAGCGCGCGCTTGCCTCTTCTGCAGCTGAGGCCAGAGCGCAGCTGCCGGCGGCGCGCGCTTCCGCGCCCGAGCCTACCGGCGCGAGGACCAGCTGCCCCGCCATCGTTGGGTGGCCGCCACGGCTTCTGTCTGAGCTTGTAGGCAGTTCTGGGGCCCGCGGAGGACCAGATAATTAACCTTCTTTAACTCGGTCCCCTAGTCCGCCCAGATGGTGGAAAGAGCCCTCAGGCGAATTAGTGTTTCCCTGTTCTGTAATAGCGCTTCCCTGGTGGCTCAGACCGTAAGGAATCCGGCTGCAACGCGGGAGACCTGGATTCGATCCTTGGGTTGGGAAGATCCCCTGGAGAAGGGACCGGCTGTCCACTCCAGTATTCTGGCCTGAGGCCTGGCAGGCTACAGTCCATGGGGTCGCAGAGTCCAGTACGGCTGAGCGACTTTCACAGCACCCTAACACCACTTTTTAGAGTGCCTCACAGTCAACTCCTAAGGCAGATTGACTCTTTCTCAGTTAATTTTAGTGGAGTTTAATGATTAATCATTTGCTCTCTTGAATAGCTTTTTAAAAATCGTGTCTTAGTATTTGCAGCTAAGACCGTTTAGGCCCACTAGCGAGGTTGGTTTTTGTTAAGTACGGGAAATAGATTAAAAATCTGCCTCCTGTCACCTAAAATGTGAAATTAGAATTCTGTTTTTTTTTAAAGATAGCTTTGTATGGCTGAGTCCTTTCTCTGTTCACCTGAAACTACCACAACTTTTTGTCAATCGGCTGTACCCCAATACAAAATAAAAAGTTTAAAATTGGAAAAAAAGATACCTTGATAATATCCTCCCTCCACCCCCTCCAGAAAGTGAATTCTGTACCCGGGTTTAGATGAGTTGTTCGTGGAAACAAACATCATAGCTCACTCTTCTATGATGACAGTTATAAAATCTATAAAAACAACTGTTTTAGCCACAGTGTATTGAAGATGTGGTTTTCCTAATCTGATTTAATAGGATACTAGGGTTTTATCAGATTTTTTTTTTCCCTATAAATCTGTAGGAATTCACCCAAGAAAGTACATTTCTGTAGAAGGTAGATTGAGTTCCTTGGGTGAAGAAAGAATTGCATTTGAATAGTTCTCGTTGGTTATGCTTTCTTAATTTATTTTTAAAATTCAAGTTGGAATGACTACACCAAAAGGAGCAGCCTCTGTGATCCTGAACTGCCTCATCGCTTGTGCATTGAAGGCATTTAACATTTCTAAATAAGTACAAGATGGAAACCTCTAACCTTTATAAAAAATAAAACCACCACTCATAAGCCTTCTTATCCAGACAAAGCCTGTGACTTAGTCTCTAAACAGGAAGAAGAAATAATATTCTGAGTTGGAGCTTACTATCAGCTTTAATTTAAACTTTCTTGGCTTTTGTCCAAGTTGCTAAAACTACTTAATGCCTTTTCAAAAACATTGTTTTAGCTTCCTTGTTTTTTTTGCCATTTACTTAAAACCCAAAGGTCAAGCCTGTGAAAAACAAAAAATACTATTTATTAAATGAGGGACTGCAGTTATTTTTGTATATACTTTTTTCTTACCTAGGAATTTGGGACATCCTTTTTCAGTAAATATTTAGGTGTGAACTGTATAAAAATGTAAATAAAATATTCTAGTATATCCTCATAAGTATATGAAATATATAAGCATATATATTTTATATGATTCTGTTTTGACTAAAACAGTATATGGCCACTTGACAATTGTTGACAATTTGAAACCTTTATTCTTTCTCCTGTTAAGAATGCTAGCTAAGCTGCTGCTGCTACTAAGTCACTTCAGTCGTGTCCGACTCTGTGTGACCCCATAGAAGGCAGCCCACCAGGCTCCCCCATCCCTGGGATTCTCCAGGCAAGAACACTGGAGTGGGTTGCCATCTCCTTCTCCAATGCATGAAAGTGAAAGGGAAGTCGCTCAGTCGTGTCCAACTCTTCACGACCCCATGGACTGCAGCCTACCAGGCTCCTCCGTCCATGGGATTTTCCAGGCAAGAGTACTGGAGTGGGGTGCCATCGCCTAGATTTTTTTTAAAAAAAGTTTGTCACTCTGCCTAAATTTATCACCTAAGGGCTACCATTTTTTAGCATTTGGCACATGTTAAAGTACTAAATTGATAACTTAAGAGTCATTAGGCTTTGCTCTTTACTCAGTGCTTTCTAAAACATACTTCTGCAAATCATTTGTGTTACCACAAGGTAGATAAAAATCACTGACTTAGAAGTGCTTTTGTACATAGAGCAGCCATGTAGTAAAAAATTGGATCTCAAACTTGTTCGAGTGACAGAGTACCGGATGGTGTCCTTGTAGATTTAATTAATTCTAATAGAACCAAAAATATTTTTGCTAAAAGAAAACATAACTATATTATATATCTATAGGTCTTAAGATTTTAAAATAAAACAATGCATTAAATACCTAAAGGAAGCACGTTTCTAGCAAGATAAAACCAAAGACATTTAAGCTTACATGACAAGTAGGTTTGGTAGGATAGCTTTAAACCATGTATGATGTCTGATAAACAATTTTTTTCTTCCTTTGGGGTTTGGGAATATTAATAGCCAAAAGTTTTAAAACAAGGGAGAAAAACTGAATGGAGAAATTCAATTTTTTTGTTCTATGATATGAGAGAAGACAGTATTCTTTTTTCAGTTATAGAACCATAATTGTTTAGTCTGACACACTATTTAAGCACTCCTAAATTTTTCATCATTGGATATCTTTTATTTCTCTTTCTCTCATTAAAGTAATAATATATTGACTATTTGAGGTTCATGTAAACAAGGAATAATAACTTGGTATCATTCTAGACAAAGAAATGTAAAGCTTTTGTTGGTTTCTGGTATTGTATGGGTGTAAATAGGTTATTGGTGGTTTCAGAAGAAAAATAGAAATGTTGAAAATAACACCTTGAAGACTGGACTTTAAATATTGCATTTGTAAAATTTGTTTCGGGAACCACTACTCCAAGAGTAAAGTTTTAAGTTGAAAGTTTAAGAGTATAAATTTAAAGTGGCCGTTAAATGGAATGGTTCAAATAAATCAGCGTTTTAGAAAATGGGGTGAAAAAACTTCTTGGTTTCAGATAGTTCAATGTTAAATATGGTTTTCTAGTAATTTTTAAATAACGAATATCTATGTTACAGTATTTTCTGGCTTTCCTTCTGTTGAGCTACTGTTTATCTTTAAAGATAAACCTTTTATTCATTAGTCTTTTTGCTGTCTCTGCTGTGTTAGTCTTCACTTAGAGTTCAGTTTGAGAAAATGGGAGTAGTGTGGAGCATAGCATGTAGCTAGTGGCAGTTCATTACCACAGGTTGTTGGACCATGTTAGTCAAAACTGTTGGTTTCCTTTGCCATCTGGAATTTATTAGTCATTGTAAGCCCCTTACTAATCCATTCGATTTTAAGGCTGATAGTAACTTCTTTCTTTGTATAGGGTTCCTGTATTCTAAAGGAAAAATAAACTTGATTGCAGTACAACTACATTTTAAGATCAGTTCTGATACTATATATCTCCTTTGGACTTTGTACACTGACCTCCCCTGTCCCCTGGCCTTAACTATTAGGTTGGTAAGTATTACCTAAAAACCCTCCAGAAAATGCCCAGGTGAATTGCCTTGCCCTTCTAGCTGAAACTCCAGTACTTTGGCCACCTCATGCGAAGAGTTGACTCATTGGAAAAGACTCTGATGCTGGGAGGGATTGGGGGCAGGAGGAGAAGGGGACAACAGAGGATGAGATGGCTGGATGGCATGACTGACTCGATGGACGTGAGTCTGAGTGAACTCCGGGAGTTGGTGATGGACAGGGAGGCCTGGCGTGCTGCGATTCATGGGGTCGCAAAGAGTCGGACACAACTGAGCGACTGATCTGATCTGATCTGATCCGTTCCTTAAGGTATAATTCTAGACTAGATCAGGCATGAGAGAATCTATTCCAGTTTGCACTCTAGCAGAAACAATTTGTTTTCTGCAAGAGAAACATTGAGAATTTAAATCTATTTTAGTATCAATCTTTGAGTTCTTGTTAGATTCTAATCTTAGCCTACTCCACAGCATCTAAAATTGGATCTGAATCCGATATTCACCACCCCAGTGCCAGACAGAGGGGTAGGCTCTCTAGAATTGTTTCTTGAATTGACTTGAGTAGGCTCAGGATTTTATTGTTTTCAGATTTAACAATCCCCTATTTTGACCAAGTTGACATATTCTTTACCAAAGTACACACAAGTTAGACTGACTTCTACAAATAAGGAAACAAGGTAACATTCACCTCACAGTCAAAGCTTAATCCAGGTATGGAGATGTGTGTTTTTTAATACATGCAGAAATCAGTAGTTTGTATCTTGGTTTTTGAGATCAACATTTGAATTTGCCTAAACTTGTTAAGAATTTATGAGTTCTATTTATAAATATCTAGGCCAGAAACCAGAAGTACTTGTAGTTAAATACTGTTGGTATTCTGTGCACTGTTCAAGGTTCCAGTATTTTCTCAGAAGCATTCCTCTCTTTCCAACATACGCACACAGAGTTGTGCTGAATTGGTTGATTTCTACAGGTACTAGGGTCCATAAGATAAAGAAACAGAAGAAATATACATTTATATATTAAAAGATGTAATTATTTGATAAGCATAATGATTCTGTATGGATAATCTAGATAACAATTAAAAACTGAAATGTTTTTTCCTGAATTTCCCAAAATACTTGAGATTTTCTTATTGATTTCATAGGTACATAAAATACAATGACTGAACTGTTTGCCTTGAGTAATATTGATAAACCAACTCAGAATTATTTAATGACTGCAGATTCAAGTGAAACTTTATTATCAGACATTCTTCAAATATCCAATGCAGAGTTACCATAGGAATGTTTCATCATCTCAACTCCACCATTGTTTACTCATCTTTCATTCAAGAAACCTTACTGCAGGATAAAATTGTCAAGAAAGGAATTGGATAAATAAGGAAACTGTTTTAGGTATAGAGTAAAATTTTTAATTCACTGTAAGGAATTGTTAATCAGGATTGGTTTTTTATGCAGAAGTTAACTTCTAGTCACAAATTGAAATCTATTAAAACCTTTTTTCAATGTATTAGTAAATAATGCCAATTGTACATGAAGTAATTACTATCTGACTTATATGTTGCTGTTCTCCATTTATTTTAGGTGTGGAAAAACTGGGGCTTTGATCAAGCAAATGCTGGAAAGGTATTATATTTATAATGTTTATAAACTCTTAGCATCGTTATTAGGAAATATAAATCATTTTCCTTTAACCAGAGGTCACTTAGACCACCTGAGTAACAGGGAACAAGATCATATAGGAAGACAGCATCACAGTCATTTCTGTTACCAAATAAACTATCGACACACTCCTTTCTAACCCTTACAGATCTCCTCAGTCTCCCTTCTACAGTTTCGCCAGTCCCAGGGACACTGAAATAAGTTATCTCCATTCATTTTTCTGGAACATAGGCCAAAACCATGTAGTTTTTAAATCTACCTAACAATTTAAAACTAGGTCTACAACATTTATGAGTTCTACAGTTGGAAGTAAACTCTAGAATACCCTTAACCAGAAGAATCTATCTTAAAAATCTTCCTTTCAAGTGAGAGTGTAGCTCTAGGAGTAAAGCTCCTGAAGAAGATGAGGGAGAGAAAGAAAAGGATACTAGCTTTTCTAGGCAAATTGTGTGACTTTGGCAGTCAGTCATTGAGACTCCAGTCACCCTTGCATCCACTAAATTATGTAGGTATTATTTTCCATCATTACATTTCTTTGGGACAAGTGTTTTCCTCTTGTTTTGTCCAGAGATGCCTACTTATTTGCTACCTTTTAGTGATGGGAATAACAATGCTTTGATATCTGCTAATTTTTTAAAAGAACTCAGTCAATTTTATGTTTAGTGGCAATCCACTCCAGGACTATTGCCTGGAAAATCCCATGGACAGAGGAGCCTGGTAGGCTACAGTCCATGGGGTCGCAAAGAGTCGGACGCGATTGAGCGACTTCACTTTCACTTTGTTTATATATTAGTTCACTTACGATAAATCTTAAACCTATACTAGATACTGTATTTTGAAATGTGATTAAACTTGTCTTTACTAGTTAAAATACTTTGTGTAAAACGGGAAAATGAAATCTACTGAATTACACCTGGAAGCCAAAAAGATGCTCTGAAATGTCCCATATTCCTAAGACATTCTTGTGTAAATCGTTTAGTCTGTCATCATACAAAGAGTTTATATTTTATGGTGTTGTGGACTAGTTCATGGAAAAGTTCTCAGAAAGTCTAGAGAAAGTGAGGCTGCCCAAAAAGCCAGGAAAAAGTTGCTTGAAAGGAAACAGCCCAGATCTATGAGATAGTCTCTTTTCCATACAAAGCAGTAGACAGATGTCTTGTTGCTGTTGAATGCTTTAATAATGAGTGATTTTATAGCTGTTCGTGTTTTCTGGTAAAGCAGTGGAAGACCTCTTGGCAGTCATCTATCAAGGGAAATAGGCATGGGAATTAAGAAGCTGAAAATAACATAAAAGACCTTTAACTCATATAAAATTTTAAGACTTTTATTAATACTACTCACTCAATATGCTATTCCCAAACTTATCAGATACACATACTATAAGATACCAAATAATGAATACAAGATACAGTAAAATTATTGGATACAGAAAGCAGAGCATCTTTTCATTTATGTTTCTTTCTTGTCCGTTTTAGCCAAAAGGGAAATTCTTAGTACTTGCAGTATGTTGTTTTGCATTCTGAACATAATTTAATTTAAAGTTTGAGAAAACAAAAATGTTTGCAGGCAGAAACCAATTACAAGTACATTTTGGATCACATGGCAACTTACTGAGAAGTGAAAAGAGTAAAAGGAACCTCCTTAAAAATAAAAATTTAAGCCAATTGATAGCTGTAGTCCAGTGCCTCAACCCATCAGTTACCTATTCATAGCATTTCTGAGGCAGACTTGAGGTTGTTTCTTATTAGGGAAAGGGAGGAGGGGATAAATAACATATATTTAAGAAAATACGGTACTATATCATTGTAGTGCGAATTTGGGGGAAATAAAGACAGAAGATATATCACGTAGCATTTAAATATATGTATCTCCTTTTTTCTATGCCTAGATGCACTGATACAAGTATTTTCTATTAATACAGCATTGAACATCTTTAGGTAACTCTTCCCATATAATCTTGATTATTTCCTTACGATAGATTGCTAGAAAGGGACTTAATGGTCAAACAGCATACATATTCTTAAAGGCCATTGATAGATACAGATGAATTTTTCTGTAGCAGCACTATATTAAAATAATAAGTATTTATATTAAGATTTGAATTCAGTCAAGTTCTGTGTCATACAGCGTTCTGACATAGCTCTACCTTCAGTAGATGAAACCCAGTTTGTAAAAGGGAAACAGAAGGTAATATATTAGTAATTCACAAAGTATGTAGTATCCTTTCAACTAGGGGGTTTAAGGAGTACTATTGCAAATTGCCCCTAATGTTTTCATTGTATAAATTTTTATCAATCTTTATCAAAATGAGATAGTGCTCTATACCCTGTATGAAATAATGTAATTTTATTGTGTTTACATCAAAATGAAATTATGTAATTGGAGTACTAAAACTTTTTACATACTGAAATGTTTTAATTTTTTTACTTTTAGCCACATAAAGAAAATCTGTAACAGTTATTTCTCAACAATTATATAGTCAACTGATGTAACAATGGTACTAATATTGGGACGAAGACTAAACAGAGAGGATCTCGGGGTGCGTGATTCACCAGCAACAAAGCGTAAAGTTTTTGAAATGGACCCTAAATCTCTGACAGGCCGTGAGTTTTTTGACTTCTCTTCAGGATCATCCCATGCTGAAAACATCCTCCAGATATTTAATGAATTTCGAGATAGTCGTTTATTCACAGATGTTATCATTTGTGTGGAAGGAAAAGAATTTCCTTGCCATAGAGCTGTTCTCTCAGCCTGCAGTAGCTACTTCAGAGCTATGTTCTGTAATGACCACAGGGAAAGCCGAGAAATGTTGGTTGAGATCAATGGTATTTTAGCTGAAGCTATGGAATGTTTTTTACAGTATGTTTATACTGGAAAAGTGAAGATCACTACAGAGAATGTACAATATCTCTTTGAAACATCAAGCCTTTTTCAGATTAGTGTTCTCCGTGATGCATGTGCCAAGTTCTTGGAGGAGCAACTTGATCCTTGTAATTGCTTAGGAATCCAGCGCTTTGCTGATACCCATTCCCTCAAAACACTCTTTACAAAATGCAAGAATTTTGCATTACAGACTTTTGAGGATGTGTCCCAGCATGAAGAATTTCTTGAACTTGACAAAGATGAACTGATTGATTATATTTGTAGTGATGAACTAGTTATTGGCAAGGAGGAGATGGTTTTTGAAGCCGTCATGCGTTGGGTCTATCGCGCTGTTGATCTGAGAAGACCACTGTTACATGAGCTCCTGACTCATGTGAGACTCCCTCTGTTGCATCCCAACTACTTTGTTCAAACAGTTGAGGTGGACCAGTTGATCCAGAATTCTCCTGAGTGCTATCAATTGTTGCATGAAGCAAGACGGTACCACATACTTGGGAATGAAATGATGTCTCCAAGGACTAGGCCACGCAGGTAAGACTGATGTGTATTAACTACAACATAATTAGCAAAAGTTTTTGTTTTTTTAAAATATTTTAAAGCTTCCTGAGTGTAATCTCCATGTAGTCATTTATATGTATCATCTACATGTGGTTTTATGTAATTTGAGATTTGTTTTGGATTATAACTCATTAGAATTTCTCCCAATGAAGACTAGATTCAACAGTAGCACTTTTCGTTATTGTTGTTCTGAGCTATAAGACGGTATTGCAAAGGGTCTTTGGAGCTAGCATGTTTCAGCCTATATCTTCTTAACCTGTCTTAAAAAGGTTAATTTTTCTTAACCTTTATAGGGTACCAAATTTATTCTACGTTTTCCCAAAAGATCTTTGGAAGTTAAGTAACTAAAGACTGTGTTAGAGTTTGTTGGACTGCCTCTACTTATAAAAAACAATTTGTGTATTCACAGACTAACCTTTTTCCTAATAGACAACATGAAATATAGAGATCAAGTAAGTAAGTTGATATACATTGAGGGAATTCTCAGATGTAAAATCAAGGTTTCAGATCTTTTCTCATTGCTGCAGTTATTATATTTAAAATTATTTGAAAATGAAAGTCACTCAATTGTGTCCAACTCTTTGCAACTCCATGTACTATACAGCCCATGAAATTCTCCAGGCCAGAATACAGGAGTGAGTTACCATGCCCTCCTCCAGGGGATCTTCCCAACCCAGGGATCAAACCCAGGTCTCCCACATTGCAGCAGGATTCTTTACAGCTGGGCCACAAGGGAAGCCTGAGAATACTGGAGTGGGTCACCTATCCCTTCTCCAGGGGGTCTTCCCAACCCAGGAATCAAACCGGGGTCTCCTGCATTGCAGGAGGATTGTTTACCAACTGAGCTATCAGGGAAGACCCATTTAAAACACCTGTAGATTTTAATTCATAAACTATAGAAAAATAATCTCTGTGCCTTAAGAATGGAAGGAACAGTATTAAAGATTTTACTGTGAATAAGCAAAAATCGGCTGTTGTGAGACATAGTAAAGAATCTTAAATATTTTTCTAATAGAGCTGACTTTTGGTGTGTGTGATATAAAATACATAATATAAAATTTGCCATCCTAACCGTTTTTTATTGTTAAATAGTGCTAAACATATTCACATTGTTGTGCAACTGGTATTTATTTTCCCATACTATCTTCATTTTGCCTATAAATCTATTATAGCATAGCTCTTAAACCATATTTTTAGCATTAATTTTGATTATCAAAATTATTCCCGTGTTTTGGAATGTGATTAAAATTCAGCATGTTGTGAGATCTCATGTTTTTAATTATAATTCAGCATATTATGACCTGTCTTTAAAATCTACACTAGTTTGGATATAACAAGATTTGATCTGTTTCCTCATAAGTAAAATGAGATTTATGATAAACAGTGCTTATTTCACAGGTTTTGCTGTTGAAATTATTAAATGCAATAGTCTTAAGGTACTCAGCATAGAAGGTGGTACATAGGAAGTGCTTTAAGAATTATGGCTATAGTGTAGTGTTAGTATGACTCACTTTAAGAAAACTTCCAGTACTTGACAGTCTGAACATTTTTACAAATGAGATACAACATTGAGTAACTATTATTACAAAAATTAATGTAATATTTCTTTGTATATTAGGTTTAGAGTGCATTTTTTCTTCAAAGTCACTTGACTTTAGTTAAAAGTAATTGTTTTATAAGAAATAAATATAAAATATTTTACTCCTAGTCTTTTAACAAAGAACAAAAAACTATTAATTTTATTCTATAAAATATACTGATTTTTTAAAAGTTGTTTTTAGGACTGTTAAGAGACTTCAGCTGAGCTTAAGAATGTAAGACCAGAGTTCTTAAATTTATTAATTAGGAAAACTAAACAGCTTTGGGGCTGTTCCAGAACTTTTCTGGACAAACTGTATCTCTCCAAGGGGAGAGTCGTATATTTTTCCAAACAGAATCCCCTGTGGCAGACAGAATGATTTGGGGTCAAACATGGTTAATAGTACCTATACCCAATACCTTCCAGTACTTGGAATAGGATTAGAATAGAGACCAAAGAATATGTGCTGTAGAATCAAAATTATTTATATTAAAATTACTTATAAAGATATGACCAGAATGAAATCAGAGTGCAGCCTAAAGGTAATTAGAATCAGATTATAATTAGAGAATTTTCTGATTTTCTTAGTTATTCAATTTACAAAAATACAGTTTTACATCATATTTTTAAGGGAACCAATCCATTTCATACAGTGAAACACATCTGTATATATATAAGATTATGATACCACTTTTCTCTAGGAGACTAGCAGAAAAAAAATAAAGCTGTAGTTATATTGAATTTTCAGACTATTATAATAGCAGATAATTATTTTATATAAATTTTATATTTTATGAATTACGTAAGAACTCTAAAAAGGAATGCTTTATTGTAGAACTCTGCTATCACCTGTCCTTTATATTCTGTCCTCCACTTATCTGTTACTACATTTAGTACTAATCACTAGGAATTTCCTTATCTGAACAATATGTATTCTTTGTAGAGGTTCTCATCTTTCTGAGAAACTACAAACTTCTTTGTAAGAGAAGTGACATCTCCACCTCTTCAACTACAGCTCATTCTGACTTCTCCAGTCACTCTACTGAAACTCCTCTCAGTCAGGTCATCTATTTGTTCTTTGTTAGCCTCTTTTCAGTCTTTATTCACCTTGATCTCTCTTTCAGATTTGACATTTTTAATTGCTTAAATCCTTCTTGAAACTCTCTTCTGATAGCTTCAGGAGTACCATTTCCCTCATGGTCCTCTTCTTCAGTACTCTTTTTCAGTTTGATAGTGCTTTGTCTATTGTTTGAAATGTTGATATTCTCTTGGTTCACATCTCGTCTTGCCTTGATAGTTTCGTAGATGATCACATCTATTCTCATGGTTTTGATTAACATGCTTACTATTGACTATGAAAACTATATCTCCACCCCAGGCTTTTTCATTCATTTATTCCATCATTCAGCTAATGTTTTTTTAAAAAAATAATATGTATAGTTACACATATATATATATTTGAAGATGCATCTTTAAAACAATAACATAGCCAAAATAAATCTCACAGTTAAAAATAATTCTTTCATAATATTTAATATCCAGTCCATATTCATGTTTCCCTAGTCTTTTCCAGGCTGTTCTTTAATTAACTTGAATCCAGTCCAGGACTAGTACAGGTTCATTGCATCTGTTTATTTCCATGAAGTCTCTTATTCCAAAGCAGTTTTTCATGAATCTTACTTGTTCATGGGCAAGTTGTCCAGAAAAATACTCCATGATGTGTATTAGTCTGGTCACTTCCTTGTGATATCACTTAGCTGCATTTAGCTGTTTCCTGGAAACTGAAAGTTAGCTTCAGCTCAATGGTGAATAGTTAAATACTTTTTTGCTAGAATTCATTCTAGGTAATGCATGTATCACATTGCATCACATTAGGAGAAAGACAGCATAACTGGTTGTTGTACCATTAGTGATATAAAGATTAGCTGTTGATTAGGGAGATGACAGTCCAAACCCACCACTGTATAGTTAGGTTATACTCTCACAGCATCCGATATTTCTTTAGTGTTTATTGTGTGCCAAGTATTCTCCAGAGCTCAAGCCATACTGGACAGTGATACCTGTATATACCCATGTGTCTCTTAAATGACAGAGAAAACCCCAAGATACACTGTATTAAAAACAGAGTGTGAAAAAAATTTAAAAACGAAAAAAAGAGTGTGATGGCAGTTTTCTAGAAAGAGGACATAGAACATAAGACCATAAAAGCTTTGCTAATCAGTATTGCCAGTCGTAAACCCTGGGTCCATAAAGAAAAAGTAGTGGCGATCTATCACAGAAGTAAAAAGCTTGAGAATAGCTGTTTTTATTAATATATGTCATGCAACTTTAAATTCCTATACTAAGGTATAGCACGTTTTTAGTGAACACCTAGTGCAAGCTTCATGGCGTGTTAAGGGCACTGGCTTCAGAATCAGGGAGACCTGAGCTGCAACCTACCTCTGCATAACTAGTTAATTCTGTGACATTGGGCAAAGCACCTTAACTTCTCTATGTGTCAGCTTCCTCATCTGTAAACTAAGCATAATACCATCTACCCTGTAGGATTGTTGTGAGGATTAGAACTACTGTGTGAAAAAGGCATAGCCTAGTGTTGGACACAAAAATGCTTAATAAAAATTATTGCTAGTTTCATGAATAATCAAAATACAGTTAAAATTTGCACTATACTTTTACAGAATAGGAAATAAAGTTTGAGAGACATAAATGCTTGCTATCAAGTGGTTTAAGTATAAATTGTTCATATCTACAGAAAAAATCTGCAACACTCCATTAAACAATAGAGATAGCTATGATCTAATAAGTTCATCATTTTGAGTTTGGAATTGGTTAATTTAGTACTTGTTTCTTCTAATATTTCCTACTACTCTTGTCTAATAAGCAGTTACTATATAATGAAAATAGGAACCTATTGCCATAATGAGGACAGGGTTCAAGTTCTTATTGAATAAATCAACGAGAAGACCAAGGTTAAGTTTTTTTTAAAGAAATAATATTTTAGAATTCAATGTTCTGAGTTTCTGTTTGTTTTTCTTAAGTGATAATCTGCTATATTGGATTCATGGTCTACCATTTTTATACGTGTTAGTTCATTGTTATTTTGAATGCATTTTTATATTACAGTACTGTGTAATGTCAGAGTCTCCCTCTACCTGACCCTTGATATATCAGTATATATATATAACCCTTTCATCCCCAAAGGATTACCAGTTTTTTTCACTCTTTTTAAAAATATTCTTTGTATACAGAAGTGTGTGTGTGTCTGTCTCTGTGTGTACATGTGTCCCTACTATTCTTTATATAGATGGTAGTATATCTTATTTTTACCTCCTAAAAATATCTTGGAGTTTCTTCTATATCAGCACATATACGTCTTTATTTTTTTTTTTTTTTTTTTAGCTCTTCATTATGGAAAATTTCAAATTCACTCTTTTTTAAGAGTTGTATAGTATCACACTTATGGATACTATAAATTATTTAATCCCTCTCTTAATGATGTACATTTAAGTTGTTTCTAGATTTTTTTTCATTGCAAACAGTGCTCAGTGAATACTCTTATACATATGTCTGATAAATTACAGCATAAATTACTAGAAGTGAAATCACTAAGTCATAAAATAGGTGCATTTTTAAAACTTTGCCAAGATATTGTAAAAATTGACTTCCAATTTATACTTTTCCAAAAATATGAAAATCCCTATTTCTTCACTCCTTTCCTTACACAGTATTGTAATAGTTTTTATAAATTTTTGCTACTCTGGAAAAGTGAAAATTTGTACCCCATAATTTTTTTTGCTCAAACTTTAAACTATATTTTGTATTGGGGTATAGTCGATAAACAGTGTTGTTAATTGTTATTTCTTATAATACTTCCTACTACTCTCGTCTAATAATTAGTTACTATATAATGAACATTGGGTTGGATGTATTCTTTCAGATCATGTTTTTCTCTGGATATATGCCCAGGAGTGGGATTGCAGGGTCATATAGTAGCTCTATTTTTAATTTTTTAAGGAACCTCTATACTGTACCAGTTTACATTTCCGCCAACAGTGTCGGAGGGTTCCCTTCTCTCCAGACCCTCTCCAGCATTTCTTGTTTGTAAATGTTTAGAGGATAGCCATTCTGCCAGTGTGAGGTGATATCTCATTGTAGTTTTGATTTGCGTTACTCTAATAATGAGCATGTGTCCCATAATCTTGATTTGCATTTCCTTCATGTGAAAGTTTGAGGTTTTCCAAGTTTGAAAACCATTTATAGGTTTGTTTTTTTCTCCACTTCATTGGACTCTAGTGTATCAGAATTCTGATTGGAAGTGATTGAAAACGGCGTTAGCATAGAAGGGAGATAGATGTTTTAAAAGAGTATAAGAAGGCATTATCTTGTAGAACCTAAGGGCAGATGTTCAACAGGACTTACAAGAAGACTGGAACAGGCTACTGAAAATGCATCAGAAATCTAGCCATGCCCTATCTCTGCCTCTTACCTCTGCCTTTCTCTCACTGCTGCTGCTAAGTCGCTTCAGTTGTGTCCGACTGTGTGCGACCCCACCATTCATGGGATTTGATTTCTATATTACAAGGTCAGTCCAGAGACACTGAATGTCTCCCTCTCATGTGGAAAGATAATCTCTGATCCAGACAGCCTTCTCTGGAGAGTTACCTGTGGCCTTGGAGTAGGATCATGTAGCAGGAAATTGATAGCTGAAATTCTTGTCCCATATGTAAGAGCAGACAAGCTGATAGTGGCTATTAATAGTAAGGTGTGGATTTTCTCCTTTGTTCTTTCTTAACTTGAGGCAAGAGGAAGGGATGGAATAATTTGTGTTCATTGGAGACAACAAAAAATAATATCCATGTTTCTGCCTAGGAGGTAACACTGTAGCATTCGGCTTTATTCTTCCCTTTTATTCTCTAAGAATTTATTATTTCTTTTACAAAGTTGTAATCTATTTCATATCATAGTCTGCTGTTATCATTTATTTAATATTTTCATGACATGAAATCTACAGTACCATAACCATCCCACCCACATTTAAACTCTTCCTGATTTTTTACCAGTAAATGAGATAAATATCTTTGTGACTATATGAGCATACCTGTAATTAGTTCCTGATAATAAATTCTTAAATAATTGCTTCTTTTAAAGAGTAAATATTTGAATCTTTCAATTGGTACAACTATTTCCTTATAGAACCCATTTTCCCTATTCCAGTTTCAGGTAGAAAGCCTTACCACACAAGTTGAAACTGTCCTTATTAAGTTTAGAAAGCCGTATGGTTTATGGCTGTCATAAGTCTCTTTACGGGGTCATTTATATACATTTATATTGATAAACCATACCCAGTGATTCCTCTAGGCTCAGGAACTTTTGTTTTTTGGATACAGTAAGATCAGACTATCAGGGAACAGACTTAACGTTAATTATGAGGGACTGATTAATTTATCTTTTAGTTTATATATAT
The DNA here is from genome assembly GCF_027580195.1 of Bos mutus. NCBI lineage: Eukaryota > Metazoa > Chordata > Mammalia > Artiodactyla > Bovidae > Bos > Bos mutus. The sequence goes on along the minus strand of NC_091617.1, from coordinate 82,551,262 downwards.
TTATTTGCAATAAGAAATGGAACTGTCAACTGTTCCAAAAAATGGAATGGTTCAAATGGAACTGTCAAAAAATATTTTAAGTCAATGTAGCCAGCATATTCTCTTACTATGGGCAACTTACCAGTTGGGAAGCCAACGTTTTCAAAGATTGTTTGGAAGCTAGTAGACCTTTAGAGCCAGACTCTTCCCAGCTAGTATAGTTTGAGGATGTCTCTCAAATCTCACCCAGCATAAAATATTCTTACCAAAGAACCAGTAATGTTCAAGTTAGCTTAGTTAAGCTTCTCCTTTCCTTTAGACGAGTTACTTGAATGGACACAGAAAATGTTTGCCTCTGTGATTACTTACTCTTTCATTCATTTGCTCATTCATTTATTTATTGTATATAGGGCTGATCAGTCCCCTCTTTTGATATATAGTTAATACATTGAGTTTAGTACTGTCGTATTCTACACACTAAAGAGTCATTTGGTCTCTTTAGGGCTTTTAAAGTCTCATATCTCCATTTGAATTCATTATTTTGGTGCAATGACTCGGTATTCAGGTATTTTTGAGTCTTGAAATAGACTGTGTCACTAATATCTCTCCCTTCTTCCTTCCAGCTTCCCACTATATGGAAACATTTCTTTTTGTGTTTTCTAAATGTGTTCAGTCATTTTTCTTATTACCAAGGATCACCCTTAGACCCCTTTTTGTTGATGAAAATTAATTTGGCAGTTCATCTGTCCCTGGCATGTTTGCATTGACAGTAAGAAGGTCTGTTATTTTGGCCAGCAAGTCTTTCTGAGGTTCTTAACTGAACCTGGCAATTACTATACATTTTGTTCATATGGTTTAGAATATTTTGTGGATTTATAATTCTTTTCCTTTCACATAAATCAAAGAATATGATCTTTTAATTTAAACTTTTCTCAAGTTTATGATAAAAGAGTATGATGACTTTTAAAAAAGTATTTACCATTGTAGGAAAAAAATAATTTTCTTATCGCACTTTCCTAGGAACAAGTGGTGAGACTTGTTTCAAATTTCAATACTCAAGACTTAATACTGCTTAATACTTAAGCTGCGAATATTTGTTAGTTTGTTACAGCAGAAAATGAGAATTTTCACTTTAAAAGATTAATAAAGTAACATAGTCTCTAAAAATAGATTGCATGGGTATCTAGAATTTTATTCATCCTATACTATCATCTTGACTGCTTTTTTATTCTCCTCACCATTATCAGCTGCAGCAACTCATTTCCTTTAAGGCAATCATCTTCCTGCCTGAGATAAGTATTTTTCCAAGCTCAAGAAATAAAAATAGCTATTAAATTGAGTTAACACTCTCTAATGAGAACACCAGACTTGTCTCAAATTAAGTTAAAAGCCATTTGGTTGCAAATGAGACCTTCAGTTAGGCAAAACTACTAGTTTGCTGATCCTTTCAGATACATAGACACAGGCACTGAAATAATCCTTTATTTAGTAAGACTAAACGTTTTAGCCATTAGCTTTTTGTGCTGTTTTCTCTTCTTGTCCCAAGGTGCAAAACAACAGACAATGTATGTTTATTGGGCTAAGAAGTCTTGGAAAACAAAGCAAATTCAAGAAAAGGGAAAGTATAAAACAAGTAAAATGCTACACGTGCATGCTAAGCCTCTTCAGTTGTGTTGGACTCTTTGCGACCCTATGGACTGTAGCCCTCCAGGCTCCTCTGTCCATGGGATTCTCCAGACAAGAATACTGGAGTGGATTGACATGCCCTCCTCTGGGGGATATTTCCAGCCCTGGGACTGAACCCGTGTCTCTTACATCTCCTGCATTGGTAGGCGGGTTCTTTGCCACTAGTGCCACCTGGGAAACCCAAAGAAAGTATAAAACAAAATTATATCAAAATTACCTTAATTTTGTATTAAAACTATTAGGAGTGACTCAAACCCAGTAACAGTATTTAGCAATTTTTGTTTTGCTCAATCAATAGGTAAGACTTTGAAGACTAACACATGGGTTTGTCTTAGAAGTATTTTAAGTAAGATTTAAGGAAATAAAACTAATATGGAAAGAAGGATATCTTCTGGTCATTAGTTATACTACTAAGTGGCTGGTGCTATCTACTATTTACTTTTAATATTTTCATTTTGGAATTATTTGGAAAATAGTAAATATTATTGATAGTATTTGAGTCCTTCTGATAATATTTTACTATATACTAGATTAGGGTTATATTATTCGCTGGGTTCTTAAAAGTAATTTTTATTGCATCTGTGGACAGAATTCTTTTCTATGATATTTATTTCTGATTTTATAATGGAAAAAGTATGCCTGGCATGGACTGACTAGGTGAATGATTGTTAGCTGAAATAACTGCAAGTATGTATAGCTAGAATATCTTAGCAGCTCTATCAAAGGGATGTACCAATGCTACTTAATTCTGTTTTTTCCTAGTGAAATTATAAAACATCACACTGACTAAAACTACAAATAAGTGTTTTAACCTGATCTTTTTTCCTTCATTTAAGAGAAGAGGGATTGTTAAAATTTTTGTTTGTGAGATTTAACATTGCAGCAGCCATAAAATGTAATTACAAGACTTTTTTATTTCCATGAGCCTTATGAACAAAAAGAAAAATCTTGGCTAAGCTTTTAGTTTTTCCTGTCTCTATCTTAAGTTTAAACTACAAAGTAAAAGAAGCCTGTAATTAATGTAAACCTCAGGATTCCCTTAGGGCACTTAAAAGTTATCTTTTCCACTCTAAAAGTAGCCCATGCTCATTACTGTTTTGAAAATTTGTGTTGATATAAAGGAGGAAGCCACACAATCGAGAGAAAACCATCATTAGCACTTTGCTGTGATCTCTCCAGACACATTAATTACATAGTATTGATCAGACTTTCTGTACAATTTTTCATCTTGCCTTTTTCCTGTAGCATTCTTTATTATAAGCTCTGTTAACATCTTTGGAGACCACCTAGCCTTTTCAGTTGGATTAAGTTTACTTAAGTTTAAAAAAAATATATTTAGGGAAATCCTTGGCAGTCCAGTGGTTAGGACTCTGCACTTTAACTGCAGAGGGCGTGGATTCTATCCCTGGTCAGGGAACTAAGATTCTGAAAGCCATGTAGTGCGGTTAAAAAAAATTTATGTTTCAAAATGATATCTGAACAAATACATGTATTGCTCTAAAGGATACTTAGCTTGTACTGTGAATTTGTCTTTTTAGAACTAACAATCTGATGAAAAAGCACCATTTTCCTACACTTAAAAAGTGCATTGTCTTATCTTGTGTGGTTATGCTTATCTGAATTGCCGTTAAGATTCCATTTGAAAGTCATCCTTAATATTACCAGGGTTCCAGTTCAATTAGGTATAATCTTTGGACTGCTACTCATAGAAAAAGTACCCATAGAAGTTTCCTGTGAAAAGATTATGTTATTAAACTCCTTATAAATGTTCTCAAAGTAAATAACTGATAGCTTCTATTGGTTGGCACATACTCAGAAAATAAATTTAACTTTATAATAATGTTCCACTTTTTTTATGACAACGGTATGCTTTTAGGAATTTAAACAATCGAGTGTGTGTTATTATTTATGCATTCTTATAATAATTATTTTAGGTCAACTGGCTATTCTGAGGTGATAGTTGTCGTTGGAGGCTGTGAACGAGTTGGAGGATTTAATCTTCCATACACTGAGTGTTACGACCCTGTAACAGGAGAGTGGAAGTCTTTGGCTAAACTTCCCGAATTTACCAAATCAGAGTATGCAGTCTGTGCTCTAAGGAATGACATTCTTGTTTCAGGTAATAAAGAATTATTACGTAGCTACTTTTAATTTAATCACAGCTTGGCCATTTGAAACCATTACAGTGTCTCAAAAGAAAAGAGTGAAAGTAGAGATGCCCTCTTTAATCAGATCATATTATACAACAAATAAAACTGAAACTGACTTATTGCTCTTAAAAACAGGTACAAGATAATTTAGAATAATTTAAAAAAGATTCACCAGAAAATGTCTTTAACCATATCATTTTTTAAAATTTATGTTATTGATTTCTTGTTACTAATTTCTACTGAACAACAAAGTGATTCAGTTATACATATATATTATTTTTCATATTCTTTTCCATTATAATTTATCCTAGGCTATTGACTGTAATGCCCTGCACTGTACAGTAGGCCGTATTATGTTTTAAATGCTCGCAAACGCATATAGAATATGTACAGTTTTTAAAACTTCTTTACTCTAAGAACACAGTGAAATATATAAAGTGAAGAGTGTTCAGAATTAAGCATCTCTCATCCACCCATGTTTTCTGGAATTCTCCCCAAAGTTTATGAAATAAGATTTTTCTTAAAATTCTTAACTTGAACTTTCATTATAATACATGATATGTTACCTCTAAAGTCAGACAGACAGTAATGTGACAGACACTACAGTGTCTCTAATTTTAAATTTGTTAATTAAACAATTTTACCAGTTTTGCAGGTTACTCTGTTATTACACATTGAATAATATAACAACACATTATTTTGTGTAGTGGTATACAAAACGGCTGATTTTTTTAAATCTTTCTAGAATAATTCTTTTGTCCAGGTGCTTCTGTTCTCTGACTCTTTAATGAACAGTCTTATACATTTGACCATAGAATAAAATGTAGAATAGTAAAATTGTAAAATTCTACTATTCTACGTTAAAATTAGAATAGTAAGTTTCATATTCTACATTTTATTATTTGGGGCATGTAATGATTATTTCTCAAAATAACAATGGACAAGGTTAAATCTGCTCTGTGATCTATTTCCATTTGAAGTTTTAAGGGTCTTTGTTTTATTTATTGAACTGAATCCTTAAATTCTTGGACTGGGTGAATATTTCAGTATTTTCATTATTTATGCCTTGGGCATAGATCCCTTGGTGATATACTTGTTAGTGTGTGTGCAATGTTTTGCATTTATAGGTGGAAGAATCAATGGACGTGATGTCTGGATTTATAACTCACAGTTAAATATTTGGATCAGAGTTGCTTCTCTAAATAAAGGCAGATGGCGTCACAAAATGGCTGTCCTCCTTGGTAAAGTAAGAGAAACCACTTTTTGTTATTATTGCTGGTACCTTTCCAGAATAAATACCACAGATGAATCCTTCATTTTACTCACCCTCTGGGTATTCTGGACTCAGCTTGTATTTCCTTTCATTTCTAACCTCAGTACATAAACTGAAGATATAAACAATTTGACACTGTACTTTTGAATGGATATTTTGTTCTCCCAACTTGGAATTCATAGCAGTGCAGCACATTTCTTTTCTCATGCACCATTGGCTTCTAAATGCCTGAGAAGCGCTCGAAAATAAAGGAGTACATCAAGTACAAAAACAGGCCAGTGTCTAATCCAAGCAGTCTTTTTCCTTTTACTGACTTCGGCAATCAGGCCAAGATATATTTATCTAGAGTCATATTATTTTATCTTTCTTATTTATACAAGTAGGGACAAAGCAAATAAGTGTTAAGATAAACTCACCAGCTTATTTTAAAGCAAACTTACTACTGGCTGCAGCTAATAAATATAAAAAACATATAATCTGATTCTGGACCATTCACTGTCCTTAGGAACTTTGAGAATCACTGGTAGACTAGTGGCAACTACAACCAGTTTTTCTGAGTTAAATTAATATAAGAAGCTGTTACATAAGCAGATAAAAATACAGCTGTGTAACAAGGGCTCACTTGGATTCTTTTCCTGCCTCCGTCTCTATCAGCTCCTCCAAAGCCACTTCAGATTGCTGAGCAGTCTAAGTATAAGCAACATAGTTGGCTTGCGCATTTTTTTTGAAGTGTGGTTGATTTACAGTATTGTGTTAATTTCAAGTATATAGCACAGTGATTCGTGGTTTAGGGGTTTTATTTGTTTGCTGATTATATTCCATTATAGGTTATCACAAGAAACTGAATATATCACACATAACATTTTTTATTCGTCCCCTGTTACCCTCTACTAAAATGATTGCTACCTCTTAAGCCCTCTCGTGGAGGCATTTTAGAGCCACCAATGAGAAAGCAGAACTGCTCTAGTTGGAACAGAGATGATGCCAGGAACCCTTCCCACTCAGTCACCTATCAGTTCTCATTCCTTCCCTCTTATCTCCCCACAAAAGCGTCTTAAAAACTCTGTACTGTAGAGCTTCTCAAAGTGCAGTTTGAAAGCTACTGTTAATTCCTAAGGGTACTGATCTAGTGTGCTGCTGCCACTGACAAAACTAGTGAAATAATGAGGACCTTAAGGTAGGTGTAATGAAAATAAAATACTAACAGTATTTTCTAAAACCACTGGTTTGTTAATAGAGTTTTGGTAGCTATATATCAAGGATGACAACATAAAAGGGGCAGGTTGAAAGAGATGAGGTCAGACTAAAAACATTATAATTCTTTATTCTGAACAGAGAAAAGCATATGAAAATGATTGATGTTCCAAACATCATTTATGGATTGATGAACACAAATTTACTTGATAAATATTAGTATACTTGACTTGAAGTTACCCAAAACTTAGAAGCACTAATTCAAAAAATAAAAAGATTCCTTCTGTCCTTCCACAGCAAGTACTCAATTCATGGAAAACAGTTATTCCAAAAATTACATTCAAGGCTGAATTCAAACCTATAAAGTTATTTAAAGCATAAATGTTTTCTGTTAAGGAAACCTAGGATGGTTTGGAATATAGTATCGTAGAGCAAGAAGCAATCTTAGAAAATATTTAATGTAACTTTTTCAATTTATGAAGAAACTGAATCCAGAGAGATGGAGTCATTTGCTCAAGGTTGCACAGAAAGTGATAAAGCAGGGGCAAAAGCTCAGATTTTCTCAATCTAGGAGCCTTTTATCTTGAGGCTCATAGCATATATTTTTAGTTTATGCATGTAGTGTAGTGTTAAAGTTTAACCCTCAAAATTATGTGATAGGTACTATTATTTTATACATTTTCAGATTGAGGAAATTAAGACAGAGTTTGAGAGAGTATAGGTAAACTGCCCAAGCAAGGTCTTATGTGCAGTGGCAGAGCCAATGTGGACTCTACCTCTCCTGACTTCAAAGTTGTGCCTTTAAGTACTATATTATACCTCAGTTTCTGTACCCCTTCTGTACCCCTATGACCTTGAATAGGTTACCTAACCTCTCTGGGTTATATGGTGTGGGGAGAACAGACCCACCAACAGATCATTTTAAATGTGAGAAATGCAAAATTGAAGTAACATTGGCTGCTAAGGAAATTTGCAAGAGTACAGAAAGATAGATTGTGAACATACTTGAATGACAATGTGTAAATATAAAGTTTGGCCTTGACCATTTGGCATTCATTGTTAGACTAGTAAAAGGAGTTGATGAGGTATTTTAGGAAGATTAATCTATGGTTTAGAGAGTACAAGAGTGGAGACCAGGAGGAGATTGAGAGGTATGAAATGATACGGACCCTGAGGAAGGATAGTGGCAGCGGGAAACAAAAGGAAGGGACAGATGCGAGAGATGCTGTGAAAGAAGGCTCAGTAGAACTTAATAGTTAGATATAGATGCAGAGAAAAGTTGATGCTGCTGCTGCTGCTGCTAAGTCGCTTCAGTTGTGTCCAACTCTGTGCGACCCCATAGATGGCAGCCCACCAGGCTCCCCCCGTCCCTGGGATTCTCCAGGCAAGAACACTGGAGTGGGTTGCCATTTCCTTCTCCAGTGCATGAAAGTGAAAAGTGAAAGTGAAGTCGCTCAGTCGTGTCCAACTCAGCGACCCCATGGACTGCAGCCCACGAGGGTCCTCTGTCCATGGGATTTTCCAGGCAAGAGCACCGGAGTGGGGTGCCATTGCCTTCTCCGAAGTTGATGATGATTGTTCATTAAAAGAATTGTAGATATTAAACTGGAGAGCTTCTATAGGTTAAAGATTTCTTGTATATCTCATGATGCTTAATGGATTATTCTGCATATAGCTGGTTTAATAAATGGCCTGTTGATCACTTGTCCTACTTCCTCATATTTGTGAAAAGAAAATGTATATGAAAGCTCTTTGAAATATACAGTCTAGAGTTCATTATGTGCCAGGTACTTTTCTAGGCTTTATAGGAACTAAATTAAAGAACAAAATAGGCCCTGCCTTCAAAGATCTCACAGTCTAGTAATCCTTACCTAGTATTTTAGTTTCTAGCTTTATTCTATTTTAGAGCTTTAGTCTAGCTTTATAATATTCAAATATTTTCACCATACGTGAATATGAGTACTTATGCTAAATCCTATAATTCTCAATGCAAGTAGTATTGCTGCTAGTGGGATAAAGATTGCTTCTTACTTCAAGCTATACATGTCCTTTTGTGCATAAAGCAGAGATATACATATAGTACATAAACACATATACAATGTATCTATGGTATTAAAACTTTCATTGAACGGGGCTATTATGAAAAGAAATGTCTAAAATATCTCCTTGGTGGTAGTGAGAGGATGATAATTTTTTAAAAGGTCCAGAAACGGAGCTAAGTATATTGCAGTTACAGTCACCAGGAACTTTTAAAGGGAAGAGATCCCTTAATTCTTTAGCCAACTAGTTAAAAATTCAAACTTTTGATAATTAAGATTTTTTCCATGTATTTTACATGTAGGTATATGTTGTTGGAGGCTATGATGGGCAAAACAGACTTAGTAGCGTAGAATGTTATGATTCCTTTTCAAATCGATGGACTGAAGTTGCTCCCCTTAAGGAAGCAGTAAGTTCTCCTGCCGTGACCAGCTGTGTGGGCAAATTGTTTGTGATTGGTGGAGGACCTGATGATAATACTTGTTCTGATAAGGTAAGCCATGTTTTCTTGCAGAAATAACCACTGATATACACAAGAAGAGAAATACAAATGGCCTAACAAGTAGGTAGTTTGGTTCCCTAGTGTGAAAGGCCTTTTAAAAATTGTCTGGTACTTTATACTTTGGGAGGAAAACATTGAGTTTCAGGTTACTAAAGTGAAATGGTTTACAGAATCAAAAAATTATTTGTTCAGAATACAGTTAGTAAGTGAACTAACAAAGGGTGAGACAGTAACCAGTTATACTGCTTTCAAATGGGTCATTTTCTGTGTACTTTGAAAATATTGTTTAGAACAAAGATAAGGGAAGAAAACCTCTCTAATGTAAACATAGGATGGCTCAAAGGTGCTGCAGTTCATTAAATTCCTGGGACAATGAGCATGTGCCATACTGACAGCTCTGAAAATACCATGTTTATTCTGGAGACAAGTGTCTAATGCCTGATTCATTTAACAATAGTTTACTAAATTTTGTCAATCAATAAATTTTTTCTCAAATTTTAATGTCAAAAGTTACATATTTAGAATTCATTAATTCAGAACTTGTGATAATTTAAAGTATAGTAAATTGAGGTTCGCTTGTATTCTTTTGAAGACTCCCTAAATATGTAAAGAAATTGTATTCAAATTGAGGCATACTTATCTTATGTAACAGAATTTTTTAAAATCCAGACATTAATTTTAATGGGAACAAAGCAAACCTGGTAGCCATTCATCCTAGAAACAATCTGTGCTTGTCTGTCACTCTGTTCTGCTTGATAATTCAGATATTTCATTCTCAAGCCAGCCTCCCTTAATTCTATGAATTAATGGAATTTTATTTTAATCATATTTTTGTATATTGGCAAACTTTTTATTAAGTAAATTTGCATTCTTGTTGAGAAATTTTAATTAAATGTTTCTATATATTACTAGGTTCAATCCTATGATCCAGAAACCAATTCTTGGCTACTTCGTGCAGCTATTCCTATTGCCAAGAGGTGTATAACAGCCGTATCCTTAAACAACCTGATATATGTTGCTGGTGGACTGACCAAGGCAATATACTGTTATGATCCAGTTGAAGATTACTGGATGCATGTACAGAATACATTCAGCCGACAGGTAATAACATAAAACAGACCAAAAGAAAAATCAGTGTAGGAGAGACCAAGTATAGTACCAATATGAATATACAGTACTGGACACTATTTCATGTACACTTGGATTATTTCACAGTTCTTTCAAAGTTCCACATACAGCATATGGTGTACTTGTTTTGAACTTCTTCCAAGGAATGGATTATTGAAATAACTTTTTACTGTCCCGTGGTAAAGTAGGTACTGTACTTGGTATGTTTGGTTTTTTTCCCCCTTGACCTTTTTCAGACTCCTGCTCCAGTTCTTATCCCTCTCTGTTGTACATTTCAAAAGAGAAGAAATGCTCCCAAACTGGTTTCTTTGCTTCTGCAGTAAGAAATTAGGTAACATGTTGTTTTGTTATAAAGAAAATGGCTGCACTTGGTTCTCTTTCATTCACACTGCATTTGTACTCTTTACTCTGCTTCTACCCCACCCCAAAAAGGCGTTCCCTTGGCCTTTTAATTCATAATTCTACCCTCCTTCCTTCCACCATCAAAATGTTTGATGGCCCTGACGCTGGAAATCTGGCTCGACCCATACCACTTTTGAGGTGTTGTACCCACAAAGGTCATTACTAATAATTTTCTGAGTCTTATTCATGTTCTCTTGGTTTTTTTCTACCCAACCCTTAAATATGGGTATTGCCTGAGCCTCTTTTCCCTGCCCTTTTCCCAGTTTATACTCTATTCCTGCTCAGTACTGATGACTTCAAATCTTATTCTCCATTAAAGCCTCTCTCCTCTGCTCCAGACTCAAATTTCCAACTGCCTATTTAATATGTTCTAAGGCTTCAAACTTAAAACAGAATTCACCTTCTTCCCTAAGCTTACTTTTTCTGTTCCCAAACAACCTAGTGGGTAGAAAAACTCTGTTTCTCCCTTATTCACAACACTTCTGACACCAGATATGTGAGTTTATTCCCGTACCAATCAACTCTCCATCTCCAACTGGTGTCTTACAGTTCAATTCAGATCTGACACAACCTGAAGTTAGCTTCAGATTTTAAGGACTCAATCCCACAAGACTGCCACTGCTTCAGATGCCAGTCACAAGTCTCAGGTTGTCACCAGTACTTCTGAGCAGTCAACTATAAATCAAGGTTTTCACAGTCCCCCCCATGAATTCAGTAATTTTCTCAGGAAAAACACTTACTTATGTTTACAGGTTATTACAAAGGACAGAGATGGGCAGCCAGATAGAGAGGTACCCATAGTCAGGTCTGGAAGGATCCCAAGCACAGAACTTTCTGTCCTCATGGATTTGTGGTGCTCCATCCTCCTAGCACATGGATGTGTTTACCAACCTAGAAGCTCTCCATGTCCTATTTTTTGGGATTTTTATGGAGGCTTTATCATGTATACATGATCAATTATAAATCAATTTCTAGCCCTTCTCCCCTCTCCAGAGAAGGGAGAGTGGGGGAGAAACCTTTTTCAAGCTTCTAATGTCTTGCTTTTCTAACCCATTTTACCACTAGTATCTGTTGCTTGCGTTTGCTATCCAGATGGTATGTGTTCTTGCCTTTGTTCATTCTATCCACTTAGCCTTTAATGCCTTTTCTACCTTATCTACTTGTCTTTCAAGGACTACTGCATAGTTACAACAATCTGAGATTGCCCTGTTCCGAAATAATGCCTTTTCTTTCTGATCTGTCACTATACCTAACCTCTATTAGTAAATATTTATTGAGTAAGTAAACAAATAGAGAATGAAGTAACAGAGGGTCCTAATGTTAAGACAATTTTATATAAAATATAAGAAATATAGACTGTAAGGATAATGACTAGGGTTTGGCTATAACACTATTTTTCTGAAGCTGTTGACATTGAAGTATAGTCTCCAATTAGTAATGTATTCAGAGTAACATTGCCTCAGTTGATGAAAGGGACATAATAGGATCTTCAGTTTCATGGTAAAAAGGGAACATAGTCTTTTGTCCTTCTTATATCCCATTTAAATAAAATGAACTGCAATTCTCTAGTTCATTGTCCTCCTACAAGAGACAGGTGAGAATGTGCCCTGCCACAGAAGAACCCTTGTTATGGTCACGTCCATTTGCATGACAAGTGTTTACACTTACTTCTAAGTTTTTTAACCAAAGCTTTTTTAAATTGGTTTATTACAGTGAATATTTTTAAATATAGTGCGTTTTCACTAAGAGCTTCTATTCACTGAGAAGTTGACTGTACTATACAAAACAATAGTAGAGCTTAGGAAGATAACTGCTGGCATCTAGCATAACACAGGGCATATCAAAAACATGTTTTTTAATTGGAGGCTAATTACTTTACAATATTGTGGTGGTTTTTGCCATACATTCACATGAATCAGCCATGGGTGTGCATGTGTTCCCCATCCTGAACCTCCCTCCCACCTCCCTCCCCATCCCATCCCTCAGGGTCATCCCAGTGCACCAGCCCTGAGCACCCTGTCTCATGCATCGAACCTGGACTGGCAATCTATTTCACATATGATAATATACTAAAGAATATATCTTTAAAATGATTGAGATAAAATTAAGGAAAAACAAGAGGACATATATGGCACATTTTCCTTAATTAGACAGTGCCTGATAGTGACTTCAGAAATTTCAAGGAACATTTAGATCAGAAGTGTATTAAATCTATATTGAAGTCTTAAGACTAGTATGTCGGATTCATTTTGATATTTGGCAAAACTAATACAATATTGTACAGTTTAAAAAAAAAAAAAAAAGACTAGTATGTCAAATCTCTTAATTTTTGTTTTATTTTTTCTCCCCTGGGCCATTCTTAAAACCAGTACCTCTAAATGTATCTATGTATGTATTATTGATAGGCAGGTTTTGAACCATCTGTGAGTCTTTGCCTACCCTTTTAATACTAATCAAATGAAAAATGATGAATCAACTATTTCATGAAATCTACCAATTTCATGGTAGAAAGCTATTTGAACAGTTTTAAAGTGCTTAGAATATCGAATGACCAGAAAAGAGTTGAAAAATGAGCTCTTTTTGTGCAGTCATAATGGACCCAGCATTTTTCCCTGCTGTACCTTGATATTTTCATGCCTTTTGACATTGCATAATTCCTAAAAGCCACAACTTGATATTATAAACATATTTCACTTTTTAATTTTTATCAGGAACACATTTTTTTAATTGTGAAATTTTTTTACTGACGAAGTATTTTTTTAGCCTTCTTCAGTGGACTAGGTATTTAAAATGTCATTAAAGTTTAGAATAATAAATCTGATTCTTTTTCTTTATTGGCATTTTAATGATTCAGCATTATTTAAAAATAATAATAAAAAATAATTCTGTATTGTTGGCATTTTAATGATTCAGCATTATTTAAACATAAAAATAAATAATAATAAAAATAATAATTTAAAAAATAATAATTAAGGAGAGAGGTATGTTTTACAATATTAAAATTGTGTTTCATTTAAGTCATGAAAAATAACATTTAAAACTTAATGTGTTATTAAGTTATTTTTATTAGTAGCTGTCATTACTCTTGAGACTAACATAGAGTAAAATAAACTACTATGCAAGTCATTTCCTGATACGAGTGAATATCAGTTTTGAAGATTGCTTGTTTCAATTAATTCTGAGCACTATTTAAGAAATGATGTTAATAACAATATCCTATAATTATATAGCTTAAGAATCATCATCCAAATGACTATAAAGTTCAATAGTATAAGCCAGCTTGTACTTGAAAACTAAGGATATTGTTTTTTGTGGTATTTAAAACTTTCAGAATTTCTAGAAAGAGCTCATTGTGCTTTAATTGAAAAGTATTATAGTTTGGCACATAATTGATACAATTCATAGGTGGTATTCTACATAAAAATTTTGTCATTCGCTAGTGATAATGGGCCAAGTCATTTTGGGTGTATATAAACTCTAATGTAGGCATTTTTAAGTACTCACTTACTCTTCTAGACCCAAAAGTACTATCCTCTATTATATAAATCCACCAAGGTTTAATTTTTTCTACAAGAGTGAAATTTATATATAGCAAATCTAATCAAGTAAAAATGTTTGTTGTACTCACTGGTAGAATCTATCCATTGCTGGCTATGTGGAAGCAGGATAATAATATACAATAACTGTCTGAATTAATATGAAATTTAAATAGAAGAATAATTGACCTGCAGCATAAACAGATTTATGCAATAGACAGTTTTAGTGTAATTTCTTTTTTTAAAGAATCACTCATCCTTGCAAAATATATATTATTGACAGATAAGAGTAAATTTAGCTAAGAATATCATTGTGTAGAAAGTTAACTATAAAATGTTATTTGGGGAGTTTCTATACCCCAATCAAGGCACCCTAGTAACAGTGCTTTCTTAATCTGGTTATAACTCTCTCATTCATTCAACTTGAGGGTAATCCCATATAACTAATAATGTTCCTATCCCTTGATCATGTAATAGACACTTTTTATAGTAAAGGACTGTCCTATAATATTATGATGGTTGTATCATTATAAAATTATGAGGTCCTATAACAGGAGAAGCAACTCTTTAAGGATATTTTTGTTCAACCACCATTAGGTTAACTAAAACCCTTTTCTCAGCCACAACCCCCAGTTTACTGCCCATATCTTGACCCCAATTACTGACATTTACTCTGTTTTAACACTCCCTTCACCCATGCAAATGTGTCTAGTATTCACACATAGAGCAGGAGTTGGGCAAAAGGGAACTTATTTCTTTTCTTCCTTTTGACTGTGTTCAGTTCAGTCGCTCAGTCGTGTCCGACTCTTTGAGACCCCATGAATCACAGCACGCCAGGCCTCCCTGTGCATCACCAACTCTCGGAGTTCACCCAAACTCATGTCCATCGAGTCGATGATGCCATCCAGCCATCTCATCCTCTGTCGTCCCCTTCTCCTCCTGCCCCCAATCCCTCCCAGCATCAGAGTCTTTTCCAATGAGTCAACTCTTCGCATGAGGTGGCCAAAGTATTGGAGTTTCAGCTTTAGCATCAGTCCTTCCAAGGAACACCCAGGACTGATCTCCTTTAGAATGGACTGGTTGGATCTCCTTGCAGTCCAACAGACTCTCAAGAGTCTTCTCCAACACCACAGTTCAAAAGCATCGATTCTTCGGCACTCAGCTTTCTTCACAGTCCAACTCTCACATCCATACATGACCACTGGAAAAACCATAGCCTTGACTAGATGGACCTTTGTTGGCAAAGTAATGTCTCTGCTTTTGAATATGCTATCTAGGTTGGTCATAACTTTCTTTCCAAGGAGTAAGCGTCTTTTAATTTCATGGCTGCAATCACCATCTGCAGTAATTTTGGAGCCAAGAAAAATAAAGTCTGACACTGTTTCCACTGTTTCCCCATCTATTTCCCATGAAGTAATGGGACCAGATGCCGTGATCTTAGTTTTCTGAATGTTGAGCTTTAAGCCAACTTTTTCACTCTCCTCTTTACTTTCATCAAGAGGCTTTTTAGTTCCTCTTCACTTTCTGCCATAAGGGTGGTGTCATCTGCATATCTGAGGTTATTGATATTTCTCCAGCATGTCTAATTTTACTTTTCCTTTTGCTGCCAAATTCCTTAAGGTCAATAGTTAATTTTTTTTTTTAATTTGGTTCAACAGGAAAACTGTGGTATGTCTGTATGTAATGGTAAAATATATATCCTGGGTGGAAGACGGGAAAATGGAGAAGCTACAGACACTATTCTCTGTTACGATCCTGCCACAAGTATCATCACAGGGGTAGCTGCAATGCCCAGGCCAGTGTCCTATCACGGATGTGTGACTATTCACAGATACAATGAGAAATGCTTCAAGCTCTGACGCCAGCGTACCTCACCCAGGAAGCCACAGCAATCCAAGATGAGAGGTTTTAAAAACTCCAGAGTGGGAACTTGGTTTATCTCCTTTATGCCATATGCACAAAAAAACAAAAATAATAATTGTCGTGCCTTTCTCCCCCAAATACCAATCTTTTAAACTGTAATAAAGCCTTTTCTGTAATTGGGGAAAAAAAAGGTAATAGTTTTGAAGGTAATAGTGGTCTTTGCTTGGGCCGTGAGAGTGTACCTTTGTGAGTATTTGTAAAAAAAAAAAAAAAAAGCCTATGTGGCATAGGAAATAATGTTTGCCTGCATACCATTTAGGAATTTGTGAATGGTCTCTTCATTTATGTATGTTTATCTGGAAGACTGTTTATTCCTTATTTTGTCACATAAGTGTGTATGTGTGTGTATATATATGTAGAAAATTGCATGACAAGTTTTCATTTAGGTCAAATCATGTAATGCTTAGAATGCTTAGAATCATTCTAAGGAGGGAAAGACAGTTTTAAAAATCTTTTTCACTAAAAAATACATCCAAATTGATTAACTTTATTATGTTTTTTTTCTGTAATTGATAAAACAGTAATGACAACAATCTGAGTATCATAAAATACTAAGTTATTGTGACTTCATTCTTGGAATTGCTTTCTTATATTAAAGATATTTTGGGGAGAAGATACAAAAGCAAGTCCCCCTAAAATGGGGATTAAAATTAAAGATTAGTTCCTAAGAAAAAGTTATCTAAGACCCTTGAAGGAAAAATGACCCACTGTGGCTCTCAAAAGTATTTATGTATCATCTCTAAATCCTCTAAGGGAAGTGCCTTTTCTTAAACCTGGCAGAAGAGCTGAAATCCACTTTGCAATATTATCTTGTGAAAAACAGGGACAGATTTTCTCCCTAGCCCAGTAGGGTTTGACCTCATTGGAATGGTGCTTTGGGTGAGGACCTCTTCCTGGTTATCCTGTTTTCTTGTGAACAGCTAAAAATCCTGGGAGTCTCTACTGTTAAGCTGCCCTTAAAGGATAAAGCAGGGACCACCTATCTCAGTGGGTCCATATTTCTTTTAAAGTTGACTATCTGAAGAAACTAACAGTAGTAGTAGCAGTTTTCTAAGATAAATCTTCATTTGGTACCCACTGTGTGAAATGTCGATCAACATTCTCACACTTCTCTACATCAAATTGCCTTTGTCTAGATGTTTCAACTCAAGTTTATAAAGCTTGCTAGTTTTCAGAGAAGAGAGTGAAATTTTTTTTTCTAAGGCAAATGGGATGGCAGGAACTACAGCACAAGTGATTGTTGTTATTCCTGGGTAAACAGATACAATTTACAGTATTTTAGGGATGTTCCAGGTAGCCTGCTCTCTTTCAGCTTCCCAGGCATTATTGTCATCTCACATCTTAATTATATATTCCTTGCCATAGGAGAAATGATGCAAATACGTGATTATAGTGTCACCAGGTTTTTGTTAAAACCAAAGTAGTAATCAAAAACCTAACATTGATAAACTTACTCTTCTTTTCCCATTTTAGAAGATACAGAGATTTCAAATACACTATACAGTATCAACTTTAATGCCTAGCTGGATTGTGAATTCTGAGGAAAATTCTAAAAAACTTAACAAATTTTAGGGAATTTTTATTTTTCAAATCATAATTTGAAATTATCTGTACCTTTTTGTGATAATTATCAAAGCAATTCATAAGCCAGTTTTCTACCATTTTAGTTGAAAGACAATGGTAGATACAATTGGGAAACCTGTTTTAATTTTAGAGTAAGCATCTACTTCTGCATCATACCCTTTGTAGGTTATGGAACCTATTTAGTTCAGAAATTCTTTGTGGTGTGTGAGATAATGTATGAGAAAAGTGTTGGTAAATGCTGAGGACTATACAAATGATACTTGTTATTTTCATGTGTATTTGTAAGGTCATGCCCATCCGTAAATATAGACACTTTCTTACAGAAAAGCCTTTCTCAGTGTAACCTATATTTTAGTACTTTTGTAAGTATTAACTATTTACTTGTATTTTGTTATATGTTTATTTTTAATATTCATGTGTTTATTATAGTAAATTTGAAATGAAATCCTATAAACCAGAATTTGTTTAAACATGGACCTTATGCCAATATTTTTAAATTTTTTTCTCTACATAATTAAAAACCACATAATTAGGTCACCAAGAACTTAGCTTGAATCCTATGAAATTAAAGTAACAATTTTTAAAGTTACCCAACAGATACTTTAATTTCCTTTCACTTCCTTTACTGATTTTTTTATAATGAGGTTAGCATAGATAAAATAATGAAGAATTTTAGGGTATAATTAGTATATCAAAAGGGATTTATCAACAAAATCGGTGTCAGATTATATTCATACTGTCATCACATAGCTGACATTTTCTTTTGGTTTGTGATGCTCATATAAGCCTTTGGGTTAGGTTAGTATGTATATACATGTGTATATATGTAGATAGATAGTATGCTCAATCTACACACATATATACAAAAACCAAGAATTTCAGCAGTTTCTGGTTTCTGATCAGAGAAAGGAACATAAAGTAAAAATTAGTTGATCTTACTAAATTCAATTCCAGACGTTGTTTTTTTTTAAATATTGGGCATCTCTAGCGTGCTCTTGTACATACGAAAATATATGATGAATATTATTATGATGACTCATACAGTCAGAGTCTATATAACGCATACAATTTACAAGATCAGGAAACAAATTGGAGGGAGATACAAGTTTGGTAAACATAGCCATTGATACCTCAGTGGGAAAGGAATTCAAAAGTAGGTTTTGTGGATCAAGAGAAATGTACTTTTTTTTTTTTTTTTTCATGAACTTTAATCATTTTTCATGTGGTTCCTATATGTGAGTGAGCTATAACGTGATCTAATTTTTACAACAAAAAGACCTTCCTCTTCTGTTCTAATCTTCCCACTGACTTTACTGCACAGGTATGAAATGGTAGCCTATTGGATCTTTAGTAACTTTTTTTTCCCCTAGATGACTGAAACATAGGTATTTACTCCATTTAAACCAGGTGTTTAAAAAAATGATGTAAATACTCAGGGTATTAACTTGTCATTTTTGCCTAATTGGAGTGTTTAAAGTGCCATATCTAAGCAACTTTCAGTTCATAATTCTAGAGTAAATTCAGTTTGGTAAAGGGGCTTCACACGTGGTGGTGGTTAAACATTCACTTTTTTATATTTAGATGAAAATGTTTGTGGACTGATACATTTTCTCTTAGTGAATACGAATTGT
The DNA here is from genome assembly GCF_027580195.1 of Bos mutus. Taxonomy (NCBI): domain Eukaryota; kingdom Metazoa; phylum Chordata; class Mammalia; order Artiodactyla; family Bovidae; genus Bos; species Bos mutus. Next base: position 82,532,237 of record NC_091617.1, on the reverse strand, counting down.
TTATATATCTCTACTGTCATACCCTTTTTGAAACTCAGGAAAGACAAAGGTTCAATTCTACTACTTTTGTCAGTATACAAACCAGGTGTGTTATTTTTCCTGTTGTCTGGATATGGCAATAGATTTTTTAAAAAGAAAGGCTGTGAGAACCCATACGTGAAAAGAGAGGATTGAATTGTTTGTGCCTTTTGTTTCTTGAGATTTATATGTGGAAAGGACATCATCTACTCCAGACTGTATTTTCAAAGAGACGAAATTGCTATTTATGTGGTGCCAAGTGATAAAATAATGTCTCTTAAAGGCTTCCTGTGGACTGCCTTTATTTTCCTAAGCTCAAGACACCAGTTAACCTCAACATAATTTTGGCCTTTATTAGAATTTCTGTGCATTATATTGAAAGCTAGGTTTACATCACCTCACCCCATTATTCCTTTTAGTTACATAAATAAATTCACCATACCAAGAAACCAGAATGGGGCAATTTGGTTGGCCTTTAAGGCAACAGGTTTGACTAGCTAGCTATACTTACTGTCACATCTAATGCTAGGTATCAGAAACCACTTGAGCCGGAAGTGTGAACTGATAATTCCAGAGACATTGTCAACGTACTTCATACTTTTTTAAAAATGTTTTTTATGGATGTTTTACATTTGTGTGATTGCCTTAGATATTAAATTAGTGCTAAAGATCATCATTAAAAATTTTTTTAAATAGCAGTAGTTGTAACTTATTTTATATATTGTCCCAAAGAAAAGAATTTGTTTTAATGTTTTCAAAATAACTGCATCTGTATTTGCTTATGTGCCTTAAGTTCTCTAGTTCTGTTTCAACTTTTTTTTTAATCTAAAGTTTACCTTAGATAAGTTCCATACTTATTTCCTATAAATTGCTCTTAAAATGTTCAATGAGCATCAACTATGTGGTTGCTTGGCAGGAAGGAAAATGTTAAGAAAGTGGTTTGGTGTTTGGAGTTTTACTATATTTGGGAAGGTTTTTTGTTTGATGCCAAGCTGCTTTTTAAGATTTTAAGAAAAAATCCTTGTAAACATCATCAATATCTATATCCAGTGTCAAAAAAGTAAATCTACTTACTCTTGTTCCATTCTTAGGTACTGTTTTTTTGTTTTTTCCTCTACAGACTCTTTTTTCATTTATCTTTTTTGAAAAAGTTCTTAATCTTTCCTACCCCAATACCTACCCCATGGTTTCTTTATTTAAATCTTGTTGAAAGTCTCTGGAGCTAATCTAAGACAACACAATTATAGAGTTGAACAAAAGCATACTGTGCTTTACAACATGTACAGACCTTGGCAGCCAGATGTCATTTGCTTTCAGATGCTCCAGTCTTCACAGTTAAAAAAAAAATGCTCCTTGTTTCTTTGTTTTCATCAGTTGCGGCACACTAATACTTTCATGTCTCGTCTAAAATATACTTTGTGCATAGTTTTTCTTTAATTTTTAAAAAGTTGTATCTAATAAAAAAAATGTCTTTTAACCATTATTACTTGACTACAGTTGTATTAAATTTTATTTACCAAAAACTAGTTGTTGTGTCTTAAATATATTCAAGTGGTTGTTTGAAAAAGGAATGGGGGAAATTACAAGTTAACATATGTGTTTATTGGTAAGTCCACAAAGTAACTAGAAGGCCAAACAAAAAACTGAAAACATTGGTGTGTGTGAGGAAATGGTGGCTTTTTTTAATGATTTTTTAAACTTAATTATGAAAGTGATCCATCACATTTGCACTGTAGTATTCTTTTGATTTGGCTCTCAAAAATACCCCTATAGTAGTATCAAGGCTAAAGAACTTAAATTTTATTCCAGGTATTGAAGAGAGGGTACATTGTTCACTAAAGAGGCAATGTCTGACTTTACGTTAGCAAAAGTAAAATCTTGAGAAGGTGCATTACAGAAGCATAAGCAGCACTTAACTTGTTATACTTAATTTTTAAATTGTGCCATGAAAATAAAAAGGCAAGTTAGAATGTGTCTTCCCCGAATGAGGGCATGGCGACTCAATCCACTATTCTTGCTGGGAGAATCCCCATGGACAGAGGACCCTGGTGGGCTACAGTCCATGGGGTTGCAAAGAGTCGGACATGACTGAGTTACTAAGCACAGCAAAGAGTGTCTTAAATGGCAGAGCTGTTTTCATTTCATTCATTTCCTCTGCACCCACACCTAGAAAGTGGATAGTGCTCTGCCATAAAGCCGTTTAACCTCTCTGAGCCATACTTACTTTGTTCTAGGAAATGCACTCATAATACTCAATTTACAGGCTTATGGGATAACCGTGTATGTTGAGTTCTGGCACAGAAGAGAATATAAATGTTGGTTTCTTTTCTGCATTTTGTTTTTAGAACAGAAAATGCAGTCAGGGAAGGAGTTGAAAAACTTGTTAGCTTGTATTTGGAAAATCATGGACAATGGGTAAAACGTAGAAGCGTCTTCTAATTAAAATTTTCTGTTGAAAAAATAACCTGTGCTGTTAACAATATGAGAGGGGGAAATGGGCTAAAACTGCCTCTGCCTCTCAGCCATTAACTGTTCAGTCACTCCGACTCTTTGCGGCCCCGTGAATCTCAGCACGGCAGGCCTCCCTGTCCACCAACTCCCAGTGTTCACCCAAACCATGTCCATTGTGTCGGTAATGCCATCCAACCATCTCATCCTCTGTCATCCCCTTCTCCTCCGGCCCTCAATCTTTCCCCTCATCTCAGGTGGCCAAATAATTGGAGTTTCAGCTTCAACATCAGTCCTTCCAGTGAACACCCAGAGCTGCCTGATGTTTAGGATGGACTGGTTGGATCTTCTTGCAGTCCAAGGGACTCTCAAGAGTCTTCTCCAACACCACAGTTCAAAAGCATCAGTTCTTCGGTGCTCAGCTTTCTTTATAGTCCAACTCTCACATCCATACATAACTACTGGAAAAACCATAGCCTTGACTAGACAGGCCTTTGCTGACAAAGTAATGTCTCTGCTTTTTAATCTGCTGTCTAGGTTGGAGAATCCCAGGGACGGGGGAGCCTGGTGGGCTGCCATCTATGGGGTTGCACAGAATCAGACACGATTGAAGTGACTTAGCAGTAGCAGCAGCAGGTTGGTCATAAGTTTCCTTCCAAGGAGTAAGCGTCTTTTAATTTCATGGCTGCAGTCACCATCTGAAGTAATTTTGGAGCCCAAGAAAATAAAGTCTGACACTGTTTCCCCATCTATTTCCCATGAAGTGATGGGACCAGATGCCGTGATCTTCGTTTTCTGAATGAATGTTGAGCTTTAAGCCAACTTTTTCACTCTCTTTCACTTCCATCAAGAGGCTTTTTAGTTCCTCTTCACTTTGTGCCATAAGGGTAGTGTCATCTGCATATCTGAGGTTATTGATATTTCTCCCGGCAATTTTGATTGCAGTTTGTGCTTCATCCAGGCCAGCATTTCTCACGATGTTCTCTGTATATAAGTTAAATAAGCAGGGTAACAATAATACTGCCTTGACATACTCCTTTTCCTATTTGGAACCAGTTTGTTGTTCCATGTCCAGTTCTAACTGTTGCTTCCTGACCTGCATACAGGTTTCTCAAGAGGCAGGTCAGGTGATTTGGTATTCCCATCTCTTTCAGAATATTCCAGTTTATTGTGATCCACACAAAGGCTTTGGCATAGTCAATAAAGCAGAAATAGATGTTTTTCTGGAACTCTCTTGCTTTTTCAATGATCCAGCGGATGTTGGCAATTTGATCTCTGGTTCCTCTGCCTTTTCTAAATCCAGCTTGAACATCTGGAAGTTCATGGTTCACATATTGCTGAAGCCTGGCTTGGAGAATCTTGAGCATTACTAGAGTGCGAGATGCGTGCAATTGTGTGGTAGTTTGAGCATTCTTTGGCATTGCCTTTCTTTGGAACTGGAATGAAAACTGACCATTTCCAGTCCTGTGGCCACTGCTGAGTTTTCCAAATTTGCTGGCATATTGAGTACAGCACTTTCACAGCATCATCTTTCAGGATTTGAAAGAGCTCAACTGGAATTCCATCACCTCCACTAGCTTTGTTCGTAGTGATGCTTCCTAAGGCCCACTTGACTTCACATTCCACGATGTCTGGCTCTAGGTGAGTGATCACACCATCATGATTATCTGGGTCGTGAAGCTCTTTTGTGTACAGTTCTTCTGTGTATTCTTGCCACCTCTTCTTAATATCTTCTGCTTCTGTTAGGTCCATACCATTTCTGTCCTTTATCTAGCCCATCTTTGCATGAAATGTTCCCTTGGTATCTAATTTTCTTGAAGAGATCTCTAGTCTTTTCCATTCTATTGTTCTCCTCTATTTCTTTGCATTGATCGCTGAGGAAGGTTTTCTTATCTCTCCTTGCTATTCTTGGGAACTCTGCATTCAAATGGGTATATCTTTCCTTTTCTCCTTTGCTTTTTGCTTCTTTTCTTTTCACAGCTATTTGTAAGGCCTCCTCAGGCAGCCATTTTGCTTTTTTGCATTTCTTTTTCTTGGGGGTGGTATTGATGTCTCCTGTACAATGTCACTAACCTCCATCCACAGTTCCTCAGACACTCTGTCTGTCAGATCTGATCTCTTAAATCTATTTCTCACTCCCACTGTATAATCATAAGGGATTTGATTTAGGTCATACCTGAATGGTCTAGTGGTTTTCCCTACTTTCTTCAATTTAAGTCTGAATTTGGCAATAAGGAGTTCATGATCTGAGCCACAGTCAGCTCCCAGTCTTGTTTTTGCTGACTGTATAGAGCTTCTCCATCTTTGGCTGCAAAGAATATAATCAATCTGATTTCAGTGTTGACCATCTGGTGACGTCCATGTGTAGAGTCTTCTCTTGTGTTGTTGGAAGAGGGTGTTTAGTATTAACTGTTAATAGAGACCAAAAAATAAAAAGGCATGCCTTCCTCCTGATTATGTTGGGGGTCTTGATTATTTTCTGTATGATCTTTGACATCTTTGGGGAACCTTGCTGGCTGGAGAGAAACTGTTCCTCCCAGAACGAGCTAATTCCTATAGGCAATTAAGCAGCTTGTTAGTGAGCCCAGTTTTCATACATATACCAACTAATCTCCTATCCAAACCTCCAACTGCCTCCTTTAACTCTCACACATCAAGCCAACATTTCCTGTGCCCTAAATCACCCTGAGTCCAGATACCAGATGACTAAGAACCACCCACTATGTTCCCAAACGAGCTGGAATTATTCAAACTAGCCAATCCTAAACTCTTTACCCTGCCATGCCTTGACACTCCCATGGAAGCCCCAGTAAAGACTGATCTCCACTTTCTCCCCATTTCTTTCTGCCTCCTGACTGACACTGATGCTTCCACCCTGACCCTGTGTGACATATTGTGCCTCTTGATTCTAGGGGAGCTGTGAATAACATTGAACTTTTCTTTCAATGGCATTGACCACTTCTTGTCACACAGTCACCTTTATAATGACTCACAAATCGTGTTCATTTCTATGGTTTAATAGCATACTCAGTACAGAGATATTAGTACTTACTGTTTTAGTAAATAAAATCACCAATTCAGGTTTTCATACAAGAGCCTAAATATACATTAAAACAGGATTTTTGAGCCATAGTTTTATAAACATAATAATCAATGCATACAGTATGAAATATAACCAAAATGCCAATCACTCTGAAGAGTCAAGACTTTGAATACTCATATCTTTTTATTTAGAGAAAAAACACAGTTGTGTGATAAAGGAGGAAGAAAGATTTTAGAAGGTCATATTGCTTAACATACTCCATTCTACTGAGATGTGGATGATAATCAGAGTAAGAATTAATAGGAATTCAGTGTCTGCGGGTGAGTAAACAGGAGGTAAAACAGACAATGCTCCAGGAAGCTTTCCAGCCTGGTGGGACAGATACGGAAATAGGCCTGACTGATCTCCAACCACAGGGAGCGTAATTGGCCAAATGATGCCACAGTTGCTGGCCTTGAGATCCATCTTGCATTTGCACTGAGGCCACACCTCCTACCAGCTGCTTTAAGCCAATGACTTACAATAGAAATTTGAAGGCACCCTTGTTTCTGGGAGACGGATCTCTTCTGAAAGTGGGTTTGGGCTCCAGGACTTCCCTTCTTTGTGCAATCTTCCTTAGACTACGTGGGAAGGTAAGATGCTATCCAACCTTCTTTCCCTCCTTCTTCACTTGCTTCTGGAATCTAACAGCTCTCCTAGCCTTTTCTCTCTTTTCCTCCCTGTTTTCCCTCAAAGGGCAGGTTTTTAAAATTCTTACACATTTGATCTCATCTTGGCATGTGCTTCTCAGAAGACATAGGGCAAACATAAGTGGTATTTGGGGAAAAAACTTCCCTATGGAATCATTGCGTTAGAAAGAAAAAAAAGATAAAGTTAGCACTGTGGAATGATTTGGGCTTCCAAAGGAGATGGACTGGTGGTAAAGAATCCACCTGCCAACACAGGACATGCAGGAGACACAGATTCAATCCCTGGGTCAGGAAGATCCCCCGGAGGAGGAAATGGCAACCCCCTCCAGTATTCCTGTGGCTCAGCTGGTAAAGAATCCGTCTGCACTGTGGGAGACCTGAGTTCAATCCCTGGGTTGGGAAAATCCCCTGGAGAAGGGAAGATCCCATTCCAGTATCCTGGCCTGGAGAATCCATGGACTATATAGTCCATGGAGTCTCAAAGAGTTGGACATGACTGAGTGACTTTCACTTCACTTCATTCCAGTATTCTTGCCTAGAGAACCCCACGAACAGAGGACCCTGGTGGGATACAGACCATGGGGTTGCAAAGAGTTAGATACGGCTGAGGTGACAGCATGCACGCATGTGGAGTGCTTCACTAACCCTGGTTTTCTAAAAAGTACTAGTTGTTACACTTAAATTAGGTTTGGTGGCACCATAATGTGAAAACAGGTTTTAAAATCAAAACTGTATTCAAATGCCAGCTTTAACATTTACTGCTTGGGTACCTTTGGTCAAGATATTCAAACTTTGTGGGCTTCAGTGTCCCCATTTCCTACTTAGGCTTGTTGTGAGGATTAAATTAGAATATAAAAGCATGAACTGTTTCAGCAAGTCACCCTTCCCTGATTGCTATGTATTTCCTCAGTTTACAGAAAGCATCTGGAGGACGAGGGCCTGTCTTACTTGATTAATCCCTCAGCATCTTTGGCAGCAACTGGGAAGAAGAGACCATAGCCTAGTACTTGGCAATGGTGCTTAATCAGGAATGGTTGTCCTTAACAACAGAGATTCTTTCATTTATGCATTCATTCATTTATTTTACAAATACTGGAGTTGTTAATGTGGGTCAGGCAGAACATTTCCTCCGGGACTGCAGTACTGAATGTGAGAGTCCCTGTCCTCAAAGTGTATAGAATGATGGGAGAAGCAGACATATGAACAGACAAATTCTATATAGTATGATAGAGGAACTTACAGGATTCCAGGGACCGAGAACTGTGTATATGGAAATATGAAACCAGGACTTTGCAAAGAGGTGGTATGGTCTCTTCTTTCCAGTTGCTGCCAAGCACTGGGTAAGGTTCAGTTCAGTTCAGTCGCTCAGTCGTGTCTGACTCTTTGCGACCCCATGAATCACAGCACGCCAGGCCTCCCTGTCCATCACCAACTCCCGGAGTTCACTCAGACTCACGTCCATCGAGTCAGCGATGCCATCCAGCTATCTCATCCTCTGTCGTCCCCTTCTCCTCCTGCCCCCAATCCCTCCCAGCATCAGAGTCTTTTCCAATGAGTCAACTCTTCACATGAGGTGGCCAAAGTACTGGAGTTTCAGCTTTAGCATCATTCCTTCCAAAGAAATCCCAGGGCTGATCTCCTTCAGAATGGACTGGTTGGATCTCCTTGCAGTCCAAGGGACTCTCAAGAGTCTTCTCCAACACCACAGTTCAAAAGCATCAATTCTTTGGTGCTCAGCTTTCTTCACAGTCCAACTCTCACATCCATACCTGACCACTGGAAAAACCATAGCCTTGACTGGACGGACCTTTGTTGGCAAAGTAATGTCTCTGCTTTTGAATATGCTATCTAGGTTGGTCATAACTTTTCTTCCAAGGAGTAAGCGACTTTTAATTTCATGGCTGCAGTCACCATCTGCAGTGATTTTGGAGCCCAAGAAAATAAAGTCTGACTCTGTTTCCACTGTTTCCCCATCTATTTCCCATGAAGTGATGGGACCAGATGCCATGATCCTAGTTTTCTGAATGTTGAGCGTTAAGCCAACTTTTTCACTCTCCACTTTCACTTTCATCAAGAGGCTTTTTAGTTCCTCTTCACTTTCTGCCATAAGGGTGGTGTCATCTGCATATCTGAGGTAATTGATATTTCTCCCGGCAATCTTGATTCCAGTTGTGCTTCTTCCAGCCTAGCATTTCTCATCATGTACTCTGCATATAAGTTAAATAAGCAGGGTGACAATATACAGCTTTGACATACTCCTTTTCCTATTTGGAACCAGTCTGTTGTTCCATGTCCAGTTCTAACTGTTGCTTCCTGACCTGCATATAGGTTTCTCAAGAGCAGGTCAGGTGGTCTGGTATTCCCATCTCTTTCACAATTTTCCACAGTTTATTGTGATCCACACAGTCAAAGGCTTTGGCATAGTAAATAAGGCAGAAATAGATGTTTTTCTGGAACTCTTTTGCTTTTTCCATAATGCAGTGGATGTTGCAATTTGATCTGTGGCTCCTCTGCCTTTTCTAAAACCAGCTTGAACATTGGAAGTTCACGGTTCACGTATTGCTGAAGCCTGGCTTGGAGAATTTTGAGCATTACTTTACTAGTGTGTGAGATGACTGCAATTGTGCGGTAGTTTGAGCATTCTTTGGCATTGCCTTTCTTTGGGATTGGAATGAAAACTGACCTTTTCCAGTCTTGTGGCCACTGCTGAGTTTTCCAAATTTGCTGGCATATTGAGTACAGCACTTTCACAGCATCATCTTTCAGGATTTGAAAGAGCTCAACTGGAATTCCATCACCTCCACTAGCTTTGTTCATAGTGATGCTTCCTAAGGCCCACTTGACTTCACATTCCAGGATGTCTGGCTCTAGGTGAGTGATCACACCATCGTGATTATCTGGGTCGTGAAGATCTTTTTTGTACAGTTCTTCTGTGTATTCTTGCACACTGGGTAAGGTAGTGTGGGGTTAATCTAAGAAGACAGGCTGTGGCCTCCAGAGCTTTCTGTCAAGTGAGGAAAAACAGCAGTCGTGGAAGGGCTGCTCACTGTGACAGGGAAATACCATCACCACTAATGGCCTAGTTCGTTGAATTTTTCACTTATCAGCTTTCGGTTTCCGTATACCTACCATTCATAAGACTGTTAGCACATTTGACCTCTGATGCATAATCTTGCTCTGCTATTATCCTGGGGCATTTAAGCATATGGGACCCATCCCTTTGTTCTAGCCGCAGGTCGTTTTGACCTCTAGTCAACAGACCTTCACTCCCATTTACTCCAAGTAACATACAAGGCCATTCCTTGGATCATTTCACCACCCTCTTCCTCTGAAACCTTAAACTCTAAAGCCTTTCTTTAGCCATAAAAAGGAAAAAAATTGGGTCATTTGTAGAGACGTGGATGGACCTAGAGAGTATCATACAGAGTGAAGTAAGAAAGAAAAACAAATATTGTATATTAACACATATATGTGGAATCTAGAAAAATGGTACAGATGACCCTATGTGCAAAGATTAAATAGAGACACAGACATAGAGAACAAATGTATGAATACCAAAGGGGAAAGGGTGGCGGTGGGAGGAGCTGGGAGATTGGGACTGATATATATATACTATTGATACTATGTATGTGCTGTGCTCAGGCTTCCCTGGTAGGTCAGCTGGTAAAGAATCAGCCTGCAATGCAGGAGACCCCGGTTAATTCCTGGGTCAGGAAGATCCCTTGAAGAAGGGATTCCAGTATTCTTGGGCTTCCCTGGTGACTCAGAGGGTAAAGAATCTGCCTGCAATGTGGGAGACCTGGGTTTGATCACTGGGTTGGGAAGATCCTCTGAAGGAGTGCATGGTAACCCACTCCAGTATTGTTGCCTGGAGAATCCCCATAGACAGAGGAGCCTGGCGGACTACAGTCCTTGCAGTCGTAAAGAGTTGGACACGACTGAGTGACTAAGCACAGCACAGCACAGTGTCCATGGAATTTTTCCAGGCAAGAATACTGGAGCAGGATTGAACCCTCATCTCTTGAGTCTCCTGCATAGGCAAGTAGATTCTTTACCACTGTGCCACCTGGGAAGCCTATGGATAAAATAGATAATTAGCACATACTGTATAGTGCAGAGAACTCTACTTAATGCACTGTGGTGATCTGAATGGGAAGGAAGTCCAAAAGCGAGGAGATATATGTATATGTATGACTGATTCATTTTGCTATACAGTAGAAACTAATGCTGAGGCTGAAACTCCAATACTTTGGCCACCTCATGCGAAGAGTTGACTCATTGGAAAAGACCCTGATACTGGGAGGCATTGGGGGCAGGAAGAGAAGGGGACGACAGAGGATGAGATGGCTGGATGGCATCACCGACTCCATGGACGTGAGTCTGAGTGAACTCTGGGAGTTGGTGATGGATAGGGAGGCCTGGCATGCTGCGATTCATGGGGTCGCAAAGAGTTGGACATGACTGAGCGACTGAACTGAACTGAACTGAACTGAGAAACTAATGCAACATTGTAAAGCAATTACATTTCAACAAAAATTAATTTTAAAGGAATAAAATAAGATAAAGTCTGTCTTTAGCCACAGTCCTCCTTTCCTTCCATCTCTCTCATTCTGTAACTTTCCTGTGAGCTTATCTAGACTTCCGGTCTTCTAAAGCCTCTTCACGCAGGCCCCTGTGCTACTCATTATCCCTTCCCAGCCTGCATTCCATCATCACAGTGTCATTCCTACACTCTTACCAGCACTCAAAATTTACTCACCCTTTTGATTTCCCATTCCACTTACTCTACCACCTCCAAGTATATCAACCCAATGATTGGCCTTTTCCTCTCCTTCTCCCAAACTATTGATCACAAGTGGAGAACATCAGCTAATTTATACCTCTAAAATTGTGTGATCTCCAGCTGCAACTGGGCAAGACTTCTTGGCCAGACTTCAGCACAGACCTCCTCTCTTCTCTTTCTTCTCTCTATAACAGCTCACTCACCACTCTCCTGATGTATGCCACTGTCTTCTGTTCTTAGCAGTTGATCTTGCTTTCTCCTTCAAAGACAAAGGACATGAAGTAGAACCTCTCCTCCCATACTTATTTCCTGCCCTCTCTGTTCTTCAGGATTTAGGTGTCCCTCCTTCATCTGAACTCTGAATCTCATTCATGTAGCATCTTAGGGAGTTCCTTCTACCTCCTCCTCTGATTTTCATCCTCTCTATGAGCTCTTTCCCATAGCATTTAAACATACTCTAGCCTTTACCATTTTAAAAATCCTTCTGTAGCCCCAAGTTCCTTTCTGACTCTCTGTGTGCTCAGTCATGTCTGAGTTTTTGTAACCCCATGGACTGTAGCCCACCAGGCTCCTCTGTCCATGGGATTTCCCAGGCAAAAAAAAAAAAAAAAAAAACACAGAATGGGTTGCCATTTCCTTCTCCAAGGTATCTTCCCAACCCAGGGATTGAACTAGTGTCTCTTGTATCTCCTGCATTGGCAGGCAAGTTCTTTACCAGCTGAGCCACCAGGGAAGCCATTCTGACTCTACCCTCTTTTTAAAGTCTTTTGAAAGTCTGTAAAAGAACTCTTAAAGTTTTAAAGTCTCTCCTTTGCCTCACTTCTTAATATACCACTATCTGGCTCACATACTCACCACTACAGAAATCACATTTTCCAAGAGCTCCAATTACATCTTTGTAAAGTCCTTATCTTATTTAACAAATTTGATGCTCCTGATAACATTCTCCTATCTTGACTGTAGTCATACTTTTCCTTCTCTTTCATGGGCTCTTCCTCCACCTCTGCCCTAAATTCTCAATCACCTGGCTTTCTTCTTACCCTGTCAGTAATTATCTGGGTAGTTTTTTCCACTGCTATGGTTTCAGTTACAACTATATTAGTTAGATCCTAAATCTAAATTAGATAGATCCTAAATCTATCTTCAGACAGGATACTTTTATCCAAATACTTTCTAGAGATTTATGTGTGAGTCCATAATATGGAACTACTAGAACCTGAAACTCAAAAACCTTTTTTTCCAAAAAGATTTATCTTATATTTCCTTTTCTGGTTGATAGCAACAAAATTGACTGCTTATCAAAACCAGGAGCTGAGGAGTAATTTTTCCTGTTATTCAACCATTCTTCAAATATTGAGTACCTACTTTGTGCCAGGAATTCTTCCTCTTTATATCTAAATCTATCTAACTTCCCATCCTCCCTACCAATGCCTTAGTTTCAAGCCTTCATCATTCCTTGTGTGGAAGAGCCTTCCAAGTGGTTTGCCTAAGTTCAAAATTCCTTGTTGCCATGCAACTGAAACAATACTATCTGAATAGAGGATTTATTGAAAGATAGCTGAGGCTCACAGAGTTGATGAAACAGCCACGTGTCATACGTGGAAAGTAGGCATAAACTGGGGAAGCTCTAGAGAGCAGTGAAGCAAGATACACAAAATGTTCTTTAAGCAGAAATAATCAGGATAAAACATCCCTAACTATCCACCCTGCTAATAAATGCATATTTACCTCACAGACTTCTCGATTGAAATCCCCGGTGGAAACACTCAATTAGCTGACACCAGTTCAAGTACCTCACTGGCTGCTAAGAGCCAAAGGGAGAAACAAAGACAAAGACACATATGAAGAGAGAGACACAGAGAGAGAGACTTGAATTCCTTACGGAGAGGAAAGCTTTGTTTCTTGTCAGAATAAATGCAGTGTGGAATCCCCAAAGTCTTGGGTGGGGTGGAGGGAGAGGAGGAATGCTTTATGGGCTTACCCATCTCTGTGCCTTAGCCTCCTTCTCCTGGAATGCCTGGCCTCTAGCTATCTCCCCCATGTTCTCTGAAAGAACTAGGATTCATTTCCTGGGGAGCTTTCGTGATCACCCTCTTCCCATCCTGTAACCAAGCAGGACCCTATGGGGCCCTCCCAGAACAGGAACTCTCTCCCTCTCCAGAAACTTTAATCAAAGAATAAATTTAATCAAACAAGTGAGGAAACACAGAAAGGAAAACAGTCAAGCAAGACAAAATACCAATAGTTTAGGCAATAAACAAAGTCAAGGACCTTTCCTCCCCAAGAGCTATAGATAATATTCTAAGCCATGTCCTTTGAGCTGTTTTGCAGATACTGAAACCCCCACCAAGTGGAAGAAGTTAACTATATGCTGCCCACAAGCTCATAGATCCCAGAACAGTTGGTACCAGGTTGATGATGTTGACTCCCACTTACCTAACTACCAACCAATCAGAAGACTGTCCATAAGCTGACCACACAGCTCACCTTTTTCCTGAAAGCCTTCATAGAATTTGGGTCTTTTAAACACTAGTGTGTCCTGGACTCCTTGCTTGGCCCTGTAATAAATGCTGCACTTTCCTTCACCACCAGCCAGTGCCAGTAAGTCTGCGGCTTTACTGCACACAGGCAAGCAGACCCAAATTTGGTTTGGTAATAATCCCAGATGAGCTCTTACGTGCCCCCATTACTTCTTTTACATGTATCCGTGAGAGTACTTTTCTGTTTACTTGACTCTTTACCTCCCTCTCCCAGATAATGGACTGTTTAAAATCAAGAACCACATCTTGTTTGGTGAGGTTTAAGAATCTAGCCAAAAATCCAGCTTAGAGGAAAGGATCAGCTGGGGTGAGCTGCCTTAGTAGGTAGTTTTGGAAAGACTGAGGTCGGTGGAAAGTGAAAGAGAGAGAGAAAGTGGCTAGAAGGTAGTGTGCCAATGACAAATGGCCTATTTTGAATTTGCATAGAACTAAAAAAATCTTATCTGTATGTGCTAAATAATATTTTTAATGATTTCCTGGCATCTTACATAACAGTGACTTTCCCTGACCTTATTATTAGGTTTTGGGTTTCTGTCTAAATATAGGTTCAGTAGTAACTTTCTCCTTACTTCTGAGTCCAGATCAAATGCTACCTCATCTCTGATGCCTTTCCTGGTTCCCCAAATGGATTTATTTCTCACTTATTGAAGGCAAGGACTAAGTCTGTCTTGTTAACCTAACTCTATCCCTAGGACCTCACAAAGTGCCTGGCACAGAGTAGGTGATGAATATTTATTTAACTGATAATCACCATGGGAAGCAGAAGAGACTAATTGAAAACTAGAGGAATAGAGAAGCCATAAAGACTCCAAAGTTCTTTAATGATCCCTGGCTTGGTTCATACTTATTTCTTCTTTCTTGCTATGCTAAGTGGAAGTCCTGATGGATTGTTACCCAATCTTCTATTCCTGATTTAGCCCACTACTGCTATCCCTAACCCCACCTGTACACCTACCTCCACATCTGCAATGGCCCCATTTTTATCAAAAGCATATAAATTACTTTCAGAATAGTGTTATGAAGAATTCCATGGACCCCCACCTCAGCAAAACAATTGTAACTGGTGAAAATTATTTAAAAAACATTTAAAGTCTCTAGAAAATATTCTAAGGGCATATAATAAGTGAAAAAACTTATTCAAGAAAATTTGCTGAAACTTTGTTCTTTTGTAAGAATAGAATCTGTAGCACTTAAACCACTATACATTCTCTACCTCTCCTTTCCCCCTCAACTCAATATTATAGAAGCTACACTCCAAGTGGATGTGATCAAGATGGGTCTTGGGCTTCCCTGTGGCCCAGTGGGTAAGAATTCACCTGCCAATGCAGGAGACACAGATTCGATCCCTGGGCCAGGAGGATCCCACATGCCGCAGAGCAGCTAAGCCCATGTGCTACAACAATTGAGCCTGTGCTCTAGAGCCTGGAAACCACAACTACCGAGTCAGTGTACTGCAACTACTGAAGCCCATGTGCCCTAAAGCCCCTGATCCTCAACAAGAGAGGCCACAATGATCAGAAGTCTGTACATAGCAACTAGAGAGTAGCCCCCGCAGGCCAGCAACTAGAGAAAAGCCCGCGCAGCACTGAAGACCCAGGGCAACCATAAATAAATAAAATTATATTTTTTAAAAAGAAGATGGGGCTCACCTGCTCCCAAGCAAAGAGGCCTCCATGTGAGAGGGAGGCCACCAGCATGTCTCAGCCCCTACAGCTCTGTGTCTTCATGAATATCGCTAATTTCCTGGTGAATATCGCTGAGAGGCAGAAGCATCCTTCCTCCAACCAGCCCCTATGTCTATGGCAAAAGGTCTACGCCAAAAAATCAGGCCAAGCACCTGACTTGTAAAGCTGACTGTTTTTTTTTATTTCTAACAGAGTATGGGGATGTTCAAGCCTAAGGGAGCTTTAGAAAACAATGAAGGTAAACAGTTAAGAGGATGCTGGTAGTGTCAAGATATCAACAGATGACATGACAGGCGAGCTAGATTACCAGTGAGAATCAGGGGGAAAAAAACAGCTAAGAAGACCTCTCTAAGGATCAGAATAAATCTAAAAGGCTAGCCTCGAAAACCAACACTGCAAAGGAGTCAAAACTAAATTGAACTTCATGAAAGTTTAAAACTTCTGTGTTTCAAAGGATACCATCAAGAAATTGAAAAGACAATCTACAGAATGGGAGAAAATGTAAATCATATTATCTGATAAGGGACTTGTATCTAGTTTGTATAGTGTAGTAGTTTCCTAAGACTGCCATAAGAAGGTATCACAGACTGGGAGGCTTAAACAACACAAATTTATTGTCTCAAGTTTTAGAGGAAAGAAGTCTGAGATCAAGGTATTGGTGGGGTTGATTTCTTCTAGGGACTCTGAAGACGATAATGTTCTGTGCCACTCACCTACTGCCTGGGTATTTTCTGTCAATCTGTGGCATTTCTTACCCTCTGCTACATCACCCTCTTCTCTGCCTTTATCTTCACATGATGTTCTACTTGTGTGTATATCTCTCTGTGTCCAAGTTTTCCCTTTTTTATAAGGACACCCACAGTATTAGATAGAGAAGGCAATGGCACCCCACTCCAGTACTCTTGCCTGGAAAATCTCATGGACAGAGGAGCCTGGTAGGCTGCAGTCCATGGGGTCGCTAAGAGTTGGACACGACTGAGAGACTTCACTTTTACTTTTCACTTTCCTACATTGGAGAAGGAAATGGCAACCCACTCCAGTGTTCTTGCCTGGAGAATCCCAGGGATGGGGGAGCCTGGTGGGCTGCCGTCTATGGGGTGGCACAGAGTCGGACACGACTGAAGTGACTTAGCAGCAGCAACAGTATTAGATTAACCTCCACCATAAAACTCCATTTTATTTTGGTTAAATAAAGGGTCATCTTTAACCTATTTGGTTAAAATAGGGTCATCTGTAAAGACCCTATCTCCAAATAAAGTCATATTCTGAGGTACTGAGGGCTAGGATACCAACATATACTTTGGAAGAGACACAATTCAACCCACAACATATAAAGAACTTACCACTCAATAAAATAAAATTAAAAACCCCAATAGGCAAAAGATCTGAGTAGACATTTCTTCAAAGAAGATATACAAATAGCCAATAGGCAAAGGTGCTCAATTATCATTAGTTATTACGGAGAAAAAAAGACAGGCTTTTGGGTTTGCGGGGTCTTTTAGTTTAAATAAATTGGGTTTTTTAAAAAAGACATAACAAATTTTGACAAGCATGTAGAAAAAATGGAATTCTCATACACAGCTGCTGAGTATTTAAAACAGTACAGCTGCTTTGGAAAACAGTCTAGTTGCTCCTCAAGAAGTCAAACATAGAGTTACCATATAACCCAGCTTCTAGGTGAGTATCCAAGAAAAATAAAAACATATATCCACGTCAAAACTTAAACATCAATGCTTATAACAGTATTATTTGTAATAGCCCAAAGGTGGAAGCAACTCAAATGTCTATCAAACAATGAATGGATAAATAAAAAGTAGAATTTTATTCAGTAATAAAAAGGGACAGAGAACTGATTCATGCTACAACATGGCTGAATTTTAAAAACATTATGCTAAGTGAAAGAAGCCAATACAAAAGGGCACTTATTGTAAAATTCCATTCATATGAAACATTCAGAATAGGCAAATCTACAGAGACAGGGGTCGATTGGTTGTTGCCTAGAGATGGAGGGTCTCAGGAAATGGAGAGTGACTGCCGACTGGCATGTGGTTTGTTTTGGGGTGGTGGTTGCATAATTCTGTGAATATACTACAAACCATTGAATTGTACACTTTAAAATGAGTTAATTACATGCTATATGAATTATATCTAATAAAGCCACTATTTTTTTTTAAACTATATAAATTCTTTCTTTCACGAACCTCATCCTACCCCAAGTTGCTATTAGAACTGTACTTGAGAGTGAGAAAGAACAAAGGTTCTTCCTTGTTTCCAGTGCAATTTTCTTCCTTGAGTCTAGAAGCAATAGGATTTTACCCTGCTCAGCATCTCCTTATGTGGACAGGGAGGCAGACTTATGGATAGATAATTACAATACTACATGTGAAGACCTGTAACAGGCACAATGGGTATTGTAAGTACAGCCAGCGCAGATTTTTGAAGCCAGATGGCCCTGGGTTTGAATCCCAGCTCTGCTACTACCAGCCTCCACGTCCTCCATTATAAATCATGGACAAAAATAATGAGCTATGGGATTCCTGAAGGAATTAAAGGAAATACTGTCATTGGAGCATCTATCAGAACGCCCAGGGCAAGGCCCTGCAGGGCAGTGTTTCTCATACTTCAGTTGCATGGGAGTCACCTGGAGATTCTGTTAAATTGTAGATTCTGATTCAGTGGGTCTGGGATACAGCCTGAATCTCTGCTTTTCTAACAGGCTCCCAAGTGGTGGCCCTAGTATTGGCTGAGGACCGCTGGTTAGGTAGTAGAACTATGAAGTCTTCATACCCTTTGTATGAAGTGTCAAAGGAGTGTAGAGGAGGAAGCAGTAAATTAATTCTTCAGACGGGAAGGCCAGAGCTGGACTTTCCTTGATAGTAGAGAGTTTGCCAGGAATGGGAAGGGGATGTGCATTCTAGAAGAGAGGCAGAGAACAATCAAGACCTTGACATAACAGTGGAAGATGACTTCAGAAGTAACTTATGGGGACTTCCCTGGTGGTCCAGTAGTCAAGACTCCTGTGTTTTCACTCCAAGGGGAATGGGCTCTATCCCTGGTCAGGGGACTAAGATCCCAAATGCAGTGTGGTCAAAAAACAAACAAACTTAGAGAATGTGGTAAGCAACAGCCAGAAACTGGGAGAGTAGGTTGTAAATGATTTTAAACCAGATGTTAATGAGTTTTAATTTTAGCCTAGGCCAGTGGTGCTCAGAATGTGGTTCCTGATCAGCACCTTCCCCAAACTTGATAGGAATGCACATTTTAGGACCCACCCCAGACCTACTGAGTCAGAAACTCTGGAGCAGGAGCCCAGCAACCTATTTTCAAACAAGTCCTTTAGGTAATGTGGATGCACATTAAATTTGAGAACCACTGGCTCTAGGTAATGGGGCTGGGTCACTGGGAGGTATTTTTAATAGTAAAGTGAAGTGATCAGATGTGTGTAGTAGAAAGCTGACCCAAGCACTTGAGACATAGTAGATAGGGAGAGTAGGAAGGCAGAACAAGCAAGTGGGAGGAGAGGAAGTCCATGAGCAGAGAGGGTGAACGCCTGGACAAGGGCAATGGCGGAAGAAATAAAGGAGAGAGCTGACCTAAGAAGAATTTAGGAGATGGATTCAGTAACACCTAAAGACTAATCGGATATTACCTGTGAGGGTAAACAAGGAGTGGATGGTTCCAAAGTGTGTATCTCAGGTAACTGAGTGGGTGGTGAAACTAATCAAAATAGTAAGAGAAAGGAGAAAAGTAAGCCTTGGATGGCAGAGAGTGGGGCGAGGTGGGGGATGAATTTGATCATGAATAGGCTCAATTTCAGAGAAGGCAATGGCACCCCCACTCCAGTACTCTTGCCTGGAAAATCTCATGGACGGAAGAGCCTGGTGGGCTGCAGTCCATGGGGTCACTAAGAGTCGGACATGACTGAGCGACTTCACTTTCACTTTTCACTTTCCTGCATTGGAGAAGGAAATGGCAACCCACTCCAGTGTTCTTGCCTGGAGAATCCCAGGGATGGGGAAGCCTGGTGGGCTGCCGTCTATGGGGTCGCACAGAGTCGGACACAACTGAAGCGACTTAGCAGCAGCAGCAGCAGGCTCAATTTGCTCCAGAGTTATAAGGGGAAAGGTTGTAAATGTACTGAAAATAATGGTCCGGGTTCAGGTTGGAGGCCTAAGTCCATGATCTAGATTTGGAACTTGTTGGTACATAAGGGGTAGTTGAAGCTGTGCCCGTGGAGAAAATTATTCAAGAAATGAGAACAGACCAAGGACAGAAAACACAGAAATCTCAGCATTCAGGCATAGGCAGAGAAAGAGGAGCTGGGGCTGGAGAGTGAGAAAGAGCTATCCAAGAAGCTGAGGAAAATAGGAAAGCAGCACATCAAAGAAATCTCATATAGGAATACACGAATGTGTATCATATAGGAATGTGTTTGGCTAAAACAACAGAAAGTCTGGCCAAAGGTTGTTTAAAGAAACAAGTGATATTTTTCTTATAGTGGCAAGTTGGTAATCCAGGCCTGGTACCATTGTAGAAGACCCAGTCTCCTGCTTTCTTTCTGTCCCGTTTTTAAGGTGTTGGCTTCTAACTCCAAGGTTGAAGGATGGCTACCATACCTTCAGATGTGACATCCAAATTCAAGGCAGGAAGAACGGGGCAGAGAGGCCAAGGCAGGACTAGCTACAGCTCTCCCCTTTTTGGGGGAGTCTCTCTTTATATTCTTTGAACTTGGCTAAGTTCTCTTGTCTGGAACTGAGTCACACAGTCACTCCTGGCTGGAAGGGAGGGGAGGAAATTGAGTGTTTAACTCTGGCTTCAATAGAAGAAGGCAAGGGAGAAGGGTTGGGAGTGGGTGTGCATCTGCCAAACTGTTGTGCATGCCACACCTAAACGGAGAGAGACCCAGTGATGAAGCAGGGGCTGAGGAGAGGCACAGCTTCTCTCTGTGACTTATGCTTTTGCACAAATAAATCTTTTACACAAAATATAAACATCAACATTGTACAAGCAGTATAGGATTAAGAGTTAAAAAAAAAAAAGCTCCCAGCTATGATTCCCAGTATTATTATTATATATATTTTAAAAACTCTAAAACAGACTGCCTTCATTCTGGGCCATAAAGATCCAAGCTCATTCTACACACAAACTCTGACTATTCAAATTCTCCACTTGGTGTTATCTATAATGAATAGAATACAAAGCAGCTCAGCAAATCCTGGCAGTTTCCCCGACTTTTGTTCCTTTTATAATGGGCACAATTCTTCTCTAGGCACATTTATGACTGTCCTGACATTATCTGCTGCTCAGCTGGGGACACCAAACCTGGATGAGTTTACTCTGAACATATGAATAAGGCATTTTGTAAAAATAGGAGAAACATAATGGCCATACAAAGTGTAAGAGTTTGGAAATGTTCGAAAAATAAAAGTTATTATGCACATGGTATGTCTCACTGCCAAGCTCAACCTATACAAGATTTCTCTTCCTAACTAAAACACCCTGTTCACTGGTGTTGGAAGAATGTGAGATCTGATCATAGGGACAGCATCCCACAATATGCCTTTGGGTGTGCTGGGGTGAAGGCCGAATAAGACTCCTAACATCTGGGTCAACAGGATAGCACTCTGGGCAGTGACTGATTTCTGAAACCTGATACAGGGACTTCTCTGGTGGTCCAGTGGCTAAGACTCGATGCTCCCAATGCAGGAGGCCTGGGTTTGATCCCTGGTCAGGGAACTAGATTTGACATGCTCAGTTCAGTTAAGTCTCTCAGTCGTGTCCGACTCTTTGCGACCCCATGAATCACAGCATGCCAGGCCTCCCTGTCCGTCACCAACTCCCGGAGTTCACTCCAACTCACGTCCATCGAGTCAGTGATGCCATCCAGCCATCTCATCCTCTGTCATCCCCTTCTCCTCCTGCCCCCAATCCCTCCCAACATCAGAGTCTTTTCCAATGAGTCAACTCTTCGCATGAGGTGGCCAAAGTATTGGAGTTTCAGTCTCAGCATCAGTCCTTCCAATGAACACCCAGGACTGGTCTCCTTTAGGATGGACTGGTTGGATCTTCCCACACTCCAAGGGACTCTCAAGAGTCTTCTCCAACACCACAGTTCAAAAGCATCAATTCTTCAGCGCTCAGCTTTCTTCACAGTCCAACTCTCACATCCATACATGACTACTGGAAAAACCATAGCCTTGACTAGATGGACCTTTGTTGGCAAAGTAATATCTCTGCTTTTGAATATGCTATCTAGGTTGGTCATAACTTTCCTTCCAAGGCATAAGCATCTTTTAATTTCATGGCTGCAGTCACCATCTGCAGTGATTTTGGAGCCCAAGAAAATAAAGTCTGACACTGTTTCCACTGTTTCCCCATCTATTTCCCATGAAGTGATGGGACCAGATGCCATGATCTTAGTTTTCTGAATGTTGAGCTTTAAGCCAACTTTTTCACTCTCCTCTTTCACTTTCATCAAGAGGCTCTTTAGTTCCTCTTCACTTTCTGCCATAAGGGTGGTGTCATCTGCATATCTGAGGTTATTGATATTTCTCCCGGCAATCTTGACTCCAGCTTGTGCTTCTTCCAGCCCAGTGTTTCTCATGATGTACTCTGCATATAAGTTAAATAAGCAGGGTGACAATATACAGCCTTGACGTACTCCTTTTCCTATTTGGAACCAGTCTGTTGTTCCATGTCCAGTTCTAACTGTTGCTTCCTGACCTGCATACAAATTTCTCAAGAGGCAGGTCAGGTGATCTGGTATTCCCATCTCTTTCAGAATTTTCCACAGTTTATTGTGATCCACACAGTCAAAGGCTTTGGCATAGTCAATAAGGCAGAAATAGATGTTTTCCTGGAACTCTCTTGCTTTTTCAATGATCCAGAGGATGTTGGCAATTTGATCTCTGGTTTGACATGTTACAACTAAGCATTTTCATGCCTCAACTAAAGATCCTGTGTGCCACAACTAAGACCCAGTGCTGCCAAATAAAGTAAACAAATACTGAAAAAAAAAAAAAGCTAACAGAGGATAATACAAGTAAATATTATTGAGAAAACTAAAGGATATAAAGAATTCTGTCAACAAATAAATTCAGCACTCACATTATTATTTATCTTTAATAACAGAGAGCTATAGTGTGGAAAACCAATGTAAAAACAGTGGGTTGCCATTTCCTTCTCCAGAGGATCTTCCTCACCCAGGGATTGAACCCGGGTCTCCCATATTATAGGCAGACGCTTAACCGTCTGAGCCACCAGGGAAATCTAAATAATAAATGAAAATATCACAGTATTATATTAACTAGATACCTATAGCTGATGAACGACATAAGGAAATATAACCAAATTAAAATCAGAAGTTTTCAGTCTTTAAAACTGACCCAGAAGTTAAAGGAGAACTGTTCTTATACATTTCCCTTTTTACATTGTCTAGATTCCACCACAATCAAATCATATTACAGCTGAAATTGTATATTACCTTAACTTTACAATTAATTCTCAGATATTTGTAGCCTATGGTCAGACGATCTTTTTTTTAACAACTTTATTGAGATACATACTTATGCTGTGAACATTTCTATACAAATTCTGTGTGGACATATGCTTTCATTTCTCCTGGGATTTGCCTAGGCGTGTAACTGCAGGGACACATGATAACTCTGTGTTTAATATTTTGAGAAACTGCCAAGCTGTCTGCCAAAGCACCTGCATCTTTCTACATCAGCAACATTATGAGAGCTCCAAGTTCTCCTCATCTAGAGACTTTATTTTTGTATGAAACAAATACAGAGAACTCAACCGATTCCGGCCATAAGAAGTTTCCTTTAGGATAAATAACCCCCTTTTGGGGGGCATGAATGAAAATGTCTTGCATCATTTCCTCCACTCTCCAAATTCATATGTACAGTGACTTCCCAATCCACAGATGAGAAGCCCAATGCATGGTTTCTTTGTGGGTTAGGATAGAGTTTGGTAAGATCTACAAGGGTGGGATATAGTTTTGTAAACTCCAAATATGTCAACTTAACATTTGGTTTCTTGTTTGGACTTGGTTGGGGGCAATCATTTATTTTTAACTACTTGAGTGTGTAATTCCCAGGCACTGACTACTTTAACAGTTTGCTTGGGGCTGTACATGTGAGGTTCTCATTTTAAAAGTCTAATTGCTGTCTGCAATCTGGTTACCTCACTACCATAAGGGCTCCAGAAGTCCCACTCCTGTTCATCTTAGGAAGGGTGGTTAGTTTTCTTAGGGAGGAGGGCAAGACACCTCGGGTGTGGGGATCTCTGGGGCAGAGCTTAGCAATAATTTTCCATCTGAGTCAGATTCCCCTCCCACTCAGACAGAGCCTGGGGCTCATCACCCTTCTGAGGCTTTCCTTGGTTCTCTGGTTGCTGTTTTCAGTCTGCCTACTCCTGCCCTCTACCCTGACTGCCCCTCCACCAGAGCCCTGCAAGAAGCTGTTGGCTGCTGCTCCCAGAGTGAGCCCCCCTCCCAAATGCCAGCTCCTTCTCCTGGGTCAGTGCCATCATTCCTAGAACCTTCTTGACAAACTTTAATAATTATTGTTTTTCCTTTCATTAATATTGTACATTTAACACCCAGCCCCTCCTCCCTCTGCTCACACTCTTACTAAGAGACTAGTGAGTCACCTAAATCATCCCACCTGCCTCTCCCAGTTAAGAGACTGTAAGACCCCAAACTGACTTAAACTCTATTTTACCCCAAGACTTGAAACTAAGTTTAAGCATATTGTCAAAGTCTCTCCCACCTCAGTCCCATATCAACCTTACCTAGATAAAATTGAAATTGAAAAGTTAGGAACTTCCCTGGTGGTCCAGTGGCTAAGATTCCATGCTCCCAATGCAGGGGGCTAGGGTTCGATCCCTAGTCTGGGAATTAGATTCTGCATGCTACAAATAAGACCTGGTGGAGCCAAATAAATAAATAAATAATAAATATTAAAATCAATATTTAAAAAAAGAAATCTAAAAGTTATTTAACATTTTGTTGCCTCGACTCTGTGTCGTTTTCATCTCATATACTTGGGATGATAGATTCCCTCAGAAGTATGATTGTATCAGAAGCATGGAAACATAGTTATGAGTTTCTCATACATATTTCATCCAAATACTAGCCTGCTTTTATCAATTTTATTTGATCAGATAACATTAAACAGAAATTTCACAAATAAAATAATTTTAAAATGCTTACCCACAGAATTTAGATGACCTTAGTATTTTTAATGTTCTACTTGGTATAGAGAAATAATACTCCAATATCAGAAAATAGCAGTGTTAATAAAACAATAAGTGGCAACTGATGCTCAGATTGGGATGGGGTTTGGGCGGACCATGCCCCGCAGGCAATAGGCCTTTTCTAATGGGGTTGTAACTTCCTCGTACCCAAGGTATCTAAGCTCTCAGACCCTGGTGCCAGACTGCCTGGGTCTGCAACGTATCTCTGCCACTTTTTAGCTGTCTGCTAAGTTACTCAACCTCTTTGTGCTTCAGTTTTCTCTTCCTTGAAGTACATACAATAATAATCAAGTTGTTACTTAGATTAAATTTGTGAAGTGCTTGGAACACTCCTTGGTTCACAGTGTTAGCTAATATCTAATTATAGCATTGTGGGTGGCCTTTTTCATAGAAGGCGAAATCCAGGTTAAGATGTGATATTTCTCAACATTTGAAATGGTGGCTTGTTTAAAGCCAAGTGTGACATTGCTGGCTGTGACCATGCAACCCCTCTAAACTGTGCTATCGCTTCTGCAACTCACCAGCCCTCAGAGCCACCTGTTGATAAGGATATGTTGACGGCATCACCCACCAATTCTCTGAGCCCCAGAATTTGTGCACAGACCTGTTTAGTGTCTTTAGGCGGATGTCTCAAACTTAAAATAGTCCAAGAATAATAAATTTTTTTTTTTTTTTACTGCACTGGGTCTTCTTTGCTGCACAAGGGCTTCTCTAGTTGTGGCATGGGCTCAGTAGTTGTGGCATTTAGGCTTAGATGTCCCACAGCATGTAGGATCTTAGTTCCCCAACTAAGGGTCTAACCCTAACCTGCGTCCCCTGCTTTGGAAGGCGTATTCTTAACCACTGGACCACCAGGGGAGCCCTCTCCCAAGAATTTTTGATTCACTCACCACTGCTGCCAACACAGAAAATCTGTTGTCCCTTTAGCAAATGGCACCACCCTCCACCATCTGCCAGCTCCAGAAACCAGTCCCTTTCAGTCCTTTATCTCCTAATCTCCTTCCAGGCTCCAGTGCAGGTTAACACTGCGTAGGAGGCCTGGACGAGGAGGGGCCTGAAATCCATCCTCCAGCTGCGGGCCCCTGTGCAGGGCAAGCCTGCTTGAAGCCTGGGGCAACTTTTTCTCAGGTGCCATTTGGTTTAGCAGGGGCTAATCCCTTTCTCTCTTCCCCGGTCTTCTCCCAGTTCATTACCAAGTCTGTCAGTACTTTCTCCGCCATTCTACAATCTTTCTGTTTTCTTCCATGTCCACCACCCAGGTTAAGCTACCCTCATTTTTCACCTAGATGATCAAATTGCTTTCCAACTGTGTGGCTCCTTCTCTGTTCACACATCCCTCTAGTCATTCCCCACCCATTTGCTAGGTCAAATACATTATTTATTTATTTATTTGATGTCTGATCTTATTTGTTTGTTACTCTTAGAACATCTCATTTTTGACTGGACTCAGACTTGGAAGTAGAAGCTCTCAGAGAGGACAGCCTCCGTCTCTTGGCAATCTGTTCCTGCCGTTTTTCTTTAGCCTCCTTCATTCTCTTGGCCAAAAGTTTAGCATATTCTGCAGCCTCTTCTTTATTTTTCTTAGTACGCTGTTTCTTCAGAGCAATACGCCGGCGTTTGTGTTGCAGAACTCATGGAGTCATGAGACGCTGAATCTTGGGTGCTTTAGTCCTAGGTTTCTTACCGTCTTTGTTTAGGGAGTTTCGCACAACATATTGGCGGACATCATCTTCTTTAGAGAGATTGGAAAGTTTGCGGATTCTGCTAGCTCTTTTGGGACCCAGGCGATGAGGCACTGTAGTATCAGTGAGTCCAGGAATATCCTTCTCCCCTTTTTTCACGATGACCAAATTGAGAACACTCAGATTGGCATCCACAATGCAACCCCGTACAGATTTGCACTTTCGCTCTCCAGTCCTCCTTGGTCTGTAACAGGAATGCCCCTTACTCAGTAGCAGGCGAACTCGGCCATGGGTCAAGACACCCTGCTTCATGGGGAAACCCTGCTTATCGTTCCCGCCACTGATTCGGACCACACGACCCTTCCATTCTTCACCCAGAGCGTCAGCAGCAACTTCTGTGGCCATACGCTTCTCGTAGAAGGTACGAAGTTTTCGTTCATCGTCCACTTCAATGAGCTTCTGGCAGCCAGTGGCTGGGAAAGAGATGTTCAGCTTCATTCTGAAGCAGCTGACAGCCTCCGAGGCGCCATGAAAAAGAGCTACATTACTTTAAAAGGTCAAATTAAGTACATTACTCTTCTGCTTAAAACCCTCTGATGACTTCCTGTTGCTTTTAGGTAAAGATTAACACCACTTACCTGCACAGTCTTATTCTTGTCTGACTCTCAGCCCCAGACCCAGGCACTCTGCTCTCATTGAAGTTATCCTGGATTTCTCTCACTTTGTCTTAGGTTTTATCATGATCTGACAGCTCCTATTGCTTCCAGGTTTTACTTAATGTTTTTTCAGGGAAGCCTTTTCTACCTCCATATTAAATTTGGTTCCCCTGTGCTGTGCTCTCTTAGCACCCTGCCCATTTACTTCCTAGAGCTTATTCCTGTTACTGAATTGTATACACTGGGTGATTATGTATAAAAATCAGAAGTTGTTATTTCTCTTCAAGCGATGCCAGCTTTCTCATGGGCTCTCATTCCTGTTGGGGACTGGGCTAAATTTAGGCTTGCCATACCACTCGGCCTAAAAAAAGAATGAAATTTTGCCATTTGCAGCAACATGGACAGACTTGGAGGGCCTTATGCTAAGTGAAATGTCAGAGAAAGGCAAGTACTGTACGGTATCACTTATATGTGGAATCTAAAAAATACAGCAAACTAGTGAATGAAACAAGAAAGAAGCAGACTCACATACATAGAGAACAAACTAGTGGTTACCAATGGGGAGAGGGAATGAAGAGCGGGAATACAGGCATAGAGGGAAGAACAGATTATTATGGAATCACATGAAATTATGCATGTGAAACTTGTGAAAATTGCAAAGCACTATAGAATTTAAAGACTCTTTCATTCAATCTAAAAAAAGTACTCTGGTAAAACAAACAAAAAAAAGCTTGCCAAAGTTGTATGGTCTTAAACCATCTCATTTTGGGTGAAGAGTCAATTTAAAGTTACAGTCCTATCAGAACTTTCCCCTCCTCACTCTTGACATTCCAAGATGGCCTGTGGGACCAAAGAGAAGCTTTGAGGCAATGGCCAGAGGAGTCTTAGGTCTGTGTGCAGAGCTGTGAGCTATAGCCTAGGTCCTCACTGGCCTTCCCAGCCATGTCCCTAGTCATACCTGGTCACCAGGGCCCGGTATCAGCTGCTGAGGTTGTTCACTGTCAACTCATAATCTGTTACTTTAGTACCTTGAGACTCTGATGTCTCACCTTCCCATCCCTGCTCCTCTCATCAGCTGACTGGGAGCACTTCAGCTCTTCTTGGGGTTTTCAGCTTTGTCCATCCTTGGGGTCTTAGCCACATTCTCCAGCCATTACCTGCATGGTTCTCATGCTACTTTCTTCTTGCCTGGCAGAAAGCATAAGAGAAGTCTGGGTTTCCGGCACACCATCTGCAAATTGTGGGCATGCAGCAGCACCATTTCAGATTCTTTGTTCTCCCTAATGCCGCTGTCTTTTCCTAAGCCCTGATCAATGTGAGACTTCTGCCAGAATTGGGCAGCCTTCCAAGCTGGGCCAGAGACAGTGGGCTTCAAGATTCCTTCACACTTAGCTGGATATTTCTAATCCCCTGCCTCAGGGTTAGATCCCCAAAGTGGGAGAATACAGATATGTCCATGCTGACCACTTATCCTACCTTTTTTTCTGTGAAATTTATTTTTATCTCCCAATTCCCATCCTCTTTTTGGGTTTTAGCGTAAGGCTAAGTGAGTTCTTCCCTGGCTTTTCAGATTAGATTGACTCTCAATCTCACGAGGGCAGAAACTGTTTTGTTCATTTCTGATCCACAGTATCTGACATAGTGCTGGGCACATAGTGCCAGGACATAGAATAGAAACACACAAAAAATTTGCTAAACAAATATTGCTTTCTTTTAAAAGATATTTATTTATTTGGCTGCACCAGGTCTTAGTTGTGGCGCACAAACCCTTAGCTGTAGCATGTGGGATCTAGTTTCCTGACCAGGGATGGAACCCAGGCCCCCAGCACTGGGAATGCGGAGTCTTAGCCACTGGACCATAAGAGAAGTCTTGAACAAATTTTTTAATCTGCCTTTACCCTAAATAGACATTAAGATCAGGAGGCCAACAATGACATTTTATAAATCCCTGTATTCCCTTATCATGCAGGGCTTTGGAGTACTGGCCCCACTATTCATTTATTCAACAAATACATTTTGACTGCATACTATGTGCAATGCACTGGACTTGCTATTGGCAATATAGGAGTAAATCCTTTAAAACGTTTTTACTAAACATCAACCACATTCAAAAAATTGATAACATATATGTACAGTGAAAAAATAATGGAAACCTTGGTAATTTCAATGGTAAATCTTTACCTAGAAGAAAACAGATTGAAGGGGGACAGAAATAGATCCCTGGAGACCAGATGTGAGGCTATAGCAGACTTGGGCAGATAGATATGGGATTTGCTGTACTGGGGCACAGGGAGAAGGAAAAGGAAGGCTGAGCTCAAGAGATATTTAGGTGGAAGACAGAACTTGATGGACTGTTACTACTAGTTGCATGACCTAGATAAGATCTAACCTTTCTGAGCCTTCGTTCCTGCATCTGTAAAACAGGTTAGTAATAACTATAGTTATTTGTATCCCTAACACCTAGCATAAAGCTTGGTATAAAGGATTACACACACGAAAATCATAGCTACTGTTTTCTTTGCTGTGGAAGCTTCATAAATGCCGGCAGAATATTTTCTTGGGGCTGCAACTTGCTACCTTCCTCTAAGGAGAAAATTATATATGATGGTGCTCTCACCAGAACAGACACCCATTCTCCCTAGGCAGCAGGGCAGTGCAGGTCACGGTGAGAGTCTGGCACAGCCTCAGCCCCGCCCCGGCCCCGGCCGCGGCTCCGCCCACAACCTTGCGAGCTCTATCCCCCCGCCCACAACCTCTCGAGCTCCGCCCCCGGAACCTCGCGCGTCGCCGCCGCCGCCGCCGCGGCGCGCGCCCCGCCCCGTCCCTGGTGCTGACGTCCGGGCCAAACGGGCCGGGCGGGCTCCGCCGAGCCGTGTGCTTCCGCGGGCTCCGGGGTCGCTGGGGCCTCGTGGTGGGGCGGCTCTGCGGGGCTCGGCCCGCTTCCTCCCCTCCCCCGTGCCCTCTCGCGGCACCCGGCGGTGTCTGCGCTTAAGCCGGAGACCCAGAAAGAAGGTAAGTGTTGGCGGGAGCGAGATGGGACCGCCGGGCGCGCGCTCCGCTCTCCCGGGCATTGTCTGGGCGGGGGCGGCGCGGGCACGTGCGCGCCCCTCCCCCACCCCTCCTGAGGCGCCGGCCCCCTGGCTGAGGGAGGGAGGGGACGCGTGACTGGGGAGGGGAGAGGCCCCGGAGGAGGAAACTGGGTCCAGGGTGAGTGTGTGTGGCTGGGGAGTCTCCGCAGCGGGAACCCGGAATTTGGGTATGGGGGGGTGTTCTTTCTAAGGGGCACCGCGCTTTCTGAGAGGATATGGGTTCCCTGGGCCCCAGTGGCGGGAGCTTTTAGGATGTTAAACCTGGTGGCCTGCAGTGGGATTGGAGACGAAATTTGGTCCCAGCACCGGCAAGTTGTGAATTTATCAGCAAGAATCCTGGAATCTCCCTCCAACCTGTCGCCTTCCCTGTCGTTCCTCTCCGCCGTGAAGGATGAGTAGGATTTAGAAAGGTGGAGGATATTCCAGGGATGGTGCCCGCGTTAAAGCATCAGAGGTGTGAGACAGCGCGGGGTTGGAGTGAAAAGCTTGGGAAAATGAGTACTTGGGAAAAAGAAAGGCTGGTTTGGTGGGTTGTGGCTAGATTGCAGAAGACAGGTTTATCTCATAACCTTTTTTTTTTTTTTAATGATTGTAATTATGTTAAAAAAAATAGAAGTGGAAGAAAATAGCACCAATAATTGTACAACCCTGACTCCTCATTCTTAGAATTTTGATGTTTGCTTGTATTTTCTTTTAAGCTTGTAACTGTTACCGAGTTTTAACTACCATTTTGCATTCCCTTTTCTCGTTTACATGTTAAAATGCAATGTAATGTTATGTACTATTCAGCAATATAATTTACTTTCTTAATGAGCAAGGAGCAGGCATTCATAGAAAAAATTTAAAATACGGGAAAGAAAAATGAGGAAAGGTACCATCGTTTTATTGTGTAGAGTTATCATTGAGTATATTTTTGGTTGTAGATGTTCTTTCAAAGATAGGAGCAGGTAAAGCTGTTCTTAGGAATTTCACTTTTATGAGAATTCTTTGAAGGTTTTAAGAAGGAAAGCATAATCTGACGGCTGTGCAGAGGAAGAGCAAGAGTGGAAACTGGAAGGTTGGTTAGTTTACAGTACTTTGAACTGGGTCCATGGTTTGGAGATGGAGGAGAGTAGAAAGATTAACAGATATTTTGGAGGTAGAATGAACGAGACTTGGAAATGAATTGGTGAGGGAAAGGGAGAGAACTCTGTTTTTTGATACTTGTTTTGAGCAACTTCGAGTAGATGGCAGCGTTCACTGAGAAGAATGGAAGAGAGCAGTTTGAGGTGGAAGAAATCATGAGTTCTGTTTTAGGTGTATTAAATTTGAAATGTATTTTAGATATGAAGTCAGTATATTGAAGAGGCAGTTGGATGTGCAGGTTTGGAGCTTCCAGAACAGACCTTAGAGTTGGAGATAAAAATTTGGGAGTACTCAGTATATAGATGATATTCAAAGTTTTGAGACCACCTGAAAGTACTTCATGGCAAATAGATGGGGAAACAGTGGCAGACTTTATTTTTTGGGGCTCCAGAATCACTGCAGATGGTGACTGCAGCCATGAAATTAAAAGACGCTTACTCCTTGGAAGGAAAGTTATGACCAACCTAGACAGCATGTTAAAAAGCAGAGACATTACTTTGCCAACAAATTCTGTCTAGTCAAGGCTATGGTTTTTCCAGTAGTTATGTGAGACTTGGACTATAAACAAAGCTGAGTGCCGAAGAATTGATGCTTTTGAACTGTGGTGTTGGAGAAGATTCTTGAGAGTCCCTTGGACTGCAAGGAGATCCACCCAGTCCATCCTAAAGGAGATCAGTCCTGAGAGTTCATTGGAAGGACTGATGTTGAAGCCGAAACTGCAATACTTTGGCCACCTGATGCAAAGAACTGACTCATTTGAAAAGACCCCGATGGTGGGAAAGATTGAAGGTGGGAGGAGAAGGGGACAACAGAGGATGAGATGGTTGATGGCATCACGGACTCGGTGGACATGAGTTTGAGTAAACTGCAGGAGTTGGTGATGGACAGAGAGGCCTGGCGTGCTACAGTCCATGGGGTCGCGCAGAGTCAGATACGACTGAGCAACTGAACTGAGAGCACTTAGGTAAAAACTATATAGAAAATTGAATAATTGAGTGAGGCTCAGGCATGACTGAGCGACTTCACTTTCACTTTCCACTTTCATGCATTGGAGAAGGAAATGGCAACCCACTCCAGTGTTCTTGCCTGGAGAATCCCATGGACGGAGAATCCCATGGACGGAGAAGCCTGGTAGGCTGCAGTCCATGGGGTCGCACAGAGTCGGACACGACTGAAGCGACTTAGCAGTAGCAGCAGGCATTTTAATGCTTGAAGATCTTATAGAGGAAGAAGATTGAGCACAGGACGGAAGGAACAGCCAGTGAGGTAGGAGAAAAAGCGGGAAACTAGTATCATGGGAGCCATGAGAAATAAGTTTCTGGTCCACGGAGTCTTGATTCCTCAGTGCTTCTGAGATGTTTAATGAGGTGCTCACTTGGATTTGGCAACACAGAGGTTATTAGTTTGGTCATTGGCGTTACTAACCAGACTGGAAGTTGGAGGTGGAAACAGATGGAAGTAACTGAATGGGAGTGAGGAAGAGAAGGCAATGAGTGTGAATTGGGAGCAAGTGTCCCTTGTTCAACATACCTTATTTTCATCTCTCCCCAAACTAAATTTGATAGTTGAAAATGGTGTTTTGTTTCATGTTTCATTCCTTAATACTAGAATGTTTGAACATTTTTCACTTTTATTGGCCATTTGTGAATTTCTGTTCCTGTCCTCTGTGCATCTTTTTATTTGTGCTTGTCACTTTCTAATTGATTTTCTAATTATTAGGAGCTCTCTAGATTCTAAAAATATGTAGCCTGATGTAGAGCTTACAGAATTGTCCCCCTGATGTGTCCTCCCCCAGAATAAATGAATTTATTATCTGTACTCCATCAGGAAGAACATAGTTAATAATGGAAAAACCATACTTAACCAT
This sequence comes from Bos mutus, assembly GCF_027580195.1. Taxonomy (NCBI): domain Eukaryota; kingdom Metazoa; phylum Chordata; class Mammalia; order Artiodactyla; family Bovidae; genus Bos; species Bos mutus. The sequence continues at coordinate 82,499,348 of NC_091617.1, read as the reverse complement.
TTAACTTTTATGTATACATTTTTAAAATTGTAGTAAAATACACATAACATAAAATTTACCACCGTAACCATTTTTCACTGGTGTTAAATACATTCATATCATTGTGTAGCCCATTACCACCATTGATCTCCACAGCTCTTTTCATCTTGTAAAACTGAAACTCTGTCCCCACTAAACAGTAACTTCTCATTCCCCCCTTACCCCCAGCCTATGGCAGTTGCCATTCAGCTTTCTGTCTCTGTGTTATTGACTACTCTAAATATCTCATATAAGTGGAATCAAACAGTATTTGTCTTTCTGTGACAGGTTTATTTTACTTCGCATAATGTCCTGAAGGTTCATCCATGTTGTGGCTTATGTCTGGATTTCATTCCTTTTTAAGGCTAGATAATATTCCAGTATCTGTATATTTGTTCTTATTGTTCAGTTGCTCAGTCGTGTTTGACTATGAGACCCCACGAACTGTAGCCTGACAGGCTCCTGTGTCCATGGGATTATCCCAGCAAGAATACTGCAGTAGGTTGCCATTTCCTACTCTAGGGAATCTTCCCGACCCAGGGATCAGACCCTCTCTCTTGCGTCTCCTGCATTGGTAGGTGGATTCTTTACCACTGTGCCACCTGGGAAGCCCTCTGACTATCTCCTAGAGTTTGCTGAAATTCTTGTCAGTTGAGTCCTTGATACTGTCTGATTATCTCATCTTCTGCTGCCCCCTTCTTTCTTCTTCAGGCTTTCCCAGCATCCGGGTCTTTTCTAATGAGTTGGCTCTTCCCATCAGGTGGCCAAAGTATTGGAACTTCAGCATCAGTTCTTCCAATGAATATGAGTCCAGTTCTTTGGCGCTCAGCCTTCTTTATGATTGAACTCTCAACATCCATACATGACTGATGGAAAAATGATAGCTTTAACTATGTGGACCTTTGTTGGCAAAGTGATGTCTCTGCTTTTTAACATGCTATCTAGGTTTGTCAGAGCTTTCCTTCCAAGGAGCAGGCGTCTTTTCATTTCATGGCTGCAGTTGCCATCCGCAGTGATTTTGGAACCCAAGAAAATAAAGTCTGTCACTGCTTCCAGTCTTTCCCCTTTCTGTTTGCAAGGAAGTGACGGGTCTGAATTCTTAGTTTTTTGAATGTTGAGTTTCAAGCCAACTTTTTCACTCTTCTCTTTTACCCTTATCAAGAGGCTCGTCAGTTCCTCTTCATTGGTTCCATACCAGTAGAGTGGTATCATCCGCATATCTGAGGTTGTTGATATTTCTTCTGATAATCTTGATTATTCCTGCTTGTGATTCATCCAGCCTGGCATTTCACATGATGTACTTGGCCTATAAGTTAAATAAGCAGGGTGACAATATACAGCCTTGTTGTACTTGTTTCCTAATTTTGAACCAGTCCATTGTTGCATGTCCAGTCCTGACTTTTGCTTCTTGACCTGCATACAGGTTTCTCAGGAGACAGGTAGGGTGGTCTGGTACTGCTATCTCTTTAAGAATTTTCCACAGTTTGTTGTGAGCCACACAAAGACTTTCGTTTAGTTGATGAAGCAGAAGTAAATGTTTTTCTGGAACTCCCTTGCTTTCTCCGTGATCCAACGGAATGTTGGTGCTTTGATCTCTGTTTCCTCTGCCTTTTCCAAATCCAGCTTGTACATCTGGAAGTTCTCAGTTCACATATTGTTAAAGCCTAGCCTGAAGGATTTTGAGTATTACCTTGCTAGCATGTGAAATGAGCACGTTTGTGAGGTAGTTTGAACATTCTTTGGCATTGGCCTTCTTTAGGATTGGAATGAAAATTGACCTTTCCCCTTTGTCATGACAAGGCTGTAATCCATGAAGGAGCCATCTGTACGTCTGTATATACCACATTTTATTTATCTGTTCATCTGTTAATGAACACTTAAGTTGTTTCCATCTTTTGGCTCTTGTGAATAATGCTCCTAGGAACATGGGTGCATAGATACCTGTTTGAGTCCCTGCTTTCAGTTTTATGGGCTATTTACCTAGAAGTGGGATTGCTGGATCATACAGTAATTCTGTTTTTAATTTTTTGAAGAACCTCCTCACTGTTTTCCATAGTAGCTGCACCATTTTATTTTTCCATCAGCAGTGCACAAGGATTCCAATTTCTTCACATTCTTGCCAACACTTTTCTGGTGGGTTTTATTTTTCTTCTGTTTATTTTTGATAGTAGCCATCCTAATGGTGTTAGATGATAATCTCTGTGTTTTTGATTTGCACTTCCTTGATATTGGTGATCATGTGCTTATTGGCCATTTGTATATCTTTGCAGAAATGTCAATTCAAATTCTTTTATCCATTTTAAATCAAGCTTTGTATTTAGGTCTTTGATCCATTTCGAGTTAATTTTTGTTAATTTAGGCATTAGTAAAGGGTCCAGCTTGTCTTTTTTTTGCATATAAATGTCCAGTTTTCCTAGCGATATTTGTTGAAAAGCCGTTTTCTCCCGACTGAATGGTCTTGGCACCCGAGTCAGAAATCGTTTGACCATATATGCAAGAGTTTATTCTGGGCTCTCTATTTTATTCCGTTGTCTATATATATGTTTTTATGCCAATACCATATTGTTTTGAGTACCACACTGTGGCTTCTACTAAGTTTTGGGATCAGGAGATGGGAGTCCTCCAGTTTTGTTCTTTTTCAAAATTGTTTTGATTATTTAGGGTCCCTTGAGATTATATATAAATTTTAGTGTTGAGTTTTTCTGTTTCTGCAAAAAATGTCTTTGAAATTTTGATAAGGATTGCATTGAATTTGTAGATGGCTTTGGTTGGTATTGACTAACAATATTAAGTCTTCCAATCCATGAAAATGAAGTGTGTTACCATTTATTTGTCTTCTTTAATTTCTTTCAGCAATATTCTGTAGTTTTCATTGTGTAAGTTTACCTTCTTGGTTAATTATAAGTATTTTATTCTTTTTGATGCTTTTATAAATGGAAATATATTGTAATTTCCTTTTCAGTTCATTATTTGTGTATAGAAATGTGACTGATTTTTATGTGTTGACTTGGTATCTTGCTGCTTTCTGTTAATTTATTCTAACAGTTTCTTGGTAAATCTTTAGGGCTTTCTACATGTAAGATCATATCCCCCCATATTAAAATTCCCTTATATTCATTTAGTGAATACACTATAATTTGCTATAGACTATTTCCAGTTTTTTTAATTATAAAATATATAGATAGAGGAGAACTAATACTTACTAGTTTAAGTTGTAAGTCTGTAAGAACAGCCCATGTGTGTGTGTCACCAGGCTTGAGAGTCTTTCCTTAGAATAGATTCTCAGAAATACTTGATCCTCTTCTCTCTTTTCGTTCAGTCATAGAGAATAGAATTCTTCACTGCCATCTCCTTAAATTGGCCCCAACCTCTCTGCCTTTAAACCTGCCCCTGTTTCAGCCTGTTTTCGACACTGCTGTTGAATGGAGGGTGAGAATCAGGTTCGGTGCACTTTTCCCTCCTAGAAAACAAGACTTATGCAGCAGATTGTCTCTATAGTATCTGTTCTAGGGAGTTAGGAAAAAAAGTTTCTTAAAGGCTGGAGTGCACGTCATATTGGAACTTAATTTCATTCTTGAAGGATGAATAGCATTTCAGAAAGTGGAGAGAAGGTAGGAATGAAACGTGAACCTGTTGGAAGGTAATAAGGAGAAGTTCAGGCATGTGAACTTTGATGACTGTAGACAAGGAGAGGTAGAAGAACTAGTTCTACTAACCAAGGATTGTTTGTTCTGTTGACCTGAAGAGTGAGTTTGGGGTAAGTGTGGGGAGAGACCTGTTTTGTGGTGGTAATGAAGGCTGATGGTGACCAGAATGCCGAGCTGGCAGGAGCTTAAACTTTATTTGTAATGTTTTATTTACATAATTGTGCGTGCACTGGTGATTGTTATCTATTTTGTTTTTTAATTACTTTTTAGTTTATTGGAGAGAGTATATCCTTTTTTATTGAGATGTAGTTCACATAATGTAAAATCCACCACTTTAAAATGTATAATTCAATGTCTCTTAAAGTGTATTCACAATGTTATGCAGTCATTCATGCGTGCTTAGTGACTTAAGTCGTATCCAACTCTTTGTGACTCCATGGACTATAGCTTGCCAGGCCTTTGTCCGGGGGATTTTCCAGGCAAGAATACTGGAGTGGGTTGCCATTTCCTCCTCCAGGGGATCTTCCTAACCCAGGGATTAAATTTGTGTCTCCTACATTGGCATGCAGTTTCTTTACTACTGAGCCACCTGGGCAGGCCTGTGCAACCATTCAGTTCAGTTCCGTCGCTCAGTCGTGTCCGACTCTTTGCGACCCCATGAAACGCAGCACGCCAGGCCTCCCTGTCTGTCACCAACTCCCAGAGTTCACTCAAACTCACGTCCATCGAGTCACTACCATCTAATTCCATAACATTTTCGTGATTTCCAGGAAGAAGCCCCATACCTATTTGCAGTCAGTCCCAGTTCCCTTCACCCCTCTACCCCTCCTCCCCTGGGAGCCATTTTCTGTGTCTAGGGATTTGCCTATTTCTGGATATTTCCTGGAAATATTAGATTGGTGCAAACATAATTGCACTTTTGGACTGTGAATTTTGAACCAAGGCTCAGACACATCTTTATCAATCAAAATAGGAACGATTACAGTCAACACATTTTTGCCAATGAGAAACAAGTTGGCTTATTCCTGTAGCGTAAAAATCTGTTCTTTGGGAACAGACTTTTAGACTGTGGGAGAAGGCAAGGGTGGGATACTTTGAGAGAATACCATTGAAACATATATATTACCATCTGTGAAAAAGATGACCAATCCAAATTCGATGCATGAAACAGGGCACTCAAAGCTGGTGCACTGGGACAACCCGGAGGGATGGGATGGGGAGGGAGGGGAGAGGGGGGTTCGGGACTGGGGGACACATGTACACCCATGGCTGATTCTTGTCAATATGGCAAAACCCACCACAATATTGTAAAATAATTAGCCTCCAATTAAAATAAATTAATTAAAAAATCTGTTCTTTGGGATTTGATGAACTCTTGGAAAGCACTTTTTGCCTCCTCCTGGTTGTGGAAGCATTTTCCCTGCAAAAACTTGTCAAAATGCTTGAAGAAATGGTAGTTGGTTGGTTAGAGGTCAGGTGAATATGGCAGATGAGGCAAAACTTCATAGCTCAATTTGTTCAACTTTTGAAGAGTTGGTCATGCGACGTGTGGTCACAGGCACTGTCTTGGGCCCTTTTTGTTGACCAGTGCTGGCTGCAGGGATTGCAATTTTCAGGTGCATCTCATTGATTTGCTGAGCGTACTTCTCAGATGTAATAGTTTCGCTGGGATTCAGAAAGCTGTAGTGGATCAGATGGGCAGCAGACCACCAGTGACCATGACCTTTTTTTGGTACAAGTTTGGCTTTGGAGCTGCTTTTCTTGGTCCAGCCACTGAACTAGTTGTTGCCAGTTGTCGTATAAAATTCACTTTTTGTCTCACATCACAATCCGATTGAGAAATGGTTTGTTGTTGTTGCATAGAATAAGAAAAGATGACACTTCAAAATCAAGCTTTTTAAAATTTTTGGCCAGCTCATGAGACACGCACTTATTGAGCTTTTTCACCTTTCCAGTTTGCTTCAAATGCTGAATGACCGTAGAATAGTCGAGATTGAGTTCTTTGTCAACAACTTGTGTAGCTGTAAGAGGATCAGCTTTGATTGCTCTCAGTTGGTCGTTGTCAACTTCTGATGACTGGCCGCTATACTCCTAAACTTCAAGTCTCTCATTTCCTTTGCAAAACTTCTGGAATCACCACTGCCCTGTACATTTGTTAGTAGTTCATGGACCAAATGTGTTGTTGATGTTGTGAGCTGTCTGCACTACATTATGACCTATTTTTAACTCGAATAAGAAAATCACTTGAATTTGCTTTTTGTCTATCATCATTACCATAGTCTAAAATAAATAGAAAATACACAGTAATAAATCGTTAGCTAAAAAAAAACAAAGTGAGAAATGCATATTAAAATGATGTATAAAAAAAAATAAAAGGATGTATAACATAACCACATTTATTTAAGAATGTATTCCAATATCAAATGGCAAAATTCAGCAATGAAAAGCCACAATTACTTTTGCACCAACCTTATTAAATAAATGTGGCCTTTTGTATGTGGCTTCTTTCGTTTAATTAGTATGGTATATTCAGAGTTGATCTGTGTAGTAGCATGTGTCAGTACTTCATCCTCTTTTATTGCTTAAAAATCCATTGTATGACTCTTACCACATTTTGTTTATCCAGTCATCAAAGGATAGACATTAAATTGCTTCCATTTTTTTTCACTGTTAAGAATAATGTTGTGAACATTCACACACATACAAGTTTTTGTATGGACATATGTTTTCAGTTCTGTTGAATATTTACCTAGGTGTGGAGTTGCTAGGTCACATAGTAATTCTGTGTTTAACTTTTTGAGGAATTGCCAAACTTTTCCACAGCAGCTGCACTATTTTACACTTCCACCAACAATGTGTGAAGGTTCACACTGTGTATTCTTTTTACATTTTTTGACAGTCTATATTTAATATTTGTGTGTGTTTAAATAGCTTCATTGAGGGACAGTTGGCATACCACAAACTGCACACATATAAACTGTATGACATGGTAAGTTTTGATAAATTTATGCATCTATGAAAACATCACCACAGTCAAGATAGTAAACATATGTATCGGCCCCCAGTTTTTTCTCTTGTCCCTTGAGGATCCTTCTTTCTCCTCTCCCCATTGTTTCCTCATACCAGGACAACCACTGATCAGGTTTCTGTCATTATAGACTTGTTCTCATTTTGTAAAAATGTTACCTTTGTAGTATATTCTTTTTTCTTAAGCTAGCTTCTTTTCCTGGGTATCGTTTTGAGATTAATTCGTGTTGTGTTGCATGTATCAGTTAATTCTTTTTTACTGATGGATATACTGTATGGATGTGTCGCAGTTTGTTTATCCATTCACCTTTTAATGGACATTTGGGTTGTTTCTAGTTTTTGGCTATTACAAATAAAATTGCTGTGAACATTTGTTTTTGTATGGACATAAGCTTTTATTTCTCTTGGGTAATACGTAGGAGTGGAATGGCTGGGTCATGTGGTGGCGGCGGCGCTGCTTTAGTCACTCGGTTGAGTCTGACTCTTGTGAGGCCATGGACTGTGTAGCCTGCCAGGCTCCTCTGTTCCTGAAATTCTCCAGGCAAGAATACTGGAGTAGGTTGCCATTTCCTTCTCCAGGGGATCTTCCCAACCCAGGAATTGAACCTGAGTCTCCTGCATTGCAGGCAGGTTCTCTGCCGACTTAGCTACAAACTGCCAAACTGTTTTCCAGAGTAATTTTACTGTCTTTACGTTCCCACCACCAATGAATGCGAGTTCCAGCTATTTCACATTCTCTGTAGGTTTGTCTTTTCAACATACAGAGAAGTAACAAGAAAAGAGAAAGAGGCATAAAGACACCCATAATCCATCTACCAGGTTAGTCCTTTTGGTATTTTCCTCTCCCTAAATAATGCATGTACATGGTTAGAAAATTCAGACAGTGTAGTCAGGAGTAAAATGAAAAGCAAAACGACTGCCCAGAGGCAACTATTGTTATTCATTTTTTATCCTTCTAGAAAAATCTACACAGCATCTACCAGCATTTGTGGGGGTAGTGGTATCGCTTTGCTCTTTCTTCTAGTTTACATAGAAGCGAAGTATACAAACCATTTGCACCTTGGTTTTTTTCACTTTACAATGTATTTTAGAAGTATTTGTGTATCAGCACATTTATTTTAATGGCTACATTGCAAAACAGTTTTGCTATAAGAAAACACAAATTTGGACTTTGCTGGTGGTGCAGTGGATAAGAATCTGCCAGTGCAGGGGACATGGGTTCAATCCCTGGTCTGGGAAGATTCCACATGCCACAGAGCAACTGAGCCCTTGAGCTGCAGTTACTGAAACCTGTACACTCTAGTGCCTGTGCTCTGCAACAGGAAGAGCCTCCACAATGAGAAGAAGCCCGCGCACCACATTGAAGAGTAGGCCCCGCTTGCTCTGACTGGAGAAAGCCCACACAAAGAAGCAATGAAGACCCAGTGCATCCAAAAATAAATATTTTTTTACAAAAGAAAGAAGAAAGCATTAGTTTGTTTTAATACAGTGGATATGTTACGGAACTATTTGAGTATAATGTGGATTTCACATTTTACGTTTTGTGTTTCATCTGCAAGAAATGCTAGGTAAATGCGAAAAAATGCACCCTGCTGAACTGAACCACAGCAGAAGTATGCAGACCCCTCCTAGGTACACACCTTAGGTAACCTCCAGCAACCTCAGTTTACTTCTGTGTTATGAGCTACACCTGTCCTCATCTGGTGTTATTAAAGTTTTCTGTTGATTTCAGATTAGCCTACTACCACTTCATGGTAAGCTGTAACCTTTCAATGCTCACTTCCACAAGTAAAACTTAATTTCACAAGGTAAAGTGTCATATTTGTTGTAGCATTTATGTATTTCTTAACCCATTTAATGTGTAAAACTCTGCTGCCATTTTTATTAGATTCCTTTTTTGATTATCTTTTTTAAATTAAGTGTCACTGCTAAAATGTTTGCATGTTGTGCCCAAACCCATTTTCCCCATAAGCCTTATGGTTTTCATTATGCAATTTTATGGTGTGATGATTTTTAAGAATGCATATGTCACATTACAGTGGAACTGATTTATCCCATCAGTTCAGTTCAGTCGCTCAGTCGTGTCCGACTCTGAGACCCTGTGAACCGCAGCACGCCAGGCCTCCCTGTCCATCACCAACTCCCGGAGTTCACTCAAACTCATGTCCATTGAGTCGGTGATGCCATCCAGCCATCTCATCCTCTGTCGTCCCCTTCTCTTCCTGCCCCCAATCCCTCCCAGCATCAGGGTCTTTTCCAATGAGTCAACTCTTTGCATGAGGTGGCCAGAGTATTGGAGTTTCAGCTTTAGCATCAGTCCTTCCAATGAACACCCAGGGCTGATCTCCTTCAGAATGGACTGGTTGGATCTCCTTGCAGTCCAAGGGACTCTCAAGAGTCTTCTCCAACACCACAGTTCAAAAGCATCAATTCTTCAGCGCTCAGCTTTCTTTATCGTCCAACCCTCACATCCATACATGACCACTGGAAAAACCATAGCCTTGACTAGACGGACCTTTGTTGGCAAAGTAATGTCTCTGCTTCTTATCCCATAATATGTACATAATTTATTTTTAAACCTATTTTTGAAAATTGTGAAATACATCATATATATATATGCTAAAGAGCACATGTAATAAGAAGGTATGTTTTAAAGAAGACAAATAAGGTATCAAATACATACTTAGCTACAACCCAGCTTAAGAAATAGGAGATTGCTAATACTTTTGAACCTCCTTGTGTCCCTCTCACTGGTCATTTTATACTTTTTTGAATATCTGAACTATTCAATGAAAAATTAAGTTTTAAAGTGTTAACAGTCTGTGCCTCTGGTCTTGGTAGTGTTGAATCCCCAGCTGCCTGTCCTGCCTTCCTGAATGTGCACACACAGCACATACATGCATATTTGGGGAGGGTAATCTGTAAGTTGATTTCTGTTTAAGGTTAATAAATCATAAGTTTGTCATTGTTATTTTTTTTGGTAATAGCTTTCTTGAGATCTGATTCACATACCATAAAATTCACTCTTTTAAAGTGTAAATGTATTTTTTTTAGTATACCTACAAAATGGTACAACTATTGCTATATCTAATTCCAGAAAATGAATAGGTACATTTTTGTAAATAGGTAGATTTTCTAGATTTAGGCAGTGTTTATCCAAAGAAAAACCAATTTTTTAAAAGTATCTTACGTTTTAAGGTACTAGTTTTCTTTCTAGCATCTCAGCTCCTGGTAGAAAGGCATGAGACTTATCCCCATAGGATTTATTGTCAGTTTGAAAGCTCTAGTGAAAAATCCCTGTTTAGTGAAGTGTGCAAGATTTGGCTTAATTTACATATTCTCAGTGACTGTGTCCAGGAGTTTGACACAGTCTTGATCTGGTCCAGTTCCTTCCTTTCCTTTCCAACGGGGACTAAAGACAAACCTCCCCCTCCCCACTTTTTTTTTTTTTTGGCTTCTCTTGGAAAGAAAACTTTCATGGCTTCATAACTGAAACAACAAAGTTGTCATATGAGTTAGAATTACCACTTTAGATAATTCCAATGATTTTTGTCCAAAAGTGGCTCTAAGGAAGTTACAGGGATGTTATATGGCCTACCTTTTGTCCACTTAAGAAGAATTTGCCGTAAGTATCTCAATATACTAAATATCCTAAATATCTCCTAAAAATCCCAGATGGCTCAGTCTGGAGTATGTTAAAGGGATGGGGTAAAAGAACAGTAAAACCTACCTCAGGCCAGCTCTCCAGTTGTTGCAGTAATAACAATGGATAGAAGCAGGGCACCTATAATTTAGACTAGCTCTTTGATCTTAAATTCCTTTTCTTGTTACTTTGTAAGATTGGAGGCAGAGTTCTGTCCTGAATGCATCCTGGGACAGACCTTATATAGCAACTTCTGTGTCTTAAGCAGTTTTGTTTATAGTAGGAAAGTAGGTGTCTTGGACCTGAAATATGTAGTGCTTAAATAATGAAATAGTTTTTTTGAGCTCAGCTGTTTACATGTCACATTGGGATGGACACATCAGCTGAGTGGCTCAGGTCACTTTGGTGCTAATAACCAACCTCTGTCAGCTTCCCACCATTCAGGTCCAGTGTTAACATTATGACTGTTATAGGTCTAAAAATAAAAAAGACCTATTTTTTTCCCATACCAGATGAGTTAAAGATGGAAAAGGCATTAAATTTGTGGGTGGCAGACATGAACAGAATAAGCAGGGTTCAGTAGTATCCTGTTTTAGGCATTCACTGGTGGTCTTGAAACATATCCCCCACAGATAAGGGGAGACTACTGTGTGCTTGGTTTTGTGTATAAAACCTTGCATAGAATAACTAGGATTGAGTTTTTGTCAGTACCACTTTAAGTGAATATCAGAACCATATCTTCTCTTAAGCTGGCTATTTTTAGTTTGCAAAATGTAATTTATGAAATGGATGATATGTATTTGGATTACTGAAAGTCAGTTGATTTAAATATTCCTAAAGGTCCAGTGTTAGACATATGTAGTGGAAATCACCTTGCTTCAGGATCTCCCCAATACTTTATTGCTGGTAATAAAATTTTCTAGTCATGATGAACTATTCTTTTAATATCCTGCTGGATTTCATTTTGTATCTGTGCATATTTACAAACGAAATTGGAGTCTCCTTTCCCTCTAAGGATGCCTTTTGACTATAGGTTTAGATATATTCTTTTTGTTGATAATTTAAAAATAGTTTGTTATTCTGATTTTCTTCTTTCATATCATAGTGAGTTTTTGTTATTGTCATGTTTAATTTTATTGAAATCAGAATATGGTTATAACATTTCCTAATTTTGCAGTTTCTTCATATAACTTACATGATTTAATTTAATGGATTTTTATAGCTATTTCAAACAATATTCCTTTAGGTTCAGAGTTGTAAAGTCTGGCTTGTAAATTGCATTATGTATGTCATCTGTATTTTTATCTGTTGTTTTTTTTTTTAATCTTCTAAATTTATTTAGAGAGATGCATGTTCAAATTCTCTTATGATTGTGATTTTCTTAAATTCTTGTATTTCTGGTTTGTTTTGTATGCCTTGACATGATGTTGTTTGATGTATAGTTTGATGTATCTTTGTGATTGTGTCTTTTAATAGTAACATACTCTTTTCTGTATTAAATGTTTTTTGCCTTAATTTATTCTCTCTGTTATTAATCTTGCCATGGCTACTATCTTTTTGTTTGCATGTGTGTGTGTATAATAATTCTGTGTCTGGCTTCTTTTACTTACCATAAGTATTTTGAGATCTATTCCTGTTGTCGGTTGGATCAGGAGTTCATTAGTTATACTACAGTTGTTTACCCATTCTCCTGTTTTGTTTTTTGTAGATATTTTTGAAATGTTTATTTGGTTAATAGGGGAGAACGGATTCTTTAATTCAAATGCTTAATAAAGGAGCACTGGTTATCTTATTTACCAAGGAGAAGATACTTTAAAATGAAAAATATAAAAAGGACAGGGCTAAAGAATTACAAAATCATTATTAACATGTTAGGAACATTGTATGGAAGCAGATGGAAAATGGTTGTATTGCTACTCTCATCCCCCCTCTTAAATCAGATAGGAAAAGTCATCTTTAGTGAAAGCACAGAACTCAGTGATTCTGATGAGATTCAAATGCCATGACATCATGGAACTGTATATTGAGAAGGTACTTCACTTAGCAAAGTTTCAAAGAACCTTATCAGATTTAATTTCAAGAGTTGTCCATATCTTATACGGTTTGGTATTTGTAAGACAGGTTTCCAAGGACTAGGTTCTTTCTAGAGATTCTACATCTTGTCTAGCTTGAGAACTTTTAGTAAACCTTTGAGAACCTTTTACTAAGAATTTCTAGTGACTCTATATTACATCCTTTTTTTATATTTAAATTACACAGTTTTCTTTAAAATTTTATTTTTATTTTGGCATTTATTTCAAAGTATAGAGCATTAAAAGATTTTGTTTTGGTTTTGGTCTTTAACCTTTTTCAAAAACTCAGACTTGTTTATCTTATTTGAATGGGTGTGATAACAAGGTAGTTTAGCTTTCTTACATTGTACTTGGCTATGTGGGGAAATGTGTATTTTTAAAGTTTAAGTTGATAGTGTTTACTTTTTATAAAGAGGCTAGTTCAGAGAGACAAAAATTTTAAATTAGAGGATTCAGCATTACATACTTTTCTGAATTTGGATTTGGTCTCTTGGTATGGAGAAAATCCTTTCTCACAAATTATAAACAGTAACTGATTTAAAAAAAACAGTTTACATGTCAGTATTCTTTTCAATTTCATTTGATTCAAAACCTTAAGAGGATTAATAGGACATTTTGTTTCAGACTTGAGCCTGACACTAACAGCTGTTCATATTTCCTTTTCATAAATCTCAGGGTTAAACAAGATGAATCCAAAACTTACTGTTACATGGATCATTTGTTATGCATTCCACTCACTACATCATGGTGAGAGCCGGCCTTAGATGTGCCTACCCTTAGCTAGCATATACTTGAATGTGCCAGGTGTGTCCTTTAATATTGTTCTTTAGGACAGAAACAGATCTGAATTATTAAAAATGCTCATTAAGACATAAATCTTCCTGAATATGTTCATCAGGAACTCAAATCTACACCCAGGGATAACAGGAAAGCTTCATAGTGGCTGCATGATATATGAATTACCTTGGCAGCAGAAGTTCACTCATTGGTTTTCTTCCTTACTCAGCCCACCTCTGCTCCACCACCATATTCTTCTCTTTTCCTCCTTCTATTCTCCCAGTTTTAGAGCAAAAGTCAAGAGAGAATTTTGCTTTGTCCCTTAAGTGACAGTAAAACAAAAGACTATGTTCTTCAAGAATCCCCAACCTTTTGCGGGAGGAGCCACCATTGCTCAAGAGAGTACTTGGGGAGATGAGGTGTGGGAGGAGAATACGAAGATTATGAAGTCCACAGGATGAATGAGTGAAGGTGGTGCTGGACTCACTCATCTTTATAGATAATCCAGTAAGACTCTTGGCAAACTGTAGAAGATAGTTGGTCAGTGAGGAAATGGTATGGCGAAAAGCAGACAGGAACTGGACTGTATCTCCCTCTGATTCCAGGTTTATCTTGAGTAGGAGGTTTTTTTCATTGTTGTCTTTCTGTATGCAAGGAAAAGGAATGGGGTTTATTGATTTTTAAGAAAGTGTTCTTTGTGTAACTGCCCAAGAGTTTTTCAGGTTTTCTGTAACTAGTTGCAGGCCAAACGAAGAAGGCTAGAAGAATAATACCTTACTCTCACTTTCTATAAGCTTTAAAAATAGAAAATAATAGTTGGATTCAGGACCTCTCCAAAAATACTCACCTGTATTCTAAATTAGAGCTGGTAGATGATGATTGTGAACAAACATTAAAGGGCTTGATTTAGAATGTTTCTAAATGTTGGGGGATTTTTATAAATGCTGTAGGACATTTTAAGGCTTCAGTTCACTTCAGTCGCTCAGTCATGTCCAACTCTGCAACCCCATGAACCGCGGCACGCCAGACCTCCCTGTCCATCACCAGCTCTCGGAGTTTACCCAAACTCATGTCCATTTAGTCGGTGATGCCATCTAGTCATCTCATCCTCTGCCGTCCCCTCCTCCTCCTGTCCTCAATCTTTCCCAGCATCAGGGTCTTTTTAGGCTTAGGGCTGCTTTAAAGATAACAATGATAGGAAAAACGTTTTCCTAGATCCATGATTTTACCTACATTCATAAAATTACATAATGAGTCTCTTCCAGCCTCTCCTACTTGTACCTCTGAGATGAGTGAAAGAACTGGACTGAGTGAGAGCTGAGAGGCTTTTAAGTTGTTATTTCTGTTTGAACTGAGTGGATAAAAAAATAAATATTTTCAAGTTAATGTTTTATTTTCATTAATTTTATTTTAAAACTTTTTATTGATTTAATAAATTCATATTGTATATTTTTGTCTTTGGTTATATAAATAATCTCCATCAGTGGTAAAGGAGAGATTTGGAAATCAGGGAGCTCTTCTTGTCTTTTCTGTGTCATAGATTAATCCTCTAAGGGGCACCTCCTCTAACCTCCCCGAACCTGTTTTCTAAGCTGTATGTCAGTAGACTCACTGCCCAGTAAGGGAAACACCAGCCATACGCAGTGCTTATTCAGCCTTTGTAATTTGACTGCTTCAAACTGAGGTGTGCTCTAAGTGTAAAAGTCTTAGTGCAAAGATAAGAACGTAAGCTATCTTACTGATAATTTGTTTATATTGATTATATCATTAGAATGATAATATTTTGGGTACATTAGTTAAATGAAATATATTATTAAAATTAATTTCTTTTTCCTTTTTAAAATGTGGCCACTAGAAAAATTTTAATTCTGTTTGTGGCTCACATTATGTGTCTTTTGGACAGTGGTAATCTGGACAGTGTTTCCTAAACTGGCTCATGAAATATTATAAATGCTCAATGAAACACACTGAGAGGAGGCGTGTCAGAGGGAACTTCCTGAAGTAGTAAAATGTTCTGGATCTTGGTCCAGTTTAGTAGCTACTAACCACTTACGGCTATTGAGCACTTGAATGTGGCCATCAAGGTTTTGCATTCATTATGTCAGCAAATCTGGAAGACCCAGGAGTTGCTACAGAACTGGAAAAGGTCCTCATCCCAGTTCCCAAAAATGGTAGTACCAAAGAATGTGCTAACCATCGGACAGTCTCATTCATCTCCCATGCTAATAAAGTCATGCTTAAAGTCTTGCATGCTAGGCTTCAGCATTATGTAAACCCAAAACTTCCAGATGTCCAAGCTGGGTTTAGAAAAGAAAGAGGAACTAGAGACCAAATTGCCAACATTTGTTGGATTATAGAGAAAGCAAGGGAATTTCAGAAAAACATCTATCTCTGTTTCATCAACTATGCAGAAGCCTTTGACTCTGTGGATCATGACAAACTGTGGAAAGCTCTTAGATGGGAATACCTGACCATCTAACCTGTCTGCTGAGAAACCTGTATGTGAGTCAAGAAGCAACAGGTAGAACCCTGTATGGGACAACTGACTGGTTCAAGATCGAGAAAGGAGTACAAGAAGGCTGTCTTGCTGTCACCCTGTTTGTTTAACCTATACACTGAGCACATTGTGAGAAATGCTGGGTTGGATGAGTTACAAGCTGGAATCAAGATAGGCAGGAGAAACATTAACAAACTCAGCTATGCAGATGACACCACTCTCATAGCAGAAAGCAAAGAGGGACTAAAGAGCCTCTTGATGAGGGTAAAGGAGGAGAGTGAAAGTGCCGGCTTAAGACTAAATATTAAAAAAAGTAAGATCATGGCATCCGGCCCCATTACTGCAATGCAAATAGAAGGGGAAAAGGTGGAAGTAGTGACAGATTTCCTCATCTTGGGCTCCAGAATCACTGGACGGTGACTGTGGCCATGAAATCAGAAGACAGTTGCTTCTTGGCAGAAAAATGATGACAAACCTAGACAGTGTGTTGAAAAGCAGAGACGTTACTCTGCTGACAAAGGTCTGTTATAGCCAAGGCTATGGTCTTCCCAGTGGTCATGTACCGTTGTGAGAGCTGGACTGTAAAGAAGGCAGACTGGTGTGCTGCAGTCCATGGGGTTGCAAAGAGTCGGACATGACTGGGTGGCTGAACAACAACAGTGTTCTGAAATGTAGGAAAAGCAACTGAATTTTAAATTTTATTTAATTTGGATTAACTTTAAGGAGCTGCATATGACTAGTGGCTCATTATTGGGACAGTGCAGATTTAAAGATTTATGGGATCATTTTATTCAAAGACTTATATATCTAGGACTTGTTTACTGTATTGCAAGCTTGTTAGTTTAATATATCTATACAGTTTGTTATGAATAATAATAATCAGTAACAGTAATATTTCTGAGAAGGCAATGGCACCCCACTCCAGTACTGTTGCCTGGGAAATCCCATGGATGGATGAGCCTGGTAGGCTACAGTCCATGGGGTCGCTAAGAGTTGGACACGACTGAGCAACTTCACTTTCACTTTTCACTTGCATGCATTGGAGAAGGAAATGGCAACCCACTCCAGTGTTCTTGCCTGGAGAATCCCAGGGACAGAGGAGCCAGGTGGACTTCCGTCTATGGGGTTGCACAGAGTCAGACATAACTGACGTGATTTAGCAGCAGCAGCAACAGTAATATTTATTAAGTACCTATTATATAGCTTATGTGTAAGTACCAGAGAAAGGACTTGTACATTAAATTATTTACTGAGACACATTGCTCATATTCTGTAATTCATTCGATGTACTGTGGATTCCAGGATACTGTGGGAGCTTACCATGTTTTCATGAAAATCTGGTTTCTTTCCTTTTCCTTACAAAGGCCATTCTGTGAAAGCCAGGCTTCTTTTGGAAAGTCTAAACAATGTGTTGCCTTGTTAAAGTATTTTCTCTTGAAAGGGAAATCCGTGTTTTGTAACAGATGATGATGATTTTTTTTTCAGTGAACTTTTAAAGTTATGCCTTTGATTTTAAAAAGGATGTGTGTGTATTTACACAGACTTACAAGCTTCTGTATTATATAATATTTATTCCCTTTGTATTTGTGTACACATATAAGTGTTGAGACCAAGCAGTGTTATTAATTAATGTATTATTGCTTCACAGTGAAGAACGAATGTCATCATGTCTGGCATCAAGCGAACAATCAAAGAAACTGACCCTGATTATGAGGATGTATCTGTGGCCCTTCCGAATAAGCGGCATAAAGCAATTGAGAATTCAGGTAGAATTTCACCTGCCTTAGGAAATTATTTCTTTGTTGACATATGCCTTCCTGTTAGATTTATAGGAAATTAAATGAAATGCATTTCCACTATTGTGTAAATTTTGAAGAAGTTTATGAGAGGGATTAGCTAAGTACTCTGTTTCATAGTAATATACCATGTGTACCATCAAAGGCCAGAACATAAAGCAGGTACACTGTGAAAGCATTAATAATGAGACAAGCTATAAGTTTTCGCTGTCATTGTATGTTAGATGTGATCTTAGTCTTAGCAATGTGTATACTAAAATGTGAAATGATTATAGGTGGTACATGAATTGAGGGTTTTATTTTAATAATATTAATGTCAATAGAAAAGATAATGATCTCTTCTGACTTGTAGTCTCATGGCTACTGCTTAGGATAAAGCTAACTTTAAAAAAATTTTTAATTTTATTGGAGTGTGTGTGCGCATGCATAGTCAGTCAGTCACGTTTGACTCTTTGCGACCCTATGGACTGTAGCCCAGCAGGCTCCTCTGTCCATGGGATTCTCCAGGCAAGAAAACTGGAGTGGGTTGCCATTTCCTGCTCCAGGGCATCTTCCTGACCCAGGGATCAAAACTGTGTTTCTGTGTTTACTGTGTTGACAGTCAGATTCTTGAACACTGTGCCACCTGGGAAGATGCTTTATTGGAGTATAGTTGATTTACAATGTTGTGTTAGTTTCAGATATACAGCAAAGTGTTTCAGTTATACATATATTCATTGTTTTTTAGATTCTTTTCTCATACAGGTTATCACAGAATGTTGAGTAGAGTTCCCTGAGCTGTACAGTAGGTTCTTGTTTGTTATCTAAGTTACATATAGTAATGTGTATATATTCATGCCAAACTCCTTATTTAACCCAAGAGCTGACATTTTTAAAGAATATTATTTAATGGCTTTACTTAGATATTTCACATGGTTCTCAGATGTGGTAGGTAACTTGAAGGTGGAATATAAATGATGGAGATTTGGGAAACTGTGATCTCTGTACTTAGCTCTGGTGGGGGCACATTAACTTAGGCATTAAGTTACTTGCCTAAGATCATATAATTAGTTGAAGACCAAATCATCTACAATTACCCAGAATGTTTTAAGCTATCTCAAAAAAAAAGTGGCTGTATTTGAGTTTTTAAAACAAAATATTGTTATTTGTTTAAATAATAAATCTATGTAAGTACAGCTAGTTGAAGATCTCAGAGTCATACATAAGGTATTGCAGCTCCACAAACATCAAGGACCCCAAGGTTAATGGTGAAGGAAACTCCTGTCTGTGTAGGTGCAGTCAAGCCATATGGACCCCAGAAGTCTCTGTGGACTGAAAGTTATCCAATCAAATTCCAAATAATAGAAACATTTCACTGCAGCTTTTCTTCCGATTCAGTTGTAATTTTATTTAGAAGGATATGTTATTTGCTTTCAATAACAAGTCCAATAAATATGAAAGTATCATGAAACTTAAATTCATTATTCAAATGTATAGCATGGCATATCAATTTTTATAATGAAAATAAGAATTGGGAAAGCTGCTTTAGGAAACATCATAATTTCAATTTAAATCTAATCTAACATGTTCCCAAACATTTTATTAGCGTTATTTTTCCTTGTTCCATGAAAGAGATATTTTAGAATTACTTCTGAGGAGCTTATGATAAATCCACCTTCAGTGATAACAGTCTCTCTGACTTTTATTTAGCCTCCCCTAAGATTATCAGCTGGTTTCTATATACAGGGTTTATGTATACAAGGATACATACCATAAAACTAGGCAATATTCTTTTCATCAGATATGAAGAAAGCTAGTCATTTGCTTCAATGCAGGCATATCCACAAGAATGCTTATGCTAGCACTAGTTTTAAACTGTTAGTCTAGTGGCATATATTATGGGGAGAAAATGACATGGGTGATCAAGGGTCCAAATTTTCTCTGTAATTTTTTAAACACCCCAAAGCCTGGGTGGTAGTTATTTCATATTACACACACAGCATCATTATGCAAAATCCCAGGTTTTTCAAGCAATCATTCAACTTTTTTTATTCTCTTGTAATCAATCAACATTTCATAGTATATTTTAACTCTTTGAATTACATATTACTTTGAATAGTCATCATCTGAATTAAATTGCTTTCAGAGGTGTCTTTTTTGCTGTATCCTTCAGGTAGTTGTGATCAGAAACTACTGACTTGCTTGCTAGATCTACCTTCTGCCTTCTTTTGAACTGTTCTTAGGTCACAGACTGCCTCTCCTTATAGCTAACTCTTTACTTTCTCCCTTAAGGTTATGGTTTTTCGGAAGTCAACACATGTTTCTCTCAGAATCATCATAGGTTTCTTTTTCTTTTTTGGTAATTTGAATTTGATATGGTTTCAGTCAGAAAAATCACAAGGAAAACTTGCATGTCTTTTTCCCAGATTAATTTACCAGTTGTTTTCATTTTGCCTCATTTAGTTTATCATTCTTTGCTCCCACCCTCAACCCAAACACACATGTGCATTTGTGCAAGCAGATATATATGCACATCATTTTTTCTAAGTCATCAGAAGATATATTAGACACTTGTAAACACTTGTATATTTCCTTGGAACAGATTTCTTATGTAACCACAGTACAGTGATCAGAAGTAGGAAATTTTAACATTTTACATCATATCTAATCTGCAGTCCACATTCAAGATTTACAAGTTGTCCCAGTATTATAACTGTTGCCCCCTCTCCAGAATCATGCAGTTGGTTTAGTTGTTATATCTCTTTAGTCTCTTGTAGTCACCTCAACTTTTCTTTGTCTTTCTTGACTTTAATATTTGAATATATAGGCCAGTTAATTTTGTAGTGTCCTTCAATTTAGGTTTGTCTGATGTTCACTGTGGTTAGAGACAGCATTTTTAGAAGGAGTGCCACAGAGCGGTGGAGTCTTGTCAGTGTATCGTGTCAGAAAACATAATATCAGTTTGTTTGAATATTAGTGATGTTAACTTTTCATTATTGGTTGTGGTGATCATCATTAGGCTCCCCACTTCAGAGGTACTGTTCTGGGATTGCTTTTGTTGCTTGAATCAAGATAGCAACTGACTAATTGCATACTGACTTGGATTATTTTATGTTCTTTGTGCAGCTCGAGATGCTGCTGTGCAGAAAATTGAGACTATTATCAAGGAACAATTTGCACTTGAAATGAAGAATAAGGAACATGAAATTGAGGTCATTGACCAGGTATAATGATCTTACAGTGAAAAAAACAAAACTATTGAAAAAACTGTATGTAATGAACTTTAAAAAATCTGTTGAAGTAGAATTACAGTGTATTTTTCCCCTTTGATGTTCTTTTAAAAGGTGCTTTCGCATTTCACGGGAGAAAGACCTATGTTTTTTTTTTTTTTTTTTTTTCTTCAAATGAAATGGTGGAAAAAGATAAAGAAAAAAATCACTTGAAATTCTATCCCAAAAGATAATTCCTGTTTGCTCTTGTGCTTTGTGGACAACCACAAATAAATGTCTTTGTGGACATTTCTCAATGAATATACATATTTATTAATATGTCTATATGTTCTTGCAAACATCATATTTTGTCATCCTTTTAAATATTTTGCCAATCTGAGGTGGAAATGGTCGTTTCTATTAGTTTTTCTTTGATTACTTTTTGGGGTCATTTGCATTTCTTATTTATGAATTATTTGTATATATCTTCTGTTATTTCCATTTTTAAAAATAACATTTATTTTAGCGACTGATTGAGGCAAGAAGGATGATGGATAAACTTCGTGCCTGCATTGTTGCAAACTACTATGCTTCTGCAGGACTTCTGAAAGTTTCTGAGGTAAGTTTTCCTCGTAAGCAGTCATTTCTGACCACCTATATAGATGTGTGAAGAGAAATTAGTGTTGATGTAGAATCCCTGCCTTCAAAAATTTCTCATATTGACCTTTTGAATTCAAGAAGCCTAGCCTGCCTTCCTGGGTATATATTAATACATACAGTTATCATTGTGTTCACTCATATCCTTCAGGTATACCTCTCTGCACTGTCAATAATGATAACTAACATTTTATTTTCTTTCACTTAATTCTTCTTTAATTTTTAGCACTGTTGTTAGGTTTGCAGATACAAAGATGAGTGTAACTCAGTTTTAACTTGCCTTATTCCTGTTCATTTCCTTATAGTTGGCTTTGGCGTAAATTATAGATCGATTGATTTTTCTCTTTTACTGCTAATGAATGGCAGAAGGCAATGGCACCCCACTCCAGTACTCTTGCCTGGAAAATCCCATGGATAGAGGAGCCTGGTAGGCTGCAGTCCATGGAGTTGCTAAGAGTTGGACACAACTGAGCGACTTCACTTTTACTTTTCACTTTCATGCACTGGAGAAGGAAATGGCAACCCACTCCAGTGTTCTTGCCTGGAGAATTCCCAGGGATGGGGGAGCCTGGTGGGCTGCCGTCTGTGGGGTTGCACAGAGTCGGACACGACTGAAGTGATTTAGCAGTAGCAGTAGCAGATTTACCCTATTCAAGAAGTCCTGGTTTTTTTCCTGCTTACTTTGGAAAATTTTCAAATATATAGAAAAGGTGAAATAAGTACTTGTTTATGCATCACTTAGCTTCAACAATTTTAACAATTTGCCAAGTTTACTTTATCATCTTTATTTTTCTCTGAAACCTTAAAAAGTAAGTTCTAAGCATCATGATGCTTCATCCCTAAATACTTAATCCTAAGATTGTCTTCTGTGTAGTCATAATACTTAAGAGAATTAGCCCCTAATATTATTTGATAACCAATCCATATTCAGCTTTTTCTCAGTTTTCCCCAGAATATCTTCAAAGCTGGTTTTTTTTTTTTTTGACAGGATTCAGTCAGGGTTCGTGGAGGGGAGTGTGGTGGCATACTGCTTTCCGCCATTCCCTGTGGTTTCGGCTGATAAGAGATACCTGTCATGTATGGGTCGTCTTGTCATCCCGTGGAGCTTTAGGCTATCCATGATACTTGGAGAAATTTGAAGCGTTATTTGAGATTAATCTTAGATAGTAGTAGTTTCTTCTACTGCAGAAGTTTCCGTATTACATTTTAGAGTCTGAACTACTTTTCTTGGGCTACCATAACAAGTTACAATAAGCCTGATAGCTTAAAACAACAGGAGTTTATTATCTCATGCTTCTAGAAGCTAGCAGGCCAAGATCAAGGTGTTGGGTAGGCCATGCTCCCTCAAGACTCTAGGGAAGGATTCTTCTAGCATCTGGTGGTTATTGGCGGTACCTGGCATTGCTTGGCTTGTAGCTGCATCATTCCAGTTTCTGCCTTTAACTTCACATAGACTTTTCTCTCTACGTGTCTTCTCTTTTTCTTTTTGTATCCAACTTTCCTTGTAGTACACTAGTCATTTGAGTGAAAGTGAAGTGAAGTCGCTCAGTCGTGTCCGACTTTTTGCGACCCCATGGACTATAGCCTACCGGGCTCCTCCGTCCATGGGATTTTCCAGGCAAGAATACTGGAGTGGGTTGCCATTTCCTTCTCCAGGAGATCTTCTCGACCCAGGGATTGAATCTGGGTCTCCTACATTTGAGCCACCAGAGTGAGGCCTCCCCAAATCCAATATGACATCATCTTAACTTGATTACATCTGAAAAGAACTGATTTTCAAATAGAAACGTTCATAGGTTCTAGGTGGACAAAAATTTGTGGGAGATAACTGTTCAACCCAGGGCAGATTCCAATGTCATCTGTTATATAGCTTGCCATTGGAGTCAACAAGATGGACGTCGAGCACTAGCAGCTGTGTTACATAGGACTGTAGCTCCTCTGAAGAGCTGGTTATTCATTTGATGTTTTGTTGCCCTTTTTTAAAAAAAACTATTTAACAGTACTGAACTGTGCTATTTGATGGTCTAAAATGCACTTTTTGTTATATTCTGATTAGGATTTATTTAAGGATATTTAAGTATATTTTGTCTATCATAATCTGCCACTTAAAATTTATTTTTAGTTTCCTCTAACAAAATACATTTATAGCTGTAAAGTAAACTTTTATTTTTGAAATTAAGCTTTGTTGCTTTGAATTCTGAAACACTAGTCTCTGACTCTCTTACTCACTAAAACAATTATTTTAATTTCAATTAAATAATTTCTAAAACTCACTTCTTGGAAGTAACTACAGTGTATCAGTAGTACAGTGTATCTGTATCAAGTAACAACTCTTCTTGTTTTATGTGTAAGTAATAAGACACAAAAAATACCCCAGGCTGGCTTCAGTGCTGGACTGTGCTATACTTTGTCCTATGTGGGAGTCATTTTATATATGCTTTTTAAAAATCTTTATATTTCTTACAGGAGTGTTTTATTTAGAATGGATGATGTATTTGAATCAAGCAATATGAGACATTTTTTAAAGTCAAATCTGACTTCCATGTGTTACTATTAGTGTATATTTATCTTTACTTTTCATTTACCTTCTGAGAACTTGAATCTTTAGCTTTTAGTGTTAGGACCTTTGCATAATTATTTCTCATTCTGCAGTTTTTGTTGATTTGGACTCTATTTTATGGGGATAGGTGACTCAGATGGTAAAGAATCTGCCTGCAGTGCAGGAGACCTGATTAGTTCCTGGGTCGGGAAGATCCCTGGAGAAGGAGATGGCTACCCACTCCAGTATTCTTGGCTGAGAGTTCTGTAGACAGAAGAGCCTGGTGGGCTACAGTCCATGGGATCACAAAGAGTCGGACACGACTGAGTGACTAAGCACAGCACAGCCGTGATCCCGAAATAGATAAGGGTTTTTGGAAAGATCAAATTTTTGCCTACTTTCGCTGGATATGATTTAAAGTTTGTTTTGCTTACTTTCATTTTTGCAGGGATCAAAGACATGTGATACAATGGTTTTTAATCATCCTGCTATCAAGAAATTTTTGGAATCACCATCTAGGTCATCATCTCCTGCCAATCAGAGATCAGAAACACCATCAGCCAATCATTCAGAAAGTGATTCTTTATCTCAACACAATGACTTCTTATCTGACAAAGACACTAACAGCAATATGGATATAGAAGAAAGACTCTCAAGCAACACGGAGCAGAGACCAAGCCGAAATACTGGAAGGGTATATAGTTGGATGGGTGGAAGGGAGCCAAAAGAGAAGGGAACCAATATTTATTAAGTATACACACAGTATTTCATTTTATTGGAATTATAAGATATAAGTTGATTATCACTATTAGAGATGGGGAAACTCAGTCTCTATGAGGTTAAGGTTATAGTTGTCCACAAGTATCAGAACTGAGAATTAAACCTCTGTCTTTCTGACTTTACAATTCAAATCTCTGATCATTGCCCAACTCTCCCAGATGCCATTCATGTAGATAGGAGGAAAGAAACCTTGAGGAGTTGGCAGTACCTTAACTTTGCCCAAGGTCTTTCTACTTTATCAGGTTTATTCTCTCAAGAGCAGTGTCTCTTCAGTAGTTCCTCTTTGAAATTTAATGTTCTAAGATGCTTTAATAACTGAAAGAAACTTGAAAAATAATAAGTAGAATTGAAAACTGTTTATTACTCTTTGATCCTGTCAGTTTGTTATTTGAATTCCCGTCTCACACTGCTATGAAATTCTTGGTATAATACTTGACTATCAAATCCTCATTAGGAAAGACCAGTGGTTTTTCTCAACCAGATGTTCTGTGATAGAGGAAATTCCTAGGTTGCTTTCCACATACTCAGACATCAAAGATTTGGTTATTTTTGATAAAAATATTTTCTGGCGACTTCCCTGGCAGTCCAGTGGTTAAGGCTGCACTTTCAGTGCAGAGGGCATGGGTTCAGTCCCTGGTCGGGAAAACTAGGATCCTACATGCTGTGTGGCATGACTCACCGCCACCCCCCCCCAACAAAAAATTCTGATTACAAATTCATTCAGTTCATTGTTGAAAATTTTAAACTACAGAAAAGTAAGGGAGAACAGAAAAGTCATTCGTAATTAAACTACCCCAAATCAGAACTGTTAATATTTGGATTTAGTTGTTGTATAAATTATGGGGAAATACTGTATATGTTTTTCTTTTTTAATTAAGATAAATTTAGGTCATGCTAGTCATAGGGTTCAGAAGGCTGCTATCTTTTATGTAACATACATGCTCATGTTTATGTAATATACTTAGTGTTTACTGTGTACCAGGCACTTTCTAAGAACTGTACAAAACAATCTGAGATGCATACTATTATCACCCTTATTTTATAGATGAGGAAACTGAGACAGAGAAGTTAAGTGATTACCAAGATGATACATCCAGTAAATGTAAGGTCCAAGTCTTAAACACTGGCTGTCTTTCTCCATAGTCAAACTTTAAATTAACCATTATATGTAAACTCCTTCTTACTGAAAAATTTGTAATAGTACGGATGGTTGGAAAAAAGGTAAAATTTCATTGACCCTATCACCCATTCCCATTTCCCAGAGGTAACCTTTGTAGTAGTTTCCTATGTATTCTTCTACATCCTATTTGCATATAAAAGCTGCTATGTATGACTATTAAAAGCACACATATATGTGGAGTTACAGTGTACAGACTTTTTCTATAATAGAAAAATTACAGTAAAATTATTCTTTCATACTCTGAGAGGAGCCATAAAACCAGAGAATTTTGTAATTAAAAAAAAGAAAAATTGAGTTAGTCCATTTGTACCTTGTATGATTTTGTGGTTTCTACTTATTGAAAATTATACAAATTGAAAATGAAATTTGATTATGATTTTTTTCTAGGACACTTCTAGTATTGCTGGCTCCCATAAAACAGAGCAGCGGAATACTGATCTTACAGGAGATGAGACTTCACGACTTTTTGTAAAGAAAACAATAGTAGTGGGCAATGTGTCCAAGTGAGTATTCAGTCGAATTGTCTCATTTTCAATCATCCAGTTTTGGTAATATTCTGGCGTATTATTATCATAGTATTATAGTAGGAATAGGCTTCAGGAATTCTTTTTCCCAAACTCTTAGTTGTTTTAAAAGTAATTGAAGGTCCAGAAACTTGAGACTCCTTCATTGTATCTGTTCATCTTTGACATGGAATAAAATTGTGCTTAGTAAAAAAAATTTTTGCAGACATGAAGTTTTATGTATTTTTTAAAAACACTTATTTGGTTGTGCCGGGTCTTAGTTGAAGCATGTGAGATGTAGTTCTCTGACCAGGGATCGAACCCAGGCCCCCTGCATAGGGATCACAGAGTCCCAACCACTAGACCACCAGGGAGGTCCCACTTTTATATATTTTATTAAGCATGTAAGTGTGGATAACTTTGGAGGAACTTTGACTTCTTCTGACCTAGTTCTATCCTTAGGGGCCTTACCTAATTCCTAAAAATGTTTGTTTGGTTACCCAAATTGAAATGTTTTAAATTTATAACAAAAGGTTATAAAGCAGGTCTTGAAGACAGAATTCCTCCAAGCTAAAGGGCTATCTAACGGTATGTCTCATGCTGTCTAATAGGAGCATCATCATTTTTGCCAAGTGTTTAGGAATGGATAAAGACATAAATCTTCAACAGCTTAAGAATGTTCAGTTCAGTTCAGTCACTCATTCGTGTCGGACTCTTTGCGACCCCATGAATCATGCATGCCAGGCCTCCCTGTCCATCACCAAATCCCAGAGTTCACTTAAACTCATGTCCATCGAGTCAGTGATGCCATCCAGCCATCTAATCCTCTGTCATCCCTTTCTCCTCCTGCCCCCAATACCTCCGAGCATCAGGGTCTGTTCCAATGAATCAACTCTTCCCATGAGATGGCCAAAGTATTGGAGTTTCAGCTTCAGCATCAGTCCTTCCAGTGAACACCCAGGACTGGTCTCCTTAAGGATGGACTGGTTGGATCTCCTTACAGTCCAAGGGACTCTCAAGAGTCTTCTCCAACACCACAGTTCAAAAGTATCAATTCTTCGGCGCTCAGCTTTCTTCACAGTCCAGCTCTCACATCCACACATGACCACTGGAAAAACCATAGCCTTGACTAGATGGACCTTTGTTGACAAAGTAATAGCTCTGCTTTTCAATATACTATCTAGGTTGGTCATAACTTTCCTTCCAAGGAGTAAGCATCTTTTAATTTCATGGCTGCATTCACCATCTGCAGTGATTTTGGAGCCCCAAAAAATAAAGTCTGACACTATTTCCACTGTTTCCCCATCTATTTGCCATGAAGTGATGGGACCAGATGCCATGATCTTAGTTTTATGAATGTTGAGCGTTAAGCCAACTTTTTCACTCTCCACTTTGACTTTCATCAAGAGGCTTTTTAATTCCTCTTCACTTTCTGCCATAAGGGTGGTATCACCTGCATATCTGAGGTTATTGATATTTCTCCTGGCAGTCTTGATTCCAGCTTGTGCTTCTTCCAGCCTAGCGTTTCTCATGGTGTACTCTGCATAGAAGTTAAATAAGCAGGGTGACAGTATACAGCCTTGACGTACTCCTTTTCCTATTTGGAACCAGTCTGTTGTTCCATGTCCAGTTCTAACTGTTGCTTCCTGACCTGCATATAGGTTTCTCAAGAGCAGGTCAGGTGGTCTGGTATTCCCATCTCTTTCACAATTTTCCATAGTTTATTGTGATCCACACAGTCAAAGGCTTTGGCATAGTAAATAAGGCAGAAATAGATGTTTTTCTGGAACTCTCTTGCTTTTTCCATAATGCAGTGGATGTTGCAATTTGATCTGTGGCTCCTCTGCCTTTTCTAAAACCAGCTTGAACATTGGAAGTTCACGGTTCACGTATTGCTGAAGCCTGGCTTGGAGAATTTTGAGCATTACTTTACTAGTGTGTGAGATGAGTGCAATTGTGCGGTAGTTTGAGCATTCTTTGGCATTGCCTTTCTTTGGGATTGGAATGACAACTGACCTTTTCCAGTCCTGTGGCCACTGCTGAGTTTTCCAAATTTGCTGGCATATTGAGTACAGCACTTTCACAGCATCATCTTTCAGGATTTGAAAGAGCTCAACTGGAATTCCATCACCTCCACTAGCTTTGTTCGAAATGATGCTTCCTAAGGCCACTTGACTTCACATTCCAGGATGTCTGGCTCTAGGTGAGTGATCACACCATTGTGATTATCTGGGTCGTGAAGCTCTTTTTTGTATAGTTCTTCTGTGTATTCTTGCCACCTCTTTTTCATATCTTCTGCTTCTGTCAGGTCCGTACCATTTCTGTCCTTTATTGAGCTCATCTTTGCATGAAGTGTTCCCTTGGTATCTCTAGTTTTCTTGAAGAGATCTTTCCCATTCTGTTGTTTTCCTCTATTTCTTTCCATTGATGGCTGAGGAAGGCTTTCTTATCTCTCTCTGCATTCAGATGCTTATATCTTTCCTTTTCTCCTTTGCACTTCGCTTCTCTTCTTTTCGCAGCTACTTGTAAGGCCTCCTCGGACAGCCATTTTGCTTTTTTTGCATTTCTTTTACATAGGGATGGTCTTGATCCCTGTCTCCTGTACAGTGTCACAAATCTCCGTCCATAGTTCATCAGACACTCTGTCTATCAGATCTAGTCCCTTAAATCTATTTCTCACTTCCACTGTATAATCATAAGGGATTTGATTTAGGTCATACCTGAATGGTCTAGTGGTTTTCCCTACTTTCTTCAATTTAAGTCTGAATTTGGCAATAAGGAGTTCATGGTCTGAGCCACAGTCAGCTCCCGGTCTTGTTTTTGCTGACTGTATAGAGCTTCTCCATCTTTGGCTGCAAAGAATGTAATCAATCTGATTTTGGTGTTGACCATCTGGTGATGTCCATGTGTAGAGTCTTCTCTCGTGTCGTTGGAAGAGGGTGTTTGCTATGACCAGTGCATTCTCTTGGCAAAACTCTATTAGTCTTTGCCCTGCTTCATTCCATACTCCAAGGCCAAATTTGCCTGTTTCTCCAGGTGTTTCTTGACTTCCCACTTTTGCATTCCAGTCCCCTATAATGAAAAGGACATCTCTTTTGGGTGTTAGTTCTAAAAGGTCTTGTAGGTCTTCATAGAACTGTTCAATTTCAGCTTCTTCAGCATTACTGGTTGGGGCATAGACTTGGATTACTGTGATACTGAATGGTTTGCCTTGGAAACGAACAGAGATCATTCTGTCGTTTTTGAGATTGCATCCAAGTACTGCATTTCAGACTCTCTTGTTGACTATGATGGCTACTCCATTTCTTCTAAGGGATTCCTGCCCACAGTAGTAGATATAATGGTCATGTGAGTTAAATTCACCCATTCCAGTCCATTTTTAGTTCACTGACTCCTAGAATGTCAGCGTTCACTCTTGCCATCTCCTATTTGACTACTTCCAATTTGCCTTGATTCATGGACCTGACATTCCAATTCCTATGCAATATTGCTCTTTACAGCATTGGACCTTGCTTCTATCACCAGTCACATCCACAACTAGGTATTGCTTTTGCTTTGGCTCCTTCCCTTCATTCTTTCTGGAGTTATTTCTCCACTGACCTCCAGTAGCATATTGGGCACCTACCGACCCAGGGAGTTCCCCTTTCAGTACCTATCATTTTGCCTT
The DNA here is from genome assembly GCF_027580195.1 of Bos mutus. Classification (NCBI taxonomy): domain Eukaryota; kingdom Metazoa; phylum Chordata; class Mammalia; order Artiodactyla; family Bovidae; genus Bos; species Bos mutus. The sequence goes on along the minus strand of NC_091617.1, from coordinate 82,469,357 downwards.
TTCATACTGTTCATGGGGTTCTCAAGGCAAGAATCCTGAAGTGGTTTGCCATTCCCTTCTCCAGTGGACCACATTCTGTCAGACCTCTCCACCATGACCCACCCATCTTGGGTTGCCCCACACGGCATGGCTTAGTTTCATTGAGTTAGACAAGGCTGTGGTCCTTGTGATCAGATTGGCTAGTTTTCTGTGATTATGGTTTCAGTGTGTCTGCCCTCTGATGCCCTCTCACAACACCTACCATCTTACTTGGGTTTCTCTTACCTTGGACGTTGGGTATCTCTTCACGGCTGCTCCAGCAAGCGCAGCTGCTGCTCCTTACCTCGAACGAGGGGTGTCTCCTCACGGCCGCCCCTCCTGACCTTGAACGTGGAATAGCTCCTCTTGGCCCTCCTGTGCCTGTGCAGCCTCCGCTCCTTGGACATGGGGTTGCTCCTCTCGGCTGGCTCCCCTGACCTCCGGCGTGTGGTCGCTCCTCTCGGCCGCCACCCCTGACCTCGGGCGTGGGGTAGCTCATCTCGGCCACCGTGCCTGACCTTGGACGTGGGGTGCTTCTCTTGGCCACCGCCCCTGACCTCAGATGTGGGGTAGCTCCTCTCGACCACGCCTGTGCTGACGCAGCCTGACACTCTCGGTCACCGCCCCTGTTATTTCCTCACAAAACTCTTTGCTCTTCTCCTCACTAGGCATTTCTTCCATGCTGCTTGTCATTTTTGTAACATTGTATCATTATTTCCAATTTTCATATATCTTTTCCAAATCAGACTGGAATCTCTTTAGAAAGTGTATCTTGTTTGTTTTTGTGTCTCACAGTAGTTGGTGTTCAGTAAATGTTGATTGGTGAATAAGTTGATATATTTATGAAAATTTAAATTAGATTCAATTATTGAAACTAAAGGATTCAGAATTACACTGAATATCTGGGGAGGGGAATCAGATGTCAGGGGAGTCTTCCAAATCCCAGTTAATGAACCACTGATAACAAACAGAAAGTACATTAAGAATCTCAGGATAATACAGAGATGTTCAGTAGTCTTTGTAGTATTTAAATAGAAGCATAAAATATGACTAAGGCAATTAGGTTTCTGTTTTACAAGTTATTTTAGAATTAGCATGCATTTAGCTAAGAGAACTAATGTGTTGTGTTGAGGTCTCACCTATAGTACAAGACATGTCAGCCCAGAAAAGGCCAAAACTAGAAATTCAGGTAGGCTCACCAGGCCACAAAAAGACTGGGGAGAAACAGTTAATGACATTTTCAAACAATTATGTGTAATTTGTGGGTTTTGGGCTTTAAGGACAGGTGGACTTTATAAATAATGAGGAATGATTGGGATGAGACTTATAAAGTCCTTGTTTGTTCTGGAAGAGGGTAAAAATATTGATATACTTTAGACTTTGTTAACAATACTTGTTAGAGTATCTAAGATAACAACTAAAAGAAAAGACATAGAGATTTAAACTTTAAAAGTAGTAAGGAGGGCTTCCCTGGTGGCTCAGTAGTAAAGAATCTGCCTGCCAAAATGCAGGAGATGCATGTTCAGTCCCTGGGTCGGGAATATCCCCTGGAGAGGGGAATGGCAACCCACTCCACTATTTTTGCCTGAAATCCCATGGACAGAGGAGTATGGTAGGCTATAGTCCATGGGATCGCGAAAGAGTTGAACATGACTTAGCAGCTAAATATCATCGTCGTCAATACACAGAAGTTGATTGTTTCTGTATGACAAACTTACAGAAAACAATTTTTAAAAGATACATTTACTCTAGCAATAAATAATGTAGCATAATAAACAAAAGATATGCTGGCCTTTTATGAAAATAAAAATTTTATTGAAACACATGAAGGAACTAAATGATTAGAGCAGTATGGCATGTTCATGGATAGGAAAGCTCAGTGTTGTAAAGATATCTCTTCTTCCTAAGTTGATATGTAGATATTCTGATTAAAGTGCTGATAGGGTTCATTAAATTCATAGGCTGGCTTTTATATATGGAAGAGCAAAGATAAAGATAGGACATGAGTACTCCTAAAGAAAAACTGGGTTAGGCAACCTGGCCCACTGTATTGCTAAGGATAACCATAGACATAGATTAATGTACAGAAGGCCATGACCTTATTTTCCAACAGAATGTTATAAGGGGGGCTCATGAAGTAAATGGCAACCCACTCCGGTATTTTTGCCTGGAAAATCCCATGGATGGAGGAGCCTGGTAAGCTACATTCCATGGGATCGCAGAGACTCGGAGACAACTTAGTGACTTCACTTTCTTTCTTTCTTTCTTTAATGAAGTAAAGCCAGAGCCTCAAAAGGAAGGGCTAAGGATTCTAGTTTTGCCATGGTTAGTACTTAGGGAAATGACTTGTTTTCTTTAAAGACAAAGAAACCACTTGGAACCTTGACAGCAATGAGTAGGAAACAGAAGAGTTCTGAGTTCTAGCACTTTTGAACCTGAATGAAATCACCCCACAGGCTAGAGGTTTCCTAACCCAGGAATAAAGTATGCTAGTTTGTTTCTACCTAGTGTACCCACTTAGCAGGAAAAGCAGGATTTTTTTAAATTGACTGATAATTAGAAAATAAAAAAACTTCAAGGGAATGCCTCTTCAGGCCTACCCCCCCCCCACCCTGAAAAAAGAGTTTAAAGAAAAGGGTTAACTGCAAAGACTTACTTTGGTTAGGTAATATGGCTATTAAATATTGCCTGAATTTTAGGGTTTTTTTTAAATGGAAAAGTTTCTCCAACTCTTCAGCTCCTGATAACCATTTTTCTACTCTGCTTCTAAGAATTTGATTTTTCTTTAGATTTCACATGGAAGTGATACCAAGCAGTATTTGTCTTTCTTTGCTTGACTTATTTCGCATACCATAATGCCATCAAGGTCTTTCTATCCATGTTGTAAAAAATGGCAGGATTTACTTCTTTCTTAGGACTGAATAATATTCCTGTGTGTATGTTAATATGTTTATCTATATCTCCTTAAAAATATTTTTGTTTAATTGAAGTACAATTGATCTAGCAACATTATACTTGTTTTAGGTGGACAGCAGAGTTATTTGATATTTTTATGTATTGAAAAATGATTACCACAGTAAGTCTAGTTACCATCTGTCACCATAGCTATACATTACCTGTACATTACATGACTTGTTTGTAACTGGAAGTTGAGTTTGTTCCTCTGCCTATTTATAAATTAGATATTTTTGTTTTGTTTTTGTTTTGGTATTTTTTGAGTTCTTCATGTTTTGAATATTAACCCTTTATCAGATACATGATTTAGAAGTATTTTTTTCCATTCCGTAGGCTGTCTTTTCATTTTGTTGGTGGTTTCCTTTCCTGTGCAAATGCTTTTTAGTTTGATGTCGTTCTACTTGTTTTGGTTTTATTGCCTCTGTTTTTGGTGTCAGATCCAAAAAATCACTGCCCAGACAGATATAAAAAAATCTTGCCCTTTATACTTTCTTCCAGTTTTATGGTTTTAGGTCTTAAATTTAACTTGTGAATCCATTTTGTGTCGATTTTGGGTCTGGTGTGGATAGAGGTTCAGTTCATTGTTTTGCATGTGGCTTTTCAGTTTTCCCAGCAACATTTATTGAAACTGTCCTTTCCCTCATTGTGTATATTAGCTTCCTCGTTGGAAATTAATGACCAGTAAGTGTGAGTTTATTTCTTGTCTCTGTATTTTGTGCCATTGGTTTATGTGTTGTTATTGCAATACAACACCATTTTGATTACTGTAGCTTTGTAATATAGTTTGAAACCAGGAAACATGATGCCTTCAGCTTTTATCTTCCTTCTCATGATTGTTTTGGCTATTCAGAATCTTTTCTGGTTGCACATAGATTTTAGGATTGTTTTTCTATTTGTAAAAAATGCCATTGGAATTTTGATAGAGATTGCATTGTAGTATGAACATTTTAACTGTTTTTCCAGTTCTTGAGCACAGAATATCTTTGCCTTCTTCAGTTTCTCTCATCAGTGTCTTATAGATTTTTAGTTTTATTTTTGTTTATTGAAGTATAGTTGATAGTGTCTTACAGTTTTCAATGTACAGGTCTTTTACCTCTTTGGTTAAATTGCTAAGTGTTTTATTGTATTTGATGCTGTTGTAAATGAAATTATTGTTAATTTCTCTTTCTGGTAGTTTGTTGTCGGTATATAGAAACAACTGATTTTTTAATGTTGATTTTATATCCTACAACTCTACTGAATTCATTTAATAGTTTTGTGATGGAGTCTTTAGGTTTTTCCATGTATGATATTATGATTTGTGCAAATAGAGACAATTTTACTTCCTTTTCATTGGATGCCTTTTATTTTTTTTTTTTTTTTTTTTTTGTCTAATTGCTCTGGCTAGGACTTACAGTACTGTGTTGAATAAAAATGGCAATAGTGGACATCCTTGTCTTGTTCCTGATCTTAGAGGAAAATCTTCTGGCTTTCACCATTCAGTATGATCTTAGCTGTGGACTTGTCATGTGTGGCTTTATTATTTTAAGAATTGCTTCCTCTATATGCAGTTGTTGAGAATTTTTATTATGAATAGATACTGAATTTTGTCAAATGCTTTTACTGCATCTTTTGAGATGATTATATAATTTTTAGCCTTCATTTCATTAATGTGATGTGTTGCATTGATTTGTAGATGTCAAACCATCCTTGTATGCCTGGAATAAATCTCACTTGCTCATGTTGTATGATACTTTTAATGTACTGTTGAATTCTGTTTGCTAATGTTTCGTTGAAGAATTTTGCATTTACTTTTATCAAGGATTGTTGTTTAGTCACTCAGTCATATATGACTCTTTTGTGACCCCATGGACTGTAGCCTGCCAGGCTCCACTGTCCATGGGATTTCCCAGGCAAGAATACTGGTGTGGGTTGCCATTTTCTTCTCTAGGAGATCTTCCCAACCCAAGGATTGAACCAGCATCTCCTGCATTCGCAGGCAGATTCTTTACCACTGAGCCACCTGGGAAGCCCTTTATCAGGGATACTGGCTTATAATTTTCTTCTCTTGTAGTATCGTCATTTGGCTCTGGTATTGGTAATTTTGGCTTCATAAAATGAGATCATTGAGTGTTCCCTCTTCTTTTATTTTTTGGAAGAGGTTGAGGATTGGAATCAATTCTTTATCTGTTTGGTAGAATTCACCCTTTAAATAAACCACTGGTCCTGGAATGTACTTTGTTGGCAGGTTTTTGTTTGCTGATTCAGTCTCCTTACTAGTAACTGTTCTGTTTAGATTTCTGTTTCTTCACCATTCAGTCTGGATAGGGTGTCGATTTCTAGGTTTTATTCAGTACTGCTAAGTTGTCCAGTTTGTTGATGTGTACTTGTTCTTAAGTCTTTTATGATCTTTTGTATTTGTGTGGTATCAGTTGTAACATCTCCTCTTTCATTTATAATTTTATTTGTTTGAGTCCCTCCTCTTTCTTGGTAAGTCTGTGTAAAGATGTTTGTCTATTTTATCTTTTCAAAAAACCAACTCTTCTTTCTTTGACCTTTTCTATTGTGTTATTTAGTCTCTGTTTCCACTGTGATCTTTGTTCTTTCCTTTTTTTTTTTCGTTTTTCTAACTTAGGGTTTAGTTTGTTTTTCTCCTTCTAGTTCCTTAGGGTATAAAGTTAGGTTGTTAATTTGAGATCTTTTTTTCTTTATGTAGGCATTTATCACTATAAACTTCCTTCTTAGAACTGTTTTTGCTGCATCACTAAAGTTTTGGTATGCTCTATTTCCATTTTCAGATGTCTCTAGGTATTTTTTAATTCTCTTTTGATTTCTTTTTTACCTATTAATTGGTAAGTAGTATGTTGTCTACTCTTTATGTATGTGTAAATTTTCCCATTTTCTTCTTGTAATTGATTTTTAATCTTGTTTTAAGTAGTAGTTAATTGGTTTGTTAGGAACAAAGATTTCAAGTCGTTTTTTTTCTCCCTACTCTAGGTATATACCTCCTGATAAGAGAGAAGAAAATGACCAGTCAACCCACAAGTGGATGGTATATGTCCGAGGCTCTCGTAGAGAACCCAGTATTAATCATTTTGTCAAGAAAGTTTGGTTCTTTCTTCATCCCAGCTATAAACCAAATGACCTTGTGGAAGTTAGGTGAGCACTATTTGAGTTATTAAACCTGAGAAGTACAGAATTACTGAAGTGGAAGGAAAGTGATTTAACTTAAGAACTTTGAAATTCTTGTATTATTATTAATTTTTTCAGCTTTGGCTTTTAGTCACAATATAATTTTAGCTGTGGTTCTTTACTGCAGATTTCTGTCTCACTGAACAGGTACCATCCTCACCTATCAGGTTGTTACCATATGAATTACACCAGCTTATTCTCCTCTCCTTTGGAAATAACTTATTTATATAGATATAGATAAATATAAAAATGTTACTGTTTTTATGATTATCAGAATATATTAGAATTTAATAAAGGATTCTGACTTTATAGAAATACTTAATGTTGTAAGTTCCCCATGATCTCACCCTCTCAGAAGTAACCTTTAATGATATTTTTTTCCTCTGTTTTTAATCTAGCATAGCTATTGAAGTTTTTTGTTGTGATTATTTCACAAAGATGGAATGATTTTATACACACACACACACACACACATTATATGTATACACTCTTGTAAAATTTGTTTCATTTAGGTGTATTGTTCACATCTATATGTGATGTTACCTATCACATGTATGTTCACTATATGAATGTATTGTAGAAATGGTTCTGGTTTATTATCAATGAAATCTCCTGTATCTTCAGCTTTCTTCAGAACATTCCTTTAGAGCACTCCTAACTCTTAAGTAAAACCTGACTAATTCCTGAGAACACTGCTTCTCCTGAGAAAACTTTCAAGTGGCAACTTTTGTTTTTTTTTTCCCTCTTACACACGGTGTATATCATTGGTTCTAGAAATGGGTGCTTGTCTGTCTTTCTTGTATTTGTGGCTTCCAGACCAGTTTTCCCCTTCTTTTCTCTAAAAACTTCTGCTCCTTTGAAATTTCATAAGATCTGCTGCTGCTTCTTTTTGGAGCATTTACTGATTTCCTAGTCATTCCTCTTTCAAATACAGTTTTAGCACCTAGTATGCTGATATTCCCTCTACCAGTACACTTGCCATCACTCTTACAGACTTTGATATGCAGATAGACAAGTCTTCTAAAACCTTGGTCTCCCAGTTCATTGATTTCCTTACTTTAATAATAATATTATGTTAGTGATATACCATGGAGTCTAAGCTGAGTAAGGAGAGAAGGAGATTACATTGGGAGATTACACAATAGCAATAATGAGTAGTGAAAACTGGTGTGGACAAGAAATGAAAATCTCTATGGGAGTCAAAAAATAAATCTATTTCTAATAAATAAATTAGAAATGGAGCTGGAAGATAGGCATTGTTGGTCAAAAAGTCAAATACTTGGAAATGAGATTTTTTTAGCTAGTACAGAACATTTATATTCTTCATAGGATATTTAGGTATATATTAATTATCAGCTGATCTGTCCTTTAATATGCACTTAATTCTCATAAAAACATGGATCTGATGCTAGATTTTGTTAATAATTTTGATTCCTGTACTAATACTATACTAATTGTTTTGCTTAATAGAGTATGCTGATCTTAGGTAGAGTATGTTCCCCTGATTATTATTATATTATTCTACAGTTTTTGTCTTGGTCATTCTTGAGTACATATGTTGTTCCAGATTACTTTAGATTCTAAGTGTCGATTTATGGATTGAAATCGCATTGAATTAATGATTAATTTTCATACTTTTTATGATATTGAATCTTTCTATCTTGTCTACCCAAGAGAATGAATCAGTGTAAGAGTTTTCCAGTGCAAACAAGGTTTTTTCTTTTACTTCCTTTATTTTCTTGACATATTTCATTTGATAGAACCTTAGAAAAGTGTTGCTATTCTGTTTTATTCTTATGGTACAGATTGATAAAGGAGCAAGTACATTCGTAGGCTCTCAAACTTAGAGTTGAAAAAACCTTGTGGTTTTGTTTCAGTCTATATCTGATTCATGAAACCTTTTAGAAATACCCAGTACAGCTCATCTAGCCTCACCTAGAATTCCACTGGTGACCTATATTTGTTTTCTTTGCTAGGAATACCATCTTCCTATTGTCTGTCTTCTTTGCTTATACACACATACATATCCTTATGTGTACACATATATACACAGTGTAGCTGTCTTTCTTAAGATCTGCTGTTTATCCTTTAAGACATAACTCAGAAGTTAACTTTCTCAATGATTCCTTCTTTGCCCTACTTTTTTTCAGGGGTTAAAATACAAGTAAATGATTGTTTACTTGAATTCTTGGAATAGTAACAATATTTTGTACTTTAAGATAACTTAAGATTAACAGTATTTTCTGAGTTTAGATATCCTAACTCCAAATTAGCCCATTATTTTAGTACAGATATTTTAGTGATTTTGTTAAGAAGTAGTAGGTGAGTTTAAAAACCACTTTGTCCATAAAGATATAAATATTAATATAAAAAACATGTCTTAATGTCCAGGCAAAAATTCCATACAGTAAAACAGCAGCAGCAACAACACTGTTTTAGGAAAGCATTTTATTTAATGTAAAACGTGTGAATCAGTTAAAATGTATTAATCATATTTTTCTATTGATGATAAACATTTGATTTACTAAAAATGGGGTTAGAAGCTCATTATGTAAAACCCTAATACTTTAATGATGCAAATCAGTGCCCATGTTATTTCTCAGTTCTCATCCCAAGAATTGGACTTTGTGAAACACATGGCTTCCTTTAGGCTGTAGAAAAGTATCATGCAATAATATATGAAATTGTATTTACTAAGAAATCTAATCTGTAGGTAAAGGTCATGTTTATCAGATTATATTTTAAGTCTGAGGAAATCCAGGGGAGACATCATGCCATAGCTCCTTGTCAAATTTCTGTCTTACCTTTTACATCTAGAGTATCTTCTGTTAATTCTAAATGAGCTTTGTTTCGTGAAATTTATGAGGTTTCACGTTTTCTGTTTGACTCATGCCACTGGGACAGTATTCCATAATTAGGTGTGGTGATATATGTGACCAGTTAAGTTTTTCACAGCTTCTGAATTACACTATTACCGCATACCTTTCCCAAGAGCATACTTTTACTGTACGTTTTATTAAGTACAATACTATGATTTTTAAATAATATTTTAAAAGAGAACCTTGCTTGTGTGTTTCTAGAGAAACAGTTTGTTAATGATCAACCATACCTCTGTTTTCATAGCAAGTAATATATATAAATTTGTTATTATACTTACTAATTTACATGTATGTCTCCCTTACTAGATTCAGAACTTCTGGATGTTTGGGAATTTTTCTTAATTGTCTTTATCTAGAATCATGTCCAGCATGTAGTAAATGCTCATTTCATGTTGAGTGAATTATGACTTCGTGATGTGGGCCTTTCTATTTTTAAGTGGCTATGTTTGTTTGGATGTTTTTAATTATATTGAGGACTATAAAGGAAGCTGAGCACCTAAGGATTGATGCTTTTGAACTGTGGTGTTGGAGAAGACTCTTGAGAGTCCCTTGGACTGCAAGGAGATCCAACCAGTCTATCCTAAAGGAAATCAGTCCTGAATATTCATTGGAAGGACTGATGCTGAAGCTCCAATACTTTGGCCGCCTGATGTAAAGAACTGACTCATTGGAAAAGACCTTGATGCTGGGAAAGATTGAAGGTGGGAGGAGAAGGGGATGACAGAGGATGAGATGGTTGGATGGCATCACGGACTCCATGGACATAAGTTTGAGCAAGCTCCGGGAATTGGTGATGGACAGGGAAGCCTGGCGTGCTGCAGTCCATGGGGTCACAAAGAGTCAGACACGACTGAGCGACTGAACTGAATTATATTGAGGAGAGTCCTAACTTTAACTTCTAACGAGTACACTTCCATACATTTTGTGACACCACACAGAATCATTATAAACTCTTTTCCATATAGCTGTTGTTCAGATATTTTGAGAGCACTGTTAGGTCTCTTCTGTTTTCCTCCAAGCCAGACATCCACATTTGTTTCAGTTGTTTATGTGACTTTGTGTTCCTCTGCCCATATAATGTGCCAGGTTATGTTCTCTGGCACATTCCAGTTTATCTGTATTCTTAAAATATTCTTCTTAGAACTAAACTTTAAACTTCAGGTATGACAGAACATTAACCTGTGTCCTTGATTTAATTTAACTCTATGTTCTTTACGAGACTTTTAAGATGTTTCTTGTGTCAAAGTATCTAGAGTAATGTGATGAGTAGGTGAGATCTTTTCAGCTGACTTGAAACTTAAGGATAATCTCTCTGAACCAAAGTGCATGTGTGTTTCCCATGCACTGTGAATCTCCTTGTCAGAGCACATTACCTGATGAAGAGCATGGGTAGATTCTGCTCTTACATACCATCTGTTTTCCATTAAGTTCAGTTGCCATGGCCATCCTTAGCCAGCTTTCTAAAAGCTGTGACTGTAAACTTTGATTTTAGGCACAAGACAGTCACTACATGTTTGCTAGGCTTAGGACTTGATACAGGGATTTCAAACATGAAGAACACATGGTTCTGGTGTTAGAATATTCCTGGCCTTTGTGTGTGAGAGACTACAATGGACTAGGCCCCCAAAGGACTGTCCTAGTGAGCCTCTTCAAATTGTATCATTTTAAAAAAAGGATCACGGGCTGCGGGGGGCCGCTCTGGAGCCTGTTACTTGAGATTAAGCCTCAGATTCACTACTTAATTGCTCTGTGACCTTCGGCTAGTTACTTGGCCTCACTGTGTCTCAGAGAGGATATTTCATATTGTGGTTATAAAGATTAGATTAGTTAATAGATATAAAGGGCTTAGAAGAGTAGTAGGATTATGCTAAACAATATAAGTATTTGCTTCTGCTGTTGTTACAAGGAACAGAATGTGTTTACCCTTCAGGGTGGACAACTTAGTGGAATGTTTTAGATTTTTTGAAGGTCCTATGGAGGAAGAATTTATTTGTGATTGCAGAAAGCATACGACTTACAGGAGGAGAATGAAATATTTTTTATAACAGAGCTCTTCAGAAATGTAAGCCCTTTCTTGCTCCCCGGCCATCTTGGCAGTTGCTCTTGGTTGGGGGCATCCTGTACCTAAGACCAGAAGATGGTGGCCGCAAAGAAAATGACAGAGTCACTGGAGTCAATCAACTCTGGGCTCCAACTGGTTAAGAAAAGTGGAAAGTATGTGCTGGGCTACAAGCAGATTCTGAAAATGATCAGACAAGGCAAAGCGAAACTGGTAATCCTCACCAACAACTGCCCAGCCTTGAGGAAATCTGAAATAGAGTATTATACTGATTGGCCAAAACTGGTGTCCATCACTACAGTGGCAATAATACTGAATTGGGCACAGTATGTGGAAAATACTCCAGAGTATGCACACTGGCTATCATTGATCCAGGTGGTTTTGATATCATTAGAAGCATGCCAGCACAGACTGGTAAAAAGTAAATTGTGTACAAATTTTCTTTAATAAAACTGGCCAGGCACAAAGACAGAAATATAGATCAATGGAACAAAATAGAAAGCCCAGAGATAAATTCACGCACCTATGGACACCTTATCTTTGATAAAGGAGGCAAGAATATTCAATGGAGAAAAGACAATCTCTTTAACAAGTGGTGCTGGGGAAACTGATCAACCGCTTGTAAAAGAATGAAACTAAAACAGTTTCTAACACCATGCACAAAAATAAACTCAAAATGAACTAAAAATCTAAACGTAAGACCAGAAACTATAAAACTCCTAGAGGAAAACATAGAACACTCTGACATAAATCACAGCAGGATCCTCTATGACCCACCTCCCAGAGTAATGGAAATAAAAACAAAAATAAACAAATGGGACCTAATTAAACTTAAAAGCTTTTGCACAATGAAGGAAACTATAAGCAAGGTGAAAAAACAGCCTTCAGAATGGGAGAAAATAATAGCAAACAAAGCAACTGACAATCTCAAAAATACACAAGCAGCTCATGCAGCTCAGTACCAGGAAAATAAACGACCCAATCAAAAAATGGGCCAAAGAACTAAATAGACACTTCTCCAAAGAAGACATACAGATGGCTAACAAACACATGAAAAGATGCTCAACATCACTCATTACCAGAGAAATGCAAATCAAAACCACAATGAGGTACCATCTCATGCCAGTCAGAATGGCAGCTATCAAAAAGTCTACAAACAATAAATGCTGGAGAGGGTGCAGAGAAAAGGGAACCCTCTTACACTGTTGGTGGTAATGCAAACTAGTACAGCCACTATGAAGAACAGTGTGGAGATTCCTTAAAAAACTGGAAATAGAACTGCCATATGACCCAGCAATCCCACTACTGGGCATACACACCAAGGAAACCAGAACTGAAAGAGACACGTGGACCCCAGTGTTCATTGCAGCACTGTTTACAATAGCTAGGACATGGAAGCAACCTAGATGTCCATTGGCAGACGAATGGATAAGAAATGGGGGGCACATGTATAATATTGTAAAATAACTAGCCTCCAATTAAAATAAATAATTTAAAAAAAAACCCTGGCCAGAGCTTATTTAAATTAAAAAAAGAAATGTAATAGGAAGTTTCATTAGGTAGTGGATTTGGGGTCACTAGAAGTGATCCTAAAAGACTGGTTGGCCATTTGAATTAATTAGTTGGACGAGGAGTTATGCTTCATTCTATATTTTTAAGAAAGCCATTTTTAAAGTCCAGTATTCTGTGAGTTTTTCTTCTTGGTTATTGATACATTTCACCCCCTATGAGGAATCTGTGCTGTGCTTTGTGGCTGAGTCGTGTCTGACTGTGTGACCCTCTAGATTGTGACTCACCACACTCCTCTGTCCATAGGGGTTTTCCAGGCCAGAATACTGAAGTGGGTTGCCATGCCCTCCTTCAGGGAATCTTCCCAACCCAGGTCTCCCACACTGCAGATGGATTCTTTACCATCTGAGCTACCAGGGAAGTCCAAGAATACTGGAGTGGGTAGCCTGTCCCTCCTCCAGGGGATTTTCCTGACCCAGGAATTGAACCGAGGTCTCCTGCATTGCAGGCAACTTCTTTACCAGCTGAGCTACCAGGAAAGCCCTTGAGGAATCTAGAAATACAGAATTATCTTCAAGCGAAGCAGTCCTTTTTTGTGTGAAACACATAATATCTTTTGAAGTAGAATATTTGGTAGCTGATGTCTCATCTGTTGGTAGGTCTTAGATTCCTTTTTTGCTTCCAAAAATATGGTTAAGGAGGAATTTCCTGTTAAAATCCTTGTTCCTTTTTCCTGGTTTGTCTGTCTTCTGTCTTCCTGCAGTCCTTCCTATCCATTCACTAAAGTTTAGCCTATAAATGGTAGAGCACAGCTGATTTACTATATCCTTTATAAGAGAAGTTCAGCATACAAACAATATGATTAACGAATATTGCAAAATGAATTTAGGCCATTCACTTAGCTTTACTGGAATTTAAGTGACTAACCCTGTCATCTATAGAGTTTTCTTTAATTATTCTTAAGTCCACTATGTTTCTAGGCTCTGCTGTATCTCTGACTTTGTATTCCTTTTCAGGCTTCTGTCTCAAGTCAACCTTCTCATTTGATCCCACATCTGTCTTTTATTTCTGTCTGAATTTATGCTGACATCATGGCTGCTTCTCTTGCTATCTCAGCTGGTTTCTTCCAGGCACTCTTATTTCTTTGCTTTCTTTTTTTCCTAGTTTATAATACAATTGTTGTTTTCTCTACTTTCCAGGCTGCTGCCATACTCAGGGATTTTTCCTGCCTTGGGCTCTCCTGGTAGCCTCTGGCCTTGTGCCTGATGATTCATATCTGTTCCTAGACTCCTCTCAGGTTGTTTTCTTGCACTCCCTCTACCTTACTGAATTCATGTCTCTCCTTAGTTTTCCAAAAGCACATCCCACTGAAAGTGCTTTCTCCCTGCAGTCTTGGCATCCTCTCTCATTATAGTAATTCCAGGCCAGTGATTCATAATGAACATTTTCACTTTAAAGCATTCTCTCTTTCCTCCATTAACTTAAACCATGTTATTCTTAAGTACATGGGGGTCTCAATTACATTTTTAAACTTTTTATTATGGAAAATTCCAGACATAGACAAAGTAGAGTATATTGAATCCTTATGTACCCAACACCAATTATCAACAGCAAACCAGTCTTTTTCTCATCACTCTTCCTTTTTATTTCCTTCACAAATTACATTTTGACTGAAAATTCTCATCTGTTTAGCAATCACACACATTCCTCTCTATTCACTAAAATTATGTAAAGTCAGATTCAATTTTTTTTAAGTCTTAGTAGATAGTTTAAATAAATTTGTCACCTTTAGATTGAATATGGTTTATTTTGTTTTTGCCAGAGTGGAGGAATAAGTGAGTGTTTAGGGGTAAGGAATGTCCCTCACAGCCTCTGTCAGGTAGCAATCCAGAATTCTGGCTTTAATATTGTGACATCTGTCAAATCACCTTAGTTCCCTGTCTGTGAAAATGATGACACTGGATTATATGGTGTAAGTGTCTTAGCTCTAAGTATTCAGTGGTTGAAAGTTTAACGTAGATTTGAGTTGGATTTTTTTCTTTTATAGTTTAGCATTTTAGCAAAATTCAGCATATTGATTTAGCATTGACTGAGGAAATATAAATAATCATCAGAAAGATGTGACGTTCTAACATACCCATTATGGGAAAACTTCCTTTTCTAGAATGAGAGAGTGAACATGGACTAATACATTAATATCTGCTTTTCCCTAGAGAGCCTCCTTTTCACTTGACCAGAAGAGGCTGGGGTGAGTTTCCTGTCAGAGTTCAAGTTCACTTTAAGGACAGCCAGAACAAGCGGATAGATATCATACATAATCTGAAGGTATTGTAACAAAACAAAGCGTTGCTCCCCAGAAATGAAGTGTCTCTTCTCACCTACACCTGAAGTGGTAGGTTAGACCTGAGAGAAGTTAACCACAGATGGTGGGAGGAGGATAGATCTGTTTGAGTGTGTTCTGCTTACTGCTGTAGCATTTGTCCTCTAAATGTTGAGGAAAGGGTCACTTTGCAACAAACTGTATGTTCTTTAAGAAGATGAGCTGATTGAATAATCAGAAGACTTGATCTCTGATCAGAGCTCACTATTACTGTGTTACCTGGGGCTAATAAGTAAATGAAATCTTTTCCTTTTTAATCTATATTTTACTTTTTTACATCTTAATTTTCTGTAGAAAGAGGCACAAATAGTAATCCTTGTCTATTTATCTCCTAAGAATAAAGATAGAAGTGAACATATTTTAGAAAATATAAAGTCCTGTGCAAGGTTGTAATACTTTTGGAATTCTTAACTGATATATCCACATGGTTTATTATGTAACCATTATAAATTTATTTTACAAAGTGTTTTCTGTACATGGGGAAACTACCATTATAGTAAGTGAAAAGCATAAATATAAAACTATATATATAATATGAGGTCAACCAAGATTTTAAATAGATGAAAAAAGACACAAATATACTAAAAAGTTGGAGTAATTGAAGTAATGACATTGTGGACAAGTTCTCCTGCCCCTTTTTTCTGTGTGTGTGTGTGTGTGTGTTTCTTTTCCAATTTATATAATAAGCATTTAGCGTTCATAGTCGGAAGACAGAGCATTTTTGTACATTACCCTTATGCCCCTCTCTGTAGTAGTCTCGTGTACATTTTCTGTCCGTAAGATATAATCCTAATATTGAACTCCTTCCAAAGTACCCTTACTTTGTGGTTTACCACATTATTCCCATTAATTGCTTTCAGATGAATCTGAGTGCATTTTCAAAATTCCCTCTTTGTTCCCTTTGTTCTACAAATGTACCCTTTTCAACTTTAAAACCACCTGAAATTTGTCCTCCAATGTTGGTAAACAGCACTGCTTAACTTCATGTTTAAGTTATTTTCTAGAGATTACTGTAAAACAAGATTTTCTTACAGCCTCAGTGAAGAAATGAAACCAAGTAAAGAATATTTAGCCACTTTGTTCAGTAGGGCAGGATATGTTCCCACTTAGAGGAAGGTCTGAAATAGTCTTGCTTTCCCCTTAACTTATTTTAAGCACTGCACATGCCATCTTGTATTGCACTGGGCTCAGTCCTGATCCCTAAAATAAAGGGAATTGTTTGCATACTTTTTTTACACATTGTATTGTCCTTATCACTTAGAGTTTCTGGTGAATGAGACAGTTTTAAAACAGCAGTATTTAAAATGTTACCAGATTTTTCTCAGCTTTACTATTTATCATATATTGATTGGCCTTAAGAACTTAAGCACTTCTGTTATGACCGTTGATCTTTATTTATACTGGAGTATCATATTTCCTGCTGTTTCTTTGTTAACTCTCAGAACCATCTTTGATTCATCCCTCTGTGTTCTAAATGTTTATTCACTTGCCGACCATGACTCTTTCTTCATAATTTTTCTTATAGACTATCCTTCACCCTTCCCACTCTTCTTGGCTATTAGTCAACTCTGTCTCCTGATGAGCCTTTTTAATTCCAGTCTATCTCCCTTCCCCTCAGTCCGTTCTGTACACCATTGTCAGATTATTCTTCAAACACGAGAACCGTTACATTATTCTGAGAAGCTTTGATTGAATGTCTGTTACTCAAGTTTAGATTCCCCTGCCTGGTATTGGAGACTCTTCACATTTTGATTTGACATACTTCCCCTAAATTATGTCACACTAATCTCCTGTGTGAATGTCCTGCTCCAGTCAGGTCAGTCTCTATTCATGTCCCAGAGATACTTTGGGCCTTTTCTGACGTCTTTTATTCTCCTCCCTTCTCGTATGCCGGTGTGGATTCTTTCCATTCTTTAAGATCCTGTGTAGCTTTTCTTGGTTACTAAAGTCCACAGTGATCTGTATTCTGAGATTCTGTAGTATATAACAATCTATATTTGATACTGTAATGATTATATTGCATACTAAAGACTCTGTTAAGAGTTCTGTAACATTTAAAGTTTCCAGGATGAATTCACATATCCTGCATCCTTGAATAGTCATCTGAACCTCTCCTAGTCATCACCACGGAGCACAGTAATTCCCCAAACATTCTATTTATCCATTTAGTAAATAAACTTTTGGAAGCTTCTCTCTTAAATTTACTTAAAACTGCATGACCTCTCCACCTAGCAGTTTTCTTACAGATCTTAACAGAACGTGGCAAAAATGTGAAGAATACCATATTTCTAAATATGTTTACATTGAAGGGTACATTTTTTGTTTTTTGGGTTTTTTTTTTAATTTTATTTTATTTTTAAACTTTACAATATTGTATTAGTTCTGCCAAATATCGAAATGAAGGTGGTGAGTTATATTTATGCATCAGAGAGTAATCTCAGGACTTGTACATAACCAGAGTCTGCACGTTCATCATCAATTTTTGTCATTTGTCTTTTTTTTTTTTTTTTCATTTGTCTTTTTGATGGTAGCCTTTCTAAGAGGAAATGTTAGGTTATATCTCATTGTGCTTTTGATTTGCATTTGCCTAGAAATTAAAGATGTTGACCACCTCGTAAAAAAAAAAAAAAAAAAAAAAAACTGCATGACCTCTGCCCCCCTCTTCTAACCTTGATCTCATTTATCATTGTTTGACTTCTGGAGTAGACAGAACAGGATTTTGTTTTGTTTATTAATTCTAAAATGTTTATTGATAACTTTCATATCTCTCCTTAAATCATTCCTCCTCCAGCCAAAACCTGTTCTTGTAACATTGCTTGTATGCTATGCTTTCCAGTTCTCTTGCCATTTTGATAGTAGTTCTGTTTTGTCAATGTCTCGAAAAACAAGGTACCACAAATAAAATATAGGCCAGTGCAGTTTACAGAAAGACTGTTATTTCTGTGCTCTGGAGAACATGAAAATGGATATAGCCTTAACATTGCCTATATCTTTTATAACAGTCGCAGAGAGTCAGACATGACTGAGCAACTTCACTTTCTTTCTTTCTTTATAACAGTCACCCTATTGGTGAAGGTTTAAGCATTAAAACTCCAGATCTCTTCCATGGGGCTACTGTAAATCTACCCTGTATTGCCTTTTAAATTATGAATACTAGATCTCATGACTGAGTTGTCATCTCTGTGTTGACTGCTAAGGAACTCAGCCAAACTTGAAATCTACCTCTTGCAAGCCTTTGCTGTTGTTGTTTAGTTGCTAAATCGTGTCCAACTCTTTTGTGACCCCATGGACTGTAGCCCTCTAGGCTTCTGTTCCCATGGTGTATCCCAGGCAAGGATACTGGCATTGGTTGCCATTTCCTTCTCCAGGGAATCTCCTGACCCAGGGATCAAACTCAAGTTTCCTACATTGGCAGGCAGATTCTTTACCACTGAGCCATCAGGGACCTTCTTGCAAACTTTTAAAATTTTACATTTATTAACCTCTTGGAGAAGGAAATGGCAACCCACTCCAGTGTTGTTGCCTGGAGAATCCCAGGGACGGGGGAGCCTGGTGGGCTGCCGTCTATAGGGTCGCACAGAGTCGGACACGACTGAAGCAACTTAGCAGCAGCAGCAACCTCTCCCTGGCTTCGTATTTTTCCCCTTCTCTCCCCTTCCCCTCTTCTCCTCTCCCCTCCCTCCCCACTTCATCATTTTTACCTATTGATCTTACTGTGTAAGATTTATATTGGCAAGCTGCCACAAATCCTTTTTTAACTTTTAATTTAAAATATAAAAGGCAAGAATATGAACATATCTTTTTTGTATGTAATTGTAAACTTTTTTGTTTATATTATTAACATTCCCTCAATGTATACTCCTTTCTCTCCTCTAAAATAAATCATCCATGATGCAGATATACTGGTAGTTATTAGTATTGCCTAAATTTTCCTTCATTTTTTTCCAAAAGTGCTTAGTAAATATAGCCTAAGTATTTAATTGTGCCATCACACTGCATGTATATTTTTATAGACTGTCTTTATAATAAGTGCTTATATGTCTGAGGTTGTTTTATTTATTTTATTCAATTTTTCTCTTAGAAAATTGAGGGCTTTTATTGATGTGATAAATCAATAGTTTACATTATGAAAAAGTAGATATTATGAAAGGAAGACTTGCAGTGAAAGTGTTTTAGATAAGATTGTATCTTAAGGTTTATAAGTAAGCATAGTAAAACTTAATACTCTTACTTCTCTCAATAGCTGGACAGAACTTACACTGGCTTGCAGACTCTTGGAGCAGAGACGGTAGGTTATTTTCCTGCAGTATTATTTGGGAACAAGTAGAATGAAAATTCATCTTTGTTTTTAATTAGGAAAAACATGAATGCTAAATTAAAACAAAAGTTTCTCCCCCCATTTTTATTTTTTAAAAATTGTGATAAATTTACACATAAAATTTACCAACTTAATCATTTTTAAGTGTTCAGTTCAGTCGCTCAGTTGTGTCTGACTCTCTCTGACCCCGTGAACCGCAGCACGCCAGGCCTCCCTGTCCATCACAAACTCCTGGAGTTCACTCAGACTCAAGTCCATCGAGTCAGTGATGCCATCCAGCCATCTCATCCTCTGTCATGTCCTTCTTCTCCTGCTCCCAATCCCTCCCAGCATCAGAGTCTTTTCCAGTGAGTCAACTCTTCGCATGAGGTGGCCAAAGTGGTATTAAATATATTTACATTTTCGTGCAGCTGTCACTAGCATCCATCTCCAGAGAACTCTTTTCATCTTGGAAAACTGAAACTACTCATTGATCATAACTCATCCTCTGCCCACAACCCCTGGCAACCACTCTTCTACTTTCTGTGTCTATGAATTTGACTGCTCTACCATATAAGTAGAATCATACAGTGTTCTTTTGTGTGTGTATGACTGCCATATTTCACTTAGCACAGTGTTCTCAAGGCTCATACACATTGTGGCACATCAGAATTTCCTTGTTTTTAGGGCTACAGTCTGTCAGTCACATCCAACTCTTTGTGACCCTGTGGACTGTAGCCTGCCAGGCTCTTCTGTCCATGGGATTTTCTAGGCAAGAATACTGGAGTGGGTTGCCATTTCCTTCTCCAGGAGATCTTCCTGACCTAGGGATCGAACTCAAATCTCCCTCATTGCAGGCAGACTATCATCTGAGCCACCAGGGGATCCCTTTTTTAAGGCTGAGTTACATTCTGTTGTTGCTATATGTCACATTTTGTTCATCCATTTATCTGGCAATGAAAGCACTTGAGTAGCTTCTGTCTTTTGGCTATTGTAAATAATGCTGCTGAGAATGTGGATCTGTCTGAGTCCCTGTGTTTAGTACTTTTGGGTGTATAGCCAGAGGTGGAATTGCTGGATCACACAGTAATTCTATTTTTGATTTTTTGAAAAACTGTCACACTTTTTATCATAGCAGCAGCACCATTTCACCTTCCCACCAGCAGTGCACAAGCATTTCAGTTTCTCCACATCTTTGTCTGCTTTTGTTGTTTTCTTTTTTTTGTATTTTCCAGTAGGTGTGAGGTGGTGTTTCATTGTGGTTTGGGTATACATTTCTGTAATGATTATTGATGTTGAGCATCACTCAGTGGTTTATTGCCATTTATGTATCTTCTTTGGAGAAATGTTAATTCAGATCCTTTGTCCGTTTTTTAATTGGGTGTTTGGTTTCTTATAGCTGATTTTTAGGAGATCTCTCTCTATGTTCTTGGTATTAATCTCTCATCAGATATATAATCCGCAGATATTTTTCCCCATTCTGTGACTTTCCTTTTCACTCTTTATTGTGTTCCTTTGATGTGCAAAAGTTTAAAATTTTGATGTAGTCTGTGTGTTTTTTTTTAATCTGTACATTTTGTATCATACCCAAGAAATCATTGCCCAATTCAGTGTTACAATACTTTGCCTCTATATTTTCTTCTGTGAGTTTTATTGTTTTAAGTGTTATGTTTAGGTCTTTAATCTACTTTGAGTTAATTTTTCCGTATAGTATAAAGTAAGCATCCATCTTCATTCTAATGCATGTGGATCTCCAGTTTTCTCAGCACTGTTTGTTGAAAAGACTATCCTTTTCCCAATCAGTGGTCTTGACACCCTTCAGAAAATAATTCTGCCATATAGATTCTTTTTAGTGTGTGAGAGTATATTCTAGCCTAATGATCTATGTGCCTATCTTTATGCCAGTACCACACTCTTTTAATTACTATGATTTTGTAATAATATCTTTTGAAATCAGGAGGTATGAGACCTTCAATTTTGTTTTCTCACCCCATCTCCACCCCCTGCCCCATCCCCCCTACTTTTTAGTGTTCATGATATATCAGCAGTAGCCATTATGATGAGAATTAGCTAAGTTAAACCTTACTCTCTTTATGGAAATGTGCTGTGTTAGGTCAGAACATATTTATTGATCATGTACCATATGCTAGGCACTGGTTCAGGTACTGAGGACACAAAAATCAACAAATGAGAGCAGCTGTAATTCTCAAGGGGTTTTATTCTTGATTGTGTTGAGAGTGGGGAGAAAGTATATAGTAAACATAAATGCAGATAAGATAATTTCACTTACAAATGAGTGTTATAAAGAAGAGAATAGCTGGGAGACAAGGGAATTGCTTTTGCTAGGTTAGTTAGGGAAGGCCTCTCTGAGAAGGTGACTTTTGATTGAGACCTAATGGTGAGAAAGAGGCAGTCATATGAAGATTGGGGAGGAGAGTGTTCTAAGGTACAGAAACACTAATGGAAAGTCCCCAGTTTTATGATTGGTTTCATTGAGTTATTTATTAAACTAGATTAGATTATATCCTGGGGTAAATCCTATTGAGATTGAAGTATAACTAGGAATCACTTGCCACATCTCTTAGAGCACCATGTTCTGAGATGGGTTTGGGGCTTTCTGTGACATTGATGATGGATTCATGAGCCCACTTGTTGCACGGTTGTGTAGGTAGTGGATGTTGAGCTCCATCGGCATTCTCTGGGAGAAGACTCCGTTTATCCTCAGTCCTCTGAGTCAGACATCTCAGATGCCCCACCGTCCTTGCCTTTGACCATTCCAGCCCCCATGAAAGCGTCCTCACCGATAAAGCAGTCACATGAGCCAGTACCTGATACCTCTGTGGAGAAAGGTAATATATATTTTTCCATGTATGGACATGCATTTTACCTTGTATGGAGCGTTCCTTTCCCTCACTTGATAGTGAACTGCTGTCTTAAGCGAGTTAAGAGTATATGGAAAAGAAATTGTCCATAAGCAGGCATGCTGCTCTCCTACAGAGAGGTAGTATGAAAATAGCCAACTCTTTACTCTTCTCAGAAAATTTTTTTCATAAAGTTTTGTCAACATTTCATAGAACCTAGAACTCACTGAGAAAAGCATATTTATTCTTTGAATATAATGGTTTCCTCTGATAGATACAGGAAGACTTTCTTGTTTGGACCCTGATTGTGTGAATAAGAAGCTTGAATATTAAGTATCTAATCTTTCTTAAAATACAATATAAGATTTGTTATTATGCATTTTGACCATGGCATCATTTCATTTAATAGGCATATAAGCATATAATGAAGTATTTAGGTGTTCATTTATGTAACAAATACAGATACAATATAAAATTGATTCTGAATCATATTGATTTACTTGGTAAGCCTACATTTTAATGTGTGTTAATATTTTAGTTCTTTTATAAAAATCTCAACTTTATTCCTCTTAAATTTTAGTTGCATCGTTTTTATGGGCATTTAATAAAACAGGATATCATTAGATTAAACACATGCTTTGAGTTTTTCCTCTTTGAACAGTTTTTCAATTCATATATAAAAAGTGGGAGAACATAATGAACTTGTGTAAATTTTATTATATACTGTTAATGTGTTTTCTGATTTTTTGAAACAAGCATTTTGATGAAATATGATTGTAGGTGTGATATTTACATTTCACCCCAAAATATATAAAGCGGTATTAAATACCTGTCTACTCTGTTTATTTTACTACTGGTAAATGGCTTAAATAGTTGTTGAAATGATAAGAAATTTCAGAGTGATTGATGACTTATTTGCCTCTTTCATTTCAAGAAGGATTCCCAGCCAACACTGAAGCTGAGAGACACACTACATTTTATTCTTTGCCATCTTCATTGGAACGAACACCTACCAAAATGACAACATCCCAGAAGGTTACCTTTTGTTCTCATGGCAATTCAGCTTTTCAGCCAATAGCATCGAGCTGCAAAATTGTGCCACAAGGTCAGATTCCTAACCCTGAGTCACCTGGAAAATCCTTCCAGCCTATCACCATGAGCTGCAAGATTGTCTCAGGTATACATGGTGTATGTGAAGTTGGTGTGTGTAAAAATTGTTAGAATGACAAAGCAAAGTGGTTTTGGTTGTTGTGTTTTTTTTAACTTTTTCTAAGCAGGGTTTTTGTTTAGTTAGCAAGCAAGCTAGGGACTTCCCTGGCAGTCCAGTGGTTAAAGATGCACTTCACTGGAGGGGACACAGGTTTGATCCCTGGTAGAGAACTAAGATCCTGCATGCCACGTGGCAAAACAACCAGCCAGACAACAATAACAGAAAGCCCAGAAGGTTAATTACTATTGATTTGCAAAGCCGAGGTGTCACAAAATAGAAACAAGAGTCATCCATACAGAAAGAATTGAATGAGGAAAGAAAGAAAATTCAAAGCAGTCAAATTTTCATCTAGAATCAGCACAGGTAAATTGTTTGCTAAGATGTCTGATGGAAAGCTAAGGCAGGATGAGGATTATATTTGGAAACCAGAGTGACTATTAACAGAGAAAACTTAGTGGCCTTTGGTTTGTAGTTGAGCTTCAGGGGTTGATTTGAAGTTGAGATATCTTTTACACTCACTAGCCACACTAGAAATTTACTCATTCCTATGATCAGTAGGTAGTTCTGAGGCTTCATTTTCACTGAGGTTGAATTGTCCACTTCGTCACAAGTTTTACATTTATGTTAGGTAAACTTCTAGTAGAAATATGCTTTATAGTTTTGGCTGTGCCCTCTTAGAGAAGACATGAAAGTCAATAGAAATACCTAGGCAGGGGGAGGACTCTATATAATACTTAAATGGCGGGGGTAGTCTTCAGTGCTAAAAATAGCTAAGCAGAAATATGATCCAAGTCCTTGAAGAATGTATAATTTTATACCCCACCCCAACCCCAGTTAGAAGCATTTTGGAACTTGCTGCTTCAGAGATGGAGTTGGCTGAACATGTAAATTGTTTTGAAGTTTAGAGAAACTCATGGATGACCGATGTGATCACTGCCAGTTGAGGGTGTTTAATGGTGTATTGGTCGGTAACCTTTGAGAGTGTTCTGTGGAAACATGGATCTCTGGATTATGTCTGTGACATGGTATTGAGAGATATTTTTGGGTGGGTGAGTTTTGTATTTTCCTATCAGAAATTCATTGCAAATCAAGATTTGGTTCCTAAGTCGACATGTTCACATAGTAATTTCTTCCCTCACTTTAGTGTCTTCAAGTGTAACCAGTATTATAACAACCTGCCCAAGATGTTATCACCTAAAGATTCAGCAGTTCCACACTTATCTAAAGCACTTGGTTTTCAACTTCAATGTGCTACTGGGGGTCTTGTTAGAATACTGATTTATATTCAGTAGATCTAGGGTAGGACCTTAGAATCTTTCTAACAGGCTCCTTGCTGCTGTTGCTGCTGCTTCTGCTGCTACTGCTGGTCCATGGATAAGGATGTAGAGAGTGAAATACTCTAGTCCCTGGCCTCAGCTGCTGCTACTGCTCTCAGTACCTGAAACTTAAAATTTCATTCTCTTCTCCCAGTTTGTCACCTTGGTCCTGGTGGCTCTGCCCCTCTTCCATTTTCTTTAGCATCCTCTTAGGTAGACTGAATATATCTCTTTTGTTTAGTTTATTTTGTTTTTCTTTTTCATTAATAAAGGTTCCCCCATATCAACCCCAAGTCCTTCGCCATTGCCTCGAACCCCAACTTCCACTCCAGTCCATGTGAAGCAAGGCACTACCAGTTCTGTTATTAATAATCCTTATGTTATCGTGGACAAGCCAGGGCAGGTTATTGGAGCCTCCACTCCTACTGCAGGTGTGTGTTTGAACTGAACAATATTCATGCAATCCCCAAGGTGACTTAGTAGCCAGATAATGGGAGAATGAAATTTTCAACCATGAACAGGAGGAGGGAATACATCAGAGTAACTCCTCTGAGTTTCTTTGAGACAATTTACATTTTGTTATATTTCTAGAAATTAAGTTTTTTTTTTTCTAAAGATTCAAACTGAGTCATAATTAATTTTCTAAAAATAAAAATGTAGATTATATTCTCATTTAGATGGTATTTTTTTTTGGACAATGTGGTTATTAAATTTTCTAAATTAAGCTTTAGAACAGGAATAGCTTTCCGAGCCATACATGTTTTTCCTCAGTGATAAAGGTAATCTTTACTTTTCTGCGAATTAGATAAAACTTGCATGTGGGAGGGAAACTGAACTCTGTAGTTATTTAAAAAAAAAAAAAAACTGTAATGGGAAGAATAAGTCTTTGGATTCACTGTGTTTATCATTGTAACCTCAAATAAATAGAGTGCTTTTTAGGTTTCTTTGAGGTACTTAAAACATTTTACTTATTCTCTTCAATCAACTGTTTAAACTCATGTTCCTCTGTGTAAACATTCTGTAGCCTTCACTTCTAATTAAGAGAAATGAAATAAGAGGAATGACTATAATAAGACTGATTTTTTTTAACTTAATTGATTTTTAACACAGATTAATGTATTTGGGCCTTTGCAAGTATTTGGAAAAGTTATGTTCTTTAACAGTGATTATAATTATAGAACTCCTTTAAGAAAATGCTACTTTCAGAGATTCCCTTTTGAATACGCTTAGGGATTTTAAGAAGGTGTCCTTTGAGGATGTTTAGTTTTAGGAATAAGCCAGTCTCTGTAGGCAAGTTTGGTAAATGGAGGAGGTGACCAAATTAGTCCATTTTTAGTCTTGACTCCTGGTTGACTGTTGATAATGTGACTTTCTTTGATCAGATCCTAAAGACAGTTGTACTTATAGAGTACAAACTGTTTAGTGTTGTCAGTATTTTGCAATAGGCGTAACCTTCTAGTGAAACTACTTTGGAGGAACTCACATTCAGTTGAATGCATACATTTTGGCACATTGTGAAATAACCAGCACCATTATGTTACAGTATCTCTTTCTATAAAAGTGCAGATACATAATGTCTACTTAGTTTACTTATTCTACTATACTTCCTGATTAGCTTCTTGTCCCTTTTGGGGATGAAGTGGTCAACTTAATGGAATGAATCCATAAGTATTTTTTCTATAATAATCTCCTGGTTGTAAGTTTTCAACCCTTCAAAATGAACACTAAATAGTGGGGAGAAGAGCAGGGTGGTGGAAAATGGCTTCAGAATTCCATTTTGTAAATTTTACTTTGTTCATACTTTGTTTTTAAATCGACTTTTCTTGTCAGGAAGTCCTACCAGCAAGCTCTCTACTGCCTCTCAGGCCTCCCAAGGAACAGGTTCCCCAATTCCTAAAATTCATGGAAGTAGTTTTGTAACATCTGCTGTCAAGGTAACACTCTTATTGCACTTTGCTAGTTTCTAAAATGGTACATTCAGGTTGAGCCAGAATTTGTCAGGTGATACTGCAGATTTCATAAAGTAGAATCTTCAAGCTAAAAAGTATCATAAAGATCAAGTACTCCAAACTCCCCTTCCTTACCTGTGATTTGTTTGTTTGTTTGGACAGCTTTTAATAGAGTAATAATTCTCCTCTTTCTACAGTCTATTTCCCCCCTCCCCCACCTTCTTCAGGGTAAGAAGTGTTTTGAAATTTAGAACCCCAAATAAGATCTGATTTGTTCAGATCATAGTGCTAGTTATCTGCTCACTGTTTGGCAGAGACAATCAGCACTGTTGGATTAGTGATTCAGCTTGTCATTGTCTTGGCTGCCTTATGGCTAGAACCTCTGAGGTAAAGACTCCTGTTTGAGAATTCCTGAAAATTCAAAGATCATCTCTTACATGACTAGTGCTAACACAGCATTTCTTTATTTAGGCACTTAATGGTGATGATACTGAATAGTTTTCTGATCCAAGGCGAGGTTTTTCTCTAAATTCAGTGTAGTCTGTGATCACTGTATTATAAGAATGCCTGAATTGTAAAAACTCCCTTAATGGCTTTAATTCTCTACCAGTGTATTTTTTTCATGTTTGTTGATGGTATTTCATTACAGTTAAGCAGTGCTTTTAACTTTGTTGCTTGCCCCCAACATTTTGGGAAATTGCCTCTGAGAGTTGGCTTTTGTATTTGAGAACTAGAGACAAATGACAGTAATTTTGAATTTTGACCCTTGTTGTTTTGCTAATTGTTCTTTTTGCTGTGTTGTTTTTTAAATTCTTAGTGAAAAAATAGCCCTCTGCATCCTGAGTATTTATTCTAGAATAAGGGTAACAGATCAAGTTACAAGTAGTGTTAAAAGGGTGTGTGTACTGAAACACTGTAACTACCTGTTACATTCATTTGTTATAAAGTGCCTAGACTCTAGGGATAGAAAAGGAAATAGAAGATAGTACCTGTCCTTCAGTAGCATCTGGCAGGGGCCTGGACATGAAACCAGCGAGTCAACCAGACATTAGAGATTATATGATAGGAGTCTTTGCAGCTGATAGTGGGCACATATGAGTGGGTTCTTGCCAAGTTATAGCCTTACTTTGAATTAGCCTCAAAAGCAATAATTAAAATGCAGGTGGACTTGGAAGACCCCAAAGAATTTTGGGTTTTTGTCTTGCTTTTTGGTATATGTTGCTGGAGAATGTCATAGGCTTTTATTAAATATAAGTGACTAGAGTGTCTGAAATCACTGACTTTATCCTAATTGTACAATACGTATTTTTACAAACACAGCAGGAGGATTCTTTGTTTGCATCTATGCCACCTCTTTGCCCAATTGGGAGTCACCCTAAAGTTCAAAGCCCCAAACCTATAACTGGAGGACTTGGAGCTTTCACAAAAGTAAGTATTCCTGAGGGGATTATCCCACAAGTTGATAAGTTGTTGTTACAGAATCTTTTTTTGTGGCACGTTGAAGTTGATTGATGCTACCACCCCACAATATGAAACTTTTTTTAGTGTGTTTCATCTGTAAGACTGGATCCTACTTCCAAGACGTGCTTCCTTTTGTTTACTGTTGTTGACAGGGCTTCCCCTGAAGTTCAGAAAGATGGGAACTTCAGCGAGCATCAACAGTGCATTTCTCTGTAGTGCCATTTTGCCACCAGTGCCTAAAACAAATGACCAGATTGGTTTGCAGATACACTGGATCAAGTCCACACCCTACTTTTGGTCCCTTTAATAGCTATTATGGGCTGTATTAGGCTTCCCAGGTGGCTCAGTGGTAGAAGAATACCTGCCAATGCACTAGCCACAGGAGCTGTGGGTTCAGTGTCTGGGTCAGGGAGATCCTCTGGAGAAGGAAATGACAACCCACTCCAGTAATCTTGCCTGAGGAATCCCATGGACAGAGAAGCCTGGTGGGCTACCATCCTTGGGGTTGCAAAGAGTTGGACACTACTGAGCATGCATGCATGCTGATTTAAGGCTATATTTAAGCAGTATTTTTACCCATCTAGTGGAGTCATTTTTTAAAGACCAGGCTTCCTTAATTCCTGCAGACAGAATAAATTCAAATATTAGTAGAATTGTTCATGGACTGTTTATTCAGTGTCATTATCATGTTTGTTGCAAGGTAATCATCAAACAAGAACCTGGTGAAGCCTCTCATGTACCCACAACAGGAGCTGCCAGCCAGTTACCACTCCCTCAGTATGTGACTGTGAAAGGGGGTCACATGATAGCTGTGTCCCCTCAAAAACAGGTTCTAACTGCTGGAGAAGGGACGGCCCAGTCACCAAAGATTCAGCCCTCCAAGGTTTGTGTTGGGTAAGGGTGGAGAAGTCAACCTGTCAGTGAACGTTGTTTGCCTGAGTCATGGCCAAGTGGTGCAAAGATTCAGGGTGAGAGCATCACTGATGATCCTGGGAAAGCTTGTGGATGAAAGTCTATGTTAAATCTACCTGTTCTTGCCATAGTCACTGACAAGAGCAGGAACATGTTTTGTAGAGGGGCCAGAGACAGTCCAAGAGGTGAAGGGACACTGTGTTATCTCTCTGGCAGTAAAGGCTGTTGACGTCGTGGACACAACTGTCTACTAAATTCAGGTCTAAAGTGGGTAATGGAAAGGATCGAGGTCCACTGTTTACTTGTTTATTTCTGATAGGAGAGTGCTATAGTTTGTACCTCTGATGTCTTGGCTGTGTGATCTGTTGAGTGATTCCTGGCTCCTTAGAGAGTTTATTTTCTTTGTTATCTGGAGGTTTGGGGAATTTACATATTGGGAGAATTGTAAAGCAGAGATACATGTTTCCCTGTATCCATGGTGCTTAGGAGTGCCAGAGTTTATCCTGCTGTTATTCATATATTGTCTTAATCCTCAGACAACCTTGCAAGGTGGCTATTTTCACCACTGTTCTACAAATGAGGAAGTTGTGGCTCTAAGAGGTTAAGCAACTCCCTTATGAGCATACAGCTATTATAAGTGACAGAGAATTTGAACCCAGGTCTAGTGACTCCAAAACTCCCCATTCTGGACCTGTTAAAATTTGGGGCTATTGTCTGTAACCTCAGCATGCTTTTAGAACATCCAGAGTTAAAATTATTTCACTTAATTTAGGGCAGATATATCCTAAAGCTATTACAAGTATTATGTGAAGTGCTTGCTTTTCAACTTTAAAATAGGAAAAGGTTTTAGATATTTTGGTTAGTCTAGATAGCTGCATGTAAATTGAGTTAAAAATTCATAGTGTTATAGTTGGTTCTAAAATCTGTAAGAGTTCATTAACTACTTTGCCAGACTTACCTGCTTATAAGACTCAACTGATGATTAAGAATGTATAGATACTGAGGCCCCCACCTCAGACTTACTGATCAGAACTTCTTGGGGGCCCTGGGAGTTTGGATTTTTAACAAGCTCTCCTGTTGACTCATATGATCAGGCACATTTAGGAACCATAGAGCTACAGCATCAAATCTGACTTGGGGGTTTCCATAGGCAGAATCACTAAAACAGGCAACCCCCAGCTAGTTCCTGATGCTTCTTCCGTTGTTTTGGCCTCAGGGATAAGCATTCTGTCCAGATTCCTTTTGTGAATCAGTTATTGTCATCTGGTCTTTGTACTCAGATATGTCCTATATGTTGTTTAAAATCTATTTTGGTTCACCTAGAAATACATGGTATTTCTGATTTGGGTTTTGAATCATTATAGCATTGCTCTTTGTCCTCAGAAACTCTGAGAAGTTTCCACTTTTTGCTACTTTTGTATTTTGCAAATCTGTTCACCCAGTAATATTGGCTTTCTTGTCACATTGCCACCTACCTAATGGCAAGGTAGGACCAAGAGAAAGTGGATGATGCATTTGTGCTAGAATAAAACCATGCCTTGAATAAAATGTAAAGGCACCTGATAAGAAAAGCCACAGAAGTGTGAAAAAATTGCAGAGAAGCAGCAGAACATGAGAAAAGACATCTATTCCAGAAATTTAGTACCTGCTTTAGACTCAAGATAAGAAGCTGTGTGTACATACAAGCTGTCCCTCTTATTGCTGAGGTGCAGTGAGAGAAAGCAAGCCCGAAGACAGAAGGGTGAACAGAATAGTACTCTTAATTTCCACACAGCTTTGGCACAATAGAAATAACAGCTTAGTTTTTTTTATAGAGATAGAGGTGCTGATTTTGACACGAAAGAGACAGCTAAGGAATTGGTGGTTCACATGAGAAAGAAGGAAGCAGTGTGGTTTAGTTAAAACAGCATGAGCTTTGTAGATGGACAGGGAGGCCTGGCGTGCTGCGATTCATGGGGTCGCAAAGAGTCGGACACAACTGAGCAACTGATCTGATCTGATCTGACACACTTAGATCTCAGCCGCTTATTACTTGTGTGAACTGGGCAGATTCATCTCTCTGAACCTTGTTTTTTTATCTAATAAAAGGGAACGTTACCCTTTCTTTGCCTTTCAGTGCTGTAGGAGAATTAGAGATCATTGTATATAGAGTACCTCACACAGCAGGTGCTAAATCAGTGATGGCATATAATGTTATGTGAGATACAGTGTGTGAGTACCATGGAATAGTTGCTGTCATTGAGAACTAAATCGTAAGTGGCTGTATTTTTCAGTGTCTGGAGGGAAAGTCACATATGTGAATCCTCAGCGTCAGGTTGCTAGTTTCTGACTTGCAGAGGTCTGTACAGTGCACAGGGAGGGCAGGAATAAAAACACCGAATCAAAGCATGAATCAGAGTTAAGTGTTTATAACAGTACAGAACAAAGGTGAAACTGCTTTGTGAAACTGTTGATAGGAGGAAACATGGAAAGCAGAGACAAGTGTTGTGGGACGGGAAGAAGAGAACATTTGGTAAGTGATTTCAGGCTCTAGGCCAAAATGTTGAGGTGGTTGGTTTTTTTTTTTCTTTTTCTTTTAAGCTAGTTTGGGGCTACAGTGTCCTACGTAAGAGACTTAGCTGTGGTGTCATAGACATAAACCCTGCATAGGGCTTTCCCCAGTAGAATGCCAGGCGTCCTCATTCTCCTCAGTGTTTTAGAATAAAGGAAGGGAAGTTCGTCTTGTGAGTGGTTTGTTCTTAATGTACAGGCTCTGCTAATAAAAACTGCCCTCTTGTGGCCAACATGGTGATGTTTTATTTGGCTTTTGGAGAGATTAGGTACATCATATTCTGGACATTTTGAAGCAGTTGAGTATGAGGATAGAGGCTGGCACAAGGAGAGAAAAGCAAGCCAGATGCATGGGATTTGGGAGAAAAATTAAAATACGTGCATGTGTGTATTATTTTCCTTTTTTTTTATATTGAAGTATAGTTTGTGTACAGTACTATATGTTACTGGTGTACAGTGTAGTGATTCACAATTTTTAAATGTTATACTCTCTTTATACTTATAAAATATTGACTGTATTCCCTGTGTTGTACAGTATACCCTTGTAGCTTATTTTATACCTAATAGTTTGTACGTCTTAATCCTCTATCCCTGTACTGCCCCTCCTTCCTTTCCCCACTGGTAACTACTAGTTCATTCTATCTATGAGTCTACTTCTTTTTTGTTATATTCACTAGTTGTATTTTTTTATATTCCACATGTAAGTGGTATCATATGCATATATTATTTTCCTTTTAGATCTTTGTTTTCTTTGTTAATTTAGGAACATGAAAATATATGTAATTTAGCTTAGTCAGTGGATTATTAAATGTGATATATTTTGTAAATGTAAAGACAGACGTCTTAGGAAAAAAGTTCAACTACTAGAACAGACATTCCCAAACCAGAAGCTTAAATAAGCTTATTTCTCTCACACATATAAGACCAGTAGGTAGTTCTGGTGTGTGGTCCCACAGTCCTCAAGAATATAGACTCTATCCTGTTTCTCTGTCATTTTCAGCATTTGGTTTTCGTCCTGTGGCCACTTCACCTCATGCCACCAAGTTCACGTTTCTGGTCAGCAGGAAGAGGGAAGGGGAAGGGGTTTTAGGGAGAGCGGAACTGAAGAGTCGCACACACCACTTCTGTTCCTATCCCTTTAGCCAGAAAGGAGATGTCAAACCTGGATGTGAAGGAACTGGAAAATAGTATTCTGTGTGGCCATGACCATGCCTGAAAATTGGAGGTTCCTCTACTGTGAGAGAGAAGCAAAGAATAGATATTGGGGTTCAGCTGGGATATATTCCTAAAAGGAGAACTGCTTTAATAGGGTAAATTTTCAGCTTTAGTATATCCCAGTACCCTCTGGAGTGGCTGGACAAATTTATCTTCTACCAGCAGTGAACAAAAGTTCCTGTCTCCCCATATCCTCTAGCCAGTTCTTGGTATCATCAGGCTTTAAAACTTTCCCCTCCAATCTGATGGTTGAAAAGTACTTTCTTCTTTAACTTTTTAGCTTTTAGGAGGTAGATCTTTTGCTATTCTTATAACCTTATAGAAGTCTTTTCATCTAGTTTCTGGTGAAGTCTTTTTATAAAATAAAGAATTGGGGAGTGGGAAACACTGCCCCAGTTTTCCATTAATTAAGTTGTTCCTTCTAATTGAAAATCCTACTATTGACCTTGTTTTAAAAGAGCTCCAAAGTATTTTCTTACTTGAAAGAGTTTATAGTCTTTTCAGGACAATGTATTTCTAATTTTCATTGTTTGGTGCTGGAACCTTTTTTTTTAAAAATTGAATTAAATGTCTTTCTAGCTTACACTTTTTCTTTTTTAACTGAATGTTTACCTTTAAGGAAAGAAAAGATTAGAGGGTATAGAAAAAGATAACTTTTCTTAAAAATCAGTTGGAAGAGGTGTCACGTGTTATGCCATATAATGAATGACATTAATTTCTAGATGTTCTAATGATGAAGAAATAATTGCTTCAGAGAAAGCACAGAAGGAATTAATGAAGATGTGATATTTAAAAGTATATAGTGGAATTTATACTTTATATATGAAAGTGTTTATTGCAGTTTTCATAATATTAAGTTTAAAGTTACCTAAATAGTGACACAGCAGTGAAATATTTACTTAGATTATGGTATATCTATTCTAATACATTATTTTTTGGTCACCTAAAAATGTTTTTGAAAAACAATAGCATTGGAAATCCCTGTAATATGATGTTAAATTTAAAAATTATAAAACTATATATATCCTAATCTTTGTTTTCAAAATGTACATTAAAAAGAATCAGAAGTAAATAAATACTGCATTAAAAATATTAGGAGATTATTTCAAGGTAAGTAGAGTTTTATTTTTTCCTTTTTATTTCTGTTTGTCCTAAGTTTTTTTTTAACATATACTACTTTTTATAATTAAAGTTAGTTATAGATAGTAGCTGGAGTTAAGACAAAAGCTATAACAGTTTATTGTAATAACATACAGATTGTGAGAAATACTGCTGTTCGCATCATAGATAGCATTCCTAGACAACTGAATTAGACAGTATATGTGTTGTGTCTAGGAGTTTGCTTTGTTCTTTGCTGAAACAAGAGTGACTGTACTGTTTTAAAACCTTGAAGGAGTATGAGAAGAAGCACTGCTGGATTTTTCTCTGTTTTGAACAGGTTGTTGGGGTGCCAGTCGGGTCTACTCTGCCTTCAACAGTGAAGCAGGCTGTGGCAATCAGTGGTGGTCAGATCCTTGTAGCCAAGGCCAGCTCATCTGTCGCCAAAGCAGTTGGTCCAAAGCAAGTTGTGACGCAAGGAGTTGCCAAGGCAATTGTGAGTGGAGGTGGAGGAACCATTGTCGCTCAGCCAGTGCAGACATTAACCAAGGCTCAGGTCACTGCTGCTGGCCCTCAGAAGAGTGGATCCCAGGGTTCAGGTACTGATACTAATTGAGGGCCCTTTCAACAACAGCCCCTTCCAAAATCCTCTGTGCTAGTGATTTTATTTGCTATTTGGTTCTCTCTAGGAAAACTTAGTAGGTTGAAGTTGTAAGGAGTTTTATAAAGACATGTTAATCTTTTTCATGTAACATTTTACATAGAGATCTATAATGCTTCTGCTTTAAGGTATGTGTGTGTGAGAGGGAGATAAAAAACAGTTGAAATAGAGTATATTTCTTGATACTGCTTTCTTGATACTGCTTTCAAGTCTGAAGAATAATTCTCATTTGTCCTCATTTCCACTTTGGGTTCTATTTCAGATTTAAGATCTTGGTATGTTCATTTGCCAGCAGCATTTGGAGATGTTTGACTAAAGCATTCTCTACTAAATAAAAGTTTCAACACTTTGAATGTTTTAGTCCTTGATGTGTTATTTCTGTGAGGGCAGGAAGAAATATACTTAAGGCATTTGATATGTACTCATTTTTGATGAGACTAAAGAGTGGTTGCTGTGAGTTGGGAGGATAGAAGGGTAGTGAATGTCCAAAACGAAGATTTCAGAGATGACGGATTGCTACTGATGACAGAGTTCATTTGTGGCATTAAAAATGAGTGTTTGACCTATGGCTGATTCATATTGATGTTTGGTAGAAACCAGCACAATACTATGAAGCAATTATCCTTCAATTAAAAATAAATAAATTAAAAAAGAAAAATGAATGTTTGAGATGGACTGGAGAAGTGATCTTTGGAGTTTGGAAGATATAGCACCCCAGAAGGGAGAGAATTAAATAAGTCTTCTACAGTGCTGTCACTGAGAATGATTATCTTTAGCATAGAGCACAGTACTTTTGAGTCAGGAGTCTGCCTTCAGCAAATGAGGGGAAGTGACTTGAGAGTTCAGGAAATGAGAGCAGAAAAGAGAGGGAGATATAGCTCAGTAGAAGCCTCAAAGGAGGCAGGACTCTTTCTCCTCCCCTGGAGTGAGCGGTGATAATGGTTTAAAAGCCAAACTGCAGAGCAGAAATGTTCCTCTCCTGGCCCTGCTGCTAAGTCACTTCAGTTGTGTCCGACTCTTTGCGACCGCATAGACGGCAGCCCACCAGGCTCCCCCATCCCTGGGATTCTCCAGGCAAGAACACTGGAGTGGGCTGCCATTTCTTTCTCCAATGCATGAAAGTGAAAAGTGAAAGTGAAGTTGCTCAGTCGTGTCCGACTCTTAGCGACCCCGTGGACTGCAGCCCACCAGGCTCCTCCGTCCATGGGATTTTCTAGGCAAGAGTACTGGAGTGGGGTGCCATTGCCTTCTCCCCCCTGGCCCTAGACCTCAGATATTGAGGTAAAACAGAAAATAGCTAGGGGATTCCTGGGGATGTCTTATTTTCAGAGGGCTTACAGTTTTAATTACCACAAAAAGAATGTTCAAGGAGGCTAAGGTTCTAGAAGGTGTAAGGATCTCAGCATGAATTCCTGGGGTTAGGGGCATAGTGAGAAAGTGAAGGAAGAAAGGATGAGGGGATGGGTTCAGATCAGGGACCTTGAGCCCCGTGGGGACGGGCTCTGGGTGTGTGTGGTAGAGAGGTTTGCGGTTCTGATGTGGTTGCTATGCATAGTGATTTAAGATGAGATTAGTTCTGGTCATAACGGAGAGAGATGGCCCTCAGTTCAGTCTCAGTTCCTGGTTATTTGGGGCAACTTCCAGGGTTCCTGCCTCCCAAAGCTTTGCATAGTGAAGTGGTGATGAGAAGAATACTCTCCCAGGCAGGAGGAGACAGTGAGCGTCCTTGCCCTGAGGCTGCTCAGGTGGGTGGTTCTGTTGGGTTTGTTTGGTGGAGATTTTTTTTTTATGTATTTTATTTTATTTTTAACTTGACAATATTGTATTGGTTTTGCCATATATCAACATGAATCCACCACAGGTATACACCTGGTGGAGATTCTAATGCAAAGTAACTGCAGAAAGTTTTCATGTTCAGAGGTTTTACAGCCATGTGCACTGAGAAGGAAATTCTAAGTGGTAAGTGAAAGCTGTTTGACATAGGTGAGACTTTTAAAAGATGAATTCTAGTTTCATAGTATATGTGTCAGTAGTTGACTATAGCGTTTTTTAGTTCTTAGGAAGTGAGGGAGACTAAAAGTCTTGTTTCAAATCAGTATATTCAGTGTTACTAGAAATTGACCATAAAGGGGCTTTAAAGAAATGCGAAGGAAATGTTATTTCACATTTGAAATGTGATTATTTCATTAATTGTCTAAACCGTAGTGCTTTTGAGAGTTGAGTCACTATTAATATTTATAGTGGGTGCTGTGTGCTAAGTTGCTTGAGTTGTGTCCAAGTCTTTGCGACCCTATGGGCCATAGCCTGCCAGGCTCCTTTGTCCATGGGATTCTCCAGGCAAGATTACTGGAGTTGGTTGCCAGGCCTTCCTTCAGGGGATCTTCTGACCCAAATCTCTTATATCTCCTGCATTGATTGGCAAATGGGTTCTTTACCACTAGTGCCACCTTGGAAGCCCAAATTATAGTTGGGACACGGGTATAAATTGTAACTGCTTTGGGAAAACCAGGATATATGGTCACCCTATTTATATACAGATATAAACTTCTTTATAGTTTATAGCAGATTCTTCTAGTATGTAAATTTTTTAATTAGCAAGATAATTAAGAACATCAGCCTTTAAAGCATTGTGCATCTAGGACGCAAACTGTAGAGTTGTTTTTTTAATTTATTTTTAATTGAAGGATAATTGCTTTTACAGTATTGGTTTGGTTTTTGCCATACAGCAACATGAATTAGCCATTAAGTGTATATATGTTCCCTTCCTCTTGAACCTCGCTCTCACCTCCCACCCTTTCCCACCCCTCTAGGTGTTACAGAGCCCCAGTTTGGGTTCCCTGAGTCAAACAGCAAATTTCCGTTGGTTGTCTCTTTTACATGTTGTGGTGTACCTGTTTCCATGCTCTCTCTGCATGCTGCCGCCCTCTCATTCCTCAACCTTACCCATGTCAACAAGTCTGTTCTCTACGTCTGCATCTCTATTGCTGCCCTGCACATAGGTTCATCAGTACCATCCTTCTAGATTCCACATATATGTGTTAGTATATGATATTCTTTCTCTTTCTGACTTCTAGGTTCATCCACCTCATTAGAACTGAGTCAAATGCATTCCTTTTTATGGCTGAGTAGTATTCCATTGTATAAATGTACCACAGCTTCTTCATCCATTCATCTGTTGATGGACATCTAAGTTGCTTCCATGTCCCAGCTTTGTAAATAGTACTGCAGTGAATATTGGGGTACATGTGCCTTTTTCAATTTTCATTTCCTCAGGATACATGCCTAGAAGCGGTACTGCTGGGTCATATGGTAGATTTATTCCTAGTTTTTTAAGGAATCTCCAAACCGTCTTCCGTAGTGGCTGTATTGGTTTACATTCCCACCATGTTTGTTAATGTTTTTGAATAGTATTTTATTTTAGAACTAGCATTCTCTAGTTTCAATTTTAGAACTAGCATTGCCTTCAGTTCCAACTTAACTTACTGTTTTTCCTCTTTCTTTTTTTCCCCTTTATTCCCTTCACCATTTTAGTGATGGCAACATTGCAGCTTCCAGCTACTAATTTGGCCAACTTGGCAAACTTGCCTCCTGGCACTAAACTCTACCTTACAACAAACAGCAAGAACCCTTCGGGCAAAGGAAAACTGCTGCTGATCCCTCAGGGAGCCATCCTGCGAGCTACCAACAATGCTAGTGAGTCCATCGTTAAATCATTTGGTCCTTGGGTCTTTGAGTATGTTCACCTCATCCACCAGAGGGGCAGTTCTTACCTGTTTCAGAAAGCATTTTCTTAGCTTTGTTTGTGGTTACATGGTGGCATTTGCCCACATGGATTTAAACCATACAAATATTTTAACTAGCAATGGATTTTTAAAATAATCATAGTCTTGGGAGGTGACACTGTTTTCTTGGATTTGTTTACTGAAGAGTGGGATCAGGAACAAATACACTGAAGAGGTAAGGATGTTGAGGCTGTTTGTGGGAGAAGGCTGAGCTGGAAATAAAGAGGAGTTCTTTCTGTCAGTGGTACCTAAAGACTGGTAACACCAGAGAAGATTGCTGAACGCCTGCTTTTATCTTGAAGGGGATGGGAATAGGATTGGAATCAAATGTCTCTCCTTGCCATTATTTAGATGTGCTGCATCTTAAGTTTGCTAGTTTGGTTAAATTTGCTAGTTTGGGAAATGGCAAGAGAAATACAGGCTCAACTTTAGTGTATAAGATGTAAAGCCCCAAGGAAATTAGATGGTTTATACTTATATAAATGGTTTGTACTTATAGACTTATATAAACTTCTGCTTTGACATATAGTGAAAAACAGTTTGGGTGGTGTTGAAAGGGTAAGAGGAATTCTATCTGAGTCAGAAGTATAATTGGTACAGTAATTAGGTTCGTTAGAAATTAGCCACTTGTCAAAATGCAGTGTGTAATTGTAACCAGGCAAGGGCTTGTGTGCCCCTGGTACAGAAAGGCAGTTTCTGACAGGAGGAGTTTGCAGCAGAGTAAGGGTTTATGGCAGGGCACCAAGCAAGCAAGTGGGAAACAAGTCTCAGGTCCACTCCAGCTTGGTCTTTGAGTTTGGGGTTTTCAAAGGGGAAGAACAAAGAAGCCAGGGTTAGTCATCATCTCGTGACATTTCTTAGTCATGGTTTTGGGAGTCAGCATGTCTCTGGTTTATGTTTCTCTGGCCAGGTGGTCCAAGGCTCAGGGGTCTGTTCGCTCATCTTGCCCTGGAGAAACTGAGTTTTTACTTCAGCGATATTATTTGCAACAGCAGTTTTAGTACATGAATGATGTTATTAACAATGGCAGTTTTAGTCTTCTGACTCTGGTTGGTTAATGTTCAGTTAGCACAGGACTGAGGTCAAAGGGGACAAGAAAGGGAATAAAGTTTTGGATAGAGAGATTCATCATAAACTTGGCAGGGAATTTGGTTAAGGGGGACTGAGTTTCAGAAGCTAGTCAACGATTTTGTTTACTGACTGTAATGGGTGATTTCCACTCTCACCCTGGTGTTTTTTCCTCATACATAAGCAGTGATGTATCAAAAACTTAGCTATGTAAGAAAAAGACAATGTAAGTAATCCAAAAATCCATTCAGAGAGCTCCTTAGAGTTTAGTTTTTGTATGTCACCAAAAAGAAAGTAAAAAGGGGTACAAAGGCTTTAAAGTGGAATTTGAAAAGCAAAATAGACTGGAGTCATTATAAATATGAGGAAAGTCAGTTTTTTCCGGAGCAGGGTGAGATGGAAAAGAGAGTACTGTAAAATTACACTAAATTCCAGCAGTTTCACTGAAATTGAATCAGATGCCAGAAAGTTTGGGAGCTCCTCTCTGAGCACATTAGGTGCTGATTAAAAACACTTGGTTAGAAAATGTATCCAACTCAATCTCCCACAGCTAAGCCAGAACACTTGCAAAGAGAAGTTCTTCATTTCAGTACTCAGAGCTGAACTAGTTGACCTCCATTCAGTCAGAAATAAATATATTTCCATCTTCTGCACCCGGAAATTCTCACTCTTGTCACAGAAGTCTGTATCACCAAAAAAGGAGGAAAGAAGGAAAGGGGAGGAATGCAGCCATCGTGACAACATTGCTCTGGGCTCATCTGTTTTCTCTGTTAAGGCTTCTCTTAGTATTTTTATGACTATGCTGTCATTCGTTGCATTTTCAGACCTCCAATCTGGCTCAGCTGGCAGCAGCAGCGGCGGCAGCAGTAGTGGTGGGGGAGGCGGTGGCAGCAGTGGAGCAACAGGAGGAACCGGTGGAGCCCAGAACCCTGCTGGCCCTGGAGGGATATCCCAGCATCTGACGTACACATCCTACATCCTCAAGCAAACCCCTCAGGTATGGTCATTTGTCACTGGTACCTTCTACATCACCTAGTTATTTATAATGACTGCTTTTAATTGTAGTGGATTTACCTTTACAACTCTGGAATCAGGGGGGTCAGTACTATTAATAACATTTTAGCCATGTTACAAATTTGTATTATTTGGGGCTTGCTGTGTTTTGAGAGAAAAGCAAGTAGAGATTCAGAAAGACTTAAGTAACTTATCCAGGATCTCTCTGCTGAGCTAGTTGGTAGAATTTGGGTTTAAACCCAGGTCTTCGTGAGAGATATTTGCTGTGCTGTTGCCTCTCATGGGTTTGGAATAGTATTGGTGTATAGTTGAAATTTTTCTCTTAGACGGGAGTAACCAGATAGTACCAAGTTATGGTTTGGAGTTAACATTGGATTCAAGGTTAGGGACAGGTTTCTGCCATCTTGTTTTCCCTTAATCCTTTCTTTCCCCTCTTTCTTGGCTCCTCTTTCTTTCTTTCTTGGCTCCTTTCCAAGTAAGGGAAAAGAATTTTGGTTCCAGGTTCTTAGTAAGAAGGCAGATGGTTATCAGTCTGAATGGTTAAATCCAGTTGTGAGGACTAGATTGTAAAACTTGAGCTTCCAACAGCCTGCTCTGTAACTCAAGTGCAAAGTTTGACAAGTAGGGATAGCTCTTGGTAGTGACACTGAGATCAGAGCTGTTCTGTTTGTTTTGATGAGTAGTAGAAATGAAGGGGAGCATTGTTATAATATGGGACCTTGTGATTTAAAGTCATTTGAACTTAACAAATTACTGATCAGGTCTTTGTTTGTAACTTAGGGCACATTTTTAGTTGGCCAGCCATCACCCCAGACATCTGGGAAACAGCTGACTACGGGGTCAGTGGTCCAAGGAACACTGGGAGTCAGCACATCTTCTGCACAAGGACAGCAGACATTAAAAGTCATCTCTGGACAAAAAACCACTTTGTTTACCCAGGTAAATGCACACTCACACACATTCCAAATACGTAGTAGTTATGGCATTTATTTTTTTTGGGGGGTGTTAGTTCTAAAAGGTCTTGTAGGTCTTCATAGAACCATTTAACTTCAGCTTCTTCAGCATTACTGGTTGGGGCATAGACTTGGATTACAGAGGATGAGATGGCTGGATGGCATCACTGACTCGATGGACGTGAGTCTGAGTGAACTCTGGGAGTTGGTGACGGACAGGGAGGCCTGGCGTGCTGCGATTCATGGGGTCGCAAAGAGTCGGACATGACTGAACAACTGAACTGAACTGAACTGATGGCATTTATTTAAATGTTACAGCTTGTTTCTTTCCACAGAGAAATTATAGTTACCTAAGAGAATAGGTGATAAAATAGTATAGAATAATAAGAATAAAATATCAAAATTTGCAGAAATATAAGTAGAATGAGAAGATGAGACCAGAGAGTTATTTAGAAATGCAAACAGTACTGTCTTGTATATTTGATAAAATTTGCCAAAGTTAAATAAGATGATCAGTTGTAAAATTCACACTACTTGTGAGAGGAATTAAAATAACCACATAATATTTTCTTAGAAGAAACAAAGATTTTCTTGACCCTTCATTCTAAAAATTTCTCTGCAGGGACTTTGTATCGGAGATTCTGAATAGTGTTACAGGTTGTTTCAGCCACACTATCCATATTGTAAGTAAATGCTATAGGAAGCTTGGTGTATGTTTCTGTAGCTTCTTTAGTATAGGTGGAAGAGTAATGACAGAGAATTTTGACTGGGCGAGGGGTATCGTAATCATCTGTAGGAGAATCTACAGCTAAATTTCAAAGACTTAACAGATGAAATAAAGTGTAGAAGGTATAGACAGTGTGACGCCATTTTTAACAAATAAAGCACTTTTTATGTCTGTGTAGGTCAGCAGTTCTCAAAGCACATCAGATTTTTGTCACATGCTTTTTCTCTGTCTATTGAGAGGATCATATGGTTTTTCTTTTTTTTTTTTAATTTGTTAATAAAGTGAATCATCGATATTTCAAATTTAAAACAACCATGCATTCCTAGAGTGAAACCTACTTGGTTGTGATATTTTCAAATACTCTTTCAAAGTATTGTTGAATTTGATTTAGTAACATTTTGTCTAGAATTTTCCCAAGGAATATTGGTCAGTAATTTTCATTGTAATTTCTCTCTGATTTTGGTATCAGAGTAGTGCTGACCTCATAAAATGAGTTGGAAACTTCTCCATCCTTTTCACTTTTTGGAGAAGAATTTATGTCAACTTGGTATTATTTCTTAACTATTCAGAGTACACCAGTGAAACTGTAGTGGCCTGGAGCTTTTCTAATTGGGAAGGTGTTAATCTGCAGTTCCAATTTATTTAACACATATGACTGACTGTTCAGGTTATTTAGTCTTAAGGAGATGTGTTAGTTTATATCCTTAAAGGAATTGGTTTATTACATCTGTGTGTGTGTTTGTGTGTATATTAGTCGCTCAGCCGTGTGCGACTCTGTGACCCCATGGACTGTAGCCCACCAGGCTCCTCTGTCCATGGGATTCTCCAGGCAAGAATACTGGAGTGGGTTGCCATTCCCTTCTCCAGGGGATCTTTCCAACCCAGAGATTGAACCTGTGTCTCCTGCATTGCAGGCAGATACTTTACCGTGGAGCCATCAGAGAAGCCCTTTATTACATCTAAGTAGTTGAATTTCTTGAAACAAACTAG
This sequence comes from Bos mutus, assembly GCF_027580195.1. Lineage (NCBI taxonomy): Eukaryota > Metazoa > Chordata > Mammalia > Artiodactyla > Bovidae > Bos > Bos mutus. The sequence goes on along the minus strand of NC_091617.1, from coordinate 82,426,322 downwards.
TTCATGATTTTCCCTCATTATCCTTTTAATGTCTGTAGGCTATTTAGTGATGTCCCCCTTTTCATTCTGGACTTTGATAATTACATATCTTCTCTTTTTTCTTGATCAGTCTAGTTAGAAGGTTTATCAGTTTTGTTGATCTTTTCAGATTACCAGCATTTGGTTTCCTTGAGTGTTGAATTCCCTTTGATCAGATGCTCTTTGCTATGTTAAACAGATATGAGGCTCCAGAATTCTTTAGGCAGTTCTTTAAAATCTTAGCAAATTTCTTCTAATCTGCTCATGTTGCACCCTATGCAGTGACTTTCTTTTTTTGTTCTGCCACAGCTAAGACCTTTGCTGTTGCTTTTTACTAAGGTATAATTTGCATTGAATAATGCGCACATCACAGTGTACTGCTCAGTGAGTTGGATGGATGTCTGTGCTCTTCCAAGCCTATCCCAGTCACGCTTCAGAGCATTTCCATCACTCTAAAACATAACCTTCATTTCTCATTCCACTTTTTTCTGTTACCATTTTTCTATTTCTGTTACCAGAGCAGCTTTTGTCTGTTCTTGAGCTTCATATCAATTATAGTTTTTTTTAGCTTCTGTTGTTGAACAGAGTGTTTTTGAGATTTATCCATGTGTGTATTGATTTTTGATTTTTGATTCTTGAATAATGTTTTGTTGCTTGACTCTACTCTCCTATTGATGGATACTTAGATTATTTCCAGGTTTTGACTTATGAATGATACTGTTATGAGCATTCTTATACAGATCATTTGTATAGTAGAATAGCTAGGTCATGGGGTAAATATAAGAAACTGATGGATAGTTTTATATCTGTCATTATCAAAGTGGTTGTACCATTTGATTCTCCCATGAGTAATGTGGGAGAGTTCTAGTTACTGTACATCCTCACAACAGAGTATCATCATTCTTTTAAATTTTAGCCATTTTTGTGAGTATGAAGTGATATCCCATTGTGATTTTAATTTGCGTGAGACCCCGATATAGATTAATGTCATGATTGCTTCTTCTGGATTCTAGTCATGACTCCATGCAATAATTTAACCAACCTGCAAAACTGAAAATGCTTACTCATGCCTTTTATAGAAAAAGTTTGCTGAACCCTGACTTAAACCTCTAAAACTATAATTTGTTGAATGAGTCTCAAAAGCTAAATGCTATGCCTGTACTAGCACCATTAAATTACCCATTTAAATCTAGCCCTTGATTAGATTTTCATGTCTAAACATTATGTGTTACATTTAGGAGCACTTTGGGCTCAGGTTTTTAATAACAAATGTCTCCTACCTTTGAAGGCACAGTTGCCAAACAGGGACTTGCAAATACATTCATTTACTTGGTCTACATCAGGGATAAAGGAACGTTTGTATTAAAAGGTCATAAACTTGAGAGTTTGTTGGAAAGTACACAAATAAATACTTCATATAGTTTTGATTAGCAAGGCTTTCTTGGGGATGTGTTGGGGGTTGGGGGGCGGATATATAGGTAAAGATTGAATTGTGCCTGTTAACCAGGGTAACATTATTACTCCAACCTGTTTTGTTTCTGCAGGCAGCCCCAGGGGGACAGGCATCTCTAATGAAAATATCTGATAGCACCTTGAAGTCTGTACCAGCCACGTCCCAGCTCTCAAAGCCTGGAACCACAATGCTGAGAGTTGCAGGAGGGGTTATCACAACTGCCACTTCCCCAGCTGTAGCCCTCTCAGCAAATGGGCCTGCACAACAGGTGAGAAGTAGTACGATAGTGGAAAATCATAATGAAGCATAAAATCAGTTAAAAAAACACACACAACATAAGCTAGTCATCAGGCACACTAATGGGCACTCTAATTGCTCTTTTTAAAAAAAATTCAAATATTCACATACCACAAAATTCACCATTTTAAAGTATACAGTTCAGTGGTTTTTATTCTCAGGGTTGTATAACCATCAGTTCAGTTCAGTTCAGTCGCTCAGTCGTGTCCGACTCTTTGCGACCCCATGAATTGCAGCATGCCAGGCCTCCCTGTCCATCACCAACTCCTGGAGTTCACTCAGACTCACGTCCATCGAGTCAGTGATGCCATCCAGCCATCTCATCCTCTGTCGTCCCCTTCGATCACTTCTATCTAATTCTAGAACTTTTTGTTTTTATTACTCCAAAAAGAAACTTAGTACCCAGTAGTAGTCACTCCCATTTCCTTCCTCCTTCTTCCAAGTCTTAGGCAGCTTCTAATCTACTTTCTTGTGACCGGCTTTTTTGCTTAGCATAATTTCAAGGTTCATATATTTTATAGCATGTGTTAGTACTTATTCCTTTTTATAGCCGAATAATACTCAGTGTTATGGATTTTGTTTCTCCATTCATCAGTTAGTGGATATTTGGGCTGTTTTCCCCTTTTGATTATAATGATTAATGGTGCCATGAACATTTGTGTACAAGTTTTATGTTGCAGGCGGATTCTTTACCAGCTGAGCCATGAGGGAAGCCCTTTTATATAATCCTGTGTTTTCATTTATCTTGTCTTTATACCTAGGAAGGAATTGCTAAATGATATAGTAACTACATTTAACATTTTGAAGAACTACTAAACTGGTTTCCCAAGCAGCTGCACTGTTTTAGAGTCCCACCAGCAATGTATGAGGGTTCAAAGTTTTTCCAGTCTTTGCTGATAATTGTCCATGTTTGTTGTTTTTGTTTGGAGCTTTTGTTTGTTTGTTTCAGCAATTGTAGTGGGTGTGAAGTGGTATTTCACTGTGGTTTTGATATCCATTTCCCTGATGGCTAGTGATATTGTGCATCTTTTCACATACTTACTGGCCATTTGTATATTCTCTTTGGAGAAATGTCTATTCAGGTCCTTTACCCATTATTTGGTTGGGTTATTTACTCTCTTTCTGTTACTGAGTTGTAGGAACTCTTTGTATATTCTAGATACAAGTCTTTTACCAGATTTGCAAAAATTTTCTCCTTTCTTATCTGTCTTTTCACTTTCTTGAATCACAAAACTAACTTTGATGAAGTCCTATTTACCTGTTTTCTTTTTAATAGAGTTTTAAAAAAATAATTTTTATTATTTATTTTTGGCTGTGCTGAGTCTTCATTGCTGTACAGGCTTTTCTCTTGTTGTGGAGAGCAGGGGGTTACTCTCTGGTTGCGGTGCATGGGCTTATCATTGTGGCCTCTCTTGTTACGGAGTGCAGGTTCTAGGGCACATGGGCTCAGTAGTTGTGGGTCCTGGGCTCTAGTTCATGGGCTCTAGTGCATGGGCTGAAGAGTTGTGGCCATGCTCGCAGGTTTAGTTGTTTTGTGGCATGTGGCATCTTCCTGGATCAGGGATTGAACCCATGTCTCCTGCATTGACAGGCAGATTCTTTGCACTGGGTCTTGGTTGCTGCAGATGGGCTTTCCCTAGTGGTGGCAAGCAGGGGCTACTCTTTGTTGCAGTGTGTGGGCTCCTCATTGCAGTGGTTTCACTTGTTGCAGAGCACAGGCCTTGGGTGCACAGGCTCACTGGTTGTGGTGTGTGACTCTAGAGCACGCAGACCCCAGTAGTTGCAGCTTGCAGGTCAGTAGTGGTGGCACATTGGCTCAGTTGCTTCATGGCATGTGGAATCCTCCTGGACCAGGGATCAAACCCATGTTCCCTGCATTGGCAGGTGGATTCCTATCCACTGCACCACCAGGGAAGTCCCCTATCAGTTTTTCTTTCATTGCTTATGTTTATGCTAGTAAAAAACCATTGCCTAATCCAAAGTCAGAAAATATAAGCCTATGTTTTCTTCTAAGAGTTTTCTAGTTTTGGCCCTTACATTTACCTCTTTGTCCATTTTGAATTAGCCTTTGTATACAGTATGAGATAGGGGGCCAAACTTTATTCTTCTGTTTGTAAGTATCCAGTTGGCCAGCAACATTTGTTGAAAAGTCTGTTTCCCTTTTGAATTGTCTTGACATCCCAAGATGCTCACTTCCCAGGCTTTACACCTCCTGCAACTACTGCTTCTCCTCACATGCCTACTCATACCACTCTACTTTGCAGTTCCTTGAACATACGCTCTTTCTTACCCCTCTGACTTTTTGCATGCTCTCTCCTTCCAGGGAAGACCCTCTTATTTCCCCCTTTTCCTGTCTTCAAGATATCCCTAACGCTCCCAGTTCTCTCCCTCCCATCCCTAGGCTGAAGGAGTGACCCTCTCACTTGTCATGCTGTCTTGTACCCTTGCCTGCCGCAGCCTTCTTCACTGTCTGGTAACCCTCTCCTTGAGGGCTTTTATCTCGGGACCCTAATATTTAACACTGTGCTTTGTATAGATGTTTGTTGAATAATATGACAAACTTTAAAATATTATACTGAGTTTTTAATAAAGTCATACTATTCCATTCTCACATTCTGAGATTATGTCTGATTGCGGGTGATAAGTTGAAATATTGTTTTATCAGTCAGTTCAGTCTCTCAGTCATGTCCGACTCTATGTGACCCCATGGACTGCAGCACGCCAGGCCTCCCTGTCCATCACCAACTCCCGGAGTTTACTCAAACTCATGTCCATTGAGTCGGTGATGCCATCCAACCATCCCATCCTCTGTCGTCCCCTTCTCCTCCCGCCTTCAATCTTTCCCAGCACCAGGGTCTTTTCCAGTGAGTCATTTCTTTGCATCAGGTGGCCAAAGTATTGGAGTTTCATCTTCAGCATCAGTCCTTCCAATGAATATTCAGAATTGATTTCCTTTAGGACTGACTGGTTTGATCTCCTTGTAGCCCAAGGGACTCTCAAAAGTCCTCTCCATCACCACAGTTCAAAAGCCTCAGTTCTTCAGCACTCAGCTTTCTTATAGTTCAGCCCTCACATCCATACATGACTACTGGGAAAACCATAGCCTTGACTAGACGGACCTTATTTTATAAAGTGATAAATAGGTGGTGAATTTCTTAATGTGGTAATCCTAGAATACGTCCTCATTTTGAAATTTTTAAAATGTCCTGGTCCATGAAGTCTGAAAGCATAGGAACTGCCAAACTAAAGAAGCAATTTTTTTACATGGCATGACATTGAATAGGTAGTTAATAACAGCTATTAGCTAATATTTTGGGTGTGCTACATGGCAGTCACTGTTCTAAGTAAGTTACACTACTTTCTTCTTAATTTTTATTGTTTCTGGTTCTATGGTTTAGCAGTCAGAAGGAACAACTCCTGGTTCATCGTCTACTGTGGGTTCTGTCATGAAAACTTCCGGACAGCAGCAAGTGTGTGTGAGCCAGGCCGCTGTGGGATCCTGCAAGGCTCCTGCCCCCTCTGTCATCAGCGCCACGTCCCTGGTGTCCACACCAAACCCCATCTCTGGAAAAGCCACAGTGTCAGGTCAGTTGTATCATCATTTTATTTCCCTTTCCCTTCTTTGGCCTAGAATATTTCTGGAAGCTCCTCAGTTCAGCTCATTTGTGTCCGACTCTTTGCGACCCCATGAATCACAGCACGCCAGGCCTCCCTGTCCATCACCAACTCCTGGAGTTCACTCAGACTCAGATCCATCGAGTTGGTGATGCCATCCAGCCATCGCATCTGTCGTCCCCTTCTCCTCCTGCCCCCAATCCCTCCCAGCATCAGGGTCTTTTCCAGTGAGTCAGCTCTTCACATGAGGTGGCCAAAGTATTGGAGTTTCAGCTTCAGCATCAGTCCTTCCAATGAACACCCAGGACTGATCTCCTTTAGGATGGACTGGTTGGATCTCCTTGCAGTCCAAGGGACTCTCCCCAAAATTTTGTATAATAAATTATTAAAAACCATTAACTTGGAGGCATTTTTCATATAGCTTCTTTCTAGATGAAGTATTATTTAAAATGTAGGTATAAATTTTCAAGTCTGAAATGTTTTTATGGATTGAGTAAGAATTTTTAAGTGATATAGTAAAACTTCAGCCATCTGGAACTCTGGGTATTTCTCATCAGTTTTGAATGGAGCTCATAGCAAAACATCCTACATTTCTTTTTGCTTTCATAAAGTACATAAAATGTAAAATTTTAAACGTAAAGATGTAAATTTTGAGTCCAAGACATGGTTTTTAACAGTAGTTACTGTATTAAGTTGTGTCAGAATGACATGCCTGAGGTTTGGTAAAATGTGTCCTGTCTCCATGCCCATACTGAATGGCCTCAGAAAAGTGTGCCTTTTACTTCTTTGGGTAAGCTAGAGCACAAATCCTGAAGCTGGATTGCCTAATGCTTACCTCATGAAGTTTAAATGCCTAGGGTACTGTCTGACATGTAGTAATGATTATATAAATAATTGCTGCTATTGTCATTTTTAGTATCATCGTTGTTAGTCCACGTTCCCTTACCTACAATTCTGAAATTCAAAAAGCTGTAAAAACCGAAGGTTTGCTTACGGTTGTTGTTCTCCATAACTATTTTAGAGAAAAATCTGACTGCCTTTGATAGGCTATTTATACTACTAAATATAGCCACCTGATGCAAAGGACTGCCGGCTCACTGGAAAGACCCTAATGCTGGGAAAGATTGAGGGCAGAAAGGAGAAGGGGGCAACAGAGGATGAGATGGATAGCATCAGCAACTCAATGGACATGAATTTGAGCAAACTCAGGGAGATAGTGGAGTGCAGAGGGGCATGGCATGCTACATACAGTCCATGGGGTTGCCGAGAGTCAGACATTACTTAGTGACTTAACAATAACATATATCATTTACAGACACATATGTACATACAGAGAAACATACATAAATACATACACATACATATAGTCAACTCATTGGAAAAGACCCTGATGCTGGGAAAGATTGAGGGTGGGAGGAGAAGGGGTCGACATGAGATGGTTGGATGGTATCACTGACTCACTGGACATGAGTTTGAGCAAACCTTGGGATATAATGAAGAACAGGGAAGCTTGGAGTGCTGCAGTTCATGGTGTCTTAAAGCGTTGGACACAACTTAGCAACTAAACAACAACACATGCCCCAGTCCCTTTGCATAAAGATTGTGGATATTCTTCCCTGTTACTGCATATAGTTTGCTAAAATAAAAGCACAGGCTTGTGAGCTCTTCAGTCTAATTAAATCATCTTGACAACACTTGGGTATTTTCAAAACTAACAAAAAAAATTTTGTGGAAATTCTCGTTTATTTTTCCCATGGTTTCTACCTCCCAATTAAAATTGACCAAATTTTTTTTATGAGGGTATTTTTGTTTTTCTTTTTTTTTAAGGCTGAGGAATCCACCTTAAATCCTTTCAGGGAGGCGGTGGCCAGGGGACAGTGGTCTCTTTTGGTTCAACCACTTTGTGCCTGACACGGTCCACAGAAATTGTCTTGCTGAGGGTGGATGCCCTTGTGGCCTGATGCATTCCATGTCCCCCTTATCCTCACATGGCAGTCTTCATGTGGCAGGTGCCTTAATGGCTTCTAAGTGCCTGACCCGTGCCCACACAATATTGGTTGGCCTAGTCCTCAGTTGTAAAGAAGACAAAAGAGAGACCCTTACCCGTTCAGGTGGCAGCTACTGGGGCACAGTGAGCAGTGGGGCCTTTGGAACACACCAGAGGGTAACCCTGGCCAGAGTTCCTCAGTTGCTTCCACAGCACTTGCCTGGTGGCAGAGGGTCCCTATGAGAAAGGAGAAGCGAGGAGGTGGGGGAAGAGACCCCAGGTTCCCTGTACGAGCCACCAGAAATGCCGTGGTCCAAGCACACGTTGGAAAAGAATTTCCAGAGATGAGACAGAATGAGAGGGAAATATAGTTTATTAGAGTGGGAGACACTGTTAGAACAGCGGGCCAGCCCAAGGGAGAACCAACCATGTTGTTATTATCACTAGATTCCATTGTTGTTTAGTTGCTCACTTGTGTCCAACTCTTTGTGACCCCATGGACTACAGCATGTCAGGTTTCCCTGTCCTTGACTGTCTCCTGGATTTTGCTCAAACTCGTGTTCATTGAATTGGTGATGTTATCCAACCACCTCATCCTCTGTTGTCTTCTCCTGCCTTCAGTATTTCCCAGCATCAGGGTCTTTTCCAGTGAGTCAGCAGCCCTTCACATCAGGTGGCCAGTTTTGGAGCTTCAGCATCATTTGTTTCAATGAATATTCAGGGTTGATTTCCTTTAGGATTAACTGATTTGATCTCCTTGCAGTCCAAGGGCCTCTCAGGAGTCTTCTCCAGTCAAAAGCATTAATTCTTCGGTATTCAGCTTTCTTTATGGTCCAACTCTCACATCCATACATGACAACTGGAAAAACCATAGCTTTGATGATATGAACCTTTTTTGGCAAAGTGATGTCTCTACTTTTTAATACGCTATCTTGATTTGTCATAGCTTTTCTTCCAAGGAGCAAGTCTTTTAATTTCGTGATTGCAGTCACCATCCACAGTGATTTTGGAGCCCAAGAAAATAAAGTCTGTCACTATTTCCATTTTTTCCCCATTTATTTACAGTGAGGTGATGGGACCAGATGCCATGATCTTAGCTTTCTGAATGTTGAGTTTTAAGCCAGCTTTTTCACTGTCCTCTTTCACCTTCATCAAGAGGCTCTTTAGTTCCTCTTCGCTTTCTGCCATTAGGATGGTGTCATCTGCATATCTGAGGTTATTGATAGTTCTCCCAGCAGTCTTGATTCCAGCTTGAACTTCATCCAGCCCAACATTTCACACGATGTACTTTGCACATAAGTTCCATTTATGACTCCAAATCAAAACCCTATGTTTCATTTGCTTTTTGGATGGTTAAGTACCAAAACATTAAGGCTCATTTATTTTCCCATGGTTTCTACCCCTCAGTTAAGATTGACCAATTTTTCTTTTATGAGGATTGCTTGTTCTCTGCTAACTGAATGTTTAGAGGTAGTGTATTAGCACTGGAGTAGAAATTATAGAAGTGGAAGGAATTACTATTGTAAGAAATGAATAAGAGACTCATTATTTTCTACTATCCATTAATTTTGTGTGTGTGGATTCTTGTTTTTTTAAATTGAGGTATAAAGGCAATGGCACCCCACTCCAGTACTCTTGCCTGGAAAATCCCATGGACAGAGGAGCCTGGTAGGCTGCAGTCCATGGGGTCGCTAAGAGTTGGACACAACTGAGTGATGTCACTTTCACTTTTCACTTTCATGCATTGGAGAAGGAAATGGCAACCCACTCCAGTGTTCTTGCCTGGAGAATCCCAGGGACAGGGGAGCCTGGTGGGCTGCTGTCTATGGGGTCGCACAGAGTCGGACACGACTGAAGCAACTTAGCAGTAGCATAATCTTGATAATTTTTCAATTAATTTTTTTGTGTGCATTACAAACTATTTTGAACAAGATTCCCATTGTGACTGGAACAGAGTAAGCAAGGGAAAGAGTACTAGGAGGTAAAGTCAGAGTGATGGGGCCAAATCACATAGGGCCTTTGTGGATTATTGTAAAAACATTGATTTTTACTTCAAGAGAAGCCATTGTAGGGGTCTTCCACTAAGGAGTAACATGAGCTGCCTGTATCTTTTAATAAGTCATTGGCTATAGCATTTAGATTAATCTGTGGGGCACAAGATGGAAGCAGGGGACAGACCAAGAAGTAGACACTAAACTAAGAAAGAAACTTTGCTGTATTAGGGACCTCTGGCAATATCAGACTAAAAGGAGTTCCAGAAGTAAACAGAAAAGTTTAGTAATTACATTATCATTGGATTTCTCAGTAGCAGTACTGGAAGCTGGTTTTCAAAATTTTTGCTTTTCAAAATTCTAGAGGGGAATTCTTGTAGTCTAGAGTTCTGCAGTTGGCCCAATCTTTACTAAGTATGAGGGTAGATATTTTCTGACAGGCAGCCTTTCAAATGTATTTTCTAGATTCTGTCTCGGAGCATAATTAAAATATATGTTTCATCAGAGCTAAGAGATGTAGACCAGGAAAAAGGACAAAAATAGAAGGAAGGCAAAGGGAACTCTCAGGGTAGCTATGAAGTATGTTCCACAGCTGAGACCTTGGCCGCAGGCCTAGAAACCAGCAGTCTAGATGGAGCAAGCAGATCAGAGCACCCTGGGAAGGATAGCTCTGACTTTAAAAATGGAAGTGTAAATTATTTAAGAGGTTTGACCATATGGAGGAGAACTCTGTATTTAGGGGGAGGTTTGTAGTGTTTTTGAAGGACATGGGAAGACTTTGGTATGTTGTTGAAAGAGAACTAAATAAGCAGATGAAAAGGAAGAAAATTTTTAACTCCAGAAAATGAAATGGAATCATAGTATCATGGTATTCTTTGGATCAATAGAGGCCATTATTGGAGGAGAGGGAAGATAGGGTCTAAAGCTTATCTACCCTAATAGTCAGTGTGTAGCATTAAAATGTTACATCAAATTGAATCAAGGCCTACAATATACACATTGTTTTAAAAGACCAAAAGGGTTAAAAGTGGATGCTACCTGTGAACAAGATGAAGACAGGGAGGTGGAGCAAAGGATGGCTGTTTTTAGTTATATGCCTTTTAGCCCTTTGTAACTTTTCAACTGATAAGCGTATAGTATAGTATTAAAATAGAAATAAGAATTGTTAAAATATGAAGAAACAGGTAATTGTACTCTTGGGCGGGGGTTGGGGGCACATCTCAGTAACTAACTACTGCTTGACGATCTAACATTCACTGATTCCAGAGAATGATTTTGTTTATTGAAGGCTTTGTTCTTGAAAGTATTTGAGATCCAACTGCATTCCAGTGCCTTGAAGGACCTTTAGCCTCTGTTGGTATTCTTCGGTTTCTCTCACATGCGTTTCCGCTGTTTCTTGTGTACTCTTTCTGTCACTCTTCCACTGGCCCTCTGAATGCCTAGAATAGTTGTATGATGGAAATGGGAGTATGGAAATTGCTTTAAAGCGAAGTAGGAGAGGATGAACCTTTCTAAAATAAGTGGAGACTATCTGGTTTGAAAAATAAAGGCTGCACAAAGATAGGAAACTGTAAGTTCTGGTGAGTACATAGATTGAAGCATTAGATACGTAGAGGTGTTGTGAAGGAGATGTAGATAAATTAGGACCAGATTAAAATGGACTCCTTGTGTTTGACTAATTTTGGAAACATACTCTAGGCAGACCAGAGCCAGAGAAGGTTTTCAAGTAGGAAAATGATAATTATCCAAACCAAAAATACAAAATTTTACATCCAGTTTGTATCACAGCTGTATGTAAAACAAATAAATAGTCATAGAAAACTAACATTGAGAAAAACTATCTCAAAATAATGATACTGGTTGTCTCTGCAGTAGGACTCTGTGGCTTTTTTCTATTATTTCCACTTTTTCAAAAATTTTTGTATTACTTATGATAGCAGGGTAAAAAATAAATCATTATTGTTGCATCATTGTCTCCTTGAGAAACCTGCTTCATCCATTGCCTCATGCTTCTGGCTCTTTCTTTATGGAAAGAGTACATGTCCTAAGAACATCCTGCTGTGAGAAAATGTGAATGCTAAAGAAGGCAGGAACTTTAAGGAAGCATCTGATCTTCAGCTTGGCCTTATCTTCCAACTTATTTTAGGATTGTTAAAGATTCACTCCAGTCAATCCAATCCCCAGCAGGCTGTCCTGACGATCCCCAGCCAGCTCAAACCACTCAGTGTAAACACGTCTGGAGGTGTGCAGACGATACTGATGCCTGTGAATAAAGGTGAGTCCTTCACCTGTTGGGTGTGGTTGTCTCTAAGTCTCTCTGCCTGGAGGGTGTGTCTGGTGGGAGGGTCTGTCTGGTGGGAAGGTCTGTAGTCCGTCCTTTGGTGGCCACTCCTGCCTTGTACAGCCTGCCCTTGAGCTGTCACCATACTTCCTAGCACCAGCTCTGGGACTGAAAGTAACACCCAAGTGATCCATTGACTTCTAAATAACTGCTCATTTCTAAAGTTGAGCAGGGGAGTAGATCTTAAACATTTATGAGAGTACAGGTCAGTTGGGTTTTTACTTTCTGAGGTTAGTGACCAAGCCTGCATTTCCACGGTTGACAATAACAGCTCAGTTACCCTGGTACTAATAGTAAACAGCCCACCTTATAAATCTGTGTAAAGCAAGGACCTTACCATTTCTGTTACACTGAAATTGTTTTTGTGCTAGTCATCTACAGTAGAGCTGTCACCTGGGAGATAGATTATTTTCATTAAAATAATTTATGTATTTCTTATATCCTCCCCTCCTCTTTTGCCTGTTAGTGGTTCAATCGTTTTCTACCAGCAAATCACCTGCCATTCTGCCTGTGGCTGCCCCAACTCCAGTTGTCCCCAGCTCTGCTCCAGCAGCTGTTACAAAAGGTATGTCATTTCCCACAGTATGTTTGCCCAGAAGTTTTATGCAAGACATTACTATCATAAGACTCCCTTGAATTTCAGCATTCATGAATCAGTCGCTTCAAAAATACGTAGGGTGTTTATATAGAGACTTAATTGAGGGAAGTAGAGATGTATAAAGCATCATTCTGCCCCCTAAGAATTTATAATCAGGTTGGAGAGAGTTGCAGTAGACAGCAAGC